>NC_081825.1:187098769-188348769 GCF_030867095.1 Alligator mississippiensis | reverse complement strand
TAAGCATGTGGGTCTACACATGCACATGCTTATTTCACACTAGATCTCCCTAATTCTGAGTAAATTTGCTACCTGCAAATGCAAGTAGCAAATTTACTCAGCATTAGTAACAGCACCATAGCGCTTGTAGACACCTGGCTGGGAGCCAAATCTGCTCCCAGTCAGCTCTCTACCAGTCTGCGACAGGAGCCGGGGGGGGGGGGGGGGAGGGGGGAGGAGAGGTGGGGGGAGGACTATGTCCCCTTACCCGGCAGCAGGAAGCTTCAAGTCCACTGCTTCCAGATTGTGATCACACAGCAGGGGCTGGGAGATCCTTATCTCCCAAACCAAGACCCTGCCACCCTGGAGCTCAGGCTGGGAGATAAGTATCTCCCAGCAGTGGCTCTGCCATCATGGAGCTGGCACTGGGAGCTCCCTGCTGGTGAGGGAACAGGCTGGGGAGCTTGTACCCCCCAGCTCCATAAGCTCCCCAGCCTGTTCCCCCTGACAGCTCTGTGCTCACGGATCTGGGTAGGGAGAAAGCTCCCCACCCTCCACTCTGCGAACCCTATTGCAATCATGGAGCAGGGGCTGGGAGCTCACTGCACGGGCATAGTTCCCAGCACGTGCAGCCTGAAGGCAGTTGGGAACAGTCCTGTTCCAGGCATTCCCCAGCCAGCTCTGAGCTGCACATGCAGACTTCCCGGCATAGCCTGGGGCTGACCAGGAACTGTTGTGGTAAGGGGTAAGTCCCAGCCCCATGCCTCCATTGGGTGATTCAGGCACAGGGCTTAGAAAGAGCGGCAGGGGTGGATCAGGTCCCAGCCCCCCGCCCCAATCTGCTGGTGGGGCAAGCTAGAAGCTAGTGCCTCTGATTGGGGAGCCAGGGCCAGGAGCTCTCTGCTGCCAGGGCAGGGGGACATGCTCCCTGCTAGCCTCTGTGCTAGCACCCAGGGGGAGGCTGGATCTCCCCACAGTGGTCACAGGAGCACATTGCAGGGCTGCCAGGAACTGGGAGCAAATCTGCTCCCGAATTCCTGCATGTGTAGACACCTACTCAAAACAGTATTTTACTACACAGTAAATCTAGGCTGGAGCAAATGCATGTATAGACATGCCCATCGAGCTAAAAACCAAGGGAGCATCTTCCCTATAATTAAAATGCTTTTGAGAGTTAAGGTACAGTATGCTGCAGGTATAACTTTTGTTCAGGTATAGCTTGGCATTTTTCCTTTTCACACAAAAAAACAGGTTGAGATTTTCAAAGCCACCTAAACTAGTGGCCCCCATCTCATACTGATTCTTTTTCATGCAAAACACTCTTTTTCTCCCATTAAAAATGACTTTTTCCCCCCAAATGGTAAGTTTTTGCAACATTGGAAATTTTCTTTTTATGCAAGTATTCTCCATAAACATGTTTCTCCATAGTTGGTGAAAATGTATATCCAAATTATTTTTAAGAATGGCTATTTAAGTTTCATATATTAAATAGCCACTTTAAGGATAAGGAAACAGATGTTTCACTATATTAAAAAATGAGTATGATTTGGGGAAAATTTCATGAAAATTTCACAGGATGTGAACAATGGGTCAATTTTAAACAAGCATGCATCTTCAAAATGTTGGGGTTTTTTTCTCAAAATTGTTTTCCTCTTTTCCCATTAACTCTGAAAACTAATCTGCTGTAAAGGAAAACAAACTAAACAAAATGTAACTCTCCATCAGTTTTACTGCATGTTCTAGACTGCTTTTGAGACTCAAGATACAGTAATCTGCAGGTATAACTTCTGTTCAGCTATAGCTTGGCATTTTTCCTTTTCACACAAGAAACAGGTTGAGATTTTCAAAGCCATGTAAACCAGTGCCTCCCACCTCATTATGATTGATGGACACCACAACTGAACAGGTAAGGCACTATAATGCATTTTTTTATCTACTTATGTGAGTCTACATGAGACACTTTACTGCACAGTAGCATAGTTTACTACACAGTAAGCATGTATGTCTACACATGCACATGCTTGCTGCATAGTAATCCTTGCTAATCAGAAGTAAATTTACTTGCAATTGTTTACTGCACAGTAGCACTTGTGCAGACACCTAACCAGGAGCAAATCTGCTCCTGGTCAGCCAGCCACCAGGGGGCCAGAGATTGCTTCCTGCCCCTGGGAGCTGCCTGCTGCTGGGGTGGGCTCTGCAACTGGGGCCTGGGCGAGGACTATGTTCTGCTGCCTTGGTCCGAGCACGCCCACTCCGAGATCATGAACAGGGAACAGGGGTTGGGAGATCCTGATCTCCCAGCCTGAGCCCCACAACTATGATTCCAGACCTGAGCAGGGAACAGGATCTCCAGCTCCAGCCCCATGATTGTGGAACGGAGGATGGGAACTGTCCTGGTCAGGGGCAGGTCCCAGCCTTGTGCCCCAATTGGGTGATTGAGGCATGGGGCTTGGAAAGAGCTGCAGGGGTGGGGTAGGTCCCAGCTCCCTTTCCCAAGCTAGCTGATAGCTGCCCCACCAGCAGATCAAGACAGGGGCTGGGACATGCTTTCCCCCTCCCCACCCCCGCAGCTCTTGCCAAATCCCCTGCCCCCAGTTGGGAAGCTGGGGCCAGGACCTCCCTGTTACCGGGGCGGGGCAGGGGGACATTGTTCCTGCCCCAACAGCAGAGTGCAAGGTCCCCGCCCCAGCTAGGACACAGCTGTCTCCTGGGCTAGCACCCAGAGGGAGCATAGAGCTCCCCCTGGTGGTGGCAGGGGCCCATTGCAAGGCCCCAGGAAGAAGGAACAGTTTGCTGCCGCTAGCAACTAATCTACTCCTGCTTCCCTGTACGTGTAGATGCCTGCCCAGAAGTGTTTACTCACAAGTAGTTTACTCATGAGTAAACTGCTCCCATATCAAATGCACATGTTGACACACCCACTGTCTCATTCTAAAGACACATGTATCTATGGAAAGCAGAATTTCCTTTGGCTTCAAGCAATTTCAGAGGGTTTTGTTGGGTAACTTATTTTCTGTGATTGGGCACTGCTGGCCTGCGTGCTTGGCTATCCACAGTTAATAGTGATGATGGATCAATAGGTCTGTAACTTATGTCTATTTCATGCCCAAACACATTTGGTTTTGACTGCAAGTGAAAGCAATGAAATAACCATCACAGCTGGCCCATAATTATAATGATAGGACTTGCAGCTAAAGCAAAAGCAGAATCTGTGTCCTAAGGGCCACATCACATTCTTGGCTCATGTAAATTAGAGGACATAAATCCTCTATTGACATAATTAAAAACAGCTAATGACAACTGAGTGACTTTCCAAGTTGTACAGAGCATTGTAGCCCTTTGAATTCCTCCTTGTAGCAGTCCCAGTGTCACACAACTTCTTAGACTAAGTAAGTAATAAAGCACCACATCATAGCCAGCAGGCAGTGGGAAACCCCAGTAGAACCCTCCCACATGCAAGAGACAAATGTTTGCAAATGATGAGAACCCTTAAAATAATGGTGGGACTGAAGATATAGGTACAAGGATATATTGGCTTTGAGGTGGTAGAACTTGTATTCAGACTTTCTTGGAAGGATCAGGATCCTGAAAGTTTCCTTCTTATCATAGTTAATTTTAAAATGTTCAGAGTTTTTGATAGATGTTAGGACTAAATGGACAGAACCAAGAGCATGTCAGCCTTGCCTGGTCTTTTTGCACTAAGGGAAATGTGGAAAAGAGAAGAGGGATGGGACAGCTGAAGTGAGACCTAAAAAAATAATTAATGGCATAAAAAAGACCACTCTGACTCTCCTGTTGTCAGTAAAACAAGAACAAGGGAATTCACAAGCAACATATTTATAATCAGTCAAAGAAATACATTTAAAAAAACCCGTGTAATTAACCTGTGGAACTCATTTGCCACAGGGTATTATTGACAGCTTATTGACAGCAGGGTCCACAAGAGCAGTGGAAACATAGTAGTATGGCCCAGACTTCCAAGGAGAAACAGTCATAAGCCAACGTAGTTGAGGCTTATGTAGCTTTGGCTGCAGCAATGAAATAGCCATATGGGGCAGGCCAGTAGTTATAGCATGGGTGACGGGCAAACCCATGCAAGTCACTTCAGATAGTGGGTGCTCACAGACACCGAATAGAGCTGATTTGGTATCTCATGACATGATTCAGTGGTGCAAGCCTACATTCATGGCAGGCGGATAAATATGAGAGAGCCTTTTTGGAAGCAAGAATAGTCAATAGGAGGGGCCGGATGAGAGTCAGCATAGCCCCAGAATTGGATGGAGAAATGATAATCGGGTGAGACTTTCCCCCTTATACGATGTAACAGAGGAACTTGGGCAGGCTGAGTTAGAATGAAAGGGATGGCCTAGCATGGAAGGATGGCTGGTGGAAGAAGCTAGTACCTCCTCTGAGGATGAGCAATTTGAGAATTTAGGGGGGTCCACTATGGGACCCCAGTGTAAGATAGCCCAAGATGAAGAAGAAGAGCTTTAAAAAAATTGTGAACAAGAAGACTCAAGTCTAGAGGGCTGTGAGCTGTGTCCTGATCTGCACATGAGTGACCCCCATTATGAAATTCAAGGGGGATTATTGTACAGGGTTAAAAAGGGGTGAACTGAGGATGGAATTATATGTCAATTGTTGGTACCCAGGTCTTTTAAAAGAATGGTATGGGAACTAGCACATGCCACACTGGTCAGGAGCCATTTGGGGCAGGATAAGACTCTGGCTAAGATGAAATTGATGGGTATTTCTTTTCCCTGCAGGGCCAAGCACCAAAGGGAGAAGAACCCCAGGAGGTGCCCTCCACAGTGGAATGGCAGACGGTTCCCTCCTGAGCTAGGGCTGCTCGCGGTGGTGCAGTACCAGTTCCCCAAGTCGAGCTGGGTAACAGGTATGAGGCCCTGGCGGCATTGGAGGAAGAGGAAGGAGAGGAGGACACCTCTGGAGAGGGGGACAGTCTACATGCAGAACAGGCTGAAGGAAGCAAGCTGACCCGGAAGAAGAGATGCCGGGTGTTCGTCATAGGCGACTCCATCCGCAGAGGTACAGAGGGTCCCATCTGTCACCAAGATCCCATGTTACATGAGGTCTACTGTCTCCCTGGAGTGAGGATTCAGAATGTGATGGAGATAATCCCAGCCATTATCCAGCCCACCGATTACTACCCCATGGTCCTAATCCATGCGGGCACTAATGAAGTGGCCAGGAGCAGCCCCAATCACCTGATGAAGGACTACCAAGCTCTGAGGAGCAAGCTGAAGGAGATAGGTGCGCAGGTGGTCTTCTCATCTGTCCTTCCAGTGAGCGGACACGGACGACGTCATAAGTCCTGCATCAGGGAGGTCAACCTGCGGCTTCAGAAATGGTGTCTCGAGGTGGGCTTCGGCTTTTTGGACCACGACCCATACTTCAGGACAAGAGACATACTTGGGTGGGATGGGCTCCACCTCTCCCCCAAAGGTAAGTGTGTGTTCTCTTTCAGGGTGGCCGATCTCCTCCAGCGGGCTTTAAACTAGGTTCGTCGGGGGAAGGGGAAGCTGAGGATGGAGGGAGCCACGGAACACCGAACAAAGAGTCACCCACAAGAACAGCCCAGCCAAGACAGACAACAAGCACAAGAAATACCCAGGTAAGAGACAGGGGCCCAGATAGTCCTGGGATTAGTCCTGCATGTACCTTCAGGAGGCCTTAAATGCCTCTACATTAATGCTCAAAGTATGGGGAACAAGCAGGAGGAACTTGCCCTCCTGCTAGCTAACACTAACCCAGACATAGTGGGGCTCACTGAAACTTGGTGGGATCCAATACATGACTGGGCAGTAAACACCAGGGACTATAGGCTGTACAGGAGGGATAGAACAGGGAGGAAAGGCGGGGGTGTGGCGCTCTGAGTCAAAAAGCAATACACATCCTCAACAAACAACACTGGGTCAGAGGAGGGGCAGACTGAGGTGCTCTGGGTCCGTATACAAGGGGGTTGGGGGGGAAAGGGACTTAACGGTAGGGGTTTACTACAGGCCACCCAAGCAGGGGGAAGAGCTGGACCAGGAATTCTCAGGTCAGCTTGTGGAGGCAGTTAAATCAAGGGACGTGGTCATCATGGGTGACCCAAACGATCTGGACATCTGCTGGGAAGAGCAGTCAGCTGGGTCTGGCCACTCACGTAGGTTCCTAGCTGAGTTACAGGACCTCCATCTAACCCAGGAGGTACACAGTCCCACCGGGGAAATGCCTTGTTCGACCTGGTCCTGGCCATGGGAGATGACCTGGTGAGTGGACTGCGGGTTCTCGACCACCTGGGCAATAGCGATCATCACCTACTGGAATTCACCATCCAGCACAGGGTGTCAAAGGCCCGCAGCAAGGCAACAGCCCTAGACTTCAGGAGGGCAGATTTCAATGAGGTAAGGAGACTAGCTGGGGAGGCACTGAGGTCCTGGAGGGTAGTTGAGTTGGGAGTCCAGGAAGAGTGGTCATTCCTTAAGGAGACAATCCTCCAAGCCCAAAGGGTGATAATCCCCACATGGATCAAAGGGGGCAGGAGTGCTCAAAAGCCCCCATGGCTCACCAAAAGCATCCACAAATGTCTCAAAGCTAAAAAGGAGGCGAACACCCAATGGAAGGGAGGGGCTACCACCAAGGAGGATTATACCTCCATTGCCTGAGATTGTAGGGGGACTGTTAGGAAAGCCAAGTCAGAGATGGAACTGGGACTAGCGACCCGGATCAAGGATAACAAGAAGTCCTTTTTAAGTACATAGCGGGTAAAAAGTACCGGGTAACATGGGGGCTCTGCAGGATACGCAAGGAAATCTGGTGGTCACACCAGACAACAAAGCTAACCTCTTCAACAATTTCTTTGCCTCCATCTTTTTGAGCAGGAACCGGGGCATTCCCCCCACTGGGATCCCCGATGGACCCAGGGGAGGTGCTGCCAGGCCCAGGGTCAGTGAGGACCTAGTCAGGGAACTTCTTGTGGGTCTAGACATGTTCAAATCAGCACATCCTGATGATCTCCACCCCAGAGTGCTGAGGGAATTAGCAGAGGTCATTGCGGGACCCCTGGCATGGCTTTATGAGCACTCATGGTGCTCTGATGAGGTGCCGGAGGATTGGAAGAGGGCCAATGTGGTTCCCATTTTCAAAAAAGGGAGGAAGGAGGACCCAGAAAACTACAGACCTGTTAGTCTTACCTCGGTCCTGGGGAAACTCTTTGAGAAAATTATCCATGAGCACATATGCGAGGAACCAGCAGGGGAGATTATGCTTAGGGGCAACCAACATGGGTTCATTCGAGGCAGGTCCTGTCAGACCAACCTAGTGGTCTTCTACGACCGGGACACAAAATCCTTGGATGCAAGTGTCGTGGTGGATGTAGTCTTTCTGGACTTTAGGAAGGCCTTCGACACTGTCTCTCACCCCATTCTCATTAAGAAATTAGGAAACTGTGGTGTCGATGCTCACACAGTCAGATGGGTTGCATATTGGCTAGAGGGCCGCACCCAGAGAGTGGTGGTGGACGGGTCTTTTTTGACCTGGAGGGATGTGGGCAGTGGGGTTCCCCAGGGCTCAGTCCTTGGACCCGCACTATTCAACATCTTCATCAGCAACTTGGATGAGGGGGTGAAAAGCACCTTGTTCAAGTTCACGGATGACACTAAGATATGGGGAGAAGTGGGCACACTGGAGGAGAGGGACAGGCTGCAACTAGATCTACACAGGTTACAGGGGTGGGTGGATGAGAACAGGATGGGTTTCAATACTGACAAGTGCAAGGTACTGCCCCTGGGGAGGAAGAACCAGCAGCAGACCTACAGGCTGAGGAACTCCCTTCTTGTCAGCACAGAGGCAGAAAAGGATCTTGGTGTCATTATTGATTCCAAAATGAACATGGGCCGCCAATGTGGGGATGCAGTCAGCAAGGCTAACCGCACCTTGTCATGCATCCACAGATGTATCATGAGCAGGTCCAAAGAGGTGATCCTCCCCCTCTATGCAACACTGGTCAGACTGCAGTTGAAGTACTGCATCCAGTTCTGGGTGCCGCACTTCAGGAGGGATGTGGACAACATCGAGAGGGTTCAGAGGAGGGCCACTCGCATGATCAGGGGCCAGCAGAGCAGACCCTATGAGGAGAGGCTAAGGGACCTGAACCTGTTCAGCCTCCACAAGAGAAAGCTGAGAGGGGATCTGGTGGCCATCTATAAACTGGCCAAGGAGGACCAGCAGGCTATGGGAGAGTCCCTGTTCCCCCAAGCACTACCAGGAGTAACAAGGAATAACGGCCATAAGTTGACTGAGAGTAGATTCAGGCTAGACATCAGGAGGCACTACTTCACAGTCAGGGCATTTAGGATCTGGAACCAACTTTCAAGGGAAGTGGTGCTCGCTCCTACCCTGGGGGTCTTCAAAAGGAGGCTAGATAATCACCTAGCCGGGGTCGTTTGACCCCAGCATTCTTTCCTGCCCATGGCAGGGGGTCGGACTTGATGATCTGCTCAGGTCCCTTCTGACCCTACCTACTATGAAACTATGAAACTAAGACAGACTGGGGGATCTGAATCTCTTCATCATCTGCAAGAGAAAGCTGAGAGGCTATCTTGTGGCTGCCTACAAACTCATCAGGGGGCACAAGCAGGGAATAGGGGACACTCTGTTTACCTGGGCACCCCTTGGGGTTATCAGAAATAATAGCCACAAACTGAATAAGAACAGATTGAGATTGGACATAAGGAAAAAATTATTTATGGTAAGGGTTGCCAAAATATGGAATGGGCTTCCCAAGGGAGGTGGTGCTTTCCCCTACCCTGGAGGTGTTCAAGAGGAGATCCCCCAGCACCTGGCTGGGGTTACTTAACCCTAGCGCTCTTTCCTGCCTGGAGCAGGTGGTTGGACCCAATGATCTACCAGGTCCCTTCCAACTCTAGAAATCTATGAAATCTAGGTCAGTGTTTTTTTTGGCCCGATACGCAGGAGGAAGTGACTCGCCGCTGTGAAGCTTGTAGGGAATGCCAAAGGGTAGCTGAGAGACACCCACCTTGTGCCTCCCTCCAAGTTATGCCCATTATAGAAACCCTGTTTGATCGGGTAGCCCTGGATGTTATGGGTCCACTCCTGAAAAGTAGTGCAGGTCAACAGTTTATTTTACTTATGATAGACTATGCTATGTGGTACTCAGAGTCTGTCCCTCTAAGGGTGGCAATGGCGACATGGATTGCTGAGGAGCTCCTCAAGTGGATGTCATGGGTAGGGGTTCCTTGAGAGATTATAACTAATCAGGGTACAAACTTTATGTTGGGGGTGATGAAGGCTACATGTGAGGTACTAGGGATAAAGCAACTCCGAACATCAGTTTATCATCCTCAGACCTATGGTCTCGCAGAATGTTTAAACAGTACTATAAAATGAATGCTGCATCGTTGTGCTCAAAAAGATCCAAGGAAATGGGATTTATTGTTAACTCCTTTGTTGTTTGCATTGAGGGATACCCCTCAAGCATCAATGCAGTTTTCCCTGTTTAAGCTGGTGTTCAGGCATAAGCCTAAGGGGCTGTTGCAGATCGTGAGGGAAGACTTGGAGAGCTGAGGGAATAGAGGGGTGGGAATCCACTAACACTGGCAGGCAATGAGAGATCATCTTAACAGAGTGAGACAGATGGCACGGGATAATGTAGAAGTAGCACAGCAATGGCAGAAGGAAAATTATGACCAAAAGGCTAAAGAAAGGGATTTGCAAGTAGGGGATAAGGTTTTGGTGCTATTCCCTACCTCGGGCAATAAATTATTTACAGAGTGGCAAGGCCCCTTCGAGATAATCTGGAGAGCAGGACCCATAGATTATGAAGTTCACTGCCCTGGACATGCCAGGGAACATCAAATTTATCATGTTAATTTGTTAAAGGCCCAGAGGGAGCTAGAGGGCTGGATGGTCAGCTCCAAAGGCATAAAAGAAGAGTTTGGGCCAGAGATTTGTGAAGACAGTGGAGAGGAAAAGTTGGATGAACTAATCCAACAGGGAGAAAGACTGACCGAGAAACAACAAAGAGATTTAAAGATAGTAATCTATAGTTTTAAGCATGTGTTTAATGAGAGACCTGGGTGGGCTAAAGGCATAAGGCATGAGATTCAAATGCCAAAAGGGGCCATAGTACATGAGTGTTGGTGTACGGTGCCACACCATTTACAACAGACATTATATAAAGAATTAGGAAAAATGTTGGAACAGGGAATTGTAGTACCATCGTGTAGTCCCTGGCAAAGTCCTATGGTTATTGTCCCTAAAGCTGATGGGTCACTTAGGATTTGCATGGACTTTAGATGAGTTAATGCCATAGCCAGCTTTGACACTTTCCCTATGTCCCACGGGGAGGAGATGTTAGAATGTACAGAACAGTCAAAATATATTACTACCACTGATTTGTCAAAAGGCAGATCCCCATGGCTAAAACTGATTAGGCTAAGACCTCATTCAGGACACCATGGGGACTATATGAGTTTACATGGATGCTGTTTGGCTTATGTGGGGCACCCGCCACTCTTCAGAGGCTTATGGATCATATATTAACACCTCATATGGCCTATGCAGCCTTGTGTATGGACAATATTGTAATTTATTCACAATCCTGGGACCAACACATCCAACATTTGAGAGCTATTCTTAAAGAGTTGAGATACATAGGGATGACTGCAAATCCAAAAAAATGTGCATTGGGAGTGGCTGAAGCTAAATATTTAGGTTTTCGAGTAGGGCAAGGAGTCATTTGACCATTGGCCAGTAAAACAGAAACCATAGAAAAGTATTGCCCTCCTCAGACCAAGAGACAAATGACATCTCTCCTGGGTTTGGCCAATTACTATTGCAGGTTTATACTCAATTTCGCTGAAATAGCCACTCTTTTTGACTGGCACGATATGAGGTCAAGTAAGGGGACCTATAAAATGGAGCATCTAAAGGCATTTAAAAGGGTCAAGAGAACCCTTTGTAGTCACATTTTAGTGATAACACCAAATTTTACAAGACCTTTTATTTTCCAGATGGATGCTTCAGAAACTGCAGTGGGGGCAGTGCTGTGTCAAGAGAGGGGTGGTACAGAAAGGCCTCTTGCTTCTACGCAAGGTTTCTACACAAGTAGAAACTGAATGTGGCCGAGAAGACGTGTGACAGAATAGAGATGGAATGCTTGGCAATCAGGTGGGCAGTGGAGTATTTTAGATATTATTTAATAGGAAGGGAATTTCTGCTCATAACAGATAATGCTCTGTTACAGTGTTTATATAGGGCCAAGAATGATAATGCTCACATCATGAGGTGGGCACTAGCCTTACAACCTTTTAAATTCTCAATTAGCTACAGGCCCGGTGCATCCAATAAGGTAGCTGATTTTTTGTCACAGTGCAAAGAGACGTCAACAATGAATATGAAGTTGAGCAACGATAGTGAAAAGACGTTGAATAAGAATAGCAACAAAAGAGCAACATCAAGAATGCCACAAGGCAACTTAGTTGTGTGAGTATGTGGCAGTGAGAAGACTGGAAGACTGGCTGCCGCTGGAAATAACTTACCAGAAGTGGTTGAGAAGTCACAAAGGAACAGGGAGATGGAGCCGGCAGCATCACTGCTGGAGAGAGAAGCCCCCGGCCCCGATCCTGACATGCTTTATGAATGCATGCTGGCAGCGGTTGGCTGGGCAGAACACAAATGGCGAGAGTGTGAGCATTCAGCACTTTAAAAGTTAAGTCAGCAGGTCAAACTGTCTGCCCGAAAAGGTATAGAAACAGGGAGCCGACCTGAGCAAGGTAAGTGTCCGACTAAGGAATGGCACAGACAGTTACAATGCCATATCCTTTATAGTCATGCTCAGTGTTGGCTGCATTTAATCAGCTTCGTAGTTGATTTCCATTACTGAACACATGCTGCTTTTAGTAGCAGTTCGAAGATAGGCAGTGTATTAAATATGGTTTCTTTGTATGAAAATGTAAGACAAAGGACTTTTCCCCCATGTTGATTAATGGGGAAAAACCTCATCTTATATTAAGTAAATATGCTAATTTGATCAACATTTTGCATAAAAAAAATGTGTTTATTAAGAAAGGTGAGCATGAACAGACTCTTGGCAGCATCCAGGAACATAGCATATCTTAGGACTTGGTGTTCAACAGCATTAAAATAACCACACTTTTGTAAGTTCAGCCTCCTGGCATCTGTAAGAATTAAGTATTGTTGTTCAATAAGAATGCATCCGAAAGGTTCTCTATGTACAAATTTAATTATATCCTAGCCCTTCTCTGATTCAGATTATTTCAGGTGAAGACTCTACTCTCTCTCTCTGGCTCTCAGCAAAGAATTGTTCTCATTCTGTCCTTTTAGAAAACAGAAATGTACCATACGTGGTACAGGTGGGGAGCAGAAGTCCCCCTGATGTGGGATGTTACAGCGATGTTTCCCATACATTTGCAATCTGACTTCATGTTCAAGAGGATGTAGAGCACTTTCTCATTCCTGCATCAGTGGTTAGACCCCATAGGCTTTTGTGTCACCAGTCTTCATAAGATACTTCTTCCCTATTCTTACATGCTTTGGTAAGCAGCAAAGAAATTAATGTCATCATCTGAGTTAGCACTGTTGACATGAATAGGACATCTCATGTCTTAGAGTTATTGTTTCCAGCTCTCTGCAAACTCAGGTAGATACCTCCACATTGATTAAACTCACTTCATGTTTTGAAGGGCTTCCCCCTCCAAACATCCTCTACTACTGGAGGATAACTGAGGAGTCCATCCACACTCCACACATTGAGAAACACTGGACCCCAGAATGCCAGTAAGCATTCAAAGACAAAAAGGAATGATATAATTAGAATAACATGATTTTTTTTGGTAGTCTTCAGATGAGTAGATGAGTTAGAGGAAATTCAGTAAAGTCATAAGCTGCTGGCAGCAGAAATGAGATATGATCCATGTGGTAGTTTTAGGAATGCATGAGATGTTCCACTGACATCCGGTAGGTTTTCTACTTGTGATCTAATTGCATCTGAATCGATAACTCCCTCTATACAGTTTTTCATAGGATACTACTTCTTTCTCACCTTTGTTCACTCTTCTCCAATATACACTCTGCTGCAAGCCAAGCCACTGTTTAATATGATTTTTATCTCCCAGGTTTCTCTTTATTGCTGGGTGGTAGAGAGGTAAAGATAATAAACCTCCTATAAGAAGCAGATATGTCCACCTGTTTTACTTCCATTATTGGTTTTGTATTGTTTGGATACCAGTACGGAACTACAGACAAATAAAAATGAAAAAAGAAATTACAATTGCAGTGTATAGTTTAGGATTTGCTTTTATAGAGCATTACTTATTGCTAGAAATCTTTTCCAATGTAGCACAGCAATTGCACAAGCAAATGTAGCAGCTTTCATGTACTTAGTAATACAAGTTTCTGTACAACCTGGAATGCTAGCAAAATCCCAGATGAGATCTGTGCACACCAAAAATCTACAATTAAATGCCCACATTCTTTCCCATTCCTGGAGAAGTTCTGTGGCATCTTCTTGTGCATTTAAATAATAATTGTAATATGGCTATGAATAATATAACCAATACCGTAGCACTTATATATTCTATGTATTTTTTATTTCTGCACAGTTTTGGTTTGCAATATAGTCTCTCTCTTTGGCATTGACAAGGTAATGGTAGGAAGTGGGTAGCTCTTACCCATTTAAGCTATTTTTTGACTATCTGCCTGCAAATATTGCTAGACTGGTTTCTATGCAGGTGAAGTTTTCTAGCTTTTCTTTTACTTTGAGGCTTCAAAGCCCAATTTATTTTTTTAAAAAGTTGGGATTCTGGAGCAGAATTTTGCTGAAAATATAAATGGCAGCAGAATCATGGAATATTTGAAGCCACAGAGGAAATAACTTACTTTATTGAGAACTGAAAGTTTGTATTTAGCTAGGATTCAGACATTCATAATATCTTTTTTTCTGTTAAGAAAAAGCAAAAGGATTTTCCATTTCAGTAGTCCACCACAGAGTGGGCATGTCTACATGTGCCCCTGCAGCACTGTTGTTACTGCACCGTCATTTACTGCTTCCTTTAGGAAGTACTAAGTGATGGCACAGTAACAGCCATTACTAAGCTGTGCCAGCGGCGCACAGTTATTTTTAGCCACTATATCGCCGTAGCGATGCACTATAGCAAGGGACCGCGTCACTACAAAGACATAACTGCATCGTCACGGTTTTTACCCACCAATGCTACATCACCCTAGCATGTTGCTATGGTGACATAGCATCTCATTTAGATGCACCCACTGTCACTTCAAAGGATATAGAATCATACAATCACAGAAAGATAGGGTTGGGGGTCATCTAGTCCAACCCCCTGCTCTAAGCAAGACCATCCTCAACTACATCATCCCAGCCAGGACTTTGTCAAGCCACGCCTTAAAAACCTCCAAGGATGGAGATTTCAACAGCTCTCTAGCTAACCCCTTCCAGTGCTTCAGCACCCTCCTAGTGAGGAAGTTATTCTTTCTGTAGCTGGGGCCCAAAACTGGACATAGTACTCTGGATGTGGCCTCACCAATACAGAATAGAGGGGAATAATTACTTCCCTCGAGCTGCTGGCAACGTTCCTACTAATGCAGCCCAGTATGTGCTGTTAGTCTTCTTGGCAACAAGGGGACACTGTTGACTCATATTCAGTGTATTGTCTACTGTAACCCCCAGGTCCTTTTCTGCAGAGCTGCTGCTTAGCCAGGTGGTACCAAGCCTGTAGAGATGCATGGGATTCTTCCATGGTAAGTGTAGGGCTTTGCATTTGTCCTTGCTCAACCTCATGTGATTTCTTTTCTCCCAGTTCTCCAATTTGTCTAGGTCTCTATGGATCCTAGCCCTACCCTCCAATGTACCTACTACTTTCCCCAGCTTGATGTCATCTGTGAACTTGCTGAGGGTGCTCTCCATCCCACGTTCCAGATTGTTAATGAAGATATTAAACAGAACCAGCCTAGGACCGAACCCTGGAGCACTCTGCCACTTGATACCAGATGCCAACTAGACATCGAGCCATTGAACCCAATGATCCAGCCAGCTTTCTATCCACCTTACAGTCCATTCAATCAAATCCTTAATGTGCTTGCAAGAATGGTGTGGCAGACCATATGAAAAGCTTTGCTAGAGTCAAGGTATATCATGTCCACTGCTTTCACCATATCCAAAGAGCCAGCCATCTCATCATATGTCTGCATCAATGGAATCAATTGACTCAAGCTAAAATAAGAGAATATGATCACATCACAAAATAATGATCTGCCCTAGGCTATCCATCATGGAAATTGCTTTGACTTTGGTCCCATTGGACACATATGCACATGCACATGTGTGTATGTATTGGAGTGTTGGGGGAGAGGGGCCATTATATCTGGATCAAGGAGCTGTGTTGTTAACGATAGCAATTAAGCTGGACCTCAGGATATCCTGTGACAGGCATTAATCATGCAACAGACTTGTCTCTCTAAGACTGTATTTTGAAGCTCACATCTAAGTGACATGGATTCTCCATGCTTGGAAACTTTCAAAAGCAGGTAAGACAGACACTTGGCTAAGATGGTTTAGTTGGGGATGATTATGCCTTGAGTAGTGGGTTGGACTAGGTGACTTAGAAATCACGGGAAAGTAGGGCTTTAGAGCGTAGATCCTGTGATGGACCCAGCAGGCCGTGGTAAAACCCAAGAGGCAGGACTGCTTTCAGTTAAGCCAGCCTTTCTAACTCATATAGAGGACAAAGCTGGACAAAACCTTCTCAGTGAAATATTCAATGAAAAGTTCAAACCCCTGCAGGGATCCCAATGTGGGTCTTGCATGTCCCAGAGAAGTGCCCTGTCTATCAAAGATTTGGTGGGAGTAACTCTCTTTTTTGTGTAAAATGTAAAAGGAATTTTCCAGCCTGCTCAGCTGTAGAACAAGATGCATATGTCCATGTCTGTCCAGGCTCCTTTTTGATGCACTCAGATGTATACAGGTGGTAAATGTGGCCTCCAATATTCTTCCCTATAGTGAAGTGTTTTCTTTCCTCTAGCACGTGGCTCAGGCACAGCCTCATCAACAATTCTGGGCTTTCACCAGATACTCAGTGGAGTGAAATTAATTTAACATATTAACATGTTTGCTTTTCTCTAATTTCACCCTTCAGAAACAGCTGTTGAAAGTGGTAGCCTGTTGGCCACTTCCATCCCAACAATATGGATTGCCCAGCATTAGTGTAATCATTAGAGCTTTAATTGCACCATTATCTCTTGCTAAAAGGGTCCTGACAACTCAGGGCAAAGCTTCTGAGATGCAACTATAGGCTGAAGGTGAAATGAGATGGAAACTGCAAACTGTTGCTTCTATCTTAACTATCTTAAAGACCTGTTGATGCTACCAGGAAAGATTTAATGTGCCCAGGCAGCAAAAAATTTTGGGCAAGGGACTGTTGAGGGGGTGGAGTTCTGACTAACTCCTGTGTCATTTGAGTTACTATAAAGGATATAAATATGGCAAATGAAGGATGTGGAAGTTACAAGGAAACACACTCGTGTCTCTGAGCAATCTTCACTTCTCTCACTTCCACTCACTAAGGTAAGCTGATTTTCTTCTCTTTTAGGTTTCCTCTCCACCTCTTTTTTGCGGTTCAGCTATATTCTTAAGTGAATATAATGAAAAGGGTTGGCTTGACAAAGAACGAATGAACGAATGAATGAATGAAGTTTGTCTGTAGCATAGATACAGCATAAGAAGTGAGTTTCCCACACTGCCGTACCTGTGAGCCTCACTACTCTGACATGAATGTGCTACCTGTAGAACGCGTGCTGCTATAATGATCACTATCTAGGCCCTTCAGTCTTTGGACTTTCTGCTGAGACAAGAAGCTGTCGAGTCTTGGTAGTGATGGAGGTTTAATAATGTGCAGAATGGAAGTGAGCACACCAACATGGCAAATTTAACCTCTGGGCTCTACATAAAGTCTTTCTTGCAGGCTTTGCCTCCATGGATTTCTTGTTTGGGGTACCCAGATAGAAGGGCAAAAAATCCTAGAGGGGTTCAAGAAAACAAAATGATGTTTTCTATTTTGTTAGGTAAGGACAGCTAACTTTTCTGAGGATGTCTGCTGCTCTTCTGTTGTCTCATTTCTGCCTGGAAGTCAGACCTTTTGTAGGGCTTCAAATACATGTCCACATTCCCAATTTCCTCCCCATCAGGAACCTGAGTTTAGTGCCTCAGTTCTTTCCTCCTTCATGGATACAATTACCAAAGACATGAGCAGAGATTTCAGTTTCTGTCTGCTAGGACAGGGTAGATCCTTTGCACCTGGCTATAGGCACTGTGTTAACAGAGAAGGGATAGTGGTGAGCAAAGTGGCAGAGCAGGCTTTCCAATCAAAATGATATCCAGACTCATACTATGATGGTATCACACCTGTGAATATTTCACAGAGCAACTTCTGGTGAACTTGCATATGGTTTGCAATCCATTCCTCAAACTTTTTGCCAGAAAGATTCTATCCTGACTGTTGTCTGGGCTGTTTGGAGTTAGAAACTGTAAGTCAAAGTGCCTGTAATATGGGGAGGGAATGCTATGTAATAAAAATGCCCCTAGCAGTCGTGGTTAGGCATCTTTACATGTGCTTGGAGGTGGAGGAGGTCAGGGGGGAGAGAGCTGCTTTAAGTAAAGTGCCCACAGTGTCTCATGTATTCAGTATCCCATGCTTCAAAATGCCAGCGGGGGCAGTTTAACTAAAGCTCATTCAATGAGCTTTAGTTAAAGCTCCCCTGCCACCATTTTGAAGCATGGAGATGCTGAATACGAGACACTGATGCTGCTGAAGCATGTTAATTATCACACTGCAGCAGACTCGATTAATCAGTTAATCGAGTCTGCTCCGATACACTTTAATTCCAGTCTGTTGGAACAGCATCCCTGCATGTCTACAGGCACCTATTACGAAATGAGGATACTGACATGGTTCAAAGAAAACTGGGAGGAAGAAGAGAGAACAGGAAACAGCCAATGCTAACTTTGTTCCCCCATCAAAATGCCTCCTTTGCAATGATTGTTAACGCTTCAAAACTCTAAACCCAAGCACGCTTCAAAGTGAACCCACAAACGTGTCTGTTAGCAATTAACTTATGATGAGGGAGGGTCTCTGTCCTAGGATAGCACAGTGGGTTTCAATCTCTCCCCCCCACCCTAAATTCTGACTGGCATATCATCTCCCAGACATGCCCATCTGCTACAATGTGTTTTTGATCTCACACCTAGGCTTGTTTAACTCAGGAGAGGACTCTTTACTTTTCTACTGCTGGACATGCACAGCAGCACAAAAAAGTGATATGTGACTGTATGGCTGACTACAGCAGAGGGCAACAAGGAAGAATAAACAAGGATGACAGCCTACAATATGGCCTACATAGACTTACTTTGGGAAACAAACTCAGGCATACTTGTTCTATGAAAATATATCGAACACACAGAGAATAGTTTAGGAGATTGGAAATGAGGTACCATCTTTTGCCTGAAAAGGCAGACACAAATATCAGTCGCTGTAGTAATGATCAGAACCTATGAAATGAACTGGTAGTTTCTGTCCAATTCCAAGTGAATAGAGAAAGGGGGTTATCCATGACAGGTACTCTCCTGTCCGGCTTTCTTCTGTTCAATTTCAAATGTGCAAGCATTCATCAACTTATTGTCATTAGAAAGCATCCTTATGGCAGTCTCAGAAAAAGCCAAGAGCTGAACAGCCACGTGTGGATCCTGAATCACATTGGCAACCTACTGTCCATGGGCTGAATCTGGCTCTCCAGAGATTTGCAACCAAAAGCAGGGGCAGGGTTGCAAGCTCTTGCTTGGGGCAACAGCATGTTAATGACTCCTGCTTCAGATTATGGCTGAAGTTACTTGTACCAGGGATGCAGGGTGGAGAGGATGGGGAGATGGGGTGCAAAGGAGACAGCTGGCACTGACCCAGAACATGCTAGATCTGTTTTGAAGATAAGTGGCTGCTGGCTCTCCCAATCAGCTTGACTTTGTTTTTTTCATGCTTTGGGATTAACATGGCACCAAAACAGGGCACTATTCAACTCAAGAGGTTTCTTTCTTAGGGTGAGGTGGGACCAGGGGGATTAGCACAACATGGCTAACGTAAGTGGCTAGGACAAGGTCACCACAGAGTAGGAAGGTCTGCTGCTCTTACAATACAACACACCTTTCCACCAGTAGTTGTAGGCAATAGGGCTAGGGTTTTCACCTGACTGCTATGCTAACCCAGGATTTGGGGAGCACATAGGTTATCTTTGTGTGCCTCCCCTGAGCTCTCTTGTATTTTGCTGATAAGCAAGGATGACTAGCTTATTACACACTCCAGCATTTGTGGTCTAAGCAAGCTCCTAGAGGAAGAGGCCAAGAAATGCTAAATTAGGCAAAAGGCCTTTTGCAGCTGGCTGGGTTCTATACTAGTTGTTAAAATTACTATTAACTCACTGATAAATGGGAGGCTGAGATGTTTTCCTGATGCTCAGGTTCATAAAGCTCCCTTTCCCCCCCTAATTCTGTCAGATCTTTAAAGGGTTTCATCTGCCTCTTCCAAGTGAATTTGCAGCCAAATAAGTGAAAGGATGACAACATTGTTCTACTAGTATCTCCCTGCTTCATGTTTCCCTTCTCTCTGCTTTTCCTAGGCCTCACCTCTCATCCCACCATGGCTCTCTGGATCCACTCACTGCCTCTCCTGGCCTTCCTTGCTCTCTCCAGCCCCAGTGTCAGCTATGCTGCAGCTAACCAGCGCCTGTGTGGCTCTCACTTGGTGGATGCTCTCTATCTGGTGTGTGGTGAAAGGGGTTTCTTCTACTCTCCCAAAGGTCGACGGGACCTTGAACAGCCTCTAGGTAGGTGAATCCTTCCCAACTGTCCAGCTGGGCTCATCTCAGGCTTATATGGGCACGTTTGACTTTTAAGCACACTTCTCTGTAATCAGTAACTTTTGTTTTCTGCACATATATTTAGGAAACTTATTGCTTAATCATAACAACAGACTTCCTATGATAGTGTGGCCTGTGAGAAAAGGGGAAGAGCAAGTTGCTGGAGGACAGAAAATGATGGGCCAGCAAATCTTGATGTTTCCACCTCTCTTCCAGGCAGCTATGCTGAGATATCACCAGCCTCCCACAGGCATACAAAGAAAGGAACTAATTTCTACAGTGTCTTTGTACCGTAGTAGTGCTGAGAAGCCCCAGCCATGGCTCATGACGCCATTATTCTAGGCACTGTGTAAACACATAAAAGTAATGTTGCAGCTCCAAGGAGCTGATAATGCTAACATTTCACAGCCAAATGACCCAGGGATAGAGGAGCACTACAGCCACTTCCCAAAAATATCTATAAAACATGCATTGACTCATATAACAAATGAAGGATTTTTGTTCAAACCAAGGCTGGTTGGGTGGTGTTGTAAGAAAAACGATGTGCTACTATGCAGAAGGAGTGATTGCTGAAGACTCACTTCTTGTCTCCTCTGCCTTAGCAGAGATTGGAAAAAGTGCCACTCGTTCCCCATTCTTAGTGAGGTTAATTATCATGTCTTGCCACTAGGCTGACCTGCAAGTGGTTTTTACCATCGCCAGAACTATCCTCAGCCAGCTGCCTGGGCACAGAATCCTTGAAGAAAAGAGAGCTGGGGGAAGCATCCATTAGTTCAGCTAGACATAGTATGGGTCCTGTCATGTATTGGGCACAGTGGAGTAGTTTTTCAGCCCAAAAGACCTGTAAGAAGCACTATTCTACTGAAATCAGTGACTTGCATGAGCAGAAGAGCCATTGTAACATTAAGATAGCGGAGGTGCTTTTTCCTGCCTGTTCTTTTCAACTCTGAAAGGATCGTTTGGAAAATTTTGATTGGAATGAAAACCTGTTTGTGCTAGGTGCTTTACAAATATAAGCAGCACGGAGCCCCAAAGCCCTTACAGTTTAAATAATAAACTAATTATAAAGAGCCAGGAGCAAAACTGGTACACCATGAAAGCTGGTTAAAAAAAATCAAACAAACCCACCATTTAAAATTTTGTTGTTAAAAAAAAAGTCATCCCCCCGGGTGAAAATTTTCATTTAGGTAAAAATTTTCCCTATTGTTAACTGCAAAATTGAAAAACAAATATTTCTAGTGAAGAATTTTGAGTTGTGCATCAGCAGCTCAGAACATTTTGTCAAAAACATTGTATAGTCTCCCAGCTTTGTCATTTTTTGTGACAATTTTCACTCCACATTCAAACCTATCATTTGTGACAAGCTGTAGACTGCATGCAGGCTGTTCAGGAGCCAAACATGAAACACATCCCCCTTCACAACTCACCTAAGTCAGCAGTCCTTTGGGCAGACAAAATTGTTTGCTCAGGTTCACAGGATAATGACCCCTCATGAAGTTTGCAATTCCACCTATCTCACCTCCATGGAACAGATGAGCCATTTTACAATCCTATGAACTAGCTAGGGTCATCAACTGAGCCTACAAGGCTTCTCTCCATTGCTACACATCTTCCCCACTGTGTCTCGCACACCTTCATCCCTGTAGTATGGCCAACACTTGAAAGATTTGGTTCCTCTCATATGCTCCACAACCCTGCTGGAACATGAAATATGGAGCCTCCGTGTGCTATGGTGATACAAACAATATTAATAAGGGGAAAATATTTGCAATTATTTCCCCATTTTCCAGCCATCTCTAGGCAGCAGGTATTGATCTCTAGACTGCATGGTCCCAGCTGAGATGCTTGTGTATGGATTCACATGAGTTTCTTTTTACCCCTGACAGTGAATGGGCCTCTGCGGAACGAAGTGGAAGAGCTAGCATTCCAACAGCAGGAATATGAGAAAGTGAAGAGGGGAATTGTCGAGCAATGTTGCCATAACACCTGCTCCCTTTACCAGCTGGAAAACTATTGCAACTAGCAAATGATGCAGACAGAAAGGAGAGTGCGTGTGTATATGTGTGTGTATGTATGTGTGTGTATGTGCATGTGCACATGAAAGAGGCAGAAAGGCACTTTGGAACGGCACCTTCAAAGCAACTGATTAAAAACGCTGTAAATCTATTTCAGAGGGTGTGGTATTCTTGATATATTTGCCTCTGGAGCCTACAGTAAGTTTTTCTCTGGAGTTCAGAGTTTGTAAACATCTTTATGGTCCCATATGCTCATTATGAAAGGTCATCCATTATGAGTCTAATCTAAAAAGCCCTGAAATCAGAGAACACAGTATTGAAGTAGACATGTCCATTTTAGTATTAGAGGTCACCATCAGCATTTTAGTGATGGGAAATGAAATGAGAAGTGATGCCAACTGACCCAAAGCAGATAGTGATTTTTACAAACTGTGTTGGTTATTGAAAATATTTGACAGTGCATATAGCACCAACTTCAGCCAAAGTAGTTCCCCTGGACTGCTTGTTGTGAGTGCTCATTGATTTTTTTCCAATGTTCAGAATTTGCTGTTTGAGCTGCAGTACGTGTGGCACATGTTCCTTGATGGGATTACCTGACCTTTATAGCAAACTCCTGCTTCCAATCAAAGCACATTGTTGCCTCACAACATTCATTTCATTTTGTAGTTAATCAGATTTTAGCTGCAGCTCTGAAATTCACCTAAACCCAGCTGCCTCTGGTTGGTAAGATTAACAAGGTTAACTGAGATTCAATGCTGTCTGCTTGGGGAGAGCGTTCCTGTCTTGTTTTTGCTCCCAGGTGCTTAATATTAACTCCCTCATCTCTTTTCATGGGGCAACACAACATACTCTCTACACAGACCTTTATCCTGCTGCAGTACTGAAATTTCAGTGCTGGAAATGGCGCCTGCTAAAGGATATATATTCTCTGTGGGTAAAACACATGGATTCATCCACTTTAATCCCCTTCTGTGTCTCTACCAAAGTGTTCTTTCCCCACCCTCTAGCTAATAAAAGACACTTCATTCTTCCTTTGGGAGATAGATTTTGATCATTTCACATGGAGCACTGCATGTGAAGAAGACTCCCATGATGCAATCATACAGACGTACACATTTTCCCTCCTGACCTGGAACAAAACTGTTGTAAACAGATGCTCCATCAAGACCTTTCAAAGCCGGATGGGCTCAGAAGCACAGCTTTCATGGGCTGGGTTCCACAAACTCATGCCTCACCTCCTGCCCTCAATGCCTTTTCCTAAATGTTAGCCTAAAAGGTGCCAGGAGTCCTGCATCCTGGCAAGTGACAGCAGTAACTCAAGTATCATATATTCCAGGAGTACAGTGCGTACCTCCACTACAGACACAACCAGTTGAACATGGTGACAAGTTTCCAGATTGTGTGGGCGCAGTAGCTTTGCTGCAAGTAGGAAATGCATGAACATTTCATAGGGAAGCCAAAAAGGTGCAAGCTTCCTCTCAGCTGATGTTTCTTTATCTTTATTTATGCACCCCCATACATTTCTTTATTAATCTTTGCCAGGCCTCTGTGAGGTAGGGAAGTACTATTACTTTTCCCATTTTACAGGTGGCAAACTGAGGCTCAAAGAATGAAAACTTGGCTTGACTGACAACTTCTATGGTCTTCAGAAGGGCCTGGATTTCAGTCAAAGAGCTGATGCAACTTGTGGGAGGTCACGCACAAAGGGCTGTGGTAGAAACAGGAACTCAAACTAAGTCAGTGGAATTCTAGCCCTCTGTCTTTAATTTTCCAACTATTTTTTTTCTGCGCCCCTTCCTGAGAATCATCCCCCCCTCCTGGACTGGAACTATCTGGCTTTCTCCTGTAGAACATTTCCAGCTATGGTTTCTGCAGTGGTGATATGGAGACTTGGGCCAGAAGCCTGAGGTTGGGAAAATAGGGAAAGAAATTCATGCTACCACCGATTTCAGGGTACCTGAATCCTTGTCTCCAGCCAAGGCTCTCAGTGTATCAGTTCATTAGTTTCTAGGGAAAACCCTGTGAAAGGAACTTATCATAGCTCCACTAATGCCCGGGAAGATCAGCAGGATTCACATTGTTGCAATAAAAATACCAGAGCAATTACTAACGATAAGGCTGTTATTTAATTAAACTCAGGCCTTGAGCATAGGCTCCAGCGATCACACACTCTCCATCAAGCAAAAAGAAGAACTATACTGAGCCCACAGCTAGAGGGGAGATACTGAGGCTGATTCCATTTATGATTTGGGGAGGCAGAGAGTCTTCCTGCGGTGGCTGATCCTGCCTTCGAGAGTTGGCTTAGAGGAGGGCAGAGCATTTTCTGAGAGAGACACCAATCGCGGTCCCTGCTTCTGAGAGTCTTGTCCAAGGTCAGTTTGCAACCTGGAATCATGTTGTCTTGCACTAAAATCCTGTAATTCTGCAGTGTTTTGTTGGAAGACCACAACAAGAAGTGATGCAGAAAGTGGCAAAAGTCATTCAGTAGGTGGCAGTCTTTCCTTGGAATAAGAACTAAGGATCTTGGCACATCACTGCTGCTAGGTGTATTATCCCTTCTGAGGCATGAACTGGGCTGTGGGCCACTTACTCTTTTTGGCAGAGGCAGATACACACGGTTTTACCAGACTTGGAGCAGTAGATTTTCCCCCAACCCAATTTATCATGCGGGTGTGATATTATTTACTGCTCTATATGGTATTGCATGTGGGTGGCTGCATGAGGACAACTCTAAGGTGAGATGTCAAGCCCCCAGGAGCTTGTTTCTTCATGAAATACATTGCAGGCTCTTCTCCAGGCCATGGAGAATCCTCCAGCCCCAGTTCCCCAAACTCTTCAAGCACTCTCCCCAGTTTTCTGGCCATATTCCATCCCATTGCAAGCCTGAAACCCTACCTCATTTCTCTCCCCTTGCCCACCACTGGCATGAGATTGGAGCTCATCTGCTATTTAATCTTGCAGGTGAAAGCTAAATCAAAGGGCTCTGCAAAGACCCTCAGACTTTCTTACAACCATGTCCTTGTGACACTGTGGAAGAGATTACTTGACTTGAACGTTCACTAACCAACGTGCTGTCCAGCCTGGACCCTCTTCATTGGCCCTGACCCTCAAAATACCAGAAATCCTTTCTTTACTGCTCCTCTCACCATGTAGGATCCCCCTCACCCCTACAATCCTGGTGTCTCTAAGACACTGAACCAAAGCTTTTCTCACTTCCTTCCTTCCTTCTTCCCTTTTACCCCCCTTTCCCCTACAGCCACCTTGGAAGAAGAGAGACTATGAGAAAAAACAATACTTAGGCTAGACCATCAGCTATCCGATACCTGTGATTACAGTCCTGTGCATTTATGCTGGTAGATTTTTGCCAGTGCTCATTCAGTAAAAAATCCAAGGCAACTGCACAGTCCCAAGGCCCTAAATATTTTGTTTAGGCTCCTCTGCAAGTTGCCAGAGGGGACTTTGTCTATTTGAACCATTGGCACTGTGCTGACGCTTATCTAACCTGGGGGAAAAGAATGCCTTCATTGTCACTAGCTGTTTGTGTTACAATAACACCTAGAACCATCAGTTGATCAGGACCCAGTTGTGCCAGGAGCTGTACAAATGCATGCCAAGAGAGTGCAGGACTGCCAGTACTGAAAGTACCTTGCAATATAATTAGATACAACAAAGAGGAAGCTTCTACTATTTTCTCCGTATTTCAGATGGAGAAATGACACACTAAAAGAGGTTACCTGAGGTTGCAGAGGAAGTGCATCAGAAATTGAAAGCAAAATCTGTTTCAGCATCTTTATCATAAAATTATTTATTCTTCCTCTTAAGTGTTCCTCTTTTGGCTGGTGGCAATGGATACTTCACATTAGAGACAGGGCTTAACATGTCTCTGCTTCCCAGAGCAACATTTGTCGAATGTCACTGGATGGTTCCTATAGCTGTATGCTTCAGATAGTTAAAGACATACATACCCCTTTATCTCAGTTCAGCACTGGAAAAAGTGGTGGTATTCTGCAGGTTCTTGTATTTTGGGTTAATGTAAAAGGTGATCTGTAACAGAAAATAATAATAATAAAAAGCAAATTTTGTGACCTTTCATTTTTTGTAGTATATTGAAAGGAACTGACTTTTTTGGAAATTGTAATTTTTTAATTAAGAAATTCCAGAGCTCTTTCCCATTGTTTCTCTAGATTTATATTCAAGGTAACTTACACTGATTTCACTTCAGTTAACCTGGGGTATAGCAATGGTGAATGAAACCCATGTCTTCCAGCTTTTATTTGGAGACCTAAGAAGCATAGTGTTTTTTCTTAACTTTTATCAAGAATTTGACTTAAATGAAGTCTTAGACAATTTGGAAAAAAAACGCCAAAAACAAATCAACAAATCAGAATTGTATTATTCATGTCTCAATCTATCAGTTCGTCAAATGTCATAATACCACTGGATCTTCTCTTCTCTACTGAATTCTCCAGCATCCAGAAGGTGGCCAAGACCAGGTGTTTCTCCTGAGAGAAAAATCACATGCAAGAAACATAGCAATAAGAACAAAATATCTCAACCTTTCTTCAGATATCATCTAAGAATACAAAGAGAGGAATAAATGCACGTATTTTTTTTCCTTTCTGGTAACCTCTTAAGCTGAGTTGATCAAAACTCAGAATTTCTGGTTGGGGGCAAATACTGAAATTAAAAAAAAAAAAATCCATTTTGCAGTGAAAACTAGAATTTAAAAAAATGCTTATGGGAGGAAAGTTCCAATTTATGTGTATGTGTTAGAGAAATCATGCTGTTTTGGTGTAATTTTTATTAAATTCAACAACGATGGCCTGCACTCAAGCTGGGGTACCTAAGGTTTCCCAGCTTCCTGGGATTCCTACTCTGTGGTTCATGATTGAGATTTGCCATACTAGACATTCTGTATTTCTGAGTAGAACTTTATGCAAACTGGTGTCAAACCAGGTAGGTCTCTCCTTCCCTTGTTTTGGCAAAAAGTCCATCAAAGTCGATAAGTTTTTGTAAAACATTTTGGTTTCAACAAATTGGAATTTTCCATCAAAACTCTGTTTTGTTAGAGCATTCTTGAGCAGCTCTGTGCTAAAGTTCTCACTGGATGTGGGGTTGTTACAGGCCTCTGTAGATCTGAAGAGCTGACCTGATACCCAAAGTGCCAGGCAAGTCTTCCAAAGATGGAACTCTTGTTTAGCATCAGATATATACCCACAGTGTTCTTCATCACAGCCAACACTCATGTTCCTAAAGCATAACAGGTCCTTGCTTACCGTGCTAACAAGTGGCTGCATCTACACATATACTTTACTGCGGAGTAGACTAATTAGCTGAGGAGTAAAACATCACTGTCTACACATGAGATGGTATTAGGCTGCAGTAAACTAATTTATACCACAGCAAGATAGTACTGTTGGGGGCAGTACTATCTTAGGTTGGGGTAATTTACTGCAGTTAAACACATGTAGACACTGACTACTGGAAAAAATTGCATCCAATCAACCCAGCCAGTCAGGGGCCAGATTCCTGCCTGTGGCCTAGCCACACAGCTCTGCACTTTCAGCACCGTTGTGCCTCAGTCAGTCTCTCTGCCACCCAATGCCGCCACCTGGAGCTCAGGGCTGAGCACCTCTGGCATAAAACTGCTCTGCCCAAGCTCAAATTGCTGCTGTCCCAGGTGCATGTGTAAACGCTGTGCCCAGGAGTAGTTTACTCGAGCTCAAACTGCTCTGCACTTGATTGCTTTGAATTAATTGCACATGTAGATGCACCTAGTAGGCACATCTACATATGCTATTAGCACATAGCAATAAACTCCAGTGCATATTACACTAGAGTTTATTATTCCCAGGCGCACTATTTGAACATGTGCCAGGGACCATAGAACATTCAACCAGGTTGGAGCAGCCCCTAGCAGCAGGCCTAGGGGTCATCATGCCAGTCCGGAGCTGCTCTGATCCAGTTCAATGCACTGTGGAGGGGCTGGCTTGGACACAGGGTGCTCCAATGCAGGGCTAGCCAGCAGCTAACCTCTGGACTGAAGCACTCATGTGCTCCAGCCAGCTGCATCAGCATCTACACATCCAGTGCTGCAGAGTAAAAAACTCAGCAGCAGGATAAAAGAACAGGTTATGGACTATTTAGAAAAGCTGGACATATACAAGTCAATGGGGCCAGATGTAGTGCACCTGAAGGAGTTGGTTGATGTGACTGCAGAGCCACTGGCCATCACCTTTGAAAACAGATAGTGATCAGGAGAGGTCCCAGAAAATTGGGAAAGGGCAAATATAGTACCCATATTTAAGAAAGAGAAACAAGAGGATCCAGGGAACTACAGCCCAGCCAGCCTCACCTCAGTCCAGCGGCAACACGTAGAGGGTGCACAGAGGTGCATGTGCACCCCCTGAGAGTGCTGGTGCACCCCCTGACAGCCAGCGTTCCCTGCTTAGGTGACAGGCAGGGAGGACAGGTGAGAGTGCTGGTGCCTCCCTTGAGAGTGCCAGCTGGGGAGTGGGGGCACCAAGAGAAGCAATCTTTGCGGTCCCCCAGGCACTTCCAGGTTGGTGCGATTGGCAACAGGGTAAGCTCCTCCCCGCCTCCCCTGGTCAGCACAATCAGCCACAGGAGAACCTCCCCCCTGCCCCCCCGTCAGTCTGATCTGCCGCTGACTGGCTGCTGGGAGGGCAAGTGCCCCCCTCCCCCCCCCAACTCAGAAGGCACCAGTTACCCATGCTTCAGTCTCTGGAAAAATCATAGAGCAAGTCCTCAAGGAATCAATTTCTAAGGACTTGGAGGAAAGGAAAGTGAGTAGTCAGCATGGATTCACCAAGGGCAAGTCATGCCTGAGCAATCTGATTTTCTTCTATGATGAGATGACTGGTTTTGTGGATGCGGGGAGACCAGTGGATGTGGTGTACCTTGATTTTAGCAAAGCTTTTGATATGGTCTCCCACAACATTCTACTAGGCAAGCTAAGGAAGTACAGGTTGGATAAATGGACTGTAAGACAGATAGAAAACTGGCTGGATCATTGGGCTCAGAGGGTAGTAATCAATGGCTCGATGTCTAGTTGGCAGCCAGTATCATGCAGAGTTCCCCAGGGGTCAGTCCTAGGCTGTTTTTTTTCAATGTCTTCATCAATGACCAGGCATAGAGTACACCCTTAGGAAGTCTGAAGATAACACCAGTCTAGGGGGAATAGTTGATATGCTGGAGGGTAGGGCTAGGTTTCAGAGTGACCTAGACAAATTGAAGGATTGGACCAAAAGACATCTCACGAGGTTAAATAAGGACAAGTGCAAAGTCCTGCACTTAAGATGGAACAATCCCATGCACCAGTACAGGCTGGGAACTGACTGGGTAGGCAGCAGCTCTGCAGAAAAGGACCTGGGGGTTACAGTGGACAATAAGTTGAATATGAGCCAGCAGTGTGCCCTTGTTGCCAAGAAGGCTAACAGCATACTGGGCTGTGTTGGTAGGAGTGTTGCCAGCAGATCAAGGGAAGTGATTATTTTTCTCTATTCGCACTGGTGAAGCCACATGTGGAGCACCCTGTCCAGTTTTGGGCCCCCCACTACAGAAAGGATGTGGACAAATTGGATACAGTCCACTGGAGGGCAACAAAAATAGTTAGGGGGCTAGGGGACATGATTTATGAGGAGAGGCTGAGGGAACTGGGATTATTTAGTCTGCAGAAGAGAAGACTGAGAGGGGATTTAATAGCAGCTTTCTACTACCTGAAGTGGGGTTTCAAAGAGGATGGAGCTGGACTGTTCTCAGTGGTGGCAGGTGACAGAACAAGGAGCAATGGTCTCAAGGCACAGCAAGGGAAGTTTAAGTTAGGTAGTAGGAAAAACTCTCTCATAAGGAAGGTATAAAAACTGGAACAGGTTACCCAGAGAGGTGGTGGAATCTCCATCCTTGGAGGTCTTTAACACCTAGGTAGACAAAGCTTTGCCTGAGATGATCTAGTTGGGGATGGTCCTGCTTTGAGCATGGCATTGGACTAAATGACCTCCTGAAGTCCCTTCCAACCCTCATTTTCTATGATTCTATGATAATACTTGTATTTACAAGTACTACCCTGCTGCAGAGTCGATTAGTTTCCTGCGGCATAATAGGACCATATGTGTAGACACGAGATGTTTACTGCAAAGCTAATTAGTTTATTCTGCAGTAGACATCTTGTGTAGACAAGTCCAGTGAGTGTTTTCTTTCTCCTCATTATTTATGTAAATAGGAGAGTGCTAGTGGAAGAAGAAATAGAAAGCATGGGAGGAACTATCACACAGAGAAAGTTTGCCCTGCTTCATTCTCAGGGAGAATTACCAGCACATCCTTGCAGGACTGGCCTGGGGCTAGGGTCAGGGTGCAGGGAAGCAAGTGGGATGGGGGAGGGAGAATGCAGAGTTAGCATTTCTAGCACGCAGAGGGAGAAGACCAAAGTCCATTCTTTCTGGTTCAGTTCATACAAAATTGATAACCTTTATCCACTCCTGATGGTGTATGAACATTGTCTAGATGGAAATTGCCTAGTCGGGTCTATTCACTCTATTGCTTTCAGCTCAGCTGTATGTATAATGTTGCTGGGGGCTGGGAAGAGGGAAGGTTAGCAGCTTGCATCTCCTAAGCCTTTTTCTAAAAGTGATTACATAAGCAATTTGCTCAGCAATAGTCAAAAGCGCCCTTAGCTGTCTATGAAACACTTGACTCTTTTTTCTAGGAATGGAATACATGAGTCACCTATGCTGTAACCTTTCCCTGTAACCTCACTTCCCTCTACCGCTTGCAGGAAAAGGGGGAAAGATCTATTTTAGGTTTTGAAATGTATTAGCTAAATATTCCCCACTGCAATGAAGGATGCAGGGCTGGAGGATTAGGGCAAAGGGGAAATGAAGGAAGAAAATAAACAACACAGAAAAAAATTAAAGGATAGCTTTCAGCAATCACCACAGTCTTATGAGACTTTGCCTACCCATCAAAATTAATTTGGCAGGATAGAGAAAGAGCATGTACATCATTAAGACAGATCCCACCATGACCCTCTTGACTCTGTTCATTTTCTGCACAGCCTCACCCAAAATCAGGGTCATAGAAACTTCTGACAAAATGTTTTCTGTTTTGACCAACCAAACATTGGCACAGATCTGAATAGGCTGGTGTTGTTCTACCTCTACCCTATAAATAAAATAGAGCTGGGTCGCATATTTCTGACAGCTTCTAGTTAATATGCTAGCACTCAGCTTTAATGTAAACAACTTGCAGCTTTTCAGGCTAGATGTCTACATGGAATAAAAACTCCTGTCCCAGCAAGCAATGACTATTATAAAAATCCCAAGACAATTTTATTCATGGCCTTTGTTTATTCCAAAATCCTGGTCAGGATTATGGACAGAAGCTTCTCAACACATTAAATTTCATTCAAATCTGAAATCAGGGGAAAATAAAAATATTGTATTTCATATCCTGTAGATATTCCATGCAATCTTGAAGATCACATTGATCACAAGACAGTGCTATAGAAAAAAATCCAAAATGATGCTGGCCAAAACCACCTTGAATTCTTTAGTATATACCCCCAGGGTCTTGATCATTTCTGTCTTCCAATAATCTTCAGAAATAGAGCTTTTTTGTTCTTTCCCCAAAATAGATTTTCTTGTTTGCCAAGATGGCAAGGAAAATGAAAATGTGGTAGTTCAAATGAAAATGAAAACATGGTAGTTCTACACATAGGGAGACCAAAAGAGAGGCATCTATTACACTTGGAACAAAATGTTGGAGTGATGATGGTTCTTGGTTGTAAGACACGGCATTTCAGATATATTTAGTTATTTCTCTGCTTCCTTTTTTTCTTCCCTAATGCTGTCATATTGGACCTGGCTGAGACATTTCTGAAAAAATAGTTTTTCTTTGGAAAAAGGTTGATTTGCTGAAAGCAACACTTTCCACGGGAATGTACCATTTCTTTCAAGGATGGAACATCTGGTCAACATCAGACAGTGAATAGCTCACAGCTTAGGGCTGTCACTTGGATTTGGGAGAATATAACTCAAATCCCTGGTCTGCCAAAGTCACCACTTGAATCTCTGTTTTCTGTTGTGGTCTAGTCATCAGACTAATGGCTACTCAGGTGTGGGTCTCTCTTGGTTGTCATGGTAAACTTCACAGGTCTTGGTGCTCATGTGGAATGACATTTTTTAAATATTTAAAAATGTTAGGAAGACAGGAAAACTTTGCCTGTCCAGCATTAATTTCAATAGTCAGCCCCATATTGACTTGACACAATTCAAGACTTAGGGCTTGGTAGGTGCTGACATGAAAATGAAATAGTTGCAGCTATAATTCCCCTGTAGTAACAGTTACAGGAATCAATTATTTTATAGGGCTTGCCAGTCTCAAGACTGTATATCCTTGTGGCTCACCTAATGCACAAGCAACTGTCCTTAATGCACTGTACCAACATGAGATGGCCTCCCTGCTTATAAACTGTTGAGTTTAGGCGTAGGGCTTTCTGTTACAGCATAGGGAATGTCTCCATTATTCTAGTAACCATAAAAGTAAGAAAGACTCTGAATTAGGAAAGTTCTGAAAATACCTGGATTTTGGGATTCAAAGCTTCAGTAATTTTCAGAGGACGAGGTTGGACAGTGCTTCGTGTCTGCTTGTTAAGCAGTGTGCCAAAGTAAAGAGCAAGGTGAGCCAAGGGTAATTCAGTTATTTGTATTTTAATGGATTTCTTGAAAAGTAGTACCCTTTAGAAATGAATCTTTGCTACTAACATATTCAGAAAAGGGCATCTCCTTTAGACACCTGAAAACTTAAGAATTGATTGTATCTGTGAACACAAGTATCTAATACAGTGGGACTGATAAGAGCTTTCATTTCCAGTTTTTATACTCCATACAGCCAAATAATTCCCCCCCCCCAACCAAAAGCCCTACATCAAGCTCAAGGTTCCCCAATCCAGAACAGAAGCTTTTATTCCATTCAGCTTGCTGCCAGCTTTATCTATCACAACATGCTGTTTCAAAGAGGAATGCCATCAAGGACAAAAACAACATGGAGAGAGGCTGAGAACAAAGAGGATGGGGAAGAAGATGTACTGAGCTAATTCTTGGGGACTGAGAAAAGCTTCATGCTTCTGCTAAGAATTATGATCAAGTGAATCAAGCATAGGGCACAGAGGCAAGAACACCTCAATCCTTATCCCATCTCTACAGCTAATTTACTTGGAGCAATCATTTCACCTCATTTGCCTCAGTTTCCCTAGCTGCAGCATAGGAGATTACATGCTGCCCTAGCTTATAGAGCTAGTAGTTACAATTCCAGTATGCTATGTGTCCAAATTCTAGACAAAGAAACCTTTTAACAGGATGATAATGAAGTTACGTGCATTGCATTAGGCGCTGTATTTTTACTTTGTGACACCCTGTGGGATAACTCAAACGTTATAGTAAGAAAAATGTTTTTTGAAAGCAAGTGGTATTAAAATTGATACTTCAAACTGTGAAGGGCAAAACAGGTAGACTTGGGAGGATCTGGATGCCAACTGATTCTAATGGTGCCACAATTTCAACCAAGCAGCAGCCCATTTTCAGGTAAAGTATTTTGCCCTTGAATCAGAGATGAGAAAGCAGAGAAAGGAATAGGAGAGGAACCCCAGCTTGCAGCCTACCCTTCCCTTAGAAAAGACCTGCAACTTCTGTAGATGGATCTGTGGCTCAAGGATTGGACTCAATATCCATCAATGAGATTATCCATCAATGAGTCATCCAATGAGCCACAATAAAGATCATCCTCAAATCGAGGGATTGCTAACAACAATAATGCTGCAGTATACTGGGCAGATCTAAACACCCATGGGAATAAGGACAAGTATCAACCAAAACTCACACACATCTAGGGGCAGAGAGTAGAATTGTCCTGGTTGGCAGCTATGGTGAGCTTTGCTGATGGAGCCTTGTTCAAAGTTTGGCAGGGTCATTACCTTTTCATAGGCCCAGGACAACTCACTAGCTCTTAAATCATTTCAAAAGATCCTGTTGTGGATTCCTGTAGGATAAGTGACTCAGGGTGAGAGAATGTGGCATCTAATTTCCCCTCAGCATGTTTTACATTGTGATTTTAGGGAAAAGAATACATCCAGACCAATTTATTCTGATTCAGCAACTGCTTTGAAGCGATTTTGTGGTGGTGGTAGGGCATCATGCCCATATAAAATATCTTGGCTCTGCTATTCTTGCAAAAAATATACAAAGGTTTCATGCCAGTGGTGGAGGGCAATTTGAAGAGAATGAAAATAAAGACTTAAGTTCATTGATATTGTATGACCAGGGAATTTAAAACTAAGCTTCAGAGCAGATTGCGAGAAAAATTCTTTGGGCTATTGAATTGTTAACACTGCCTCAAAAAGTACTAGACAAAAGGTGCCCCCTGTCTCTGTAATTGTGGACACTTTCCAAAAGGCTTAGTCTAATTTCTAAGAAACAGGACTGATCCACTTGAAAAGAACTGGTACACACAGATGACTCTGAAACAGGGTTGCTTCTTTGGCACCCAAATGAGACAAACCAAAACAGCTGGGTGGGTGGTAGTAGTAGTCAATGAAGCTTGAGTCGATGCTCCTGACAGGGATTGTCCATCTGCGTGACAAATGATGTCTGTGTTACCAGACAAACTGTTCTGCTGTGAAGAATGGTGCCTGGCTTTATCTGAAAAGGAAGAGAAGTTTCCTAATTTGCTGAAACTAATCTCACTGTATTATTTCCTTTCCAGGAAGCCATGGCTAAACAAATGCCATCCATGGCTCCTGGGGCTACTAGATTCATTCTTACATATGAAATAGCCAAACAAACCTAGGACACTTTTTTTTTAAAGCTTATGCCAGGTTTTACAATACAGTCATGTAAGGTAGTTTAAATCCACTTATAATATCTTCACAGACCTGGGGAGAATTTTTTTTCCCCCTAAGGAATTCAGTGCTACCCCAAAAAGCATGTCTGCTTTAACACCTGGATAAATTAAGATGCACCCGTTTTTCAACAAAGTCACAAAAAGTTTTGGTAAGGTGTTGGCCTTGACTCCTCCTTTCGGAGTTGGGGGCTATGGGACCCTACTTATTGATCTGCACAACTCCAACCATTGCTAACTACTGATCTCTGGGTGGATTATTTTTTTGCTTTAAGCCCTGAACAAAAGTGAAGTAGATTGTTTTCTCAGAGCCGAATGTCAGGTTCCAAATGACCTTCAGCCTTCACACTCCCATTCCTGTTGGTTAACACGGACATTAACAAGCCCAAGATAATAAAGGGAAGTCAACTGAGTTAACAGAATTTATATGGAAATGTTTCTCAATCTGAACACTTTACTTTTCCAATTTTCTAAAAGAATGGCTAGCTCAGAGAGCTGGCAATGGGTGTTTTTCTTCACTGGGTCATAGGCCTGTAGCATGATAATGATCCAGTTTTCTTCTTTGGTAGGATATAAGCTTGCCCTATCCCTCTGAGAGCAGACAGGTGCCAGTATCAAAAAAACGGCCAAATCAAGTGTCAGTATTCAGTTCCCATTTTGAAAGAGCTGGTAAAAGAAAGAATGGCAATTATAAATCATTTTTTGTTGATTTTTGTGGGAAACTTCAAAAAACGTTCAGGATTGCAATTTCTTTTCTTTCTTTTTTTTTCATTTTCATCCAAATTTCCTAAGAATTTTATTTAGCTTTTCCTACCAAAAAAAAAATAAAAAAAAATTGAAGCAAAAAGAAAAATCACGTTGATCTTTGAAAAGTATCATTAGTTAAAGGAAATGTTGACTTCTCAGGAAAAAAGATCATTTTCAAAATGGAAACTGGCTATTAAAATGATCTTTAAAAATGTGTGTTTCCATTGTTTCAGTGAAAAAATGGAAAATGTACAATTATCGTTTTTCATTCAAAATTCTCATTTTTGACAAAAAGTTATGTTTTCAGTATCTTCAAAAGTTTCATGACTTTCTGCTTGTGGGCAGTCTCATTAGAAGCCTCTGTGATTTCTTGGAAAAGAATCAGTTCCTTCCTCCTACTGAGTTCCTCTATGTCCGCTTGAGACACATGATTAGAGTAAGTCAAAGGAGGCTTGTATTTTCTTTTTATTGATGGCATCTACTGGGGGGGATAGAAGACTTAAGCTTCTAGATCGATCAAGCTGGCATTTTTCTAAACACTAAGGTGAGCATTTTATTGATGTTCTGTTCCTTTGAATTCCCATGGATTTTAATGGGACCAGAGCTAGTCTAGCTGTGAATGCTTTTGAAGAAGTTTGAATTCACTATTCTCTCTCAATTACTCCTACATCTTTGTAGCCATTGATTAACCAGATCTCAGCCTAGAAACTAGTTTATGGCAATTTATTTCCACTTATTAGTAAAAACTGGTCAACAGTTTGTTTCAAATTTTGAAATTTTGTCTTTAAGATATGGCAGCCAAGAGCAAACAAAAAGTACAAATAAAATATGTTTATGACATCTTCATAACTTTTTCCTCACTTCTGTTATAAACATTAAGGAGTTGGTATCTGCATCTCTACTGGCCTGTCACCTATGTTAAAAACACAGATTTAAATGCAGCATTTCTCCCAGTTCACTGGAATAGCAGCACTTAGAACAGACACCTCTCCCTCCTCCTCTCCTCAAAGCCAGGGATAAGAGAGATATTGCAGAATGGACTGAAGATCAACAGACTTGAGGTATTTCAGACAACTGAAATGAGGAATGAATTCCAAAGTCTACAGCCCCTTGTGGAAAAATACCCTTCCAACAGTCCCCTTTCTTTTCAATGACCAGTTGCTTCATAGAGACATTAAGCATACACTTGTGATATCACTGTGATTTGCCTTTTAACTGATTGCCTTCTACAGAATAAACCATCAGAGCTCCCACCACTTTTCTTGATAGACTATCCTCCAATCTATCAAACTGCCACACTAAGATTTTTTTCAGATATTCATCCTACCCGTTTAATTGTATAGGTTTATCCTTAGTTAGAATTATAAGAACATATAGGCCTTCAAGGGGTTTCCTGAGTCATCAAGTCTACTCCCCCACTTTCCAAGCAATCCATCTTCCTCATTTTAATTGGCATGCCACAGCTGCTTAAAGATTATGCGTTTCCTATTTCTTCCCCACCGTTCTCGTTTAGTGTATCCATACCTTCATTTTCTAGAAATGTTCCTCATGAATTTTGTTACATTTAAAATTGCTGTCATCTGTAAAATGTCCCTAGATTTGAAATATTTGTTTAGGAATAAAAAAATTGTCTGATCTCTCAGTAGAAGTAGGAGGCCACAAGAAACACTGAAGCAGATGTCTGCTACATTTTTCTTCTGCAGTCCCAGACACAACCAACAGATGGAGTACAGGCCCATGAAGAACTCCTGCTCCCATAGCTGCTGCTGCTTCTTTGGCATGGCATCAGATATCAACTTCCAACTGTATGAGCCACTGTCTGGTATTACCACTCATTGTGTGGATTCCATCTATCCCACTGGGGCATTTGTACAGTCTGCCGCTTTCGATTAAGGGCTGTGATGTTTGTTGGACACTGCATTCACATAGGCTGAATGTTCATCTTGAGAAGTGTTATTTTGAAGCATCCATATCCAAATCTCAGTCTGTTCAACTTGATCCATGCTTCTCTGTCAAGGTCATGCCCAGTGGAGGACTCATTTGGTGTCAGCATAAAAGACTGCAGGAATAGGTATGATCTTTCCCAGTGGATGGCCCTCTCTGTTACTGCCCATAGGTTTGGTTCAGCATCCCCAATCTCTTCCAGGAGCATGTGGAAGAGATGCACATACAAGTGTTTTATGGCTTTTAAGCCTCTTAAGCCTCCATGTGTTTGGGTCTTCAGTCAACAATTGATGAAGCAGGTGATTTTTATCATCTCTTGCCTCTATTGCCAATAGTGATGTTAGAGTCTGTCTTATATCACTTGGTCTAATGCTCAAGAGTACAGGGAGTACATATGTGTGTGTGTAAGTTGTGCAGCCCGTTATTAGTCTCAGTGCAGTAAGTACAACATCAAGCTTGTTAGTGTGACAACTTCTGGACTGTACAGGAGCACAATATTATTTTGGGGCATAGCCTGAATGCTATAACCCTCATATATGACCTGAAGGAGCCATGTACCTTTCACTCTGGAGGTTGAAACATTCAGACAAATCCAGATCTTGCCTGGTGGAAGGGTGACTCGAGTAAAATACTGATAAGAAAAGTACTTGACAAGTTTCCATCATCCCAGCACAGAACCTCACTCATTAGCACTGACGGTATGATTTTTCAGTCCATGCCATCCAGACCAGCTCCGAGATGGAACTTTCAAAAGGCGGATTGGCAGAAATACCAAAGGCTGACCAGCAAGAGAGCAGCCCAACTAGAAGAACCAGCAGAAACCAATATTGATCACAGCTACAATACATTTACAAGCTGCCTAATTGAAATAGCCAAACTCTGTGCACCTAAAGGCTATAGAAGCCATTATATGCCATGCTGGGACAAGTAGTATGAACAAACAGCTCTTTAACAACATCAAGCAATGCAGTGACCCTGCAACCATAAAAAGAACTACAGAACAGCTGGCTACCACGTCGAACAATTTAAAAAAGGAGAGATGGCTTACTACTGTAGAAGGTTGGATATGACCCACTGGAGCAGACAAGCACGTGGGACCCCTAAGGGACCACAACCCAAAGGGGAGGGGTGTTCAGGAAGGGTGGTTGCTCCTCAAGGGAGCGATTCTGGAAGCTCAAGGAATGTCTATCTCATCTCAGAGGAAAGGCAGCAAAAGGGCACAGCAGCCCCCATGGCTCTGTAGGGATCTAGTGGACCTCCTGTGTCTAAAAAGAAAGGTTGGATGGAAGGCTGGATCCACCCCACAGGAGGAGTACTCTGCACTGGTTCAGACCTGTAGGGAGCGAACCAGGAAAGCCAAGGCTGCAACTGAACTCCAACTGGCTACACGTATCAAGGACAATAAAAAGTCCTTTTTTAGATATGTGGGGAGCCAGAGGAAAAGCAAGGGCAACATTGGAGCCCTGCTAAACCATATGGGTCAACTGACAACCGGCACCCAGGAAAAAGCTGACCTGCTCAACAGGAATTTTGCATCGGTTTTTCACCAGCCCCAAGGGATGGCCCTGCCCAATATGGTATAGGACTGCCAGGACAAGGGAGAACTATTACCCCACATCAATGTTGACCATGTGAAGGAACACCTTGAGAGGTTGGACACCTTTGAGTCAGCTGGCCCTGACAGCTTATACCCCAGGGTACTTAAGGAGCTGGCAAGCATCATAGCTGAGACCCTGGCACGGATCTTCAAGAACTCGTGGCGCTCAGGTGAACTGCCCGAAGATTGGAAGAAGGCCAATGTGGTGCCTATCTTCAAGAAAGGGAGGAAAGTAGATCTGAGGAACTACAGGCCCATCAGCCTGACCTCCATCCCTGGGAAGATCTTGGAGAAAATCATCAAAGAGACCATTCTTCACAAACTGGCTGAAGGCAACTTCTTGAGGGATAGCCAGCACTGGTTTGTTATGGGCAGGTCTTGCCTGACCAATCTCATCTCCTTCTATGACCAGGTGACATATCACCTGGACAAGGGAGAAGAGATTGACATCATATATTTCAACTTTAAAAAAGCTTTCAATCTGGTATCCCATGATCGTCTTATAGAAAAACTGGCCAACTGCGGCTTTGGCTACATCACAGTCCTCTGGCTGGGGAATTGGCTTCGAGGTTGGACCCAGAGAGTGGTAGTTGATGGAAGTCAGTTGTCATGGTGCACCATGACCAGTGGGGTCCCCAAGGCTCCGTCCTTGGGCCAACGCTATTCAATATCTTCATTAATGCTGTGGACATTGGTATCAGAAGCGGACTGGCCAAGTTTGCTGATGACACCAAACTTTGGGGTAAAGCGTCCACACCCGAGGACAGGATGGTGATCCAGGCTGACCTTGACAGGCTCGGAAAATGGGTGGATGAAAACCTGATGGCCTTCAACTCCGAAAAATGCAAGGTACTCCACCTTGGGACAAAAATCCCACAGCATCCTTATAGGCTCGGCAGTGCTACGCTTGCTAGCACCACAGCTGAAAGGGACTTGGGGGACATGACCACAAGATGAATATGAGCCACCAATGTGATGTTGCAGCTGGCAAAGCGAGCAAAACTCTGGCTTGCATCCATAGATGCTTCTCCAGCAAATCCCAGGATGTCATCCTCCCGCTGTACTCGGCCTTGGTGAGGCTGCAGCTGGAGTACTGTATGCAGTTCTGGGCTCCACAATTCAAAAAGGATGTGGAGAAGCTTGAGAGAGTCCAGAGGAGAGCCACGCACATGATCAGAGGACAGGAAAACAGGCCTTACGATGACAGGCTGAGAGCTACAGGACTCTTCAGCCTGGAAAAGCACAGGCTCAGTGGCTGCCTATAAGTATATGAGGGATATATATCAGGATCTGGGGTTGTGCCTGTTCACCAGAGCACCCCATGGGATGACAAGATCAAACAGTCACAAACTTCTCCAAAATGATTTCAGGCTGGACATAAGGAAGAACTTCTTTACAGTCCAAGCCCCCAAGACCTGGAACAGACTGCCGCCAGAGGTGGTGAAAGCACCTACTTTGGATTCCTTCAAGAGTCAATTGGACTTTTATCTTGCTGGGAGTGACCCCAGCTGACTTCCTGTCCCTGGGGCAGGGGGCTGGACTCGATGATCTTCTGAGGTCCCTTCCAGCCCTAATGTCTATGAAATCTATGAATCTATAAAGCATGGAGCACCATTAACTGCCTTATAAGCAAAGGCACCAAAAAACCTATGTTGCCTCATGTCAGCAAACTCCAACATGAAAATACTGTACAACAACAGCAAGTACAGTAACTCAAGCAAGCAACACACAGAAATGTTTAGACATCTGTCTTGTGTACAACTCAAATCACCCTATGCCAGTCTTAATTAAACCACCCCTATGTCTGACAATGAGTTCGACACAAATGTTAAAGCAATCAAGGCTGGCATGGCTGCTGGACCAGATAAAATATTCCCAGAATTTGTTACCAAGCTCAGAACCACAATGAAAATACGGCTTCAGAATTTCATGGATAAATGTCTAGACAGTAACAGACTTCCAAAAATCTGGAGTAAAGCTGACTTCATTGTTATCCTGAAACCCAATAAACTACTATAGGATCCAGAGAGCTATGGACCCATCTCGTTACTGTGTTACATACAAACTCCTGGAGTGCATAATCCTGAATAGAATAGAGAACATAATTAGTCCCCAGCTCCCAAAAGAAGAAGCTGGCTTTCACAAAAATTCATGTACTACTGACCAAGTAACATTACTTACATCTGACATGGAAAATAGATTTGAAATGAGGCAGAAATCAGGTGCAGTCTTTATCAACCTCACAACTGCCTGTAATACTGTATGGCATCAAGACTTCAATTGTAAACTGCACTCTGGGATACCTGACCGCAAGCTACATGCTTTCATCATGAACATGATTTTCAGCACATCATTCAAACTCACTTCTAGCCAAGGAGAAAAAAAGCAGAGTATGAGTTCTGAAGAATGGAGTCTCCCAAAGCACCAGTACTTTTCAATGTATATACCTCAGACTTCCCTCATACAACATCTAAGCAATACATGTATGTTGACCATGTCACCATAACAGTCCAAGGAATAGACATGACAGAACTGGAAGAGACACTGAGAACTGACATAGAACTCATCTCTCACTGTGGCACTTAAATTTGAACATCAATAAATCAATATTTTCACGTTTTCACCCAGACAATTGTTAAGCCACGAACATGCTGAATATCATACTAGGCAATCACATCCTTCCCCTTGAGTATACTCCAACCTACCTAGGAGTCACATTAAACTGTTCCCTTACCTATAAGCATCACATTCAGGTCAGCAGTAAAGTCTCTGCATGGGTAGTTGCCTTAAGATGTTTAGCTAGCTCAACATGGGGTGCCAACTTCATAGTGCTCAGAACCACAACACTTGCTCCCTGAGCTGCCCTGACATCACAGTTGACATTGGCATTGAAACGTATGATAAAGAAGTAACATATGCTGTGTCCATATTGAATTCTGGTACATCACAATCTGAGTGTCTTTTTTTGGCCACAGGGAAAGAAAATCTTTACATGAAAGGAAGGGATTTTTTCAAGCTTCAAAAAAAATATTGGTTAGAGCAGGAGTTTGAAGTTTGAGCTTTGGGGCCAATTCCTGGTTGCACTTGGGGTAGGTTTTCACTGCCAGGTTAGCTCAGGTGAGCTATACCTGGGTCAGAGAACACAGGCTAGCTAAATTCAGGTGCGAGCAACAACCCTGGAAAGCTGTTCCTGGGTTGTTATGTCCTCCCTGTTGCTGTTAGGAATTTGGGAGGTACACTCGATGATTCTTGGCACTGTAGTATACTAAACCCTTCATGATTGTTTCCCAGTGAATTCTGGGATAACTCCCCTATTCTCCCAGAGCAGGCTTGAGTGATTAAGCCTGGGCCCTCTGTGCTGTGCACTCCCATGGCTCTATGTGGTGAACAGAGCTAACTGCTTCCCAATCAGCAGTGGCAGCAATGCCAGCATGAGGAAGGTACGACTGACAATGGAGTCTTCTGTGTACCGCAGGGTACCTTTATCTTCTGAACTCAATACAAGGAAACTGGTTATGAAGATTAAGCTGTGCACAAGTTTCCAGCTTCTTTCTTTTAAAAGCTTTGTGTGCTTTGGTATGCCTGGAGAAGAAAATCTGTATAGAGATGATGGCCTAGCATGTGTAGGAAGCTTGGTGGTCTAGTGAATAACTCCCTACACATGGATTCCATCCTGGCGTCTATCACTAACTGGCTTTATAACATAGGGAAATGATTTCACTTCTTTGTGTCTCTGTTTCCCATTTAGACTACAAGCATTTGGTGGCAGGAACTGTTTCATACTATGTGTTATATAGCACCACTCAAAGCAAAGGATGTTTGGTGCTAGCATGCTTAAAATAATAAGTTCTAGGAGGCTGCTTGGCACTGTTCTTTGAATGAACCTCTGCCCTGTCCCACCAATTCCCTGTTATACCCGATTCTCTGTCCTTCCTCTTCAGGCAAGACCATCAAGCATTCCAAAAGTTTTCAGCCAGTTTATACATACCTGAAACTTTTATTGCAGAGTGTCAGGAAGTGATTAAATAACATGGCAACCTCTAGGGCTGAAGTCCACTCTGTGATAGGGTAGACTGGGGTCTTTAACTCTGGTTGGCAGCCAATCTAGGAGTGGAACTCCAATAGATGGAAAAATGGATGATCTCCTTTGCTATAGCACCTCCTGCGACTAAGCTGGTTCCAAATGTACTGGCACCTACTTTTCCTTTGGATTAAAAGCAGCAAGGCTAGAGGGGGACACTAATGTGTGGGCAGATCAGTGACTCCATATATGCTGCCCAGGCTTTTGCACCCTGGAGAGGTCACTCCAGTTTTGCTTTATCTTTCAAGGAAGGATTATGTTCAGTGAGCTGATGTCTTACTCGGCGTGATTATATTGTCTTGTGAGACAGACAGATGCATAGATAGGACACAGCCAGGTCTTTTGGGGGTGAAATTCTACAGGCTTTTATGTAGATTCTCAATTTATACGATCACAAACCTTCAAAATCTGTGGTCTTTTGGGTATAAATCATTTTGATGTGTACCCGGAGAATACAATTAGCGGAATAAAATGAAGTAGTTGTTTTGATCAGGGACTTTTAACATAACCACTAGACTACAATGCCTCAACCTAACTATTGGAACAGTAACAGATAACATCATTTGTTTCCCAATGCGTAAGTAATCTTGCTACTGTACATTGCTTGTGGTGCCAAATAAAAATGGATAATGAAAGTGCCTGTAAAAACAACAACAGCTTAGCATATGACACTGGATCTTGAACTGATAGCAAGGACACAGGACCAGAACAGTAACTAGAAACAGCTTGAACAACCAGCAGAATTATGAGTACATGCATGGAGTATTTCTGATAACGATTATAGCAGATTTGTGTTTTTGGTAAACAGAATGATGGACACTGCGGTATCAGGTTTCAGAAGCACATTCCCTGACCTTGTGACAACTAGGAGCTAGGGGTTGTACGATAATATTTGTCTCAGTAATAGAGACATGATTTTGTCCCTGAAATGGTACATTTCAGCTGAAGATTTAAATATACTTTATAATACTTAATGAATGCACAAAAATTGCCTCCCTCTACCAGTCAGGATTTTTAAACCTGAAGAAACTGTTGTGAAAATTAGGCTCATGTCTTCACTTACTTACCAACCTAATTTTCAGAGTTCTAAGCATTTACAGGCCTAATTACCATCAGCATGAACTGTGGCTGTTCAATGCTTCAGAAAATTCACCCTTCAGCCATATGCCTAATATCCCACAGTGAGTCAATGGCAAAGCCAAGAATTGACCATATGTTTCATGATATTCACCCCTCTTTTTTATCCACTGGACAAAACTCTTCTGGCCAACCTGAGTCAAGTGAAGTATGAGGACAATGTGTTTCCCCTTTCTTCTTGCTTTAATCAAGAGCAAACATAAGTCAATTGCCTTGAAAATGCATTAGAATCAACTCTGGCTACAGTTCTGATGGAAATGATGATGTTTTCATAGATTTCATAGACATTAGGGCTGGAAGGGACCTCGGAAGATCATTGAGTCCAGCCCCCTGCCCAAAGGGCAGGAAGTCAGCTGGGGTCATAGGATCCCAGCAAGATAAGCATCCAGTTTGCTCTTGAAGGTGTTCAATGTAGGCTCTTGAACCACCTCCGGTGGCAGGCTGTTCCAGACCTTGAGGGCTCGGACAGTAAAGAAATTCTTCCTTATGTCCAGTCTGAAAGACGATGATGATGATGATGACAGTTAAACATCTGCTGTTTCCACTACTTGTAACTAGGTCTCATTTCATAGTGGGCAGAACAGTAAGATATATTCTGCAATAAACCAGAACCTCTTTGCTTTCCTAGGTTGTTTTCAGTTTTCAGTTTGTACCTTCTTTTGCTAGCAGCTTCAGCCAACAGTTTCAAGAGTGGACCATAGGCTATGAGTGCCCAACTTGAACCTGATTTTCAAACTTGTTGCTTGATGCTTCTGAATCTCAGGCCATTTTGTGGAGCACCAGGTTGTGTACTTTGAGACAGTGGTATGTTTGATAATGTGGGTCTCAATCTCTGGGCAGCACTCACCTCTCCTTCCTCCTTCTCCATCTTTGAGTGAAGCTGTCATGCTGAATTCATGGCTTAAGTGTGGATTTTTAGACACACTGTCCTTCAAATGCAAACTGTTCACATGTCCAGTCATCATCTTACCTGGTTCTTATAGTTTGTAGATGGCTAGGTGGCACGGGCCAATTCAAGCTAAGCTGCCCCTTGTAAACAAATGGCCTTTGTGCATGAGCTGGGCAAGAAACAGTTTTGCCATTTTGTGTAAATGGTTACAATTGCAAAAATATTATGAACAATGTTTGGAAGAAACCAAGACCTTTTGAAGTTTTTCATGAAAAACTTCTTTCTTCACTTTCCACTCCAGAATAGACAATAGCTTTGTGATAAGGTTTAATAGTGACTTGAACTTCAGCCTCTGCCATCCCAGCAAGTGAGGGTAGCTTTTCTTTCTCCCAAAATTCCATTCTGGACCCAAGAAACATTTCCTGATGGGAATTTCATTGAAGCTGGTATATTCCCACAAAATGATTTGGTTTTGATGAATCGGCATTTTATGACAAAACAATATTTTATCTGAGAATTCCTGACCAGCTCTATTTTGGACTGCTGTTTAAGGACCTGGTACTACTACAGTGACAAAGGAGCTATTTCAAACGTAACATGTTCTGAAATCACTGATCTTGCAACAAAACTTTGTAGTTCCTGCTTACATCAGTGATGATGGGCTGCCAGAGCCTCCCATCACTGTGCTATTTATAAATATTGATGTCCAAAACCAAACTCGAACTTATCATCATCTACCATTAATACTGGTTCAGTGCCCAAGTGCTCACTGCAATATGCTAGCTGGTTCTCCCATTCTTTCCCAAGCACTTTGACCCCAAACAGCACTTAAGCACATGTGTAAGTTTAAGCACATAAGCCAGTGCTTCTTAAACTTTTTAGACTGAAAGCACCCCTCAGATTGTATCTGTCTTCACTGCCGCTGGCATAGCTAAATCTGTAAACTGTTTAGCACCTCCAGCTTACTCTTTTATATCATCCCTTTCATCTTGAAGTTCTAGGAAGGAATTGAGGATGGGATTGCGGTCCTTTTGCACAGAGGAATGTGGACATGTAAGAGGTGGAAAAAAATCTAATAGCCATACATATACTTCAATGTGATTTTAAACCAGTCTCCAGATTTTGGTAGCAGGGTGGGAGGGAGAGGGTGCAACTCATGCTGTTTGAATGCTCTGGGTAGACGATATGAGGGCTATCTCATTTCTAATAAAATGATTCTTATGCTTTTTAAATGACTGGCTGGACTCCCAGCCCCTTCCTCCCCATAGCTTGGCTATGAACATGTCTTTGATCAAAGATTGTTTTGTTTTGTTTTAGATAAGTGTTAAGAATTAGCCTGAATAATTGAGAACAGTAGGGGGAAAAGGGGCCTCTTTAGGAGGAAAGAAGGGGTATGATATGCCTGAGGCCTCTTTTCACACGGGAAAGGGAAGATTGTAGGCACAGTGTGTCTCCTGAGTGCAGGGGGTAATGCATGCAGATGGGTATGACGTCCACATATTTTCTCCAGAATAAAGAGATTTTGGGATATATGTAGCATGTTTGGGGATCGTGGGAATTCACTATTAATAAACATTCATGTATATTTTAAAGTGGTAGTAAAAAGAGCCAAACTCCTGTAACATTTGAACTTAGTACCTTTGCCATATAAGGTTTTATTTGGGGAGCTGATATGCCAGCAAAAGAACTCTCTTGCCAATATAGATTGAATCTCTACTAGTGAGGTGCGTTGGTGTAATTGTGCCGACATACTAGCAAGCCCTTTCTAGTACAGACAAGGCCAAAGCATACTCCACTACAAGGTTTATGAAGCTCTGAATGCATCATCATGGGTGGTAGAGGGAGATCCCATTGTTGCATCAAGAGAAAAGAACATACTGGGCAGCTTAAGGAAAATGAATAAAATGCTAATTAGGGAAGTAAGAGAGAAGAAAAAGGCCCCAAAGAAAGAGTTCTATACAGGGGGAGAAAGCCATCCTCATAGAGTCTCATTGACACATCCTTGGGGAGTGTTACTGCAAGACTGGCTCTCACACATGTTGCTTGGGTCAACCAGATGCAGCATGTATGGAGTTCGCACTTGCAACATACAGTTCTAAAGTACTCTTGGATCTTGTTCAGATAGGAAGTGTAGGCATTGTTTAAACTACCATAGTTATACATTCCTCCCATAAAGGGAGCTCCTGTAAGAATAACTATGTTCAATGTCCAAGTGCATTATGTGTCCACATCTCCGCCCATTAAGTCCAGGTTCCCAATGATGTAACAGAGTAGAAACCTTTTTTAACTTTAGTCTTGTTATAGGGCCTCATGAAAAGCCTACCATAGTCCTTTAACTTTAGGATCAAGCCCACAAATCTCTTTTCTAACATGTTGCTGAGTTACTATTACAAATCTGCCATTCACAATAGAATATTTCCCATATTTCTATTATTATTTCCAACAAAGCACTTTTTACTTATGGTCCTCCTTGCACAGAGTACAGCTCAGTAAAATAGTCTTACAAACTTTATTTCACTTTTTCTGCTTCCGATCTTATCTGAAGGCAGGAAGAAAACTAAAAAGCTTTTAGAACCTAAATGGGTTGAGTTCCAGTCTAGGATTAGTAGAATGATTTGCGTAATTTTTGTTATTAACTTTACATTTTAACTAGACATATTCAAATGTTAGCTAGAAAGAGAGGTTAACCTTTTGACTAGTATTTTATTGTCCTCAACATCCAGTATTTATAATTTTTCTCTTATCTAGTCCTGGTAAAAGGAGTCAAAATTATTTTCCACAGAGTCTCTCAGTGACTCTCTGCTCTTGGATACAAGGATATAAGTGTAAAGTTAAGTTACACAAATGCAACTCTATGGAGTCTCAGACCTGTTACCTCTTAGGTGCAGTACATCACTAAGAGCTTCTGACTTTTTGGCCTTTTGGCTAAGATTGGGGTCCTACATTCTCTTGAATATCCACAAAGCCATGTAAATATCGATAATTTTTAACATTCACCAATAGTTTTAAATCTGGTAAAAAAAATTAAGGAGGGAGGGCACCTGAATTCCTAGGCTGATTTGCCTGGGACTGGCACATAGGGTGCTGTCCCAGTAGAAAATATTGGACAGGGACTTCGATAGAAATGGATGTTGAGCTAGATATTTTGCATTTGGAATTTCATTGGCTTTGGATTTATATTTATACTTGACACAACTCCATATTATGCCCCAGTATTGATGCTGCTACTCAATTTTTATCTCAAAATTATATAAATATATAATATATATATATTAATAATAATATTAATAATATTATTATTATATAATATTAATATATATATATATATATATAATAGCTTTTAACTCCCTTCATGGACAGGTGAAACTTGTCTCCACACAGATCAATAACTGGAAGGACAGTAATACAACTAAAGCCCAACTTCTTGATTGCTCAAGTGTCTGTATGCTGTTGCATTAGGCCAAGACCAGTGGGAGATATTGAGGGGGATTAGATAAACATATAATTAAATCATCTACAAAAAGAATGGCTACATAGAGAAACTGTAAGAGGCTCAAGCCTCTTTTTATAGTGCATATTTATGGGACAAACTGACTGTTCCTGGTGTTCTACTGAGTTTCAGTCTCCCCTGACTCATCTGTACACTTAAATGCAATGCTTTTTTCCTGTCTAATAGTCATTTAGGTCACTTGAATACACCTTCATTGCCTTAACACCTGTAGGACTGCCCAATTCAACCCTTATAAAAATACATACTTTAAACTCTATAAAAGATGGCAGGGCAGATTTTCAAATGCCAACGCATGATCATGTCCTCAGGAAATAATGATAAAAGTTACACACACAGAATCTGTGATGGTGTTTTGGATAGCAATGGTACAGAAAAGGAGTTAAGCATTAGAGTGGATAACCACTGTAATATCCTAACTAAAACAGTTGTAGATTCGAATAGGGAGGTAGTATTACCATTGCATATGGCAGGAGAGACCATTAATGTAGGACAGTGCCTGCTTCTTGTACCAACCCTACAGAAAGGACATTGACAGCTGGAAAGGGTTCCAAAAGGAGCTGCTCAGTGATCTAAGGTACGGGAGACCTGCCTTACTGTGACAGACTATAGAAGCTTGAATCTTTTTTTATCCAGAAGTTTGAGAGGTAACTTGATTGTAGCCTGTAAGCATTTTCATGGGGAGAAGATTTTTGCCAATGGGTACTTGTTTAGTATAGCTGACAAGAGTATACCAAAATTCAAGCTGGAGCCAGACAAATTGAGACCGGAAATATAGTGCAATTTTTAAGTTACAGTAATTGCCCACTGGAACAATTTCCTTAGGGACGTGATAAATGCTCCATCACCTTTGAATCAAGCGTGCGTCATTCTAAACAATGTGCCCCACCTCCACCAGAAATTATGAGCCTGAAACAGAACTAAGTGGGTGAAATCCTACAGCCCATGTATGAGGCAGGAGGTCAGACTTTAGATGCATAAAGGTACATTCTGATCTTAACAGCTGTTTTCAGAAGGACTCTACATGTTGTGGGGCTGAGTATTGTTTAATACCTGATCTTAGCTGTAGAGGCAGAGCACCAGAAAAAAAATAGTCCTACATTTTTTTTTCTAGCCCATTAGTAAATGTTTAATTTCCAAAACCAGGACCTGACACAACTCCATATAATGTCCAGTAGTGATGCTGGTCATTTAATTGTTATCATCTCGAAATGATTGGCTTTGATAAACTCAGCTTTCAGGAAGCTTTTCAATCACTCTAAGTCTATAAAAAAGACACTTTATCTCCATCAGGGCTGACATGTCAGTCCAGAGCCACTGAATTATTTTTTGGCACATTCATATTAAAATTGCTCTGTCAATTCTGTGGTAGAGCCCAATAGTCAGGCATATCCTGTTGTATGGATACTGATGCTTATTTTCCAAGTAGGTTCCTAATACTCAGTTACTGGAAGAGAGCTTCCAAAACCCCGTTGATAGACAATGAGGGGGTCTGGTCTGTGCAGAGGGCGCTTTACCATCCTCACACAACCCAGTGAAGATTGTCATAAATATTTTTGTTATAAAATCCCCACGCTACCCTTCAATCAGGGATTCCACATGTTGTCTCAAGAAAGCATATGATAAATTAAAACAACTTGCTCTACAGTACTTTCATTCTCCCATTTCTTTCTCCCTTTCTGCACTTTTCTGTTGAGGCATTTTTATTTTCTATCTACCTCTTCCCTAGTTTTCTTCATCTTTCCTCATCCTACTACAACCTGCTCAAATCCATTGGTCCTCTAGAAAATGGGAAGAGAGTATACCAGTCTTCTCTATCCACAGTATACAAGTGAGGAGAGTGTTTCGAAAGGTGATGAATTACCAGCAGTTTCTAGAATGTCATCCTACAACTGTGATGAGATGAACATAAGATGATCTTCCACGATTCATTGTTTAAATGGAGCTGATGTCCAGGTAAGCCCAAAAAAGATGCAGTGCTGGACCTCCAACATCACCATTGCCTGGGAGAGCATCTCAAACTAACTTCCAATGGATACCCAGTACTCAACTTCCAGATGCATCTCTAGACCCTGTTGGGACCCAGAGCACTGAACGTAATAAGCCCGCTGTATCCCATTATTCTTATATCCCATTATTCAGCTGGGCTCCTGGCATAAGTTGTCTATATGATTTTCCTTCTGTTATAGAATTGAGTCTGCAGATACACAGGGTCAGAAAGAGCCTTAAAAATCAAGCTCTCTGATCTCTTTTGTGCAGATCCTTTCACACGAAGTGTGATAGCCATTAGCCATTGATTCTTGCTATGTTGAAAAACTTGCTTGTTTGGCAGCACTGGAGAAAGGCAGCAGTTGAGCTCTATGCCACTTCACAGCTCTCGCTCACAATAATGACTTCAAAGAAAACTGTCTTTCTACCCATGTCCACAGATTTTAATATCACTTCCTCTGTGCTGGGGGTGAAACTGAAGAATACAAAAAGCTAGGTAGAAAAAGAGAGTGAGAAGAGTTTTTAATTTGAATCTCATGGATTCTCCTATCAGCCAATACTGGATATTCTTAGTCACAGGTGGATCTGGGGGGCCGAAATGGTGCAGTTGCATGCCACTTTGATTCCTGGTCCACCCAAACTTGAAAACCAGCTTTCAGGCAGTGGCAGCCGCATTTCTAGTCAGGCAGCAATGAAAGCATCAATTGACTTCCTGGCTCATTAAAGTCTACCAGATTCCTTCTAAATTCTTCATTCCACAGGTATTAACAACCCCCTCTTCTTTTAATGGTCTTGAAATCCCACTAATCCAGCTAACCTTTCTTCTGCAGTTCTGCTGTCTGTTAGCTGCTCCTGGAAATGAAACTCCTATTTCACAGCCTTGCAGATTGTTTTTAATTAATTACAGGAAAGTTATTTGTTCTTGCTTCTATCTTAAACTGAATCATATAGCCCTAAGCCCCTAGTGTATTAGTAAAGCTTCGAGTTTCTTTTTACCTAGAGAAAAATATGTGCTGATTATATGAGATGAAGCACCACACCATCCAGACCCACCTGTTCAGAATCCTAGATCTGCCTTTGTTCTCGGTTTAGAAAAAACTAGTTTGATTATCTAGCTGAACACACTTTCTGCTTCACATGACCATGCCAATAAGTTATAAGCAGATTTCAGCTTCTAATGTAAATTGATTTGGCCACAAATAGCCTGGAATTTCAAGTTTATTGGTATTGAAAATACCATAAATAGCAAAGGAAAACTTGGACATGATTGTGACATAGACAATCATTTCCATTGCAGAGACTGTTTTCACACCAAAGCTATTATGTTGGCCCTTTAGAAAAAGGGTGCTTGTTATGGGAAGGATAAGGACAGAAATGAATGGAACAAAAAAGAAAAGAAAAAAAAGAAAGAAAAGAGGAATGTAATAGTTAAAAAACATAGGGGATAATTTTAGTACTTTTGGGCTAAGGACAGAAGTTACCCATAAACCGGTATAAGTGGTCGGAAACCCATTCAAATCTGCAACACAGCAGATGTTCAGTGTGCATAAACCACTTTTAAAATAGCCAAAACTGGTTTAAGATAAACCTGGGTGGATGTAGCACCAGACTTAACTGATTTGGGTTAAATCAGTTTATTGAACTTCTGTCCCAGATCCCCTCCAGATTCAAGTTAACTCTCATTCCCCCAGCATCCCCGGATGCTTTTACCTCCCCGCAAATCCCACCTCACTGGATGGATGGTTTAGCCTTGGCCTAAGATGTCTGCTCCAGCCAAGCATGGAGGCATGCTCTAGTGCCCCCTCAGCTTCTGGCCTGGGTTACTTCTGGTAAGTGGTTGCATTTCCTGAATCAAAAGTGAATGTCTGTTCACTTGCTTATTGGTTCAGTCTACACCAGTGGTTCTCAAACTTTTTTTTCCATGGACCACTTGAAAATTGCTGAGGGTCTCAGCGGACCACTTAATAAACTTTTTTTTTGTTCTACAAATCAAAGCACACAACTCATATTTTAATATCAGTAGCCTTACCTTACATGTACAGTTACTCTCGATTGTTCCACAATCTTTCTGCAGACCACCTGAATGGAGCTCACAGACCACTGGTGGTCCACAGTCCACAGCTTGAGAACCTCTGATCTACACAGCTTAGACTAACCCGAGAAGATTGAATCAATTCAGCCTCAGGCTTTTTGACTGTCTGTAGTTAGCCTTGACGTTTGACAGAGATAGCACCAACTAGAGAAAACATAACAAAGCTGTCAGTGTATCTATCCTGGGCCTGGAGGAATGGCAGGGGTCCTGCACAGCTTTTTAAAGTTCACTTCCCCAAACTCAAACTGTGACCTATTCTGGAGGATCAGGAGTTGGACTAGCAGGAAGGGTTCAAACTTCTTGACCATAAGATAGCCAGAGCACAAAAGTGGGCAATTTCTTCATCTTCACATATGGCTTCCTGACAACTCTGTAATAAATAATTATTGTTGCTTTACAGCACCTTCCAGCCAAATATCTCAAGGTGCTGAGATTAATGAGAACATCCTTAGGGCACACTTGTGAATATTATAACCTCTATACTACTTAAGGAGAAACTAAGGCACAGAGCAGGTAAGTGACTTGACCAAGGTCACATGGGAAATCCATCACAGAAGCAATAAGATCCAGGTTCTAAGTCCTGTTATTTAATTACAAGACCAGGCTTTCTCTTCATACACGATAACAACTGTCATACTTTGATTTTGCTACTCAGCAAAGCTTGGCAAACTATGATGGCAAGGCCAACAGAAACAAGACTGGGCATTATGGGAATTGGCTATCTGTCAGAGAGGCAAGGAATGACCTATGCTCAAAAAGGCTGTGCAGGAGAAATCTCACTCCCTAGAGCTTCATCTCCTGATAAACCCACAGAATGTGCAGGTTGGGAAGTTGCTGCTGAACACAGGCACTCTGGGTAAATGTGTGACTGTTTCTTGCATTTCAAAGAAGGATTTTGCATTCCCAACTAGAAAACTAAGACAAGGGCTGGTTGGCCCAAGTCCAGGTTAAACAGATTGAAATGTTTAGTCTCCATTACTCATTTTGTGATATTTGACTATGTGCTTACAGTAGAAATGACAGACAAGTAGGGTAGGCTTGAGCAAACTGTTTGATCTTCCTCCTGGCCTAAAGTATCCATCTGTAAAATGGGAATAATAATCACCCTCACTTTCTCCAGCCTTTACAAGATACTAATACAAGTCAAGCAAACTCACTGAGGCAGGGGATCTCTCCTATGTGTTTGAACCATGACTAATACTATGGTATAGGCTGGGACATGATACAAAGAATCAGTATAATTCCTGGCTCCAAAGGGTGCAAGAATAAGGAAGGCAATACCTTAGGCTCTGCATTTCTTCTGCACATCTAAGTGCTACCTATGCACATTAAACCCAGAAATGTTATTGTTCCCACTGATTTGACCATTCTGAAACCACTATTGACTGCTCTGATGTCACAGCATCAGTGATGACAGCAGCTGTACATGACAGATACTGTGTGAGCTGAGTTGTGGTAACAACTTGATAGTCAAAGGGGGAGAACTGATAATAACTAGAAGAATGATCCCATAGTTAGGGCAATAGTTTGGATTTTGGAATATCTAGGTTTAATTCTGTTCTCTACCATGGGTTTCCTGGGTGACCTCATGGCTGTCACTTAAGGTAGATCTGTAACATGGAGAGGGCTGCTCATGGGCCTCCATCTGCTCTTACTTGCATGCACCAAACCCAGGTATGCTGAGGTGACACAACCTCTGTTTATGGTGTGCTTGAGGACAGTCGCATGCAGTGACTTGGTGCAACTTCACTGCCACATTCCCAGGTTTGACAGGAGCAGATGGGTAGGATATTCTTGAAAGTAGCCTGTGTTGGTGACACATTATAGACATACCCTTAGTCTTTCTGTGTCTGAGCTTCCCATCTCTAAAATGGAGGTAATGGACCTTCCCCACCTTCCTTGAGCTACATGCATTCTGAATCATTCTCTCCTTTCTCAGTCAGATGACTTTGTACCAGATCCCGCCATTTCACCTACACTAAAGGGGACCTTACTCCCTTGGTGTTAGGCTGACAGAGTTGGGCCTAGTACTATACATTATATTTGCCACACAACTTGGTTTCCAGATTTCCCAACCCACTTGTTTTCACTCAATAGAAAAGCTTTTCAAGAACAAGCTTACTAAAATAAATTCCACCCCCTGTCCCCTCAATGGCAAGAAAGCCTCCTGAAGGTGCTGTGATGAGTCAGCTTGCACTCTAAATTTTCTAGCTATGTTGCAACAGCTTTCATGTGAATCCCCTGGAACAAGAAGGGTGGAGGTGGGTGGGAGAAAGCAGGCTGTAAAACATGCATCATTCACTGGAGGCTTTGAGCCTCCTGATTACATTACTGTGTACAAGGGAATCGACAAGTCCCTAGTAAACAATACTCTGATCCTTCCAATGGCTTCAAAGTCAGTAGGGATCCATTTGAGTCTACTACCAACTTGCAGGAGAAGGGTCTATGAAGGAATTCGGGTAAGACTCTAAACAATCAAACAAAAAACACCCACATGAGTTTGGGGCACATTGATCAAGATTTGTGCTCCTACATCACTTAATACAGATCTCATAATTGGTGCACAGGATTGAGACCTGGGATACCTTGGTTTAATTCCCAGATCTGCCACTAGTTACTGGGTGACCATGGTAAGTCTTTTCCTAGCCCTGCCCCTGTGCTTTCCCACCTGGGAAGCTGGGGTAATGGCACTCGCCTTCTCAGATTCTACAGAAGAAAAGCACTGTAGGAGCTGGGTATCATTATTAGGTTCCTTGCAAAATCCAGTTGTATATGATGAGAACTGATCCCCAAAAAAACCAGGAAAAAAGTGAGAAAATTTGCAAAAATCCTGTTCCTCCTGCTTGCTTGAGGGATGTCAATATTCAGCCAGCTCTAATGAATGGCAAAACCTTTTTGAGAGTCTCCAACTATGCCTTCTGGGTGATGTCCATGTTCTTCACCATTCCCCCCCACCTTTTCATATAAAGTCATTGAAGACAATACAATTTCCCATGTCACTTTGATTTTAGAAAACACATCTCTCTCTTGATAGATAGCCTCTGGTATATATTTTATTTATCATCATTGGGAAATTTGGAACAAGCCAAACCAATATGCATACATTTTAAATTGTTGCTATTTTTTTAAAACAAGAATGAAATCAATTAAAAATGTACTCTCAGATTGAGATCTTGAGCACTAAAGATCCATTCAGTCAATGTTTATGGCTGAGTAATAAACCACTTGGAAAAATAAAGGGGAGGGGATGGCAGATATATTTGAAGCACTGCTATAATTTCCACTGCTATAATGACATATCTGTTAAACATTAATCACTTTCATGTATGTGAATACCTACAGAAGCTCCAAGCATTAACCTTTCACAGCTGGGTGGCAAAGCTAAGAGTGCGCCCACACTTGCAGCTCCACTATCGTGGCACGCCTCCTTTGTTCTGCCAACAGAACAGCTTCAGCTGTCTGACTAACAAGAGGCTTTTGCTGCTGCTCAACAGCTAGTAGACATGTGTAGCTTAGAGCAGCAGACGTAGTAGAAGGTGAATATAGATATATACATCTTCATGTATTCTGTTGGCCCTTCAACACCTGTCCCTTCCCTGTGTCCAAGCTGCCAGAAGTCATACTGGTATAAACATACTCTGGCAGGTTCCTAATTTGCTGCCAGAATTTATGGGAGTAGAAGCAGCATAGCCACGTTATGAAATATATAGTCAAACTCTTGTCTGCCTCAATACATTGCCTAATGCCACAGCTCTGGCTAGGGTGTCAAGGGAACCTAAGTTCCCTTGATGCATTTTGCAACACCTCATCCCCACAGCATGTAAACTGTATTGCCCAGGTCTTCATTTCTACGTACATGTCCTTTCTGACTAAGTCATGACCTTTTGCTAAGATTTGACTTTTGTACTTATCAGTGAAACTCTCTTAAAAGGAAAAATGGTTAGTTTCTGTAAACAATATTATACACACCAAGCATCTGTGGTGCAGGAGAGAGAGGCCCTATACTTTATTATCTTGTCTCTTCAAAGAGAATGGTGCTTCCTAGTGAAGTTGGTAGGAATTGTAGGAAGTAAGTAGAAATTGTACATTTTAGAAATGACAGAGGGCATTTTGTTAGTTTACAAGGGTGAATCAACACATCCACCAAAAAAAGGACATTGATGAATTGTTATATCAAGGCCATAGGTCAAGCTGGACCCTGTGAAAGAACGATGGTTCAAAGCTTAGATTGCTAGGTTGCTCTTGAAGACCATGTCCACACGAGCAGGGGCATGTGTTTGCAGCAACACAAATACTAGCGGCACAAATTTGTGCTGCTACTTTGTGCTGCAGTGCACACCCCTGCTTTTGTGTTTTGCAGTGGGATGCATTGTTCCACTACTCTACAGAGGGGGCTAGCTAGGGAACAGGGTGCCTCAATGTGGGGCTAGCCAGCAGGCAGCCCCCATGGCGAGGCACCCTGTGTCCCAGCCAGCCAGGGAGCGGCATGTGGGGATGGGGGATCAGGCAGCCCAGGGAGTTGCCTGCTTCCCCATCTTGAGGCACACTGTGCCCCAGCCAGCTCTGCAGCTGGCTGGGGTGCAATGTGCCTCAAAATGGGAGCTCAATGTGCCTCATCTTGGGGGCTCCACAGCAGAGCCCCCATGCTAAGGCACACAGAGATGGGGGAGCAGCCATCCCAGGGAACTGCCTGCTACCCCATCTCCAGGCACAATGTGCCCCATCCAGCCAGGGAGCAGCTGGCTGGGGCAGGGCAGGGGGTCCATAGTGCATGGAGATGGGGGAGCAGGCAGGCCTGGGCTGCCCACTCTCCTGTCTCTGCATTTGTCCTGGCACACAGTACTTTGGTGTGCTTTGTGCTGCCCTTTTTTATTTGTTTTATTTGTTTTATTTGCGACATAACAGCTTGATCCAGACCTTCTAAGGTACTTAGATATTGTTCCACTCAGCCTGTAATGTGTACCCCCTGTATGGCTCTGTGACTGCTAGCATTTTGAACTCTGAGTCCTGTTATGTGGCCAGCTTCGCTGCACAAGGCATGAGAAGAGTAAGTCACCTTAGGAAGGAATCCTCAGAAGCCTGTGAGCTGAACATGGAGCCATCTTTCCTTGGTAGGAGGGTAAGAAAGGGGAAAAGGGTGGAGCTGGCACTCATCTGGCATGTAGGAGGCCCAGGTTTAAATCTCTCCCCCAATACATATTTAACCTTTTAAGTAATATGGGACTGTTAAAAGAGGACAGACTATGGAATTTTGCTTTAGAATATATAATAGCATGCAGTTTTAGCATTCACCTGGGATATGGGAGGCTTGGATTCAAACCCCTGCGCCAAATGTCATATATCTTGACTTCAAAAAAGCCTTCGATCTGGTGTCCCATGATCGTCTCTTGGAGAAACTGGCCAATTGTCGCCTTGGGTCCTCCACGATCCACTGGCTGGAAAATTGGCTCCGGGGTCGGACCCAGAGGGTAGTAATTGATGGAAGTCACTCATCGTGATGTCCTGTGACCAGTGGGGTCCCCCAGGGCTCTGTCCTTGGACCCATACTGTTCAACATCTTCATTAATGATGTGGACACTGGAGTCAGAAGCAGACTGGCCAAGTTCGCAGATGACACCAAACTTTGGGGCAAAGCATCCACACCAGAAGACAGGCGGGTGATCCAGGCTGACCTGGACAGGCTCAGCAAGTGGGCAGACGAGAATCTGATGGTGTTCAATGCCGATAAATGCAAGGTTCTCCACCTTGCGAAAAAAACCCCGCAGCATCCTTATAGGCTCGGCAGTGCTATGTTGGCTAGCACTATGGAAGAAAGAGACTTGGGGGTCATCATTGACCACAAGATGAACATGAGCCTGCAATGCGATGCTGCGGCTAGTAAAGCGACCAAAACGCTGGCTTGCATCCATAGATGCTTCTCAAGCAAATCCCAGGACGTCATTCTCCCCCCATACTCGGCCTTAGTGAGGCCACAGCTGGAGTACTGCATCCAGTTTTGGGCTCCACAATTCAAAAAGGATGTGGAGAAGCTTGAGAGAGTCCAGAGAAGAGCCACGCGCATGATCAGAGGTCAGGGAAGCAGACCCTACGATAACAGGCTGAGAGCCCTGGGGCTCTTTAGCCTGGAAAAGCGCAGGCTCAGGGGTGATCTGATGGCCACCTACAAGTTAATCAGGGGTGACCACCAGTATCTGGGGGAACGTTTGTTCACCAGAGCGCCCCAAGGGATGACGAGGTCGAATGGTCACAAACTACTACAAGATCGTTTCAGGCTGGACATAAGGAAGAATTTCTTTACTGTCTGAGCCCCCAAGGTCTGGAACAGCCTGCCACCGGAGGTGGTTCAAGCGCCTTCATTGAACACCTTCAAGATGAAACTGGATGCTTGTCTTGCTGGGATCCTATGACCCCAGCTGACTTCCTGCCCTTTGGGCGGGGGGCTGGACTCGATGATCTTCCGAGGTCCCTTCCAGCCCTAATGTCTATGAAATCTATGAAAATCAGACAAGAGCAGAAACTTGAACCTGGGTATTCCATGTCCTAGGTACATGCCCTATCCAGGAGGCAGTGCAAGCATGCCTGCCATGACCAGCTTTTGTGCAGTTGCTGTGTTGGCCAACTATTTGCTTGCAGCCAGCCTCCTACAGCAAGATGTGACAGTTATCAAGCCTTACGCATTCTCAGAGCATGTCTACAGGACCAGGCTCCACTGAGGAAATAGGCCTTCCTCTCCCAGGTAGAGAACCGCTCTTTGGGACCTCCAGGTTCTGCTAGAAGTGGGGTTCCAACCATCTTATTAGTTGTGGGATAACATGGGTGGCTTTGAAATCCCAACTGGTGGAAGGTTGAGATCTAAATGGCTAAGTGATTAGGCAGCAACTGAATTACTGGTCCAGAAGCATCAAAACCTCCTAAAGAGACAAAAGGGTTCCTTGTACCCTTGAGAATCTGGAATTCAGCATCTCTATGTTTCAATTATTTACCTGGGAAATAAGAGAACCCCCAGTGTGCCGGGAAGATAAGAATATGGGAGTCTTAGATGCTACAGTGAGGAGGTACCATAGAGTCCAGATAGGGTGAACATTTACTTTCTAATGATGTAACATGACTGTCAGCTCTTCATAATCTAGGAGTTGGACTATTCTTTCTGTACACTCATTTAGATTTCCTGCATCAGAAATAGTCCCTGTACGATCAGTAATAGTCCAAATCATTCAAACAAGTCTGGGAACCTCAGAGCATTAATCTCAGGCTAAGCACTGCACCTTCACCAGCAGCAACGTGTTAGAAGGGATGCGGCATCCTGAGAAAAGCAGAATAGATGGCAGTGAGAGGTCAAGCTTGACATGGCCTGCTACAGGTATATTAACATTGAACAGAAGCAGGTGCCTCGGTGACCTAAACTTAAGGTATGAAATACCTAGACACCCTGGAGCCAGTTCCAGAGTCAACTCATTCCTTCATCCTTCCGAATTAGATCAAAGCAGTTTCTTGCGCTTTATGGTGTGTATCTTTCTGATGAGACAATAAAACCTGGGTGCTGTTTTCACTGGCACAGACATCTGGGATTCCATGGAACATTTCATAACAAAATGGGGGAACTGACCCAGCGTCCTTGGCCAAACCTTCCTCTCATATTCTCAGGGTTAACTGGTTGCTGGTTGCTTCTCTCTGCTTCAGAGCTGCCTGCATTTTGGTGGTGTAGGTAATCCATGAAGTATTTGGGGATCTTTCAGGAGGAGGGCACAACCCGAATGATCTTGTGAACATACTCAGGAATGCCTCCTTCCAGCCAAAGCATGCTGATTTTGAGCAGTTCCCATCTAAATTGAACATTGAATTAATATGATGTATTGAATGAAAGCTCACTGGAGTCAACAGGTTTGGGATTAGAATGCCACTGGTCAGATATTTACACTGACAGTCATGATTTCCCGTCTGGATGAAAGACCATGTTTAAGACTAATTGGCAGCCATGTTTGCTGCCTCAATGCCAGGACTACAAATAGAATAGCTGACACTAATTCACTTAAGACAACCTCTCTAGGTCATGGTTGAAGCAGATCAGCAGGTAGAACTGATTGAAAACTACTACGAAGTGGTGGGAAAAATTTCAATGTTTTGAAATCAGACAAGGTTCTTTGGGTAGTAAATCTGATATCTTTTATTAGACCAACTCAGATAGTTGGAAAAATTCTTAGTAAGCTTTCAGGTATAAATACCCTTTGTCAGGCTGAGGAAGCATCTGTGATTTTGATTCCACAGGCAATCCATTTTTCAATTTTTTTAAAAACAATTTTCCCCAACTTTTGATCAAAACCTTAGCAAAATCTCCTGTTTCACAAGACTTTGAGTTTTTGCTAAACAAAATCTTCATCTAACCATTTTGTATTGGATGGCCTAGATATAGATGATCCTGCTTTGAGAAATGTGTAGGACTAGATGGCCTCTTGTGGTTGTTTCCAGCCATCTCTTTCAAAAATTGTCCAAGATTTTTTACTTAAAGTTGATAGAAAAATCAGAAAAATTAAACACATCTAAAAAAACTTTCACAATTTTTTACAAATATTTACAAATTTTATGCAAGAAAGACATTTTCAATCTTTTTTTTACTAAAATATGTTAATTGGAGCCTTTAATGGTGTAGCATTGTAAGGCTGTACTCTTGCTGTTTGCATGATGGAGAGTAAGGAATTCATTTTCCACAGCTTTGAACCCGGCTAATTTTATCAGCAGAAAATTCACCTTAAATTAGAAACTGAGCTCTATGTATCACACAGTAAACTAGGTACAGAGATGTCTGTGTGGGGTCTTAACCCACTCTTCCTTGTGCTTGGATTTGGTAATACCTTTTATATTATATTGCTGCATTTCTTGAAACTGTTAGGATGTTGGATTAGGTTAGGAATTCCACAATTCTTAGCTTTTTCAAATAACATTATCTATGATATCACTCAGTCCCACCCTATCCCCCACCTGTTTTAGGAATCCATTTAACCCTTTCACCATCAATGCAACCAACCACAGAGAGCTGTATGAACTTATCTGTGGGTGTGGCCTGGAATATGTCAGCCACACGTGTGCTCTGTTTGCCACAGCAGTTAAAAATGTCTCACTTGCGGCATGTAGGATGGAGTCGGCACTTTACATCCAGGAGGCACGTAAATCTCTCTGTCACTAATGTTTAGAGTCCGTGCTTATAAATCAAGGGGTAGGAACTAGGTCTGTGAAAATGGGCCATCTGTTTGTAATCTTGGAGCAACGCACAGCTACGCAAACAAGATATACATGGAATATAAATGCTCAGACTTCAGAGCATAAGATAGTGACTAATGGTTTGGGAAGAAACTTCCATGGGCAGATTATTCAATAACAAAACTTTGCTGCTATTACAAAAGTATAAGATGGGATTCAGGCCTCACATTCATAGATTCATAGATGTTTGGATTGGAAGGGAACTTAGCAGATCATTGAGTCCGACCCCCTGCCCTGTGCAGGAAAGAGTGCTGGGGTCAGGCGACTCCAGCCAGGTGTATGTCCAGCCTCCTCTTAAAGACCCCCAAGGTAGGGGAGAGCACCACCTCCCTTGGAAACCCATTCCAGATTTTGGCAACCTTTACCGTAAAGAAATTCTTCCTAATGTCTAACCTAAATCTGCTCTCCATCAGTTTGTGGCCGTTGTTCCTAGTTACTCCAAGGGGTGCCCTGATAAACAGAGCATCTCCTATTCCTTGCTACCCCCCACCCCCTGCATGAATTGTGGGACCTGCTTGGAGGAATGCCTTTTCCAGGAGACTCATGGCACTATGAGTCCATGGGAATGATGGGAATCTTCCCAACAGGTTGTGGAGCTTCCTAAGTCCTCTCTAAAGTCCTCTGCGAACCCCTGAAATATTCAGCCAAACTTTTCAGCATCTCCCAGAATGCACAGCTTCCTAGAGCAGTGCTGGGAGCTCTGGGAGAATTGTCCAGAGCACTACCACTGAACAGACTGAGCTGAACGCTCTAGACCAGCCAGCCCTCTGGGGGAAACTGGACTGAGAGAGTATGGCAGTTCCTAAATTCAAAGGGTCATATCTTCAGCTGGCTTACAACAATTACTTTAATGGAACTGTGATAATATATACCCTACTAGCCTCTAATTTGCTAGGTGAATAGGGCAGAATGAAAATAAAGTCAAGGCAGGCAGATAATGTTGGAAATGTTGGTAGAGAGGGGAACAGCGAAGAGATGGGATGTGAAGCTGCTAAGTGATGTTGAGGGATTAATCACCACATTAACATATTTTTAAAGGGTAGGCCCCATCTCTCTTGCCCACTCCTCCTCTCCCCTTCCTACCCCATACTGTGCTTCTTTGGATACAATGGGGGAAAGAACTGGTCCATTAATAGGCTCATTACTGTTATTACTGTACATGTTCAAAAGGATTTTAAAGAGCAGTTCCTCCCTCTGGCAGGCAGGCAGGGAGGGCGGGTTGTGGGGGGTCAGGCTCTTCTGCAAAGTTTGTCAGAAGATGTCTGCTCTTAGCTAATATATATAACCGCTTTTCTCGTGAGCTTCTCAGCCAAGCTCAGCTGCTCCATGAACACCTGACAAACCACTGCATGGTTATGGGTTATTTTTTTTCATCATGTTCCTTAGGGATTACATCTTAGTGTCTGTGCTGTAGTTTCTACAGCAGGCTGGGTTTCTACAGGTAGTGGAAAGGCTTCTTTTTGGCCTTTACCTCATGTATGAATGTCTTGTATGGCTTGTAGCATGGGTATTCCTGACTTGTCCCACCCAAAGTTACAAGCACACTCCTACATACCTTCCACCATTATGGCACCTTTCATTTTAGGATGCAAAGATATCATAACACTGTAAAACCATCAAGTGCATTGCAGTAGGTGTCAGCTTCAGTTTTAACTGATGGGGGAATGAGGAGTCAAAGAGATTACCAGACTTGTATAGTAATCAATGACAGAAGTTGAAGTAGCATCCAGATCTCGTTTTGCCTTGTTCTACCATATTCATCTGAGCAGAAGAGAACACATCAGCCCTGTACACACAGTACAAACTTCCTAAACAACATATACTTGCTGTTCTAAAGGACTATTCACAATTTCCTATTGTGGTTCATTTTCTAGTCTGGTTGATAGAAATTCTACCACCCTAGTTCTCAAGGAGTCTCAGGACCCTCTGCTATTTCTGCTGTGAGATCTCCATTTACAGAGATGTCAGGGAATGAAGCAGAACCATTCATTGCCTCATCTTCCTCATCCCACTCCACGGTGTATGAGAAACACAAATACCTTAAAATAAAAATCCGTCCAAGTATCACAATTAAAAGCATTTGCAATACAATTGTGCATGAAGGGCCCAACTAAGGACTGTCTGCCCATTGCTCTAACTGTTCTGCACATATGCACCAAGACTGCAAGGTCTAAACTGACCTGTGACTTGAATAGAGTGTTATTCCCCTCATTGTCCAGAGGGAAATCTGGGACATAGAGACATTGTGGATCAGGCTTTCAGGGTTGCACAAGCCTCCAGCACTTCCCAACAATGAGCGGCTAGATGCTAAGCTCTCTTGGCCATTGCTACACAGGAGTAAGCTAGATGCAGAGCTGAGAACTGAGCCTATGACTTGGAGTCTCAGCCTAGTCCATTAGTCATGTAGCCCAATCCATGGGGGTCCTGTACTGTATAGGAATCTCTGGGACTCCTTGCTAGAGCTCTATCACCCAAGTGAAGGGAGGCTTCTGGTTGCTGAAGGTGTTCCCCACCTGTTGCTGATGGTGTTCCCCACTCTCTCCATCCTGAGGGATGTGGCTGACTCTAGAGCTCGCATAAATTCTGCAGGAGAGCACATTTTATTAAGGTTGGAATGCACTGGGTTGCACGAAGTGTCAGGTATATTTAAAAACATTTGCCTGGGGAGGAGGATGCCCCTAAGACCCCACTGCAAGGTCCTCACCTCATCTCCACACCCCCTCCCTGCCTTTGCAAATTAAACAACCCAAACACCATGCCATACTATCCCCCGGCTCCATGTATTTTTCAGCAGCAGAGTATAAACATTTTCAGTGAAGTGCACTTAGTGTAAACTTGTTTGCCAAGTGCTGTCTCCTCCCTGCCTAGGTTACAATCAGGAGAAAGTGTTTTGTTTAAATGAGAAAACAAATCATTCAACTCCCCCTCCATTCTGAGAGAGTGCATGCTCCTAGCACTAGGCTTTCATTGCAGACAGAAGGGGAAACATTTTTGGAAGGGCCTCCTTGTTTAAAGTATCAGCAACACTGCTTTCATAGCTGGGCTTCCCAATATAACCTATCCCAATATACACCCGAAAATAAAATGAAAGCTGAGCGTCAGCAAGTCACTGACTACGAGAGCAATATCATTTATATCCCAGGGCCACTAAAGCTCCACCTGTACATACACATCACTGACTTACACCAAGTGTCAGTGAGCAGTGTCAGGGAGGAAGATACCCATGGGCCCCACTACAAGTTCTTCACCTCATCTCCACCTCTCCCCGCACTGCAAATTATACAATATGAACATCATGTCATGCTATCACTGAACTCCATGCATTTTTCAGTGGCAGGGTATAAATATTTGCATACCAGAGGAATAGTCCAGAAGGGATAGTCCATGGCCTGAATAGCTTACTACGTAAATGGATAAGACAAAGAATGAGAGAAAGGAAGCATCACCTCCTCCATTTTAGGAGTGGAGAATTGAGGCACAGGAAAATTAAGTGACTTGATCACAGTGGCAAAGGAAGGTGTGGCTGGGAGAGTAGAGGCAGATGAAGTGGTACCCTTTTGTTCCCTCTTTCAGCTTTTCGCTAGGGCAGGAGGTGCAAAGTTCAGGTCAGAATTTCATTCCATGACTGTTGAATCTATGAGTCCATCTCACTTGCTTCAACTGTTTATGAAGATGAGGGAGGGATGAGATTGACTGGAGTCATGGGTAATGAATGAAGCAAAAGATGAGTGTCTCTGATAAGGTGTAAAGTGTTTGCCGGGGGACACTTGAGAATCATACCTAACAATCTTTTTGAAGACTATGACAACTAGAAACAAGGACCCACTGAAGTGCAGCAGCAATACAAAACACAGTGGAAGAAATGCCTGAAAGATACATAGCTGGGATTCCAGAACTCCTCAGAGGTATTTTGTCTTAGCCAACATATGCTGCTTTTTAAAGCAATTAATTATACAACAGAGACATATCTCTACTACCCCACCCTGCTTAGATTCTGTGGAATATACACAAGCTCTTTATTTGACGTAGAGATTCTATTGTGTGTATGTTAAATATAATAAGTTGTAGCAGACATTTAAAAAAAAAACTATTTGTGGTGATATTTCCTGCTTGTCTTTGTGGATAAATTTGTGCACTATGTAAAACAGATACTAAAAGTACACCTTTGGATTGAACGGTGTCATCTGTTAAATACATTACTGACATTATGTTGCACTGGATAACTGGTACAAGTTCCATGAGTGTGCATGGCCCTTTAGAGAGAGCTGTAGAGTAAAATAATATAAAATGGGAGTGCAGACTCATTAAGAGGCTAATTACACACACACACACACACACACACACACACACACACACACACACACACACCCTCCCCCCCACAAGAACACATGGGATTTTAACGCAGAAGGAAACCCATTAACAAAATGTAAGTCAACTTGAAGATACTGGAAGAATACAAGGATCTAGGCAGATCTTAGCCAGGGGTGGGCAAAATGCAACCCGCAAGCCAGTTGCGGCCTGCCAGGCCATTCTATCCAGCCTGCGGGGCCCCTTAAAAATTAAGAAAATTAATATTTATCTGCCCCTGGCTGCCTGTCATGCAGCCCTCGATAGCTTGTTAAAACTCAGTAGGCAGCCCTACACCCAAACTAATTGCTTGCCCCTGTCTTAGGCAGTGTCAACAAACAGAAGATCCAGTAGTTTTGTCAAAACTGTTTAGCCCCCTGTGTAGGCACCGAAATGACTTTAAAAGTGTACCTGTCTAGCTTGTGCCAAGAAATGTACTGAAGTAAATGAAACCAATAAAAATTTGGTTAAAACCAATTTAAGCATATCTACACTGGGATTGTATTGGTTTGAATCAACTAATTTAAAATGAAAATGCTGGTCAAATCTGTACAATGTTGTTTAGATCAGGCCTTGTAGGGACTTGTTAATGACTTTGAACAAGTTTCAGAATATGATAAACTGCTTTCATACTGCTTCTTTTCCCACAAAGCCACCCAGTGGGTGACAGAAGAACACTACTATTCACTGTGCATATAACAATAGAAGCTAGGTGCACCATTCACCATCAAAGTTATATCAAGCAAGGTATTGCAGAGACAAACAATACAACACAGAGCCTGCCACAAAAGCCTTCCAATCTGAAACACTTAGCTGCTTCCTGCACCCTATTTCCCAGGCATTATTGACCAACAAAACACAGAAAGGAAGGTGTAATTCTATGTATTTTGCACAATGGTAAAAAAGAAAAAGGCAACTTTGTTCCATAGTGATTGGAAGGATTAATTATGGCTGTTGGTGTTTTATATTGGTGCTCTAAATAGTTAGGAACTCACGCCCTGCCCCCATAACATTCCAATGAGTATTTCCATAAAAATCCTTTATAGAAAGAAAGGGGGAAAAAACCCTCAGAAAACTGTGATATGATTAGCTATTAATATAGGAACAAATCCATTTTCTCTCCCTGTACAACAATCTTGTTACTGCTTTTTAGACTTGCATAGTTAGCCAAACGTTGGGTGTTGCAGGTTGTTTCTGGCAGGAAGAGGGACTGATGATAGAATAAGGTATTTTTCTTTGAACTCCAAGCTTTCCCACTGTGGCCAGCATGAAATGAAAGTCTTGGGGCACGCTACCTTCCAGGGTGGCAAATAATTTTTTATTCACTGCTGTGCCTTTGGAATGCTTTTAGATGTGCTGGGGTCCATTCCTGCAACACTGCCCCAGCAGCCTCAGTTAATGAAACAGGAATATTAGCCCTTCTGCAAATTATGGAAAGAGGAAAGGCAGCTCTCTTTTCCTGGCTGCACTCATTCCCCTGAGTGGTCAGTTCCTTGCTCTTCTATTTAGGGCAGTGTTTGCAATTAGCCTCCCATCAAGGTCATCTAAGCAGCTCCTCAGCATTACCGTGCCCAGGCTCAGGCAGTGGTAAGCTATGAAATCATAGTTTTCCCAACTACCTGGTAATGTTCTGACTCTACAGATTCATTACATGGAAATATGGGGCATCCTGACCATAACCTTCATCCCATATAAAAAGCAGAGACAATGTTCTCTAGATTGAATGGTAGTGTAAAAGTGATGTTGTAGCTGTGATGGTCCAGAAATGATATGAGAGACAAGTATTTCTTAGGTTGATATTTTTTCTCGGACCAACTGTGTAGTTGGGATAAAGTTAAACAAGTTTTCAAACTCAAGACTTTTCTTCATTTAATCACTGCTATGAATTGTCTTGCATGACACAATAAATTCTCTCTCGAAAGCTTAGATTTGGCTAATACCCTCTCAAGTCCTTTGTGTTCTTGTGTCAGTACAACTCCCAAAATCATAAGCATGAGTATCTTTGTCCAATCTGAGTGGTTTTAAAATGCTGATAGGCCAAGGCAGAAACAAGCGAAAGAGCCTTTTTTCAACTTTAAAAAGGATCATACTCTCTGATGCCTGAAGTGATTTCTCATTTTCACCCAGCCAATGGTTTCCTCATATTAAAAAGCCCCCAAAATTAATCACCTGTAATAGAACCCTAAAAAACTCTGCACAAATAGTGTAACTAAAGGTGGTTGGGGGTGACCAGAGTAACTGCAACTGGGGTGTGCACCTTTGGGGGGTGGGGGGAAATACAGAAACAGCAACCTCTGTGCTGATTGCTTGGCCATCACCACTGCTGCCAGCAGCCAGGCAGATACTGCTGTCCAGGGCACTGAACTGCCCAACCGTGCCTCTACTTTGGGAATGGGTGAGTATCAGATGAAGTATTAGTGAGTATCAATCTTGCACTACCTTGATTTTATTTTGATGAAGAAAATTCTCTTTGGAAGCAACTCACATTTCTTTGGGCTCAATTTCAGATGGCTGTCTTAAACTTACCATAGCCCATTTATAAATTAATCACATTCTGTTAAAAACTTTTAGCATGTACTAGGATATCATTTCAATATGACAAACGAGACTGAGAGAGGTATGCTGTCCATTAGATTTCATAGATGACCAGTGTACTACATAATCCATAAGCCAACATTTTAAGTTATCAGAATCTTGTTCTGGTGTGAAGACTGTCCTTCCCCTGCTCTACTATTTCTCCTTGCCAATATCTACCATGAAAAAGCTAAACTAAACGAGCTACAGCACTCAGGTTATCAGCTATTCTTGGTAATGGTTAAAAATTTTTGTAGTGACTTTATTTAGTTTTCTATGATCTACACAGAATGTGATACCACCATCATTTTTCATGAGCAGAGATATAAGTGAGGCTCAAGGACTGGTTGGAAGCTCTGTTATGCCTTCCTGATACTTTTTCTTAATGACAGATAATTTATGTTCCCCTTTTGCTGCTGGTAAATAGCAAAGTTGATGTTTAATGGATCTGTTTCCCTGGTATGTTGTGCTGCAACAGAAAACTGCAACTGATATCTTCATTAGATCAGGATAACAACTGATTCCTAGACAAAAAAGTATTTTAGGTGTCTCTGCTGCTCCTCTGCTGCTCCAGAACAAGCCCAACAGAACCTCTGAGAGTTCATCTTCAACATCTTCTTCTTTAATTTTTTTAATATAACAGCTGGTTGATATTTTGCAGCTATGGTTCCTTTTTCTTTTTTCTTATTTCCTGTCTTGGATTTCTCCAACACTGTACACATTTTTCTCTGCCCTATGCTGGGAGGCCAGTATGATCTGCAGGGGGGCTGGACTGAATGATCTTGCGAGGTCCCTTCTAGCCCCTAACAAGCTATGAATCTATCAATCTGCCTGGACAATTTCCTGCTGGCCCTGGCCAAGATGACCCTAAGGAGCCACAGAAACCAGTTCACAGGGGCCAGCTCTGATAGCACCTTCCAGCTCTTTCAGTGCTTGATCTGAACACATCTCTCCTTGAAGTCTGAGCATTTTGGCTTGCAAAAAAACAAAGACCAATTGGTGGCACCCTGGGCCAGTAAAGGGCTCATTCTGTATGGTGGAAGATGACTAACTAACCATGTGAAGGGTGTTGAAGGAGGTGGTAGGGGATTTCAGTATCTGGTTATGATGTATGTTTGACTGATGAATGCTTTTATTGTGGGGTTGAGTATACTTTTTATTTATTTATTTATTTTTTTAATCATAAAGGTCTAAAAAAGGCAACAATCTCTCTGTCTCTCTCATTTGCTCCTTGTCAGAAAAACTGAGCCACAAACAGGTACCTATTCCTACTTCCTACCCACTAGAGCTTTAGCAGCTGTGACTCCCCCAAGGCCCTGCATCTCAAAATAGGTTTCAGCTATTGCACACCTTTCCAAGCTGCCACAACATGTTATTATGGGTTCTGCCCCTGGAGGCAGGACAACTTGTTCACTATGCAAAACAATTGCCTACAAATCATTTGCATCATCTGGGACACATCTTCAAAAGCATCTCTATGGACTGAATATGTAAGACTCCTTTCCAAGGATTTATGACACAGTTATTATTGATAATGAAATCAAATCCAATTATTAGTTTATGTATCACCTGACCTACGTAGGGGTTTTTTTTCCTTGAGTTCTAGAGATGCTATTTTCAAATCTAGTGTTAAGGTGTGTATGGATTTCACAGTCACTGTCTCCAGTGGAGATCCATTAGGTTGGGGTCAACAGTGTTTTCTGGTGGTGGGCCAGAATGACCTATCTGGGTTCTGAGGCAGGCTGGCACATAGAAATCAGCCACCACTTTCCCTCTCCTAATTCTGAGCTGTGCCCTGAGCAGCTCATATTGATGGCCAACTCTACACCACATAGCAGGGGCTTGTACCAGGCCCAAATACCTCACCCTTTTCTAGGGGTGAGTCCTGCAGCACTATCAGACCTGGGCAAATCAAACTGTCTTGCAGGGACCTCCTTTTTGTCTACATTCTTATCTGCTCATATGGCCCATGATGATTCTCAGAATGCAAAGAAACTTCCCAGGGTGTCTTCACCTCACCTGAGTTCGGACAACATGACCCTCCCTCTCTGGTCTCTGTACACTGCAGATGGAGTAGACAACTGTTGCAAGTGGTACTCTTATGGATGTTCTCTACCTGATGCAATTTCATTTACAGGGAGTGACTTCCACTGTGGTCTGTGACCAGGTGGTTTTCTAATGGACCTGATTTTACCTCCTTCAGCTCTTGCTACAGCTCCTCTCAGTTAGCAAGTTGGTCAAAACCTTCCTGACCTTTCACATTTCCTGGAAAACCTTCTTGCTGGACCCCTCATCAATCCATCTTGCCAAGTCAACCTGTTTTGCTATCCTGTTTCCCATTCTGCTTGGATGCTTTATAGCTACCACACCAGCATAGATGATTTCTGTGACTCCTGGCCATCTCACAGTCCTTTCTGACTAGCTCTCAAACCTTTGCTTTAATTCCTTTGGAAAAAAAAAATCTTCAACTCTTGCTTTTAAGTGTTGTTTTAATCCCAGCCGATGATGTCAAGTTTCTGTAAGCATTGCTATAATTTGTTCCATCTGCCTTTGTGTGAAATACCTGCTCACAATTTCACTCCTTGGAAATTCACTCCCACTTTTCACACCAGTGCTAACTGTTTTTGACTCACAAGGCTGTCCAGATTCAGGGTCTTGTGCATTGTTTTTATTAGGAGGAGAAATTGATGGTGGAATCAGGTGTATCCTTGATGCAGCCCAATGTATTTACAAAGAATGCATAAATACCCATTTAGTCCTTTTCAGACAACTTGAGTCTTTGTTCACAGTTCGGAGCCAGGTTCCAGTCAGCACTTAGCTCAAAAGCGCTCTCTCTCAGGGCCATGTTCTGACTGTGTCCTTGGCTTTTCTGCCCTGCTTCTCCTGCCTCCCTGTCATTTCATGTGACTTTATTTTGCACAGAGACAAGAGCCTGTTTGGGGTGGAGGCTGCTATTGTTCCAGTTATCTGCTTCTATAAAAGGAGTTTAATTATTTCTTACCACTATCTTAAATGAAGGGTGGAGGTTATACCTTCCAAGTTTAAATGAGGGGTAGCTGTAACTGTAACACTATCACAGGGCTCGGTTCCACTCCTCTCTTGGAATAAACTCAATCAGGCTAATCTGTTTTCCCCACTCCACCATTTCGTCCTACTAGAAGGATGCTGTTTGCCTGAGGCTTAAAGTATTTCTCTTTATTTCGCTTTGGTTTCCAAGCCTGCCCCACAAATACACAACATACTCCCTCCTTTAAAAAGCAGGAAAATAACCTGCTTCTTTTCTCTTCTGGATGACAGCTCTTTCTTTTGTGTCTCTTTCTCTTCTATTCCCTCTCCTCTTTCTTGACACAATGCACTATTTATTTGCACTGAAGGATAACTAAGAAGCAATTAAAAGATCAAAGGCACAAACACAAGTGGATCTAATGGCAACTTGTGGGGTTTATTCTGTTGATGATGAAGCTGCATCACAATGCTGGTTGTTTTCACTGAGCCAGAGACACCTCTGTTTCTGGGATTGCCTCTTCCTTAGGCTGTACCTTTTTCTGATCATTATTTTTCACTCTCATTGTTTGCTATTTCAGTTGTTTACTGGAAAATCACTTGGTTTTTTTTCTCTTAGGGAGATTAACCCTCTCACCCTCTTTCTGTTTCTTTTGTCTGCTCTGAAGAGGTGCTTGTGACAAGTTGGGGGAAGGGAAGTCAGTGCTACTCTCAGTAGCTTACAGACCCATAAGACTCACTTGGTGATTTTTTTTTTTTAACAGGGAAGGTTAGTTTGTTAAGAAGAAAACAACTTTCTCTCCCTACATTGGGTATAGTGCAAAGATACATGGCTTATTTTCAAACCTGGGAATCTCAAGTGAGATTCTTCCCTCTATATTTCAGTGCTTAAATAAAGAGGCCTGATTTTCAAAAGTGCTGAGCTCAGTTATCCTTGAAACATGTTGGAACTTTAGAGCTTCTGAAAAATCAGTCTGTGATTTAAATGCCACAATTTGGATTTATGATCCTAACTTTAGGCGCCAGGTTTATTTTATAAACCTTGTTTGCACATATGTCTTATCAGCACCATGCCCCTTTCCCTCTTCTGACATCTTTGGTTTGAGGACACAGCACTGGAATTGGATTGTTTGGTTGGGCTGAAACATAATGACACAGCCTAGATATGGAAAGAAAAATAGGCCTGTATGTTGTAATTAAAAGAACAGTTTAGTGAATGAACAGATCTTGAGAGGTGGGAATGAGTTCCTTTTGGTGGTGAAAAGCCTAAAAGAAAAATACGAGCCCCTCTGCCCTCTTCAGAGTGTTGTTGAATTCTTTGGGGCAATTATTTTAAATATACTTGGTTTGGGTGCACTCCTAGTCAGTTCTAAGCCTCAGAGGAACTCCCCCCCCCCCCCCACAAAAAAGTTGTTTTTTTTCTATTTTAAGTACACCTGAGTAACAGGGAAATGTGACCGCTCTCTGCTATCTACTTAATTTCATTCAGTATTTGAGCACTGACAGAGAACCTGGTCAAGTGAATTCCCTTGTGTTTCTGGTTCCACTCTTCATCTTCTCTATTAGGGTCTGGCTAAGCTGGAATCAGAAGTGTGATTGCAACCCAAGAATGCATGCCTACGATAGTTGTCATCTATTGGGTAACTATCAAGAAAAATCATAGCAGCACAGGCTTCTACAAGGGCTAGGTTTCCCAAGGGTCTTGTACAGCTCATCGTGCTGCTGTGTCTGGTCTGAGAATATGTCTAACTCTCGCTGAAATCATACCTTCCACCAAAGCACAGGTAGGCAGAGCCCACTGCTTATGTGTATATACAGCACCTAGCACACTGGGACTCCTGGGGAGATCATCATCATACAGCTAGATTCAATTCTTTCCTAAATCTACTACCTATGATTAACTTGAAGCATGAAGAAAAGTCACAATGGCTTAAAGGGAATTGTTCATTAGTATTTGCATCAATGGGACCTTAATTAGGAGAGGCTGGTTAGACTGAGTAGGCAAGAATTGCTATGTCAGATGGCTTCTGAGAGGCTGCATAAAGCACCAGGCAAAGATTGTACTGTATCTGTCTGCTGTGGATACCTAATGTTCCCACACTTGCCTTTGGATTCCTAGGATGTTCAGGAAATTATGAATGATTAACTGTTCACCAACCAGAGTCTATAAGCCCCACCCCATACTGACCCTTTCTCTCCTGAAATCCAGCATGGGCTAAGTCACTTGGATCTGGAAGTGACTGTAAATGAATGGCCTGCCTCATAAATCAGCTTCTTTCCTGTCTGAAAATCACCTCCCTTAATCACTGAAACTAGTATTTAAATGAGACATTATTTGGAAGGCAATCCTGTGAGAGCAACAGTGAAAACTCAGATGTTCAAAATAAAAGTACATAAAAAAGAGGTTTTATTTGGGGGCAAGAGAGGAATTTTGATCAAATTAAGAAGACCCAAGGATTTTGTGCGAGTGAGACTCAAGATGAAACAGACACGTGTGAGGAGACATAAGCTGCGGTGTGGACGAAGAGTGCGGAAAATTGGTGTTTCTTCCCCATCCGAAAGAACGACTTGGACTCACTACCTGGTAACAGCTGGCAAGAGAGTCATGATTGAGCTGATATTTGAATTTCATTTCCCACAGGGAATACTGATGAAATTCAATGCAATCGCTGCCGAGGAGCACGAAGGCAAGCATCCTCCCACATCTGGGATGAAGTGCTGAAGCCCCACTAGAGCATTTGACAGCCCTAGAATGTTTCCCTATAAAATAATAACCATCAAAACCATGTTAAAAAAATCTGCTTACAGGTTTATTGCTCATTTTACCTAGCTCTAAAAAAAAAAAAGCAGCATGAAATGAAATGAAAGCAAACCTCTCCCTTCTCCCCCCGCTCTTCCTTCACCCAAGGAGAGAATTTGTCTGCATGGAGCAATAGCCACAAACTCTCTGTGAGAAGCATGCTATGAAACCATGTTATTGAAAACTTTTTTTTTCTCCCTTCAAGTGAGGCTAGGAAGGGCTACACTAGAGGGAGGCAGGGAGGGAGGGAAGGAAACGGGGGGTGGGGGGACGAGGGGTTAGATAAGTTCTGCAAGGTTATTGGTTGAGTTGCCTTGATGGTTTTTTACAGTAGAGCATGCCCATTGGATGTATATAAGAAGGGGCAGTGAGAGCTCTCAGCCTGTCTCCTCAGTTGTGGAGCAGCTAAGTGAGAGTAGAGCTGCAGCTGGGAGAACCAAGCCCCACCAGCCCTGCCTCTTGGACAAGAAAGAGCCAAGCAAAGGGGACTCATCAGCACCATCAGCATCACCATCCAACCCCCTCATCCTCTTGAAGCAGGGACTTGACACACCCCAACACCCATTAGTCTGCAAAGCAAGAGACAGAGAGAGAGAGAGAGAAAAAAAAGAAGCAATGTCAAGAGCAGACAGGCACATGGAGGAGTGTCCCAGGCACCCAGCCTTCCTGCAGGGCTGCACGCAAGAAGTTGAAAGGAGCAGTGGCAGTCCCAAGGTAAGGAGCAGCTCCCCTGCCAGCCTGCCCCCAGCACCCCTGCAGGGCCAGGGCAGGGAGGGGGCAGCAGGGCTCCCTCCCTCGAGCTGAGCGCAGCTCCTGCAAAGCTGCCATCCAGGCGGCATGTCTGGGGGCATGTGAGCGCCGAGGGCACGGAAGGACGCGGGTTGCAAACAGCCCTGCAAAGATCCCTTCTCCTGCAGAGATCAAAAGGGAGGGGGTCTTTGCTTTGTGCAGGCATGACTGCACCCAGGCTGGGGTGGGGGGGGCTGCACTGCTTTGCCGGGCTGCCTCCTCCAGAGAGGGAGTTGCTGGCAGGGGGGAAGCTTGCAAAAAGTCACCGGGCTACAGGATCGACTAGTAGCTTGGGCAGGGGGGGGAAGAGCCCAGGCTTGCGGAGCCAGGGGTGCCTCCCGGCTGCAGCTCCCCCGGGCGGTCGCTAGGGGGACCCCGCGCGACGCCGCCTGCCTTGCCCAGCCCCTGGCTGGGAGCTGAGCAGGGCGAGAGGGAGCCGCTGCGTGGCTTGCCCCGCAAGCTGGGGGCTCGTCGGGGACCCCATGTACCCCTGGAGGGGGCTGAGAGGGGCTGGGCGAGGGGCTCTGCCAAGATCCTGGATCCCCCTCAGCAGCCCTAAGGTGTTGCATAGTCCTGCTGTCCCCTGAGCTGAGGAGCTGTCACCAGAGGGGGACGGGAAGACGATACTCTTAAACTCAGGATTCCTGAGTCCTTGTATGAATGGAGACACTGGCACCACGCCGGGATTCCTAGACAGGGGCTGGAAGGAAGCAGGTTTGCAATGCTTCACTGCTCTGTGGGCGCGGGGACAGCTCCAAAGCGGATGGGGAGCCCAGCCCCAACGCCAACCCCAACTGTAGGAGAAGCCGCATCATCTGGGATGGATGGATGGATGGATGGATGGAGAATTATCAATGGGGTTGCACCACAACATACACTTGGCGGCTCAGGATTCAGGTCCCCTTCTGTGCATGCATGTGGGAGGAGGAGAGGGGCTCAAGTCGCAATCTGGATCTTGTTTTTAGTCTGGGGCCATGCAGGGTCACGTACGGGCTGCTAGAGAAAACCTGAAACAGCCCTGTTCTAAGTATTGGCGACTTTTTTCCAGCCGCTTGGGGGGTAAGGGAATGACAAGATTGTGCTTTGCGTGGAAGGGACATGCAGTTCTTCAGCTTCAGAGACTAGAGAGAGATTATTAAATGCTGAAAAACACTGCAGCATGTTCGGTCTCAGAGGAATAACAATTTGGAGAGGAAAAACAAGAGAATGAAGCCAAAATGGAGAGAGAGTTAATGGTTGGCATAGAGCCTTTGACTTTGTGTGATGTTATTTTTTTCCCCCCTTTCTTTCTTCCTTCCCAATTGTTTTTCCCTACAGTAATTGTTTTAAGAGAGCAACTTGGAAAGGTTTAGCACTCTGTTGAGCAGCAGGGACTTGGGGCACATGAGGAAACTCAGATTTAACATAACTGTACCAGCAGATGTGGCTGCCTTCCTTCCAGCCAGTGGTGTATTGAAAGGGTTTCTGATATACTACGTCTCACTCAGGAAAATATGGAGCAATCAAATGTAAAAATAAGGCTTGTGTGGGTGGTTTTAAATAGACACTTTGGGAGAACCACTGCTTTAAAGCCTAAGATTGAAACTTCCTATACAAAATATGTAGTTTTCTTCCCAACACCAGCACAGGTTTGGGACGCCAAGATTAACAGAAGGAAGTTTGGGGTTTTTTGACTGAACTGGATTTTTTTTCTCTCTCATTGGTTGATTTAGAGGAGAGTTGAGGAGTCTGGGTCTCAGGTTTTGTGAGGGTGATTCCATCTTAAAAAACCTAAACCTCATAATCCACAGTAGTAAAGCAGGGTGACGTTTCTCATTAGAGATTCAGTGAACTGTTTTGGACCAAAACTGACAATTTTGGATACAGGAATGGGTCAGAGTTATAAATCACATTTTTGTTGACACATACAAGTTCACTTCAACCTTTCAAAGGGGCTACCCTTACTTCTGTGAAGGGATAAAAAACCCCCACCTCTCTTCTGGCAAAAACATAGGGGGGTTTTTTCCCACAAAAAATTTAAAACTGAGAAGTGTGTCCTGATGCTTTCTACAGATGAGCCTTTATTGTGACCTCTGTGGGAGGGTCACTGGCTTGCTTCATCACTGACTAGGGTTCACATTTAGAGCTAAGTCAGTGGAGTCTTTCCATTAATTCCAGTGGGTTTTGGATCAGGCCCCAGCTGCATAACAGAGCATCATAGGAGAGGGGTTGCTGCAATTACTTGAAAAAAGAAAAAAGAAATTAACACAACAGGTGAGCGTTTACTTTTAGAGGGTCCAAGAAGCCCGTGCCTTCCAGGATCACAAGCCAGCACTGTAAGCCGCCCATCCCCTCCTGCCCTCTGCTTGTTTGCATCTTGGGACTGACCTTTTAAATCCTACTTTGCTTTATCTTTGCTTTTAAAGGCTTCTGCGTCTAAAGGGGGAAGGGGGATGTTAACTTCAGCAGACTCTTTCAGGGCTGGGGGGAAGGGAAAGGAGGTAAGAAATGTGCACAGAAATGGGACTGAAATGGTTAACTGTGCTGTGCCAAGACATAGAGCAAGTTTAGTGTGTTGTGGGAATATCACATGCCAGTAAACTCCAATCACCATAATTTCTGATTTAACAGCTTAACTTGCTGTTAACTTTTTCTGATTTACTCCAGGTTTTTAAAGCAAATGCAGAGGAGGAGAGGAAAAATAAAGAGAGGAGTTAAGTGAGGCTACTAAAATTGACTTAAATCCCTTCCTTGGGCCCTGCCAACTGTCTTTAGAAGAGTTAAGCGAGATTGCGTTTCCTTTTTTTCATGCAATAAATCAAAGGTTTCTGGGCTGCATACCAAAATTCATGTAATACACTCTTACTCCCCAGTGAAGTGAGTAAGTGGTACTGAATACCCCATTCACCTTTTCTAGCTTGATTTTTCCACATCTACAGTGGGCCTTGCTGGGAAAAACTAGTATCAAATATGTTGAATGCAGTGCTTTCCTCCTTGCCACCCAGAGTGGAGCAGAGGGGAACACCAGGGCTAGGAGCCATAGAAGGGGTCTTCACTCCCAGTGTGGGAGATATGGTGGGGACCTCCCCAGTGTAGGACACAGGGGAGAACTGAGGGAGCATATTTCCCCATTTGAGACAAGAAAGTCAGGGCTAAACGTAGGAGCAGAGTTGCTAACCTCAGGCTTATAAAGCCCTTGAGGCAAGAATCACAAGGCTGCTTCAAATCATAGTATTTTAAAAAGTAAATTAGGTGTCATATCTGCCTTCTTGGCTTTGGAGCCATTGGGCTTTGTGGTTTCAAGCTTTCCTCCTACTTGGGCTAGCAGCTTCATTTTGCTTTTAAAGTGATTCTATGAGAATCACAGCTCTATCACAGGATTCCAGCAACTGGGGCTTTAAGAAACTACCAACAGGCATGAAGAATTGGCAGCTCTGGGTCTCTCCACACATATGCATGAGAGCTGCATAGAGGAGTCTTCAAAAGCACAGATGATATCACAATGAATCTACTCTCTCCAGCTTTTCATTTCCAGGCCTCCATGGTAACAGCACTTTATGATCTGATGTAGGTCTTTGAGGTCTTCCTCTTCAGTGTAGAAGGAAGCCCTCTTTCTCCTGAGCCATCAGTGTGACAGAACAGTAATAGCAATATTGGGTTACAGGTATTGGACTCAGACCCACAGTGGTGAGATCCCAAGGATTAGCTGAGACTTCTTCCCCCATCTTCTAATAGTTTCCAAATACTCACGCTGTTCTCTGGAGTCATGACCTCATCTCTGTCCAAGGGGCCTACTGAGTCTCAGGATGCCTTTGGGAGGTGCTTATTTCTTGCATTCTCGCTCTGGCTTCAATTAGCAGTTCTGAAGATCAGGGGCTTAGGGTCAAGAGTCTCATTTGTACTGTGAGTGGGGTGAAATGGGGTTGTTAGAGAGGAAGAGTGACTTGGTGCTTATGGCATTAATTCAGGATATAGGGGGCTAACAGAATGGTAGCCTCCTGTGAATAGGTCCCAGGGGGTCAGATCCCAATTGGCCTTGTAAGCACTTCCACATAGGTCTCACAATGTAGGCACCTTGGCACAGGAAGGCAACCTAGATTGATTCAATTGCATAGGATTTCTAGGTGTTTCCCAAGGGCAATCCAGAGTGCTAAGGTGCTGAGCAGGGAGGTGCCAACAGCTACCGTTCCAATAGAAAAGGCCAGACCCAGGGCTGTGACTGAGCTCTTGCTCCTTCTCACAGCTTAGCCTGCAGTCAGCCACGTCAGGTGCTTCTGTCATCTCAGGATCCAGAGTGCACAAAAGGAACAGAGGGGGAATTTTCTTTCAGAGAATTTCAAAATCCCAATAACCTTTCACAAAAAGGTTGAAGGCTGCACTGGTGTCACCTTGCCAATGCTGCTGCAACAGTCCAAACCCTCCCTTGTGGATGTGCTGCACCAGGGTAACTTATTAATTACATTGCATTAGTGCCTTGGGAGCCCACTGTGCAAGATATTATGCAGATAGTTACCTACCCTGAGAGTCTGCAGTATCACTTGCTCTGGTTTCAGCCTCAGAGCAGCTTTAGCCCCATGCAGGGCATCTGCACTGGGGGCTTTTGTGGGATCATAGCCACATGAATAGATCCAGCTGAAACACAGACAGGTAAATGGCATGCTACCACTGAACAGGATTCATGACCTGGCTGGCCTCTGCTTTTTCCTTGCTTATTCACTAACAGTGTCAGGGAAGCAGATAGTTGAACTCTCTTATTCATGGCAGCCCTGGGCTTGATTCACTTGAGCAGTGAGGAATTAATCAGCCTGGGTGAAGTGACTGTAACCTGTCACCTCCTATCTAGTGGTCCAGTGGGCCTGCATTTGTGATGAACAGGCCTCTTCTCAAGCTGTCTCTCCAAGAGGTCCTGAGCTAGTGGCACCGCTGTTCTCCACTCAGTCCCTCTGGTTGTTTCATCTGAGGTTGGCACGTGTTGTATTGGCATTGTGTATTGGTTGGCAGGAGTTACTCATTGGAGGAACTGCTCCTTTGCTGATGGTGTTGAAACACTGTGTGGAAGAAGGCAAGGCTAAATGATCAGGGACACGAAAGCAAACTGAAGAAAAGGAGAGGAATCAGCACTGAATGTTACAGCTATACTGCCCAGCCATGCCAGGGCCACTACGCTATGAAATATAACTACAGTTATGGTTCAGGCCCGTGAGATTTTTTTTTTTTTTTTAAATGTGGGCTTTTGCCAGAGGATACTGTTTTGGGATCATGTTTTAATTCCTTTTCAGACTGCTTGTTAAAGCAAGTGACCTGCTGTCTAGGAAAAAGGAAAGTGTTATATGCAGCCAAGTCCACCTTACTTCACAAGAAAGAAACGGGTTGTTTTTTCTAGGGAATATGGGGCCTGGAGTTTGGGGGTGAGACTTCTGTTAACAGCCCATAAGACCCTTTGCTCCTGAACTCTTTTCGCTATAGCTTGGGCAGAGAAACATCTCAGTGAGGTTGAATATTACAGGTCATTTTCAGTTCTTATTCATTTGTATTAAGTTATCACTTACAGACAACATTGTGCTAGATCCTGTATACACATGCAGAAAAGGACTGTTGCCTGTTGTGACCAATTCAGATAAATCAGAGGGGAAACTAAGGCACAGAGAGATTAAGGAACTTGCCCATGGTCACACAGCAAAATAGTAGCAGAGGCAGGGCATGAACCTTGAGCTTCCCTATAAACCACTCCATCAGCTACAGCCTGTGTCTCAACAGCTTCCTTTTTCAAAAGGGTGCAGTGGCCAGAAGCAGATAGGATTTGTGCACTTGGGGAAAAGACCTATGAAACCTGTCCTTTTCTAGATAGGAGGGGAGTAGGAAAGAGTAAATTGGAAGATCACTAAGGCATGCTCTGCAGGTGACAATGTCACAGGGGTCAAAAAGACCCATATAGAACTTGCCATGCTCTCAAGCTTGCTGGGTTTTCCTTTGTAGTCCACAGAATCAATATGGCAAAACCGATAAGTAAAAGATCTGTGGGGCTGTGTTGGGTTGCAGCTGCTTTCGTTAGAGAGAAAATGCAGCACCAGGTAGTAAATAAATATGCATTTTGCTTTCCTGTCTGGTTTCTTGTTACATTGTTCTCTGGAGAGAAAAAAAATATGTCAAGGTGAAAATCACCCCGAACACTGTCTGGAAAGAGACAGCATTTAAAGTGGGAGGAGGAATAAGAGACCAAGCAGTTCATTGGATCGCACATGTCCATATCGGTATTGGTTTAGATTACAGCATCAGTACCATCTCTGTTCTCACAGCTTTTATGCAGGCCACTTAAAAGGTGCTCTATACCAGAGTCATTTTTAGGACAGAGACTTTAACTGATGGTGTGAGTTTACTCTGATTGTCTCCTCCCTTGGCTCAGTGAAGGGATGGGAGGTGATTTTGCATTAGAAACAGGGCTATTTAAGTCTGTAGAGGGAGGTATTTTCCAAGGAGCTGAAGTTTTTTTCCACAGGACTGGAGTGCATCAGGGTCCCTCCAGCATCAGATATCGCACTGCTGACAAATCTTGCTCTTCTGGTATGTGTTTGTTCTCTCCTCATATGTGTCTGGGATGGGTGTAGTTTTCTAGGGTCTAGTGCCCCATCTTATTCTTTAATTAAAGTAGAGAGACATCAGCAGAGTTATAAATCACTTGGAACCCAGTGCAGTCATGGATACATGTGATGTAGGTAGTGTACTCCATGGGTGATGATGATCTTTCTATGGAAGATAGTGGTCTCACACATATGCATGTGAGAAAGGGAGTTCCCATGTGGTGTGGCTAATACCCCTAACAGGACAGAGGACTGGTAAAAAGTTAAATTGGGGATACCAGGGAGCTATGGGTACAGCTAGCTGGCTCTACTTGCTGCAGAATAAGGGTTTTCTGTTCTTCCCAGGATGGTCCTGGAAGTAGATGCCTAGGAAGAAGTCTCACGGGAGAGCAGTGGGGTGGAGAGAGGGAGAGTGGCTTCTGCATTGGGTTAGCCAGCTCTTGTGTTTTGGAGATGACTTCTCTCCCAGTGGTACGGCAGTCCGGCTCTCTGTGCATGGTGTCTTTCAGAGCAGAGCCAGGGGTCTGGCTGGTGATTGCTGGACTCGGTTTTTATCTTAAAGAGCAACCCAATGTAATATTGCAGACTAAATCATACAGCCTCTGTGGTCAGGAGAGGATTTTATTAGGGATCTTCCAAAATCTTGAGAGCTTCAGCCGCAAACGAAGCCCCAGGCCTGAATCAATCTGATGAGCTTTAGGTTTTGCCAGGGTCTACCAGACATATGACTGAGATGGCCCCTTCTGGGAATTGGCTGGCGCTGGAGGAGGCTGAGAAGGCTTGTGGTGTTAATTGGGAATTGGGATTTTTTGAGTGTCCTGTATCAACAGCTTGTACATAGGCAAGTGCCACTGTATATCTGCTGCCCTAATGATGAACTGCAAATTCAAGTTAAGCTTCGAGATGTTAGTAATCGGAATCCATGTTTCAAAAAAAAAAAGGAGGGGGGGATAATTATCACTGTGTCACAGGGGGATTACCATCACTACACCAGGGATTGGAGTGAAGCAGCACAGATAGTGCTGAGGTAATGCCAGGAAGGTCTGGCCTGCACTCCTAGGCATTTAAAAGTAGATTAAAGGCTCTTGGTGATAAAAAGCACCAGGTTGGGAGGATGCATGAAATGATGGAATGATATCCCTGGTGCTTCCTGATAGAAGTGTAATGCCAGCCAAACACCTCTAAGTGACCCTTAATTTTGCACCCACAGTTGGTGGCTCCCATTGATTAATGGATTAGGGTCAAATGCTGTAAGCATTGGTTGTAAATATTTTGATGTTTGAATTTCCATTTGTTAAGGTGCTCAAGTGTCTCAGCTGAGCTACTGCATCTTCTGATGGGAGCGTTTTAGGAGTGCTACCAGACCAAACAGGGTAGGACTGTGTGAGTACAGGCCAGGATGATGGCAGGCATCAATAGATGTTATCCACCTGTGGCTCCCTTTTGGGGCAATACATGAGACTATGGTGAGGGTTGTTCCTTTTGCTGGAGCATCAGAACATATCTTCATGCAAGACAGAGATCCCAGCAGAGTGAAGACGAACCCTGCATCCTGGATCTAGTTCAGAGACGTTCTAAGCTAGGGTTTTAGTTCAGGTCCATCTGATAACAACTCAAATATTATAGCCAGAGAAAGGTAGCAGGGAAAGAAGTAAAAGGCAGTTTATTGAGTGGGACAAGCATCCTGAGACCCCCTCTCATGTTTAGTCCTTCTGGATGCTTGCCCCACTTGATAAACTACCTTTTACTTCTTTGTCTTCTCTAAAAGGACCAAAGAGGGTTATAAGTAGGGACCTACCAAGACCGTGATTTCATGGATTTCACAGAAATTGTGAAATCCAGCATTGCCTGTGAAATTGGGCAATACCTGCAAAACCTTCGGGGGGCGGGGGGAACTTACTGAAAATTAAATGGTGGTTCCCCAGAGGGAGCTAGCAGTCCTCATGGTGCTGTAGCCCAGCTGCACAGCTTGCTGGGGGGGAAGAGGGGAGGGGGCTGCTGGTATACAGGGGAGCTCAGGATGGCTGATTGGCAGAGAGGGCTGCCTGTCATGTAGCCCTGCCCCTCTCCACCATTCAGTGGCAAGGAGCAGTGCCACATGATGGACAGCCCTTGCAGAGGTGAGGCATGGGGGCACATGATGGACAGCCCTCAAATCAATCAGCAGCGAGGGGTGTGGCCACCAGAGCCCCTCTGCCAATCAGAGACCTAGAGGGGTCCCACAAGGATCAGCCCGTGAAAATGGCAGCAAGTCCCACAATCTTCCCACGAAATTGGCTGACCACCTCCTCGAGTTGGGCAGACCCCTGGTTATAAGATCTAGATACTTCTGTCACTGGCGGGTGAGCTAGAAAGTTGGGAGCAAGGCTGGCTACAGAGTACCACGCTAGGATTCAGGAGACCTGAATTTATTCCCAGGCTCATTCACAGATGTCTTTGGGCAAGTCACTTAATCTACCATGTGCCTCAGTTCGCCATCTGTAACACAAAGATAAAACCACATTGTCTCACAGGGATGAAGGGAGGAATATCCATTAATGATGATTATAAGTCGCTTGGATGTTGTGGTTATGAAGACCATATGAATACATAAATATATCATCTTTTTTGTCATTAAGTCTGGCAGTTTGAAATTTTAGATGTCAAAATTGCTCCATTCCAGTGGCCATCTTGACATTTTTTCCTTCTTTCAACTCTGACCTGATTTTAGCAACTGCTGTCACTATTCTATTTTTAGGTTTCCTTTGGTGTTCATCTCTGAGGTATTAGAGTGGCTCAAGTTATGCATGGGCTTAGGCTTTGCCTGTGAGGTGGTAAAAACTATGCCTTTTACAGATCCTGAAACTGAGACACAGAAGTCAAGTTACTTGCCAAAAGTCACCCAGAAAGTATGAGTCACTACTCAGTGGGGTTACTCGTACAGTACACCTGTATGTGATTGTATTCAAGCCCTACCCTGCTAGGCCTGGCCATCTGAAGCAGAGAATTGGTGAGATGGGGATTAATACCCACTGTCCTTTTAACCTCTGAGAGATTTGGTTTGAAATTTTGTTTTAGGTTACAAACAAATAGAGGCGAGTTGGTAATTTAATTCCAGTCTTTAGTATAGGACCGTACTAATCCACCCTCTCACCCCTAAAATTGTCCAGTCTCCCCACAACTCTATCTGTCACCTGCACGTGCATGGTGACAGATAGAGTCGTGCACACACGTATGCACACACACACGTATGTGTGTGCACACACACACATGCAAGCTTGGCAGTCTCTGCTCAGAGGCCTAGGACTGGAAGAGAGGGAATTGTCACAGGTCATTGTAGAGAGAAACCTTAATGGAAACTTGATAGCAAATATTAACTGCATTAAATTGCTATTAGTCTGCTTTAAAGGCAGGTTGGTTATTGTGGAGGGGAATTTCACTCTGACACTTGGTATGCGAGATACATGATTCAGTTAGGATTGTCACTCTCATCCTTAGGCATTTCTTTGTAACCCAACTTTTAGGCTTGTTTTCAAGGATCAGTCCTTGTGATTAGCTAATATCAAATGTAAAGACACATTCAGTGGTGGCAGCGAAAGCCATCTGTCCCTGTTCCTGCCACAACAGCAGTTTTCAACAAAGGCAGCACTGGGTGTTGGCTAAAAACTCAGAATTTCAGTTTTGGAGGAAATTTTGAAATGTGCTTCCATCCTGAATCAGAAGACAGGATTTCCCACAAAGCTGTAATTCCCAAAATGAACTTCTTGTGCATGGAAAGTTTTGCTGAAATCAGCACAATCTAGTGAAGAGGTTCAGTTTGGATGAAATGGCAGGAATTTGTTTTTGATAAAAATATTGTCTCACTTGAGGTGGCATTTTCAGTGGGTGACCCATAGGAGGTGCTCTTCTGAGGCAGCCAGCTTTTGGCAAGAGGTAAAATGAGCATTGATTGGAAAGAACCACTGTTTTCATTGTGCAGCTGGTCACAAATAAATTAAGGAGCCTACTCTTCCCATATGAATGCTGTCCTACCTGCTTGTGCCTGCAGATGAGGTTGTTCCCTTCACTGCTTTGGAAATACTGAAAGGGGTGGGAGGTGCTCCCAATATTTAACCATTTAAATTTGTATCTCTCAGGTGCAGAGGATGTGTGCCTTTAGGCGGAGACTGCTGCTTGCACTCACCTTCCTGGCATACACTCTGGACTCTGTGTCGGCCTATGGCACCGCTGAAACCCTCTGTGGTGGGGAACTAGTGGATACACTGCAGTTTGTCTGTGGGGACAGGGGCTTCTACTTCAGTAAGTACCTCCAGCATGTTTTCTACGTTCAACTGACTGACCGGAAAAGAGTGGGGTGGTGGCACATTAGCGCATCACGGCAAAAGCCGTGCTAATGCATAGTAGAATTAGTCTACTGCACTTTAGCATCACCTAAAGGATGTGTGCCAGCACTACTGTGCAGTAGTACTGATTACAGTGCATTAAGTTAGTACCTGTTTTTACAGGTACTAAATTTAACGTGCTGTAATTACAGCATATTAATGCATGTGTAGACGTGCCCAGTGACTATCAAAGGAGCAGGGAAATCAGACCCTGCACATGGTGAAGACACTCATATGATGAAGAAACCCTAGGTTTTCATATATGTGGCTGTGCCAGAAAAATCAAAACGTTGCTTTGTAATAAGTTATAACAGAGACACAGTGGATGACAGTGTGATGGCAGCATTGACATACCTATTTTCAATCAAGCCATTTTCTTACTCCTGTATGTCTAGTCTGTACCCTATTGTGTGTCCCATAATATAAATGCCCCTAAACTTACATCCACTTAGGTATTAATTTGCAGTTTTAACTGTTGGGTACTGGTGAAAGCATGCCAATGACAGTCTAAATTGATTTAGGAGGAAATATAAATTTTTCCATTTTCTGGGCAGCTTTCAGACCTGCTGGTCTGGGGCTACTCCCAGTGCATATTTAGAGACCACACACAACTATGGATACCAACTGACTGCTGGCAATAGCTAACAGTGATTTCCTACCTTGTTGCGCCATAGCTGATATCAACACTTGTTTAGCTTCTGGCTCAGGCAGGGCAAAACTGTTTTCCACCCAGTTACTGGAAGCGTTAGAGGGATGGGGTTAGATTTCACATTCCATGCAACAACCTAACATAGGTAAGGAGGGGAAGGAATAAAAGCAAATAGATCCTCTGATTCTAGCAAAAGGCCATTTTGTGAGTGTGTATAGAGACATGCTTCGCCTCTTCCTGCTTACATTAGGTCAAATTCATTCCTGTGATAAAGCCATAACTCAGTTGATTTCACTACAGGTGCACTCTCAATTTGTCCCAGGTGACTTGCTTTAGACTTTCAGTCAAAGGACACACTTTTCTTTCTGCCCAAAAATGAGGAGAGCACTTATATTTTGCCTTTCACTTGTGAGCTGTTTTAAATCTAACTACAGGAGTTTATCTGGAACCAGTGAGGGTGATAATACTGACAGGAAGATGGTCAAAAGGAGATGTCAATACATCAATGAGCTCAATAATTTGATATAGATAGCAAGAGGGCTTCCCCTTATAAACATGATAATCATAAACCTACCTGACTCTGAAAAAGAAGTGCTTCTAGCTATAGTCTATCCAATGTAGCAACCAGCTGCATAACACCTATTCTGAGGAATGGGGCAATATGTAATATTAATTTTTAGGATCTTTGTTCTTTCAGGGGGAGGGTTAGAAAAGAACCAATATCCAAATGTTAAAACTCTCTCTCCCAGTCTCTTCTTCAGTCTAAATTTTGCTGCCTGATCTCAGCCAGTGTTGCAACCACCCAATTTCCTTTTTTTTTGTTCCATCTCTCAGGAGATGTGAGGGACTCCCAGGCTTCCTGGTGGGAAGCATATTTGAATTTCTTCAGGACCCTTCCCTTACAATTCATAATGTTCACCTTCTGGTTGGTGTCACAGCATTTGCTCACATCAGTTTAATACTTGGAAGGTATTTATCTGTATTAGTGTGATTTGGTGCCTGGTCATAAGAGATCACTTTATCGATGACTTCTTTGTTGGCTACCTGCAAGTGCACCAAGGACCCACCTGCTGCTTATAGAACAAAGTCTGGAAGCTCATTTGGAGTATTTCTCATCTGTTACTTAGCTTAGCTGCAAGAGTTTGCAGACTGCTGCTCTTCCTTGTCTCATCTTCTGCCTTCCACGTTTCCTTCTGTCAACAAGCCACATGCCAAAGTTCTGCTGAGGCTATAGGACGTGGACATGCTTTACCAGCCAATAGTAAAAAGGATAGCTCTGTCTGGTCTAACACCTCTTCCTTTCTGTCTATATATAGAGAAGTGTCTGTCTCTCTCTTGCTTTGTGTCTCTTCTCCCTCCCCCTCTCTGAGGAGGAAAGGGAATGGGGCTTTTGTTTTGTGGACATACCGACCTCTGTTCACCTCGAATAACCCTTCCTCCCAGTCAAAAATAAAAACATTTTGAAGGCAAACAAGTAGCTTCTCGCCAAGTGGCAAATCTGTTTTCTTCTCTCAGTTTTTCTGGATGGTTTGTATACCCTGGGAGGCTAAACCAAATCATATTAAGCCCCAGCTTAACCCTTTCCCACCTGGTAAGGGTATACTTTCACAACCTGCCGTGTCAGTTGAATGACATGTGACGAGTCACTGGGACATGTCACCATACTGAGACACAGGCATATTGCTAGACTATGCTCCTCTATGTACATTTAGCTCTGGAAAAAGCCCTAGGTGGTATCTCCATTAGAAGCTGCTAGGCTGCTCTTGACATGGTAGGGAGCTCTGCCTGTAGTGTTTCCCTGGTCCCTTGCGCTACATGGAGTTTTCTGAAAATTTCACCTTCAGTTCTCAAAACTAGGGCTAGATTTTTCATAAGCAACCATCAGCATTTCTGGAGAATACAGGCTCAGAAGCACATGTATAAATGGGAGGATGAGCCCTTTGGCAGCCTGACACCACAAGCACAGGTGAGCTCTGCTCACCTTCAGGTAAAATTAAAACAGTGATAATTAGCATCTCTGCTGCTTTTCCAAATACAGAAATGATTGGCAAACTCTTATGCATCACTACCCTTCCACCTCTGCTGTGCATCCTTGGAAAGGAGAGGATTAAAAAAAGTTAGTTAAGTTAAACCACTGGAAGGGCATAATTGGGAGAACAATACTGTTGTATTTATGTATCTAGGTGCTTCTGAAACCCTTGTTTTGGAGCCCCCGTCCAACCCAGTAGGGCTGATTTTTCCATGCCCCTCCATGGTGGTGGTGCCTCTGCACCACTTGCAGGGGCAGAAAGTCTAATATTTTACACTTGTGCTATAGGTGCCAAGCAAAACAGATCCAGGCCAATTTATTTATCCTCCTGACCCCCTGTGACAAAGTGAGGTAGATGCAGGGGCAAATGGTAAATTCTTACTTAAATGGGGATTTCTTGAGGATAATCTTTGTCCTTGTTCAGCCTTTGTACAGTGCCTAGCACAGTAGATTAATATTGGGCTTCAAGGGGGATGCTGGTTGCTACCACAATACAAACAACATTGATGACTGCAAGAGCTGGAGCTCTTTAAAAAAAATACAAAATATCACTACAGTGAGCAGCACAGAGGTTACCCATGATTTGATCTGAACAGCGCTCATTAGTCAGGAACATTTCTCTCAGACCATCTGTACAGAAGTTGAGACACTAATGGGGCTAGATTTTGGAGATACCAGGATTGAGGAATAGAGTGGGCTGGAGAAATTTCTCTATAGGCCATAAATAAGTTTTGGATTCTGTTCTGCTTTGTCCAGCTCTTGTTGTCCTGTTTATCTACTGAGACTTGGAATGTCTTTGGGGCAGGGATTGTCACATTATATATGGTGCCTAGTGCTATGGGGCTACCCTGACCAGGGACTTTAGGTGCTCTGCCATAATGAAAAACACACACAGCAAAAAAATATGGGCTGTTCCTCAGGACCCTAGTTCTATAGCCAATTCCAAAATCCCATTGGAAGGTAAATGGAATTCACACTTGAGTAAAGGCTGCAGGACTAGACCCTAACAATTAATTTCTGCACTTCTATCTTCAGGCACTATATGTAAAGGGGGGTTTTGTTTAAGATAATATGGGCAAAGGGAATTCAGGGTCTCTCTGCTCTTGATAGAAATGGACTAAAACCACAGTATGCAGCATATAGGTCTTATGGCTTCCAAGGTGCAGGAAGGCAGAAGGGGCATTTTACTCTGGGATCCAGCCCTTCTCCAGTTTTGTATTCAGGGAGAAAGGATATGTGTTTGAAAATGGGAGAAAGGGATAAGGAAACGGCAGCTTTTAGTTTTGTTCAGCAGCTCCTATATAGTACCAATACTGAAACTCTCCTTCCACAAACCTTTTCAGGAGGAAGTCCAGGGAGATACTCCCTGGGAAAATATTTCACATGAAAAATGCCTCTGACCCTTCAACAATGTAGTATAAATCTGTTCAGTTTAGGCCAGGTTCTCAGCTCCTGTAAATTAGTGTAGCTCCACTGAAGTCAGAAGAACTTATGCCAATTTATACCAGCTGAGGATCTGGCCTTAGATCTTAAATGCTGCTGCAGGATTCTTGGACCACTTGCTTATGTCTGAGCAAGGTATTTAAGACAAGGTTCTTTGGATGTTAAAACTCCAAAGCCTATAAATATTTTTGAACTAGTTTGTAAAACAGGGAGCCTCCGACCCACTACTATTCTGAACCTTCCACAGTTGAATACAGCGATGAACAAAGAGCGTTAAATGCCACCGTCCTGAATTGGGGGGGCTCCTCCCTATTCTTTGTACCAGTGCAAGTAAATGATTGCACTAGGTACAGGCCCGGAGTGATGTGGCCTCAAAAGCATTGGACAGAGGGGGCGCAAGGCACCTGTGCCCCTCTGAGCTCAAGATTCAGACTCCACCAGTAAAAACAGACTCTTGGAGTAAGCTGTGTAGAAAGGAAGACCTGGATACGGAATTTGTGGAGTCGGGAGAGGGGGTATCGGAGACAGGGGGAGGGGGCGGGAAGAGGCGTCTGACTTCTCTGTAAACAACAGCTCCTGTTTCCTCCTTTCCAACAGCTGATAAGAATTTAGCTCTTTCCAGCCACTTATGCTGACAGGGCACATTCTTTCCCTCTGCTGTTCCTCAGAATAATACTAGGAAAAAGAAGGGGGGTTTGGTGGGGGGGGGAAGCTGTTGCTGCTGGGGTGGAGGAGGGGCAGGCAGGGGGCACTGGGACAATGGCTGTGGCTGCCCAGCCATTTGACAAAGGCCCTCTTGTTGGTCTCTACATTCCTTTGACAGGGGAGAGGGGATTGTTTACATCCAAAGTCTCCTTCCACTTGGCTTGGTGCTTGATTGATAGGAGTGGGGGGGTCAGGGAGGACAGGGAGAGGGCTCCAGATAAACCTAAAATTTCTCTGTTGGGGTTTGTGGGCCTTGTGCACTCTGCATCCTCCCCAAACAGCCAACTATGTGTTTTTCCACCCCCCCCCCAACATGTACACGTGGAGATGTGCATGAATGCGCAGGTTCCCTCATGTGCATGCATACACCTATGCATACCATTCTTTGCTCACGCAGGCATACGCAGGACTAGTTGTGCAGTTCAACTTCAATCCTGGAAGCAATTTTGCTAGATAAATAATAGATAATGAGGGTGGGGTACCCTCCAGAGAAATACTGGTTCAGGGGCTAATCAGGCTACTACTATGTGACCAGGGTCTTGGCCCTCTTTGAATTAGAGGAACAGATCAACCAGTATCCTCCCTCTTCTCTGAACACAGGCTTTCTCTGGACACCTGCACTTCAGATACAGGCTCCCTGACTGGCAGCCTGATTTGATACCACTTGTCACTTTCTGTTCCAGTGCTTTGACTCTCACAGGCCAGGTACAGACTTTTACCAGTATAAGGGCATTTTTACACATGCTTCTGACATGGGGCCAGGTGCTTTTAATTAGCAAACCGCACTTATTAAAGCTGCCATGCCATGTGTATCAGCAGCACGGCGCATCTCCACCCTGAGAAAATGGTGATGGTGTTCTTGGAACTAAAGCACATCAAATGTGTTTTAGTTTAAAGCACACTGCTGCCATTTTCTCAGCAGAAAGGCGCACTGCACCGCCCTTGCACGTGAAGCATGAGGCTGCCAATTTAAGTGCTACAGCAAACTCAATTAATCGAGTCTGCTCCAATGCGCTGGAAAAGCACGTCGGAACAGGCTCCCTGCATGTGTATAAGTGCCCTTAGCGATCAGAAACCAGTCTATACCCATAACAAAAGAGAAGTTCAGCACACACATACTGATTTAAAAATGGCAAAACCCGGTCTAAGATTTGCCCCCTGCACCAAAGGGCAAATGCGTGTCCTGTTTGCTACCAATGTAAACTATGCTGGTTACAGAAAAGCACATAACTTAGATCAATTCCACCTCCATTCCCTTTTTGAATGTCTGTACCTAGCCACAGAGGTCATAACCATCCCAATAAAGTTGCCACATTCTCAGCTCTTGATACAGGTGCTTTTAGCCCAACTCTATGCTATGTTTGCTGAACCAGCATTTCTTTCACACCTTGCTAAGGGTGAGGGAAGATTGCAAAATTTATACCATTGCTTGCAACTTTCCTGCATGCCAAAAGTTAAGCCTGCAGTTTGCTGCATACATCTGTCTACACTGGGTGTGTCTACACGTGTGCATTTACTGTTCAGTAACTGAAATTACTGCACAGTACAGGAGCGTGTCTACATGTGCATGCCCATACTGTGCAATAAATATGGTGACTTACGCCGACTTGAGTGTAAATTTGATACCTGCATCAATTTACGCCTGATTAGTTACTGTGTAGTAACACACATGTAGACGCCTTACTGCCTTACTGCATAGCAACACTGTGTGTGTACTGACTTGGGACTAATTTTAGTCTTAAGTCAGTCCACACACAGCGTTAATTTAAGACGGCATACATGCACGTGTAGACATGCCCACTGTGTTAGTAAAGCTGGTTCTTCACCATTGTTAGCAGCTAAGGGACAGCACACATACATTTTCTAGCTCTACATATAGAGAACCAAAATATGCAGATTTGGGTACATAGAGCTGGGTGCCCAAGTACAAGTGGCCTGATTGTCTGCAGTTACTCAGTACTGAAGCCAGCAAGAGGTGCATACTCTCCTCACCTTTAACAAAACAGCCAGAGAGGATATGAAATAATTTGCTTGAAGTACTTTGCATTCATCCCTTCAGCCACATCCATGAGAGTTAGCTTTACTTCCAGCACTGCTCATTTCATAACATAGCTCAAATCTGTGCTAGTAAGGTCTTCCCCCACACAGGTGTAATCTGATCCAAGAAGGTAAAAGATGGTACAAACACAAAGGATTCTGGGTAACCAAAATACTCAGCAGAACTGGATAGATATCAATGGAGTATGCTCAAGACCAAAAATCAGGAGAGGATAGAGCTGAGGGCAGAGCAGAGGGCTTTAACTGAAGGGCTTGTGGAGCAGAAATAGAAGAAGTACATCCCTTTTTTAAGTAGAGAAGAGAAGGGGAAAGGCAAATACTTAATCCTTGCACTACTGTGAGAGTGGATGTCTACTGATCCCTCTTCCACTTTCTGCCAAGGAACCATTGCTATACAGCATTCCACTTTAGCCAAGTAATAGAAAAGCAACATGCTCGCTGTGTGTTTCAAGAGCATTAAGGCAAGAGGCTGCAGACAGGCAAAAGCCAGGAAATTCTCTCTTCAGTCCAGGCGTAAATCACACCATAGAATTAACTTTCAACCCATCCAGATCAGCAGTGTTATCACCCTTAACTGGAAATTTCCTGGTAGCTGTTGCCTTTGGGTCATTATCTAGAAGTAGTTTCTGGTGAATATCTGTGCTTATTGTTTTTATAAAAAGACTAACTCTTCCATGGAAAACTTTTTTGCCTTTTGCTTGAATTCATGTGTACTATTATGTAATTGAAAATATATCTTATCAGAGGAAAATAGTTGGCACCAAAGTGAGCCAGAAAAACTGCAGGCAGAAACTTATACAGCAGATAACTGCAGCTTCTCAGTGATTTCAAGTTTTTGGAGGTACTTGGGAGAAGGTGGGAAAGGGAAAACGGAACTTACAGAAGACAAAAACATTTTGGACTAGTCATCTCTCAAATGTAAGCACCTGAGACAGGATTTTCAGGGCCACGCAGCACTGCATTGGAAAATATGTAGTAACATTTTCAAAAGTTGATTTGGGCGCTAAGATGTCTAAGTCTCCTTGAAAGCCAATAGATTGCTAATTCACTCGCGTGCTTTGGAATAGTTTACCTGCTTACTTACACAAACACATACATGAAAACAGCCAAATCCTTTTATTGAAAGCAAAATACAGTCTTTTAGAGCCTAAAAGCCTCTCTGGAAACCAGGGGTTTGGGTTGTAGCCGTGTTGGTCAAAGGACATAGGCAGACAAGGTTCCTTGGGTGAATTTGATATCTTTTATTAGACCAACCCAAATGGTTGGAGAATAGTTATTAAGCAAGCTTTCGGGTTCAAAGAAAGCTTGCTTAATAACTATTCTCCAACCATTTGGGTTGGTCTAATAAAAGATATCAAATTCACCCAAGGAACCTTGTCTGCTCTCTGGAAACCATGTACTTCAGCACACTAGAAATCTGCCACCAGCTGTAATGTGAAGTGTTGTCTTTGAAGACAGACCCAGAACCATCACAAAGAGTCACCTGGAATTTGTTTTTATATTGCCGTTAACACTGCTGCTTCTCTCTCTTTCTTGGGATTGTAAATGGGCTAAATATTTGGACTGCTTCTAACCTTTCTGACAGGAGAGACAGCATAACACTTATAGCAGGGGCGGACAATTATTTTGGGCAGAGGGACTCTTACTGAGTTTTGCCAAGCTATTGAGGGGCCGCATGGGTAGCCCTGCCCCTTGACAGGTGCCCTGCCCCCTGGTTACCATCTTGTGACCGGAAGTCCAACACCCTAAGCCCTGACCTTTGCCACCAGAAGTCACTCCCCTGGTCCCCAGAAGTACTCCTTTCAGCAAGGGGTTTTGCCATCTTGGAACCAGACAAATACCAAATGATATTCTAACAATTGAACATCTACAATATTCATGAATTTCATTTAAAAAAATATTTTTGTCCTGATTTACATGCGTTTGTGTAGTGTACACAGAGGTGATGGCACAATAGCTTAAAATGAAGTCTTACTCTTGTGAGTGGGTAGTGGGGCGAAGAGGGTAGGTATAGGTTTGTGGGGGGCTGTGGATGTGTGGGTATGTGGGGGGAGGGTGTGGGTGTGTTTGGGGGGATAGGTGTGTGGGGTGAGGGAGCATGTGGGTGCATGTGGATATGTGGGGTGTGAGTGGGTATGGGGTTTGTGGGGAAATGTGTGTGGGAGGAGGGTGGCTGGGATGTGTGAGGGGGTGTGGGTGTGGGGGTCTGCATGTATGGCACTGCAAATGGGGTGTTGGTGCATGTGTATGGTGGGTGTGCATGTGGGATTCACCTCTATAAATACACACACACACACACACACACACAAACACACACACACACACACACACACACACTCTGTCCCTCCCCCCCTGCACTCTTCCCTCCTCTCCCCCCGGCTCCTGGCCCTGGGGTATTGGCATTAGCCCCATGCTCCTGCAGTCTGGCAATACAGCCAGGAACCACGCGGTGCTAGAGCAGTGAGCATGCACGAAAGCAGGGTAATGGCTGGGGGGTTAGGCTGGGCTGCTCGGTCCTGCTGCTGGTTTCCTCTGCGTCCTACTGCCCCTGGCTCCTGTTATCTTTGACAGCCAGCCAGAAGCAGATAAATATTAATTTTCAAAAATTTTTAGGGGCCCCGCATGTTGTATAGAGCAGCCTGGCAGGCCGGATACAGCCTGCAGGTCGTATTTTTCCCGCCCCTGACTTATAGCCTTGTGGATTACTTGCTTAAACAAACTGATCTGTGCCTACCAGAAAAGGGAAAATCTTAGGATGTTCACATTTCTGTAGCTGAGCAGGTTCAGTTATTCAGGTAGTTGCCTGGTCAGCTGCAAATTTTTTGTGAGTGTGTATCCAGGTAGGAGAGCTAGTGTTTCTTTTCTACCCAGGCCTACATTTGCCATACATTGGTGAGAGTTATGCATACACCCACCTACCCACACAATACACCCACTGGGTTTATTCAGCAGCTGCCTCCAAAAGGTTGTATGATTACTTACTGATTAGTAGGTATTACACTTTGGAATATATGCACAGACTCAGAAATAGGATTAGGTCACTGATGAAGACCTGCCCATCACCCTCATGGGCTTGCTGGGGAGATAACAAGGCATCAAAATGCAGTGTGTATTCAGCAGCCTATCACTGGAGACTGATCTGTACTGCTCAGGGTCTGATCTAAAAAAATGAAGTCAGGTAAATGAACATAGAGCGGACTGTGGAAGTTAAACTTGAATAGGGAGCCAGTCTTAAGTGTGCCTTTTTTGGTGACGCATGGGTGGGGATTGGGGGGGGGGGGGGAGGAGGGGGCGGGGCGGAGCTGCCCCTTTAAATACAACAACCTAAATACCAGGAGCTTGCATGGCACAAACATTTTAATGAGAGAAATAAACTCCCAACAATGCCTGTCTTTCTCCTTTCACTGAACTTTTCCAGGGAGTGAACCATCCTTCTAACCTTCACGGCTGACTGGTTAAAGGTCGCGCCTGAAATGTTTTCAGAAAAGAGAGGGGGGGAAATAGATCTCTTTAAATGATTCCAGAAGCCAGGCTGGATGTTATGAGTCAGAGTCGTCCCCTATAGCAGCTCAGATTCACTCTCTGATGCCTTACTTGTTCTAGTGACCTTAAAATGTGGCTGTGTATGGTTCTGGGTGGAGGAGTTGGGAAAGAGTGAGGTCAGATAAAGTAGAACAAAGGTTTATCTTTACAAAAGGCCATTGAACTAGGGCACTGTCTCCAGGGGTTTCAAAATGCCACCCATTCACTTGACTACATCAAAATAAAGGGGTGTGTGTCTGTAGAGTTTTGCAGGCTGCTCCTTCATGGATCTGCAGAATGCCATCTACAGAAGTGATTAAAGTGTACCTATCCTGTGAGTTATTGAGCACCCCAGGAAAGCAGATGGGAAGAAAGTCGGCATTTGGCAAGGCTGTCATATACCAATCTAGTAGAGCTTATGCTTAAGAATATGCTTCAGTTTCAGTAGAAGGGAGGACCACTCAAGTCAAGCATGCACTTAGGTGCTTTGCTGAACTGGGACCAGTTCATACACTTGTAGAAGATGCCTACTAAAATGAGCTTAGAGACCCCTCAGTTAATTCCATAACAGCAGTCAAAACATTTCACTTTTTCTCTTTTTTAAAAAAAAACTGAAATGGGTAAAATGAGACTGGTTGGTTCCAGGCTGTTTTGTGGTTTGGAAGCTTGATGTTTCCAAACCTGATCTGTTTTACGGTGAAATATGGGCAAATTTGAATTGATTTGCCCATGTGTATGTGTTTCAAAAAAGATAAAACGGTGCCTGTTCTTTGCTCTACTTAGTTTTTAATTAAGCCGTGAAGTGAAACACACATGACTTTCTCAGCATTGGACACTTCATTGCTGGCTACAACATCCTTCTGCAGAAAAATGTGGAAGCAGGGATCCTTATTTCAAGACTAAGCTAAATAGCTATTCTATTTATCTGGCACCTCAAGAATCCCACCAGCTCTTTTTAATACGATGCATATGCCGTGACCTGCACCAGAGGCACTACTGCTGCTTTATATATTATTTTGGCCTTGTCTACACTAATGCTATACTATTGGGGCTATATTGTAGCTATACTGGATGCTTTGTACCAGTTAGCTGCTCCCCTGCAAGAATAAACTATGGCAGATTTATATAATAGTAACAGCATCCATACTAGAACATGGATTGGAATAGCTTAAATTAACTTGTTAATTGAATGGAAACACTGTACAGACCAGGTCTGAGTCATTTATGTGGCAGCAGTGCCCATATTAGTCTATGTGCTGTACAGATAGTGTGTGAAAAGTGTGTGATCTAAATCAAACCCACTGAAATCTAACTGCTAGAACTCTGCCATTTCAGGTAGGCCCGTGGGACGAAATAACAGAAGGTTCAACCGTGGCATTGTGGAGGAGTGCTGTTTTCGGAGTTGTGACCTCGCTCTTCTGGAAACATACTGTGCTAAGTCTGTTAAGTCTGAACGAGACCTGTCTTCCACATCTCTGACAAGCTTACCAACGCTAAGCAAGGTGAGTAAAGATTGCATCTAGACATCAGCTGCTACTAAAACAAAGTCCCATGGGAAAAGAGAATTCTTATCTTTAAGATCTGCTGCTTCTGCACTAAAAACAGTACAGGGAGATTGTCATGGGACAGAGCCATAAGCCAATGGGAACTACTGTAAAATGACCTGTCCAAAACAAACTGCCAATAAAGTGGGAGATCAAAGATGTAGTAGATGAAGTGAATACAAGTAATATTGTTTTTAAAAGTACTATAAAGAAAGAGAGGGGAATCAAATGAAATCACTGAAAGGTGACATCTGTGCTCACTGTTCAAGTAAAAGTAGGCTCAGTCAGGAAAAGTAGGAGCGGTTACCAGAGCAATGGGAAAGGCATTATAATGTAATGGAGAGAGGCAAGGACTTCCAGATTCTGAGTGACGTGCTCTGTGACTTCAGTTTGTTTGCTCAGCTTGTTGCATTGCAGTTTACCTGTGGATCTAAACCATCTGTGTTGTGTATCAGAGCATTATGAGAACTGGTTTGCCAAGCGTAGATTCCTTAATGGGAGGTGCTACAGACCTGACTTGTCCTCATGGAACTGTGGATGTTCACTTAAACTGCCAGTCAGAATTTAAAATGTATTGTTTATTCACTTTAAATTCTGCTTATCGCCTAAAACCTTCACACAACAAAAATGGTTGCTGATTGCCTCCTCCTGTGTCATTTTATGTCTTATATCAAAAAAAGAAAATAGCCTTGCTAGTAATAAAAGGACTGTTCCATACTATTATAGACCCAAAGCATTTAAATAAAGTTTTAAATGTCATCTTCATGGGGAAACTGATGCATGGAGGTGAACTGACTTGACTCTGGTCATGCGAGATCCATGGCAGAACCAAGAACAGAATCAGTGTCCCATCCCCTGAGCTATGTTTTCTTGCAGCAACAGCAATAGCTGACAGTGTCTGACAGAAATAAACCTTCCAGTTTAGAGGAATTAAAATTAATTACTAAGACACCAAAGACTGGTCAAGTAGAACTGATCATGTCTTGAGGCAGGGGGAATAGACTAGATCAGTGGGGGCCAACCATACTGGCAGGCATGCCACAAGTTAATCCCCGTACCTCCACAAGAGCCACTCCGATCCCCTTCCCCTGCCTGCTCTGCTACTCTGCTTTTTGCTCCCTGCCCCATGCTGCCTGCTGCCCCATTCTCTGATCTACATGCCACACACAGAGGCTGGTCATGCCACACACCGGGGTGCCCCTCAGGTTGGCCACCCCTGGACTAGATGACTTTTCCCAGCCCTGTTCCCTCTGACTTTGACTGCACATTTCTTGCAGTAAAGAAAACCCTAGTGAAATAAGTTAAAATCTGTAATGCAGGAAAACAGCTGCTGACATCTCGTAGTGGATGAGCGTATCTGCTGCACTCTCAGTCAAGGAACTGAATGTGTCTTGGTTTAATTTTAGGGGAAATTGGGTCAAAGTGATCTAAATATCTAACAAAAAATTGGTTATTACATCTGAGTAGAGCCTTCTGGTGCAAGCAAGTAATTGAAGATGAATTGCTGGCAATGGCTCCCTTCAGCTGTCTCAAAACTACATTTGTTAGCACAGCGTGAGATTCAAGATTCTTCCAATGAATTCCCCTTTCTGCCAAAGCAGTCATACATTTTTTAAGAAAGGGAACAGGGGAGCGCAGTGACTGCATGCTCAAGGTCTGAGCTATTAATTGCCTCAGTGCTGGGCTGAAACATTCCTCAATCGGTGTTTTTGCTGTTAGAGGGTCAAGTTGGGCAGGTCTGTCTAATTGGGTTTCTCTGTGGAAACAAGTGTCATGGTGTTTATAGTCAATGGCCTACTTGCTGTGATCCTCACTTTGCTTTTCCTTTCACGCTCTTCCCCTTCAGGATAGCTTTCAAAAGCCTCCACATGCTAAGTACTCCAAATACGACGTGTGGCAGAAAAAGAGCACACAGCGCCTACAACAGGAGGTCCCCAGCATCCTCCGTGCTCGCAGGTTCCGGTGGCAAGCTGAAGGGCTCCAAGCATCTGATGAAACCAAGGTACATCGTCCTCTCATCTCTCTGCCCAGCCAGAAGCCTCCGATTGTGCGAGCTTCCTCAGAAACAACAGGCAACCAGAAATGAACTGTGAAATGGGATTCTGTTTTTTTTTTTTTTGCTCTCCTTGGGAGGGACTTTTAAGGCCTAGGCCCCCAAACCCTCCACCCCCTTGGCCACAAAGCAAAGGAGGGAAGCATTGTCCTTCTCACCAAGGAGCAATAAAAAGGGGGCACCTTAATGCTAACCTAAAGAGAACCAAACAACTGACACAGTAAGAACAGGATTACAGCGCTGTCAGCAGCAACATAATTTCTGTGGCATTGTCCTTTAAACATTAAGGGGTTTTATTTTCCCATATGTACCCAGTATTTTTCAAGCCTGTACTTAAAGGGACAGTTTGGCACTTGAACTTCTTCCTATTGGGCACTACATGACATCACAGGTGCCAACAACAGAAGACAAAAGAAAGAGCAAGAGAGAGAGAGAGAGAGAAAGAGAGAGAGACAGAAAGGACCCGGAACAAAAAACAGAAAAGCAAAAACAAAACAAAAAAAGAAAAAAACCAAAAACAAAACAAAAAAAGAAAAAAAAGAAGAGTCCATTCCATGTCTTTCTTGACAATAAAGTGAAAAAAAAAAAAGAATGGAGAGAAATATTGAGGGTTTTAATTTTGCCTCATTCCCACACCACTTTTTTTTTCTTTGGTAAAATTTGCTTATTTTTATAACAGCAATTTCTTTTGCACCTTTTTTGTTATGAAAAAGTAACTGAGAAGAAATTCCAATGCAACCCATCTGCAATTGTTTGTGTGTGTGCTTAATTACAAGATTCCAAATCGACTTGCACCTTTTGAAAATCACCGATGAAGTGAGGGAGAAGAAGAAGAGAAAGGGGAAGGAAAAAAGAAGTGAACCAATGTTCACTTTAAATGGAGGAGGCGTCTTCATTGCACATTTGCCACAGATTTAGTTGAATTATATATATAATATATTATATAACTTTTTTGGCAAAAAAGCACTATTTTTATGGGACATTTTGTGTAGTATCTGAAGAGGGATTGTAATGTTTAAAATGTGTTATGGTGCTAAAGTAAGTTGGAAGGGAAAAAAACCCAGAAATAGCAAGGGAGGGTGGGGAGGGAAGGACAAGATATCGAATACTGAACTTGAAATTTTAGCTTTTCGTTTTAGGAAAAGTGTGATAAATGTGTTTCTTTTCTCTTCTGACATATAGCTTGGTCATGACCATATGAGCTACTTGGCTGTCACTCATATACACAGACGCACGCACACGCAGACATACAACTATATGCATCTTTTTTAGATCAAAAGGGGACTTCAAAAAAAAAGACACACTATCCTGATGTTGTTAAGGTTTGTGAATTACCACTCTAGGCCCTGGTTCTGCAAGGACTTTGGCACATGCTTATCTTCCTAACCTACAGGTAGTTCAGTCTATTTCAGTGGGACTACTCAAAGTATGTAAACTTAAGCATAAGCCATTGCAAGCTTGGGGCCCTGCTGTTCACACCAAGATCTGTGTGTCATTCACCGAGTCCTTTTTGGTCTCCCTCTAACCACCTTCTCTCTGACCTAATGGCTCATTACAGCTTTGATACAGCAAAGTATTGGCACACTCGATAGTATGGTTGACTTCAATGAATCTATTCCCATGTTTAAAGTTAGGCATAGTATCTTGCTGAATCAAGACCTGTGTGAGTTACCTTGGAAGCAACAGCTCCATGACTGACCGTCTCCTTATCCTGCTCTTTCCCCTTTGCTCCCTTTTCATAGAGTATGCTTTGAAACCCGGGTCTCCATTCCACTGTGGTGCCTTTACACTGTTCCAGAATGGGTGAGCAGAAAGGTCCCTAAAGGGAATATCCCCAGCCTCAGATGTTGAGCTGGCAGAATGATCCCATGCCATCCTTCCCGTCACCTATGGTGAATGGAGGATAGCATTGAGGGGCCTTTGAGAAGCTGACTAATTTAGAGCCACTTTAAGGCGACTCTGATTTACACTGACGGTGGGGCAGGCTCCTCAAAATTCCAGAGGTGAAAGGTGTGCCAAAGTCACATTGACTCCTGCTTTCTGTACCTAGTGCAGGATCAGAGGTGGTACATGAAAGAAGGTAAAAGGCTCAGGAACAGATGAGCAAATAGGTTAGAGAGGTGGGTAGACGGCTGTAAAATAGGTTGGTTAAAATAATATATATAATCTCTCTAGGAACCATAAAAGGGGGAAATCAATTACATCTCCCTATGATATACTCTCACTTGCTAATAAAATGGGGACACTCTGTTAACCAGTTCTGTACTTGCTTTGCCTTATATATCCATACATTTAAAGCATACAAAAAGACTACTTGAATTGTATTCTGTTTCGTGGTTTTGAGGGGAGGGGTTGGGGAGTTGGAGATGGAGGAGGATTTTAATGTATAATCCTTTTGTTTATTATTACCTTGCAATGTTGAGCCATGAAGCCTTTGTTTAAAAAAAAATGGCACTGCAATACACAACAAAGTAAAGCGTTAATTTATTTTATTATATATATATGAAAGAAAGCAAAAATTGGTCCAAATCAAAAAGGCGGGGAGGGAAGTCAGAGGGAGCGGGGAGGGGAGGCACAAAAAACAGAGCAACTGCAAAGAATTGATTTTTTTTTCTTTTGTGTGTCTTTTTTAAAAACCTAGTTTTTATTTTTAAAAAGAGAAATAAAAGCTTTCCTGGATGCTTTGTACCAAAAATACAATAAATGAAAAAAAAAAAAAGTAAAACCTGTTAAGCAAATAAATATCCATCCAGAATACCAAGCCTGCCTTTTTCTTTTATTTTTACTTTTGGGGTGACTGACTGGTGGGGAAAAAAGTTGTGCCAAGAGACAATATTGATAGAAGAAAAGAGAAAAATTCTTTAATTATCATCTCTTTGAATTAAATCTGGCAAGATAGTGCATTCAAACCGTAGCTTCTTCATGTGTTTAGTTTTAAGCAAATTAATAAAAAGTGGTCAAAGGCTTGCCCAAACCTATTGGGCAAGCACGGTTAAGGCACAACAGTTACCATAGCCAGTGGTACTCATGGAAGTGATATGACCAGCATTATGTCTGGGTGCAATTGAATCCCCAGCTTCAGTGACTGGGTACCCATTTATAGCTGGGTCATCTGGGGGCAGTCTTCAGCTTGAGTCTAGAACAAACTCAAACTCATGTCTCTCACAGTAAGATACCCAAAATGCTGTAACTGTGCCCTTTAAGTGAATAAGTAACCCCAATGCAGTTATACACATACTTAAGTGTTTTGTTGGATCCTGTTCCTGTTTCCTTTAGACTTTGGGATTTGTTTGGGTTCAGCAATTTGCCGGTTTTGGCCCTTTCCAAGAATCCAGTAGCTGGAACCTTGGCTCATAAGTGTATCTAGTTGGAAGTAAAAGGTGGGTATGTAAGTTCAGATCTTGTTTTGAAATTCCCGGTAATTCTGTGGTTCTTAGACCTTGGGTTTGCCCATTGCCTCTAGCATTTTTGGATCCAAATCATGGTAACCTTGCCTTTTCTATAGCCCTCTTTGGAAATAACATTTTAACTCCTCTTGCTCTGATCTAGTGTCAGGTTCTACCAGCATAGTCTACTATGCAGGACAATACTAAATTAGGCTTGTAGGCTGATCCAGCAAGGTCCTCAGCAGATGCATGGTCCCACTGATATTACTGATCCATAGGCACAAGCTGTTGAAGTACCTTGCTGAATTTGACTATCAGCCTCTATGGAGCACCAGCCTGAGTGGAAGAAGTCATCAGTTCCTAATCTGAAGCCAATACCTTTAGGCATCTGCAATTTTCTTTTTTCATTTGTGCTGTAAGAGCGGATTTTTTCTGTAAGGTTTCTGCCTTTTGTCCTTTATGCATATTGATGGCGGTTGTCCTTGAATGCAGGAGTGATCTGAAGAGCTGCCTCCATTCAAACATTTAGTTTACTATATGTAGAAGGGAAAGGCCTGGGGTTTCCACTACACCAAAATATAACCCTGGAGGCTGCAGCAACTCTTGCCATACTCACTGTTCTTGTGTGAATTGCCCCAGGCTCAATCCTCCTTGTTAGGAGGAACTGAAGAACATTTTTTTTGGTCTTGATTGCTAACATTTAGTAGCCTTATGGAAATAGCACTGTGCGGGGTTCTCGTCCCCTACATTTTGTTGGCTTGTTTTAATCCATGCAAACTCTAAAAGCTTTTCTTCAATCTAAAACTTTTCTTGACGTTCAAAGGGGTTAAGACATGTAGAGATATTATAAAGAACCTAAAATTTCAGCCAAACTTCTTCCTATCTGCTTCCCATTGGGAGTCAAAGGAGAAAGTGCGGGAAATGCCATTAGGTAAACCTTGTGATGCTTCCAGCTCTGCTGAAGATGCTAAAGGTTTCAGTAAAGCATCTCAGTTCTCGGAGGCTGGCCAATTGCTAATTGCCAATTGCTAACAGTGGCAGGCAAAACTGTGCTGGAGTGTGGGAACTACAAGGTCATCCTGCAGCCTTCATAGGCAAAATCAAGTCAAACGAAATGGTGGCTGGTATGTTGGCTTCCCTTGTCTTGAAGTACTACATCCATAAAGCTCCATAGAGTTGAGTAACGATGCCCTGTATCTTTGGATTGCTTGCCTTACCCGTTCTGAACACTCTTGTTGATGGGTGTCTGCCTGGAGCCTTCATCCAGTTGGACTAAACTAGGGAAATCTTCCCTCAGTAGTTTGACTGGAGCTGGGGAAAAGACCCTGCAAGAGGGAAAGAGAATGGATTGTAAACACAATTTTAGCATCTCAGCAGGTAAAGCTTTTCAATTCCTCTTTCTATATTTACTATGTCCCCAGATCACAGAGAGATCACTGATTTCAACTTCAGGTTATACTAGGGTAAGTCTGGAGCAATGCCAGGGAAGTCAGTGGATTTATTCCTTTAGGCTAGATCATAATTTGTGCCTTGTGCCTTTCTGTTAACCAGCAACTGATCTGGTATGGAGCTGTCTTTGCCGACAGAGAAAGACCCAACTTATCTTTAAGTGACTGAACCTGGTCTTGAGCTGGTAGACCCACTGGTAACTTTGGACTAGGTTGGCTCTTTCATTTCAGTTGTTTTCTTCTGGTTACATTGACTGAGAAGCCTGCCATTGGGCCTCACTTCCTCAGAAGGCTTTTCACAGGTTCTGCATTTAAATCCCAGACCTTGGGGTTGACGATAGACTAAGATGCAGCTTCTGCACATGTGGAAACAAAACATAACTTTTGGGTTTTCACAGTTTAAGAAAGCTTGAGAGACCCCTGGTAGATGTGGTGGAGCCCATATAGTACTGCGGAAGGTCATAGCTATAACGGGGACAATATTCTTTATGACTGAAATGTTTAAAGCTTCTATAGAGCTTTGAACACCTGATTCTTACTAATCTTTTTACAAACTCAGCCTGGAGGTTTAGTCCAGTTGGTACACAGATGCTTTCCACATGCACCTTTCCTAATCTATAGAGCTCTTCAGGCAGGATGGCAAAGTGTAAGGGCAGCTTCAAACCTTTTCTTGCAATAGAGACCCTGAAACTGCAAGCACAACATGGGCTCAGTACTGTACAGTTCCTCCAGTGCCACAGAAGCAGCCATTCAGGTCAACCATTTTTTCCCCACTACTGCTAGTTCTGGCTGAGGATCTTATTCTAGGCATTGTTACATTGTATGATTGTAAGGGGTGGGACTTGCAAGCTTCACCTAAAGTATGCTACATGATGCACTGGCATTTGGGAATACAACTCATTTGTCAAAGTGATCCAACTAGTTCTTTGACTGGTTTTTAAGAGGTCTATAAGTTAGTATCTCCGTATTTCAGGGTCAAGGGGAGGGGGGAAAACACTTTTTCTATAGAAACAGAATTTTATGGCTCATTTGCTTGAAATGCCAGAACTGTTCTTTGGGGGTTTAGGTTGTAGCCGTGTTGGTCTAAGGACATAGGCAGACAAGGTTCCTTGGGTGAATTTGATATCTTTTATTAGACCAACCCAAATAGTTGGAGAAAAGTTATTAAGCAAGCTTTCGGGTTCAAAAACCCTTTGTCAGGCTAAGGAAGTTTCAGCAGTTGGTGTGTGCGCTTCCTGGATGGAATGAAAAGGAAACAAGCCAGGGGCTAGGCTGGGCTGGGCTGGGGAGTCAGTTGCCAGGCTGATTATAATGTATCAAAAATCCAATGTTTATGTTTAGTCCCTGATCTCTAGTATCCAGCAGGTTGATGAAATGGAGCTCATAGGCTCGTCTCTGGGAAGTGTTGTGTAAGTTTCCCTTGAGAGCTGTTCTTCCAACTTTTGGTGCATCATAATAGCACTTTATGGACTGGGAACAGCCCCTAAATTGGTTCCACTGTCTTAATAGCTCATAATATTTTCAACCATTTCATCCTCTGATTTCAAAAGCTCAGTCTTTTGGTGATGGACCTCGCTGCCAGTGCACTAAATGAAGGGAAGAATGTCTATTTGTTGTTTAAGAAACTGTTTTTATCATTATATTACTGTCTGCTCATGTTTTATACTGGGGGGGGGTGCGGGGAAGGGTGGGGGGGAGGGGAAGGGGCAGACCGGGAAAGGCATCGATATATCTTGAATTATTTCACTTGTGTGCACTCAGCCTAATATGCAAGACTCAAACTGCCCGGATTCTGCACCTATTGTATTTTCCATTTGTAATGCAGTATCAATAAAGCAAATCAGTTATAAAGTCCCCTTGGCCTCTGTGTCTCTGCTTCTTTTTTACTCAGCTATACGATCTGTCTTGCCCCAGTTCTGCAATGCCATTTATGCAGGGAGATTCCTACACCTCTGACAGAGCCCCCAAGACAGTTTTCTGCAGGAGTCTCTCACCAAAGGTCAGCCATGGGGTACACTATGGTCCCCCATGTTACATTTCAGTATTCACACTGTAGTACTATCTCCGGCCACTTGGTACAAAATTCCCAATAGTCAAATGTCTGTCCTGATGGCATAACAAAGCAGCGTTGGCTAAGGCATGCCAACTTCCGAGCCAACAACATACAGGGTGATATGGTTAGCATCCCAGCTGACTGCCTTTGACTACTTGGCCCGAATAACTAAGTAACCATTTACAGCAGAGTCAACAGAAGGTGGTCTTCAGCACAAGTCCAAACCAAGGCTCAAATTCACATATCTGAACCCAAAACAAGAAGACTTAAGTACTCTATCACCACATCCAAGGACACAACCTGTTGGCTACAAATGTCCAACTCGGGATCCTTAAAATTCTAGTTTATTAGGCGGATTGAAATACTGTAATCATAAACCTTGGGGCTAGTCCCCACACATGCACACATGCACACACATACACACACACAGTAACAGGCTACAGAGTCAGGTATACCTTTCCTACAAGCGCTGGAGTCTGTCGTTGAGGCTTCTTTCAGCATGGTGTTATCTTCCAGAAGGGGGTCGCCGGCTGGTCCTTCTGGCTGGACAGGTCTGGTCGAGTTGGAGATCAAGAAGGCGCCACTGAGGGTCACTTTTCACTGCCTTTTATCTGTCCCTGGCAGCCTTTGGTGACTCCCCAGTTTTCAGGTTTGCCCAATCCAGGGGTAGTTGACCCTCGTGGGACTTCTCCCCCCTCGGTGGTTACTGGACAGCATCTGTCAGCCCCAGGGGTCGTCCGCATGTACGTGCAGGTTTGGGAGTCCGTTGATGAATTTTGAATAGGGCTCTGGGAGCAGTTGATCTGGAGATACTCAGACCAAAAGTTGGTCCCTGGCATTGCTTAACTCAGGCCAGGGCTTCTAGCCCTTGATCAGTGACGTTTAGAGATTTCCTGGTCTTCTATTGAGTTCTTCCGTTGGTTGATCTGCAGCTTCCCAGGTGTTAATTGCTGTGTGCTACCTTGTTACACATTCAATCACTGATTCACTCGCTCTTTCAGGGGCCAGCCTGATACAGAGAAAGACAGTTTGATTCCTGCCCTTGTTAACATTGTTACAATGTATAACTTACTTATGAAACTAAACACATTTAGTTGAAAGTTGAAAGGTGAGGAGTATAAAATATAAGCTACAAATGCCATGGCACACAAATAGATAAAAATACCAAACTACAAGGGGAGATACAAAATGCAGACATACAAATTTTAAAACACAATTCCTTATCTTAAAGTGAAAGAAAGAGGAAGGAAGAAAAGGTAGAAAAAGAGAAACATATCCAAAGAGGAGAGAGCAAATGCAGGCAAGAGGAAAAGGGGGCTTTCTGCTACAAACCAACCAATGTCAATTATGTTCTTATAGAAGTTAGTATATCGAATTAGTACAAATGCTATAGCCAATGAGTTCTTCATTTTATCCACATCACAAGGTGAAGCAAGTAAAAAACAGTCACCTTCTGCCTTTACAGAGTATGTGCAAGGACAAGGTGACAGAAATGGCTTCTGGTGGAAGCAAAAAGCAGGTGATGACTCTGGGAGACAGACCTGTCCCCCAAAGGTGACAGGTTTTGAGCTGAACCTCAACACCTACCACCATTTCCTTTTGTGCTTGTTCACATATTTTGCTTTGTTATAAGTATCCCTTGAAGACTTTGCTGATTACAACTGTACATTTCTGCTGAGCCCATCTCTCCTGCTGTTCCAGTGAAATATATTCCCTGTCCCCTCTCTACCCACCTGCAGAAGCAGTGAGTTACACCGTTTGAATCTGTAGGTCCAGGTAGAAAAAGAGTCATGCTTTTAAATTCTGGAGGTCTTCAGTTTGGCCCAGGTGTGGTAGCCAATCTGGCAACCCTCCTGGTTGCTCAGGTCATAGCTGTAAGGAGAGGAAGTATAGGCATCACCAGCACAGGTGTGCCCAAGATAGTTGGTATGCAATGAATTTTATACACATCCAGTAGTACCAACTTTGGAGTCTCTGGAAATGGACTGTGTTACGTGTGGAGTGGAGCATGAGTTGGGGCCTGATAGAGGGAAGAAAGGGAGCAACAGAGGATGGGAGTGACGTTTAAGGTGGGCCTGTGGCTTAGAAATTCTGCATCACTGTCATGATCTATAGGACTAATATGAAGCAGGGGTGCAAGTCACAGTGGCCCTAGTTGTTGAAGGGAAGTTATGACCTACTTCCTCTCTGTTCCTGCACCAGCATGGTGCTTTATCTGTCCTAGTTTCTATAACACTGTTTCTTAGTTATCAGCCATGAAGAGGGGATTGTTGGAATAATTTCTACTTTAGAGTGGTTTAACTTGAAAATACTTGTAAAGTGATATTGGTTATGCACTATGTGCCACTATTTTCAAATCCTCCAGAGTATAAAACTAAAAGGGAACTCCAAACATTCTTGCTTTATATGCCATTTGGTTGCTCCTGGTAGTTCCATGACAGAAACAATGATATCCGATTGTAACAGTTCCTGTACCATAGGATAAGTCTTGAGGATTGCTGTCTTGGGGATTCAGAATTACTGCTGCTTCTTTTTGGGCTCTCAAGGATTCTCTGGCTCTAGCTGTCAGTGGGGAGTACTCAGCAGCAGACATGACTTCAACCTGCCGGAAACTCATTGGCCCATTTAGGAATCTTGGCCTGCACCTCTGTTGTCCTGCCAGCTATGCATGCACTTAGGAATGTACTTGCTCATTAAAATCATGTCAGCCTTTGCAGGGAGCCGACGAGAGCCTCCTTTTCCCTGCTTCTTTTTTTTCTGGCCAATATTGGCGGAGATTTCCAACTTGAGAGGCTCTAGGCTCAACCACAAGATATGGGCTTGATGCAGGATTTGATGAGTGAAGGTTTTGCATTCTGGTTAAGTTATCACAGTATACTCTTTTGCCCTTAAACTTCTCCAATTGCAGCTCTTTGTTGCTTCCTTTCCAGAGCATACATTTTATGCTCCAGTCACCTGGCATTGGGATGAATACAGTAACAAAGCGGTATGAGTCATATTTGTGTTGTGAAGAGTGTGGCATGATAAGCAGAGCTAGTTGGGAAGAATGGAATAATTTGACAAAAACCCTCAGGAAAAAAAATCATGAAAATGTTTGAAGTTTTGATCAGCTTTCATTTCAGGATTGTTCATCGTGGTTGAGAGGAAGGAGACAAACAGTCATTTTTAAAGTTCATTCCTAACAACAGAGTACAAGCCTCTTCCCAGGGGTTTCAGTTGTAATTAGTAATATCAACATTTATTGAATTTACAAAATTTCAGCAACCAGTCCAAGGAAACTTTCACCACCTTGACTCAATAATAAAATATCTTCCAGCATTACAAAATTATTCATAAAATTAACAAAGGCGGTATTTGTGAATCCACACAACACTCACCTAACATCATGATTTTGCACATCAGGTTTAGATAAAGAACATACTCTTTCCATTTTTGCAAGGCATCTTTCAGTTTGGCTATTAACTCTACATCTTCCACAGTGCTGCTATTGCCATAGGGGCTACAGGGCTTGGAGGCATCTTCTAGAGCAGAGTCCAGATGCTTGCTATTGTGGGCAACTACTTCATATAGCTCCATTCAGAAACAGTTAGATTTCTTGTTTCCCCTATTCCAATTATAAAATAGTTTATTATCAGCCTACATTTATTCATAACCAGTTCATGCCTATTTGTTCTTGTGACAACATAGTTCTTTTAGTTTAAATAGTTTTTCTCCCTCCTGGTGTATTTATAGGAAGCTACTGTATTTACTCAAATACAAAACAAGGGTTTCTTTCCTCCAATCAGCATGGGGAAAAAAGCCCCTCATTCTTTAATTCGACACCTACACAGTCAAATGGGTCGCTAACTGGCTGGGAGGCCACACCCAGAGAGTGGTGGTGGATGGGTCATTGTCCACCTGGAGGGATGTGGGCAGTGGGGTCCCCCAGGGCTCAGTCTTTGGACCCACGCTGTTCAACATCTTAATCAGTGACTTGGACGAAGGGGTAAAAAGCACCCTGTTCAAATTTGCTGATGACACTAAGATGTGGGGGGAGAAGTGGGCACGCTAGAAGAGAGGAATAGGCTGCAATCGGACCTAGACAGGTTACAGGGGTGGGTGAATGAGAACAGGTTGGGTTTCAACACTGACAAGTGCAAGGTGCTGCACCTGGGGAAGAAGAACCAGTAGCATACCGACAGGCTGGGGAACTCCCTTCTCGTCAGTGCAGAGGCAGAAAAGGATCTGGGAATCATTATTGATGCCAAAATAAACATGGGCCGGCAGTGGGGGGAGGCAATCAGGAAGGCCAACCACACCTTGTCATGCATCCACAGATGCATCTCGAGCAGGTCCAAGGAGGTGATCCTCCCCCTCTATGTGGCACTGGTCAGGCCGCAGTTGGAGTACTGCATCCAGTTCTGGGTGCCACACTTCAGAAGGGATGTACACAACTTGGAGCGGGTCCAGAGGAGAGCCACCTGCATGATCAGGGGGCAGCAGGGCAGGCCCTACGAAGAGAGGCTAAGGGACCTGAACCTGTTCAGCCTCCACAAGAGAAGACTGAGGGGGGATCTAGTGGCCTATTACAAACTAGTCAGAGGGAACCAGCAGGCATTGGGGGAGTCCCTGTTCCCCCAAGCATTCCCAGGAGTGACTAGAAATAACTGTCACAAGCTGGCAGAAGGTAGATTCAGACTAGACATCAGGAGACGCTATTTCACAGTCAGGGTGGCTAGGATCTGGAACCAACTTCCAAGCAATGTGGTGCTGGTTCCTACCCTGGGGGGTCTTTAAGAGGAGTTTAGATGAACACCTTGCTGGGGTGGTTTGACCCCAGTACTTTTTCCTGCCATGGCAGGGGGTCAGACTTGATGATCTGCTCAGGTCCCTTCCAACCCTACCAACTATGAAAACCACTACAAAAAGGCAAGTCAGCACAGCCCACCTGAATAAGGTATGTGGTAGTGCCCATTAAGCACAGTCCCCCTCAGCACTGACTCTTTTCAAGTCATGGTGAGCCACTATATTGCATACATTTTGACTTCCTCTTCATTCCCATATTTAAGTTGTGTCTTTCCTCCACATTTCAGATGATTCCGTTTCTTGATCAGCCTTACATGTCTGGCAAGCATTACCCTATGGGGCTCTAAACAGTTCCCCCCAAAGCTCTCTGTCACCCCCTCTCTCAGACTGCCACATATGACTAGTGTGGCTTTACCCTCTGTGAGATGAAGATGAACTACATTGCCCTGTGCCTTATTTGCATATACATTTTTGGATGATCTCAGGATTTATGACAAGAACACCCAGGTCCAGTCATAAGTGAGGGGCTAATTAGCACATAGATCCTTTGTGGAGGGTATTTGGAGTATGTACACATACTGAACAGTGCTGAGCTGTACACTTACCATGGCTTGAAATCCTATTGACTTTGCTGGGGCCCAGCCCAATGAACCATATGGTAAATCATGAGTCTTTTGGCTTTGGACTAATATCATGCATAGTTTGAACTATACAGAAGCAGGTGCTAAAGTGCTGCTTAAAAGTATGTTTATGAAGTACTTGTGTTAAAACTTGAAGCAGTTTGAAAAAGGTAACATCAATTCCAGATGAACTAAATCTATGGGTACTATATGCAAATTACTAAAGCTATGTTTAATTTCAAGGTCAGTTCTTGCAAATGTGTTCCTTACTTCCACAAGGTCAGGGAGAGCAAGGTCTAACAGTAAAGAAGGGGAAAGGGGCTGCAGGGGAAAGAAATTGTGGGGAGGCAGAAGGCAAGGGAACTACCTGGTAGCCCAAATTTATTTTCCCTGCTATAGGAGTGGGAGGGGGAGAAAATTCAAGGCAAACTAAAAATTTGTTATAATTTTCCAGGTATAGGATCTAATTATTGGAGGGTCATCTTATATTCGAGTACATACAGGATCACATCCCCTCTCAGCCTCTTTTTAGCTCTGTGTCGCAGGGCACCTTAGTGCCTGCTCCTAAGAGAGGAGAAACTGCCAGGGAGAGAGCCCTGGCAGAACCAAGTGAGCACAGCTGCGGGTTGCCGGAGCAACTAAGGGGAGCCAGCTGCCTGTAGGGGGCAGGGCCTGGCCCTTATAAAGCCCAGGGCCGAAGCCAGGCTGGCAGTTCTCTGCCAGCAGCGTGGGAGGCAGGAGCTCTGGGAGTGAGGATGTGGAAAGGAGCAGGATGTGCAAGTACAGCTCATGATAGCTGTGAGAGGATGGGCACTAGAGTTTAGCCATGCGGCTTGTGGTTATGTTACAGCCTAGGGGCTTGTGGTTTTGCTTTGTGTTTGTGTTAGTACAACCTGAGGCTTGGGTGAGGCTGTAGGGGTTGGAGGAGGCCTCAACTATAGGGACCCCAGAGAGTGTGGGGTGCCCTAGCGCCAAGAGGGCGCATTATCTGCATAGCGCCAGGGAAGGCGCAGCTCGCACACCAGGGCGTGAGCAGCTGGCGGCGAGGAGCGCGGCCAGTGGGTCGCGGGCGCAACCCGTAGGTTGCGAACGGGGACCTAGACCCCGGATTGCGTGTGGGGGGGAACATAGACCCCGGCCCCAGGAAAGGGGCAATATTATTGAGTAGCCCAGTGTGGGCACGGCGAACCCCAAAGAGTGGGAGCGCCATTGTATGTTATTGAGTAGCCCAGTGTGGGCACGGCGAACCCCAAAGAGGGCGGAGCGCCATTACTGAGGAGCCCTAGAGGGGCCATATCAAGGAGCCCGAGACGGGTATAGCGAGCCTGGCCTCAGGCTAGTGCGGCAACACCCCTCAGACCGAGGCAGGGCGCTGCGGTTGCCCCTGAGAAGACAGGGAGTAGCAGCGCGGTGAGCCAGGGTCAGAGAGGGTACCCATGCAGTTGGCCGGAAGGGCCAGGGCCCGCTAGGGAGTCCCTGAGCGGGACCGCACCATCAGGAGAGTCCCAGCGAGAGACTGGGTACGAGAGAGAGAGCCCAGAGTGGGCTACACTATAGAGGAGGTCCGGGAAGCGGGCGTACAGACCGGACAACGTCTATTACATCTGCGAGGCTTGGGGCGTGGTATCAGGGGAGGTAGGAGCCACGCATAGCCCATAAGGCTGGGGTGCTTGGGTAGCGCCCATTGTACGGGGAGACCCACGAGGGGTCCAGGAGCTTACGTGCCCGAGGAAACACAAGGCAGCCTCCCTATTACATATTCCATCAAGATGTGGCGGGCGAGAATGGAGGGTGCCCTCGGGCCGAAGTAGCGCGGTGAGAAGGCCTCAAGGAGATCACGGCCCTCCGCGAGGACTCCGCCGTGACACTCTTGTTAAGCAGACTCTGCCAGTAGATAGGCTTTCCATTTCCCTGATCCTTCTAATAGCCCTTCTTAACATCTTCAGGTTTGAATTAATCTTTCTTCAATATGGGTGAATTCTGTCATGTTAAAATGGTAGATCTTTCAAGATCAAGATGAGTTTTTTCCACCGGGATGAACCAATCTCTTTCACAAGCAGGGGTCACAGCAAGTCATTTTTTTCATATGTAGATGAAAAAAAGAAGTCATGTAGCTAGGTGTTCAGACATGGCATTGGTAACTTCTGATAGCTTTGGCTGCTCAGGTGAGAAATATGAAGTGATCATTTTACTGAGTGACGGACATCGTAATGATGTGAAAAGTTGATCTATCATTACCCAAAAGGCATAATCCTTTTGGTTACATTATTTATTCAACCCTGATGGCATAAGGCTGTAGCTTTGAAAGCAGCTTAACATGGCCAACTAGATATTTGGCTTCCTTATATTCATTTGAAAAACTCCTAGATTTAACTCCTGTAAGGTCACCCACTCCTCATAAAGATATCTCTATAGGAAGAATAGTTTCTTATAATTAACTAGCCAATTGCCCATCATGAATGACGAAGTATTTAAGAGAGTGTTTACATGAGCACCCCCGCCCCCTACTCACCCTTCGGGGCTGGCCATGTAAACAGTCCCTCTGCCTCCAGCGCAGTGGTTCTCTCCCCCCCCCACCACTCACTTCCGCCATCTCCTGTGAAGCAGCAGGGCTTCCCCCTGACTGAGGAGGTGGCAGCGGAGGCTCATCCCTCCCCTCTGTCCACCCACCTCCACCTCCTCTTGCAGAGCAGTGGGGCTCCCACCTCCCTGCCTGAGGCAGCAGCAGCTCCCTCCCTGCCTGAGGAGGTGGAGCCACTGCAACCGATTGCCGCTGGCCCTCTCAGCTGCACATGTGCAATTGCCCCCAAAACATTATGGACAGACAGACACACAGACAGACAGACAGACGAAGTCCTTTATTACATTAGAATTATCCCATTCTAATATAGTCTTTTCACAAATGGGAAGATGGCTTCTGGTTGGTGGAAGTGGTTAAAGAAAACCAACTGAGTAATAATTTCAAAAGCACTTCAGTAAATTAAGTTCCTGCATCCCACTAAAAAACAGTCAGCAGCAATATTTTCAGATGTACCTATCAGTATAGCATTGCTATCAAAACTCCAGCTGGTCGCCATGCCTAAACATGACTTGAGTTCAAAATGCTTTGCAATACTAAGGATGGCTGTACTCATGGGTGATGTCCTTCAGACGAAGCACTGAACAGAGGACTGCAGTTGCAGGATATGCCTCACTTTCCTAAGCCAATTGTGACTTTACTAATTGGTGCACTTAGATAGCTTAAGGCACTGCATGCCCGACCTTCCTTGTCTTTGTCTATCTGTTTAAAATATCACTATGGCAAGACTATCAGAAATACACACAGCATAGCAAATACCAGGAGCTATACACAAAACTGTCAGCACCTTGCTTCAGCTGTGCAATTACCACAGCTAAATAAACTCTGGTGTAGTTTGTGCTGAAGTTTATTGCTCCTGGGTGCAACAGTTACATGTGTACCCGGGACCACAGGATGTTGAGCTGAGGAGGCACAGGCCCGACTGCCAGGGGGCCCAGGTGGCCAGCCTGCTAGCCCAGAGCTTCTCCACCTTGGCTCAATATGCTGTGAAGGAGCTGTTTGGGACACAAGGGTGCTAAAGGGTGAGGCTAGCTGGCAGCCAACCCTGGTCACTGTCTGCACGTGCATTGAGGTGGAGTAAATAAGTCCACCATTGGATAGCACCTGTGTGAGGCAGTACTATCCTATGGCAGAGCTAGTTTGTTTTTTCCAGCCTAATAGCACCACGTGTGTTTAATTAGTCAACTCTGTAGGAAAAGTACACATGTAGATGCCCCCAATGAAACACATTGCACACGGTGCACACTTGCGGTTAGAGCAATCACCTGCAAAAGTGGAGACCCATGTTTCACTCCCAACACCTAACTCTCTGAGTGGGCTGAGATTTAAGACAACCCCATTTCTCTGGCATTTCCTATTGGGTAGCTTAAGTGACTCCCCACTCAGCATCCTGCCTTTGAGGATTGCTTCATCAGCTACCTATCTCTTTCCTCATCAGTCCTCTACAATTTTAGGCAACCATGAAATAGATGTTTAATCCAAAAGGATCCACAAGAACATCCTCTCTGACTCCCTTTTATGCACCACCCTGAAAAAACAGTGGTACAACAAAACTTGGGGTCTTTGGTATCTAAAAGTCATGGTTGTGGAATCTGTTTTGGTGGCAGGGACTGAAGTCCTTCTGTGAATTTAGTCCAAAGTCATTCCAATTTAATTTACAGGGTTCAAAAGGATAGGTAGTACCTCAAAATGAAATTAATCACCCTTGTTCACCTGACAAGAAATTGGTCCTTTCAAACCAGAAATGGGGTTATTTTAGAAAGAGGACTATAGTTGGTTGAGGTAAAGATGTGCATCAGACAAGGGCAGACTGATGGTCAGTGCTCTGGTAGCTGAAAACTCCACTCTGTTAGGATGAAAATATTTTTAAACACACACCAAAATCAGAGTATTTAAGAGGTAGGTGGCAAAATAAATGTGGAGGATCAGGAATGCAAAGAATGTATGAGCATAGTGGCCTATGACTCAGCTGGTCAGCCTCTGGTAATGACTTAATGGAGCAGTCTTCCTTATGAAGGATTCTTGGAAATGTCACTGGCTTTTTAAACGGGCACTAGAATATGAACCCAAGGTGCTCTTCAGATGATCAGTGTCAAAGATTCTGCCAAAAGTCCATGCAAGGGATGGGGAGCAGAATCATAAATAACAATTTGGGTGTCCTGGACAGAGATGGAGTGGTGCTGAAATCCTCCTACTTTTCTTTGGCCACCATTCTGGCATTCCCTCTAAGTTGGTGCCCAGGACTGGTGCCCAGATTGCCCTGCCCTACTTAGATTACTGGCATGGAGTTTGTGAGAGAGAATGTGTGTGTGCATTCCTGCTCCAAGGAGAGAGTCCCTCCCTACCTCCCCTTCAGTAAAAAAAAAACAAAAACAAAAAAAGAGACCCCCCCCCCCCCAAAATAACAAAAAACCCAGGAATTGTAGATATTTGATTAGGCAATCAAAATCCAGAAGTGCATTCTGATAGCGATAATCTTTGTTTTCTTCGCAGCTGGTGCATAGTTGCTAAGGGAGTGAGTTGATTAAAAGAACAACCCTATTAAGACTTGTTCTTCTCAGATGATATTGCTTCTGCTCCTCCTCCCTCCTTCCTATCCTCTCCAAGCTCAGTGAAGAAAGTGGCAGGAAAGCTATTTCTCAAGGCCTGCAATGACGTCAACTTACAGTGAAATTATTTATGAAATTAACTCTAGTGGGGGAGGTTAGAGCAGAGGAAGATGGACTCGTGGAAATAGCCAATGCTACATTATATGCTACAATATTTCTGTTGTTTTTCTGTGGGATGGAAGTAGTGCCCAGAGTTTCTGAAGTCTTAAGAGGCATAGAGAGAAAAGAGATATCTGCCACTGGGAGGCATCATTAGAAGGACCTGAGGGAAAAAAGATGCAGTATTATTACTTGGTAGCTAAGGACCTAAACAGGTAAGTAATAAATCTCTGTTGCTGGCAGATTCATAACTGCCTTTTGGAAGGCCTGATCTGAAGCTCAATGAAGTCAGTGGTCATTTACTTCAGTGGAATTTAGATCAGAATTTAAGCATGCTCTGCTCATAGTCTATTCGCTCATAACACGGAAGAGTCATGGGTAATACAAAATCCAGGTTCCAATAGTAATTTTATTTTCTACTAGCCCCTATATTCCAGCTCATTAAGGCTCAAGTCAATATCAGCAGCAGCATGGGAAGCCCAAAAGTAAATTAAATGCAGACTGAATTAATCCTTTTACTCCATAGAGATATTCCTGCAGCCCAGAGATGTAAGCCACTCATGTCACAGTGCATGACATCTCCAAGAGTAAAGCCAAACAAAGGCTAATTTCCTCTTTTGCCTGATCAAAACGTGGCTTGTCTGGATTTGGATGCCCTTTAAAGGTATGTCTACTTGTCAAAAGGAAGGTGTCACTGTAACATGGGCAGGTATGCACTCACTGGCTGGATCCAGACATGCAGGCATGTGTGGTTTGTTGCAGGGCCATAAACCACACAAGTTGCACATTAAGCAGTGCACAGCGCTGCTAATTTGCAGTGCTGGGGCAAAATTTGCTATTGGGATTTCCCAGTGACAAAAAAAAAATCCTGGAAAAAAGCCTCAGCTGCCTGCTCCCCCATCTTGAGGCACACTGTGCCCCAACCAGGCAGGGAACAGCTGGCTGGAGTGAAGGTTGCCTCAGCTTCAGGGCTCCGCAGCACGTGGTGATGGGGGAGCAGGCAGCCCTGGGTTGCCTGCTGCTCCCCCACAGAGATGTGCTGCACCCCAGCTGGCTGAGGCACAGGGTGCCTCAGCGTACCCTGTGCCCCAGCCATCTCCCTCCACTCCCCGCAACATATGGAGCAACAGGACAATGTGTCCTGCTGCAAAGCACATGGGCAGGAGAGTGCACAGCGGCACAAAGCAGCAGCACAGATTTGTGGTGCTACTATTTGTGAGCACACCCCTGCTCATGTGGACCCAGCCACTAGGTTTAATTAAACTAGCATGGGTAATATAGCAGTGGCAACATGGTGAGAAATACAAGCCTACTAGGGATCTTGCGTTTGTGCTCTAGTTGTTCTCTTTTGCCAAAAACCAGGGGAGGCAAGTCTTGATTCCTATGGTTATCCATGATAGCTAGATTAAAACTAGAACAAGCCTGACCACTTTTATTACACCCATACCTTCTTATTGCTATGTAGACAGATCCTAGTCCTTAAATATGGGAAAACTGTTTGCTAAATTAAAAGACATTCCAGCCCTTTCCACAACACTGTCTATGGCAATGAATTTCCTCTGACTACCATCCATTTCACCTCACAGAGAGTGATTAAGTCTGAGGTGTAACTAAAGGGAGAATCCAGCATGAGATACTTAAAATTAATTACAGAATTTTTTTTCCCTGGAACTTCAGTCATGATTTCTGCCTTTCTGGGCACAAAAAAGTAGCATCATCACTGATTTTTTGTGCCAGCGAATGTGTTTTTTCTCTGATAAACAGTCATCAAGGTGTCATTTAGGTCCAACTTACTGTTTACCCAAAATAAGGGGAGACAGATATGTTCCAGAAATCTGTTTATGAGTCAGGCTATCTACAGTTATATAATTATACAAGCCTCCTTGCCAACAAATTGTTGTTCAGGGAGAAGACAATTAGATCGCTTCTCCAGGCTGTGAGGTTGTACAATACAGGCTTTGTGCCACTGTACCATAAGCCCAGGATGTGGCATTCATGGCATGTACGAACAAGCCTATTTTATCAACCATCTTGGGAGGAAGAGGTGGCGGCAAAGGAAAAGGGAAAAGGAGGGCACAATATCAGAATGCCAGCTATGCTTACTTAGATTTCAGTATTAGATCAGAGTCATGAACCACAAACAAAGGCAAATAATAATGGAATTTCCATCTAGAGGTGAAGGTAGTGTTGGTGCTGGATCTTGGATGTGAATGTTTTCCTGTGCTGGAAACAAAAAATGGAAAGAATGACAGTAAATTGGTATTTATGCCCCGAGGCTAAGATAGTTATGACCCCTCCATAAAAATGTGATGGGAAGTTTCAGTGTTTCACTTCCTGCATTTCCTGGTATGCTGATGGATTTAGATTTTTGCTGGAACTTCTCAAAACCTATGCAAAGTTAGAAAAAAAATATAGTACCCAGAGTCTGAAAGTATCAAGCCTCTTCAACAATCCATTCATTTAGAGGAAGAGATGGTTTTCTGCATACAAATATAAGGAGGTAAATAAAAACTAAGGATAGAAACAGAATCTTGAAAATGTATACTAAGCCCTTTGTCTGAGTATCATCTTCATGCATGAAAGGAACAGTAGAAGGGTCCATTGAAAAAACACAGCTTGGCCATTGAATAACCAATTACATGCAGTGTCCTCTTGTCTAAACCAATGGAATCATGTGACAACAAAAGGAAGGGAAGGCCATTAACTTTAGCATCTCTTCTTCCATAAGTGGATGGAGGATATGTTGTGGTGGCGAACCATCTATGAAGAACATTCTACCGGAGGTAGAAAAGGGGGCATCAAAAGAAAATGAAGCACAGAAACTAAGGATATTAATGAACAAACTGGCTCACATCATCAACTGGTACAGATGAACTCAGTGGTGACCAAATTGCTCCCTGCCACAAAATATTAGTGAAGCAAAGAGATTCGGAAAAGGATTGATGCGTATGATTAAAAAGAATACCCATAGTTGCATTACATAGGAGAAAAGTTTATAAAAGGATCTTGACCTTCATACTTCAGAAGCAAAGCCAACCACTAATTGCCTAGCATCCGGAATAAATTTCTGCCATAGGCGTGTTTGTGCATAGTTTTCCATGTTGGGGATTTTTATATCGTTCTCTGAAGCTTTTGATACTGGCTTTTGTTGGAGGCAGGATATTTGATTAAATAGACCAGTGGTCTGAACTGCTCTGACAATTCATTTGTTCTTGTACTATTTTTGCTTGAACAAAACTGTCAGTGATTTTTGTTTTGTTTGTTTCTTTGGTCAATGGCGAGATATCATTCTAGCTTTATTATAGCCAAGGTGACTAACTATGAAGCCCATCTGAACTCACAAGAGCGGTTGAAAACACATTGCAGAATAATTCTTTCATAAACTTGAAATTTGGGTTGAACAATGGAATCAGAGCTGGGACAGCTCTACTCTGTTCTCCATTGGTTATTTGCAATCTATTCTTCCACCTCAAAAAAAAACTTCTCAACCTGGTCTCCAGTCAGCAGAGTTAGTGCATATTATCAACTATTTCATTATATTATATATTATGTATACTATATATTATAATATACCATATACTATACAATGTACATTATACAGCATATAACATTATCTAGTGTATGTATATCCCATTATATATCTTGTAGCCCTTTTTCTGACTGCAAATTGTCCAAGCAATTTTAAATTTTGACCATAGTATTCAACGATTGCTAAATAACATCCAGTTAATAATGTCTACCATTTACATTGTTTCCAAGCAGTTCATTGCAAGTGAATGCTTGTTCACATTTGGAACTGTTCTCCTCAATTCTGATTGGCCAGAGGTCACATAATACTCCCATTCCCAGTTAGATAAGTTAAGTTGTAGTGTTAATGTTGTAGTCATGAAGGTCCAGGAACATAGGAAAAGTAAAGTTTATGAGGTGAGGTAACATCTTCGATTGGACTGACTTGTCTAGTTGGGAGTGATAGGAGACAAACTTTTTGGGCATCAAACATCCTTCGTCAGGTTTAAAGGAAAAAGACCAATTATTTTGGCTTAATTTAATTTTTTTAACAAATCTGAAAGGGAATTGAGCAGTTGTCACCTCTGTAGCAAAAAAGAAGTTAGCAAAGAGAGAGGTGGTAGGTTTGCTATAAGGAGTCGCAAAGCCAATAGTGTCTGCTGCTTTTGACATACAGTAAAGTTATGAACTACTTTTCCCAGGCCTGCCTTCTGAAAGGATCATATATATTTGTGTTAGATAGAGATAGGATGATCTGTTCTGTGAAAAGTATTCTTTCACTGGTGATAGGATCTTTCAGTCCCGTATTAATTTTCTGTGACAGTTCTTCCTTCTTGAGGGTATTTGGGCCAACACAGGAGATATATTGCATGTTGTGAAAGGGTGTGTAGGATCTATTCAGATGAGTTAACACAGCACTTTGAAGAATATTGTAGTAGTTATTAACGATGGTATTTAAAGTATCATCATTAGCATTTAAATGGCTAGATCCTATTTTATCTATTAGGCATCTAAGTGGATCTAGGTGCCTAAATGTGATCTTATTCTAGTCTGCATAAGTCACCGAACAGACATTAATATGCCTCCTTTTTCAAGATGCTGTCATTTTAGCCTTATGACTAAGTCACAAAAAAACAGGGGGCAGGATTGTTTGTTTTCTGCATTAGCGGTTTTCCAGAGATAAGAGCAGGATCACACTTAGGCACCTAATAGGTGAAACAGGATCGGGCCCCAAGTTAGCAGCCACTGAAGTTGACAGGGTAGTTTAAACCTTGAAGGAATTATTTCATGCTTTCTGAAAATTCAAACAGGTATTGCTACACCAGTTATACATGAGGCATAGTTTGAAGATTTCTGTGTAACTATAACAGTTGGAAGCTATATTATTTTCCAGAAAAATTAACGCTGAGACTCTGGAGAACAATCCAGAGGCCTGGCTGTGCATTGTTCGCCTGCAAACCCTTAATGCCAGTCCTCTGACATCCCCATTTCTTTGAGCATCATACCCATACTTTAAGAAACACTGAATTAAGCCAGCAGGTTGCATGAGAGCAATGAAATCTGAAGAGCAGGTAGACAACTTGATTAACCTGAGAGGCAATAACTATTTTTGACCAGTTCAGAATTTAATGCAGCTCTACATACATTTCTGGGAGCTAATTATATCAAATAGGCATGGAGGTAAAGCCTAATGCTTACCATGAATCCAAGTGCTCTGTTGCAAATTCTGCACAATAGTAGATTCACAACAACATAAGAACTGCTGGATCAGAAGCGATCACCTTACTTTGCTCCCCATCTCTCACCCAGATCATGAATTCATCAGAGGAAGTTCAGAAATCCATTCTACACCCAGAAATCTTTGAGCGTGTATTGCTGCAGTAATGGGTGGAGTGGGACTCTTGCCTTTGGGACAATCAGATTGTTGATAGTCTTTGTAATTTTTTGTTATCGTTCACGTAACTGCAATGGCTATTCTTAGCAATAGGGAGTCTAATCTTTTGGGGGAAAAAAAATCTAACTGAGCTATTACCACAACAATAACTAGTGGCAGGGAGGAAGGAGAGCAGGGCCAAAAAATGTAGTGTTGTTAGCCAAATAAGGACCCTTCTACAGGCAGCTCCCAATGCTATAGGATTTAGGAAGTGAAGGGAGGGTTATGGGGTGAATCAGCACACACATCATGTCACACCCACATGAATAATACCCTCTCACTTTCCTTGAATTGTACATTGTGATAAAGACCATGCTGCCTTTTTTGGTATTTCAGTATCTGCCCAAGAAAAGTAATATGTGAAATTAGGTTTCCTGAACCTTAATAGATTAATTTAGTTTCAACTAAAAATGAGAATGTGGATTGGCAGGAGCCAAGAAGTCTGTACTGATGTGTTTATTTTTTGCTTTATTGGCTAAGACACTTGGAATCCAGATGAACTATTTTGGCTCAATATTTATTATTGTTCATCTACCTTGAAAAAGTGAACTCCAACTGCTTTGATAAATGAACTAGGAGATTGTCCGGTATTATTGTAGCTTCTGGAAGCAACATTGGCTGAATAATTAAGGCCTGGATCATGCAGAAACTTACATGCAACTTTGACTTTACTAGCATGAGCAGAACCATCACATTTCATTCAGAGTAGTAGCATAAGCATAAAGGCATGGAAAGCTTAATTTGATAACCAGTGAATCTCCCCTTGTAGTCTGTGGAGTTCAGTATGGTGATCCATGAAAGTCCTTCTGTAACACTTAGTAATCATCTGCCTATTTTTGTATCATTTGACACTAAGAGATGTGTTCTGGCCAGATTTTTCTTTGCCTCTTGATGCTTTTCTGAACATCTAAACCAGAGCCTTCCTTCCCCACCTACCCATCTCACAAATAGACAGAAAAAAAACTCCTGAAGTTACCAAAGAATATGAGAGCAGTGAGCACTGAAGATAATAAAGAACAATTGGAGAGACAGAATGTTACAACCAGTAGGGGACATAAACATAACCAAAATGGAGAGGCATATCCACCAGAAAATAATTGATGGTCATTGGCCATATGAAAATAATTGCATTTGCCTTCTGAAAAAAATAATAATCCAGACCCAATATAAGCATTATAGCCACCACAATAGTTGTATGGAACTACGTTTGACCATTAGTAGGAGGACAGCCTCTTTATCTTAAGAAGGAACCCACCATGTGTGAAAAGGTTGAAACCTACCCGAGGCTGAAAAGTATATTTACTGTCCTAATTGAATTTTCTCACACTTCAGCTTAGCCCTTTGCTGATTACAACAACAACCCCAAAAAAGAGCTTTAAAGACCAAAACAACCAAAACACTGGAGCTGAGCTCATGGGCAATGGAATATTAGTCTGGTTTACGTTTTGCCCACAAAATCATTATCGTTATCATCATTAAATCAAGGTTGCAGTGTTTGTGTTTCTGATGTAGGCCTCAGTCCTGGAAGGAATACTTAGTTAGAAAGGGTACTAATGTGCTTTCCTCGAATGGGATGGACATAAAGGAAGATAGCAATGTTTTTTATCTTTCTGCATTAAGACTATTAACGGCTATGACCATCAAGACTATTTAATGCTTCATCTGAAAGGGTTTTAGAAACAAATTCTGCTACATCAGTGACAATCTCTTGCAGGGGCACTTGCATTTCTGTTTAATAGTACCTTTAGTAGTCGCTGGGCATGTCTACATGAGACACTATGGCACAGTAGCAATGAGCTACTGTGCCATAGCTCATTGCTATGGCACCATAATGTCACCAGACATAAACTGTGACAGGGACCCTACTGTGCAGTAGCAACGAGCTACTGCACAGCAGCATCTGGTTAATCAAGTACTAACTGAATGCGCAGTAACAACTGCACAGTTGGCTGCTTGCGTAGGTGCAGCCCATGACTACTATTGCTGCTACACAATGGTTCTGCCTCTTTATATTTTTAATTTGAGATTTAAATCTACAGTCTTGGGGAGTGGCTTGTTAGGTCACCAATTAAAATGAACCAGAACTGCAGGAGGCATCTGTGACTAGTTAAAATTAAATACTCATTGTAGACTCATTTCACAAAAAAGATATCAACCTGTCCTCTTAGTACAACTTCTTAGTAGAGATGGGGAAAAAGACTATATGTAGTTAGAATGGAATTTAGGTGATGGAAAAGTAGAGGACACCAAAGTCTCCAACCTGACTAGATGGCATGTTACTCTCCTATTTTAAAACTGCCAGTTCCACAGTTTTTAAAAACAAAGCTAGAACTAAACTTGATTCACAGAATAGGTAGATATTATAGAGTTTCCCTTATGCTTTCACACTTCAGAAGGGTTGTGATAGGATACTCAGTGGTCACCCTTCATAAGGTGTCACCAACAGCTTCTCCCTCCCACAGAACCCTAAATCTCTTGCTACTACACTTTGGCCATTGAGATTAAAGCAAATGGACCCTTCATAAGGAAATTATTTATTTGGAGGAAGAGGGAGAAAGAAACATAAAATCCTAATTTATTCCTGACATTGAACTTCAGAATATTTTCTAAAAATCTGAACAGGTTTTAAAACTCCCTTCTGAATCCATCTTGTCCGGCCACTCCTGGGTCCTGGTGTTGTAGTACTGGCTACATCAAAAGACTTTATGGCTCAAATGATTGATATTAGTTCTCAGCCAGTATGCAAACATAAAGGCTCTCAAGTAGCCACTAAGCAGCCAGTGTCACCAAAAGAACTGTTGATTACCAAATGGCACAGGTATGTCTACATTGGGGATGTCCAACTGGCAGCTGGCAAGGAGTTAAGATGTAGCCTGCAGACCTTGACAGCTGCTGCTTCTACTGCTGCATGATGTAGGAGGGCCCAGGGGTCTGCACACTCGCTGCACAACCTGTGCAGCAGGGCACTGGGTGGCCATGTGCTGCCACTGCTGCCATAGCCCATGTGGCAGAGGGCAGTGGAGAAGTCTACATGCCTCTGGCACATAGTTGGGGGGGGACACATGCTGCCACAGACCATGCAGGAGGGCTGCCTCCACAGTATGAAGCCAATGCAGTTTGTGGTTCAGGGACTGAATGCAAGGACCACAAGCATACTGCCTCATAAAGAGAGCAACATGATAGATCATCCACTGAAGTTGTACCTGATGCTCTGTGTCCTCTGAGCTGACTGGCGAATACTTCAAGATATTTTTCTTCTTGAGAGAAAGTAAATGCAATAAAACATAATTAATTTCACAATTAAAATGCTGCCATTGTCCTCAGTAAGCCTGTACAATCTCTTGTTTTGTTATTCCACCATATGGTACCATTTTTTTATTGTGGGGCTGACCAGCAACATAATAATCATACTAAGTCATAGTAACCAGAATGCTAGACATAGCTCACCATCATTATCCATAGCAATGCTTCTCAATGAATTTGGAAGAAGCTGATGCATCTCCTGGGTCTTTACTCTGCCCATCCCTCAGCTCTTTGTACATCTTAAAGTGGTGCATTACGAAATGCCCCTTAAAGACAAAGGGGAATCATGATATATATTAAAAAATAATCAGGGACACTCCTGGAATTTTACAGGATATGTTACTGCCAGAGGAAAGGAGCTAGAAAAAATACTGCTGGTGACTTCTTCCTCTGAAGGCCTGGAATTGGAGCACCACATTACAAGATCTCATACATTTCTCCCCATAAGTAAGTAGAAGACAGATTCTTTCACTCTCTCATGTGCACCCATGTATATTGGAAATGAGAACATTTATTTTAAAAATAAGGCTTTCTAACTTCGTAACTTGAGTGCCATGATTCTAAGCATGCTCAGTAAAGAACATTCAATGTTAAATTGACAGTTTTCCAGGTCTCCCCCCCCCCCCCTTTACACTAAGGGGACCCCATTTTAATTATTATTTAGGAAAAGACAGCTGCTTCCTGTTTGTATCATTAATTTATTCTGTTTCCTGAAGGGAAACTTTGGTGAAAAGAATCCGTGGATAGCTGGAATGTCTTGCAATATCACTGGCTGCCCTGTCCAAGGTTTAATACAATAGCTGGGTTTATTTTTAAATGATTACTATTTTGCTAAGCTTATGTCCAAAGTACAAATTAAGTCTTTAGCACAATGTAACTGAGATTTTACAGTAAACTACTGTTACACCCATCTTTCCCATCACCCTCCACACAAAGGGAGAAAGGCATCTTTAGTTCATACAATAGTCTGAAACACAACAAAGAGATAAAAAAAAGTGTGGCCCTGTTTCTTGAACTTCTGGCCAATACACATATTGATGAACCCTAATGTCAAAAGCAAGCGTACCTGAGTCATGACTTTCAGGAATGAATGGGAACCCGGAACACAGTGTTCTTTTAGGCTGGTGGTGAAACATGTCATTCATATAATTGGCCATGTAATGCAATGAGCACTGAGGTTTGGGAAGTTTGAAAGAATCAATATGGACAGGTTCTGAGCCTCTGGCTAAATGGCTTGCTCAGCTTGTGTTCAAAATCCCATTGTTTAAGCATCCTTGCTCTTCCCCTCAACTGTGTCCCCTCCTGTACTAGACTATTCTGAAAGCACAACACTAAGCCTTTCTCAAGCCCCAACAAGCCCATTCCTGTCCAATATTCCACTACAAATTATCTTGGCATAAAAAATATTAACATATTCTTGAGACCAAAGAATAGTAGGTTCTATTCTACACAAAATACTATTACTTTCCTTACTTCCCAACATTTGGTTTCATCCTTCTGGGACCATGAATCTTGAGCTTGTCAATGAAATGATTGTAATACTTTTTTTAATGTGGGCAAACCAAAATATTTTCCCCAAACATATTTTCAAAGATGGCCATGTTATTTTTTTTAGTTTAAACTCTACATCTTCCCCCCACCCCTTCTGCCTCAACCAGCCCCTGATTACAGCCTAAGCAAGTTGGGAGAAGTTAAAGACTACTAGCATACAAGGACCTATCATGGAAAGCATTGAGCAAACTTGACTATGAGCTTAATATTGTACTACTTGTACAACAAGCTGTTGTGACATTTTCAATGAACAGTTATTCCTGCGCATGTAGCTGAAAGGAGAGAAATTAAAATAGAGCTGATACTCTGCTGATTTCAGGACTAGCAATAATTTAGGCTATATTCTTGTCCCACATAAATGGTTAGGAATGAGGTATAATGAGTGGAGGAAGTTTAGGATTACAAGACCACATAGAAGGGATTTCTCTAAGAGCCCAGAAAAAGCTTCCTTCATTAGGAAGGGATGTTACCAACATGCATTCATTAGTTAGGTTAAACATGGTGTAGGCAAGGAACTTCATGTTTCAAAATTTGTGATCTATCTTAAGATCCATCCCAAGACTAACTATAATTACCTGACACAGTTTTAAACACAACTGTCCTCATCAATACCAAGTGCTTAGACACCTTTCCATTGTGTCAGTTAACCCATCCTATCACATCATATCCTTTTCCAGTGTAGACAGAAACCAGGACAGGGCTGAACTGCTAAGCAAACCCCTTGAACTAAAAAAAAGGATGCTTGTAGAGATGAATTCCCTTCACATTCTGGGAGAACGCTGGGGAGCCTTTTAACAATGACACTCTGTTAAAGAGTTGGGACTGAAAAAAAGAAAACTAAACTCTCTCCTTGATTGTGTAGAGGACAGTCTTGGCATTGGGCAATACTTACTCTGCTGGGAAACTAGGAATATTCCTAGTCTGAAAATAAAACAAGGTCAACAGCAGCAGTCTCCAGGAATATTAATCTTTCACCTCTAAGTCTGTGCCATGGATAATTAATTACTTGATTGCATAACTTCTTGTAAGGCAGGAAAAATAGGACTGTTTCTGCCAGCTTTTTGGAAAAATTATTTCACATACATTTGAACTTTCTTCCAGTACTTCTTGGGTTTCAATTGCATTGAATGATTTCCATCCGAACCCTTCTCCACCCATGGAGGAGCCAGACGATATGGAAGTGTTTGAAGTTCCAGCACGATCCTGACCTTAGGGTCAATAAGAGGATTACTGCATAGTTAGAAACTTCAGGGGAGTCCTACAGCCGCTGAATGGGTAGTGGAATTTGCAATATTAAGCAGAGCAGCTCATTCCAGGGAGAAAAGCAGAATGTGGACTACTCTAGTGATATTACTTTTAATTTACATCTGCATGTAATTGAAAGCAGAATCTGGCCAAGTTATTCCGAATTCCAGAGAACTGAAAAACACTAGAGAAGGGAAATCCTTGAGGCTAAGTCCTAGAAAGTAAAAGTGTGTTATATTAGAATCCCCTGAGAAATAGCAGCGCAATGGACCCAGAATCATTAGACCTGAAAGAGATGAAATTCATACAAAGCTCCAGTGGGTGTTGAGCCAAATAGATTCCTGGAATGGCTATGTATTAACTAACCTCATCTCTAATACCTCATGCATTGGGACTTACAGTTCCATTCTTGGGCTATATTAAATTGGAGAGCATTATTTTTTCTTGATTTTATGTCATATGAGGTAATGAAATATGAAAGAAGGTGTCTGGAGGCTACCTCATGTATTGTATGTCGTGTCTCAGTTTATCCAACATACTCCTTTCCCGCCACAGTCCTACAAGCTCAGGCTGAGAGGCTATTCTATACCAACAAAGACTCCCTATGGGCACCCTTTACATTTATCCTGGGGCCTACTAGGGAATATCAGAGCTTTCTAATTTTGCTCTCTCGGCTTATTTTCAAAGTGGTTGGGGGTGGGAGGTAAAACTTTTTATGGTTCTGCAGACACTCACTTTTAGGAGTCCTGCAGTGAACTAAGAGACGCAATTCAATACAAAGTCTCCTTCTCCTTCAAGCAGCTTTGAGCATATTCTCATACAGCCAGTTCTTACAGGAGTAAAAAGAAGATAGCAATTCAAAGGGCTATCTATAGAGGTTGCATGTGTTAAGTCCATTTTGTCTCTGGTCACAAACAGTTTTCTGGAACACGGGTGGAGTGGCAGAGGGAAGAAAACTGGTTAGCTTCAAGAATTGAAATCTGAACCAGTTAGATGCAGCATCACCTAATGGCTAGGGGAAAGCATTAAATCAAGAAACCAGATTTCAGTGGTTTCCATTTCATCCCTCTGTGCTTAGTTAGTCCTTTGGTAAAAAGGGATTCTGATTGTAACCCAGATCCTCAAGTAAAAAGTAGACACAGAATTAGATTATTTAGGACTCCAAGTTTCAAAGTGTAAAGACTGCCATTTTGAGAAATTACACAATGAAACCACAGTTTTCAGAACCTCTTTTTACAGAAGGAGAGGTTGTGTTTTGGGGAAGATCCTGTAAACAGATAGACATCATGCATGCTTATGTAGGCTTTTTTCTATTTAGAATGAAGTCACTGGTTCCAGCAGTTCTTCCATTATGTGTAACTGGGAATTTCAAGAACCTTTCAAAAATAGAGGACACTAAGTCCAACTAATGTGCAGTGGGATTATAAAAAGATGACAAGTGAGATGAAAGCAACTTTTTGTCCTGGTAGGAAATGAGGTTTCTTGACATTTTCCTGCACAATTTCAAGGATATGGACATCTCCAGACGAATGGAGGCTTTGACTTTGTAATTCCATTCACTAGACAGGGAATTGGCTTGTTACCTAGTCAAGAGAAAAGGAAAACTGCCATGACTGTACAGTACATTATTGTATTGGCATGGCTTAGGTGACCTAATAAAGACTGCTATTTGGGAAGTTATGCCCTGTTCTTTCAGTAGCATCTAACTGAAAGATGTCAAAATACTTTATGATACATTAGGAGCATTGGACACTCTAAAATATAGAGGACTTCAGAGGCACATATGCTCTGCATGCCATAATGTTAGTATATGGTGTAAGTTTTCAGTGTAATGTGTATGGCTGCACATGATTTGGGAATCCCATGGGGCTCTTTCCCTTCATACCACATTGAAAATTAATTTACTTCTAAGATTGGAAGAGTAAAACAGATGAGTGAGCTGCTGATGAAACATTTATCTTCTCTCCACCTCGCAGAGGCTAGCAAATATTCTTGGAATGCTCTGTACAGAAAAGTCCACCACATTGTATCTAGCTAGTTTCATAGATTTCATAGACATTAGGGCTGGAAGGGACCTCAGAAAATCATCAAGTCCAGCCCCTTGGCCCAGGGGCAGGAAGTCAGCTAGGGTCAAAGGATCCCAGCAAGATAAACCTCCAAATGTTTCTTAAGGGAGTCCAGAGTAGGTGCTTGCACCACCTCTGGGGGGAGTCTGTTCCAGGCCTTGGGGGCTGAAACAGTAAAGAAGTTTTTCCTTGTATCCAGCCTGAAATAGTCTTGGAGGAGTTTGTGACCTTGTTGTGCCTTGGGGCGCTCTGGTGAACAGGCGTTCCGCCAGATCCTTATATATAAGCACACCCCTCATATACTTATAGGCAGCCACCAGGTCCCCCCTGAGCCTGCGCTTTTTCAGGCTGAAGAGTCCCATGGCTCTCAGTCTCTCATCATATGATCTGTTCTCCTGCCCTCTGATCATACGCATGGCTCTCCTCTGGACTCTCTCAAGCTTTTCCACATCCTTTTTAAATTGTGGAGCCCAGAATTGGATGCAGTACTCTAGCTGCAGGCTCACCAAGGCTGAGTATGGTGGGAGGATGACATCCTGGGATTTGCTTGAGAAGCATCTATGGATGCAAGCCAGAGTTTTGCTCACTTTACCAGATGCGACATTACATTAGTGGCTCATATTCATCTTGTGGTCAGTCATGACCCCCAAGTCCCTTTTGGCCGTGGTGCTAGCAAGTGTCGCACTGCCGAGCCTATAAGCGTGCCGCAGGGTTTTTTTTCCCCAAGGTGGAGTACCTTGCATTTTCTGGTGTTGAACACCATTAGGTTTTCATCTGCCCATTTTCTGAGCCTGTCGAGGTCAGCCTGGATCACCAGCCTATCCTCAGGTGTGGATGCTTTAACCCAAAGTTTGGTGTCATCGGCGAACTTGACCAGTCTGTTTCCGACACCAATGTCTACATCATTAATAAAGATGTAAAAGAGTATATGCCCAAGGACAGAGCCTTGGGGGACCCCATTGGTCATAGTTTCATAGTAGGTAGGGTCAGAAGGGACCTGAGCAGATCATCAAGTCCAACCCCCTGCCATGGCACACCACGATGATTTACTTACTTCCGTCTATTACCACTCTCTGGGTCTGACCTGAGAGCCAATTCCCCAGCCATTGAACTGTGATGTAGCCAAGGCTGCAGTTGGCCAATTTTTCCATGAGGAGATCATGGGACACCAGATCGAAGGCTTTTTTAAAGCCTCCAGACTTGGTCATCCACCTGAATTTCTTCCAAACCTGGTACTGCATCAGTGTTATGAAAAGGAACATTGCTGAAATGCAGTCAGGAGTTAAAAGCAAAAGAGCTTTAAATATTCACTAGCTAGCACTCATATAGAGAAACAAAACTTATCCTGAAGAGTGTTTGACTAATGTTAGCAGAAGAAAACATACTGGCTCTAAGCATTAGATAAATCTAATATTTATATATCTAGAACAGCGATGCTTGCCTATCTAATATCTATAGTCCTGCCACCAGATACTGGAATCCTTTAGTGGGTGCTGAGGTCAGTGCTTTGCTATTACAATGATGGGCTATAGAGAACTATCTTAAACTGATAGGGCTATATTTCAAGTGAAGAGAGGCAAAGCTTATGGAAACAACAGTAAGTGACAGTATTTCTTTTGTCAAGGTCAAGTCAGGAATCTTAGGTGCATCAAGGCTTGTGCCTCAGCGCTGCCTTGAGGCTAATTTAAATACTGCACAAAGAAAAAGCTGAAGCTTTCAAGATCCTCACAGACCAAAGCAGGATTTCTGCCTTTGGAAACTAACCACTCAGATGAATTATGTAAATATTTAATTATTTCTAAATATCCACTTATCCAACAGCTCTCTGCCAGTACACATTTTTTTAAACCTCTAGCTATATTTCTCCACATTCAGTTATAGCACATCACATCTAGGAGGCAATGCTAAGGGTAGCATAAATAAATACCTCACAAGAAAAGGACAAAAATGGTTAAGGACATAAGTGAGGGAGGTAAGAGATCCAAAGTATAACTGTGAACTGGTCAGAATCAATGGCTAAAGCCATTACCAAAAAAATTAATGGGGGTGTATAGAAGTACTGGGGTTAGGTGACTGAGAAACAAGACAGCTTTAAATCTAGCATCTATTCATCCCAAAGGGCAGCCAATATGTTTGGAGTATTTAAATATTCTTATTGAAAATAGAACAGAACTTAGAAGCAGAAGAGACGTAATAATTGTTGAGGATTGCAGTTCTATACAAGGCTCCAGGCTGAGGGAGGCTCCAAACCTCTGCATAGTGTTGGCATCCATTTAAAAGAAACAAAAGAACACAGGAGAGGCAAAGTAAAAATAGGCCAAAGAGCCAGCAATTCCTCCTCTCACACTTCACTTGATCACCGGTCCCATAACAGCTTAGAACTCCTCAGCACATCTTCCAGCGAGATAGAAGCCTGACCCCATCCTTTAGCTTTCTCCTAGTACAGAGTTCACAAAAGTGGCCCTTTCCAGCATGCCTCAAATCCAAACTAGTTAGTCTATTAAAGAACTGTTGGAGAAGGAAATGCCAAAGGAAAGGGCCCCTCACCCAGAATGTTTTGCCAGAGGCCCCTTCTATTTTAAAATGAAGAGAAATCAAGGCATGGTGGTAATGCAGCATATAGCCATTGTCCCTTCATAGCATCTGATGAATTAAGCTGCTGCTTACAAAAGTTTAAGCATCTCCGATTTAATTATCTGTGGGCATGTCTACATGTGCACATTTAATGTGCATTAGCCCAATTTAAGGTGAATTAAGGGCATGCGTCTACAAGTGCGTGCCCTTAACGCACCTTAAAATGGCAATTTTAGGATATTCGAACCTAAATCCTATACCTGCATAACGCAGATATCAAATTTAGGTGCAAATAGCTAATTTGCATTAACAAATATGTAGATGCACTAATGTGCATTAACACCATGTGTGTCAATGAATAGACACCGCATTGATACACATTAGCATATCTGCATGTGTGCTAAATATAACGTAGCTATTTGTGCCTAAATTTAATGCACCTTAATGCATGTTAGCGCATCTACATGTAGATGCGCGCCTAAATTGCCTTAAGCAAAGGTGCCTTAAGTTTAAATGCATGTAGATACACGTGTAGAGATGCCCTGTAAGGTGCAAATCTACCCAGCATATTGTTAGGTCACCAGCACAGCCCTGCTGACATAAGACTTTTCTCAGGACCAGCTGCCTGTGAAGTAATGCCCAATACTTGTGGATAGTGGTATCTGACTGTACTTTGAGTACTTTAACAGCCATGAAGCCTCAACAAGTCTTTGAGCTGGTCAAGTCCAACACCATTTTAGAGCTGAGGAAAGTGAGCATAGGGAGATGCACTTTGCCCAAGATGACACAGTGGGTTAATGGCAAAAGTCAGACCAATAGCTTGAGGATGGGACTGCCAGGTGCCTACTGTTAGCAAAGTATGTCTTAGTATCCAACTTGGTTGACATAGTGAAATGGACTTAGGGTGCTGTTACAGCTTACATTAACCCATTCTAAGCCTGTGAAATTTTAGGCAGTGTTAAAGTTACAAGCGTTTCAAAGCAGGCACAGGTTAAGGCTTAATGCCATCTCTGATCTGCACAACTGTGACTTGCCCCTAGAGGGCCTGTCAAGCAGGGGTGTGGCCAGGGGCCAGGACTCTATTCCTCTTCTGGAAGCAGAGCCCTGGGGGCTAAACGCAGAGAGAGTATGGAGCCCAGGGAAACATCACTCCTTGGGCTCTGTGCTCTCACCACCCGGTGGCTCTGCTCCCAGCATGGAATGTGGGAGGCTGGGGAGGGAAGCCATGGCCCTCCCCAAATTCTCCTAGCTAGAGGAGGGCCGCCTGGATGTGAAGCAAACACCATGTGTCTGGCCTTCAGCCTAGGGGCCCAGATTGTCTCCTGGGTCCTTCAAGTTGGCAGCATTGTGCCACGTGGGCTCGGGTCATACTCACTGGGGGCTGGTGGGGGTGTTGGCTTGGGGCCACTACCACCCCCTGGGCAGTAGAGCTTGGGAGGGTGGAAAGTTTGTCAGGGATGGAGCCATGCACTCTGGGATGAAGGATGGCTGCAAATTGGTCACTTTATCACTGTAGAGCAAACTAAAAATGCCTTAGCTCAAGCTAGGTAGAAAGGTTCAAAGATAACCCGAGCCCGTAGTAGTGTAACTTTAAGATGTTCAGCAGAGTGTAACACCCTTTAATGCATGGACACACCTCAAAAACTGATTTGGGAACATCAGAGCAGAGTACTGGAAAACACTTCCCAAGTGCCTTTAGAATGGCTTAAAGGTAACCTGCAACACCACTCTTACTAGACAAGGGCCACAACTACAGCATAACTCAGAAGCCACAAAGAGAGATTCTTTGTGCTCCTCTGTCCTTGGGACAGCTCTTTGGTAGCCCAGTCCTCTGGAAAAACGTAGAGCAGTCCAAGTCTATTTAGTTTTATCAACTGGCTGTGGTCCCACAGAACTAACTGGGCAGCTGGGGAACAGTAGAATAAAGCACCTGCTATTCCATAACTTCTTCCTATCGCATAGAATAGAAGCAAAGGAGAAGAGTGTGACCTAACTTAAGTCAGTTGATGTTCCCCTGCTGTGATCAGCAATACTAGCTTTGGTACCAAAAATATGCTGGCGATCAGGTACAAAGGAGCCACACTACACAAAAAGAGCTGGGGCACTGTGAGTAGACTGGGGGAGCTTCCATTATGAAGTGATAGCCAAGCATGTAAACATCATGTATCAATTATAGCCCTCGTGCCAACCCGAGTTTTTTTGTGAGAAGCCGTTATCATTTTTAAGGTAGCTTCACCTAACTTCTGTGCCGCTTAAGCACAAGAATATATTTGCACAGCTATCTTGGCCAGCAGGTTGTCAGAATATAGTAGCTTGTAATAGGATGTCACCTATAAGAACTGTTTTAGTGAACACACCTCTTACCCTTTACACACAAAAGCTGGATCTGAAAGACAAGTGGTTATAAATGAATTAGCCCACTAGGGCTAAGTGATATTAAAAAAATGTACTTTGTGTAGTGTTTTACAAATCAAACATTCCATTTTGATAGGGCCAAGGTTAGACCGCCCTGGATTATATGGATATTTGTAAGAGTGTGTAAGGATAGGCAGGAATTGTTAAGGACAGCATAATTAGCAAAGCTAAAGGTTGCATCATGTCTGGAGTCTGCAAGTTAATAGCGGAGTGCTACTGCCTTATGCATTACAAATTTCCTCTGAACAACTTTGTAAAGCCTCAGTGGGGGTAGGGGAAGATTTCACTTCTGCTATTTATAGCTGTACTTCTACAATGGTTACCAAACAGGCAACTGAATCAGCAACTTTGATAAGTCACCCACAGAGTCCATGGACCTTATTGATAACCCAGAAAAAAGAGTATTCCTGAATTCTGGAGATGGGAATAGTGGACAGAAGTAGCTGTAACTGCACTGCCAGGTTTGTTTATGGCTAGCCCATGAATTATTATAGACACAAAGAGTTTTCTCTTATGTGGGTATACTGGCAGCACACAGTGTGTTAGGCATTTATTTTTCACCTGGGACCATTGCACAGAAGCCCCAGATAAACAATTTCTAGAGTCTCTGCTAGTCAACCCAATGGCTACCCAAAATTACTGAGTAAAGTAGAAAGCATAGCCCCAAGGCTCTTTTCTACTTGAAGAAGTTAGGGTAGGATGCCTTCTATAGGGGGCGAGGTCAATGCCTTACATAACTGTACAAATTGTTTCCTTCTCCCAAGTCTCCCTCGTTTTTGTCTTCCCTGATTTGAGCTGCAAGTTAAAGGTGTTATACACCTTTGCCAACATTATGCCATTTCTGTGGTGGACTTGGTCACATTAGCTGGGGAGGATAAGGAGTGGGCAGCCAACTAATGGCACCAGAGGCTGTGATATTAGGACACCTACCCAGAAGGTGTAAAACAAGGGCTTACAGCACTCCAGGTAAGAAAGCTCCAGAGAAAGATGAGGGACTTTTAAAAATAAAGTCAGTACAGAAAAACTTGCCCTTGAGGCTGAACTTCAAAGTGAGATATCATTATAAGAACAAGGCTGTGATGTAGATACAACCATTCTTGGCAATATCATTTCCTCAGGGAACCTACAGTTAGTAAGGGTCTTGTTAGGTTGCACTTTGAGCTGCTCAAATGCTGATGGGTGTTGAGTTTGGAGCAGGCACACCTTAACAGCCTTCCTACACAGTAATTTCAGGTGACTCCTAGAGCTCTTAACCCCTGGGTTGTCTGCACATTAACACCTGGAACTGGTTTCAAGCACTTGTTATGCAGCTCCAAGTTATGCAAATCCATGGCAGGATTGTCTCTGATCTGTGCTACCCAGTTCATGTTACACTAAGTTGTAGGCACTCTAGGCTATACCTTAGTCACTAGTGTAAACACCCCACCCTGGCCCCTGCTGGCCAGAATCCAGCCCACTGTCCCCCCACCCCCCCGCGCCCTCCCCAGACTGCACTCACTACCCACCTTCCCCCTCTTACTTGTGGTTGCCTGTGTTGTCTGTCCCAGGGGGCAGGCAGGGAAGGGTTAACCTACCTGCCCAGCTGCTGCTTCTGCTGCTGGCAGATTAACCCTTCCCTGCCTGCTCCCCTGGGACAGACAGCAAAGGCAGCCAGGAGCAAATAATGCCTTTGGGGGCAGTGGGCAGCAGGAGGAAACCCCAAGGAGCAGGGGGGACACCTGGGGAGCCCATGGGGAGATGGGGGAGAGGGCAAGGGGGAAGCCCAGGGTGGGTGTGGGGGGGAAGGCTGGTCCTTATTCTTCAGTCCTCCAGGCCTCTACTGGCTTGAAGTGTGACTGATCCAAACTCGAACTAGCACTAACACCCATCAACACTTGTGAGGCTCACATCCTAACATGCAACAAGGCCCTGGGCCAAAAATCCTTCTCTGACTGTCCCCCACCTGCACAGCTGTGACTTGCCACTAGAGGGCTAGTGAGCAAGGGCCTGGCTAGTGGTGACAGCTGTAAATTGCCACTGTAGGGCTGGTGAGCCAGGACAGGCTTCTGCCCCTGCTGTAAATGGGGGTGTGAGAGAGATGGGTCAGTGGGGGGCAGGAACATGAAGCTGGGATGCCAAACATTAATGGGATGGGAGTGGGTAATGAAATAGGAGGAGGAAAGGAAATAGAAGTGGGGGAAAGGTGGTGAAATGAAGGAAGTTGGCCACGGAAGGATAAAATAAAAGGAAGTAAAATAAAAAAAAAAAAAGGAATGTAAGCAGAAATAAAGAGGAAGTAAATTAAAGAAGGACTCAAGTTTTAAATAATTGGGATTTGGGATTGGGGTGGGTGCTGGTCATGCTTTCCGGGGAGGTGGGAATGGTGAGGGAAGGTGTTTTTGGGGGAGTTACTGCCCCTGCCGCAGGAATGAAGCCCCAACTTGTGGGGACCTGATCCAGTCCCCTACCTTGTTCTCCTTTACCTCCACCCTCAGGCCCCACTTCTGGAACCATCTGTGACCTGCAACCTGGCTAATTGACATGTGCTCTGCAGGCTGCCTGTACAGGGTTGTACCCCTGGAAGTAGGAAAGGCACACCCCTGGGGTGGAAGGGGGAATTGGCTCCCTGCCAGAACCAGTCCCCCAGGGCAGTAGAGTGCAGGGGGTGGAAAAGGCTGTCCACAGGACAGCGAGGGTGGGGATGGGAACACTGCATCCTGGAATGCTGGAGGACTGCAGCTTAGGCAGCTCATCTGCGGGGAGTGGCCACACATTAATGGAATACAAGCTGGGTAACACAGATCAGAGAGAAACCTTGACTGAAGTTGCATAACTTGAAGCTGCCAAAAGTGTGCTTAAAACTGGTTTCAGGTATTAATGTGTGGACAATCCAGGGGTGGAGAGCTCCAGAAACCACTTAAAAGTAATGTGTAACAAAGGCCCTAATATAATTCAGGCGAGTAGCAAAGCATTTCTTGGGGGGTTCTACGTGAATTTTCCAGGGATATAAGTATTTGTGTTGCATTATATAGACCAATGCCTATATATTAAATGCCAGAAAGTCCAAAACAAAGAGGGAAATTAAATTAATCCTAGAAACTTTTAAAAAGTTCAAGGATGGAAGCAAAATCCCTTGCTGGCCAGTGTCACTGGAACTGTTCTGTTGGCTCAGTGATGTGATATTTACATAAAATATAATATATTCAGCCCACCGATCTGACCTTTGCAGAACAGACACTTCCTGTTTCCAGCTCAGGCAGCTCACTAATGGACTGAGAGAGACAAACCATTGTAAAAAAAAAAAAAAAAAAAAAAAAAAAAGTTTGTCTTTTGGCCCAGAGCTTTGGGTATTTAAAGACAAAGTAAGTCACAAAACTGTGACTCCAGTGAAGAGGAGACTAGAATCTGACCTTATGTTTGGTACTAGGCTTCTAAGATAATACCCCCTCATCCCCCCATCTCTCCAGGGTATGCTGACTTTTGTTCAAAATGTTCAGTTGCCAGGAAAAATGGAAGCACAAGGAGAAAATATAGGCATTAACAAGAGACTGTGCTACCATTGTGCAAAGGTAATGTTGCCTATGAGCTGCTAAGGTGGTGGTGTGAAGGGAGTAGCTTAAGATTATGCTAGATGGAGACTTTTTGGGGGGTGAAATATATAGTAGTATATAAGAGTGAATTTTCTTTTTTGCCAAAGGTAGGCAAATGGTTCAGGAGCCTTTATATGCTTTCTTATTAATGCAGGTAGTAAATGCACACTGAGTGCACTTCATTCTGCATACAGTATAAACACCACTTTGTAAGCCTCTTGGGATGTGGACCTCTTCTCCGTGCTTTAAAAAACAGATGGCAAGTTCTTCTTTATGAGCTACATGCCATCTGCCAACCTTATGAACAAATGGCCATTAAACTTGTCATTTCCAGTCAAAAATCTTTTTTTCCCAATTCTAGCAACAAATTAAAGGCATCTGAAACCACAAAACTTTTTATTTTGGGCTTTAATGAAAGACCAAAAGTGACCGGCTTAAAACAAGAAAAAATCCATTAGGTCTTTTATTTTATTTTTTTTTTTTACACAATGTGTCAAAAACACTTTCAAGCCCAAAGAGATCTATTATGAAATGTAAAGGACAAGTAACAACTTCCTAAAAATAGGTTATAACCTTTTATAATTTCATCCTTCTCCAGCCCCTGTACTGGCCAAAGTCACCCCACCCACACATAACTGCCTTATGTCTTTCTCTTGTCTCTCACTTCCACAAAAAGGCCTTCCATCAGGGTAGTTTTGCCTCTTTAAACTTCAAATGATCTTAAATGGCTTTATGTCTATGACTACAGGCACCTGCACATAAACATACACATTACCCATGGAAGAGATGTCATCATATCCTTGCTGTATATATAAGGATCAGGTCTTCTGGAAAATTGGGGTTTTTTTGGGCCAAGTTAACTCAACGAGTAAACAATAAGGCAAATCTACATTTGTTCATTTCCAGTTTTCCATTGCTTAGCTGATGAATTCTCGTTTGCTATTCTGGGAGTGTAGTCTTCAGTTCTCTTAGTGGGGTTTTATTGTCAACCTGAGTCCGCTGGGAACCCTGAACAACTTCTCCCATTGTCTGTTGTCCTGTAAGTATAGTTATAATATTAAAAATATATATATTAGGGAGGGGCAATGAATCACTGAAGGAAAAACTGCAGGTAGCTCAAAAATTGATTTGGGAACATCAGAACAGAGAATTGGAAGACACTTCCCAGCCCTCTATGTTTACAGGCAGCCATGTAATAAATTTACAACCAGGTAATAATACATTTCAGTACCCTGCAGTAGTAGACTTTTGGGGTAGAGAGAGACTACTACCACTGCTTTTACTATAGTGTCCATTACCATAGCATTTTGGTGCATTAGACTTACTGGGTGTGTCCGGACGAGTGTGGATGTTTGGTTCCCAGGAGACAAGCAGTGGCAGTACAAAGTGAACTGCCACTACTTGTCCCCGGAGAATGCCCGTGCCACCGTGCTTTGGCATGCAGCAAGTTACCCCAGGTAACTGGGCTGGCCCCAGCAGCCTTACCTGGGGTCTTGGGGACCTCCCGGGGCTGCAGCAACAGAGATTCTGCCGCACAGAGCCTGGCCAACAGCCACAGTGTGACTCCAGGCAGCCTGGCTCTGCTTTTAAGCAGTGTGCACTGTCTGTGCATGCACTGCTCCAGCTTTCTTTTCTGCAGGTTTTTTTTGATCCCTGGATAAAAATACTGGAGCAGTCCATGCACAGGCAGTGCTCCCTTACAGCGCAGAGAACAGCTAAATGTGTAGTATGTGGCGCCGCAGACATGTCTTCAGTGCTGCATACCACATAGCCATGCTCATCTAAATGCAGCCACTGAGTGCATCTACATGTGCACTTTACTGCAGAGTTGACTAATTAGCTCTGCAGTAAAAGCAGCACTATCTACACATGTGGCGCTATTAGGCCAGAGTAAACTAATTAACTCTGCTGTAGGGCAGTACCGTCTGGGACAAGTACTATGCTATAGTGGAGTTATTTAGGGTACCAAAATGCATGTGTTGACAGTGACTGGGGCTGGCTGAAGCACGAGGGTACTATAGTGAGAGAGCTGCCTTCCAGCTAGCCCCACACTATAGCACTCTCATGCCATAGTCAGCCTCTTCACAGCACAGTGAGTCAGGGTGGAGCAGCTCCAGGCTGGCAAGCTGACTCCCAGGGCCCCTGCCAGGCAGGGCTGCTTTACCCTGGCACCCTGGCTCAACATGCTGCAGTTCCAGGCCCACCAGTCCCAGGAGCAATAAATTCTTCTGTGCACTGCTGCAGAGTTTATTCAGGTGTATTACTAGCACGGACCATCAACACAGATGGCACTGCACCTGCTAATAGCAAGGTTTCAGAGTTTGCCCAGTTTCAGGCTTTTAGCTAATTGGTGGTGAGTGGCCAGATCAGATACTGATGACTATGGTTAATGCTGTATGGGGAAAAGGTGGCAGGTCTAACTGTCCCATTGATATAAACCTTTTTGGCTGTTCTCTTTTTACAGTTATGCTCATACTTTCTCATCTCAACTCTATCGCCTCTTTTGAGCCTTCTGCTAGTAGGGTCTGCAGCCTCATGATGCTGCTGATCAATGTCCCACCTGCCTGCCTGCCCTGGCCTAAATTCCACAGCCTTCTTGTCTAATGCCAAGCTGATAAAATTCGCTGGCATTCAGTTTTCAGGCACTTCTCTCGCAGGGTAGAAGCAAGACATTTCACCTGACAATCACAACAGATCTGTGGGCCTGATGCACTGGCTGCAGTAGATTCACTGGAGTTGAACGTACAGAAGGTACTGTCCTGCATAGCGTGGGTTAGCTCTGGGGAAGGAAACAAAGGAAAGAAAAAAAGTAATGGCTGTTAGCACAGCAGCAGTATCTATTGGGGTGGCAAGCAGTGAGCACAGCACGAACAGGTTCCACAACTGAAGGAGAGAGTAGATGGATGGTTGGATCTGAGCCACTCTGTTGCTCTACCTCTGTTTGTGGCTGATGGCAACAGGGACAGTTACTCCACTCCAACAGTGTGGAGTTATTTATAACACATTTGTTCATGTGTTCTAATTTGTGTAATATTGGGGAAGAGGAATCCATTCACCAACCAAGTGGATGGGCTGTTCAGCTGGGAAGATCGGGAGATCTTCAAAGCATGTTCTTTTTTTAAGCACGTTTACTTTTAGAGACCTCTCCTCTTTCAAACACATGACATCCCCTGCTAAATGCTGCTCACAGTTACATTCAGTGCAACTCCATCAGAGGCTGAGGGTAGAATTGGCTTCTCATTTGATATAGACCTTTAGGATACTGGAGTCTAAATATTGATGGCTTAAGAGCACATTAACTAAGGTGGTTTGTGATGCTTCAGAGAGATGAGTTTGAGCCTTGCTCCAGGCTTGCAACAAAAAGCTATCCCCTTTTGACCTAACTGTAAACCGGTACTTGAATGCTTGGTCACAGTTTGGCTAATATAACACCAGCCACATCATTCACTGGTAGGCCACTGGGATGGAAGCTGTTATGCCTTAGCCTTGAGAGCCTGATGGGCCCATAACCTTAGCCAATAGCCATACCTTTGACCTTTTGAATGTACATGTTCAAGGGCATGAACATCACTGTGGTGCAAGGTAGCAGATGTCTACACTTTTTCCACAGTGAGACTTCATGCCCAAACATAGCAACTACTGGAAAACATGGGAAACCAGCCTCTTCTAAGCCACATTACATCCAATTAGATCTAAATATAGCAAAGGAAGGGTGCATTCGGTGTCATTGCCTCCAGGCAGGCCAGCTAGCATCAGGTTCTCTTCCCACCCCACACTAGCATCCAGAACAAAGCAGACAAGCCTTATTAGCAGAATTCACTACTCTCAGCCAACTTCTCCTTGATTTCAGGCAGAAAAATCCTGATGGCTCCAAAGCGGAGGAAGGCAGAATCAAGTGAAGTCATAAGTGTGACAGACAAAAGCAGCATAAAAGATAGTTGTTTTCAAAGACTAAGAAAATAGAGGGGAAACACTTAAGAGGCAGAGAGGAAGTTCAGAAGCAGCTGTGGCCCCTACTGTTCGTCCCTGACATGCCTCCTCCCACACCCCACCGGGGATGTTTAGGTTGAGAGAGAAGCTTTCTCTTTATTTTTAACACGACTGGCGCTCTACTGCCCTCGGTGAAACATTCAACATTTCCTGTCACACCCCAGAGCCCACCAAGCCCAGTTTATCCTGGCACACGATCTGATGTCCCGCCCAGCACCCTTGTTTGATGCAGTGGGAGAATAATCCTGGAACGTGCTTGTCATTTCCATTGTTTTGGAAAGAAGGAACTGACTTCAGCCCCTTGAGCGCTCCCCTCCCGTCCTGCCCCATGTTTCCTACTCTGCCCTCACCCTGTTTTCTGTCTGCTTTTGTGCCTGTTCCTCTAGGAAGAGAAAAAGCAACCATTCCAAAAACATGGTTTAAAGTTACTCGAGAGCCTGCAAAGGTTGTACTGCCCCTTGTTTTCCAAAGAGAAAAAGGTGTTGCAGAAGCCTTTGCTGGAAGAATAGATTGTTAGTTACAACAACAGTGGAACATTCGTGGGTGTCTGGGTGGGTGACTCAGTCTAAAGAGGTGGTACCACAGAAACGGCAGTGATAAACAAGGCTGGCTCCCAACAACATGTCTATTTGGAGACAGGAGCTTTCCCACCTAACCAAAGCCAGGCCCAGCCCCATTGACCAATGCTATGTGTTCAGCTGTGAGATATCTCTTCCAGACCTTCTCTCATAATGTTGCTTCTCAACATCAACGACCTGCTCAAACTGTAGGCAAGCATTGCACGTGATTTTCCTCCCTCGCTCCATCTAAAACTGCAGGCACCCCTGCAAAAATACAAACTGTTCTAAAGGATATGCACGCGACTTGGAGTCGAGAGATCTGGGCTCATTTCCTTGCTCTCTCCCACAGACTTTGTAACAAGTACCTTTGGCCCTCCGTGCCTCAGTTCCCCAACCTGTAAATGGCTGGAATAATACTTCCTTTGCCCTTGTTGTCCATTTAGAATTATTTGTAGATCTCTCTTATCAAGGCAGCAATCTCAACTACAGCTTCAAAGTGATATGCTAACACTAATAATGGCAACATCTGTCATCTCAATTCCCAGCACCTCCACTTTTATACAAGGCTGAAAGCTCTCCTGAACATAGTCAGTCCTAGCCATCCTTATTGTCATTCCCTTCATCCTTGTGAAATACCTCATTGTTTTCACAAGAAAGATTACTTCTTTAGTTCTGTTAACCCACTTCTCACCTTCTACCAGGACCACACAGATTTTGCCCCATGAGGATGGCAAGCATACTGAATTAGTAACTGAGCACAAGTCCAAAGACCAAGCTAGCTTTGCATGTATTGGAGAATGAGATTGCATCTAAAAAGCTCTGCAGATGGAACATGCCATCCTTCAGCTTAAACCAACAGCCAAGCCTGTAGGGAGAAGCACTTGCTAAAGGTTACATTTCTATACTAATATAATGGTTGCATTTTGGCTATAGCTGGTATACAGCCTATGGGCATCATACAGGTTGGCTGTGTTCACAAGTCTAATGGATTTGAAAAGGGTCATGGCATGTTGTGAGGCACAGAAAGATATATGTGGTAGCATTTAGAGGTTCACTGCATGCAGAAGTAGAAAGTTGTATTAGTAATGGCTTTGCATTCCAAACTAGATGAAATGGCATGACTAAAACTTATGTGCTACAAAACAAGAGCGCCAGTACCACTAGGAGACATTAATTTGAAGGTACAATATGATCTTATTCCCAATCCCAACAATTGTGCATCCTGCCATGCCACATGTACATGCCAGGATATGCGATTATAGGAAAGGAGATCAGATCCCAAATAGCACCCTACTTGCCACTGCAGGGGAAACATGGGACCATGATCCTGGGTTTCCCCTGCCTGGCAAGTCGAAAGCTGGGCGCCTGGTGATCAGCTGAGTGTTGGCTGGAAGGACCACACTGGGACCTGTTCTAGCCCTGGTGCTGTCCCAATCCTGCTAATGATCAGTTGATTGTTGGCTGGATCAGTACTACACTGGGGCCAGTTCAAGTCCTGGTGCAGTCCCAATTCAGCCAATGATCTGATGATTTTCAGCTGGCAGGGACTGCACTGGGGCCAGTTCAAGTACCTTTGGGGTCCTGATGCTGCCAACAATCAGCTGATTGTTGGTTTGGATCACACTGGGGCTAGATGGAAGCCCTGGTGCAGTCCTTACCCTGCCACAGGTTCAGTTTATGGCACAATGGAAATGAACTAAAAATATTGTACATTTTTTGTGACTGGTTTCCCTTTGCATGGCTCCATTAATTTCCTGAACATGTGGCCGGATTACTATTTAAGATGTGATTAGTCTGTTAGTCATGTCTTAAGTGTAATGTCTGCCAGGGGCCATAGACAAACAGGAATAACATTCAAGGCACCTTCTAGCCCAACCTCAACCAGATTCTAAAGATTTAACATCTAAATACAGAAGGAAGTAAAAAATTATATATCTCCTTAAGAGAATAGTTTTATTTAATCCGAAGAATATTTGTTGTGCTTTGGAGTGGATTCATTCATGCATGCCTGTTTGATGTTTCAGACATCACACAAGTATATACGTCAGTCAGCATAAGGGGGTTTTGTCTATCGCAGATGCATCAGAGTACTACCACAATCCAAATAATAGGCTCTGTGCAGAAGTGCATGGTTTAACACCTCATTATACCCATCAAGGTGACATAAGTCAATTTTCTTAACATATCCAGGTGGAAGCCTATGCTCATGCACCTTGCTCTTATAGAAACTTCTCTTCTTGCCATCTTCCTGGGATGAAAAAGTGTTAGATTCTAGAGATGTGTAAAATTGCTTGCTCCAGTTTGACACTTTTATCATTTTTTTATTATGTGAGCTATTTATTTGCATGAATAAGTGTGCACAGTCTTTTGTTGCCCATGTGTGTCAGGTTATATAATCTGTGACTCTGTAAGTGGCCATGTAATACCTAATGCCCAACCACTCTGGGTTCACTCGACATATAAAAAAACCCAGCAGCACCCAATGTGGGATACCTGGCATCGAATTTTCCTTAGTGTATAACAATAAACAAACAAAAAAATCCAAATGCATCTTTTTTACTATAATAACAAATACAACAACAAATGAACATCAAACTACAAATGAAAACCTTCCAAAGAAAAATGTTAAAAATCAAAATATATACACATGTATTTTTAGCAAATAAGCTGCTAACCAGCTTCCCCATCTCTGATACTCCTGATATTCTGAGTCCAGTTCACAGAAGATTAAATCTACCTCCCCTGGAGCCCCTGGATGAATCCAATGTGCTTGTGTTACTTCTTTCTCCCAGCTGGTACTCAAAGCAGGATACACACCTCTCTCTCTAACAGCAGGAGCCAGAGCTCTCATAGCCCTGATAAGTCAATGTTTTCAATAGGACAGGCCATTACAGTCTCCTTGACCTTGTCCCTGTTCACAGAAACAGAACACTTTCCTTTGGGCCCAGCTTCACACACATACTTGGGTGCCAGGATGTATTATTTTTTCTATTCTCTCCCCTTCACCTTAGTAGTACATCCAACATGACCAGTTACCAGAGCCCCACTGAGCATGCTTAAGAGGATCCCACTGACCTCAAGATGATTGTGCTCTGAAAAGTTCCCTTCTATAGTTGACGAATGGTTACAACTGCATTGCAAAATTGGTTCTTTCATGGCTCTGACAAAACCAAAGGCATATATTTGTCATGGCAGTAATATATAAAGGTTGGAATGCTGTCCCTCTTATTCTTATCCCATTCCTGTGTGAACCTATGCTACAGACGGATGCTGAAGAAATGCTGATAGATGGTAATGTTGTCACCACATGATACAGAAACTTCTTGCCATGCTTGTATACCAGTGAAATGCCATCATGTCTGAACTACACCTTGAGTTTCTTAGCATCATGCAACCTAGAAGGAGAAATGCCTGGCAAATTTGTGTAGTATCGCATCTGTAGAAGGACATCATTAATTAAAGATGCCCTTACCAGTAATAAATGCTTTAAATCATCTGAAGTAAAAATAGAGCTCTCGTATTGGATACTGGTGATGTCATGCTCGTCTTAAGGAGAATCCATGAAGTAATATTATTATCTGCATTCACAAGTTCCATTTCATACAGACATTCTGCACAGCACACTAAAAGGCAAATATTACACTTCTTGGGTGGTTAAATTTACTTGGCCTTTGGCCTTATGCCTCAAAAAAGCCACCTGAGGTATGTAATCTTCAAGAAATATACTGTGACTGGTCATGTTTTATTGGTAAAGTACTTTTTTCTGAACTTAAATAGTTCAGACAGTGTTTCAAAATACCCACCATTTCTATCAACACTATGTTATCATTGCCCATGGTGATCTTGCCATTAGGCATTTTACATGTTTGATACTTAGACCTGAACCAAGGAAGTTTCCCCTATTATGAAGGAGTGAACAGTTCAGGTCAGAACTGACTCAAAACATGAACTGAACCCTGAGTATTTTTGGAGGTTAAAACTGGATTTACTTCAGTTTTGCTTTTGTTTTTTGGTTCATGTGCCTTTGTGCTTCCTCAGTTTGGCTGGAACTAGAAGCACAAGGTTTGACAGACCACCCAAAAGACTATTCATACTGGTATTTCCAAACACCGTTAGAACATGGAAGTACTTGAACTCAAGAGGATTACATTTCTGTTTCCAAAGGAAGAGGTTTGGATCAGCACCCAAGTTTCTGGGTGGTTATCAAAAGCAAGTGTCTGAGCCTTGCAAAGGTCTTTTTTTACTCACTCAGACAGCATTCCTGGGTAGGTGAAGAGATGCCTCCGAACATTTCTGGAATGTTTTATCTGCTTCACTTTTCAATACATGATGCCTATTACTAAGCATGGTGTCAAATTACTTAATGAAAATATCTTTACACTGAAATGTGTTGGCTTCAGAATAAAGTCTATTAATCTAAAGGTTTCTGAAAACTGCCAAAGTCCTCAGATAACAGAATTTCCAGTTGGAGAGCAGAGCAGATGATTAAGAACTGCCCTTTTTGCCCTTGAAAAATCCATGAACTTCAAGAACGTTTTAATCCATTTTTCCAACCCTAAAGACATTTGAAAAACATCTACTTTTAAGACATATCAATCTTTCTTGGGCAAAAAGGCACTTCTATTCAGAACATTTCAACACTGCTTCAAGATCAGAAGAAAGGATCTTGGTGGAACACATCTTTTTATCCTGGGGTGGAATATTCTGCATCTTTTATCTGCAGACTTCCTGTCCTTGCCCTTGGTCTGGAGAGCAACAAAACTGGTCTTCTTAGGGCAGCAAGGAGGGCTACTCCCATGATAGGACCAACAGAGGTATTGTTACCATCACGCCCTCTGCCTATTGATTCTAATGAAGGTCATCCTGGCTTGGTGGCCTGGAAGAAAATAGGAATTTAACCATGATTTTGTGAATGTCATGTCTTGCTCTGACGGTCGTGAGGTCTAACCTTCTTAACTGAGCCATAGGACAGAAATGTAACAGGTCCAGTATGGGTGACACCAGTACAAGGTTTCTCATAATGTCCTGCTGACATGACTTCAGAACTGATCTGCATGGGCCATTCTGTTGTTGGTGGAAACTTTAATCTTCACCTTAGTTTAGTACTCGACTTCTCTATAGACACTATAGGTACATCTACACGTTCGTTAATGTGCTTTAGGTAATGCACATTAAAGCTAGTACCTCTATTGTGAGGTACTTGAAAAATGAGCATTTGCCTATTTTAAAGTGCTTAAGCTAAAAAAGCACATTTTTTGTGATGTTTTAATGTGCATTAAAATAGGCTATTGTACATTAAAGCACATGTGTAGACATACCCTATAACAGCCACAATTAGTGCCAGAACTTCTCCTTCATCATTATATGCAAGAGTGCTTATTATCCTCAACTATAAACGTTTCTTACATAACATGCACACGGTGTTAGCACATGGGGTATTCCAAACCCTCTCCCATCAGTCCAACCAACAAATGAACAGTAAGTCCCATTCTGCCATTGCAGGTCTTTTGCCATTGTCTAGGGAAATATATCTTGGTTACCAATTTGTTTACTAGCAGTTACTATTCACTTCTGTCTGGCTACTTTTGTAGCCCCATCATCAGAGTATCTAAATGTTTCATAATCTCTATGAGGTAGGAAGGTATTTGAAATGGACAGATGGGAAACTGAGGCATGGAGAGATTAAGGTAGGCTTGCCCAAAGTCAAACAGGAAGTCTGAGCCCTAGTCTACTATTGTAAGTAAAAGATGCATGACCATTCGAATGTCAAACTAAGGAATGAATCCAAGTCATACAGCTTATTTCTGTCTCATGACTGAATTAACATGACCTGATTCATCCTTTTTTCCAGGCCAAAAACTGACACAAAGCCAATTTCATATTTATTCAGTGACTATTCTCCTGCATTTGTTTAGGCTTTGTCATTTCCATAGAGCTCCCACAAATAAATTAGTACCTAGGAAGATTCACACAAAGTCAACAGCAGCAGCAGCCTGTTTGTTCAAGATCCTAAGTGACTAGTCACAAAAGAGTGCTGTAAGGATTTGCATAAGTCAGGCAACACGCTTAGTTGTTGGACAGTGCTACTTGAGTTTACTTTGCTCTTGTGTCAGCTTGAAGGAAGGTTATGCTGCTCAATAGCATCTTTTATTTCAAATAAATAATGATGTTAAAGAATAATGGGCCTTCAGAATAACAAAAGATGAAGAGCTGGAACAACAGAAAAGCAGTTACTATCAAGCTTCCTCATTTGCCTTACTCTGGGGAACTGTATTCAGAGAGATTTTAATAGACTGTTGGCTGTTTAACAAGTCGACATATTTTGTATATATAAGAGCTAGTTGGTCGTGTTTCCTGTCTGCTGCAGAGAATCCTTTGTATTCAAGACTTTGGGAAGTCCTTTCCTTTTCAGACAGAATGACATAATAGTCTGTTTGATAAGGAGCCTAATTCTGCACCTGCCCAGGATAATTCTTTTTGTAATCTTTACCCTGCATTTCACACTGGGATTTCTCCAGAAACACAACTGTCTCATATCTAATCAAGGAAAGCTTTTCTTTGGTTGTAGGATTTTTCATTGTACAGGTTATAGAGCCAGAGGCTCTGGAGGAGAGTGTGGCTCAAATCCTTTTTTCCTCCTTCCCCCTCCTCCACATTCAAATTTCTCTATGCACTCAGTCCTTGTCTGCAGCCTTTCTCCTAATGTTTGCGATTCAGGTCCTCTGTGGCTCTCTAAGTTCACCCCAGTCTTTTCATGGAAGACAAAACACCTCTTTTCCTTTACTGGCTGGAATTGCAAGACTATAGAAAACAATGTTTTATGTCTCCATTTTACTGTTTTATCTACATCACTTAAACAAAACAAATAACCTGGATCAAAAGAGTAACCAAAGGCATCACACTAAAAAGAAAGAAACCAACCTAAGAAATAATCATAATAAAAAAAGAATATATAGACACCCATAACCAAACACAGCCTGAAAAAAACACAATTAAAACATGAGAAGATAGGTCCATCCTCCCTCAAACTCTAAAACGCAGTTGGAGCACTGGGTTTAGTAGCTTTTATACCCTGGCAATTCCCAGAATTCCACTTTTTAAAGGTACCATACCCTTTATTTCCCAATATATCAAGACGGGGAAAATCGTGGAAATTCTCAGGTATTGTAAGACCCAAGGCTGTCAGCTGTAGTTTTTCATTTCACTGAAGGTCTGTTACTGAAGGTCTCCCTCTACCTCCTCCTCAACTAGCTAGGGTAGCCCTAGCAGAGTAACATGTTTTCAGCCTTTTGCCAAATACAGAAAAGTCCCAGGATTTTACAGACCTGTTATCTACAGAATAGATATCTACCTATCTAGCTATTCTCTGCCTCAAGAACAGCACAGGCACCCACCACTCATCCTATATTCTTTTTTCTCTGCATGACTTAACAGTTACCACCTGTCTTAGATACCTTCACGCTTACACATAGAAGATATCAAAAGGAAAATAGCTGGGGGGAAAGTTCAAAGATTTCAGTTAGGAATACAGTGGGGGAGAAAGAAAGCCAAGGACAGTTCACTCTCATGATATCAGTGTGCGTCCCTCCAAACCGGAAAGAACTAGGCCTCCTCCCTTGATCATGCTGAAGCCTAGGGCAGGGAAAAGGAGGTCGTCCACCTTCCTGTTATTAGAAATCCTCAGATACGCTGGAGGAAATAAATCTTATTATTAGAACTGGTCAGAAAAATCCCAATGAAAAACATTTTTGTTTCTATGAACATTTGCCAGTTCATAGAAATCAAAACATGCTGTGGAGATGGTTTGGTTTTGATGAAGTTTGCCCAGAGACCAGGCAGGAGTCTGATAGAAACCTACCTAGTTTCTTACCAGCTCACCTCCCAGGACCTTGGCAATCCACCTGGTGGATGTTGGGTATCAGGACAGCCCTGTCAGGTAGCACTCCAGTGCTTCCAGGACCTGCGGCTTTGAGGCAGCCCACCATATGATCTGGCTTGGAGTCTGGGACCCTAGGTTTTCTAGAGTCTGCAGGTTCAGGAAAACCAGAAAAGCAGATTGTCCCACAGGTAGGACTCCATATATTGTTGGGGAGCATTTTTAATTTGGGGGAGTTTTTTGTTCTGAATTAGAACAAGGTCATTTTTCTAACTAGCAAAATTCTCCGTCCAGTGGATTTAAAACCAAGAGGTCCTGTTGTTTTAGGGTCTCTGCAAAGACATAATCATGGAAAACCCCTATTTTGAAGATTATATGCTCTAAATAGTTGAGACAGGCAACTGATGCAAAGGGAAGTAGAAGCAGAAAGGACTAAAATGACTTGACCAGGGTCACACAGCAGATCAGTGGCAGAGGGAAGTGGTCTGGTCAGGTCTGCTCAGTTCAGTAAGAGGCTATATTCATTGGATCATGCTCTCTCTTCCACTGCAATCTGGGAACCTTCTTATCTTCATGGCCTACATAATGGTCCTTTGAGCTTTTGATTTTCACTCCCTCCAATTCATGAGGTGCTATCTTAAAAAAATATGATAGAACCTAACAGAGGAAGGAGACTGAGATAATTTTTTCTGCTGGTCCTAAGTCTGGAGACTACTGGTGCTGCTGTGTTTTGGGGAGGTAGACAGTAGGCTGAGACCAAAATAATTCCTTTCACTTGTGATCTAAATTAGATTGGAGGGCAGATCTCTTCAATAGAGAATAAAATGGGGCTATTTCTGAACCAGGTGGAGTCTGCACAAACAGTTAAACAAGTCTAGTTAAACAAGTCCTTCAGAAACCCGCAAAGATAGTGGGGGAAATCCAGCTGTACTTTTTCATCTACCTTTTTTTCTGGCTTAATGCACACATATATATATATAACCCATGAAATGCACAGTACTCTAGAATTAGAGAGGTAGGCGAGAGAAAGAATTTTGTGTTCCTGAGTCAAGAAAAAAGGTGTTCCTGATCCTCTGCAAAAAAAGAAGTCAAGCATTGTCAATTTTCACCATGTGTGTGAACAACTGGTACTAAGCTCTGTATGTACCTGAAGCTGAATGACAGCCATCAGGAGAGGTATGCATGTGCCCAGAGATGAGGATTGTAAAGGGACCATACTCTACGACCTATCTCTGCTAGTACTCAAGTAGTATGCAACATGATTTTATTCTTGCTTCTCTCTGTTACAAAGCAAGTTGCAACCATGAATGATCATTTATTTATTCCACAGCCTTGAAATTTTTTTCTCTTACAAGAAAAACAACAAAACCCCTCCAGGCCAGTGGGCTTCACAGAAAATTGCACAACCCCTTTTGCTGCATTACGTCAAATGGGAGAACTTATTTAATTAGTGACTTTTATAAGGTTTTATTTTTCGATGCCCAATAGAGTAGTTAAGACTGGTAATAAGAAAGAAGTCTGGTACCCAGCCAGAGCTCTTAAGACAATGGTGTAGAGGAAAGAGCCAAGTAATATATTTGAATGTTTTCAATGCCTTGTTATTTTTTTAGCAATGTATTTTAAAATCATTTGAAGGGTGTAAACACCAAGGAGGGGAAGGAAATTGTTCAGGGTGGCCCAAGGGGGGAATAATGAATAATAGAACGGCTTGGTGAATCAGGGAAAAGTTACTCTAGATGTCAGAAGAAATTTCCCAAAGCAAGACCTACATAGCTGAATACTCTCCCCAGGGAGGTGGTAAAAAACCCCATCATTTCAATCTAGATGAGACAAGGCCTGGAAAGAGAAATCCTGCATTGGCAGGATTCCCTTACCCTCCCAGAGAGAAAGTCGACATGGGATTTTCTCTCTGCATGCAGCAAAACAGAGGGAGTTTGAGTACTACATGCTTTCCCCCAGGACCTCTAAACTAGGGCCAGAAGTTACTCATAAATTGGTTTAAGTGATCAGAAACTGGTTTAAACCTGTAACAGAACAGAAGTTCAGTGCACATAAACCAGTTTCAAAGTGGCCAAAATTGGTTTAAGATAAACATGGTTGAATGTAGTATCAGACTTAACTGACTTGGGTCAAACCAGTGTATGGAACTTCTGTCCCAGACCCCTTCCAAGTTTAAGTTAAATTGGAGTCCCCCAGCATCCCAGCATCCTTTTCAGCCCTGGGTTGGGCTGTGCTGTCTGATCCAGAGAGCAGGGCTGGCCCCACCCCTCTGCTTCCTAGCCAGAGCAGGGGTGGGGGCATGGCCAGACTAAAGGAAGACCGCAGCTGGGATCTGCCTGGCCAGGGCAGAGCAACCCCTGTTAGGACCCCCTGCCGCTCCAGTGGCAGGGGCGGGGTGGGGGTGTGGCCAGACACTGGCCAGTATGGCCCCACCATCTGCCAGCCTTGCCCAAGGCTGAAGCTGGGGCTGCAGGGTTGAGCTGGGCTGGCCCATGTGCACTGCTGAGGGTGGGCATGGAGGGGCTGGTCTGGGCCGAGCTATGGGGGCAGGGCCCTTCCCAGCCAGCTGTGGCTCAGGATGGGGCCACAGGAGCTGTGTGCCCAGATTGCTCCTGGCTCCCTGCACCCAGGCTGGGCTGGGCTGTCATGGAGCAGCAGCTGGCAGGGAAGGGTCCTGCCCCTGTGGCCTGGCCCAACCCAGGCCGGCTTCTCCATGCCCACCCTCAGCAGCATCTGCAGCTAGGCCCACTCAGCCCCAGGTGAGGTGGGCAGATAGCAAGGCCAGTGTGGGCTGGGCCACAGGGGCAGGGCCCTTCTCAGCCATCTGCAGCTTCATAGCAGCCCAGCCCAGCACACATGGGCAGCAGCTGGCCAGACAGTGGCATGGAGGTGACACCATTGTAGCCATGGGCAGCTGCCTTGGCAGCTGGACTGGCCACATAGGACATGCTCACAGCTGCCTGGGCTGGCTGCCTGGGGGCCCATGTGTCTGCAGCCATGGCCATTGTGTCCCTGCCCTCCCTTCACATGAGGCTGCTTCCCAGCCTGGCTCTGGCCATGTCACTTGCCACACGTGTGGTGAGAAGGGCAGAAGGCTGAGCAGACCGTGGCTGGGGTCCCTGTGCTGGTGGGACAGTGGGGAGACAGGGAAGTTTAATCTCCCTTCCTGCCCCACCTCACCATAAGTGCTACCCATGCTGGTGTCTGGCCATTCTCCCTCCCTTTGGGACAAGCCTGGCAAGATCTGCTTGCCCCTTCCCCCTCCAGGCATACCCCAGCACACCCCGGCTGGGGTACCTGCAGGCCACAATGGGGATTTAAACCCCTCCTCAATCAGACTTAGCAGCCTGCTGGGGCCTGGCCACGCTCCCTGCATCAGTCAGCTTCCCTCCAGCCTTGCGGCTTCTGCCAAAGGGAAAGGAGGGCTCACTTTAGTGCCCCCCCAGCTTGTAGCATAAGCCACTGCAGGCATGTGACTGCATTTCCAGAATCAAAAGTGAATGTCTATTCATTTGCATATCGATTCAATCTATGCAGGTTAGACTACCTGGCAAAGATTGAATCAATTCAGGCTCAGACTTTTTGAATGTCTGTACTTAGCCTTAGAGATATCAAGGTACAAGCAGCTCTGAGGTCACTGGTTTAGGACATCTAGAGCATTGGGCAGGTATAATAGTGCAGGTGTATCTGAGGTATCTGTGAGGTTACTGGATTGGTCCACTCTTACTTGTATGTGTCAAATAAAGGGACAGGCTACTCTGATGCACTAGAAACTTTAGCTTGATAGTCCAATGTTGAGTCTCAGGCCTCTGCTGCTTCAGGAGCTAGCAGTTCTAGTTTGTTAGGTCTCAGTGATGTTACTGGTTTAGTATCACTAATCTGATGTCAAGCCCCTGGGAATCCCTGGCTCAGCACCTCTCTCTTGCCAGTTTGCATGATGACCTAGAGTTGTCTGAGCCTTACAGATGTGGTATTTTGTAAAGGAAGAGTCCTTTGAGGCAGCAAAGGATTGAGAAAAGTCATCCAGGTAGGCTGCTGGCAGCTAAGCACCTGGATTCTCTACCTCCCCAGGTATCCCAAATACATGTGATGGGGGTGCAGGGATGCTGACTGCTGATGTGACGGTGCTGAAATGTTCAACCTCCAGCCCTCCAGGCTGTTGGAGCAAATTAAAATTGAATCAAGCCTTCCAGCTTGGAAGAAGGCAATCCCTCCTAAACCTCCCCAAAACTCCCCCATATAATGTTTTGAATAATTTTGAAATTTCTATCTCACAAAGAATTTCCATCCCAGAGAAGGAAAGAATGCATCTTGGTTTGTGATGAAAAGTAAGAAATTCAACATTTTATTTGTCAGCTTATTCTACTGCTAAAGTAACTCAGATTCCAACCTGATACAGGAAATGTCACCCTCTCAGGTTAGCAGGAAGGAGAATATTTATCTACCTCACTTTTGAAGCTGATAGAGGCTGACCACAGAGGTGTGCTCTGGAGTCTTGGAAGAGGTAGTGCTTTTACAGTAGCCAAGGAGTCAGTAGACACCAAACTCTGTCATATGACAGGGATATCAACTTTTAACGCCCTGACTCAAATCATGTGACTAGTGCTGGGAAAAAAAGATTCATTTTTTAAGTGTTAGTCCTGTGCCTCACAACCTAAGCACTGTAGTGAATCCTATCTGTTACTGGATTATACTAGTTCACCAGTAACATTGAGGAAGCCAACCCTCACCAGAAGGTTTCTTTGTCACACACAGTATGAAACCTTCTTAATAACTATGCGATGACCATAGCTTATCTATCAGTGCACAGGGGGATAAATGGCCCTCAGCAACTGAATCCAGGACTGCAGAGCTATGAGGTTAGCTATAGCAGCAGAATTGTTGCTCTATAGATCCACCAGAGAGGAGAGAATGTAAGGCATAATGAATAGTGGTTACAAAGCCATTTTTCTTGGATTAAATATAGTGTACATACTCATGTAAGGGACTATGTAAGGAACTGAACATGAATGGGAAGCTGCTGCCCTTTTAGGCCTACAAGCGGTGCTAACAGATTTCCATTTCCTACTGCAGGACAGCTGCAAGGACCTTTCACAACATGCAAAGCTAGATGTGTGAAGGAGCTTCACAGGCTACGGTTTGAGCCAGTGGCCTTGTAGATGGCCAAAATTCCAGTGCAGCCTGATAGCTCAGTAACAAAAGTATTCATATGGAGGGGATTTAGTATGTTCCCTGACAGCAAGAAGAACAACACAATATTGCATGATGGATTCCTAGCAAAAAAAGGAGGAGAAGATGTTCCATTGAACTTTTTCCTTTGTAAAATGAAAAATACAGTTTTTATACTCCACGAGAGGAACCTAGGCATTAATCTCTATGTTAAGAACAGACTTGGCCAGAAGCCACCATCCTTTTGGCTTCAGCTTCCTTCCAATAGATATTTGCCTGCCAATACCAAATGGAAAGGAAATCTTTTGCACACCTGATGATATGCTGAGGATTGTCCATGGCTTCTAACTATCTGGCCCATGCAAAAGGAAAGTGGGAGTGTTTCATTTATCAGAAGCATTCTGAACATTAATGGCTTCCACACGGCTACAGCCACACCAGATCAGAGGGTCGATGCTTTATCATGTGTGAAGGGATATAACTCTCTGTGGCTTCAAGGATGCGTAGGACCTGACAATGCTCAACAGGTGGTTGACGTCAGAGACAGCCTTGAACTCAGAGGCCCAGTCTTATCCTGCCATTTAACAACAGAGGCTCACAAATCACCATGATAACATGTCCAGAATCTAGCAACTTCAAAGAAGAGAGAGAATTGCATTAAAATTATGTGAATGTGGGTTTGAAAAGACAGAGAGAGGATAAGAGACATTCACACAGGGCTACTGGAAAGCTGAACTGTTAGTTATTTTGCTAAGAGCATCTATACATCTAACATGGAACATAGGTGGCTAAGCAAGTTCCAGTAGCCTGCTCAAGGCCCCCCAAACAATGATATTACACTGTAGGGGTATAACTACTCCAGAGTTATGTTAATACTGTTGAAGGACCCCTGCAAAAATATTGGCAAGCCCTTCAAGAACAAAAGTAGACTGTTGGAATAATGACCACACTTTTCCTCATCAGACACTGCATGGATACATATGCAGAGAGGAAATGACTGAACAAAGTACTTTGGCAGTTAAGATATGAGCGCATTAAAATTAAGAGCTACAGGCTCAGTAACAGATTTAGGAAGTAGGTCTCTCCTGTTTAGTTAAACTTCATGCAACTTATTGCATCTTCATATACCTTCATATAGCTTACCCAACTCTAGTGATGAATCTGATTGGAATAAATATATGTATTTTTAAATCCACGGATATTTTTAGCAGAAGCTTAGGGAAGCCAAAAGTGCTGCACTATTCTTCAAGTCATCACTGCAGCAATAGAGAACAACAGCAATGGAGAACAGAAAGGCTACTGCACAACCAGCAGAAACTTTGGTTATGACCAAAGCCTTAGGAACAATATATTGATATCTAAATTTTAATGTTACTATTTATTTTATATATATGTGACGGGCTAGCTGGCAGTGACCTAGCCCAGGGGTTTTGAAAGGGCAAAAGATGATTGGAGGACTTGGGATTCCCTTTCCTCACCAATCAGGCCCAGAGATTCACCCCTCATGTCCCCTGATTGGCCCCTTGGGTCACCTGGAGGGGGATAAAAGGGGCAGCATGGCTAACTCAGGAGGAGACCAGTGAGGGACTATGAGGAAGGAGCTTCAAAGAGCTGGGCCAGCGGGGCGGAAGCAGTTGCCCCAGAAGAGCCTGAAGGAGCAGGACCTGCAGGCAGCAGTGGGACCCTCAGCAGCACGGTGTGTGGCCGGCAAGAGCGGTGTCCTGCTGGGCTCCAGGATCCCCTACGAGAGGCTGTGGCCAGCAGGAGGATCTGAGCAGTCACCTGAGGGGTCCCAGCTCGGCTTCCAGCTCCTCCAATCAGAGGCCAGGCAGCTCGATGTGAGGCCTAGGCTCCAGGAAGATCAAGACCCCTAGCAACTTAGTGGCTGTGTGGCTGTGTTCTTGCCTACCCTGTGGGAGATCTGAGTTCAAGTCCCAGCTTTGGTGATTTGGGGTGAGTGAGCTACCAAGGAGATATTCCTCTTGCAGTAGGCAGGAGCCATTGTGTTTTCCCCCCTTTCTCCCCCTCCAGTGACCCAGGCCCTTTATTTCTTTGACATTTTGTATTTTGTGCCTTTTTATATTTCCCCAACCAGTATTGTTTGCTCTGTTGTTTGTGTTTTGTGTTTTATATTTTGTTAACCCTGTCTTTTGCCAATGATTGTAAGTGTCTAACCTTTGTTGAATCCTACCCCTTGGCGCATTGTGGTGTCTACTTTACCCCCTGATTATGCCTGTTCTGTTCCCTCATTAAAAGGTATATGGTTAAGTCCCCACTGGTGGTCTGGCTCTGCTCTATAGGGGGAGGAGAGTCCCTACACCTCCCACAGCACTTGTACACCTGCTCTGATCCCTTCAATTGGAGAGGGGGTACCTTTTGGAGTACCGCCCAGGTTATATATACAGTAATAATATTTTAGCTTATTATTTATATTGCAACTGTTTCTGTAATATAGTGATACAAGCACCTCATTCTACCATATGCTCTGCAAACTCATGGTGAAAGACAGGCTCTTCCCCAAAGTTTTTGCAATCTAAATAATCCTGGTTTTAGGAAAACATGGCACAACAACATGTTATGTGGAACTAACCTTGGTCACTGCTTTTATTTCTCAACCCATGACTGAACAGCTATAAATGCTGGAGGGAATAATATGACACTTTACCATTCTGCTAATCTTTGGACATGTCTACACTTGTATTTAGGCACACCTAAAATTAATATGCATTAGTTTAATGCGCATTAAGACAATTCAGGCTTGCATCTACATGAGCACATGTTAAAGCGCATTAACATGAACTTGTGGGACTAAAGTTAGTCCCCAAGTTGGTCCATACACAGCATTAATGTGCCTAACGTGCCATCCACATGTGTAGATGCATAGCCTTAATGCACCTTAAATCTGGCTAAAGCGCCTTAAATCAGTGCAGGCAGACACACCCTTTGAGGTGCAAGTATTTCTGTCCCAAGATATAGCTACATCTACAGAGGATCCAGGTCTCAGTGGATGTATATTTAGGCAGAGCTGTAAGTTAGAAATGGTTGACAAATGTGTATTGTGGGGGGCGGGAGGAGGGGATATATTTTGTGAATGTTTTGTAATGCCCTCCTCCCTGTCTACTGAAATTTTGATGAAAATTGTTGAACAGCAAAGATTTGGAAAATTTCTGTCAACTCAAACTTCTGGCGTATATGTACGAGTCATTACTTTCTGCAAAAGCTTCTATTTGATTCTAATAACAATGAGATGACATGGCTCCAATTAATATCTCCAAATTATTTCCTGAGCAAGTGCTTGCACTACCAAAATAACAGGAGTTGTTGCAAACCAGGCACATTGTACACTAACCAAGATTTATATAGGAAACATTGTGTGGCATCTATTTAAATCATGCCTGGCTATACCAAAATCCCCTTTATTAAATCGTTATAAGCTCTTGGACTAGGTGATATCCTTGGCAGCAAGTATCACAAACTCTAATGTGATTTTTGTATTTATGATGGGATCAGCAATAGGATTACATGAAAAGCATCTTTTTCTGTTAACCAAGGAGCTAGTACTTTGACTTTATAAAATTTCTCTACCTATGCAAAAAGAGACAGTTCTCAGGAAAACTTGCATTGGCTTCTGCTTTTTGTGAGTGCAATTTTGCACTTTTCTGCACCTGTCTACATTTTTGTTCCAGTAATTAATGAAGGATACTAATAATCAACACCTACTGGAAGATCAGATACCAGCTCCAGTAAATAGAAGTCTCCCAGTTATAGTAACTGAGAGTCCCTGAGTTGAAAAACTTGGAATTGAAAATACATAACAGGTGGAAGAAATAAACAAGTGGAGAGGAGGAAAAGGCAGAACAACAAAACTAATAGGATGTTTTAGCATCTGCTAGCTGTGTGTACAATTTGTAGCCAGTCATTAGCTGTAATCATAGTAATCACAACTTGCCACCTGCCTAGCTGTTATCAGAGGGCAGTTTTTTGGATAGATGATAACTGTGGTGAGTATTATGTAAAGATTTCAAGGAAATAAAAGAGAACAGGGCTTTATATCTCTTGAATTATTTTTCCACATTTAAAATGTGCTTTAGGTGTAAGCCCAAAGGTATGGGTGGGTAAAATAGACCCACTGACAGTAGGCTGAAGTTTGGGGTAAGGATTATGATAAAATGGAGATCAAGGAGAGTTAGGCACCTACATGCTTTTGAAAATTCCAATAGGTGCTGATTTGTATTTTGGTACCTACATGTCATTAAAAATTTGGGCCTATGTACTCAAATTAACTTTGAAAATGGAAGACAACTAGGGAAAAAAATCAATTAAAAATGTTACTCTGTTTTTCTTCAATTCCCAATCTGTAAAATGGGGATAATAGGGAAGTGCTATCTCATATTGTCCTATGAAAATAAATAGAGAATAAGAGAAAAATAGGGATAGAAGGGACTTCATTTAGTCCAAACCACTGCTCAAGGTAGGATTATCCTAGGTTAAGCCAATGCTTCCAAGCATTTGTCTAACCCAATATTAAAAGCTTTGAAGGAGGATAGTAAGGGCTAGTAGGTTAATACGATTAATAGTTCAGATAGAGGAATAATGGGGCTTTACTTGGATAAAATCCCAGCCTCGTAATGAAAAAGGAATAAATATGCCATTATCTAGATACAACACGGATGTGTGTATCTTGCTATAACCAGCATTTGGAAAATACAGTGGTAGCAAGAAGTTAACCTGAATAGCATAAAACAAGCTTATTATTATTCATTATTTGCATGCAGCAGTACTCAAGAGATCTTCAGCTGATCAGGGTGCCATTGTATTTGATGCTGTAAACCATTAGTTCTCAACTTTTTTAGACTCGAGGCCCCCCATGACTTGAAGTACCCCTCCATTATTTTTGTGAATTGAGCAGCACTCCATTTCAAAAGTGGATTAATTTATTATAGTGCTTGCCTCCTTGCAGAAGGGCCAGGCAGTGGAAGCAAGGCAGTGGCCAGGCTGGGAGGAGCCTGAATCTGCATTTATCTCTTCACACCTTGCAGCACCCTTCAGAAAATATTATGGTACATCTCAGAGTGCCCTGGCACCTACTAGTTGAGAATCACTTCTGTAGACATATATACAGCACACCTACATTGAAACATCTACATTATACCCATTTTCAGGGATAGCAGGCATGGAGCCGGCATTAATGTGCCTAACTATAGCACTCCCTAATGCAGTCCTGAGACAATGTAGAGACGCCCTAGAGTAAATCATAATCCCTGGCCCAAGGAGGTGAGTGTGTGTCTATATGGTACAATACCTATACTCTGGCTTCTTAATGAGGCTCATTAGTCCATATGAAGCATTCAACTACCATGACCACAGTGCTGCTGGTACCTTATACCATAAGGTACCTTTTACCATATGGCATGGGACTGCAAACATTTACAGTCGACAGGACAAGATTTAATGGGTAGGTGAGGCTAATAAATGTCAGGCAAGAAGAAAAGCAAACAGTATTTTCCTAGAAGGATGCTGAGCCTTGAACTTACAGACCAAACCCAATATGAAGATAAGACCAAAATCAGAGTGGGGAAGAGCAGAAAACTCTGGGAAGTCCACTAGGAACTTTATTATTCTGATTAATCTTTTAAACACAGTAGACGAAGGCATTATTGAAAACACTGAGCTAACTATATAGCTAGCTGCCGATTCCTCAGTCCGTTATCACTGATTGAGGCCGTTGAGTTTTGTAATTAAATGCAAAAGTATAAATGAAAAAAATAAGGAATGTGATTTTCAGAGTGACCTAGCTTTTTCCAAATTGGGTATTCAAATAGTGTGAGTAGCTTTGGATAGCTCAGCTGATAGAGATTTGGTGGCTAGCTTTGAAAGTCTCTGGGGACCAGATGCACCTAGAGTAATTACATGGAAGAAAGTTGCGTGTCCTCGATAAGGTGGACATTTTTATCCGCACAGCCAGCATATGTGGTAGAGCAGGATGGTTAGAAATCTTCCCTCAGCACTTGTTATTTGAAGAATAGAAATGAATCAAACAGACTTGGTATATCATTTACTCTGTCTTAAACACTGTTTCAAAGTTCATCTTCTTGTTAGCCTAGGGGGCAATAATCAGATTGATGCCGAATTATGCTAGGGGCTGTACATGTAGAAAATGACAGTCCCTGCTCTAAAAGATTTCCAATCTAAAAGATAGGATAGATCAAGTGAATGAACCAAACAGGCAGGTCAAGATAGGCAGGGGAGACCAGGTAATACTAATAACAGATGTGTGCAATGCATCAGGAGCAATAATTACTACTTGCCACGTAGCTGGTATCAGGTTCTAAAACCAAATTAGCAGAGTTATATAGATGAGTTAAACTAATCATTGAGAAATAGGTAAGTAATGACTTGTTGTTATAACCATTCTGGTTGCAAATATTGCCTTGCTGACTACTTGCAGGCATCTGTGGATTAGTATTTTCAAGGGTCCCTCAGTGGAACAAGTATGTGAAAGAAATACATTTTTCCTTATGTTTTACAGAGCTGGAAGAGTCCTGCATTAGTTTTTGAGGCCCAATATAATCTCAGACCAGCACTGTAACTACCTGCCAAGCTGTTTTTTGGGTCTTTTGGGGAGCGGGAGAGAGGCGGGGGGGTTGTGCAGGTAAATCAGCTAGGATGGCTCCAACTCTTTCTGTCTCCTTTCATTGTTCCAGGCACATCTGCCATAAACAACAGGGAGGGAGCAGTGGGGAACAATGTTTCCTGTTAGGAATTTTCAGATTATAAACCTCTGAGAAGCTCGGATCAAGCAGTTCCATCCAAACTGTAGGAACTGTTTGTTCCTTCTTTTGGCAGTTTTGTGAACGATGCGTGAGCAACAGTATCCCTTCGTTCGTGTATAGGTTACCAGGTTAGGATAGGCAAGAAAGTGTGTGTGTGTGTGTGTGTGTGTGTGTGTGTGTGTGTGTGTGTGTGTGTGTGTGTGTGTGTGTGTGTGCGTGCAAAGAAGGAATGAATCAAAAACACTGAAATTTTATTTATATTGGTTAGGGAGCTGAGAAGCTATGTTCTGATTGGCCACTTTATGAATCACTGGAGAGCTGTATCCACACCAAATAATATTGTAGCCAATGTGGATGTCTGTTTGGCAACTGTACTGAGCAAAAGCCTCCTTAATTATTGTTTTTGCTGCCGGAATCTTGGTGTAATAATAAGGAAAAAAATGCCTTTGTTTCCTTTGTGTTTATGGGACTGTGGGGGTGTGTGTATGTGCACACATGCTTGTATGTGGAGAAACACATGTGCACACTCATTACTGTGTTTCTTCATATAGAACAGGGGGCTGAATGCTCATTAAAGAAAAAAAACTATCACACCATTCTAGCAGCATAAAAAGGCTTTAAAAAAATCAGGGTAAGTGTAAAGCCACAGGGATGTGAAGTGTAAACGATAATCAGGTTAATTTTGGGAAACCGTTGCATTTGTCTTTGCACTAGAACTGGAGTGACACAGCAATGAATCAGACAGTCTTCTTTTCTGTCTCTGTTTATCCAACTGATGAACCTGATGCTGCCCTCCATTCCTCCCTCACCTGCCTGTCGGCCCATGCATTTCTAATCTGTCCCTCACACTCACGTGCAGGACAACAAGAACTACATTAAGAATTTCATTATTATGACCACAGATGACATTTGCTATCTGTTGGTCCTTATTCCTGATAGGGTGTTTTGTTAATGTTGTTGCATGTCCATGAGGGATGTCCCTGAGCCATTCCTCTGCTACTATCATCAAAGAAAGCTTTGCACAAATTCACAAGTCTTGTGGCCTAAAGACAGTAAGGCATATGCTCATTACAGTCTCTTGAGATGAACACGTCTGTAACCCAAGAATTCCATCTTGTCACTTGGTGTCTCCCTCTTGTATGTGGGTTAATTACTCCTGCTTTTTCCCAGCTGACATACATTGTCTTTATATAGTTCTCTACCTTCTGACTTGCTCACTCACTTCTTCCATCTGATTTCCTTATGCATCCATTGCTCATCATCAGGACATGCAGTCTTTGCCTGTGGGCATGTTTTCACACTACATTTCCACGCTGTGTTTCCATAGGCTTGCCCATTCACTTACAAAGGGGCTAAGATCTGACCCTGTTTATCTGTTGTCTGACTCACACTCTTCCTCAACGTGGGATGTATTAATCTCTCTCTTTCTCTCCTTTTGATCTCTTTTGGGACCCATATCCAAAACCCATGGAAGTCAATGGAAAGATTCCTGTTGATTTCAGTGGGCTTCGGATCAGGCCTACATTGAGCACTCACACCATCTTTACTTATTTCTTCACAGTCCCATTGCACAATAAGAGATGGCCTTCCTCTGCCTTCCCTTCCAGAACAGGGAATGGCTATTGTAACGTGGATCATAACCAAAGAGGTACAGGGGTGGGGGGTATCTTTCCATCTCTGGAATGAAATGCTCCAGATCAGAGTGACACCAGGATATCAGAACGGTGTGGAAAGAGAAAGCTTTCTCCCACTGGGTAACTCGGCAGCAACTGCTATTTCAGTAAACATATCATTTTGTGCTCAGTAAACACACATTCCAGAGGAATGCTCTCATTGTTTTTTTGCTCTGTAATGCATTAATGAAGAAATAAAGTTTAGGTTGTGTAATGGTGACAGCTTGAAATCATTTTGCCTAGTGTTATTTCTCAGTGAAGGTTTGGAACGGTAGAAAGCAGAAAAGCCAGATTTGATTCAAACTTACCAACATGTGCAAAAAAAATCCAAACATGCCAACAATTAACTTACCCCCATACCACCCAATAAAACTACCCCTCTCTCTCTCTTTCTCCCAGCCTTGACACATATAGGGCTATTTATGGAGGATACAACACAAAGTAGGTTTACACAAGGCTCTTGTTTTAATTTTTGTTTTATATCCACTGGAACCCTTGAATAGTGAATTCATTTCCTGATATAGTAAACATTTCTGATGGCCAGGATTCTTTTCCTTTTCCCAAATGAACACAAACCCCTGGTCTAACTCACCGGCAGTGCAGTCTATACAAACAGACATATCAGCTACATTTTCAAAGAATGCATCTTAAGCATGCAGCAATAAAAATAAATAAACAGAAACCTTTTCATGAGATCATTTCAAGGACCCAATGCAACTCGGAAGCAAGGAAGCTTTTGTTTCTGAGATCCCTTGCCTCACAGTGTCTTCATTTGCACATGGAAGTAATACTGAAGTTTCACCATATTCCAGGAAACAGTTTTTTTTTTCTCTCACTGTTACACACTAATTATTGCCCATTGACTGATAAATAACATACACATTCCCTCTTATTACTGGTCCTATTTGCATTTTGCAAATACCTCTGCCAGCTCATTTTTGCTGTCATTAAACTAGACAATAGCCCCTGTAATCAAACAGGAAATTGGTAACCGGCAAAAGCTGATTTTTAAAAAATAATAATATTTTTTTTTACTGATGCTAGGGCCAAAATGTTGGTAATTACTTTGAACTATTCAAATAGCCCTTTACCTCATCAACCTGGTCAGTTCTCCCCGCTCTAATACAGTTATCCTTCTTAAAGAGTTAAAAATAAAAAAAAATAATAAAAATGAATGCTACTAAGTGAAATAAAACACCTTCTCCCTGCTCCTTTTTTATATCCACGTGAAGTTATCAAGATTTAGATAGATTTTGACAGATTTTTAAATATTTACTTGTACTGCGAGGAGTAATTTAAATGCTAAGAATAGGGCAATGCTAAGAATGAGCTAAATAAGAATTTGTGAGAAGCTCAGAGGCGCTGTCTATTTACAGTATGCATTTACTATACTGTCCACTCTATTTGTGAAACAGGTCACCTTTTTACCATACTGTAAACTAGGGCCCAGTCTCTGAAAAACGTATTAATGGGAGCCATCACTTCCCATTCAAGTTAATTAGGACCTGTTTCTGCACCAGTTCAGTAAATGGGAGGTTTGCTATTGATTTCAGTGGGGAAAGGACTGGATCCCGAGAGTCCCGGGTGCTCCAAGTTTGCAGTCTTAGTCCATGAGGTATGATTTACATCAGGGATGGCCAGCCTGCAGCATGTATGCTACAAGTGGCACAGATAGCTCCTGGATGTGGCACACAGCAGATCAGAGGGGGAGCAGGAAGTACAATCACAGATATGGCAGGAGAAGGAGATTGCAATGGCAGTTGGGGAGGGTGCAGTGCTTAATTTGTGGTGTGCCTTCCAAAAAGGTTGGCTCCCACTGATTTATATGGGCAAACACTGGCCTTGGCTCTTCACTCTATTATATAAGTTTTATGCCAGCTTAACTCCACCAAAGTCAATGGGGTTATACTGACGTAAAACTGATTAAATAGAATTAGAGATTAGGCCAGTGCCTTTGTACATTGTTTTTGTTATTTGATCCTCTCACATTTTTGTTTGGTGCTTTTACATGCTCCTTACTTCTGGTTGTGCTTTTTCATGGTTGTATTTTTAACTTTGTAAACACTGAATTCTCAGAAAAATTCAAGTAAAGCCAAACAAAAAAAGGCATGTTCAAAATAATGTTACAATCTAATTCAATTTATCTCTCTGTAATTTTATTTGTAGGAAATGAATAACAAGGACAAAGTGGACTACAGCGCTTTCCAGTAATCATAATTGTTTTCACATGCTAATCCATTGATTATGTGTAAGTGTTCAATTATCAAACTATGTTGGGAAAAATGCAACCTAACACTTGAAAAGGTAACTGCATCCATACACACAAACACATAGTGTGTGCACACATATACACTCACATACACTTCCCCAATCACCTACTTGTCTGGGTTCTTCACTCATAAGTGCTATCTATTGAAAATGATGTAAGTGTACCCAACTGCAGCTGCATGTCTAAATAGCTAGCCCATTAGCTAATCCAAATAACTACCAAATGGCCATTTTTTTCACATAACATTGATACTTAATTCTTTTGTTACTTAATTAACTTATTACAGACAATGATCACAGAGGAACTGTTGCTGGATAAATTATTCATAGAACATAATTCATTCAAGAAACATAACCTCTTTTTTGGCCCAAGCAAGATACTTGTGCATATGCCTAACTTTATGCATGTGAGAGTTCCAAGTATCTTGCTGAAGTGGGTCATTTTTTTTTGCAAATTACCCAGAAACAGATGTCTGATAGTCACATTTATTCCATAGGTGGTGTGTTTTCAGTCTACAGGTTGCCTGGAAACTATTCACCTTGATCATTGTTCAAGTATTCCTTATTTGTAGTTGTGCTTTTTGAATATTTACCTACATCATATGTTATTGTTTCTTGCTCTCGATTGGAGGACTCCCAAACCCACAAAAGCTTTGAACATGGTTACAGAAACCCTTCTGGCATGACTACTCATTGGAATACTGATTTGCACAAGAATTTGCCTGACAATACATATTAACACAAGTATTTGCAGCACTGTTCCCTCCTGTCTCCATTCCAGTGCAAAGTTCTGCTTACATTAAAAGGAAATTTTAAGACCACAAACACCATCAAAGTAGTTTAGTGGCTTTTATTTGAATAAGTCTGTGTAAATCCTTTCTTGCCATATTCATCCAAATCTAATCAGGACCTACGCATCATAAAGTGTATACTCTTGCTTATGATGCAACTCAAGCTGCAATGATGCAGAATAAAGTGGACAAATGCAACATGTAAATTCCAGTTAAAATGTATCCCCACTTCTGTTAAGTTGTAGTGTGAAAAATAGGACTCTGTCATGAGAGGATTTCCCTATAATACATGCTGCTTAAGGGAGTTCCAGTGTCATCAGAATAGCAAGGGGAGAAGTGAAAAAAGGAAGAAACTCCTAAACCAGTCTGAGAAGTTTTGGCATCTCCATCACCATCACAAACATCCTCATAGCCTCACTGTCTGAAGATATGACAATGAACATCCAGGATATGTTATTTTGGGGAACCATGAGGCATGCATGCCAGTAAATACAAAGGCCATAAGAGGTGATTCCAGGAATAGAGAAAATTTAGATAAGTGTCAGTTCAGTTTTCCAAAGGGACTCCTTTCTGGCACAGAGTGAGGATTATTTTTACAAGAAGTTGTAGGATTACAGTTCCAAGAAGCAATGACACCATGGGACAAACACATGATTGAGATGTTTGAGACTATTCTAAGCATTTCATCCCTTACATGTAGCTCCTCCTGTGCATGGCAAGAAACCTATATTTTAGAAGTACTTTGAGCATCTGATAATAATGATATTATATTTTATTCCAAGCAGGGGAAAAGGGACATTTTTCTTCTCAGATTATCTGGTACTCCTTGTTCCAAAAGTGTCACAACCAGGGTGGAACTTCTTTGAAGATTGAACATAGTTAAGACAAAGAAAGGGCAGGAATCTACTATCTTCTCCTTATGAACAAACACATTGAAGCCTGTATTGACCATGACAAGCAGCTTCTTACATAAAGCTGTGTCTACCTGTTTCTCAGCCTGACTTGGCTGAGAGACTTTCATGGATTCCACATATAGTTTAACTTAGTACCTGGTGCTGAAAACTCTTCCTCATCATCTGTGTAAATCTTCTCTCAGGCAAGTCATGCCACTGACTGAAGATCTCAGGACTAAAGGTGCTCCTTTCATCCTCACTACCTTCTTGTTCACGTATAAAACCCCCATTCCTTATCATGATACATTCATGTCTCACCTTCTTGGCTGGAGTAGAGTGGCTTGAGTGCATTGACACCCTGCACCTTGCAAATTGACTGCTACCCTACAGTTGGTGATGAAAGCATGAGGAAAATTACATTCAGATATTCATTGTTAAAACTAATGTCAGCTATAAATAAATCTTCCCTTATAGTACTTATACATTATCATATCATATTACCATTTAAAGCACAAAGCAATTGAAAGTGGGGACCAGTGATACTGAACAGATCAAAAGTGATGACAGGTATCTGGCTGCAAGGGGGGTGGGGATAGGGACTCAGGTGGTGTTCTCCTCAATCCTTCTGGTCAAGGGAAGGTCCTGGGCAGAAGTGGATGCATCCTGAAGATCAATGCATAGCTGCACAGATAATGTTGCCAGCAGGGCTTTGGCTTCTTTGACCATGGGGATGTTGTTCCAAAAAGAAGGATTGTTAGGAAGAGACAGGATTCACCTGAGAAGACGGGGAAGAACATCTTTGCAGACAGACTTGGTAACCTAGTGAGGAGGGCTTTAAACTAGGCTCGCTGAGGGTTGGAGACCAAAGCCCTTAGGTAAGTGAGTGACATGGAGAAAGCACAAACAGGAGGGGGCAACAGGGGAGGTCTTCCCATTCTTCCTGAGAAAGTAGGACAATTGTCTAGTTACCTCAGATGTCTGCACACAAATGCATGGAGCCTGGGAAACAAGCAAAAAGAACTGGAAGTCCTTGCACAGTCACAGAACTGTGATATGATTGGAATAATAGAGACTTGGAGGGGTAGCTCACATGACTGAAGTACTGTCATGGTTGGGTAAAAACTGTTCAAAAAGGAAAGGCAGGGGAGAAGAGGTGGAGGAGTTTCTCTTTAAGTTCAAGAGCTGTATGGTTGCTCAGAGCTCCAGCATGACACTGGAGATACGCCTATTGACAGTCTCTGGGTTAGGGTCAGAGGGGAGAGCAACAAGGGTGATGTCACGGTGGGTGTCTACTATAAAGCACCAGACCAGGAGGATGAGGTAGATAAGGCTTTCTTCAAGCATCTAACAGATGTTTCCTAATCACGGGTCATAGTTCATATGGGGGACTTCAATCACCCTGACATCTGCTGAGAGGGCAATACAGCAGTATGCAGGCAATCCAGGAAGGTTTTGGAGAGAGATGAGGGCAACTTCCTGGTGTAAGTGTTGAAGAGGCCAACTAGAGGCTGTACTCTTCTTGATCTGTTGCTCACAAACAGGGAAGAATTGGATGAAGAAGTGGATGGAAATTTGGGCAGCAGTAACCATGTGATGGCTGAGTTCAGAGTCCTGAGAAAAGGAAGGATGGAGAGCAGCAGAGTAAGGACCCTGGACTTCAGAAAAGCAGACTTTGACTCACTCAGAGAACTGATGGGCAGGATCTCTTGGGGGATCACCTGAAAGGGAAAAGAGTCCAGGAAAGTTGGTTGTACTTCAACAAAACCTTACTAAGGGCACAGGAACAATGCATCCTGATGTGCAGGAAGACTAGCAAGTATGGCAGAAAACCAATGTGACAGCAGGGAACTCTTTCGTGAGCTAAAACACAAAAAGGAAGCCTAAAAGAAGTGGAAACTTGGACAAATGATTTGGGAGGAGTGTAAGAATATTTCCTGGGCATGCAGAGATTAAATCAGGAAGGTCAAAGCATAATTGGAGTTGAAGCTAGCAAGGGATGTGAGCAGTAACAAGAAGGGTTTCTACAAGTATGTCAGCAACAAGAGGAAGATCAGGGAAAGTGTGGGGCCCTTCCTGAATGGAGGAGGCACCTTAGAGATAGATAATACAGAAAAGACTGAAGTACTCAATGTTTTTTTCACCTCAGTCTTCACAGGCAAAGTCAGTTCCCAGACTACTGCACCTGGAAGTACAGTTTGGGAAGGAGGTGAGCAGCCATCAGTGATGAAACAACAGGTTAGGGACTATTTTAGAAAAGCTGGATATGTACAAGTCCATGAAGCTAGTCACAGTGCAGCCAAGGGTGCTGAGAGAGTTGGCCATTGTGACTGCAGAGCTGCTAGCCATTAACTTTGAAAACTTGTGGTGACTGGGGAAGAGCAAATATTGTTTCCCAGATGATTGGAGAAGGGCAAATATAGTGCCCATCTTTAAGAAAAGGAAGGAGGATCTGAGGAACTACAAACCAATCAGCCTCACCTCAGTCCCTGGAAAAATCCTTGAGCAGGTCCTCAAGGAACCCATTTCTAAGCACTTGGAGGAGAAGAAGGTGATTAGGAGCAGTGAGCATGGATTTACCAAGGGCAAGTCATGTCTTACAAACCTGATTGCCTTCTATGATGAGATGACTGGCTCTATGGATGCAGGGAGAGCAGTGGATGTGATATAACTTGACTTTACCAAGCAAGGTAAGGAAATATGGGTTGGATGAATGGACTGTAAGGTAGATAGAAAACTGGCTGGATTGTTGGGCTCAAAGGGTATTACTCAATGATTTGTTTTCTAATTAGAAGCCAGCATCAAGTGGTGTGTCCCAGAGTTGGTCCTGGGACCAGTTGTGTTTAATACCATCATCAATGATCCAGAAGATAGAATGGAGTGCACTCTCAGCAAGTTTGCAGATGACACCAGGTAGATATCCTGGAGAACAGAACTAGGATTCAGAGGGTGTGTCTACAAGAAACACCTTACTGTGCAGTAGCACAATATTTTACTGCACAGTAAGCTTTTAGCGCTTTAATAGCATGTGTAGATGTGCCCAGAGAGACCTAGACAACTTGGAAGTTTGTACCAAAAGAAATCTCATGAAGTTCAATAAGGACATGTGCAAAGTCCTACACTTAGGATGGAACAATCCATTCACCAGAACAGGCTGGGGGCTGACTGGCTAAACAACATATATGCAGAAAAAGACTTGGGGATTACATTGGACAATAAGCTGAATATGAGCCAACAGTGTGTCCTTGTTGCCAAGAAGGCTAATGGCATATTGGACTGCATTAGTAGGTGCATTGCCAGCAGATCGAGAGAAGTGATTCTTCCCCTCTATTTGGCACTGGTGAGTCCACACCTTGAGTACTGTGCCCAGTTTTGGGTCCCCTACTGTAGATGTAGACAAATTGGAGAGAGTCCAGAGGAGGGCAATGAAAATGGTTTGGGGGCTGGAGCACATAACTTCTGAGGAGAAGCTGAGGGAACTGGGGTTATTTAGTCTGGAGAAGAGAAGAGTAAAGGGGATTTAATAATAGCCTTCAACTACCTGAAGGATGGTTCCAAAGAGGACAGAGCTAGTCTGTTCTTAGTGGTGGCAGCTGACAGAAGAAGGAGCGATGATCTCAAGTTGCAGCAAGGGAAGTTTAGGTTAGTTGTTAGGAAAATGTTTCTCACTAGGAGGGTAGTAAAACACTGGAACAGGTTACAGGTTCTACCAGAGAGGTGGTGGAAACCCCATCCTTGGAGGTTTTCAAAATCCGACTAGACAAAGCTTTGGCTGGGATGGTCTAGTTGGGGCTGGTCCTGCTTTGAACAGGGGGTTGGACTAGATGACCTCCTGAGGTCCTTTCCAACCCTAATTTTCTCTGTTTCTATGATTCTATACTTCTATAAGAACTTCCTGTACATTATTTGTGCTGTCATTGGCACCGTGAATGGCTCTGTGACATTAACATATTTGCTATTCCACCCAATACTGCTTGGAATTGGTGGTGACATCATAATATTGGTGTACTTTTTTCAATGTCTTGTAGTTTTTTCATAGTGTACTAAACTGAGATATATAAATAAAAAATCTTCACAAGAGAATTTGACCATTTTGCTATCTTTTATGTTGGTTTCATTTGTACTAGATATCCTTCCATTTACTGAAGGATACTTGTTTGCTTCCTATAGCTTCTTGATCATTTACACCTACTAACTGAGGGGGCTTCTGCTATCCTTTCTTTCACCAAATGCTATGACTATTAACCTTATTCTATAGTTGTTCCTATTTGTATTAGAGGAGGCCCCCAAACGAGATCTGACATTCTTTGTGCTAGATAAGGTGCATAGTGCGAGGAAGTCTCTGCTGAAAAGAGTTTACAATCTAGAAAGACATGAAAGGAAAAGAGAGAGAGAGAGAGAGAGAGAGAGGAGTAAATGAAGTTGTGAAGTGACTTGGTCCAAGTCATACAGCAGGTCAATCCCTAGGACCCAGATCACCTCGGTTTCAGTTTAATGCTATAGACCTTAGACAGCTTGAAATAACTTTACAAGCAATCCAGTGAAGCAAATGAGAATCTTCCATGATGCCTTTTTACTTGCTTTTCTGCATTTTTTCCAGGAGGAGGGCTTGGGGATGTGTATGCCTTGTGTGACTGTTACACTATGGGCAAATAACTTCCATGCAAAGTCTACAGATTTTAAAATTTTCTCACTTTTGATTGGATTCCCCCTTTAAAAAAAACAAAACCAAACAACAGCTCTCCCCTGTCCCCCTTCCTTCTCTTTCAGCTTTAATGCTACATTCATAGTATTTACTGTGATGACAACAAGAGACAGAAAAATGGGAGCAACAGAAGCAGTGCTTCGCAGAGTGAGCCAAGAACCCAGAGCCACCTACCCCACAAAGAAATATGTGCCCAAGCTGCAACAGAGACTGTTGATCCTGGATAGACCTCATGAGCTATCTTAGGATCTACAGATAAGACAATCATGGGACTGCAAGGGATTGCCGATGATGTTGAGTATTTTTAGGAAGAATGTTCAACTTAATTCTGTTGTGGTCACTTCAGCTTAGTAGCTCCACTATAGTTATTTGTCAAACAAACCCCTACGTATTATTCAGGACTAAGTCAAGAGTGGCCTCTCCTCTTGTGGGTTCTGGAACTAACTGTTCCAAAAGAACAATAATTTAAGATGATGAGAAGTTATTTCTCTGACCCTTGTCCTGACATGACATATGACCGGTTTATGTGCTGTCAACTTTTATTACAGATTAAATTTAGATGTCTCTGATTTACTTCAATGCACACTCAGTATCTTTTTCTTGATCTGGAGGCAGAAGTATAATTCTACTGGCATGTTTGTATTCTTACAGCTTGGATTTCAAAGATTCACAGATTCATTCATAGGTTCGTAGAATTTAAGGCTAGAAGGAAGCATTAGATCATCTAGTGTGACCTTCTGTACATCAAAGGCCATTAAATGTGAACCAGTTACCTCAATGTAGAGCCCTGTAACTTGTGATCGACTAAACCACATCTTTCAGGAATGCATCTAGACTTGGATTTGAAGATACTGAGTAATGGAGAACCTATCGCTTTTGTCCGAACTGTTATTATTAGGAAATTGTGCCTAATTTCTATTATGATTATTTATTAATTCAGCTTCTGGGCACTGGTACTTCTTTCATCTTGCTCCACCAAATTAAAAAACAGAACTTCAGTGAAATAGTTTTTCCACCTTCCAGATTTTCAACTATTTTCCCCTCCCTGGTACCACAGGCCTTAAAAATGTTTGGGGACTGACTGGCTAAACAACATATCTGCAGAAAAGGATTTGAAGATTACACTGGGCAATAAACTGAATATGAGCCAACAGTGTGCCCTTGTTGCCAAGAAGGCTACACTTTCAAAATTAGCCCCTGCATTTTTTTCCATCAAGGATGATAGAGAAGGATATAAATGTAAATAATAATAATAGTAACAACAATAATAATAATAATAATAAAAAAATATACTCATTTATGGTCATCTATAGTTAGAGCAGCTAGGCATCTTGATCATACGTAATAGTGAATACTGTGCGAGAGGCCTTCTAAGTGATGCAGATCAATCTTTCATCACTCTAATGACATGCTCAACTCAGTGAAGTCTTTGTATTTTCTCTACATGTCTTATTCCTGGTTCTTCCCAGACTTCCTACTGATTAGATGTCCTCCTCACATATCATTCTCCTTTGGTGGCCCCAAAGTTTTTCCCTGTACTTTATCTTGAAGGCAGCCTGTTGTCTTTCTTTCTTTGTAGGACATATCCAGCTCTCACATACATATAAAACAGTAGACTATAATTATCTTTTATATAGGAAGAGTTTTTCTAAGAGTTTTTTAAATATAAAAATGATATGCAGGAAAAAAATTGGTACATAGCATCTACTCTTAGAAGTGCTCTAAGATTTCAATATCCTTTTGAAAAGGCCAATATCCACTGCACATGTAGGTGTTAAAACTGTATATAGTAGTCAAATATTGGTTTCAACCATGTCATCTTCAGAGATTAAAGTCACCTGACTACACCTACCAACTGTTAGGGACCCGGGTGTGGGTGGTCTTGTCTAGTAGTTAGTCACTTACAGTAAAGGTGAAGTCCAGTCTAAGTTGTCAAGAATGCAGAGGGGTCTGAGGTGAGAACTGAAATCAGGAGAGTTAGCTGGAGTCAGGATATGTCGAGTCAAGCCAGGATCAGGAGCCAAAATCAGAAATCAGTAGCCAAAGCCAGAACTAGGAACCAGGCTGCAATCAGGATAGCTAGGAGTCAAACTGGGGCCAGGAACTGAAGTCAGGATAAGCCTGGAGTCAGGACTAAACACTTTAGCTAAAAGTCAATGCCAATAATAAAAAAACCAGGACCACTCAGCAGCCAGGAGCAAGTACTTCAGTCTTTGCCAGACAAGGATACTGGGTCTGGCTTTTAAGGGCTAGAGTGGGTGGGGCGTATTGCTAGGGATGTACCAAAGCCATGATTTTGCAAATAATGCATAAATCTCCAATCCAAACAATGCCTGCAAAATCTGTGGGAAAAAAAAGCTTACTGGAAATAAAATGGTAGCTCCCCAGAGGGAACCAGCAGTCCTTATGGTGCTGCAGCCTGGCCGTACAGCCCACCAGGCTGGTAGGGGGCAGGGGGCCTGCTGGTACAAAGGGGAGCCCCAGGTGTCTGCTGCCGCTGCCCCTCACCACTGATTGTCTGAGGGGACTGCCTTGCATGCAACCCCAACCCTCTCCACCAATTGATGGTGAGGGATGGGCTGCATGATGGACAATCCTCACAACCAATGAGTGGTGAGGAGTGGGGCCATACAATGGACAGCCCTTGCAACCAAGCAGTGGTGAGGGGTGGGGCCACTGGGACCCCTCGGCCAGTCAGAGGCATGGGTGGAGGCCACCGTGATCAGCCCCAAGAAACAGCCCTGCAATCTCCCCGCAAAAGCAGCCAGCTGCCTCCTCAAGTTGTGTTGACTCTTACCTATTACCTACGGCTTCAGGGAGGTGGCTGCCCTGATTGCCTCACTCGGCCCACATGGGACTAGGGCACTGCTCTGATCTTGCTACAGGTGGCTCTTGTTCAGAGGATGAATTACCCTGATGCTCTGACCAACTGAGATGGTTCTGATCTGGTCTCATTACATGGACTATTCCTCTTCTTTACACATCCAAGGACTTCATAAGGCTTTTTGTGCATTGGGTACTCATGTTCAGTTATAAATAGGGATTCATCCCTGAATCCTTTTCAAAGGTACTTCTTTCCAGAATAGATCCCCCCCTCTGTACCCCACCGTGTCCCATCCTGGAGGTACAACCTACATTCCTTTGCATTTGTCTCCATTAAAATGTATTTTGTTTGATGAGATCCAACTTACCAAACAGCAGCACAGATCATTGTGGTATGCATAGGCATATGCCTATGCATACCACAATGATCCTCACTGTTACCTGTCACTCCAGCAATCCTTGTTTTATCCTCAGTTTTGTTAGCAATGATTTTATATTCACTTCTAGATCATTGATAAAAATGGCAGTGTTGGGCTGATCCTTGACTACACCACTTAAAAGAAAAAAAAATCTCCATTTGGTGATGACTCATCACTGACAGATACATTTAGGAATTAGTTAGCTAAATCTAACTTCTTATATTATATAATGTTCTGGTTTTTAAATCCAAATGCCTGCAGTACTCAGTTAAACGCTTTAAAAAGTCTAAGGATGTTATATCTCTGCCATTAGCTTTGTCAATCAAACTTGTTGATCCAGCCTATTTTTCAATATAGAGTCTATTGAATGGTCCTTTCCACTCATAAATTCTGTTTTATTATAGTAGACTAGATTCTATGGAATCTTTAAAATAGACTATTATCTATCTTAATGTTTCTACCAGTCCTCTTTACATAGTTCCTTGTTCATTTGTAACTCCATCATGCTTCCATAATGCCAATTATACTGGGGATCTTCTTTCATTGCCAGGCATTCTAGCTCACATTTTTCACTTTTAAACTGATTTACTGGTACATAGTGGCTTAGAGTGGGATTATTTTCAACGACAGTCGCACATCCAAATCCCAATGGTGAGTGAAATTTTCAGCCTTACCATTTTAATTTTTGGAACACATACCCATTCTTATGGAAAGCCAACATCACACACACACTTAGTTTTCTAGAATGCACCTCTCACCTAGTCTTTCCTCCTGTTCACCTGTAATTCCTGTCCTATCCTTGGTACAGAGTTAATTTTGTATTTAAATGAGCCTGTATGTCATCTTCTTTCCCAGACCTAAAGAATGGCACTTTGTGCCCAAAATCTTGCTCAAGATCTCTCCTAACTATATAGTTGTTCCAATAAAAGATATCACAAAAAAAATCTCTTGCCTCTTGTGCACTTTCTGGACCATTACAGCTATAACAACACTCCAACTTGCCTTTGTATTACTGATAATCCCAGCGGATATCTCAGCCAGATCTGAAGCATCCTCAAGACCTATCAGTTTCTCCTAGATCTGCATTTAAGCAGCACCCCAAAAAACTTTGTTAATCATCTGCATAACAAGTCTAACTCCATTTTGTTTCAGCTGGAGGCTAGGCCATGCTCTTATAGGTATTATGATCCTGTAGAATTTGCTCTTTCTAAAAGTTATGCACTGTCTAATCAATTTAAAGTCCTCCTTGAAGTTTCATCTGTTGAGATCTTGAAATTCAAAGTTATTCAGTAAAGCCACCAAAAAAAACCAATCTGTTTTTCTCATACAGTTGAATATGTAGATAGCAGGCCCAGGGGTGCTCACTCCGCAGCCTTCAGGCCAGATCCAGCCCCCCCTGCCATGTCATCCAGCTCACAGGGAGCCCAGTGAGGGATGATGTGGGGTCCCAGAGAACACTCCCACCATGCAGGCCTGGGTGGGAGTAGCATGGAGCCCTGAGGCAGCATGCAGGGCTGGGTGGAGGTGGTATAGAGCCCACGAACCAACCCTGCACTACTTATGTGGCCCACAGGGCCAAAAGGTTGAGCGCCACTGTTTTAGCTCATCTCAGCTGCTGTCAGTGTTGTTAGAATCTGGGAAAATAATTAGGTTCTAGCAATGTGAAGGCTGCTATTACAGGGGCAAGACACCCAGAGTAACAAAGGAATAAGCCTTATGTAAGCATAAGCATGCCCTGAGCACAGGTTCTGCGTAACAAGGTAAGCGTCTTAATGTGGTGCAAACAGCTGAGCACAAGCATTCCTTCTGACGTTAGCCAATGAGCTTAATTCAGTTTAAGCAGTTCCTTTAATACTGAAATCAATGTGATTTGACAAATGGCTAATACCTGATTTAAGTGGCTACCCCTATTGCCCATGGGCATCTTAAGTGTCTTATCATATCTTATAATGTAATTTGAATTCATCTTACAGGACTTCGCTATGCCCCCTAGTATCAGAAGAAGTTTGACTAGTAAGTTCCTCCACCAGAGAAACTGGGCTCATTCTCTCCATCAGCACACAAACAGATAATGTTACTTCCAAGGGTTGAATCCCCACTCACAACTTGGTTATCTCTTAATGAATCACTCATTTCCAAGTACAGCCTCACTGCATAAGATCTTATGAGATTTTTTGAAACCTTTTGGCAGGGAATTTGTCACTTCATTTTTCCTGTCATCCTTCCTGTTATGAGAGAGGCATCCTTAGTTGAGGGAATAGGCCAGGTTGTTGTGGGGTACATCTGTTCTGTATGTGTGTTATTATGGCCATGGCCTGACAAATCAAGCAAGAATCGATCTGCATTGTGTTAGGTGCTTCATGTAGCATAACAGCAATCCCTAGCCTGATTCTAACACCCTGTCTGTCATCAGCATCCCCATCTCTACCGTGGTTGATTGATAACTTAAGGTCTTGAGATAACTTAAGAGTCCAATCCTTGTGCCACAGACACATCCTCAGAAGTTGCACATCTTTCCAGAGGAGAGAGTGAGCCATAGGCTAGGAAAATGAGATAAATCCTTTCTCCATTCTCTTTTCTCTGCTTCAAGGACAAGATGCTTTACCTCAGGCAGCCAATTGATAAAGCATCTTGCAGCACCACTGGAATCAGTCAGCAGCCAGCTTCTCCCAACTCTTGATGTTAGCATCTATTTTCTTGAAGTATGATTTCATTGTGTTCTTGTACCATTTGCTCAGGCTACTCACTGCAAGATCTCAGGCCATTTCTAAGCTGGGAGTAAAGCATTTGTTTTGGGAATCAGGAGCCAGGCATCTATACACAATGTCTGGTCCAGCAAAGTTAGTGCTTGAGGATCATCAACTCAATGCTGGTAACACTGGCTTCAGCAATGATGCTGGCATTTGTGGAATAATCTTCCCATTTGATGCATTTGATACAGGTGGTCCTATATTTGATGGAGTATTTTGAAGTCCTTGTTAGTGATACCTCTTCAGACTCTTGAGATGATGAAACTAAGTCACCCACATTTCACATCCATAGAGAGTGGGGAAGATGACTGCTTTGTAGGCCTGGATCTTGGTGTCTTTCTGGAGACCACAATGAATAAAGACACACCAAAACAATTTCCCAAAGGAAGCACTTGTGCAACAGATCTTATGCTGGACCTCTTCATCAATGTTTACTCTGTGAGAGGTGGCTACTGAGGTAGGGGAAGTGCTCAACTACCTCCAGAGTCTCTCTCTCAATGGTCTTTCCCTCCCTTCTCTGAAAAGATCCATCATAGTCTGGAGGTTTTCCTCAGTGTACTCAAAAATGGTGCAGTCATTGGCATTCTGAAGGTCAAGGATGGTTGTTTTGAGTGCTATGGTCTTCGAATGAAAGCAACCCAGACTGAAGAGCCCTCCACCCATTGGATACTCAATGTCAATTCTGGAAGGAAGGTAGTCCTTAATGAAAAAGTAAACTGGTCCTGATGTTCCCAACACTTTTCTTGGACCTGAAGGTCAACAAAGATCATGTCCATTGCTCCACCTGAAACCATGCTGAGATTCCAGCAGGACTTCCTCAGCAAGAGGTAGAAGACAGCTCAGGAGGATGCAGGCAAGGATTCTCCATGCTATGGAAAGGAGGGTGATACATTCATCGTTTCCACACACAGACTTATCTTCTTGAAGACAGTCATAACCCTGGCATTCCTTCAGTCCCCAGGAATCTCTTCTTGGTTTCAAATTTGAATAAATTCATACAGTCTCCATACAAGTTCCTTGCTGCCAACCTTGTAGATTTTGCTAGGTATGCCATCTGGTCCAGTAGCCTTGGTATTCTTCATTTCCTTGATGGCATGCCAGACTTCTTCTAGGGTAGGAGGGTTGGTGATGGATCCCCTTTCCGGATGTTGGGGGATGGATTCAGTGGTGGTATCTGCCACAATCAATTCACAGTTCAGGAGGGCCTCAAAGTGCTCTTTCCATCTAGCTTGGATAGATTCATTGTCTTTGAGGAGTATCAAGCCATCCTGTGATTACAGGAAAATAGGACTTTGGGAAGTTGGGCCATAGATGGCTTTCATTGCCTGGAAACAGCTATGTGTGTCATGTTTGTCAGCATATAGATGGATCTCCTTGGCCTTATCTTGACACCACTGATTTTCAGTTTCCCAGATCCTCCTTTGAGCTTTGACTTTAAGGAGCTAATACATCTCCTTCTTCTGCTTCAATGAGGTATTGTCTTACCAAGCAGAATGAGCCCTTTTCTTCTGGTTGAGGAGGGCTCAGATCTTGGTGTCACTCTCATTGAACCAGTTTTGGTTTCAATAGGTGGTGTAGCCAATGGATTCTGCACAGGCCATATGGATGACAATTTTAAAACCCTTTTAGAGCTCTTCAACATAGCCTTTATTTTCGGACATGACAGAGCTTTTGAAGGAAACTACAGCTGTCGAACAATTAAAAAAAATTAATCACAATCACGAAATTAAAGAAAATAGTTCTGAGTTATTTATTAATAGTTAATACTTATGAGTTCCATCAAAGGCATGGCAGGTGAGTCAGGTGGACAGACTGCCCTGGACAGGTGGGTTGACCAGTTTTTTGACCAGCCTTGAGATGGCCCTGTCACAATTCAGGTCTTGAAGAGATTTTGTGTGGAAGGTACTTTGCATTGCTTTTGGCTGTTTTCAGTGTTGTGGAGCAAGCCAGATGTTCCTAATGGATCTGAGAAGATGGTGATCTGTCCAGCAGTCATTAGCTCCTTGAATGGTTGCATGATATGGACACCCATTTGATTATGGGTGCTGGCAATAATATAGTTAAGAACAGGGGTGGGCAATTATTTTACCTGGAGGGACACTTAATGTGTTTTGGCAAGCTGTTGAGTGCTGCATGGGTATCCCTGCCCCTTGAGAAGTGCCCCACCCCCTGGTTGCCATCTTGGAACTGTAAGTCCCTCTGCTTAACCTTTGCCACCAGATGTCCCTCTCCTTGCCCCCAGAAGTACTCCTTTTAGCAAGGGGGTTTGCCATCTCGGAACCAGAAAAAAAATTATATTCTAAAAATCAAACATTTACTATAACATTCATTAATTTGATTTAAAAAAATATTTTTGTCCTGATTTACATGTGTTTGCATAGTGTACATAGAGGTGATTGTATAATAGCATAAAATGAAGTCTTAATATTATATATTGTGGGGGAGTGTGGAGGGATTTGGAACAGTGTGGGGGGTATGGGTGTGGGGGGTATGGCATGCGTGACTGGTGCCTCCTGATCCTGGGGGGACACCAATGGCTGATCACTGACTGGGGGGCAAACCCAGAAGTGCTACCAGCACTTCTTTTGGCACCTTCACATTCTCAGGGGGGGCACTGGTCATTGCCCCCCACTCCCCAGCTGATGAAGGCCAATCTCCCTCCAAGGAACCACCATGAAGTCCAGCCTAGGGTTGCCTGAATGACAGTTGTGTCTGGCCCAAAGAGGCGCTGCACCAGGTTTACCGCTCCCCTGCAGCTGAATAACCGCTTTGCACCTCTTACATCAATGGAGACAGCAATAATGCCGGCTCCAGCATGTAAGGATGCAGGGCCACCAACATCTGCACCTAGAAGAAGGAGCAGAGCTATTGTGGTGGGTGACTCCCTCCTTAGGGGGACTGAGGGACGGATCTGTCGCCCTAACCCTCTGGCCCATGAGGTCTGCTGCCTGCCTGAAGCTCGTGTCCGGGATGTGACAGAGAGAATCCCAAAACTCATCCAGCCCTCTGACCACCATCCCATGCTACTTATCCATCTGAGCACCAATGATACAGCACGGAGAAATCTGGGCTGGCTCATGCATGACTACAGGGCTCTGGGACCAGGGCTCAAGGGTCTGGGAGCACAGTCAGTTTTCTCTTCAATCCTCCCTGTCACAGGACCTGGGCTCCAGAGGGATAGGTGCATTGACAAGGCAAATAGAAGACTCCAGAGATGGTGCCATCATAAGGGGTTTGGCTTTCTCAACCATGGTCCGGACTTCAGAGAGAGCAGAGTTGGGAAGGGATGGCCTCCACCTCACCTGGAAAGGGAAGAAGCTCTTCACAGTTAGAATGGCTGTCCTTCTTGACAGGGCTTTAAACTGAGACCACTGGGGGATGGGTGGTCTACTAATAGTTCTAGCCCAGGTCATGTCAGATGCACTACAATTAACTTGGGCATCCCAAGGGAGACAGCCCAAGGAAAGGTCCCACTAAACTCCTCAGGGAAGCATTGGGCTTCTCATGGCAGACTTAATTGACTGGTTACAAACACCAGGAGCTTGGGAAATAAGCATGAGGAACTGGCCCTTCTCCTATGTGAAAATGATTATGACCTGGTAGGAATTACGAAGACCTGGTGGGACTCCACCTATGATTTGTCAGTGACAATAGAGGGCTATAACTTGTATAGGAGAGGCTGTGTTGGGAAGAGGGGTAGCGATGTAATTCACTACATCAAGGATCAGCTTACCTCCCTGCAAATCGAGTTTCCAAACCAGGAAGGGCATCTTGAGACCTTCTGGGTCAAGGTACGAGGAGAACATGGGGAGGGTGACTTACTTGTAGGAGTCTACTATACATTTCCCCACCAAGATGAAGACCTAGATTGGGAATTCAATAGGGAACCGATTGAAGCCACGCACTCCCGATCCATGATTATCATGGGGGACTTCAACTTCCCTGACGTCTCTTGGGATGAGCACACGGCCAAATCTGACAGGTTGCATAGCTTCCTCACATGCATCGATGACCTCTACCAAACCAGGAGGTCTATGGGCTGACTAGAGGAGAGGCATTCCTTGATCTGGTCCTGGCCAATGGGGCAGGCCTAGTGAGCGATCTGCAGATTGAGGGGAAGCTTGGTGATAGCAACCACAAATTGGTCACCTTCTTAGTTCACTGAAGAGCAGGCAAACCCCTCAGTAAAGCAGAAGTTCTTAATTTTGGGAAGGCTGACTTTTGCAAACTGAGAAAATTGGCCAGTCAGGCAAATAGAGGCCATACCCCCCCAAGAAAAGGGAGTACACGAGGAATGGTCATTTCTTAAAAATATAATCCTTGAAGCACAGGGCAAAGCCATACCATCTCACAAGAAATGCAATCAACGGGCAAGAAAGCCTCCATGGCTGAATAAGGAACTCTTAGACCTTATTAAGCTCAAAAGAGTAGCCTATTCCAGCTGGAAAACAGAAAGCATTACCAAAGAGGGTTACTCTGCACTCGCCTGCACCTGTAGAAAGTGGTTGAGAAAAGCCATGGCTTAAACTGAACTTAGGCTAGCTACGGGAATCAAGGACAACAAAAAGTCATTCTTCAGATATGTGGGAAGTCAGAAAAAGAACAAGGATAGCACTGGGCCTCTGAGAGATCCAACAAGGCAACTGACTTCCAATGCCCAAGAAACGGACAATCAGCTAAATGACTTTTTTGCATCAGTTTTTCACCCTCCCAGGAGGATCATCCTGTCAAGAATGGCACAAACCAACCTGGAAGTGGGCGATGGGCCTAAAATCAATGTGAATCAGATGAGGGAACACCTTGAACTGGACATTCACAAGTCCACAGGCCCAGACAAAATGCACCCGAGAGTCTTGAAAGGGCTGGCAGACATCGCTGCATCCCCCTTGGCAGAGATATTTGAAAAATCGTGGTGCTCGGGTGAGGTTCTGGATGACTAGAAAAGAGCCAACGTGGTCCCTATCTACAAGAAAGGGAAGAGGGATGACCCAGGGAACTATAGACCAATCAGTCTTACATCTGTCCCTGGAAAAATCCTTGAGAAAATTGTCAGGGGAACCATCAACACCAGATTGACAGAAGGCAAGCTTCTGAATGCCAGCCAACATGGCTTTGTGACTGGCAGGTCATGCCTGACCAACCTCATCGCCTTCTATGACCAGGTAACGTGTCTTGGACAAGGGAGATGACATGGTCATCATATACCTGGGCTTCAAGAAGGCCTTTGACCCAGTTCCCCATGATGTCCTCATGGTTAAGCTGGGGAACTGTGGATCACCATATGGTCTGAGGGCTAGGCAACTAGCTACGGGGTCGGACCTAAACTGTACTAGTTAAAGGGAGCAAATCCACATGGTGCAGGGTGACCAGTGGAGTCCCTCAGGGCTCGGTAGTTGAGCCAGTACTTTTTAACATCTTCATTAATGATCCAGATTCAGGAGTCATTTGTGAACTTGCCAAATTCGTGGATGATACCAAATGATGGGGGAGGGCAGTCACACCACAGGACAGGCTGGGGGATACAGGCGGACGTGGACATACTCTCAAGGTGGGCCAACCAAAACCTGATGGCCTTCAATGCAGAGAAGTGTAAGGTGTTGCACCTTGGTAGGAAGAACCCCAGCATACTTACAGGCTCAGCAGTGCAATGTTTGCTAGCACCATGACCGAAAGGTACTTGAGGGTCTTGATTGACCACAAAGTGAATATGAGCCACCAATGTGATGCTGTTGCTGGCAAAGCTAACCAAACTCTGGCATGCATACACTGATGCATCTCAAGCAAAACCAGGGAAGTCATCCTCCTGCTTTACTCAGCCCTGGTGAGACCACAGCTAGAGTACTGCATCTAGTATTGGGCTCCCCACTTCAGGAAGGATGTCAAGAAGCTTGAGAGAGTCCAGAGGAGAGCCACTTGTATGATCCAAGGTCTGGAGGGAAGGCCATACAAGGAGAGGCTGAGGGACTTGGGACTCTTCAGTCTGGAGAAGAGAAAGCTCAGCAGGGACATGGTGGCAGCCTACAATTACATAAGAGGGGTACCTCAGGACCTGGGAGAACACTTGTTCACCATAGCTCCCCAAGGGATGACAAGGTCTAATGGCCATAAACTACAGGAAAGCTAATTTAGACTGGATATAAGAAAAAAGTTCTTTACGGGGCTTGTGTCCAGGGTCTGGAACAAATTCCCCCCAGAGGTAGTGCAAGCACCTACTCTGGACTTCTTAAAAAAACAGGTGGATATATTTCTTGCTGGGGTCACTTGATCCCAGCTGACTTCTCACCTATGGCAGGGGGGCTGGACCCAATGATCTCTCAAGGTCACTTCCAGCCCCTAATGTCTATGAAATCTATGAAATCTCAGGGGGGCACATGCCCCTCCATATTCTCCCCGCCATGTCACCTATGTGGGTGGGTATAGGTTTGTGGGAGGCTGTGGGTGTATGTGTGTGGGTGTGTGTGTATGTGGGGTGTGGCAGATGGTATGGGTGTGTCTGTGGGGGGAGTAGATAGGTGTGAGAGGGTGTGGGTGTATGTATATCAGGTGGGGGAGCATGTGGGTTGTGGGAGGAGGGTGGCTGAGGTGGGTGTGGGGTGTGCATGGGGTGTGTGGGTACATGTGTATGGTGGAGGGGTGGGACCCCTCTACAAACACCTCCCCCCCCCCACACACACACACAACCACTCCCTCAGTGCCCACAGCCCCTGCCACCAGTAGCAGCAGCAGGTGATAAGGTCTCAGGGCACTCATGGACTGCAATAGGCAGAGCTCCTGCCAGCCCAGGCTCCATGCTTCTGCTGCCCCTGACCCCGGGGCACCTGCGCGAGCCATGAGCTGTCACCCACTTACTGCTCCTGCTTAAGAAGGTGCCAATGCTTACAGTGAGTGACTCCAGATGGTCCTGTATCTGTCACTCTGCCTGAAAATGGTGTTCATGGTGACTCCATGAATTTGTATCTCCATGGTGCTGGTGTGCTCCATGCACTTGCTCAGGAGGAGAATGCCATTGGAACTGGCTTTCTGTAGTCCTTCCTTCCCAAAGGTGCCACTCCAGTGTTCCAGGTCATGTCTAACTCTAGTGTTTAAGTCACCAAGGAGAATGATCTTGTCCTCCTTCTGAGTATTAGTCTGTACATGGACAAGGTGGAGTAGAATTGTTCTTTGACATCATTGTCAGCATCAAGCATTGGGGTGTATGCACTGATGATGGTGGCATACTGGTTGTGGCTGAACTTAAGACAGAGGGTCATAAGATGTTTCTTAATGCCCATAGGGAGCTCTATAAGTTGACTGAGAAGCTGATTCTTGATGGCAAAGCTGACACTGTGAACATATCTGTCCTGGGCCAGTTTCCCCAGCCAGAAGAAGGGGTAGTCTTCACTCACTTCCCTCAGCTGACCCTCATGCAGTCATCTTATCTTGCTCAAAACTGCTATGTCAACATAGTATCTCACTATTTTCAAAGAGATATCATCTCTTTGGCTGTTCTTCTTTCTGGTTGTCCATTGTCTCTGTTATCCATTAAGGTGTGAACATTCCATGTTGCAAAAACCAGTGTCTTAATATGATGTTTTTGACTGCAGAGAGTGATCCCATTGAACATGGTTATCCAGCCAGGAGCAGATAACTTCATTACTTCTTGTATCCAGCTTAAGTTTAGGGCATCTTTTCTATCCCTTTCCCATATGGCGTGAGCAGAGGGGATCCTGAATAGGACTACTTATCATGGTAGCAAGTGCCAAATTGCACCCGTTTCATCCCAGGAACAAGATAACCATCAGGCTACTGCCACCTACATGCAGATTCATGGCTGCAGTCCTGTCTCCATCACTATAGGACTTATTGGAGGTTGGTACAAGAGAACATGTTATTTCCAGTCATAGAAGCCTGTGTGGTCCTCTCTGTGGATCGAGACCTTGTGGTGGTGGACAGGCTTGTGAGTCCCAATGATCCTCAGAGCTATGTTGCCCAGAGTCTCACACTCCTGGAAGGGTCACCCCTGGTGAACAGGCCTGAGGGAAAGTTCCAGATAAAAAACTGTCCATCCCCAACTCCTCAACAGCAGATCCAGGGGAAGATGTCAGGATCTCAATGGCTGTAAAAATGGAAGAAGACTGCAGCAAGATGGAGGTGTCCTGTCATCTAGGGTACTCCCTTCCCACTGGGCCCAGACCTCCAACTTGTCAAGATCATGTGGTTGCTGTTTCCATGCACGAGCTTCCTCATGTTAAACAAAGTCAAGGCTCTGTCTGCACTGCCTCCCTGTTGTGGTAAAGCTAATTGCTGAGAAACAAGCCTCTCCCACTCCCTCCTGTTATACATACACCCAATCTGAGCGATTAGGCACACAGTCCTAGCTGTCTACATTGGCCAGCTTCAGGGTGTGGATGTGTGTGTGGAGTGGGAGTACTTGTGAAAGGCTCATTTCTCGATGCTGAGCCCGGGGCTGCCAGGAATATAGCACAGACATGGCCTGAATACTCAAGACATACCAAGGAGGAAAGAGAGGAATGGAGACATAGATAGGTAAAATGTTTTCCCCAGGGTTGAAGGAGCCAGTTGAAGAGACAGGACTAGAACTCAGGTCTTCTGACTCTGTCCCATGCCTCAAAATCTAGGCCTTCAACACTGATGTGAAAGGAGAACTCTACAACACTCCTCAAAGCCTAACTCCATAACCAGTTGTCTCTCTCTTGTGCTCCTCCAGTTCAGCAGTTCTGGTCTCAAAATGCTGCACTCGGTGGACTCTGAGTATCTTGCAATTGGTGGCATACACCTTTGTCCTCCCCCATGCTCTTCCAGTCTGGCCAGGAAGCAGATACATTCTGCAGGCTAAGCACTGAACTGTGTAACACTCACCTCAGCTGATCTCTACCTGTTTTTTAATTCCTTTAGTCATAGTGCTTTTTCCTCCCCACCCAGTAGCTGGTTTGACCTAGATTTTATGTTCAAGCTAGAAGCAAAGATGTGTTTATTTAATGGATATTCTTTACTTTGTTCCACTAACACTCAGATCACTGCACTCTAGCATCTGAAGTGCAGGCAGAGTGAAAACGGTTAATATTTATTGCCTCTGTAGAGCTAAGATATAGACAGATGCGCAGCAATTTTTTGCAGCTCACTCAGATTACTAAACTTTGTTCTGATCTCATTTACAAGTAACCTGCTCCGGGTATTCCCACAAGTTGTATAAAGAGGCATGACTTGAAATTTCGGCATCCCGAGTGGCAGGGAGAGGGGCGAAGCATGCACTTACCTCTATGCATGGGGCTGCCATTCTTGTGGCTGTGACACATGCTGCTGCTGGCTCAGTCCCCTATCAGGGACTGCTGTGGTGGATTGGACTCTGAGGGCTGCCATCCTAGCCCCAGCTCTGAATCAGTGCCCTGAGCTGCTGTCCCTTTCAGCCCCCCACAAATTCATTACTTCTTGCATGGACAATATGAGTTAGATGCACAAGGGAACTTATGTTCAGCTTGACAACAATTGATTTTTAGGCACCCTGCTGCCACTTTCCAGCATACCCGAGAAAGAGATCTTTCTAGTGGGTGCATTCTTAGGGCATCTTCTTTGCTACATTTCAAGATTTGCCATGTATGAAGTGGGAAGGGCATGCTTCTCAGGAGCATCGTGGAGCTGCTATAGACATGCGGTCATCTGGAATCATGGAGACCTGGGGCCAAATCCCTCTCCTACCTAAAGGAATTTAAATGCTGTGCACTTCCTAAGACAGTGCCTACACTGCCAAGCTACAAGTTGTTCTGGGATGGGGTGCTGTCTTTCCTGCTGAAGATGTTCACTTTGTATTGGCTAATTAAATAATTACTGAGAGAGAAAGAGTAGAGCAGTTGCAATACCCTTCTGGAAGTAGGGGAGAGATCTGTGTTTGAGTCCTTTGATTAATGCATCTTTATTATCCATATTGGAACAGCTGCAACAGAAGAGACAGAGAAGTCCACCTCAAAATACCTATAGTCTGGTGGTTAGGATGCCCTCCTCTGAGACAGAAGATGGAGATCTAAGCTAAGCTTGGAAGAGGAGGGACTTGACCCAGGGTCTACCACATCTCGCGTGTATACCATTGGGTAAGAAAGCAGAGGGTGGGGAGGGGACACCTCCTCTTCCTTGCAGCATTTTGTGTGGGGTTAAGTGCACTCTGAGCATATCCACTGGATTGTGCCTGGAGGACAGATGAATGCCTCCCTTAGCCTGCTAGGATGAGTGCTGAATTGCTTAACGCAGTTAAGATGTAGACAGCTCTGTGAACATTTTAGCAGTGGAAACATAGGTGCATAAGAAATCTAGCTGTCATCAGGTATAGGTGGGGGTTTGGATAACTGGTTTTCTTTTTACCAGGGGCTTGAAGTGGCAGTTAGGTACCTTAGTCTCCATGGCAAATCTAGCTTTTTTTTGCTCTTGGCATCCTGTGACTGGAATTCAGGTTATATATTTTTAAGTGTGATTGCAAAGATAGTGTTCTGTGGCTGATCATAGATTGGAACTGAAAGGTAATTTGTTCTGAAACTGAGTGCATGACTGCATTCAGATGCTGTGATGTGGAGGTGTTAAAATGAATTAAGATTGATGCAGAATGGCATATGGGCTTCATTCATGTCTGAGAGATCTGCACTGATGAAGAATACTTTGATAATAAGAATAATGAAATTAATTTCTCTTATGGTAGTACTTAGGGGCTTTAGTCAGAGACCAGGACTCCATAATGCCAGAGAGCCAAGTAAAACAAAACAGAACAAAAAGATGGTCCATTCCCTGAAGAATTTACACTGCAAGTACCATATGAGTTGCATGCCAGGGAAGACAACAAATGAGGCAAAGAAGAATCTGAACTGTAGGCTAAGCAAGTCCATACTGTGAAGTATCATTGGGCAAAGTGCTTCTCCTGCTTAGTTCAATGAACTAAATCCAAGACTTTTAAACACAAGGAATTCTCTGAAACATCATCTTTCTGATTAAAGGAAGTGTTTGGGGAGCGACAGAGAATGTTATTTTACATTCTCCTACACAAATAACCCTTGTTCTTGTAGTTTTCTTTTAATAAGGTCTATAATTTCTCTCAAATTTTGATTTCTGCTTTTCTTGGATACTTGCTGTGAAATCTAAGCATCTCACAATCTTTAATGTATTTTTCCTCACAATATCCCTATGAGTTAAGGAGTGGTCCTTATCTAATTTTTCCAGGTGGGGGAACGGAGGCAAAGAAAGGCTGCATGACTTGCCCCAGGTGTCACAGGAAGGCTGTGGAGAAGCAAGGAGATCAGCCTTCCTCTCCACTAGATCATCCTCTCTCTCTCTATTTTCTAGCCTTTTGATGGCCAAAAAATAAAGCCATCAAGGACAGAGCAAAGCCATAAGGTATGCATGTGGACCTAGATCTAGCCTCCTCCAGATTTGGGGCAGTTTCAACTGGAGCTCTGAGTCAAGCTCCTCTCAGAAGAAAAGGGTATAAAATGGCATGGAAAAAAAAAAAAAAAAAACTACTCAAGAAGGGTCTCTAAGAATCTCTCTCTGTCTCCCTCCCTCTCTCTGCCCTTCCACCAGCCCCTTTGGGACCTGCCTAATCTTATTTCCAGAATCTGGTTGTGTCCCTTTAGGTCTCTCTCACCTGACTCTTTGGCATATTTAGAGCATAGCCACTTCTTTCTCCCTCCCCCACTGCAGAACAGTCCAGCTACGACCTTGACCACGATGCCCAAGAGGCTTTGGAGTTTGTCTGAAACAAAAGAAAAATATTGCGAAAGGCTGCAATGTCAAATAATGCTTCCATTTAGCAGGAATTTTTCTCCCCTTGCATTCTCGGGCAGCACCTGCTGCGTGAGGCTGCTGGCCAGCTCCACTGAGCCTCTGTGGTAAAACAAACAAAAACAGCAGGAAAAAAATTCCTCTTTATAACGCCTGTTATCCTCAGGCTACCTTCCAACACTCCCTCTCCTCCCCCATCTCTATTGCTCTTTCTCTAGGGAAACGGTTATACTACGAGGCCAGAAAGTCTTGTGCAAATGGACAGATGAGCCATGTAGACAGAGCCCTTGTTGTATTGAAAACAGGATTGTTTTCTGCCTCTCTCTTCTTGTCTGAAATCAGGAGAGGTTCTTATCAATGCCCTGGCCAAAAAAGGGAACGTGAAATATTAGCACCTCAGCAACAGCAGCTGATAAATACAAGTTATTCTAAATCAGACAGGATGAAAAGGGCTAAGAACAGGGTGTAGTGCGTGTGCATGTGTGTGGGGTGTGGCTAGACGGGTGGGGTAAGGCCAAGTTTTCTGAGATGTTCATATCTCAATGCACAGTCCTTACATCACAAATATTTATATGCTCCTCCTTCTGACTTATACCCTCAGTACAGTATATCTTACTATTTAGTGTTTTACATGCAATCCTGTTTTGTGTTTTGAACAGCAGTGGAAATGCCCATGCTAGGTGTTGTTCTTATTTAGCTAATGTCTAGCCAGCATGGTGTACCTGTCCTATACCTGCTGATGCCATCCTGCTGCTCTAGCCCTCTGAACGCTGATGAGGATTTCTGGTGTGTCAAGAAAACATGTGGGTTCCTTTAGCCTCACAAGGGGAAAAAAATACCTTTTTCTTACCTCGCAATCTCTCTGTGGACCGCTCTGTCTCCATTTCAGCTCCTATGTCCGCTGCTGAAAGAAAAAAAAAAAAGACTTGCATCATCATGTTTCTGAACTAGTTTTGGGCTCTTCCTCCTGATGAAGTTTCCCTAAGCAACCCTATCTGTGGCACAAACATGGAGTCACAGATTTTAAGGTCAGAAAGTGGTGTTATGATGGTCTTGTCATCCCTCTGTCATAGTGCTAGTTGTTAAATGACTGCTGTATTCAGAAAGTAAATACAAAGCAGCCATTTCAGGAGTGTGGAGAGAAGGTAGCAGAGCCCCGTGGCCAAGGAAATCACTTACAGGCATTTGGGAAGAGAGAGCAGAAAAGCGAAATGTCCTTTCCTGCAGTTATACAGTAACAGTAATATTGCTATTAAAACAAGGACAATGGTGCAGGTATAAAGAGGAGTTCCTCCCAAACTAGAACAGTCACTAATTTCTTCATTAGACTGCTTTAGGCCTTCCTATAAAATTAAAGTAGATTCATTCTTCAGATTCACAGATCTGAAAAACAGATCCTACCCCTTCCTCCCTTTGCTAGAAATAAAGCCCCATCTAGCTAATCATTGCTACAGGGAACAGGTAAAGCAAAAGAGTGTGCATGCCCTTTGGCATTCAACTTCTTTCTCCCACAAGTAATGCTAATAGCTTGCCTCTCTCTCTGTTAATGTTTAGTCTATTCATGTATATCTTATAGGGGTATATAGAACACATATACAGTTAAAGTGTTGCCATTTACTCTAACCAGTGTGGTAGGACTGGTTAGAGGCATGCATGTTGCCTCTATAACCAGAAGCAATGATCTCAAGTTGCAGCAAGGGAAAGTTAGGTTGGATATTAGGAAAAACTCTCACAAGAAGGGTGGTGAAGCACTGGAATAGGTTACCTAGAGAGATGGTGGAATCTCTATCCTTGGAGGTTTTTAAGGCCCGGCTCAACAAAGCCCTGGCTGGGATGATCTAGTTGGGGATGGTCCTGCTTTGAGCAGAAAGTGAGACTAGATGACCTCCTGAAGACCCTTCCAACCCTAATTTTCTATGATTCTATGTCTTTTTTAGTTTTCTCCTTTACTGTAGCTGTAACAGGAGGGACGCCGTGCTAGCCCTTGCCGCCTCCTCTACTGTGCCAAGCTTCGGACTTGCATCCTCCTATTCTCGCCCACCACGACTTTGATGATAAGTGTTTTTGTAGGGAGGCTACCTCTCCTCCACTTGGCCACAGTTCTCCTGCTCTGGGTGTCCGGCGTGTCTAGGCCTTGCGGGCCTTCTCTATACGCCACCGTTCTCACTGGGCTCCTCCCTCCGCAGGGCTGCCCTTCTCACCGGGCTCTTCTTTGGAGCTGGGGTCTGTACCATCAAACTCCATGCCCTCACTGGGGCTGGGATCCTCACTCTACCATGAGTCCCCTATGAGGCCTCCTCCATCCCCTTATAGCCTCACCCAAACCACTGGTGTAACAATAGCAAACAACATAAACACAGGTCCCTGGGCTACAACGCAAACATAAGCCTCCAGCTACAACTAGGCTCAGGCCTACCGGGTTTTCTCTCCTACCGTGGTGACCAATGCTGCTCTGGAATTCTCTCTCTCTCTCTCTCTCTCTCTCTCTCTCTCTCTCTCTCTCTCTCTCTCTCTCTCTCTCTCTCTCCCTCCCTCCCTCCCTCCCTCCCTCCTGGCTAAGAGCTTCCTCATCCTTAGCTATTGGTAGGGAACCCCCTGCCTGCCCTCCTGCCTGTGGTTTATATAGTCCAGGCCCTGCCCCTTCTTTCAGCCAGCTAGGCAGGTGTAACCCATTAGCCCCCTTTTGTTGCCTTGGCGACCAGCACCTGACGAGCCTTCCTTGCTCTTGTAGTAGCAGGCACCTTAGTGTCCTGCTACAGTAGCCCTCCGGTTCATTTGGTTAAAATCGGTATGTAATCTGTTAGGTTGTATGTTATAGGTCCCTTTTGTACTCTGCGGGTATGAATCCTTTTGAGCCTCCACTAGAGAAGTTTGGGTCTTTGTTTTGTAACCACGTATGAGTTTAGTCTACAGCATTGGCCAGGAAGGTATCTTTTTCATAAAAATAGATAGATGGATAGCTAGATAGATGGATAGTTGGATGGCTATTTAGATGGAAATGATGAACTAAAAAGCATCTCCCTTTTTCCCAATAGACATCTGCTCCTAACAGCTCTGCTTGGCATCGAGTTTTACCTACTTGAGACACTTTAAACCAGAAGTAGTGTAATGTGGGTCACTAGCCTTGGGCACAAACTCAGAAGAGGTAACTGGAATGACAGCCCTCAAGAACCTCATATTGGCATTGCCACCATGGCAGCTTGTGTTTGGGGAGCTTATGCTAAGGCAGCAGCAGCCTACTTTGTCCCCACAACTACGGTGGCCTCTATGTGAGGGCATAAGAACTTGCTTCTTTTCCCTGTCTCCCTGCCTAGGGTACCAGATTTTCAGGTCACACCTCTGACTAATTGTGAGAAGTCTTTTTTTTTTTTCATTTCATTTTCTCTTTGGTAAGGATGGCATAGGCCCTTATATTAGTATTTTATTTAGCCTAAATGTTAGAGCTGATGAGTTTTCAAAAGACAGCTACTGCAGAGTGTCATCATTACCCCTTACAGGAGTCACCTGAGACCCCACCCTTATTTCTCTAGCTATCCCACTATATCTCCTACAGAATAGAGTTTCCCCAGGTAAACAAACATTATCTTGGCTTTTTCTTCGTTTTCTTCTTCTTCTTCCAAGTCAGACATAGCACATTTGCTTTTTTCTCTACCTTTGTAATTTCAGGCTAGAGTTAGCATTTAACTAGTCAGATTGGTGCAAGCCTGTGTAATTACTGTTCTGATTGTGCTGTGCAGGCCCAGTGCAAGAAACTCTCCTCCAGTGACCCAGCTTGAATGGCCAGGCTGCATTTTATTTCACACGCTGGCTCTTGAAAGAGATTCTCCCACCAGGAGTCAGTGTTAAGGACTCCCTGCCCGATTCCACAGAGCAAATGATTCTGGGCCAGCAGTGATGAGGAGGTCCTAGTTACCCCTAGTTTCGCTGAAAGAAAGGGAAGCGGGGTAATCCCCCAGCCTGAGAACACACAACATAAGGCCATCAAAGGTATCTTCTGGGAATGGCACTGGATTGCTGGCTGTGGGGAGCATCCAGGTATTGCAAAAATCAGATACTCTCACAAACACCATGATAGGCAATACTGATGTACCTCTGCGAAGTGGCAACAGGACCGAGTACAGTTCTTTTTTGTTTCAGAAATCTGGAGCCTCTCCTGGGGAACCTGTAGACTTTTATTCCCTGAATCCTGGGTCTTTGAAGCCCTGCACAGGGGATTTTCTTTCTATAGCAAAATCCTGAATTCTTGCAATCTCCTGAATCCATAACTCCCTTGGGAGGAATGGAGAGGAGTTCCATAAAAACTTCCCTGTCTCTTTTTATCTCGCTGTCCTTGTCAGTCAGTGAACCGTGAAGCCGCATTGGAGAGAGAAATGAACTCTGACCTCATTTTTTCGACAATTAGCTAGACTGGGCTTTTATTTTTCTTTTGCCTCTTCACTTTTTAAATGATTAATAAGACAATTTGGTCTTCCACTTCTGTGGTGAGGTGTGTGCTGACAAAGCATTACATCGCCTCTTCCAGGTCACCCGGCAGCAGGCCATTTCTTTGTGAAAACACAGGAATTGGAGGGATTTATTTGAAGAATTCAGAGGCTGAGACACAGGAATTTTTGCCCTTCAGACCCTGGCAACTGTTTGTCTGCAGCGGTCTCCAAGTGCTAACAACTGCCACAGGCGAGGAGGGGCTGATCAACGGGAACCTGCAATCTTTCAAAAACAGGGTTTTTTCTACCCTAATATGCAGCCACTGACCCTCATCCTGCGTTCTGCTGTCATGATCTCTGGTGTGCAAAAAAGTTATGGATGACAAAGCACAGGGCTGTAAACACTCTGGCTTTCAAAGCACAAATGAAAGCTCGCTCCGGTGAACTCAGCACCTGAAACAAATCTGAATTCTTTGCTGGGCATTTCAATCCCGGACTCCTCCCCTCTTCTCCCCACAACATTTTAAAGCCCTGCTGATGTGTGGTTTGAGCACTGATTGTTAGGGAGTAAGGGCATGGGCTATTTCCTTTCCTGAATGGTCCCATTGATGCTTGTACTTGCATCATGTTTTACTTGATAGGGATAACTTTTAGCACGTGAAGCAGTCCTTGAATGCTCCCAGATATGCTCAGAAAATTCTGAGGGAGGGTGTCCTATGATTTTGTCCAAGTGAATAATCTGATGGAGGCTCAGGTAAGTTGACAACCCACCAAACCCCAACTCTGGAGACCTTCATGGCATCCACCTCCCTACCTTGAGCCTCTCAATAGCCAAATGGCTCTATGCAGCTGCCCAAGCTTTGAACATGTTTCCCCAAAACTCTCTGGACCCCAGTTTTCCCAGCTGTTGACAGGAAACTGTCAGGCAAGGTGGGCTAAGATTTTCTCACACTCTATAGCCAGCTGCCACTTTCCATCAAAAGGCCTTTACAAAGGAAGCCATGAAAGCTCTGTGGACTGACATGTTTGAAATGAGACCGGACAAGGACTGGAGAAAAATTGTGTGAGAAACAATTCGACTTTGGCCTCTCGTGGATGGCTTAATAGGATTTTTTTGTTTTCATCTCTGACTTCTATGACTGCAAGCAATACATGTTTTGTCAAGGAAAACACATGGAAATTGAACCTTTTTTCTGTGTTGCTTCAAGCTGTTCTGTTCATTCTAGGATACTGTTCCACTCTTCCCAGGATCAATTTCAACCCTATATAGAAGAGCATAATATCTATGCAATAGTTAAGTCCTTTTTAAACCCTATTTTACAGACTTCAATACTGGTAGGTGTCTACACAGGGATGAATTTCACCTGAGGTGCAAACCAAGACCAGAAGAATGACTGGTCTTTTTTCTATTTATCTCAGTTTTCTATAGAATTGACCCAATACCCATTGCTATAGCAATCACTGCTTAGAGTGTTATAGCTTTTTCTGTGTGGGATGCTAGCTTTCATCCTGTCTTAGTGTTACTGTATGATCACATAGGGTTACATGCAGCTGACAAGAGTGAAACTAGAGAGAATATACTGCTGCATTGACGCCTAAAGTGTGTTAGTACTGATGAGGCTCATGGGAATGAAGTACTGAGGAGGGGAGAAAACAGATGAGTAACTTAATAGCTTCAAGGACAGTGCCTTACCCAGGGACTGATCCAAAGCCCCTTGAAGTCAAAGGAAAGACTTATTGATTTAAGTGGACTTTGGATGAGTCCTGTGGTATAAATCAGCAAAGTTCAATTGACTTCAAAGCAGCTGCACTGATCTACTGCAGCTAAGGCTTTGACCTTTAAATGTTTTGTGTCCCCCTCTCTATTTTTCATAGGGTGGAAGTTTTTCTACAAAATAAAAATGGGAGGTCTGGAAGGAGGAGAACTTCTAATAAATTTGAGGCCTATCCCAAATTAAAGATTTGGCATCCCCCATGGGTCAAGGACTTAGCTCCAGACAAGCTCTTTACTTATTGTTTGATTATGGAAATCTTTTTGTAAATTGGCATAGGTGAAAGGCACCGGACTGATGGCACAGGAGACCGGTTGAAATCTCCTGTTTATCCACAGAACATTTATAATATGGACATCAATAGTTGAAACATCTAATAGCCTCCGTCCTGATCGGACTGTAGTTTTGTCTAGAGGAGAGGTCATCTGTTTGATTCAGGTTTCATGGCTGATTCAGTCCTGGGCTGAGATTCATTCCTACTGCTCTGCCTCCCTAGCCATCTTTCATTTCACAGAAGCCACTGACCACCTGTGTTAGAGATCACTTCTACAAGGTGCCAAAGACCTCCTTGAAAACGCTAATTTTTTTTCAGTTTCCTACCAGGCCAGTGGGAATGGAGGAAGCACAGCAGCTCACAAAATAAGAACATTATATTTTAAAGCACTTAGGACCCAAACTTTCTCCAGCTAAAATCAATGGTGCAACTCCCACCATTTTCACTAGGTAACAGGAACTAGCCATTAGTTTTCTACTGACCTTCACTGACTACAGACCCTTGACCTATAGGTGACAGGCTCTGGTATCCTATTCATAAGTCCTGAGCCTTCCTGTATCAGAGCTCTGAGTTGTTTTCAAGCTGGGTGTTTTTCTAAGATTTCCAGGAGGCTTTGCCTGCTCCTTAAATCTTTTTTTGGAAGGATTGTTATCTGTCCAGATGTTCAAGAGGGGGAGGAATCTGAATGAAGTCTTCTTCATCACCTCTAACAAATGTTCCCTTTCTCTGGCAGATGCTTCCCACTCCTCCCACTCCACAGCCACAGCTGGGCAGCTGTGAGGAACATGCCAAGATACATCAGGCTCTGTAGATAAGGTATTCCATACAGTGCAAGAGGAAAAACTAAAACAGCCACTGCCCCAATGCCAGGGCTCTAAAATACAAGTGTTCAAGCACGTAATGCATGCAACTTGTTAATAAGAAATAAAAATATATTTAATGGCTTATAGAATGTTTCTTAATATTCCTATATCAGCTTAGCCCCCAACTCTGAATGGGACCCCATTCTGTCAGGCACTGTGCAAGCACACAGTGAGATACAATCATTTTTCCAAAGGGGTTAGCAGTACAGGAAGGTGAAATGACTTTTCCAAGGTGACACAGCAAATCAGCAGCAGAGCCAGTAGCTGCCTTATTCCCAAAGCCTGTTAGTCCAAATGACTTATTACAGAGAACTTCTGTCACATCCCTCTCATTAAGCTTTCCAGACTGTATAAATAATATAACACAGCTAGCTAAATAAGGGTCCCCACATATGTGTTACTATTTTTGTCCTTGTTTCTTCAGACAAATACCTATGCAAAATTCTTCAAAAGTTATGTCTAATCCACAGGCCAATCAGTAGTATCATGAGTCAAGGTCTCATGAGCCAAGGCCTTTGTATAGTGTCATTGCAACATGGATTTTAATGCTAAAGTATTGACAATTCCTTAGCAAGAAGGAGGGCACTGGGTTGAGCCATGTGCCTCTCCTTTCGTAAGAGTATGTCCCACAGGTTGCTAACTTCCCTACCACTGCATATAAGGAGCAGGGGAAATTGATTCTAACATGAATGAAGATACTGATTCAGAAGGGTCTTAAGAAGAAAACTTTCAACCGTGGAGGAAATGGAGAGCAACAAGAAACTATGAAGGAAAAGATACCAACCTGTTTGAGACCAATCATGTAAAACAAATAATACAAGCTCCTGAACTGGAACTGGAATATGGCTCTCTGAACCTCATTCTCTTCTCTTATGCTCCAGGGTAAGTAAATTCATGGGGTAATGTCACGGCAATCAACAGAAATACAATAATGTTCACAAGTAGTGTAAGTGAGAGAAGAACCAGAGCCTTTTTTTTCCTTTCTCTGGAGTTTTCTAGAACCAAACACCCTGCTCTCTTGGTGGAAACCAAAAGGCTATAGGTCCAAAACAATTTTTGGAAACAGTGTGAGAGTGAGAAGCAGGAGATGGATGCGACAAATGCATCTAACCCATATACAATCACCCAGCAATAATTTGGCTGCAGACAGTAAGGAGTGTGACCATCTATCCATGAGGATATATTACCCTGGCATCTTGATTCTATCATTTGAGCACTAACAACTTCTAGCAAAGGAGTAGAAGGGCAGTCAGTAGCTCAACCAGGAGTGTAGCAACACTTGTTGCTCATGATACAACCTTAACTTCATTGGAAGCATCAAGACTTCCCAACCCATGATTGTCATCTCCACTTTTGGTGGGAAAAACAAAGATCCCAAACTCTACCACACTCACACCCATATTTAATAATCTAGCAGCCCATATTTGACTATTTCTAGTATCAAGGAGCACCCCGCTTCTGTCTATTTGAGCTTGATGGTATTAAAGGTAGTCTGATAGCTTGTCTGATAAAAGCAGGAGCTGGAGAGTGAGGTCTAGCCACAAGAGTATGGCTGGAGCATCTGAGGTTCTGCATGAGGTGCTATCAAGTTGAACCCCAGCTCCTGAGTACAAGTCTCTGCTGTCCATGAGTGAACAGCAACATGCAGTTGCCTCATTGAAATTAAAATGATCGCCCTTCCCCAGGGGTGAAACATTCCAGTGAGAACCATGGAGTCATGGGAACCTGCTTTAAAGAACTGTCTGGAGACACTGGTATTCTTGTTTTACAGTTGATTAAATGAACTTTCCTTAACAGACGTTAAATCTAGGAACCCCGCCCTCTCCCCCCACCTCCATGTAATTTTTTGAATTGCACAGGGAATTCTAATCTGCTCGATTACAGGTTTTGGAAGGCAGAAACCATTCAGTCTTGGTTGGCTGAAACCTCTTTGGCTGTTGTTTTTAATTATCCCTAGAATGTATAATATCTCCTTTTCTAATGTTTTATTGTTCCGCTCAGAGGTTCTTCTGAGGACACCTGTCATTCATATAGGGAATAATTCCAAAAGCTTTTTCACCTACCTTATTCCATCAGTGGGACAACACCAAGGGTAAGGTGATTCTCAAGGTAAGCTAGGGTGGCAGAATGTGAGAGAGTTATTAAAGTGGTTTATCAGAAGAATATATGGAGAGCAAGGGGCAATCTAAAAAATATAATCTGAGTCTCCTGATTTATGTCCTAGTCCCAAGGCTTCACCAATTCTTTTGGATACAAGAGAACTCATATTGAACCCCAGGAACCCTAGGAACCTTGTCTGCATATTGAGTTATCATTTCTCTGCACTAATTCACGCAAGCCATGGGCAAATGATTTCATTCCATTCCATGGGAATGTTGAGTACTTAGCATTCGATCTCACCACAATACTTTCCCAAAGAGTGTAGCACTAAATAGGTTGAATACAGCTGGCAGGAAGAGTTTTCACATTCCACAAAAAAATCTTGAGATTTTGACAATTGTTCCTATTCCAAGTTGGGATGAAAAGATGAAATCTCAAACATTTCATCAAATAATAATCTGGAAAAAAAATCAAATTAAAGAAAATAAGGATGTTTTGGTTCCATTTCAACCTTTTATCACTTTAACCATTCTCTCTAAATCTCAGCCAGACTTCTAAAACAAAAATTCCCGATACATACTATATCTTTCATTGTGAAAATATGAAAAATTGGACATTTTAAGAATTCTGGGCCTTTTTTTTTTTTTTTTTTAAATCAGGAGATGTGTCAAAATGACAGATTCAGTTTCAACCTTCTAACACTTTCCAGCAAAAAAAAAAGGTTTAACCTGGAAAAGCCCAACCAGAGCTTATGTTGAGTTCTTTTGAAAAGCTGGCTGTCCACTTTGGCATCTCTGTGGAGAACTGAGTGAAAATCTGTCCCTGGTTGTAGGTATGATGCCTTATTGAAAGCTGAGGCTCTAATGGATAGTGGCTTTTCATTTTCTTTAAGATACAAGTTCAAGATTTATGTCTGAATTGTTTTTGTCCAACTATGGACTAGCCTGGAAGTTCCATGGGTCTATATCTTATGTTATTGTCCAATGCAAGGCCTGCTATTGACACTCATTTAATATGAAGAGCATAATGAATAAGTGATTATTAGTGAGGGAACATTCAACATTTCGGCCTGAATCAGTAACCAAAAGCAAGGGGAGAGCCCAATCCTCAGGTGCTGTAGAATGACATAGCTTCAGTGAAATCAGTGCCACTTCTTTGACTTAAAACAGCTCAAGATTTGACCCTGAGTGTTTATTTGAACCTTGTCCAAAACTCTCTGAACTTCTTTGGCCTGGAAATCAGGTAAGCAATCTTAAGAGTTTAGCTGGGTCAGAAATACTGGTTTCAGCAGGGTTAGAAATACTGCAAGACAGCATTCCTCAGAGTATTTCAATGCTTTTACCTCCAGTCAAATATCAAAGAGGGCAAAGGAATGTGAAAGTTTAAAAAAATTACTAAGTGAACTTTTCAGATTTGAAAAAAGGTCAAGTTCAGTTTGGTTCAAGTTTCAGGTTAAGGTTTGATACAGCTCTTATTATATCTGAACAGGCTCACACCTACCTTGTTCCAACAGAACTTCATGGTTATTGGTCAGAAGTGACAATGAAGCTGTGCATTGAACTTAATCCTAGGTGAATATCTGACACCTACAACAAGGAAAAATAACACTTCATTTAGCAACTATGCTGCTATCAGCACTTTGAGTTTAATAAAGGGCCTAAACTGCACTGGCAGATCAAGGGCCACAATTCCACAACTGGATTCCCTTGCATATACACTTAGGTCAATGAAAATGCCAATTGAAACAAAAAGGATTCTGCACACTGGTGCTAGGAGCCTTCTAAAAGAAATCCAGTAAGAGATTTGGAATGTGATAGGTGAGTACATCAATGGGGAACTACAGTTCGAACTGAAACATATTAGTAAAGCTGTAGATTCCTGTGAATTAAACGCAAAAGGTGATGCAGATTTGGGGGAGGAGAGGGGAGAGCATGTTGGCATCATGTTGTGATTCATCAGCATCTGAAGTGAGTTCTAGTCCATGAAAGCTTGTGCTACATATATCTCTTTAGTTAGTGTTGAAATTGTAAATCTATCCTGCTTTCTATTTGACTTCAGACTAACCTGGCTAATTATATTTGTTTGACCATGTTGTGGAGACCAGGACTAAAATAGTAGGGCTACATAAAACAGAGGAAGGATAGGTTAGCAGTTATGGTCCCAACCTGAGATTTTGAGACCCAACTTCAATTTTCTGCCCTGCCACAGACTTCCTGCATGGCCTTGGACAAATCACTTGGGGCCAGTTCTTCAAGGTATTTAGGAGCCCAACTTCCACAGAATTCCTTAACAATGAAATCATGAGAGTTCAGCTCCTAAATGCCTTTAAAATCTGGTAGCGTTGGAGTGATGACGTAGCCATGATGATCTAGGAATTATGTGAGAGGCAAGGATTATTGTGGGTGATAATTTGTATTGGACTAACTGTAGGGCTGGGACAAGCTTTTGAATGCACTGCATTCTTCATCATGTCCCACAACAATCCTTGCCTTCTTTAAAAATCAGAGCCTTTGTCCCACTGTCTCTCTCTTCACCAGCTGTAAATTAGGACTAATAGTATTCTCTACCTACCAGGAATGTTGCAAGGATAAGTACATTGAAAGCTGTTAGGTGCCCAGATGCTATGGTAAATGGTGGGTTCCATCTGAATCACTGTAGCCCTCAACAGACTAGAAATGTTCTCACTGGCTTAATTTGAATTGTACCAGTGTAGAAAAGGAGCAGGCAGAGAATGCAAATCCCTAAAGCAAGGCACTTTCACACAATTTGGTGGAGAATTACCCCTGGAAAAAGAAAGGATAAAAGTCTACTAGTGTAAATGACACTGGGTTCGCTATAATCTGTCCAGACCACTCCTGGTAAGGCATTTGCTAAAGGATGTCACCTACTTCCTCACCACTTTGTAGCAATGCATTTTAATAGCCACCTACTGCATGCAGTTACCCCAGGATGGCTGCAGATCTGTCTGTTGTTGATCCCAGTGTAATTTACATCACTATATAACAATTACCTAAATTTTACTGGGCATGTGATTATCTGCCCAGTGCCTAACACTGATAGGCAGTTACTCATCAAGCTTAAGGTAAATGGCTAAACTTTGGTATATAGAAAATCTTGCTGCAGCTCCAACCTACACACTACTTAGCTTTAATCCAATGTGAATAGCCTCTCTATTTGTTATGTATTGAACAATCTTTTGAAAATACATGTGCTTGCACCAACTAACAGATCATAGCGAGACAAGACAAGCCACTTGCAGGATGCTTGAGTGCCTGTTTAAACTGTGTGCGCCTGCTTACAGGTCTTGAGATATTCAAGCTGATTCTTTGGGCTGTTTTTCTTCCAGTTCAATCAGTTCACATCTGCTGGGAACAACAAACAATTAAAGAAAGCAAGCTTAACCATTAATGAGGATGGACAATGATTAGGAACATTGCTAAGTTCTTTATTTCTAACTTAACAGCCTTTCTGTTGTCTCAGTGTAATTGAATTATTTTTTGGCAAGCCAGAGCTGGTTAAAGTCTTTTCAGGAGTTAATGAGCCAGGGGAGAGTTGTTTCCCAGGTGTCCGTAGTTTGAACATTTGGTTTTTGCAGGTTTTCTCAGCTTTTTCCACACAGTGCGAGGAATACCCATAGATAGTGGGTGTGCAGCAGTTGGCATTGTTCAGGGCAGTTTAAAGCCTGAGAACAAATGCTGATGACTGTGGTTTGTGGGGAATCAGGGAGAATGTTGCTCTTAGACTAAAGACTTTGGGTCAGGTCCTCACCTATGACTAACCTAGCATGGATGCTGTACATAGGCGTTTTAGAGTTCACCATTATACTTCCCAGTTTCTGCTACTGCTCTCCTATGCAAACCAACATCCATGCATCTTGGGCAGTGGAGTCCCCCAGGGCTCGGTCCTTGGGCCTGCGCTGTTCAATTTCTTTATCAGCGATTTGGACAACGGGGTGAAAAGCAACCTGTTCAAATTTGCTGGTGATACCAAAATATGAGGCGAGGTGGGCACATTAGCAGGGAGGGAGAGACTGCAGAAAGACCTGGATAGGTTGTAGGGGTGGGCTAACAAAAACAGGATGTGTTTCAATACAGAAAGTGCAGGGTGCTGCACTTGGGCAGTAGTAACCAGCAGCACACTTATAAGATGGGAAACTCCATTCTTGAGAGCACGGAGGCAGAAAGGGATCTTGGAGTCATTATTGACTCCAAGATGAACATGGGCCGACAATGCAAGGTCACGGTTGGCAGGGCTAACCGGATCTTATCGTGCATCCACAGGTGCATCTCAAGTAGGTCCAAGGAGGTGATCCTCCCCCTCTATGCAACACTGGTCGGGCCACAGCTGGAGTACTCTGTCCAGTTCTGGGCACCCCACTTCAAGAGGGATGTGGACAACATTGAGAGGGTCCAGAGGAGGGCCACCCGCATGATCCGGGGACAGCAGGGCAGACCCTACAACGAGAGGTTACGGGACCTGAACCCGTTCAGCCTTCACAAGAGAAGGCTGAGGGGGGACCTGGTGACCATCTATAAACTCACTGGGGGGACCAGAAGGGTTTGGGGGAGACCTTGTTTCCCCCAGCGCCCCCCGGGATAACAAGGAATAACGGCCACAAGTTGTTGGAGAGTAGGTTTAGATTAGACATCCGTAGGCACTACTTCTCAGTCAGGGCGGCTAGGATCTGGAACCAACTTTCAAGGGAAGTGGTGCTGGCTCCTACCCTGGGGGTCTTTAAGAAGCGGCTTGATGCCTACACCTGGCTGAGGTCATATGAGCCCAGTTTTTCTTCCTGCCCAGGCAGGGGGTCGGACCTGAAGCTCTGGAAGGTCCCTTCCGACCCTACTTCTGTGAGTCTATGATTCTATGATTGGTCAGGAAGCATAAGGCTGCATCTTACACTGGACTGCAATGATCACAGAGGCCAAAACACAGCCGAGGGCTGGCATGAACTAGGAGCCTGTGCACCATTACTGTCCTGAGAAATCTGATCCTCTCTCAATAGCTTGGTGTTAGCTTTCAGAGTCGCTCCTGATCTGGAGCCATTAGCTGAACTGTTTACATCATTGTTGCCCCAATGAGAAAAATACTGCCAATAATTGCAAAGGTGACCTCAAAGGAAAGTATTATTGCTGGGAATTGCCCTCCCTTTGTTTAGGAAACCGACCAGATTCCCTCTCAGAGAGGTGTGGCCAAAAGCCATTTGGTAGCACGCATGCATCCTAACAGCTAGGTTTGTTTTTCAATAGTCTCTTTGGAAAATCCAAGTCTATTAGTATTAAAAAAGGACTCTCTGGTATGCTTCTGGATTGTGCCCTAGCTGAGATTTGTTATATATTAGGAAAGCAGAGGGAGTAGGAATGGCTGATTCATTGACTTAAAAAATGCCAAGCCATCTAAGACTTGTCAACAGCAGTGAGGAGCGGTGCAGTTGGTGAGCTCTGCCTCATTCGGCAATGTCAAGTGGGCATTTTCAGAGGAGGCTGAATATTTGTGGTCAGGGAAGTGACTATACCCTGTCCATATCTGCTCCCTCTGTGCCTCTTGAGTAACATGCAAATTGCGTTGAATACTGTCAAAAACAAGTTTTCACTAAAGTCAGCACTCCTGAGCTAATGTAGTGCTTGAAGGCAGAACCGTGTGCCAATCTTCTTTGCCTCCCTCCTCCCCCCATCAACAAAGCTACTCTCTAAGTCCTGATCTCAGCATCTTTTTTTAAAGGTGATGACTGCAAAGCAGAAGGGATGAACAACTGGCTGTGAATAAAATAAGAACCACCTTGAGACTTTGTTCTGAATGAGAATGAAACAAATTAAATCATTTGAGAAGTTCCATCAAAATTCAGCAGCCTGAAAAGGCTCATAAAGTCTGGAAACATTAAGATAAACACCCTGATTTCTAAAATACATACATGACTGGAAGGCAACTGGCTTAGTTTTCAGATACCATGTAAAACAAAAAGTACTGCCAGCTAAAAATCTTCGGTTTAACTATCAGCACTGAGGAACTTGGGTAATGGACAGAAGTTCCTGAAGACAGCACAGTACGGAACATGAAGCAGTCTTGTTTAGATTCCCTATACTGACTAAAAACCTTGCTTCTCCTTAAATAATGCATTAGCCAGAAAGTGGTTGCTGTGGGGGAAAATGTATTCCAAATTTATTCAAAACTGAAAGTGTTCCCAGCTGGAATAACTGGTGAAGCTCAATTGATTTCAGTGGTGTAATGTGGACTGATGCCAGTGGTGGATCTATCCTTGTTTTTACCAACGCTGTTTCACTTAATTATTTCTCTATAAAAGATGGGCACCCAAATGGAAGGAATGTTGGAAACAGTATTTAGCAGAGAAACTTGTCGAGATATTGTCAAAACGTATCATATATTGCGGGGAAGGGCACTCTGCATTGGCTAGAATCTTTGGCTCGGAGTTGGCTTTGCTGACTTCTTGTTGCAGTATGATGATCCAATTATGGTCTCAGGCAAGTCACTTGATCCCTTTGCCGCAAATTATTGGTCTGCAAAAAATTGTGGTAACTACATATTCCACAAGTGTGCTGGGCAAATTAATGAATTAATTATTCTTCCTCATTCAGGTGCTTTAAAGAATTGTTTCATTTTACCAACCCTTATTAAACTAGACTGAATTTCCATCACCTGTGTGAAGTCCAGGATTTGTGAGATCACATCAAGAAACATTTCCATGAATTCAAAATTATAGCTTTGTGGAAAACAGCATTCCCAACTACCTCCATAATTACATTAAGGCGTTAATACTTTTTATGAGATATAAGGACCGTCACACTTCAGGATATAACTGAAATAGTAGCTAGTGAGGATTAAAGCTTTCTCCACGGGCAGGTTAGTCATAGTTAGCTCTCTACCACATACCTATGGAGAACTGTACTACTCACTGTCACTGACAACATGCCATTCTAGCTGGACTCCTATTTTCATCTAGTCTGGCAATTCCTATATCCCTACAAAGCCTAGTATGAGGTCACAGGCCCTTGCTGCCAGTGCTTTAACACCAAAGAACACAGTGGAGCTGATATCACCAGGATCCACTCCTTCCTTCTAGAACTGGATGCAAGTCTCCAGTTGAACATGCAGATCTCAGATTGGCCTCTTCAGTCAACTCTGGATGCACAAATGACTTTCCTGTCTGCTAGAAGACTGGCATCGTCATATCGAGGGACTGCCAATGATGATGAGAGCTGAGTGCAAAAATGGCTTTCCTGTCATAGGATCATAGAAATTAAGGGCTGGAAGGGACCTCGAAAGATCATCGAGTCCACCCCCCCTGCTTTGGGCAAGAATACTGATGAAATCAAATGATCCCAGCAAGGTGTCTACCCAGTCTCCTCTCAAAGACTTCCAAGGTTGGGGACTGTACCACCCTAGCTACCAATTCCCCTCCCCCCCTGAAAAAGCACAAATCTTGAAAACTTTCACAAACTGATAATAATAAAATCATTTGAAACATCTGATTTTAATAACTTCAAAATGTTTCGTTTCAATCTCTTATTTTTTATTGTATGAATTAAGCTGAATGCTCAAAGCTTTTGTTTTGAACATTCAGATCAGCTTCATGAAAATGTTTCATTTGGATTGTTTCACGCCTTTTTTTCCCTAAAATTCTTTTGAACTGGGTATTTATTGAAACTGGCCCTTCACCAGTTTTGGTTTTGGCATTTTTCTAATGAAAAAAGTGGCTCACTGGAAGATTTCTGACAAGTTATAATAATTAGTCTGACCTAGTGACCCTTAGTTAGCATACTGAACTACTCTATAAAGGCTTGGGTTTGAGTCCAAGAGCTGGTCTCCTGCACTGTGCTTCATCATAGTTTCATAGTTGAGAGACTAGGAAAGCTCTTGAGGGAGCAACATGTACATCTTTGCAGTGGTCCCTCTGACTTACACAAGCCATTAATAAGACAGAATGAGGGGGAAAGGGCCACACACACACAGCTAGTGGTTAACTGCTTATAAGACTGGAAACGTTACTAAAACAGGTTTTTCAGACTGACTCTCTTAAGAAGCTGTCCCTGTCACCACAAATCTTGTAAGAAACTAATGAAATTCATACCAGGTGGCTGGAATCACTGTGTGTGCACACCTTGTGCATTCACAACAGCAACAAAAGCCCAAGGACCCATTAGAAACTTTTTAGCTGCCCTCCTCTCAGTTAATTGGACTTTAGACAACTGGGTTTGAGGCAGAAAATGTGCTGAGTTGCAACTTTCTGCAAACCACAGCGTACATTGCCACTGCTTGTTCTCCCCTCTGCCTGACAAAACAAATCAACAAAAACATTTTCTGTCATTTCCTTTTTTTCCAACAGTAAATTAGCCACCTAGGTCCTGGAGTTCAGCCAGATCCCAGATGGGTTATTTAATTGCATACTTCCTACCTGTTACCTAGTTGGATGAGTAGTGCCTCTTCCTGTTGGGTAGTCCTTAGAGTTGCTGTGTGTTGTTAAATAATAGTCACGTTCCTTTTCAGTGCATTGCAATGGTGGGTGAAGGATGTATATAATTTCCATGTACCTAAGCCCTATGGAGTAGGATATGTGACACACATGGACAAACACAATCCCGTTCCCTTTCTAGTACACAAAATCCAACCTTAACACTGTGAGCATTCTGGTCTTGGATTTTGTTTTGGTATTTATAGAACAAAAAAGGGACTGTAGCAAAGTTTAGCCGTAGGAGTTTGAGTTTGGATCAGTCTGTCTGTTTGCCACACAGCAATGTGATAGAAAGGTCTTGCATGCCTAACTTTGGGATGGACTCAAAAGTCATTAGTGTTGAAGCCGTGAGCAGTTTCTGAATAATGTTCCAGAAGACTCCTGGAGAAGGCTGTATTACAACAGCTCACTATACATATTCTGGGTGCAACACCTACTAACAAAAATTCAAAGGAATGTTTTAAGGCTCTTAGGAGAAATGAAATGCAGTTTTATGTAACCCAGTAAATACAGGTGTATTAATTACCAGGAGTCACTGCACAGGGCTCGGAGGGAGTCACTGTCTTGCAGGCAAGTATGTCTGGTTGCTTTAGGGTTAAAAGTAAGGGCTATGCATCTCTGTTGGGGACAGAGAAGTGTCCCCTTTCAAATGGCATCGAGATCATGTGTTTTGCCTAACGGCTTCTAAAGATCTTGATTTTCAAGGGTCCTGAGAAGCAGTCACCAGCCCAACTGACGTCAGTGGGAGTTGTGCCTAGTCAGTGCTCCTGAAACTTAAGTAATAAAACTGTTCCTTGGCCTGGACTGATTCTTGTCCATCTCAGTCCATGAATGAACGTGACTAGTGGGGAAGGGAAGGCAAATCTGTATGTAAAGATTTTAAAAATCTCTCTGCAGGCTGATTTTGGGATAGGATACCTGCTTGAAGTAGCTAGAGGGGAAGACTTTGGGAGTGTTAACAGGAATGCTGTTGAAGATGAAGAGATAGATAGAGTGCAGGTGAAACAAAGTAATAATATGTAACATGGATGTCACTGGGGTTTAGGTTGTAGCCGTGTTGGTCTAAGGATATAGGCAGACAAGGTTTCTTGGGTGAATTTGATATCTTTTATTAGACCAACCCAAATGGTTGGAGAATAGTTATTAAGCAAGCTTTCGGGTTCAAAAACCCTTCGTCAGGCTAGGAAGCTGCAGCAGTTGGTGTGTGCTCTTCCTGGATGGAATGAAAAGTAAACAAGCCGGGGCTGGGCTGGGCTGGGCTGGGCTGGGGAGTCAGTTGCCAGGCCAATTGTAATGTATCAAAAATACAATGTCTATGTTTAGTCCCTGATCTCTAGTATCCAGCAGGTTGATGAAATAGAGCTCATAGGCTCGTCTCTGGGATGTGTTGTGTAAATTTCCCACTAGCACTTATGTGTATCTATTTGTAGTAAGTACATTGCTGTGGTATCCTCCAGAAAACTATACAGATGCAAAATAGTAGTAGATGTGGTGTCATCCTCAGGCATGGTGAACCCATATCCTGGGTGCCGAGTTTGAAAGGGCCCCCAGACCTATCAGGCAGTGCTGAAAGGACGCAGGTATGACATGTGGCCGTAAACAGGGCGGAAACATTTTGGGATATGAAATGGAGAGAACCAAATTGCAAGGACCCAAAAGCACCAAAAATCAAATACAAGATTATGTGAAAAACTAAATGCACTTACATGTGTGTTCAGGAGCAATCACTGAAATAAGTGTTACATAACTAAATACATAAAAGTCCAATCAACACCATGCCCAGGGCCTTCAAAGTCCTTAAGATGGGCCTGAGTAGATGTGATAGTTCTGAAAAGTTTTCTCCAGAAACATGAATAAATTCATTTGGTTAGTGTTGACACTTTATGCTGAGCTTTCTAAAAGCTACATTGTTAGCTAAAAATAATTTATCGGTTCTTTTCCCCCCCCTTGGATTCTGTCCAGGGGCCAGTTTCTACGGGCAGGATTAGGTTTATCGATAAACTATGTACATTTTAAGGCCTTTTTCCTTAACTTTCACCAGTACAAAAAGAAAGCAAACAGAACTGAAAGTCACTACACCGGCATGGCTTCAGTTCAGCTTTAAAGAACAACCACCACCATAACCTGGCCTTGTGCCTCTGGTGTCAGGAGGTCTAGCAAACAACTCTGCCTGAATCCTTACCCCATGACTTCAGCAGGTGTTTGCTTCAAGTGGGGACTGCAGAATATGGCCCAAGCTTTGTTTTCTGTTATTGCAAGTAGAGCAAATGAATAATAGGAAGTTCGGATCAATCTGAGTCAACACAGAGACAGTGCCAGCCTACCTTGGTTCATGCTGGAGTCACTGGGACTTGTGGGTATTTAACAACTTGCAGGACTGCCCCTAGGCAGAATGCTGAAAGGATTGGGGATTTGGCAGGGGTGGGGGAAGAAAAAGGCCTGCTCTCTCTCTCCCTCCCTCCTACCCTATTGCTGTTTATACCGTTCCTGAAATGCCAGGCCTATCTTTGTCTGCCAGACTTTGGACTCGTCTGTGTGTTTTGGGCTCAGAATCCTGTGTTTTCCCTGTGGTTTAAAATTAGTAAGAGGATAAAAAGAAAACAGATCTCAAAAACAGATTAACTGGAACAAAAACACGGCTGCCACACTGTCAGGCTTCTTTGTTATGGAGTGTCGTGGAGGAAGCATTGCCTTCTCAATGGAAATGATTGCTCTACTCCAGGGTCTCCTGGTTCCTTGCCATGAATCCTATTAATTTGGGTTCTCCTGAGCTATGTTACCCTTACATGAGCCTTTGTGTTCTTACTTAATGGATACAATCTTCTTGCTTTTTCATTTTGAACATCTCATTAAGGAGAAGAATAGCCCAGTGCTTAGGGTGTTAGTCCAGGATTTGATGAGACCCAAATCTAGTTTCTTGATACATCACAGACTCTTATCTCTCTGTGGCTGAGCATCCAATCTGTACACGTCTTTCCCAGGACTGTTGTGAGGATAAATAGGAGGTGCTCAGATACTATGAAAATGGCGACCACCTAAGTATCTAAGGTCATGGCTTTACTGCAGTCATGGAAGAGTAAGCAGTTAGCTCACCACAGGCCACTATCCTGCAGTGTAGACATACCTGAGATAGATAAACACAGTACCGGATTTCTTGTATACAGCCGTCTCTTCAGCTTTATCTGATGTTCGTCCACCTGTAGCCACTCCAGTGCTATTGGCTCCAGAAGAGCCTATCAGATTCTCCTGTCCCAAGCAGAACTTCACAATGATTCATTATTTGTTTGGTAGAACAGTGTGGTGCATTTGACTGAGATCGAGGCCCATTTTGTGACACATTGTACAAACATATAGTAAAAAAGTGCCCCTGCCCTAAAAGCTGACATTCTATCTTTGCTCATATGTGAACAGCTAAATGAGAAGCCATTAAATTAAAAGGTTTGAACTAGACAGCATAACCTGCGCCTACATCATCCCATCTCCTTAAACCACTATGAGATACTCGGCCCCAAAAAATGTGCCAGCTTTGGCAGTCCCAGTGCTTTGCAGAAGAGCAGGGGAATAGCATGACCTCACTGTGGGATCCCAGCACCCTTCAGAAGACAAGCTCACTGCTCAAGTAAGGGCTTTTAATGATGAGAGGAGACAACCGCAGGGAGCCTGCCCAGATACCGCAGTGGGCTAGTGAGTACATGTGGTAGGGGAGTGGGGAAGTAATCACACTTGTGGTTGAAGGTGGACCTTGGAAAAGTGCTGTCTCTGCTACTGACTAATTGTCAGTGTTTAATAGCAGAGGAGTCATTACTGAGAGTTTCATTCATGCTTAGAAAGCTCACCAGCATCTGAGCTGAGCATTGGACATATGTGAAATCGTAGCAAAAGCAGGAGTAGAAAAGGGATTTTCACAGGGAACAAGGGTTAATTAGTAGACCTCACACTCTAAAGTCCCTCCACATCCTGGCAAACCTCTTCCAAACTAGCCAAATCTCAGGAGCCTGCAAATTTGAGATGGAAATCTCATGAGAACCAGCCTTCTCAGGCATCTCAAGTCTTTCTGCTTTTAGTGCCAGGAAAGGGAACTTTTTGGAATTTTTTTTTTAGTTAAACAAAGCTTTTCAGAACCTCCAAAATGTTCATTTTTTACTATAATTTGGGTTGGAGAGTTCTGTTCAAGTTACTCAACTCATGACTTCTTTTTAGATGTTTCATGACATCTATATATTGCTCAGATTTTTTTACATGATACAAATCTCAAATTAGCTGGTCCTTAAACAAGTTAATCCAGTTCTTTCTAAATCAGTCAGCAGGCATGCCTACACGACAATTAATGCATGGTAGGCTACTGAGCATTACAGCGTCAAAGCAAAAGCCATACTAATGCACTAATGCACAGTGGAATTAGTCCACTGTGCATTAAGCATCACAAAAAGCCTGTGCGCCTTTGCTACTGCACAGTAGTGCTAGCTACTACACATTTAATTAGTACCTCATATTAGAGGTACTAAACATAATGCACAGTAGCAACAGTGCATTAATGCACGTGTAGACACACCCAGTCTTTCTGAATATCTGTATGGCCCTGCAAGAAGACCATGGGTCTAGTCATTAGGATGCTAGCCAGGGATTTGGGTTCAATTCCCTGACCTAACAAAAAGTATCTTTGTGACTCAGGGCAAGTAGTTTAGTCTCTGGGTGCCTCTGTTACCTTTAAGAAATACTAGAGCAATAACACTCTCTCACAGAAGTGCTAATGGTAGACACAAGAACACGTCTAGCTGTCTACTTTTCCTCTCGCTCTGTCAGTGCGACTAATTTTTTCTTAATCTCTCTCTCCTGCTTTTCATCATCTCGCTGCTTGTTTGCCCTTTTTCTTCTTTCTTTCTCGCACATCATTAACAAGTCAAATCTTTGATTCTGATGTGCAGGAACTCATCTACAACTCCATACCTCACACACCTCTTCTTCACAATAATTCAGTGCCAGAACAATTATCATTTCTTCCAAACCATGTCAAATTTTGAGAGTAAGTTTACTTGCTAAAATAGATACCTTCATTTTTTACTTCATAGGGCGTGTCCACACATACAAGCATGTGCGCTTGCAGCAGCTCAAATAGAAGTGGTGCAGATTTGAGCCAGGGCTTTTTGCCTCAGTGCACATGCTCGGACATGCACTTTGTTGTGGAACAAATTGTGTCACTTGGGGCAAAATAACCCTGCCTGGCTGCTCCCGGATCTGCAGCCAGGGGTAGCTAGAGACTGGGGCCAGCACCTGTCCTGCCCCAGCAGTATAAAAAGCTACCCTGGCAAGTAGCTCAGGGCTACTAGCTCTTAGGAGCTTCTGGGGCTCGGCCAATTGGTACCTGGGGACACTACCCCCTGTGCCAGCTGGAGTGCTGAAGCAGCCCTGAGAGTTCCCTGCACCCTCTACCCACTGCAGCAGTCTGGCAGTGGGGGCTGCTGCCTGGCTGTGACCTGCTGTGCACCTGCCAAACCCGGACAGGGACTGCACAGCCAGTAGAGATATCTGCCCCTCTGGGCCAGCTGCCAGTGGATTGTGGTTGCAGGGTTGGCCTTTGTGAGGCACTACTGCCACCTGTGCCCCCTGCCCAGCCATCTGGGCAGCTATCGCCCGGCAGATGTTCCCAGTGTGGTGGACTGCTTTGAACTGTCAAAGCATGTCCTCCTGGTCCCATTTGGCTAGGAGGTCAGCCATAGCCAGCTGGGTCCAAGGAGTCAGCTCTGAGCAAGCAGGGTCCTTCCACTGGCCTCCCTAGCAGGAATTCTGGTGTTCCCTATTGGAAAACTGAAAAATCCCAAAGTCACTCTGTAAAATACCCCCAAATCCATGTTCCTCCACAAGTAAAACAAAAGACCACTATAAAGAGAGAGAGAGTGAGACAGAGACAGTGATCAGTTGGACAATGTTTTATTGATATATCTACAGTGTTAAAGCATGTTTCTTACCATAACAATAAAGTGAACTCTAAATACATGTTTCATGAATTCAAGAATATATATTTTGATGGCCTCCCACAGGGGTGATGGCCCCCATACAGGGGTTATGGCCCTCCAACAGGGGTTTCAGTCCCTACATAAGGGCTCCCCAACAGGCTACAGCCCACATGCAAGGGGTACAGCCCCCGCACAAGGGGTATGGCCCCCCCAAAAGGGGCCAAATGACCCCTGCAGGGGCTACCACCCCTCCTGTAAGGCTCACATGCCCCATCCCAGCCCCCCAATTGCTGCCCCACCTGGCCCCATCCCCTGCCACCTGCTGCAGCCCCCCAATAGCTGCCCCACCCAACCCACCCCCTGCTTCCCCAGACCCCGCAATGGCTGCCCCACCCAGCCTCACTCCCCAGCTTGCACCCCCAGAGCCCCATGGTTGCCTCCACAACCCCAGGCACCATCAATTATAAAAAAAAAAGAACAGGAAAAAAATACAGAAAGAAAATGGAAAAAAAGCCTCTGCTTACCTTAGGAGCAGGGGTCAGGGGGGACCGGGGGAGTGGGTGGGGCTGGCAGGGGTCCCCCCCATGGTCCCCTCCCCCCACCTGCAGCCCCTCCCAACTCACTGGCACTGGCACCCTGGTGCTGAAACACGGGGCCAGGTCAGCCATATGTTTCAGCACCAGGGCAAGGGGCCAACCACAGAGATGCTCTGGCAGCCAGAGCGTTTCATGGAGGACCTACCCTCTGGTTGCCTCAGGGCACAGTCCTGGACTGCTCCGCTTTTTTAAACTTCGATTTTTTTTAAGAACCCTGGATATCCAGAGGTCTAATTTTCTCCCCATGCTACAAACTTGGGTTTGAGGAGGGGCAAGAGGCACATCAAAGCTTGTCTGGATGAGGCCATATGGGCTCCCTGTTTTGGGATGGACTGGTATTTTCATTAATAGAGTATTTTTCATAGTCAATATAATGGACAGGTTTCTCCAATCAGCTTGTGGGCACTCTAAGCTTGGTGGCCTGACCTTTAAGAAGGTGCATACAAGCCAATGAGAAGGCCCCCTCCTTAGTGCAGAGGCAGCAACATGGGCCCTTCATGAGACCTTGGCTAGACCGCCCTTCCTGTGACCTCTAGCCTAATTGTTTCTGCAACTGAACAAATTAACACAAGGGTGAGGAAGCGGAAAGTAGTGTAGACGCTGGAACTGACTGTGCTGCTTCACTTTTACAAGTGCAACAGAGGACTTGTATGCCCAGAAGGTGAGTAAATGTGGGTGGTAAGGCTAGCTTGCCCACCTGCAAGATACTCTGTCCTGCTCCCAAATTAATATCAGGTGCATCTACATAAGATGCTAACTGTTCAGTAGCCTAATAATACTATGCAGTAGTGTGCCCAGCGAAACCTGTGGTAATATGCTAATGTGCAGTAGTATTAGGCTACTGCATAGTTAGCGTCATTAAAAAGTTGTGTGCTGGTGCTACTATTACTGGGCATTGATTTAGTACTTGGTTATGGTTATGCAAGTACTAAACTTAATGTGCAGTAACTACAGCACATTAATGAATGTGTACACCTGCCCAGGAGTAAATAATAGCTTATAGTTCCTTTCATCTGTTCTGAAGGTGTCACAGGCCTGAACAAAGATGGAAAATTCTCATTCTCCACGTAGTGTAGAAGATTAATTGATTGTTGTGAAGTGCCATTCCTGAAATAAGCCTATCCCCAGCCTGTGAGCTCAGTGAGTATGGGAGCAGGATGGGAGGACACATACAGATTTTCTCAGTGGAGAAAGGTGGAACTCATGTTGCTGGAGCAGTACAAGTGGTGGGATTCATAAAAGTGGGGCGGCAGAGGGAGTTGCAAATAGGATTCCAAACATGAGTGCAAGGAGGCAGGGCTCATTCCATAGGTGAGGTATAAGAAGTGGGAATCACAATATGCAGATGGAGAGGTGGGGCTTCCTCTAAAGGGGAGGTGAGGAAGGTGGGATGAAGGTGAAGGAAGAGGCTGGCTTTGTGCCATAGCGAAAGTGGAACTCATACTGCAAGTCACAAGTCAAACCTTTCATGGGCCTAACCCAAAGCTGCTAAAGTCAAAGGAAAGATTCCTTTGCTAATGAAGTCAGACACACAAGTCCTCAGGTTTGAACCTGGGAAGCTAAAACCTTTCCAGCTGATGATTTCTAGTGCGCTTGCTTGATTTACTTTATACACTACAATCATAGAGAACCATGACAATATGGATGACATTCTGGGCATGCTATAAACCCCAACTTTTTCCTAGGTATTTTGAGAAGTCAGGGATTTATAGACTGTAGATGGTTTCTAGACTGTAGATGGGCATCTTGTGGCTTTTCTTGGAAGATGGAAGGATGCTTTCCAACTGGAAAAGCGTATGTGAAATAATTGTACTCAACAACTAAAATATTGTACTTGTGCATGTGAAGTGATGCAAGGTGTTTTGAGTTTTGGCTAGATTCTTGATTCATTAAACAAATTCAGTATTTTAGCAGGTGTTCTTTTCAGGAGGGTTTAATTTCCATTGTAAGCCTCTTGAATTCATGTGATCCTCATTTCTGATAGATTTGCTATTGAGGCTGAGATTTCCCAGACTTAGGCTCTTGGTAAAAGGTGCATTTTTGCTCTGGGGAGTTCACAGCTGTATTAACTTCCCCTCAAAACACACTCTGCACTAGGGATCCCCTGTACATGGTGGAATGCAAAGGCAGGAGAGACTTCCAGTAGGACAGTGCTGCAAAGGAATGGGCACAGAAATGCAGTGGAGACACAGTTCTGCAGAGGCATAAAAATTCTCAGTAAGTATTCTCGGCACCCAGCAGATCTTGAGGAATAAACAGAGTTTCTGGGCTAGATTGCTAGACCTCACCTCTGAGAGAGGTGGACAAATGATGCCCCCTGATGGAGACACACAGAGGAAGCTTCCCAAGGGTCCTGTAGAGCTTCCTGACCTGGATTCTTGAGGATAAACGTATTTCTACACAAATATCCAATCTGCCACCCCATTAAAATCACAAGAAGTGAGGGACTGAACACATATGGATTCCAACATCAGCTTTGTTTGACCAGAACTGTAATACCTGATATTCCTTTGTTGTTGTTACCCACACAGCTTAATACATTATGTTTTATGTTGTTAAATATTGTTTGCTATGGCCAAGTTAGCCTTATCATGGGAGTCTTTTGACATTCCTGCAGCTTTGTGATTTTTTTTAACTATGCAAGCTTTACATTGAAATAAATATTTGAATGTAATACTCATTGGAGAAAAAACTCCATTATGAATGTGAAGGTTGCAACGTCAAGTACTTAAAAATTAGGAAGTGCCAGCATTAAGATTGTCCATAGCCACTTATAAGATTATGCATTGCTCATTTTCTGGGTGCCCACTGTGAGATATATGCGGCTAACTTTAAAGAACTGTTGAGTATTCATGGCTGTATGAACTCAATAGGACCTGTGCTTTGAACACAAATTGCTATAAAAATGCTAAGCCAGAAAATCAAAGGTTAGATGCCTTGTACTGGACACCCCAAATTTGTGGTTATTCATGAAAACCTTGGCCATAATTTCTCTGTACCTCATTTCCCATTCTGTAAAGCAAGGATAATAGTGCCACTTTATCTCTTAGGTATGTGGTGAAGATAAATTCATTAAAGTTTGTGTTAATATTTGTAGAACACTCTGATACCACGATGAGAGCAATATATAAACACCCAAAAAGTAGAAACTGAGAAAAGATAATATTTTCCAAGTGGGAGGCATCAATCCTGTGATGATGTTTGATTATAGTTTCTTTATCTCTACTACATCAGTCAAATCACTCCTTTCTTGCCGTTCACGTGTGTCAATGGAGTAGAACTGTGGTTTCTCATTGTCTTCATAATTTAAAAGTCATTGGCTTTGGTGGGCCTTGAATCAGAACTTTAAAAAGCCCTTGTCATGTGTGGCGAGTCTGGAAAAATATCAGACCTACCAATTTAGTTTACATTATGAGCAATAGCAGGAGTACTTTTACCTGATGTTCATGTGAGAATAAATGCATTGTCACAGCATTGTGACTTAGTATTTTAATAGTCTTAATGAAATGGTGAGATGACACTGAGCCAGTAGGACAGGTCAATGAACTGACAACATCCTCTTTTCACGACTTAGGACTGCCCATATCAATTGCCAGGGCCTCTCAACATTTGGGAAATGCAGTAATCTGGAAAATATTTGGAACCTCTGTTTTCTTCCCATTTTATGTCTTTTCCTATTTTGTTGGGATCCTGGTATGCCATTTTGTGGGCTTAAATTTTGTCCCAGATACAAGCATGCTGTTATGAAGAAGATAGAAAGATAATCATTGCTATGATCAGACCCATGACCCCATCCAGTTTAGTATCCCATCTCTGGCCCGATATACCAGAAGAAGATGCAAGAAACTGCCACAGTAGGTAAAAGTGGAACAACCCTCATTCCTGATAGTTAAATAGTGTATTAACCCCTGAAGCATAAGGGATTTTCATCCCACTGAAAGATTTTATTCAAATTAACTATTATAGCTCTGAATCAGCTTCTTATGCATATAAATATGTAAACTCTTTTGCATTAATATGCTAAAAAAGCATGGGCCTTTTTTAGTCTAACCAAGTTTTTGGTCTCCGCCTTACACTATCGTTATTGCTGTGGCATTGTTGATTTTATACAACTACAGTCATATATGGCACTTTTGAGACAACAAGTGGGTTCTTGCTTTGGGAAATTCATAATACTTGAATCAACATTTTTAATCTTGGTTTAATCCTATATTCCAAATTTGTAATCCCACTATGAATCATACCAAACTTTTTTCAAAAAATCAAGTCAGGAGATCAAGGAAAAGGAGGAGCATGTGGTAAGAATACAGAGAAGAGAATGGAAAACAGGGGAAACAAGAATGGAAAACTGGGAAAACGGGTGGGAGAGGACTAGATCAGTGCTTCCCAAATGTTTTCTCAGCATTATGACCCCATTTCCTCAGCATGACCCCTCACTCCCAACCCACAGCCCCCTATAACCCCAGGTGCCCTCACTCCCCACTCACAGCCCCCGGGCCCTGCTGGTGCCCCTCACTTCCTCCCCCATAGCCTCCCCCTCTGTAAGATGCCCCAGGGCCAGGGTCCCCCCCAACAGCACCTGAGCCCTGGGTGCCACCCATGGGAGGTAGCAGCTGCTGTGGCCAGAGCGGCTTGCAGAGCCCGGCTTCCCCCATCTGCCTTGTCCCCTTCCCTGTGGGCAGCACTGCCAGAGTGGAGCCCATGGGGGGAGGATGCGGGCTGCCCACTGTAGGCTTGGGGCTCCCCACCCTGCTGCCCTCCCCCTGAGAGCTCTGCAGCCCAGTGGGAAGGACCCAGTATGGGAGGGAGGGAGCACCAGGGTGCACTGCGCTGCCATGGCTGTCAAGTGGTGGAACACCCTGCTCACCCGGCAGCAGCATGGGTACAACTCCATGCCACCACTGCTGCTGTGGCTCAATTTGGCAGCCATGGTGGTACGGCACTCCCACCCACAATGGGTTCCACTCACTGGGCCACAGAGGCAGCTCCTACCCAGAGCTGGCCTGGCCCAGCTGTAGCCCCTCACCCTGCTGTGGGTACAGAAAATCTCAGGGGGCACATTTATCGTGACCCCATCTGCTGATATTGCAACCCCATTTGGGGTCACGACCCACAGTTTGGGAAGCGCTGGACTAGAGGCTGAGGAAATACCACGGACTTTATCCACTAGCTGCCAGCATATTAACATTGAAATCTCAACTTGGATCTGCATTTGTTGACACACATCAGGTGCTTGCATGGGGGTTGGAAGCATTTTACCTGTTACATTCCTAATACTTCCTATGTTAGCAACAACACTTCAGGGTTTGGAGCTACTGTATTACATCTGCCTGCCCCTTATCTACTATGTAACCTCATGGACTGAAGACATTATGTACTATCTATCCCCTACGTGATAAAAATAAAGCATATAAACACACATACAACTTGAAGCCAAAAATTCTCTTGGGGAACATGCTGTTACTAGATAAGAAGGGGCTCTCTGGCACGTAGCCTCTTCATTTTTTTTATTGAAACAACCAAAAAAGGGATGGGGTGGGGTAAGGTGCAGGACAGAGAATGTAATGAAGCAAGATGAGGGGAGCCTGGTCTATGGTCAAGCAGTGAAGGAGAGAACAGAGTAGACAAATGAGAAATGCTGTATCAGGGAGAATGAGACAAGAATAAGGGAGGCAAAGGAACCTAATAGGGACATGACTAGCCTCTTGCAAAGTAGAACCTTTAAAAATGAGTGCGCTGGTCAGTGGCTGTACAGTAACATATTTAAATATAACCTATTTAGATGCATATAAATGTAAATATAACCTATTTAGCTATCCAACCCCTCTTGTGCAGTTAGTGGGGCCAAAGAAAAACTCTACAACACTATACATTTGAGCCTGTACTACTGGAGCTGGAGAAATGCATCCCTGAGCAGTAGCAGGTACATTAACTTCTGAGGTGGACCAGCTAGGAGAGAGTGTTAAGCGTTTACATATGGGGGTTATAGAAGTATACTCATAACATCAATAACTTTGTGGTGCTGTGTGTGCCACATCCTGAAACCAAAGCTGAATCATATGCAGCATGCTGATCTCTTTTGCGGACACTAGAGATGTGGTGTTCAAATCCCAGCTCTGCCATGGACTCCTCTATGGCCTTGGGCAAGCTTCATTATGTTCCTGAACTGATACATTCAGTTGTATAATAGGCATAATCTATGTACCTCAGTGCTGTAGCAGAGTGTTTAAAACAGTCTGCTATGACTTCAACAGGCATGAGTTTGAAGCCTCATCCCAAATTTATGCCAAAGGCTGCCCTCAATTGCCCTAGCTCTCAGAGGGTATCTGGCCTCTTTGGCTTGGCAGTCAAAAGTGTCTGGATCCAGCATTAGTCACATTATTCCCTTTTGTGCTGTTGGTCTCAGAAATTGGAGTTCTTTAACCAAGCTGGCACTCTGGGCTCATCCAGGCCTTTGACTTTTACCCAAAGAGGTACGTACTGTGAAGGTACTTTAGCCAACAGTAAAAATGTGAAAAGCTAAGTGTTGTTTAGGTGTGGAAAAGGAGGAGAAAGACAGGTAGGAGTGGAAATGTAGAAGAAAGAATGAGAGGAGGTGGGTAGAAACAACAATGGCAGGAAAAAGGAAACTTGAAGAGCTCAGTACCTCTACGAATTAGGCTACTGGCCAGTGCTTGAGCTTCCGTGTCTGGATAACAGCCCTTAGCTTTTAGGTTTAGAAGGGTCATTGGATATAAATGTCACTAAGTTCTCCACCTTCTTCAAAGCCACTTGACTGCCTGAGCAGTGTGAGAGGGGCCTTAAAATACTTGAGAGTCAGGCCCGTTGTTATGTTTGTAGCCAACGTCTACAAGGTCTTGATAATGTGAAGCGTCATCTAAACACTTATGATTTAATCAATGGCATAAACTTTACCTTGAATAACAACACCACTTTGTACTTTTACAGTGTTTGATGTTCAGAGGCAGGGAAGTGCTATATTGGCATCCTAAATTTACATATGGGGAAACTGAGGGACAAGTCACACAAGTTAGTGCTTTCTCAAAACCACACGAGTTATAGTGCCAGAGCTTAAAACTCACCACCCAGGCTCCCAGTCCTCTGCTCTGAACACTAGGGGCCTGTACAGAAGTTACACTTATTTCATGTTAAGTGTGCAGAAAGCGCTATAAAGTTATAACCGAACTGATGTTCACAGCTCATAGAGCTCCTAAAAATGTTGGATCACTCTCTAAGTTGACTGTTATGGATGTGGTATCAGACTTCAGTGCTTTAGGTTAGAGTGATTTTTTTTTACTGTCTATATCACATCCCAATCACATGGCCTCCAGCTTCAGATAGCAACTGAAAAAATAAATCTGAAAATTCCTCTTCCAAATCTGCCACATTTTGCTTGCTTTATTCTGAAACAGTCTGGGGATAATGCTATTTTAAAACTCAGGTTAAATCCACTGATAGTCATGACATGGTCACTTGCTTTGCAGTGCTGACTTTGACAAACCCAGCCCAAGAAAAGCCCACAGTCTCTCAGTGACATCTCAACATCATGCCAAAGTCCTGCTATGGGGGAAAAGAATCCTGGCCACAATGTGCCACCATGACTCAACAAATCGAACTCCAATCCTCCTCTGAATGCTCTGCAAGAGACTGTGAGAAAAAGACAGAGGCTGGGGCAATGATTAACAAAGCTTTTATTGCGAATGCCAATCTCCAAGCCATTCTGAGTTACCATAACATACTTCCCATGGGAATACATTGTTTCTATTAACACAACCCATGGCCAATTAGAATGAACAGGGATTATAATTAGCATGCTCAGGAAAATACATCTAACGCTGTTTGTACACGTTCCTTTAGACCAGCCAGCAACAATATTATCCACCCAGCTGTTCCCTACTCCTCCCCCATTTTTAAATATTAAACACTTTGGCCTTATCTTAACCTCCTGTGTAGTCTCTCATATCAACTCCAACTCCTAAATTCGTCCAGTCCTGTATCCTCTTCTGGGCTTCACCTTTAGCCCTCCCTTCAGACTCGAGAGGTTGCATTTCCTCTATAGGTGGGGATCAATTCTGACCTGCTTGTCTCTTTTCTTAATGCCAATGAACCCTAGAGCAGATTGAATAATTATCTATATGTGCAAATGCTGCTGGATGGGTTTACTCCAGAGTAATTTACAATGTAAATGCAATACAATGTAATAGACAATACAATACAATACAAAAATAGGAGAAATTGTCACTTCAAGCTGAAAAATAGATGATTTCTCTCTTCTGTCAAAAGTTCCTGACATTTTTCAGTGCTGGCCCTTTTTCATATTTTTTTCTTCAAAATGAAATGTCACCGAAATTATATGGATTTTGCAGAACATTTAGGTTGCAGCAGAACTATATCCTTCAGAAGAACATGGTTCATTCTACAATTTCCTTTCTAGCTCAAAATCCTTGATGCCTGGATGATAAGTGTATGTATCAGTTTCTTTTGCTCCAGTGGAGCAATAGAGGCTTGATAAGCAGGAGAAAAAAACTTCCCGCAGGAGGCCCCAACCATCCCAAACTTTTGCCATGCTTAGTCTGTTCCCGTGAATTAAGATCCTGGTGCTAAGCTACATTACAGTTACTGAAGGCCAGCAGAGCATGGATGAAGATAAACAAGCTTAGGCACTGAGGACAGTAATACCGCCATATGTTTGGCAAACCAAAGCAAATACATACAATTGAAGGGCAGGGGAGAAGATTTATACTTCTTACTACAGCTCAGAAGTCAATTTGGGACTCAAAACAATTTCAGAGTGTGATGGGCAAACTTCTACCCAGTGGCAGGCATATTAGGCAGGCATATTATATCTTTCCAGTAATGTTGTTTTCCAAGTCTTTGCTGTAGAGGTAACAGCTTGGGAAGAGGCTGCACTGTTACTGAAGGAGTGGATTGCATTGCCAACTGGCTAGAGGGCCAAATCAGAGGAAACTATTTGACTCTGAACATAGAGGTACTAGTTCCTGAAAAGAACCTGTTGCTCAGCTCCAGCACACTGAGCCAGAGCATCTGGCTGAAACACACACACACACACACACACACACACACACCCCGATTCTCAGAACTGGACTAAGACAATATTTGCTCAAAATGTTTTAAAACTTAATTCCAGTGATCCCAGTGGCTTCCTGAGCACGTCCCACTGATGGAGTGTTTCCAGGTTTTATCTGATCAACCCTCTCCCCACCTCTCTATGTGCTCACAACTGAGCATTGTTTAATGAGTGTGAAGCAATGCAAAGGTCCACCTAGTTATCTAGATGGAATGAAGCCCACTCCCAGAATTTAAAAAGTGGCATGCACCTAGGTGTTTGTATTTGGAATGGCAACAAAGGTCAAAACAGTTTTTTTGGACAACAGGTGGCACTGTGAAATGTGTATGGATGTGAGAGAAAGGATGGCCTTATTGTTGAGGCTGCATTTAACTTTCCAGCTCTGCCACTGACTCTCTCTTAAGTGACTCAGTTCCCCATCTATGAACTGGAGCTAATAACTTTTTTTTTTTTATCTACCTTGATTCTTCAGGTAAGAACTGATTCTTTGCTGTATGCATATAGCACCTAACACAATGGGGCCTCAAGCCTGATTGGCTATAAGGTGTCTCCTTCCTACCCACCATCCTATGATTATCATTGTTGTCTACTTACTACCCATCTTCTGTGCCACCTCTCTTAGACAGGCTTCTAAGATTCTGAAATCTTTTAATTCCTCTGCCCCATTAGAAAACTCTGCACCAGGTCTAGGATTTAAAGTCTTTGTCAAGAATAGGATACAGCTATTGATGGGTCAAAAGTGAAGTACTTAATTTAAAGATGAAGCACTTAGGCCTGTTGAAAGTCTCTGGATGAAGGTTAGAAGGGGAAGCAGCAAAGGGGATGCCACAGTGGGTGTCTGTTACAGGCCACAAAACCAGGTGGAGGAGATAGACAAGGCCTCCTTTAAACAACTGACAGAAATTTCCATATCAGCCCTGGTTGTCACTGGGGACCTTATCAGGATATCTGCTGGGAGGGAAACACAGCAGTGTATAAGCAGCCCAGCAAATTATTTAAGTGTGTTGGGGAATAAGGTTTTGATACACATGTTAGAGAGGCTAAATAAGTGGGAACCTCTCCTTGACTTACTGCTCACAAACAGGGAGGAATCGGTTGAGAGTATGAAAGTGGAAGGTAACTTGGGTGATGATAGGTATGTCTACATGTATGCTTTAATGCGTAGCAGCCTATTTTATTGCACATTAAAGCATCATGGCAAAAAGAGTGCTAATATGGTACAGTGCAGTAAAATTAGGCTACTGTACATTAAGTGTCCCTAAAAAAGCATATGCTTTTGCTACTGCATATTAGGGCAACCTAATGCACTTTTAGTCTGTTAGTGTGTAATTGCCAAGCCATGTGATAGCATCCTCAGTGGCCATGTGCAGTTCCTGTAGTCCACCACTGAACTTAGTCAGTGGGCAGTCATCAACGATATGCAACACGGTGTGTGTTTTACTCTGTAGCTGGATTGTCTAAGACAGCTACAGTCTGGATTGTCACAGACCCCAATGGTGGAAGTTGGCTGCACACAGACCTTGTCCTGTCTGGAACCTATTCAGCAAGGCCCACTGACAGCATGGCAGGTTGAAGCCAGGTGGGCAGACTGTAGGATCTGTGATAAGGAACTTGTTTAGTGGTAATGTCAACCCCCGTTCCTCACACCAGGGGGTCTCTGCTGTGCACTCCTGGTGTGGCAGTTTGGACCACCGTGGGTGTCTCGATGGTAGATGTGTAGCAGGTGTATTTAAGAGATCATCATACAATAGCAGGCTTGGATTGGCAGAGAACTTCTCCAGTAGCTTGCTAGTTGCAACTTCCCATTGGATATGAGGGGGAACAATGTTGCTCAGGACTGGGAGCCATGGTAGAGGGGTCAGTCAAAGAGTTCCCGAGATGATGCGCATCAATTAGTTTGATGTGTGATGACTGGCTCCAGACTGTTGTGCAGTACGCTGCCACAGAATGCGAGACAGCAAGAGCTGACATCCTTAGGATTGAGGCTTTTGTGCCCATGATGACCCAGCCAGCTTGTTAAGGAGGTTTTTGCATGTCTTAACTTTCACTGCTGTCTTTTTTCCAGTGTTCATGGTAGTTCAATGTCTGGTCTAGCATCATGACCAGGTAGATGGGTTGTGCCTTGTGCCTCAACCTCTGACCATTGGGGCAGCATTGGCATTGTGTAGGTGGAAAACACTAGAAATTGTCTTCCTGACACTTGGCTGGAGGTACGAAGCCTTGCAGTAGTCTGCCAGTTTTGTGATATCACTGCTCAGAGTATGTCCTAGCTCAGAAAAAGCCTGGGCCTGGAACCCAACCGGGAATACAGTCGGCAATGGATCATTGTTCACATTGTGCCAACCATCAGTACCTGGTCCACACCAGGGAAACTAATGATCCTCCTGGCAAACTGAATTCTGAGATCTTTCAAAGGAATCCCGGTGTTACTGCCACTGACTATCCAGACATTGTGCAATCTTATGGCATTCGTGCCGTTGGGTCTACTCTCCAAATCTTACAACTTAACGGCGAGGATCTGTCAGCTACCAAGTGAAGCCTAATCAGTGCGCATTTACTTAGTACCTCACACTAGAGGTACTAAATTTAATGTGCAATAGCAAAAGCGCATTACTGAATGTGTAGATACACCCAGTGACCACAAAATGAGAAAAGTTCGAGATCCTAATGGGAGGAAAAAAGGAGCACAGAAGAATAAAGACACCGGATTTCAGAAAAGCAGACAAACTCAGGGGACTGCTGGGCAGAATCCCCTGGTAGGCAAATCTGAGGGGAAAAGTTGTTCAGGAGAGTTGGCTATATTTTAAGGAGCCTGTATTAAGGGCACAAGAGCACAATATCCTGATGCAATGAAAGAGTGGGAAGTGCGACAGGAGGCCAGCCTGACTAGACAGCTCTCTCTTCAATGAGCTGAAACTCAAAAAGGAATCTTACAAAACGTGGAAACTTAATCACAGTACTAGGCAAGAGTATAAAGGTATCCCACAGACATGGAAGGAGAAAATTACAAAGAACAAGGCATGATTTAAGATGGAACTGGCAAGGGACATAAAAAGGCAATAAAAAGAAATTTTACAAGTACGTCAAGAGCAAAAGGAAGACTAAAGAAACCAGAGGTCCCTTATGGAATTCAGAAGGCAGACTAGCTACTGATGATGCAGAGAAAGCTTAAGTATTTAATGCCTTTTTTACTTCAGTCTTCACAAGTATGGTCAGCTACTAGATGACAAACACAGTTACATAGCAAGATAGGGAAGGAGACAAGCAGTCTAAAGTAGTGGAAAAACAGGTTAGGGATTTCTTAGAGAAGCTAAATGCTTTCAAGTCAGCAGGGCCAGACAGGATGCACCCAAGGGTACTGAAGGAATTGGCTGAGGTAATTACAGAGCCTTTGATTATTGTCTTGGAGGACTCGTGGTGGGCTGGTTAAGTATTGGATGACTGGAAAAGATAAAATCTAATGCCTATTTGTAAGAAGAGGGAGGATCTGGGGAATTAAATACCAGTCAGTCTGACCCCAGTACCTGGAAAGATAATTGATCTGGTCCTCAAGGAATCTATGGTAAAGCCCTTCGAGAAGAATAAGATGAACAAAAACAGCCAGCATGGAATCACCAAGAGCGTGCCATGCCTGACCAGCTTGATTTCCTTCTATAACAAAGTGACTGGCTCTGTGGATGTGGGGAAAGCAATGGATGAAATATACTTTGAATTTAGCAAGGCTTTAGATACTTTCTCTCACAAAATTCTCATTAACAAGCTAAAGAAATACAGGCTAGACAAAACTATGGTAAGGTGGGTACATAACTGGTTGGATCATCATGCTCAATACGTAGTCATCAATGGTTCAACATATAGTTGGGAGGAGGTATCATGTGAGGTTCCCCAGGGGTCCATCTTGGGTCTGGCAATATTTAAAATCTTTATTAATGATTTCGAAAGTGAGATTGAGTGAATGCTCTGCAAATCTGTGGATGACATCAAGCTGGGTGGAGTTGCAGACACTCTGGAAGGTAAAGCTAGGATCAGAATGACCTGGAGAGGCTGGAGAAATGGAGAAATCAACCTGATTAAAGAAGGACAAGTTAAAACAGACCTTATGATGAGAGGCTGAGAGCCATGGGACTCTTCAGCTTGGAAAAGTGCAGGCTCAGGGGCAATCTGGTGACCACCTACAAGTTTATCAGGGGTGTTCACCAGGATCTGGGGGAGCATCTGTTCACCAGAGCACCCCAAGGGATGACAAGGTCAAACGGTCACTCCACCGCGACCGATTCAGGTTGGACATAAGGAAGAACTTCTTTACTGCCTGAGCCCCAAGGTTTGGAATAGACTGTCGCTGGAGGTGGTTCAAGCACCTACTATGAACACCTTCAAGACACATTTGGATGTTTACCTTGCTGGGATCTTATGGTCCCTGCTCACTTCCTGCCCCTGAGGCAGGGGGCTGGACTCGATGATCCTTCGGGGTCCCTTCCAGCCTGAATGTCTCTGAAAGTCTATGAAATCTATGAAGTGCAATGTCCTGCACTTGGGATGAACTAATTGCATGCACAAGTACAGACTGTGGAATCACTGGCTAGCCTGCAGTATTGCGGAGAAGGACCTGGGGGTTGCAGTACATCATAAGCTGAATATAAGCCCACAGTGTGCTCTTCTTGCAAAAAGTGCTAACAGTATACTGCGTTGTATTGACAGGAGTGTCACTTTCAAAACAAGAGAAGTGATTCTACTCTATTTGGCACTGGCAAGGCCTCACCTGATGTATTGTGTCCAGTTGTGGGCCTCACACTTTAAGAAAGATGTGGATAGGTTGGAAAGAGTCCAGTGGCATGTGACAAAAATTATTAGAGGACTGAGAAATATGACTTAAGAGGAACAGCTGAAAAAGCTAGGGTTATTTAGTCTGGAGAAGAGAAGACTGAGGGGGAGAGGGATTGATAGCTGTAATCGCCCTTCAGGTATCTGAAGATTAGGAGTATGTAGGTAGGCTATCCTCTGTGACTACAGGAGACAGACCTTGGAGCAATTGCCTCAGGCTGCAGCAGGGGATATTTAGGTTGATGAACTGACTATGAGAGTGGTCAGGCACTGGGACAGGCTACCTAGAGATGTTGTGGATTTTCCATCCCTGGAATCTGTCAGGAGCAGGTAAGACAGATACTTGGCTGGGATGTTTTAGGCAGAACTGATCCTGCCTTGAGCAGGACCTGGACTAGATAACTTCATGAGATGTCTTACACCCCCAACTTTCCTGTGATTCTATGACCCTGAAGACTGAGTAGTTAATTATGTGTACAAGTAAAGCCTGGCATTAGCCAGCTAAAGGGAATCCCATCACATGCTTGAGGTGGCAATGCCATGTTCCAGGCCTGAGAAATAAAAGAGAAGTCAGGTATAGTTCTTTGCTGAGGAGAGAAGGAAGAACCCAAGCTATGGTATTACCCAGCTCCCACCTGGGAGGAGTACCTTTTTAAATAAATTCTGAAGACTGCATCTAATGATGAGTCATTGAGGAGACTTGGTCAATATAAAGGGACAAGGATGCGATTGAAAACCATTGGAAGAAGGCTTGGACATGGCAGAAGAAGGATGGAAGAGGTACTGGTAACTTCAGATAGGCTGGTATGGCAAAAAGGAACTTCAGGTGACTTAAACAACAGTCAAGCACTGACTTGCTACATCTGAGAGCACAGTGTTCAAAAAGGAACCATATCATTCTAGGTGTAGGGTAGGTTTACAGCAGACACATAACTAGTAAATTTGTGCGCTGGACAAAAACCTACCTGAGAACATGGGTGAGCAGGGGTATCCCTGGCTGCTGCTGTGATTCAATCTGCCTGCCCCAGCTATTGCTACAGCAGCAGCACCATGTCCCTAAACCCAGCTATTCATAGTTTCATAGTTTCATAATAGCTAGGGTCAGGAGGGACCTGAACAGATCATCTAGCCTGACCCCCTGCCACAGGCAGGAATGAATGCTGGGTTCACAAGACCCCAGACAAGTGATCGTCCAACCTCCTCTTGAATATGCCCAAGGTAGGGGCGAGGACCACTTCCCTAGGAAGTTGGTTCCAGATTTTGGCCACCCTAAGTGTAAAATATTGCCTTCTGATCTCCAACCTAAACCTATTCTCCATCAGCTTATGACCATTGTTCCTTGTCACCCCAGGTGGTGCTGGGGACAAAAGGGCTCTGCCTATTTGCTGTTGTTCCCCCTTGATGAGCTTGTAGGCAGTCACCAGGTCCCCCCTCAGCCTCCTCTTGCTGAGGCTGAACAGGTTCAGGTCCTTCAGTCTCTCCTCGTAAGGCCTGTCCTGCTGCCCTCTCACCAAGCGGGTGGCCCTCCTCTGAACCCTGTCCAGGCTGGCCACATCCCTTTTGAAGTGCGGCGCCCAGTACTGGACGCAGTACTCCAACTGCGGCCTGACCAAAGTCACACAGAGGGGGAGTATCACCTCTCTGGACCGGCTTGAGATGCACCTTTGGATGCATGACAAGGTATGGCTGGCCTTGCTGGCTGCGGTCTGGCATTGGCGGCTCATGTTCATCTTGGATAATGACTCCGAGATCCCTTTCTGCCTCTGTGCTTTCAAGAAGGGAACTCCCCAGCCTGTATGTATGCTGTTGATTCCTTCTCCCAGGGTGCAGCACACTGCATTTGTCTATGTTGAACCCCATCCTATTCTCATCTGCCCACTTTTGTAGTCTGTCTAAATCTAGTTGTCTAAATCTATTGCTACTACAGTCATGGTGTGGGGCTTTTGCTGTGGCCAGAGCATACACTTCAAGGGGACTGCCATTCTGCTGCCCCCTCTAAGTCTGTGCTCAGGGCTGATACCCCATTCTCCCACCCCTTGCTACGCTATTGTTTTGTAGCAGCTTGAACATGTAGGGTACTAGTTGCTATCAGGAGTATCTTGGAGCTTTGTTCTGGGAGGTAAACCTATAAAGGTCAGTGAAACCATCATAAAGGCCTTCCAGGGGCAGTACTGGGATTAGCAAACACAGAAGTCCCAACTGGAGAATTCACCTGTTTGGTACAGCTAGTAAAAGATTTTCCTTGAAACTATTTGTCCTGGAAAACAGTCCAGTGAAATGAAAAATTTCCCCAAAAGCTTCTGCTTTCCTGAAAATAAAAAAATAGAAAAATAAATAGCGAGAGAGAGAGAGAGAGAGATATCTATATCTATCTATACTTATATATTTTCTATTGAGAAGCTCAAAACCCTGTAGACTCAAATATTTTCCTTAGTTTTCATCTGAGAACCAAAAAAACCCCTGGTTTCTAATGAAAAGATAGAATTTTCCCCTTCAAGCATTGATGCAAATACTCATTTTGTCATTTTTATTAATGTTTTCCATAGAGGAAAATGAAAGGAATTCTGATGAGCACTACTTGGCAAAAACTCTTCAAGAAATGGGTCAAGCGAGAAAGCAAAGACTCCAGCGCACATGGCAGAATAGCTAGTCCTTGAAAGGCTGATAGAGATCTGGCTGGCTGAAGTCTCAGTGTGGTTAAGGGAACATAAACTAAAGACAGGATGCAGGCAACCAGTCCAACCAACCCGATGGAGGATTATATGGTGCCAAGGCAATGACTGGAAAGACCCCTATAAGTTTATCAACATAATACAAATGCTTACACAGAAAGTTGACCAACAGGGAATTTACCAGATGGGGAACTAAATGCTAGGTACATACCATAACACAACACTGCTCCCAGGGGTTAGGGCAGAGAGAGGTGGTCTAATCTGTAAACATTTCCTTAGTGACTATTACCTTGCATCCAAGGAGGCAGATCCAGTATTTAATGTAAACAGAATGGTTCAAGTAAAGCAACTGGGGAAAGACTGGATATCAAAAAAAAAAAAAGGAGCAGACTGCAGAGATCAGGAGTGGCAGTTCAGCCACCAAAGCAGGTATTGGATGGTGTTGTTAGCCTGAAGAAATGTGCTTTGGAGAAACTCAAAGCCAGATGTTTGGTATGGTGGCCATAAATCCCTAAAATATGGTATGACATTCCTAGTTACCACAGAAAGAGAAGAAATGAAAAAGTCTCAGAGGGAAAGAAGATTGGGGAAGGAGAAAAAAAGGAAACAATGGGATTTCTGAACTTCTGAATAAATGGAAAGCAACAGTGAAAATAGTAGATAGAGTGCTTCATTAACGAGGGAACTTTTGATGTACTATCCTAGCAGAAGCTATTCAGATTAAAGGCCTACTGTAGGCTAGGGAGAGAAGGAAGAGCTGGAGAAGTTAAGAGGCAATGGTTCCTCACTAAGGTATGGAGGATTGTTGGTACACCTCAGCATTAAAACAGAGGTCCCCTCAGAGCTCTGACTCAAATACTACAGCAGTTCAATTGGCTTGTGCATTAGAACATGGCAAACTACTACACGGCATGTGACTTGTATCAGAAGGTAGACGCCATAGCCCAATGCTTCTCACATGAGTGTCCCCGAAGAACTCTCTTCTGTACCGAGGGCCTCCTCCATCTAATGAAGCTCTGAGAGCTCTACGTCAGCTCCTCTCATTGAGACATGCCTAGAGTACAAAGCACTACATCCATTCCATTTTTCCCTTCCTAGGGCCAATAGAGATCCAAAGGAAGTAGAGCATCATTTATAGTATCCCTGAGGCTGCTCCAACCTGCTCTGGGGGAATGGGCAGTCTGATGCATTTTCACTGACTCCAGGAACCACAAAGGCAACTTAGAGGAGGGCTGTGGGTAGAGAGAGTACGAGAATAAGATCTCTGTAGAAATCAGTTGCCATGACAATTTGGCGGACACTTGCCTATCAAATATACATTGCCGAAGGTTTGTGGTGCGACCAAAAAGTGGTTTTATTTACAAAAAGTGTTCACAGAAATACTAAGGGTGATGAGTCCCAAGTATAAACAAGCATACACAGTACAAAAACTATGCAGAAAAGTAATGTAACAAGAAAATAAACAGTCAAAGTAAGTCAAGGACCAATGTGGTTGCGTGGAAATTGCATGAAACCACAGCCAATGGGTTTTTTCAGAGCTGGCCTTCGCTGAGTCTAATCAAGCTGCTATGTCACAAAACATGGCTGAGCTACTTCAGAGGTGTTAGGACTGTTTGAATCTTGGTGGTTTTGCTCTGCTTGAGTTTATGCAGAGAATTTCTTGGGCTTCAGTCATCCCCATGGGTCAGCTTCCTGGCACCAAACTGACTTAGAAAAAACAAAGCAAAGTATAGATGATCCCAAACCTATATCTGAGTGCAGAGTCAAGTCTGCAGCACAAAACTGGGCAAAGGAGTGAATCCAAACATGGGATCAAAATGCAGCAATGTTTGGGGCAAGAAAGACAATAATTTTATGTATTGACAATCCAATGTTATTTATTATAATATTAACAACCTAACTCATTGAGTGTAATTACTATCTACAGAGCACCATCCTGCAAAGAGCTTATCATTTAAACTGCAAAACAGAAATAGTAGGATGAGACGAAGGCACAGGCAGAGGACACAGAGGGGAGGAGAAAGATGACAATAATAAAAGTATGCAGCAATTTGTGACCATAAGGCACAAATCTTACATGAGAACTCAGGAAATGCTAGACTGGATCAGACCAGTCAGGAGCCAGGAAGGTCACCTTCTTCAGAGAAAAGTGCAAAAAACCTCTCAGGAAGGAGTTATAGGATAACTTAATCTCAGGGAAAGTTACCCCTTGACTTCACAAGACACAAGTGATTTGTCTTGTGTCTTGAGGCACAAAGGGTTAACACCTTGCTGGTGCTCCTGAATGCATGAACCATTATTAAGTGTACACAACAATCAGTAAAATAAAAATATGATCCCTCTTGCCCTGCAATATATAGGCAGATTTCCAGAGAGAGGGAACAAAATCTTGATGGGTCACCCCAAGTGGAAGGCATATCCCGCAGTCTGTGGTTGCAGCTGTATCTTGCCATAAACAGGAATGTGCCCCTCACTTTTCAGTGGTCCCCAGCAAGAGTTAGGCCTGGGGAATCAATCATTGTGCCCTCTTATATCAATGCCCCTCCCATTCTTCGCTTTTCATCTGAAACTTGAATTAAATCTGAACTGGTTAGGGGTTTAAAAGCACTGAATATGTTAAGAAGAACTCTACTCAGTAGAGCTGTAACTTACACTTTTATATCCAGCTTGCCCATCATTAAAATAAATGAGGAGCATTTAAGGACAGTGGTTTGCTTCTTCATGTTGCTAAAAGGCTTGATGAGTTAGGGGAAACAATTAAGGTTTGGCTTCATGGCTTTGGGATTTAATTTTATTCCCTTTGGCAGTGAAAGTTTCCTTGCCTTGCCTGATTAAATCAACTTAAAAGATCACTGTCTGTCACATAACAATGCTGAATCCAACCTTTGCTCTGGTTACAAACACATGCACCTGGATAGGTACCTATACATATAGAGAGGGTGCCATCTGCTGAACTGTCTTATGCTTCACAAGATTGAAAGATAATTCTGTGCTTCTTTTTGCATCAAAGAAAGGAGAGGGAGAATGGTGCGGGGGGGGAGGGCAGCGGGGGACAGTGCTGAGGCAGCCAATATAACCAGGATGGAGCCAGTTTCATGGTTCAGTGCAAAAATGTATAAATAGCCACTTACATCCCAAAATAGATCTCCAAAGTAGGCCAGCTGAGCCAAGGCCCAGATCCTCAAAGGTATTTAGGCACTTAACTCTGAACACTTAACACTGAAACCATTACGCTTGAGGATCTGAGTCCAAGTGCACAGATGTGAGTACTGAATGCCAATATGGGCAAAGATTTAAGCAACCTGGACCTCAGCTCAACCCTCATACTGAATATGCACCTCTTTAAAACCTTCGATCAGGGGTGCTCAACTTCCAGCCTGCGAGCCAGCCCCAGCCCTTGCAGCTCTCCGCAAATCTGTGGGGAGCCCTGCAGGCTGTGGCTCTGTGATATATCAGATGTGCAGGGTGGCACAGGGCCTGATCCCAGCCAGGAATGAGCGATGCAGGCCATTGGGGTCTGATCCCAGCACGAGGGGGTGGCACAAGGCCCGATCTGGCCTGCAGACCAGCCCCACATCATTCATTTGGCCTGCGGGGCCAAAACTTTGAGCACTATTGGTCCAAAGCATGCTTGGACTCTAAAAAAGGCTCTGTAACTTTCAATCTACACCCCTGTATGATTTCCCAAAATGTTTCAAGGCATGAGGTATTTTCAATGAATCTGGCAATATGCTGGGCATGATACAGTCTTTATATCTCATGGTCTATGCAGGAAGGTATCTGATGGGAAGTCTACAGCCACATTGGTCCCTAGATCTATGCCAGATCTTTGCAAGCATAGATCTTGCATATGGAATATTAACAAAGATTAGAGATGTTCATTGGGAACATGACAGGGGTCAAAAGAAGGGGACAATCTAGAGGGGAGCAAAGCATGAGGACTCACTAGCAGCACAGTAATGCTACCAATGAGCTGGGACAGAGTAAGGGAGGAACTGGATCATAGGTGTAAGTACAGAGGGAGAAATGAGTTACTATAGTAGGTGGAGGATGGAATAGACTTCACTGGAGCTGGTGAGAACCTAATTTCTTCAAAATATACTGCTTAGTGAAAACTGGAATGAGCTACAGAAATGTGTCAGCTTCACCCAAATTTTCATCTGACATTTTTTTCTTGGAGGGAAGAGGAGAGATTAAGAGAGATGCTGACTGTAGCCTGGCATTTGTAGCCTGGATACTGACTAGGGATAGTGGAGGACCAGATTCAAGCCCCTTTTTTCTTCCAGATTGTCATCCCCAGTCACTCAATCTCTATTCAAAATCAGGCAGAGCAAAGACTTGAACCTTGGCCCTTCCTAATCAGTGACATAATCATCAAGCATAGAGAAGGATACATATACCTTTGCTTCTTCCCATGTCAAAAAGCTCTGGTTTGGATCTAAAACCAGATGTTTCAGCACAACTTCCATTTTCATGAACCTGTTTGAAAGCTCTTGTGAAACTCAGGTTTAGAGTTTCTAGTTTGCCTTTCTCATGGATGTTAACATCACTGCACAACATTCATGGTACAGTGTGGTCTTCAAAGTGTAACCACCAATGTTGTTCTCAGGTGCTGGCCCTTGATGCAGAGACTCGTGAGGGTGGCTGAATTCAGGAAGAAGAACAAGGGCGGACACTCAGCTTAAGTCCCCTGCAATCCTGTATGCAAGGGGGAGCCAAAACTGCAGTCTGTGAGACATTGGTGGTCTGTGGAGAGCCACATGGTCTAATGGTTGTCAGTAGAGCTGGCGGAAAATTTTCTGATGGAAGGTTTTTTCCATCAGGAAGCATTGCTTTGCTGAAAGCAGAACATCTCTCAGAAATGTATAGATTTCAACAACTCTTCAGAAACACAAGCTGGTTGCAAAACCTTAGCAATCTACCCGGTTTCCTGCCAGATCACCCACCCAGATCCTTGGCAGCCTGCCTAGGCCTCAAGAGCTCATAGCTCTTAGTCCGTAGCTATAAGGGTCTGTACCCCTAAGGCTGCCCTGCCACATTGGCTAACCCCGCCTGGGGAACTGAAGGCTTCCAAACTATTGTGCACAGCTCCAACAGCCTGCTGGGTTATACATATATGTACAAAGCATTAGCAGCCCCAAACATTAAATCCTAATGACTCATGGCCCTTAAAATCATGATATTAGCTTAAGAATCACATGATATAATAATAACAACAAAAACAACAATATGCACACATTTGTATTTGTTTGGGGGTTTGGAGTGTTTAATGTTTTCTAGATTTTCTCTACAGCCAGGAGGGCTAGAAACAGTAATTTTTTTAAACTAAGGTTAATAACCTTATTCCAGGACCTGGAGCTTTAAACAGGACATTAAATAGTTGACTATGAAACAAAATTGTGAGTTGGCAGCATTGTGTGTGTGCGCATGAGTATGTGTGCACACGCACATGCACTCAGATGTGCATCCTGAATAAGATGTGGATGTACAGTAAAATCCCTGTCATCCGGCACAAGTGGAGAATGGGGGGTGCCAGGTATCTAAAAATGCTGGTACCTGACGCCAGCGGCTTCTGGCCAGACGCAGAGTGGGAGGCAGGGAGGGGGAAGGCGGGGGGCAGTGGCCACACAGAGCAGCTACAGTGCGGGGTGGTGGCCGCCGTTGCCATGTGCAAACTTCCCCTCCCCCTGTGTCCGGCCGGCTGGCCAGAAATTCCAGTTAATAGAGTGTGGATTTTACTGTATATGGGAAACAGTTTTCTTGTCCCACAAGAATTTTCATGAGTTTGACAATTTTCACCCCAAATCAGGACAGACAATTCAAACTTCTGAAAATGTTTATGAAACAAAAAAAATCACAAATTAAAAATTACTTGATGTCAAACTAATTATGTATTTATATATTAACTTGCTTGCTATACATTAACTTAAACATCCCATGCCAGAAAAATGGAAACATTTCAGGTCGTAACTGTTACAATGGAATAGTTAAAAATAGTCTCTCTGACATTATTTTGAAAAGGGCCTAATGTACATGCATACATCATGGAAACGCTCACAAAGAACATGCAAATAGAGAGAGAATACATGGAAGTGTTAAATTGCCTACAGGTGGGAATAGAAGGACACTAGAACCTGGATCATTCATATCTAGATAGTCTGCAACCTGATTAATTTGCAGAGGGTTGTCACATTGGCCAAGTACAGACAATCAAAAAGCCTGAGGTTGAATCATTTCAATCTTTCTAGATTAGTCTGCATTGATTGAACCAATAAGCAAGTGAACAGACATTCCCTTTTGATTCTGGAAATGCAGCCACATGCCTGCAGTGGCTCAGGTCAGAAGCCAGCAGGCACTAGAGTAGGGGTGGGCAATTATTTTGGCTGGAGGGCCACTTAATGAATTTTGGTGAGCTGTCAAGGGCTGCAAGGGTAGCTGCCTTGCTCCCAGTCACCATCTTGGGACTGGAAGTCCTGCCCCTAACCCCTGACCTTTGCCACTAGAAGTCCCTCATCTTGCCCCCAGTCGTATGCCTTTTGGGAAGGGGGTTTCCCATCTTGGAACTGGAAAATAAACAAATTGCATACTAAAAATCAAACATCTCCAATAATATATTTTAATTTAATTTTTAAAAATATTCTTGTTCTGATATGTGTATGCTTGGGTAGTGTACATATAGGTGACTGCATAATAGCTCAAAATGAAGTCTTACTCGTGTATATTGCGGGGGGGGAGGGTCCCCAGTAAGCCCCAAGACTGCATGTGGCCGGGCCACTGGCTCTATCACATGGGGCTCACATACAGCCAGGCTTCATAGCACATTCCCCATGACCTGTGCATGGCAGCAAGTGGGGCCAGCCCACTGGCTCCATCACTCAGGGCTCCCCCGAGAGGCACATGGCTCAGGTGGAGAACCCAGGAACTGCATGCAAGCTTGGGGAGTCCTGTGCAATGGAGCCAGAAAGACCCCGTGCCCCCACCAACTCGGGCTCCATGCTCCTGCCACCCTGCCCTGGACCCCTGCCAGCACTGGTCCTGGCCCCAGGGTACCAGCACATGCCCCATGTTCCTACCCAGATGCTGCTTTGCCCCAATCCGCTACCGCCACTACCACCTGTCCCCTGCTGCTTCCCTACTCTCTTGCCCTCCTGCCCACTGCTACTCCCCCATCCTCCCACCCACCCACTGCTGCTGCTACCACTTCCCTACCTATGGGACCAGGGTCAGGGCCATCCTGTGGGCAAGGGTGGGAGTACAGCATGCACTGCCTCCATGGGAGTGAGCAGGGCTTGGTCCCATGCGAACACAACAGGGGCAGCCGGGCCTGGCCAGATACACTAAATTGGTAGGAACCCACCTGCAGGCTGGATGACAATGCCTGGTGGGCTGGATTCAGCCTGTGGGCTGTATTTTGCCCACCCCTGCACTAGAGAACACCTCCCTGCTCAGCTGGAGCAGATAGCTTGGGCCAAGGTTAGCCTACCACCCCTGTGAAGGAGGTTTGTGGAGGAGATGCAAAGCATCCTGGGATGCTGGGGGACTGTGAGTTAACTTAAATCTGGAGGGGATCTGGGACAGAAGTTCAAAAACCCAATTTGACTTAAGTCAGCTAAGTCTGATGCTACATCTGTCCAGGTTCATCTCAAACCAGTTTTGGGCATTTTCAAAGTGGTGTATGTGTACTGAATTTCTGTTGTGTTACAGATTTGAACCCGTTTCTGATCAATTATACCAGTTTGTGTGTAATTTCTGTCCCTTGCCATTAAGGACAAGTCACTCAGATGTTTGCTGTGGTTTTTACTTCAAGAGGCACCATTTCTGTGATCCGCTGGAGCTCCTCAGTTGTCCTGCATAGTTGACTGGAGAAGCAGTAGCCTTTGAAATAAAAGCTGCAGAAAACAGCTGGAGTGCCTCAGAGGTCTCATGAAACTATTTGCTATGGTTCTGGACACTTCTGGTTAATTCACAACCCCACTGGCTTCACAGGGGATTAGGAACCTACTCCTGTAAAGTATCCAAGTTCTACTGTATTCATAACAGACTCTGTCAAGTAAAATTTGGTCACGCTGAGCAAGTACGAGAATGATTCTTTGGCACCACTGTTGTAGGAGAAACACCAAATCAGGAACTTGATTCCTGGCAGACTGGACTCAAACCTGGTTACTACTTATAATCCTTTTTACAGGTCTGTGGTGCCACTACAGGTGTGATGACACTTTATTTCAAAAAATGAAATTAAACAACAGGTCCTTGGCCATATGGCTGCTGATGTGAGGCAACAGACAAACACTCTGAAACAGTAGCTATTAGAAAGGCAAGAAGTATTGTTGTATAAATTAACAGCTTTTTAAACCAGAAAAGGGCCATTAGGATCATCCAGGCTAAACAGGATCCTGTAAAAAGAAAATGGCAAGGCGTCTGAATTCCTGAATGTGCTCAGTTCCCAGAGAAATAAATAAGGTGGACAACATTCCTTATAACAGGAAAAGTCTTAAGGTCTTCCAGTGCTGGACCTTATATGTGCATAACTACCCAATAGGTCTAATCCAAAGTGCATTAAAGTCATCTGGACTCTTTCTGTTGATGTCAATGGGACTTTGTCAATGTGGGTTTGCTGCCCCATTGCTTTTCTCCCCTAGCACTGCCCTGTACCCTCCATCTCTCTGTCTCTCTCCTTCCTCTCTTGTCTGTTGTATTATAATTTTTTCTCTTCATCTTATATTCTGCTTTCTGTACTTCCTTTCAAAGCATCTGATGAGGTGAACTTGGGTTCATGAAAGCTTGTGCTCTCTCTATATATATCTTAGTTAGCAAGTCTATAAAGGTGCATATCTATCCTGCCTTCTGACTGGCTTCAGACTAGCATGGCTAACAATTTCCTAAAAAGAACAGGGAGAAGATTTACCCTGCAAATGGTGAAATGGTTAAAGCTGAGAGCAAATAGGCCACTATTCACTTCCCTTTAAACCCTTCTCCTCTTTAAACCTTACTCCCTTTTAAAGCCCTGAGGGGCAGCCAAATCTGAGCAGTTCTAGGAAATTTAAAAAACAACCATTTTCACAAGAATCTGTCCTTGATTAAAGCAGAAACATGGCAGTAGGGGAAGAACTGATTATTCAGCAGAGAGTTCAGAAGAACAAATAAAAAAAGCATATTTGTTTAGGGTGTGATGGAGAAACTTAGAAAGCTCAGAGAGGCAATTTTAAAATTACATCTATTGAAGTTCAAGCACTGGCCACTCCGGGTAAGGAAATAAAGGGCAGGCTGTGGGAGGAGGAATGGTGGAGCAGTTGCCCCAGGATAGCTGCTGCCAGGATTGAGTGTGTGACTTCTTTTAAAATTATTCAGTTGGTTATTTTCGTATTGCATGGCACACGAACTGATTTCTAGCACGCATGAGTATGCATACATGCAGAGTCTTCTAATAAAGATGCCCTCTACAAGACAGCGGCAGGAGGTGTTGTAATGAGACCAACATATTTGCCCATCTCATTCTTCAAATAGACCAAAGGTACCATTGAAGTTCAGCACAGAATAAAGGAGTGAGGGAGTGCAAAGTCCTCCCGTTGGAATATAGAAATGCCAGAGTAGAAAAGGGTCCATGCTCAGTAACTTCAGTATTTCTGCATACAGAAAGTCTGAAAAAGGTCAAGAATTAATTTGTTCCTTGTCCTCTTATTCCAAGCCAAGGTTAAGTCAGTGGTGGCCCAGCCCTTTCTATTGGCTGGTTTTAAGTGTACCTGCTTTTAAGAACTATACCCAAATCTCTCCTCTTGTTCATCTGGATAGAATTTAAACAACCTTGAACTGAAATTAATTATATTTTGCAAGATGCAGCTCAGTAGCCGGCTTCCTCTTCTGAGTTGGCAAAATGTAGGAAACCATAGAGAAATAAAAAAGAACCACTTCCAATTTGTTCTTTTTCTTATCAAAAGAACCCCTTTTCACCATTTTGATGTCTTGTAGGGCCATATCTAAAGGGCACGGAGCTCTGAGGCATAGGCACTAGAAAACAGGATTTTTTACCAGTGGGATTTCTACAACTTGTTGGGTCCTTGGGCAGCTACCAACTCTTCCCTTCCGTGTAGATGTATTCTATTCACCCAGTTCCAATGGATCGGGGAGGGCCCAGATGGAACTGCTTAATTTGCAAGGAGCAGACATAAAAGCAGATGATGCTTTCAGGGCTAAAGAGAAATAGCAACTTAGCTAATGGATTACCCTTAGTGGAGAAAAGATACTGAGAGAAAGCTTAAAAGCATTCTGAATGCAGTTAGGTGAAACATTTCAAAATTAGTAATTTTGGCCCTTTGTTTTTAAATTTCTATAAAATGCATGAGCTGTCTTGGAAAAAAATCACTTTTTCACATAGTAATAGGGCTAGTTGACATGCATTGAAATTCCAAATTTTGAAATGTTACAAGAATCGTGTCTTTTTGTCCCTGAGCCCCAGCTAAAAGTTTTATTTCAATCTGCAAGAGCATCCAGAAGTATGAATCCTATTAACTCACTCAGCTTTTGAAGACATCTTCCTCTTTCCAATCCAAGATGATCATACTATGAGGTATGAAGTAAGACACAGGGGTCCAGATAGTCTTCCTAATCGGGGGGTGGCACGCACAGCTACGCAAGGCCTTAAATGCCTGTATACCAATGCTCGTGGTATGGGGAACAAACAGGAGGAACTCGCCCTCAGAATAGCCAGTTCAAACTCAGACATAGTAGGGATTACAGAAACGTGGTGGGATTCATCCCACAACTGGGCAGTTAGCATTAGGGTCTATAGGCTTTACAGGCAGGATAGAGAAGGAAGGAAGGGAAGGGGTGTGGCGCTCTATGTTAAAGAGCAATACACATCCTCTGCCAGTAAAATGGGGTCAGAGGAGGGCCAAGCTGAAGTGCTCTGGGTCATGATACAAGGGGGTCATGGGGAGAGGGATTTAATGGTGGGGTCTACTACAGACCCCCCAACCAAGGGGAGGAGCTGGACCGGGAATTTTCGGGCAAGCTTGCAGAGGCACTTAAGGCAAGGGATGTAGTTGTCATGGGTGATCTAAATTACCCAGACATCTGCTGAGGGGAGCAGTCAGCCAGGTCGGACTGTTCCAGGAGGTTCCTGGCCGAGATACAGGACCTCCACTTAACCCAGGAGGTGCACAGTCCCACCAGAGGAAATGCCCTGTTGGACCTGGTCCTGGCCACAGGTGATGATCTGGTAAGGGGGCTCCAGGTCCTTGACCACCTGGATGATAGCGATCATTGCTTGCTGGAATTCATCATCCAGCACAGGGTGACAAGGGCCTGCAGCAAGGTGGTAGCCCTAGACTTCAAGAGGGCCAACTTCAACGAATTGAGAAGATTGGTGGGAGAGGCGCTGGGGTTCTCGAGGGCAGGGGAACTCAGTGCCCAAGATGAGTGGTCGTTCCTTAAGGAGATGATACTCGGGGCCCAAGGGGTGACGATCCCAACAAGAAGTAAGGGGGGGCAAGAGTGCCCAAAAGCCTCCCTGACTCACCAAGGACGTCCAGGAATGCTGGTTGCCAAAAAGGCGGTATACACCCGGTGAAAGGTGGGGGGCAATCTCCAAAGAGGAGTATACCTCCATTGCTCGGGCCTGTAGGGGGCTGTTAGGAAAGCTAAGGCGGACATAGAGCTAGGATTAGCGTCCAAGATCAAAGATAATAAAAAGTCCTTTTTCAAATATATAGGGAGGATGAAGAAGGCACTGGGAAATGTGGGGCCCCTGTAAGATACGCTGGGCAATCTGGTGGTTGCGCCAGAGGAGAAGGCAGACCTCTTTAACAAGTTCTTCACCTCCGTTTTCTTGTGCAGGGACCGGGACTCCCCCACCGTGATTCAAGACGGAGTCAAGGGGAACGCCTCCAGACCTAAGGAGGAGGAGGACCAGGTTAGAGGGCTTCTGGAGGGGCTGGACATGTTCAAATCAGTAGGTCCAGATGCTCTCCACATCAGGGTGTTGAGGGAGCTAGCAGGGGTTATTGCAGGGCCCTTGGCACGGCTTTACGAGCGCTCGTGGTGCTCGGGCCAGGTGCCAGATGATTGGAAGATAGCCAATGTGGTCCCCATCTTTAAAAAAGGGAGGAGGGAGGACCCAGGCAACTATAGGCCCGTCAGTCTTACTTCAATCCTGGGGAAACTCTTTGAGAAGATCATCAAGGAGCACATCTGTGATGGGCTGGCATCGGGGATGATGCTCAAGGGCAACCAGCACGGTTTCATTAGGGGCAGGTCATGTCAGACCAACCTAATTGCCTTTTACAATCGGGTCACAAAAGCATTGGATGCAGGTGTCGCCGTGCATGCAGTCTTTCTGGACTTCAGCAAGGCCTTTGACACTGTCGACCACCCCATCCTCATTAAAAAACTAGGTGACTGGGGCATCAATGCCTACACTGTCAGATGGATTGCGAATTGGCTGAAGGGTCGTATTCAGAGGGTGGTGGTGGACGGGTCATATTCAAGCTGGGGGGAAGTGGGCAGCAGAGTCCCCCAGGGCTCGGTCCTTGGGCCCGCAGTGTTAAATTTCTTTATCAGCAATTTGGACGACGGGGTGAAAAGCAACCTGTTCAAATTTGCTGATGATACCAAAATTTGGGGTGAGGTGGGCACACTAGTAGGGACGGAAAGACTGCAGCAAGACCTAGATAGGTTGCAGGGGTGGGCTAACAAAAACAGGATGCGTTTCAATACGGACAAGTGCAGGGTGCTGCACTTGGGCAGTAGTAACCAGCAGCACACTTATAAGATGGGAAACTCCATTCTTGAGAGCACGGTGGCAGAAAGGGATCTTGGAGTCATCATTGACTCCAAGATGAACATGGACCGACAATGCAAGATCACGGTCGGCAGGGCTAACCGGACCTTATTGTGCATCCACAGGTGCATCTCAAGCAGGGCCAAGGAGGTGATCCTCCCCCTCTACGCAACACTGGTCGGGCCACAGCTGGAGTACTCTGTCCAGTTCTGGGCACCCCACTTCAAGAGGGATGTGGACAACATTGAGAGGGTCCAGAGGAGGGCCACCCGCATGATCCGGGGACAGCAGGGCAGACCCTACAACGAGAGGCTACGGGACCTGAACCTGTTCAGTCTTCACAAGAGAAGGCTGAGGGGGAACCTGGTGACCATCTATAAACTCACTAGGGGGGACCAGAAGGGTTTGGGGGAGACCTTGTTTCCCCTAGCGCCCCCCGGGATAACAAGGAATAACGGCCACAAGTTGTTGGAGAGTAGGTTTAGATTAGACATCCGTAAGAACTACTTCACAGTTAGGGCGGTTAGGATCTGGAACCAACTTTCAAGGGAAGTGGTGATGGCTCCTACCCTGGGGGTCTTTAAGAAGCAGCTTGATGCCTACCTGGCTGGGGTCATTTGAGCCCAGTTTTCTTCCTGCCCAGGCAGGGACTTCAAGATCTACAAGGTCCCTTCCAACCCTACTTCTATGATTCTAGGATTCTATGATACTCCATCCTTTCTATTTCTCGTTCTTTATCTTCCTTGCCTTCTATCTAACCCTCCCTGCTTTCCACAACCCTCTTGTGGACCTTAAGCTCCTTACAGACTTTCTCCACTAAAAGAAAATACTCCCTTCCAGATGAAACTACAGCCTGGTGTGGGTGGGGGTTATCAGACATGAGATCCCTGTTACGCACTTACATGGGTATGATAACAGCTGTTGTCACTTGTTCTGGACAATCAGAGTGAATCTTTTAGCATTCAGAGCTTAAACTATGGGTGAAGACATAGTGAATTTTGAAAATGTAACCTTTTTTTTCCTTGGTTTATTTAGGAATTTCATCCAAACTATCTGTTTACCACAGCATATTTTTTTTGTTTAGATAAACAGCATTTGGGGTTTAAAATGTGTATTTGAAAAATTCCTGACCACATCTGGTCATAGGTTTGCACTCTACCAGGATTTTCATGGTTAGGCAATCCAGAGTAAATTCATGATCCTAACAAAGGCCCTGGAACTAGTATGGTGAGAGGACATCTGTGAGCCCTAAAGAGACTGTCAGACATAAGAGGGTCCAAATTGAACTTAAGCAAAATGGAGGCCTTGATGGGTAGGATGGAATGGGATGGACTGTCCAATCTTTCCTGAACCTGATGGATACTGCTATAGATTACAGGCTTCAATTGAGGGAGATAAAACTAAGCAGGGAGGCCAAGAATGGATTTGACCATAGAAATGGAATTGTTCTCTCACCTAGAGAAGGTCCAATCAGGACATCTATGAGGATTGTTTGGTCCTGGTGCTGACCATGATATACTTGTGCAGTAGGTAAAGAACCTGACTTGCCAGCATTTGGCATCAGGACTGAATGTACCCAGGGGTGGAGAATACCCATTCAATTATTCAAGGGACATTTTCAACAGTCAGTACTTTCTCTGTTAATTCATATGCACAATACTGATGGTTGAGCAAAAGAAAATACTATATAGATAGTATTTGTGAGAAGTGCAGTGTTGATATAAGTGACCAAGTGCTGCATTGTTAGCTAGGGTTGGGAAGGAGGGTGGTATCATCGTCATCTTTCATTCAACAAGCTGGGCAAGAATAAAGTAAACATATCCAGACTTGCAGAAAGACATCATCAGGGTTTCTGGTATCCACTTGCCCTAACATCTCTTGCCAAAATAGAAGAAGACCTATTGCAAATAACATCCCACTTGGCAGCAAATTTCTGTGCCAGTCAGTCTGCACACAGAGCCAACTCCCTTCCCGCTGCAATACCCTCTGTCCATGACACACGCCCACCTGCTGGCCCTTTCCATCTCCTGTGTGATGTCTTAATTCTTGCTTCAGTTCAAGCAAGGTCATTGGGATGGAGGTAGGAATTACTGGAGAAAATCTTATGGCCTGTTTCACACAAATCATGCATAATTATTATATTTTTGTAATCATTCCTTCTAGTTTCCTTTTTTCTTTCTTCTTTAATAGCAAGGACCAGATTTGCAGCTGATGTAAATTTTCAGAGCCCAGCTAAAGGCAACTGCACTATATTGGTTTCTACTAGCTAGAAAAGCAGTCCTGGAAAGCCCCTTCAGAGGTAATCCAGTCCAACTCTCTGCCAAAGGCAGGATCATCCCTATCCAAACCATACTATACAAATCCATCGTCTAACCTAGTGGTGCCCAATCTTCTTGCCATGTGGGCCAGATGGGCAGTGGCTGGTCCGTCTGTAGAGTGGGCCCAGCCATGGGCCTGATCTAATATGCAGGACAGGCATAGCAGAGCCCAATCCAGCTGCACAGAGATAGGGCAGGGGAAAGTCCACACCAATCCAGCCACATGGAAGAGAGGGGGCATGGCCTAGCCCCAATCTGGCTGCGCAGGATTTGGCCCCGCAGGATTTGGCACCCGTGACACTTGTGGTCTAACCTATTAGTAAAACTACATAGTCAACCCCAAAACAGTCAAAAGACATAACACCCTAACCCGCCACAGGGAAGGCAGGGGGACAACAGTTGCCAGTGTCCTGCTGCTGGGAGGGTTGTTAAAATATGCTCAAGAGATACAAAGAGGGACACACCCTCACTATGGAGGAAGAGAAAAATCCCCACAGTCCATACATATCTGACAATAGGGCAAAATTGCTTCCTGACCCCAAATATGGTGATCAGTCTGACCCTGAGCAGAGGGGCAAGACCTTCTAGCCAAGAACCTCCAGGTTTAAGTCTAGGAGGAACATAGGCACACCCCATTCAAAATCCCATCTTGGTTACAGCCAACACCCAATTCTTCCAGGGAAGATGAAAAAACCCTCTGACATGTAGCAATAGGAAGGGAAAAGAATTTCTTCCAGCCCCCCTGTGGCAACCAATACATCTCGGAAGTATGAGAAATACCTATAGTAGAGCATAGGCATAATTACTCCTAGATAAGCCCTGACGTCTTGGCCAACCTTTTCTTAAATACTTCCAATGATGGAGAGTCCACAGCTTCCTTAGGCAGTCTACACCATTGCCTCACTGCTTTAACAGTGAAGAAGTTTTTCATGATATCCAATCTAAATCAATTTTGCTGAAATGTCAAGCTATTGGGTCCATGCTCTGCTCTTTGCAGTAAGAGATAAAAGGTATTTTTCCTCCTTATGACAACTCTTCAAATATTTGAAGACTGCTGTCATGTCTTCTCTTGACTATTTCTTATAGAAGCTGAACATGCCTATCTCCTTCATTCTCCCCTCATATGGCTTGCCTTCCAGGCCCTCTATCATTTTGTCACCTGTCTGGACCCTCTCTAATATCTTCCAGGACTTTTTAAAATATGGATCCCAATATTTCAGACAATACTGTAGATGAGGCCTGACCAGTGCCAAGTAAAGAGGCACCAACACATATCATGTGTTGCACCTAATGCTCCTATTCATGCATCCCAAAACCACATTCACCTTTTGTGGAGCTATATTCCACTGCAGATTTATATTGGATCTGTGATCTACAAAGATTCCCAGATCCTTTTCTGTGGTGCTTCTATCCAGCCAGGTGTCACCCATTTTGTATTTATATTTTTGATTATTCCTGACACGTAACACCTTGAACTTGTCAGCATTGAACTTCATCCTGTTAGCTCTGTCCCAGCCTTCCAATCTGTCAAGAATCTTTTCAGTTGTGCTCCTCTTCCAATGTGTTTTCAATACTTCTTAGTTTCATGTCATCAGCAAACTTGCTAAAGAAGCTATTTCTGCAGCCAAATCATTAATAAGCATATTGGACAGCACTGAGACCAAGACAGACCCCTGTGGGACTCTACTTGAAACCTGTCATTCTGACATGGATCCATTTATAATTACCCTTTGCTTGCAGGTATCAAGCCACTTGTCTATCCACTGTATAGTACTGTCTAGCCCACATTTCTTCAGTTTGTTTATAAGTCACATAGGACCTTGTCAAAAGCCTTGTTGAAACCCAGATATGCTATATCCAGTGCATTCCCTTCATCCAACCAAGTGCTTACTTTGTTGAAGAAGGAGATAAAGTCATAGAATCATAGAATCATAGTCATATTAGGGTTGGAAGGGACCTCAGGAAGTCATCTAGTCCAACCCCCTGCTCCAGGCAGGATCATCTCAACTAGATCATCCCAGCCAAGGCTTAGTCTAGCCAGGTCTTTAAAAGTTATAAGGGTGGAGAGTCCACAATCTCTCTGAATAACCTGTCCAGTGTTTTATTACCTTCCTCATGAAAAAGTTTTTTCATAATATCAAACCGAAACTTTCCTTACTGCAACTTGAGACCATTGCTCCTTGTTCTGTCATCTGCCACCACTAAGAACAGTCTAGCTCCATTCTCTTTGGAACCACACTTCAGGTAGTTAAAGGCTGCTATTAAATCCCCATTTAGTCTTCTTCTCTCCAGACTAAATAAGTCCAGTTCCCTCAGCTTCTCTTCACAAGTCATGTCCCCCAGCTCCCTCACCATTTTTGCTGCTCTCTGCTGGACTCACTCCAATTTGTCTACATCCTTTCTGTAGTGGGGGCTGAAAACTGAACACAGTATTCCAGATGCGGCATCACCAGCACTGATGAGAGAGGAATAATTAGTTCTCCCAATCTGCTGGTAACACTTTTACCAAAGCAGCTTGGTATGCCATTATCCTTCTTTACAAGAGCATACTATTAGCTTATATTCAGCTTATTGTCCACTGTAACCCCCATGTCCTTTTATGTAGAGCTGCCCATCAGTCCCTAGCCTGGGATTGTCCCAATGCCTGGGATTGTTCTGTCCTAAGTGCAGGACTTTGCACTTTTCCTTACTGAACTTCATGAGATTCCTTTTGGCCCAATCCTCCAATTTGTCTAGGTCTCTCTAAATCCTTGCCCTACCATCCTACAATAGGAAAAAGCCAACCTATTAAATAGGTACTTTGCGTTGGTCTTTCATCAGTCCCATGGGACGCCCATGCCCGCTACGGGACAGGGAAGTCCGGATGAGGTTGATCCCCTGCCCTCCATTGATGCTGACTTCGTGAAGGAACATCTTGAGAAGCTGGATACCTTCAAGTCAGCCGGCCCTGACAATCTTCACTCCAGGGTACTCAAGGAGCTGGCGAGCATCATAGCCCAGCCTCTAGCGCGGATCTTTGAAAACTCTTGGCGCTCTGGTGTAGTGCCCGAAGACTGGAAGAAGGCCAATGTGGTGCCTATCTTCAAGAAAGGGAGGAAAGTGGATCCGGCTAACTATAGGCCCATTAGCCTGACTTCTAACCCGGGGAAGATCTTAGAAAAGTTTATCAAAGAGGCCATCCTTAATGGACTGGCTGATGCCAACATCTTAAGGGATAGCCAGCACAGGTTTGTTGCGGGTTGGTCTTGCTTGACCAATCTCATTTCCTTCTATGACCAGGTGACCTATCACCTGGACAAGGGAGAAGAGATTGATGTCATATATCTTGACTTCAAAAAAGCCTTTGACCTGGTTTCCCATAATCACCTCTTAGAGAAACTGGCCAATTATCGCCTTGGGTCCTCCACGATCCACTGGCTGGAAAACTGGCTCCGTGGTCAGACCCAGAGGGTAGTAATTGATGGAAGTCACTCATCGTGGTGTCCTGTGACCAGTGGGGTCCCCCAAGGCTCTGTCCTTGGACCCATACTGTTCAACATCTTCATTAATGATGTGGACACTGGAGTCAGAAGCAGACTGGCCAAGTTCACCGATGACACCAAACTTTGGCGCAAAGCATCCACACCAGAAGACAGGCAGGTGATCCAGGCTGACCTGGACAGGCTCAGAAAGTGGGCGGATGAGAATCTGATGGTGTTCAACGTCAATAAATGCAAGGTTCTCCATCTTGGGAAGAAAAACCCGCAGCATCCTTATAGGCTCGGCAGTGCTATGTTGGCTAGCACTATACAAGAAAGAGACTTGGGGGTCATCATTGACCACAAGATGAACATGAGCCTGCAGTGCGATGCTGTGGTTAGTAAAGCAACCAAAACACTGGCTTGCATCCATAGATGCTTCTCAAGCAAATCCCGGGACGTCATTCTCCCCTTGTACTCGGCCTTAGTGAGGCCGCAGCTGGAGTACTGAGTCCAGTTTTGGGCTCCACAATTCAAAAAGAATGTGGAGAAGCTTGTGAGAGTCCAGAGAAGAGCCACGCGCATGATCAGAGGTCAGGGAAGCAGACCCTACGATGACAGGCTGAGAGCCCTGGGGCTCTTTAGCCTGGAAAAGCGCAGGCTCAGGGGTGATCTGATGGCCACCTATAAGTTTATCAGGGGTGACCACCAGTATCTGGGGGAACGTTTGTTCACCAGAGCGCCCCAAGGGATGACGACTAGGTCGAATGGTCATAAACTACTACAAGACCATTTCAGGCTGGACATAAGGAAGAATTTCTTTACTGTCCGAGCCCCCAAGGTCTGGAACAGCCTGCCACCAGAGGTGGTTCGAGCGCCCACATTGAACACCTTCAAGAGCAAACTGGATGCTCATCTTGCTGGGATGCTATGAACCCGGCTGACTTCCTGCCCTTTGGGCAGGGGGCTGGACTCGATGATCTTCCGAGGTCCCTTCCAGCCCTAATGTCTATGAAATCTTTGAAATCCAGCATATCTACTACTCCCCCTAGCTTGGTGTCATCTGCAAACCTGCTGAGGGTGCACTCCATCCTATCTTCCAGGTCACTGGTGAAGATATTGAGCAAAACTGGCCCCAGAACCAACACCTGGGGCACTCCACTTGATACTAGCTTCCAACTAGACATCAAGCCATTGATTACTACCCTTTGAGCTAACTATCCATTCAGTTTTCTATCCACCTAGCAGTTCATTCATCCAACCTGAGCTTCCATAGCTTCCATAGCTTGCTTGCAAGAATGTTGTGAGAGACCTGCTCCATGACCTCTCCAGGGATTGAGGTGAGGCTGACCAGCCTGTAATTCCCCAGATCCTCCTCCTTCCCTTTCTTAAAGATGGATGCTATATTTGCCCTTTTCCAATTGTCTGGGACCTCTCCAAATTGCCATGATTTTTCAAAGATTTGATACACTTTGTTCTTACTACCAGTAAATCCATGCCAGATGGTTGTGATCACCATTTCCTCATCCAGATGTTTGTAAACAGATTTCCTTATAATGTGTTTCAGTAACTTTTTGGGTCTTGAGGTGAAGCTAACCAGTTTATAGTTCCTTTGGTTTTCCTTTTTTCCTTTTTTGAAGAGGGGCACTATGTTGACATTTTTGAAGAGAGGCATTATATATACCCAGTCTTCTGGCACCTTGGCCATCTCACATGACTTTATAAATATTATTGCAAAGGCTCTGAGCTCTCCTCTGCCAGTTCTTTCAGTGCTCTGGGATGAATTGCATCAGGCCCTGATGACATGAATTCATTTGGACCCATCAAAAGTTCTCTAGCTGTCTTTTTTGTTATCTCATCCCTCAGCTTGTCCCCTTCCTTGTTCAAATAATCAATATCAGGTGTCTGACTGCAGCTTTTTTTTGGTGAATATTGAGGCAAATAGTATATGGATCATTCAATCTAGTCTTTCTGGAAGAACAGATGCTATAAGCAGCATTGCCTTATTGAAGAAGGGCTTAAAAGACTCATTTAGCATTTTGCCCATTTGAGCCACAGAGGGATTCAGTTATTATCTCAAAGTCCTCGAGGAGGTTGGTGGCATATCTAGAAACTGAACTCTGGCTTCTTAACTTCAAATCCAGTGTCATATTCCAAAGCAGCTTGTTTCTACTGGAGGCACTAAGTGACCCTTCAGGTTTAGTGCCTCATGTGGCCACTTACTGAAAGTACCTATGAAGGCCATCACTGAATATACAAGCCCATGGAATCCCTTCCTCCACTGAACAGAATCACTAATTAAACTATGTATTGATTTCCTCTTTGCAGAAGAGGTTGAGTGGTGAATAGACTGTGGGTAAGTAAGTGAAAGACTATAAGGACTAGATGAACCATGTGAAAGGCAGACAGAACGTGGGTATCTTCCCCTCTCCCCCAACAACTTTAGGAGAATGTTTCAACTGTGTACTAGGAGCCTACTTGCATCTGAAGTAATAAAACAGGAGGTTAATCTCCATGTTCATTTAACCATGGGTTTCTGCTCTATCTACTTCACTAGTGGACTCCTGACAATGATCTGAAGGAATGAGATTCCACTAAAATAAATGAGGCATTTAGTGAAATTAGTCCTTATGTTATAGCAAGGTGTCAGCTCTGCTATAGGTTAAATCTGAGCATTGCTTTCTGTTTAAAAGGTAGGCTACTCTAAGAGTCCTAACATCAGCATGTTTCATCATCTTGAAAATTGCTCTGTCTCCATAACTCATATTTAGGTGACCTGAGCAAGGGCTTCCCATGATACTATCCCCTGGAAAAACACAACATTTTACAAAATGAATTCAAAAGCCTGGATTCTCAATCTCTTGAAGGCAAAAGTTCAAGTTATGCTGACTTGGAAGATACTTAGTTTAGACAACCACAAGGTATTAAGCTCAATATGGTTAGTAACTTGATGAAACTGTACTGCGTGCATGTATTATATAGGAATTCAGACTAAATGATCTAATTGTCCTTTCTGGACTTAAAATGTATAAGTGCATAATAAGTCAATAGAAGGAAAGAGGACGTGCCCTTGTTTTCATTGCATTCCACATTTATATGGCAGCATTTATCCATACGCATTTTAACTGCATTCACAGTTAGCTGACTGAAGGTAGGATGAGTTGGAGCAGTTTGACACAATGGAAATATGCTAAGGACTGCATGTGCCTCGGACAGTATACTTCAAGCATTCTTCATTTCAGCACCAAATTTTGTAGGTTGTCTCAGCAGAGGTTCACAGGATGTCTTTTTCCAGGTCTTTGTCAGCAGTCAGTTGATATACATGGCAATATTCTGTAAGGAAAGATTTAAAGCAGTCTCAGAAGGAATTCCCAGAAGAAGGGTGGCAAAGAGGTAACATGGCAAAACTGGGGTGGCTAGCCTGGAATACACTTAATGCTTTGAGCATAAGCTGCCATCACCACCCAGAAAGCAGGGAGCAGAGATCTGAAGCCAAGAAATGAAGAATTAAAGGAACACAAATTTCAACCTCTGGAAGCCAGGAGATACAGAGGTGAGGAAAAAACTGTCCCCATGATGCAACCTTAACTCTGCTCACTTCGAGTGATGACAAAATATGGATACACATATAGACTAGAACATCCAGTAGCATCAGATGTTGCAAAAACACTCTGGGAACAGACCACAATAAAGCTGAAGGATAAACTCTATCACACTCTCATTGCTAAGGCAAAACTTATAGTCAAGTCTGAAGCAGACAGGGGTTAGAGTTAAGCTTACATCATGAAGATAGTATGTTTCTCACCTCTGTATCTCCTGATTTCCAGGTGTTTAAGTTTGCATTCCTTTAATTCTTTTTTTTTTTGGTTTCAGATCATTATGGTGGTGATAGTAAACTATTGGACAACCATAACTCTGTGTTAAAGATTGTTGCTATTTAATTGAACATACACAATTACATTTACAAATTCAACGTTAATGGTTTGTGCATGCTCTCTTGGAGACAGAGCTAGATTTGGACTCCAGGAGACCTGGAAGGTCTACTTGCAGCTCTGTCACTGACTGGATACCTGTCCTCAGCCAAGTCACTTTACCTTTCTAGGCCTCTCTCTGCCCTCCAACTCTTTGACTATTCAGACTGAATCCTTCATGTTAGATGTTGTCTTTCACTAAGTGCTCATCCTATGCCTACCACAATGGATGCCCAGACTAGGGAGAGGCCTCTACTGTGAAAGAAAAAGTTTAAACATTACTAATTAAAGAGCTAGGGCTACACTCTGGGGATGTGCACTCTCTTTTTTCCTGTCTAATTTCAAAGCTTCAGCTTTCAAAAGTATCTCTCACCCAATGAGGGGGGTGTTTCCCAACAAAAGGGTTAAAATTACCAACTCCATTAGAGAGAGAGAAGACTGCTTTAACAAGGGTTTAGATCTTATGCCATGCTAGGTACCAACTAATCAATACTAGTCAAAGGTGAAGGCCAGAGAGCAGAGCCAGGAATTGTTGCACAAGCTAAGCAAAGTTTAGTGAACCAAAAACTTGATAAAACATATGTTTAACTCCATTTTCTGTGAAACGTTCCACCCTTTCTTTTACCTGGTCCTGGAACAGGGACCATGTGCATTGATCCTCCCCATGAGTGACAGAGGCACACACAGATTTCAGTGGAAGTCCTCAGACCATTCTATGGTACAACAGTCCTTTATTCCCCTTCAGTTAATATGCCCTGACTTTTGCATATAACTCTTTATTCATGAAAGTCTTGATCCAAACTCTTCTGGTAAAAGGGCTTGCAAGCAGTTTACTTTCTGTCCAATAACTTCATTGCAAAGGATTTTTTTACTGTATCAAGTTTGCCATACACAGACTTTCTCTCCTCTCATTCACCAGAGTGTCCCTGTTTCTGGAAATGATCTGTGGTTTGGAAATGCCCTTTTAGGCTTCAAAGAACTTAAAATTTGCCATACCAGATCACACAATTGGAACTCTCTAATTTCATCTCCTCTTGTAAAATATACCTGGTGCACTTCAGAAGATAACAACATGTACCATCAATATTTGGTTCTTATATAGTAACACTATCTGCAATGATGCAGGAAATCATTACTCTCTCTACCCTAGTCCTCGTTAGATTCTACTAGGTGTTGGGAAGGGTTGTTATAGAAAGCAAGTAAAGGATGATGGGCCTCCCTCTTAACCCCCCTCATAAATATGAGTCGGTATAACAGAGACACAGAACATCATAAGAGGGCTTCCAAAATCATAGCAAAACATAGCACAGCCCCTTTCAGGATTGGTTTGGCTAAACTTCCCCCATTCAAAGAAGTTGGCAAGAAAATCAGGAATTTTGTCTGGTGTAAATTCCTGTATGTGAGGAATTTAAGTCTGGGGTAAATCTGTGAAATTCTGGATTGTACGGTAGAAGGAGCCTACAGTTGTACACATACAATTCATACATGTTTCTGTTTTGCAATCCTTGGATTTAAGCATGGGTAAGCAGTCCATTAATAGTCATGTCCCATATTCAGCTAGTCTCCTTCCTCACTTCTCTTATACTCTTGTGCCATCTATATGAGCATCTATAGGTAATGTTCTCTGCCTCCTTTATTCACATTAAGGTAGTAGCTTGCTCGGTTCAGACTGTTTGTAAAGTAAAGTGCTGCACAGTGCAACTAAGACATCAGAATGTGACCCTAGGGAAAACAGTGATCCTGAAAAGAGCATTTCTGTTGCTCTCCAGCCCTGACACCTCTCCAGCAGTCATGTATGGTCTTGTACATCCACTTAAACATGGGTCACCTAGAACTGACTCTGAGAATAGCCCTGCTGGGAATGATATATATTTATACTGGACTCCTCTGCCCTATTGACACAGGCTTGGCATTACCTCCACAGTGTTGTCAGGCAGGTTGCCTGTATCCATACGAACCTGAACTGGGATTTGTGTTTTTACCTGTAAGGGACAAATGGACTCAGGGCACAATTCATGGCAGCAGAGAAACTGGAACTGGAGTTCTCTGTGTCATACTGGTTCTTGTGACATATGGTTTTATATTGCCACCTCGTGGTGAGAATGCATGCAAAACAGCTGAATAAAGATGGCTGACTAACAAGTTAGGGCTGTGATGTATTTATTACAACTCATAAGAGATGTAATGAAGAATGTTGCCAAGTACTGGATGCTTCTTGCTCATTCAAACAGCTGAGTCTTTCTTGTGACTTGATGTGTTGCTCACTGTTTACATTATTTCCCGCCTAGAATGTAAAATGGGGCAGCTCTGTACCAGGTCTGCAAAGGTACAGAAATCTGAACACTTCTATAACAATGACCTAATGCCTCAATTTGCAGATGTGATGTTATTGTCAAACGTCTTGGAATCCAACATGACATGTTCCTACTCCACATTTTACAGCACAGGTGTCTGCTACCACAATTGTCAACAGCTGAAAATGTGGTTGGGACCATTCTAACCAAAGAAGCCAAGAGGACGATGAAGGTCTAGGTCTCCTTCAAGTGCATGTGATTGAGGAGCGAATGAAAGAATGGGCTTTACAATTGGTGTCCCAATGGTGACAAGGGAACAGAAAACCAACAGCATGCTCCCTCCTCCTGCTATTGCATGATGGAGTGGAAAGTTGTGATGACATACTGAAAAGGTCACTTACAAGTGCTACTGCAGTGCTACTGCAAGGACTACTGCAGTCACGCTATGCACTGATTTCCATTGGGTGATGACGTGCACATTCAAGACTGCCTTGACATCAAACTCTCTTTCAAAAGTCTGAAGGTGTGATTTTTTTAGAGTTAAAACTATTCTCGTTTATCTTTTATACAGCAAAGTGGAAGCCTCTAATATATTTTTTTAAAGTACTGGCCTTTGTTCTAGGGCACTTACACTATAAAGTAAGTGTAACACAGCAAGAGAGGACAGTCAAAACAGAATGAAGAGATGAGTTTCAAACAAGAAGGCATACAAGACATAAGGCATACTGTTGTTATAGAGATAACTTGTTTCTGCTTATGTATCATAGATTGGAGGCAAGTGTAGGCTGGAAGTGTGGGGGGAGGTAAAAAATTGATAGCTCTTGTTTGTGTGAGGCATAACACGTGCACATTCCCCATATATCCCCTTAACAGCTCTTTGCAACAACCGCTGCTAATTATCCCTCCCTGCAATCTTCTCCTACAAGACATAACCCTCCTAAAGGGTACCCTGTGCAAGGAAAGGCAACATGGTGCAGGAAGAAACATGGGGAAAGGGCATGGAGAAAGGGCCACCCAGGGCATGGATGAAGTGGAGCACAGAGGAAGAAGAGGGCAGGGAAAGGGAATGTGGAGCAGCAGGGAGCTGCTGCAGCTCTTGCCTCAACTGGGGCTGGAGGCTGAAGCCAGAGCTGCTACTACTGCCTGGCCTGGCCGAATGCTCCATGCGCTGCAGTGGAGACAGAGCAACTGCAAAGGTAGGCAGGCTCAAAAGAGAGACAAGAAGGCATGGGGTGGCGGTGGGGGAAGGTGACAGCAGGGGGGCAAGCATGGTGGGGCAAGTGGTAAGGGGTCATGGACATGGGGCATAGGACAGGCTGCTGGGCCCCCAGCCACTGATTTCTCTTTGTGGCCGTGGTAGGAGGAATGACTTTAAGATGACCTTCTGATAACCAGATTCTAGACATGGAGAAATTAAAATATTTATAATTCTCTATGTCTATAATGTAATAACTGGGGGGTTGTCTTAAATTCAGGGTCATCTTAGATTCAAATAAATATGGTACATTCTCATGTTAGTTTTAAATCTGTCATCTACTAATTTCAGAATGTGCCCCCTATCTCTAGTATTCTGGGACTTCTTGAACAAGAGTCCTCTGTTCACTTGGTACATATCCTTCATAATCTTATAAACCTCTATCATATCCCCCCACCTCTCCAGCCCTCTCCTTTCCAAACTAAAAAGTGCTTGCCTTTTTAGTCTCTCCTAGTATGGCAACTGTTCCTTGCCCTAGATCATTTTCATTGTCCTTTTCTGTACTTTTAAAAATTCTACTACATTCTTTTTTAAAGATGCAGAGACCAGAATTGCACACGATGTTCAAAATGTGGGTAACTCCATAAATTTATGTAATGGCATGATGATGTTCTCCATTTTGCTATCAATTTCCTTCTTAATGGTATCCAACATTGTATTGGCTTTTTTGGTCACTGCTACACACTGAGCGGATGCTTTTAGAGAATTATGTAAGTTAATCAAGGTCTGTTTTCTGATTGTAATAGCTAGTCTAGAACCCAGAACCTTAACAGAGTTAAGATCCTTTGTTTTCAATGGAGAAATGAACCCCCGAAACAGAACCTACAAGGAAGAGAAATTAGCTTGTGCGGCCAAAAGGAGTATAGCATATTACCTTTTCTGGCACAATTACAAATCTGGCCGATAAAGACACCTATGCTGATAAAGCATACTTGAATTTCTCAAAGAAGCTTGACGTAGTACCTAATGAAATGTTGATTTAAAAAAATTGTAGTGTGCATACATTGAATGAATTAAAAACTGGCTCACTGACAGATCTCAAAATGTAGTCTTTAATGGGGAAACCTCAATAAGAATGACCATTTCTTGGTTCAATGCAATTCAATAATTTTATCAGTGATCTAGATCATATTATAAAATGTCTGCTCATTAAGTCTGCAGAGAATACAAAATAAGCATGGGGTAGGAAATAGCGAGGCTACTGTTATAGACTGATCTGAATTGCCTGGTTAAATGGCTACAATCCAGAACAATGCATTTTAATACAGCCAAATGAAAGGAATTCAACCTGGCAACAAAGAATGGTCTGTTTACCAGATTGGGGCCAGGGGGGTGGGACTCTGTCTTTAAAAAACAATAGCTCAGAAAAGGACACAGGGTTCATAATAATTAACCACCTCAACATGAAGCCTCAGTACAATGTTATGAATAAAAGGACTGGTGTGATCCTTAGGGCTAAGTACATAGTCAAAAAGCCTGAGGCTGAATCAATTCAATCTTTGCAGGTTAGTCTAAGCTGTGTAGATTGAACCAGTAAGCAAGTGAACAGACATTCACTTTTGACTCCAGAAACGCAGCCAGGTGTCTGCAGTAGCTCAGGCCAGAAGCTGGGGGGTATTAAAGCACACCTCCTTGCTCAGCTGGAGCAGACAGCTTGAGCTAAGGTTACTCCACCTACTCTGTGAAGCGGGGTTTGCAGAGGAGGTGAAAAGCATCCTGGGATGCTGGGGGACTGAGTTCACTTGAATTGGGAGAGGATCTAGGACAGAAGTTCAATAAACCAATTTAACCTAAATCAGTTAAGTCTAATAATACATCCATCTAGGTTTATTTTAAACCATTTTTGGGCACTTTGAAAGTGGTTTATGTGCACTGAAGTTCTGTTGTTACAGATTTGAACCGGTTTCCAGTCACTTATACGTAATTTCTGTCCCTAGCCTAGATGTATAAAAAGAGAAATATCAAATAGAAATAGGGAAGTGATCTTGCAATGCATATAACATTGGTAAGACTGCTATTAGACTACTGTGTCCTCTTCTGGTGTCCACGCTTCTAAAAATATGGAAATGGACATACCTGGACATGGATGGAGATCAAAGTAGGGTCACAAAATTGATCCCAAACTTGAGAATAAGTAAGACTTTAAGAACTGAATCCACTCAGATTACTGAAAAGAGGGCTGAGAGGTGTTTTGATCACTGTTGCAGATGGGAAATTTCACCAACAGTGGGAGATACTTTGGTCATTCAAATGAAAACCATACTAGGTCCAATGGCTAAGAGCTAAAATTAGACAAATTCAACCTCAAAATAACTTGTAATTTCCTAGCAGGTGTGGGTAATTAAAACACTGGAACAACCAAGAAAGGGGATAGACCAACCATTGGTTGAAACTGTTGAAGAGACCAAATACCATTCTAAAAGATGTGTTTTAACACAGCTTCCAGAAAGAATAACAGACAGTGTGTAAAGAACATTTGACTAGATTGCTCAGGGTAGTCACTCCTTGCTTTAGAATCTATTAAAAAATGAAAAACAAACACAAACACTTTTTTTTAAATCCTAGGAGCCATAGGATATTGAGCATAAGGAAATGTAGGCTGCGTATTGCTGTCTCAGATCTGTTATATTCACTTAGGGTGGGTGTTGGACTGTTCCCACACTACTCTCTCATCCAGGGCCTGATGAATTCTGAGGTGGCTCAGCCAGGTACAAACTTCTCCCACATTGCAGAACTCTAGTTGGCAGCTTAATATTAAATTTTTAAAGAACTTATGTGCTGATGTCTGTATGAGTCTGCAGACAGCCTGAAACAATGGTTCCAAGAAGCACCAACTTCCCTCTCTCAAAAAGATGATAGTTCAAATGCTGATTGGTGACTTCTTCCTGGCCAACCACAAATTGCCAATTAATCTGCTTTTCCCCGATTCCAAACTGCTTCCTCTGCCTCTCTAGGTGCTAAAAGATGCTCCTGCCCAGCCCCTTCCTGACAACCCTCAGGAAGCCATTCTGCATTCTCCACACAGACATCTCTGATACCCTATAAATTGGTTATCTGGGACAGCGTAAAACAAATTGAACTGAATGCCAACATGACAGACTGTACTGAGTGTGTTATTTATTTCCATACTTCATTTTTTACATTGCCTTTTCCCTCCAACCTGCCACACATTGTCTAGCCTGGGGTGCCTTAATACTGCAGTGTCAAATGACTTTGTTGCTGAATATAAAACCTTGCTGTCCTATTATGCACCAGGCCTTTGTCTTCAGGAAACCAACAACCTGAAGATGGAAGACAACTGGAAAATCATTACTGTTAAGTGTATGAAAAGACAGGAAGGGGCACATAAGGAAGGCTTCTGGCAATGTGGGGAAGAGGAGGGGGAGAGAGAGTGAGAGCACACAATATCACACAACACCCTTTTGTAGAGTGAGTAGCACTTCATCTCGTCTCCCTACTACCAAAAGATTTTACTCAATCAGCAGCTTGCTTTTTCTATCTGATCCTTACTACCACTTCTTCACCTATTTTCTGGGCTGAAAGAGGAGATCAAGCTGGGGCTCTCAGCAAATCATGAAGGACAGATGGTAGGTAAAGTCCGAAGATCAAATTATCAATTATCTTTCTGTTGTAGATAGGAAAAGGAAATACATTTGCTTTCTGTTCTTCAGCAGTGGTCATTCACCATTAGAAAAGGTTAAAATTAGCTTGGAGAGAACAGTGTGGGGAACAGCCCTGCACTGGTTGGTTGCAGAGATGGATAAAATGACTTAATCCAATATGGTTTTTTTCCCATCCCCAAATTCCACAATTTTGTAATAAACCCTGAATCGGCTAATGAAGTTACCCATTCACATTCTTTAATGTTTCTCTGAATTCAACCTCTCACCTCTGGAATGATCCAAAATGTTACAGTGCCCTGTCCCTCGCTTCCCCTTCCCCACATCCTTGAGGAGAAAACTGGCTGACTTCATTCTCTGACTGGAAGCCCGCAAAAAGGTCAACACCCCTTCTTGAGCACCGTGCATTTTCAAACATCCCCAGCTAAGGTTCCACTCAGCACTGGGAAGTCTTTTTTGTCTGCACATGAAAAAATACCACAGTCCCCTGGTGGCACGTAGTTCCCAAAATGCAGGCAAAACAAGAAAAGCAAAATAATGAAAGAAAAATCTGATGGGGCAACTGCACAGCTTTGCATGGAACAGTCTACTTCTGAAGTCAGCTGTTAGACAGATGGTTTAAAAACCAAACAAAGTAGTAATAGCTTGTCCTCTGCTGAAGGGTCTCATTCTTTTCCTATTTTGGTGATTTGCAAAACTTCCATTGCAACTAAAACAGCCTTTAGCCTGATCAGGATCATGTCTTAGTTTTGGAATGGAATATATTGTTTGAATTTAAATTGTGGTTACATATGGTTGGAGAGGGGGCATTTGGATGTGGAATTAGATTAGACTTGAATTCTGGTTTAACCAGAAACTTCATAAAACATAAACAACCAAAAACATATTAGGACCATATAAATGTTTCCAGTCAATTACTTCAAACAGTTTTGCCTCAGTTTTGTCCTTTTATTACAAATTAATGATTTTTCATGTAAAAAAAAATAAGTTATGAACTAAAGTGGAGCTTTTCATTTAAAAATGAATGTTTTGACAAATACGTTTTTGTAAAACAATAAGCAAATGGTTAAAACCAAGCTTTTACTGCAAACAGTGTTGGGTTTTGACATATTTTCTAGCAACTAGCTTTAGATTTCAGAACTATTCAAATCAGAACTAGGAAAAAGGCCTGAAGAGTTAGGTTCTGACCTGGACCCAAAGCTGGGTGAGGTATTTTGGAGCTTAGAATTTACCCATTACATTCAAAAGAGGTAGGGATTCAAGGTGCTAGTTTGGGTCCATCCATGAGTCTTGTGTCTTTGCAACAGAGCTTCTCTTAAAACCTCTTTTCTCTCAAGCTTCAGTCATTGATACTCCATCTTTATTTCTATAATGGTTTCATGTGTTGTTTGATCTTTTGTTATGGCTCAGGTACTATACTTCCTGTGTCTGCTCTACTGGAGTTTTATCTTCTCCATTATTTGGAGAATTACATTGCAGGAATACTTGATCTTCCATTTTACAGCTCTTTGGAATGTTTTATTTCTGTCTTCTATCAAAGATAATACAACAGATGCTCAGCTAATATAAATTGGTGTAGCTCCTCCCAGTACTAGAAACCCAAAGGTTTCTGGCGAGAGGGTCTTGCTCTTCCATTCAGGGTCATATCGATCACGAAATCGGAAAGGGATTTTACCCTGAGGTCAGATTGGCATCTCCAATCTATTTTGGAGATACCTTCATTTCACAAGTGTCTGTGAATGCAGAGGATTGGACTCAACATCTTGGGAAGCCCCTTCTAATCCTGTTTCCCTGTGGTCCTAGAGCCATTCGCTCCAGTGGACAGATTAAGGGAGATTTTTCAAACAGCTGCTTCTGAAATCATGTTTAAGGTCTGATCAGGAAGACATGCATAAGCTATTACAAAAACTTCATTGGGCCTTTAAACTTGCAAGCAGCTCTTACCTGCTAGGAGAGGAAGGGCTTTATATTAGCTCTCCACAGTCAGACATATAAGCATGTCCTTTATATCAAAACTGTGATAAAAGCGGGAGGATAGGAGATGGCAGAAAACTATGAGGAACAGCTCTAGAGGGAATTTTCTTACCCTTGCCTCAAGGTCTTACATCAATTTCCCACTATCCACACTAGAGTTTTGGCTCCTTTGGCTCTCTTCTTTCCCACTTTGCTTCATGAAGTTCACCTTCTCTCTCCCATTCTCATCTCCTCACTTTTTCCCATTCAGACCATTTCCATTCCAACCTCTACCTGGCCCAGATTTGCTATAGCTTCCCTCTTCTTTATCAGTCTGTCTTCCAGCAGGCTTGCAATCTCATTTAAAGCAGAAATTAAGATCAAATCACTCACCAAACTAACAACACACTTAACTGCTCATTCGTGCTCAGTCTGTGTCCTTGCTCCATCACCTCTAGTCTTGGTATGCTGGATGCTTAGATTGCAAACCCACTGAGGCAGGAATGCCATTTTTTCTTGTTTTCTTGCTTTCAGGCTCCTAACACACTGTTAATACTATTAATCATCACTATTTAGGAGACTTGTAAAGAGGGATGACATTTTGCAGAGCCTCATAGATGAAATCCTGGAGAGATGTACACCACCAGGTCACATTGCCCAAAGAATCACTAATGAGGCACAGCATCTAAGGTGCCCTAATGGTCACAGTGGCCTCAGGACTGACTTGATTTGATAGAGTAAATGCAACTGGGATGTGGCACAAAAAAAAAAGAAATCAAAGGGCTAGAAGGATGAGGTGATGTGGTTAATGTGGTAACACAGGATAATGGTTTCAGCCATACATAGACTGGAATGATCCTATGGGAGAAATAAGAAAGAACTAGATATATTTAACAAGGTGACCATAATGAAACTGTGGGTAAGGAGATTGGTACATAGAGGAAATGGCTGGTTTTGAGAAGTAGTGTAGTCCAGTGGATAGTCCAGAGACAGGGGCCAAGTACAGGCATTACATCTTTACTGGTATAAGAGACTGGAAACTAGTCTGTACCCGTAACAGAACAGAAGTTTGGCACACATAGACTGGTTTAAAACTGACAGGACCCAGTCTAAAGTAGACCTGGACTGATGTGCACTCAAACTTAATTGATTTAGGTTAGACCAAGTGGATTGAATTCAAGTGAACTGAACTTCTGTACCAGATCCCCTATCGATTCATGTTAGTTTGCTGCATGCCTGCATTCCAGGCTCCTTTATGGCTCTCCACTAGCACCTGCTGGCAGGGAGGTGCACTAGTACTCGCCCTGCACTCTGCTCTGGCTGAGCGCTCAGCAGGCCCCACCACCAAGGTCTCTCACAGAACTGAGTCAGCACAGACCCTTTCCAGCACAGACTCTTTCCGCAGCCTGGCCTCCAGTCACCTGTCAGCCGCAGGCAGGCAGCATTGGGGGGGAAGGAAGGCATCTGTATCCCCACGCAAACACCATCACGAAGCACCCCACAGTGTAAACATAGACCTTACACTGAGTCCAGGAGAACCCCCATGAGCAGGTGCAGCCCCATGCAGCCCAACCAGACCATCTGCCAGGCATGGGTGAACAGCCCCCCACAGCTCCTGCCACGTCATCTGTCTGTCAGAGGCATCTGTCAGCTGCAGGCAGGCAGCGTGGTAGGGGTTGTGGCTATCATGTGTCTACTGCAGAGTTGCAACGAGCTACCATGCAGTAGCTCATTGCTACTGTGCAGTAGTGGCAGCATCACGGTTTGTGCCTGTCAAGGCTCCATTGCCATAGCAATGAGCTATGGCGACGTAGCGTCTCATATAGACATGCCCTCTGAATCCTAGCCCTACCCTCCAGCATATCTACTACTCCCCCCAGCTTGGTGCCATCTGCAAACTTGCTGAGGGTGCACTCTATGCCATCTTCCAAGTCACTGATGAAGATATCAAACAAAACCAACCCAGGACCGACCCTTGAGGCACACCACTTGAAACTGGCTGTCAACTAGACGTTGAGCCATTGATTACTACCCTCTGAGCCCAATGCTCGAGCCAGTGTTCTATCCACCTTACAGTTCATTCAACAAGCCCGTACTTCCTTAGCTTGCCTGGGAGAATGTTGTGGCAGACCGTATCAAAAGTGTTGCTAAAATCAAGGTATACCACATCCACTAATCTCCCCACATCCACAGAGCCAGTCATCTCATCTTAACAGAAAGCAAATCAGGTTTGTACAGCATGACTTGCCCTTGGTGAATCCTTGCTGACTGTTCTTAATCACCTTCTTCTTGTCCAAGTGTTTAGAAATGGATTCCTTGAGGATCTGCTCCAGGATTTTTCCAGGGACTGAGATGAGGCTGACTGGTCCGTAGTTCCCCTTCTTAAATATGGGTACTACGTTTGACCTTTTTCAATCATCCAGGACCTCTCCCAATTGCCATGAGTTTTCAAAGATGATGTCCTGCGGCTCTGCAGTCACATCAGCCAACTTCCTCAACACTCTTGGGTGCATCCCGTCCAGCCCAATGGACTTGTACATGTCTAGTTTTTCTAAATAGTCTCTAACCTGTTCTTTCACCACTGTTGGCTGTTCACTTCCTCCCCAAAATGTGCTGCCAGGTGCAGTAGTCTAGGACCTGACCTTGACTGTGAAAACTGAGGTGAAAAAGGCACTGAGTACTTCAGGCTTTTCTGCATCCTCTGACACTAGGTTGCCTCCCCATTCAGTAAGGAACCCACACTTTCCTTGACCCTCCTGTTGTTGCTGACATACTCATAGAAACCCTTCATGTTACCCTTCACATCCCTTGCTAGCTGAAACTCCAGTTGTGGTTTGGCCTTCCTGACTTCATCCCTGCAGGCTCAAGCAATACTGAGCACTGACAGCTGATATGGCAGGGGGAGGAGGAGCATGTTAGCCCATGCCCAGCAGCCAATCAGTGGTGGCCCAGGTGCTCAGCTCCACTAGGCAATTTCCCAGCAGCTCAGGGAGCCCGCGGGGCGCACAGAGGTGTGCAGGAGCACCCCCAACCTGCTGGCCTGTGCCAGTGTAGGCAACCTGTGTGCCCCCTTCCTCCCCAACAAAGGGCAACCATTTCATTTGTTCTGTGTACTACTGATCTAACCCATGCCACTTACAGAAAACCATGCAACTTAGATTGATTCTGCCTCCAGCTTTTTGAATGCCTGTACTTAGCACAGGTTTCCAGTCTTGTTGCTAACAGTGACCTGCTGTACAATGTTGAACAAGCTTTGCAGGCTTTTGTTTTCCATTCCTCCTCCTTTTTATTTATTAGAAGCTCTTCAGGGCAAAGATTGCATATTATGGTGGTTGGGTGCTTATCACAATGGGGCCGCAAAAGCAGTTCAGTCTTGTAGATGCCACTGTATTTGTATTACTAAGAATGATAATAAAATATCAATAAATGAGCAGGAGCAAAGATGAGAAGCTCCTTTTAAGGGGAATGGGTTACCGAGTTGTAGACGGGGAAGGCTGACCTCCTATGTAAGTCATGCAACCGCTACAGGGACAAAGAATTGGAATCTCCATTCACCAGGAAGAGATAATGCACAAGGCATTTTTGAAGATCACAACAGTTTTCAGCTTTCTACTTGCCTTGCACTCCTGCCTTTTTACTCCAACATACCTTCCATTTTTCAGTCACCAGATTTAAAAAAACCTATAACAACACAGATGTATATAAAATAAGAGCAAGGTAAAAGAAAAACACAAACACTGGTGTAAGCAAAAAGTGTCTGTGTAAACTTGCACATTCTCATTGAGCAGATAAAGTGCTAACCTGCTCAGGGAATCCTGCTTATTATTTTACTGACACACACAAAATTTTACCAAATGAAAGTCAATTACCAAGCGATACAGATGTTAGAAAAGATCTACTATACTTAAAGGTTTTGAGTAAGATGTATATTTTACAGAAAGGACTTGAAAGATGAGAGAGAGAGATTATTTAGCATGCCAGGGGCTTGAACTAAAGCCTGTTGAAGTCTATGGAAAGACTTCAATTGATTTCAATGGGTTTTGGATCAGAACCAAAGAGAGCTAGTGCCAAGCATAAAGGGCAACTTAAAAGAAGGCAGGAAAAATAAAATTTAAACTCAAAATTAAATGTATGTGATGTCCTGATCCGTTTGAAGTCAAAAAGCATTTTTTCCTCTTAGGTACAATGGAGCCAGGATTTCTTCAAGCAAGCTGTTAAATGACATTGTTATGGACCTACTGATAACATGACCCTTGCTGGTGAGAGATCCCAGATCCAAATTTATGTTGCCATAAGTCAGGAAGCACCATAAGGTATTAATCCGGCAGGCATTCTCAGAACATGAGCTCCACAACGAGCTCCCAGAATGAGCTCCACAAAAAACAGTGGCAGATGCCAGTTTCTTTCAAAACACAGACCAAGGACAAGATGGTGCCCCAAGTTTATATAACAGATCAGTGACTGGAACACTCACCGAACACGTTGGGAGCCTGGATTCAATATCCGCCTCTTCCTCAAGAGATTCAACCCTACCTCCCAAGAGAGCAATCCATCCACTTGGCTAAAGCCTACTCTCCAGTGGGGGTATACTCCCTGTCTCTGTGTGAACCCGTGCCATTTTTGCATAAAGAAATTCAAGATGCATTGGATCAAATAGAGAAAGCAGGACAGAGAGAGTCAGACTCTCTAGCTTTTGGGAAGGAGACTTAACTCTTCTTCCAAGATAAAATAGGCCAATAGTTCCTGGAACGGGAAGAAAGGGATTAGTCCCCAACATTTGGAAAAGAGTTCTGGGCTGTGACTGCAGAGCAGAAGGAAGCACCTAAGCTCCAGCGAGAAACAGGATGTAGGAATCACTTATGTCCTCTTACTGTGTCCCCTTTGGCTAGCTTAGCTTGCTGCTTGCTCAGTGCATATGTTTCTGTGATTCCCATTCTGAGGTGCCTAACTCTCCCCAGGCACTATATAGGGTGTCTGGGCACCTAACCCAGTACCCAGATTTGCATTATGGAGGCCAAGCACCCAAGTCTCTTTTGGAACCTGGTCCTTAAAACTGGTTCTAAAGCCCTGTGAAAGTAGGATCCGTTGTCTTGGAGGGACACTGGATCGCTTCCATTGACTAAAATATTCAGTGCATTAAATCCAAAGCAGGGAAACATATCTTCTTACCAGCCTTTTTGAGGCATCCAGACCCTCTGCTTTATTCTTTCCTTTTACTTCCCTTCCCTTTCCCCCCGCCCCTATAAGCATATGTGTGCGCACATGCACAACTAGAGATTATACTTCATTGTTTACATCTCTATTTTACATTTTCCTCCCCCCACTTCTTCTTTTCCAGTAAAGAATGTTTTTAAAAACAAGTGCCTGTATTTGAGCCCCTGTGAACTCTGGTTCCCTTTGAGAAATGTTTGTGCTCTTTAACTTAAAGAATTTCCGAAAACATATAGGGAAGGAATTTCATAAACTGCTCATTGAAAAACATTCCATACATTCCCTCTCATCGAGAGACACCCGTGTGTGGTCTCTGACAAGGTCGGATTTGGGGGCTACAGAATGGGGACAAAGATTCCAGCACACAGAAAACAACGTATGGTATAAACTGCAAAGCCAGGGTAGAGAGAGACTCGATGACTCCCATTCGCCCAAGGCTGGAAGAGCTCAGGCATGACAATTGAAGGTAAATATGTGTGCTCTCCCAGGGGCAGGGGCGGGAAGGTGCCAGCCAAAATCCACATGAACACCTACAACACATCTGTTAACAGAATGACATTAAGCTATTCTCCAAACATAGCACATTTTTAAGGGACACTAGGTTGAGATGAGAACAAAGGGTGAAGCCAGACACGCTCAGTTATTATTTTATCCAGTGAAAATGGAGACATTCCAGGGGTCCCTCAGAAGGCAGAATGGGACTTGCAGCACAGATCATGGCTGGACAGATACGTGCAGAGATGGACAGACTCAATAGGGGATGGATGTCCAATAGAAGATCATAATATGTTTTAACACACCCCACCCCATTTGAAAGTAAAGTAGAATCAGCTGCAGCTATGGTAATCTCCCTGAACACTTTGATACTGCAGAAATTAACATACTGCACATCTTCAGTATACACCATTTTAAAACACCACACCCAGGACTTTGTTATTTCAAAACCAAATACACTGAAACATGCCAAAGGCACCATTCCTCATCTAGTACAATGGACATGACACACTGCAGGTTTTAAAACAAAAGCTATCCAAGCTAAAGAAAAGCATTAGAAAAATGTCTTTGGTGGAAACTGCTTTTCTAGTCGAGACTGAATCCCTCCAAAATGGATTCCTATCACACTTCCCATCAGAGTTCACACAAAAAATGAGCTAACACCAGCTTGCGAAGTATCAGCCCAAATAGAGACATCCCAAGAAATTTACATGTAGAAATGCACTTGAAACCCCAAGGCTTTGTGGGAACTTTGAATCGGAGTCAAGACCAGCAGCCCAGCCTCTGCTTCTCTGTCCCTTCGGTCATCACTGACCCTTCGATAAAAAGTATAATGGAGGCCACTCTGTGAAGCATACTGTGCCACTCCGTAAGATCCGCCTTTCTGATTTGGCAAGGCTTTCCACCCTTTTGGCACACACATTTATTGTAAATGGCAATGCAAGGTTCAAGGTAGTAATGATTTTGATCCTAGGTCTTTACATCTGATCCCCAGTCTTCACTTTGATGAAGAAACCCACACCTCCCTGCTCCTCAAATTGTTAATAGCCCTCAATACTTTGGGGAGGATTGGATGTAGGCCATCTCTTCCAGCTAGGCCAGAAATCACTGGAAAAAGGGGTTCAGGATGAAGACACCTTCTAATGTTTAACTATAATGTTGCATTAGTCACATCAATGTAAATTAGTAGTTTTCAATCTGTTGTTTGCAGACCCCTGGGGGTCCACAGACTGTCTAAAAAGTCTGCAAAAGATGACTATGATCAATCAAAAGTACATGAATACCCACGCTTATAATTCAAACGGACCCACTCCTCAAAATTTCCAATGGGGTCTGCATGTCCATTAAAATTTTTTTAGGGGTCCACAAATGGAAAAAGGTTGAAAACCACTGGTGTAAATTCACCACAAACAGTGGCATGGTTAGATTGTTGTAGCAAAGCACACGTAACACAGAGTGGGACACAGCTCTGACCTACAAACATCATAGCCACTCAAAAATAAAATCAAACTTGTTTCTTGGAGCAGTTGCGCCAACAACTTCTGACAGCAACACTAGAGACTAACCCTTAGTAATAATTAAACATCATAATCTGAATTAGCTGGAATAGATGAAACATGTTACCCACAGAACCTTGGAAAGATGTTCTACTACGACGTTATAAGTGATTATTCATTGTTCCTACTGAAGGTTATCTCCTACTCTCCTGTTTGTCATCTTCTAGCTCTTTATAAATCTGATCCAGCTATTAACAATATCCATTAACTTCCCCAGAAGATTATCTCAGCTTTAGAGCCTGGAATGTGGGGCTTAGAAAAAAAATGTTCAGTTTTGTTTTTAAGAAAAATGTATGTTGATTTTAAATTGATGTTTCTTTAACTTCTGTTGTGCAAGGTTTTGTGCTAGTAACTTTTAGAAGATGTTAAAGAGAGATCGGGGTAGGTAATAAACCTCAGTTTATTTAATAATATTCTACAAGAAAGCTATAATGGGAAAGAATGAAACTTCTACCTGTTTAAAAAGGGAATTCAATAGTTGAAAAATCTGACTACTTTGGTGGGAGGGGAGAGGAAAGGCTTGGTGTTACTATAATGGGTATGGGCAAGGCTATGCAAATAAACTATGTAATGTCAGGATGGGACTGATTACACCAATGCCCTTTGTGAAGGTTCACGCGTATTCAGTGTGAGCTAGATGTTTCCACCATCAAAGCAGACGGAGCTGGTCATTCAAGTTCACAGAAGTCCTGTGCCCTTGCATTCCTTGCAGGGTTGTGAAGATAAATTCAGGCAACATAGCCTTGGTGGCAGAATACAGGGAGCCATTTTACCTGAGGGATAGACTAAATTGGTTCAGAGGCATCTGGAGGAAGGAATCTGGAGCATCTGGAGGGCATCTGAAGGAAACTCTTTTGTTCAAGTTTTCTCCCCCACAGGGGAAAAGGGTATTTCAATGACAGAAATTTTCAACAAAGTGCTTTTCATTAAAAGCTTTATTTTTGTTTTGCTTTAAAGAACTCAATTTCTTCAATAAAAACCCAGAACGTTCAAAGAAAAAAAAACCCTGTAGGGTGGATGGAACCCATTTCTGGGATAGCTGTATCTTACGGTGCTCCTTACTGCCATTTCAGAGAGAGGCAGTGAACGATTTCCCCCTAGTCTGCTAGAACAGGGGTGGCCATGGCCAACCTACATCATGTATGCCACAAATGGCAGGGGCTGCCTCTGTATGTGGCACATGGCAGATCAGGGACGGGGACAGGCAGCACAGCAACAGAATGGCTGGAGGCAGAAATCAGAGCCAGAGATCAGGCAGGGAGCACAGGGCAAGAAGCACAAAGCAGAGGACGAGATCGGGCCAGGAGCACAGACTAGGGAGCACAAAGCAGAACAGCAGATTAGGCAGAGGAAGGGGATCAGAATGGCATTTGGGAAGGGTGCAGGCTAATTTGTGGCACACCTGCCAAAAAAGTAGGCCCCCACTGTGCTAGAAGAACTGGCTCTGTTGCCCACCCTAGGCAACAGAGGCAATATCACTGAACACATTAGCTTGGCCCGTTCACCTTCAGATCAAGAAATTCCTGGGTTAGCTGATTGCTTGGCTTTTATGTATAGGGGGTGAAATAAGCTCCTGGCTCTCCTTCTCCTGCCATTCTCCTCTCCTTCCCCGCCCCAACACAATACAGAGCCAAAGTTTAGCCCTGGAAACCACAGGGACAGGGCACGTTCCGTCTGTTTGGGAAGAGAATCCAAACTCAAAACTTCCCTTCAGAAAACATGAAGGGCATGTGGTTTGTGCCAAAGTGTGTTGAATCAAAAGCATCTGAAAGGTTGTTCTCCCTGTGGCTTTGCGGTGAGTATAAACATAACACCATGGGAAACACTCTTCAGACTGTTCTTAAGAATCCCTTTGACACTTCCTGCCCTCAGCTGGAGAACCGAGCCATTTCCTCACAGGCAGTAGGGCAAAGAGGGTCTAAGCAAAAGTGAGCATAAACCAGGCATCTGCGAAAGTCATGAAGGGAAGGGGAAACAAGGTGGATTCGCCCATTCTTAGCAACTGGAGCAAATATATAGACACCAACTCACACACCAACTCACGTCTATGTAAAGATGAAACAGTCTACTCAGATACACAGTTGAACGGCAGACCTGTCTGAGGCTGTTGGTTTCACTCTGGTTTAAGTTTCAGTTCCAGTATACAGCCTCCAGGCTAGTATATCTTCTAGAAAGCTGGAGTCAATGACTCCATTTATGAAACCTGTGCCTTTCCACAAATATCAGGGCAAATCATGCTGCTCCTCCAAACTTTACTCAGGCAACTCTCCCTTTTAGTTCATTCAAAAGGCCTGAGAAAATGTTGAATTAAATGTGGCAAAATTTGACATTGAGCTACATGCTGATCGTGAAGATGCATATCCTTCACTCTGGCTCTGCTATGCTTAGAAAAATCCCTAGATCATTCAAAAATAAAACCCTATATTTCTTTTTAAGCTGACCTGAGACAGTTTCATTAATACTGCAGTTGCATCAGAGTTTGCTGGGCCCAGACAATAGCGAGAACTATACAAGAGATTGAGGAAGCTACACCCTTCACAAATCTCCTCTAGGTTATGATGTGGCAGTGCAGTCAATCAATGAAACACCAGGTCAGAGTAGGATGCAACTACAGCAAACTGTTATTGGATGCGGTTACCTGTAACACCACGCAAAGAAGTTTCATAAATATTATTTTAAGAGTATAATGTACAACTAGGGATGATCAGGAATTTTTTCAATGATGTATCCAGTGGAAAATGCCTTTTTGATTACATCAAAGCTTATTATGGGAATAAACCCATTTTGATGAAATTTTGCCAAGAAATGCTTCCCAGGACCAGAATAGAATTTCTGGTGAAAACCAAAGACAGAACCTTGCTACAAAATAGCCAGAAGTAAAGGCATTCACCTAGCATGGGGAAACCCAAGTTTAAGTCTCTTTAATGCTTGACTCCGATCAAGAATGTGAACCTTAGGTCTTCCATATCCCAGAAAAATGGGATGGGCCCAGCCATCAGGCTGGTAGGTCTCCTGGACTGGCTCTCTCTCAGTTTCTCCTCTTGGAATCATTCCACTAAGACAAAACAAGAAGAACAGACTCCATAGGCCAGTTGGTTGGGCACTTGCCTGTGCTGTTAGGGCAGATTCAAATCCTTAGTCTTCTGGACCACAGATAAGGTAAATAGATTCAGCAAACCCACTATCCTTTACACATATGGAAGAATAGTTTGATATTATACAGATAACTGTCCATATCTGTGGTGTTACCTTGGCCATTTTTGTCTTCTAATGCTTCAAGTATTCAAGCAAAGATCTGTACACAAGAGCATTGAAAATTATGTTTCAATATTCCAGGTTTTGAAGTGCTGGTGTTGTGACACTGCTGCTGACATGAGAAGCAAATCAGTCATGCTTACTGGCAAGTTATGGGTACTACGGATTATGTTCAAGCTTCAGATTCATATTGCTGAGGCTTACATTCAACTCTATTATCTTGTGGAAGACCCTGATTGAGGGGCAACTTTGGACATTCAGGAGTAGAAGAACTGCAAAGGTAGTGCTCACTACATGTGTGCTGTTGTGATGTAGCAACAGCACATGTACAACAGCTTGCTACGCCAAGCTGATGTGCTGCCTCGTGGTGTCCGACACCATGCATTGGTCCCGTGACATCTACGTTGAGCATATCACAAGCCATCGCCAATACACCAGACCAACTGCTGCTGGACCCGACTCAGAGGGGAATGCCTGAATCCCTCTTTGCACCTGATGGACTCTGAGAGGAATCTTCAATGACAAACCACTCCACTTCGCCCAAAGACGACCCCCGCGATAAGACTCTATAGACTGAGAAACTTTTTTCAACCTAGCCACTCCACCACTGCAGACCACTGTACAGGTTTCTGTGCATCTATCTTCTTTCTCTCTCAGTGTCATAACTCCCTTCTCTCCCCTTTTCCCTCCACCTGCCCTCACCCCCAGGCTTAGTTGGCTAATACTGTATTTTCTGTAACCTAGTTGCATTCCCCTCCTCACATTCATCCCTTTTACATTAGTCCCTTGCTTGGGCACTCTATTTCCCTTATGGCTTTGTCATCTTTTTAGTTTGTGATTCCTAGCACTACTAATATAATTCTCTCTTGCTTCAACTTTGAATGACCAATGCAGAATCAATTATGCACACTTCCTGAAATTGGCTTTACCTTCCTGGTTGTGACTTGTACGAATGCTCAGAGAAAAGTAGGGAAGAGAGCAAAAGATTAAATCATGAAAAGGTGGCCCATACCAAAAAGAAATACGAAAGCCTCAAGACTTTTACTTTGCCTAGCAAACCTCTCCATCCAACTGTGGCTCTAATAAAAGGAATGCCAGAGCTTTCCCTAGGCAGACACCGATTGGAAGGGCTAGTGGGCTAAGATGCCTGGGGATCCATGCCACAAAAGAGAAAAGAAGTCTCCACAAACAAGCAATTGAGGAGAACAGATAGTTTTTTCTTCTTCTTTTATCTCTTCTTAGCACTCTAATTGGAACATAATGATTTGGGGTTGGAATTCATTGCCAGATTTTGCTTCTTTGATGTGGCTTTGGCCTCAGTACTATAAAAATGCAGAGGGAACTAAAACCAAAATATTACACCTCTACAAGTGTCTCTGGGTTTACCAGAAGATTCCATCATTTGCTCCAAATGACCAAAGCCACTAATAGGCCCCTGCTAGTCAAGATGCTTGGGTAATGAATGAGAAGCAGAGAAAGATGCCACTGTGAATAAGAACTGGGAATGAATGCTCATAGAGACTAGATGTAGATCCCAAGCTGTAATGTGGAACAGAAAAAAGCTGTATGTTTGTGTTTCACTGCTGCAGTGTCAAGTGGGAGCTGTTACTAATGTTTGAATGTTTTTGGTGGGTGGGGAATATTTCCAGAGGTATGAAGCATCGCTCCCCACTGCAGCTGTAACACATGAAAACTACTCCCCTACCAAACACTTGCTGCACATGGCCATGGCAATTTTGATGCTTGATCAATCTTTTTGCTCCAGTAGGAGATCAGGTCAGGATCATCTGTCTCCCTAAAACTCCTCGGCATGCATGGCCATATAGCCCACCCTTAGGCAAGGGAAAACTTAGCGAGGAGGGAGTCAGAGACATCAGCAAGTAAAAAGTGGCGGCAGAGACAGGGAGAACATCTTGTAGTTCTCGCTGGGCTGTCTCTGTTCTGTGCAGTCAATGCCAAACCCCTCAATCTCCCACCCCCACTTCCAAACCCATCTTGTTCCAGCTACTCCCCATCTAACTGATCTTGGTTTAACTCAACCTGGCCATGCCTCGCATGAAATCATGCTATTTGCCACCATAACATCATTTATTCTGCTTGGATTTTAGGATGTTAGGAGCCCTTGCTCCACTTTGCATCTGCCTTGTCCACTGAGACTGTGAGCACTTGAGCATAGGGACTGTCTAGTACTCTGTTACGGTCGGGTGCCAGCACATCACATTCTCATTATCAGCCAGCCTTTAGGCACTACCAAAATATAAATAAATAAATAAATAAATAAATAATGAAGGTAGGAGCCCAGCCACATAGGAAACCAACTCAGTTAATGTTATCTTGAACCAATTTACCTACCTGGAAAAAACATCAGAATATTTTCATACTTCAGAACTACAAGAAATCCATATTCAAATTGCTGATACCTTCTCTTAGTGACAGGCTTTGTACACTTCTTCTGAGAAGTAGCATTGGGAAGGTGCTTGTTGAATATTCAGTGCTACATTCCCAGTTACCATGAAATAGTTCCACCAACTCAGGTGAAGCAATGCTGATGTAAAGTAGCTGGTAATCTGGTGCTCAAATCTTCTTATTCCTAAAAATGTATTTATATTGCTACTGCACTTCCATGAAGGCATATGACCAAACTATGGATTCCTCACCTGGGTAAGAAATATTCCTAGTTAAATTCAGAATTTAATTAGGTTTAGTTTAGTTAGTATAGCTGTTTTTCTACCTGCTAATATAGACGAAACTGAGTAAAATTAATTATGCCAGCAAAATCACTTTTTGTTAATATCCTTCTGTCTATACTAGATTTTTCCCAGTATAAATGTCACTAAAAAAAAACCAAGAAAACAAAAAAAACCCCCTCACACTGTGATGGGTGATATTAAGACTCTACTGACTGACAGCTAAGTCTAATAGATGCCAGGATTGAAACTTAAAAGATGTTTTCTCTGGTCTTCTGTACTACAGGGAAGTTAAGAAAAAAACACGGCCCTATATTTTAAAAATCAAGCACCTTTAGCAGGAATAGAATTTAAGAGGTAAAGCATCAATCACACAAAAGAATGTGCTAGACATTGTATCTAAAGAGTAGACTGTTACTTGGTTAAAGATCAGAATTCACATAGGTATTTAAGCTCCTAACATCCATTGATTCCAATGGGAATTAGATACCTAGATATCTTTGAGGACTTGGATCTAAGGGCTCATACAATTAAGAGAGAGAGAGCAGGCGAGAACGATAGCGACAGAGAGAGAGAGAGACAGTTCTTCCTTTACGAGCAAGCGGGGGCTACTTTTCTGCTTACTCACTAACTAGGTGGGCAGAAGCTTGGCTCCACCCCAGCTCCCAAACCCCTTGTTGGCTATGGCATCTGAGCCAGCACAGTGTGGGTAGCAATTTATGGTTGTTGCAAGCAAATGACTCCCCCAGGCCGAACAAGAAGACAGCAAAGGAAGCCTCATGACTCAGAGGTGTCTCACCAAGTCAAACTGAAACAAAAATTAAAGCCTCTGCTGAAAGATCACCTAGCAGTCCATCTTCTTTCTCTCTTTGGTGGTCTAGGACCTTGAGTGCTGTTTCCTTGGGATTGTGGCAGAGACATAGTTCCAAATACGCCAAAGCTCACCAAAGCATATATGCGCATGGAGACATATCCAGCTGAAGGACTGGCCCAGCTCCTTTCCCCAAACATCTGGACTTACACTTATAAAAACACTCAACACTCTAATCCAGAATTACAGCTCCTTTCATATCTTATCTCTCTCAAACCGCTTATCAACTCCTATGTCTCAGGCTTTAATCTGTACCTCCTGCCAAAGCGGAACAGACATGCAAAAAATGCATAGCAGTATCCCCTTTTGCACCCCCATCCCTGCACTGCTCTGTATGTTCCTCTCACTCAAGCTCAGGCCATTAACAGAAATGAACATGACTCATTAGTAGGGACTTAAATCATGGTGAGACAAAGGGTTTTTCATGGCCCGCTCGTGGCTTGCAGAGCCAATTTCATGAGCATTTCACGTGGCCCTGGCCCTAGTGGTTGACTGGCATAGGGGCCCCCGCAGACCCCTCCTTTGTTGCTGATTGGCCAAGAGGCAAAAACCACATGATTAAATAGCAAATTCCACAGAAATATCATATCAATTACCATACTATTATAAATCTAAAAATTAAATTTAAATCTAAATCTTTGTATACCAACAAGCATTTTGGGGGTAAATTCCATGGGAAATCACAGCCAAGGCCATTTTTTGGAGATGGCTATTTCTTGCAGTTTCCACAAAAATTAAAAAACAACGATTTAAGTAGGTCCCTACTCATCAAGCCTGTCATGAGTGACTCAGGCTGAGTTGCATGAAGTTTACCAGGTTTGGTCCACAGGAGTTTAGCCACACGTTTCAATTCCTTTAAAGCAATGGTTTTCACTCTGTGGTTTGTGGACCTGTGGGAGTCCACAAACTACATCTAAGCAGCCCGTGAAAGATGACTATGATCAATCAAAAGTATGTCTACCCACACTTACAATTCAAGGGGGTTTGGACCTCCATTTAAAATGTCCAAAGGGATCTGCAAATGAAAAAAGGTTGAAAACCACTACTCTAGAGTTTTACTTTGAAATTTGGATCTTTCAGTTGCATTATGGCAAAGGAGATGCTCAAATTCCTTTGCTGCACCTGGGGAGGAAGAACTAGTAGCATACCTACAGGCTGGGGAACTCCCTTCTCATCAGTGCAGAGGCAGAAAAGGATCTTGGAATCATTATTGATGCCAAAATGAGCATGGGCCGGCAGTGTGGGGATGCGGTCAGGAAGGCCAACCACACCTTGTCATGCATCCACAGATGCATCTCAAGCAGGTCCAAGGAGGTGATCCTCCCCCTCTATGTGGCACTCGTCAGGCTGCAGTTGGAGTACTGCGTCCAGTTCTGGGCGCCGCACTTCAGGAGGGATGTGGACAACTTGGAGTGAGTCCAGAGGAGGGCCATTAGCATGATCAGGAGCCAGCAGGGCATGGCCCCACAAGGAGAGGCTAAGGGACCTGAACCTGTTCAGCCTCCACAAGAGAAGGATGAGCGGGGATCTAATGGCCTGTTACAAAATAGTCAGAGGGGATCAGCAGGCATTGGGAAAGTCCCTGTTCCCCCGAGCACTACCAGGAGTGACTAGAAATAATGGCCACAAGCTGACGGAGGGTAGATTCAGACTAGACATAAGGAGGCACAACTTCACAGTCAGGGCGGCTAGGATCTGGAACCAACTTCCAAGAGAAGTGGTGTTGGCTCCTCCCCTGGGGGTCTTTAAGAGGAGGTTAGATGAACACCTTGCTGGGGTCGTTTGACCCCAGTACTCTTTCCTGCCATGGCAGGGGGTCGGACTTGATGATCTGCTCAGGTCCCTTCTGACCCTACTGACTATGAAACTATTAAATTGAAAAACACTCAAGTTACGGTGGGTTCCAGTTGATGTCATTTAACTACCAACATCATTATTTGCATTTGTACTCCAGCAGCCAAGAGTCCTGGACGTGGATCACAATTCTACTGGGCTAGATACTGGGCAAATACAGCACAAAAAGATAAGCCTCTTCTCTATGGGATTTAAGAATCTAAATACAATAAGTAGAGCTAGTCAATATTTTTTGATAATCTATTTTCCAACAAAAAGTTGCATCTTGACTACAAAAATGTTCAAAGAAGTCCTTTGCAATTAAAAATCTTACAAGTATTGTAAAGGGGATGGGGGACGTAATACTGTCTACTCTCTCTCTCTCAAAACTCGATCTTTCAGCTTTCAAAATATGGATATACTTTTAAGACAGGGCTGTCCAACCGGCAGCCTATGGGCTGAATGCTGTCTGTGAGGGATTAACCTGTGGCCAGTTTAGCTGCCAAAATTGCTGTGTTTATAAATGGCTCCATAACCCAGGAGGTGAATGCCACCCCTGCTTGAACTCATACTGTCTTCTCTGCCATCAAATTGAGGGTCTTCCATCACCATGAGCAGCTCAGATCACTGACAGGGGAAAAGATATGGAAGAGGGGTGGCATTCAACCCCTGGATTCCAGAGCCATACCACTCACAGGCCATCACCCCAACACCTAAGGTGGGTCATTTGATCCACAAGAAGCTCCACAGTCTGGATCTGGCACACAGGGCTGAACAAATTGAAGTTCCTTGCTTTAGGTTTTAGCTTCACTAACAAAAAATAGTAATAAAAAAAAATGACATTTTCATATGAAATAGAAGAAGGTTTTTGTTTGCTTGTTTGTTTTATTGCATTAAAATTTTTCACAGAAAAAAATGCAGTATTTTAGACAAGCTTGGCTCATTGTTACTGGCAATTGTATTAGCAAGAATGAATGCAGTTCTCATTTCAGAAGCACCTAGGGGCCCCAGTCAGCAATCAAAGATCCATTGTCCTGGATGGGGTATGAAAAAAGGAGGAAAGAAGACAGACAGCTCCACCTCAGAAAGCTGACACTAGGAGTCAGGAAGAACAGACAGCAGGTGGACAGAAAAATGGACAAACCGACTGGAAACAGGGAGGAGAAGGTAAAATTACAATGCACAGAATTTAACCTGAAAGCAGGAGCCTCCAATGTGCTGCCAACCTAGCTAAACTTGTTGCCGTTCTGTATGGACCGCACATGGGTCATATAGGATTTTATTCAACCCAAAAAGAGGTCTGTTGCAAGAATAATGGTCTCTGGTTTTGTTATGAAACCAAAGCATAAGCACAACTCTCTCCCTCTCACTCTCTCTCTGCTGAGGTTTTTCATTCCAGAGGCCAGGAATACAACCCATGGGAGAAAAAAAATATCACAGATACTTGGACCTTGGGAGAGAGTGGGGGAGGGGGACATAGCCTCGCCAGTAGCAATGGCTAGCACAGAGGGTGCAGGTGCTTGCTCTCTCTTTTCTTCTCTTCCCCACATGTCCCCTAAGCCCACATGCACTTCAGCCCCCATGCACATCAGCCAGCCTTCCCTTGGCAAAAAGACATGCTTTCAGATGCTGCTGCCAAACCTCAGAAATGTATATTGCTGTTCTGGCTACGTTCAGGGAGAAGGGGAGGGGAAAGGAGTGTGCAATTTTCAACAGCTTCTCCTTAGAGAGGGGCCCCTAATTTTCTGAAAGGGGCCATGGAGGAGGGGGAAAGAGAGAAAGACCATCCCATTTTAAGCTCCTTTCTGATATTAATCATATATGGGGAATCAATTCTGAAGCCCTCTTTGGGTGTTCAAGATCAGATTATTTCATAACGCACATATATACGCACAGAGCTCATCTCAATCCTTTTAGGCCAGCCAGTTTTAGGGTTGCCCTGTGTGATGGGTGGGTGAGAGTGTGTGAAAGCAGATGCCAAGGGTATAGAAAGAGCTGCAGAAGCCTCTGTAGTTGACTGGGCTAATTATCTGAAAGTCCAGCTTGTGGAAGGAGAGCAAGAAGCAGATACCCATAAAATGGTGTATGACGGAAATTACTCAGGGCAAAATTTTGATCCTATTGACGTCAGCCAGGCTAGGATTTCACCATCACTTTTCAAAACAACTACAAGACAGAGAAAGTTAACAACATACAAGATGTCTCGTAAGTTGTCTCTGTACCTCTGTCCAGACCTGTGATATGAAAACTTGCAACAGGTTAGCGAAATGGTTTCCTTAGATTGTTGCAAAAAGCTATGTGGAGACTCTAGATTTCAGCCAAAGTGATTTAAACTCAGCTAAACTGAGCCTGGTTTAGATTGGGACAAGAGTATCTATGCATCTTCTAGCTCTGGTTAACTAAGTGGGTTTAAAATCACACACTAATTTAAAACTGAACCAAACCACTGCAAAAAGTGCCTGAAGAGAAGCTCTAACAGCTTTAAAACGACATTTAAGCTGCATGTGAGAACTGAGGACATACCTTAGCTGAAAAAGATACAAGGCATTAAACCCCTTTGGCCCCTCTAGGTTGGGTTCTGACCACAGGGCTCCTTGCAGGCCAAATATGAACCCGCCTTCAACAGCAGGGTGAACATGGCATTAACTTGCACAGCTGCCTGAGCCATCGTGTCAGCTCAAAGAACTACAGTACTACCTGCAACAAGCTCCCAAAAAGGACCTGTACCTAGGAATTTGATGGTAGGGAGAGTGGCCCTGTGTTGCCTCAGGGAGCTATAGGGGTTAATGTTGCCTCTGCTCACTCACCTACAAAATCCCTGGCTCCTCCAGGAGCCTCTCAACTAGACAACATGGCTCTGAGGGCTAAATTGGGCCTGCAGGCCCTGCACTTGACACTCCACCTTAAGAGTTTTTCAACTTGCCAGTCTACACCCAATGATTTTTAGTCTTTTGGCAATGAATAAGGCCCAGAATTTGAAAGATATTTAAAACTTGTTTGAATTAGTCTTTGCACGGCCTAAAGGACTTAGAAGCCTAAATCTCATTTTCAAGTGACATAAGTATAGATGCCTTTGAGGATTGGGGCCCAACTCCTGAGGAAATCAACTGTAGTTAGTTAGGGGTCTAAATATCTTTGGGAAGCTAATCCCAAGGAGCCCAAGTCCCAGTAACTGTCAGTGAGCGTATACATGTTCATTAATGTGTCATAATTACAGCACATTTTTAGTACCTGTAATAACAGGTACTAACTTAATGAGCCGTAATTGGCACTTCTGTGCATTAGCACAGATGAGTGCTTTCTTGTGATGTTAATGCACATCAGGCTAAGTTTATTACACGTTAGCGTGATTTTTGCCGGCCATGCAAATGCACAGTAAATGCAATTAGTCTGCTGCACATTAAGCGTCTTGTGTAGATGCACCCAGAAAGACTTAAACTGCTAAGGTGCTTGCATCATTTTTAAACATGAGATTTTGTCTCTTTCATTACTAGGCCCTTGCAATACTAAAAAACTGAAGCCTAAGCACTTTTTTGCAGATTAGAGTCAAACAGGACTTTCAGAATTACCAACAGCTCTGATCCTCCAAAGCATCTAATTCCCACTGAAAGCAACAGGCATTAGGTACCTAAACCTCTTAAAAACAACTGGGCAAAAGGCCTGATTTCCATTATGAGACAGAGACAACCCGACCAGGGTGCGGGGCCTGGGGCAAATCAGCCTGTGCAGGGCCCTGCCCCCAGACAGAAGGAAGCTGGTGGTGGATTCGGTGGTGGGGTTGGGGTGGCAAGTGGCCGGATGTAAAGCCGGTGGCAGTGCGGAGTTGCCGTGCCACCCCACCTGGCTCTGCAGGGCCCCCCAAAGCATAGGGCCTGGGGCAGCCGCCACAATTCACACCCCTCCACCCCCGCCAGGGATGCCCTGCAATGAGAGTTAGGCATGTAGGCACTTTTAAAAATCCTATGAGGTAGCAATCGACCTCTTTAGGAAGCCAAATCCCTTTGAACGGCTCATTGAAAGCCAATGGAATTTGGGTTCTTAGAACTCCTATACATTGCAGGGAGGCTGCTCTGACATGCTGTAATTACAGTGCGTTGGAGCAGACTTGATTAATTGAGCCTGCTGGAGCACGGTAATTATCGCACTCCAGCAGACTCCAGCGGCACGTGAATCGTGTCCCTGCACTGAAAAATGGCAGCAGGGCACTTTAAACTAGAGCTTGTCTGATAAGTTTTAGTTCAAAGCACGCCACCACCATTTTTCAGCATGGGGACGCTGATACCAATGACGGTCCAGGTGCTTTTAATTAGCGTAGCTCCTGGAGCTGCACTAATTAAAGTCCCCCTACCACAACCTCCTGGAGCAGGTCTATAAACAGCCTTACCAAAGCTAACTCCCATTGATCCTGGGAGAGAATGCAGCCCATTTAAAATCAGTGGGAGGGAGGGGCCAAAACTGCTGCTTCTCTGTTATGCCCCTACTTTTGAAATCAAACACCTTGCCTACATCCAAAAACCAAACTGATTTAACCAATTTGTAATTCAGTGTTCAATTACCATCAATACGCTACTGCAAAGTTCTGTACAGATACCTTTAAATCAGTTCCTATCCATGTGTCTTAGTTCATTAACTGACTGATATAAATATTTCCACATGGGGGTTTGCATAGTTTAAGCAAATCAATCTAAAAGCCATTTTAGTAATATCTGTGGAACTCCCATGTGTCCACAAAGCCCAAGGTTGAAGTGGACTAGAAAATGCAAAGAAAAATTTAGCCAAAGCCAAAGATGCCACATTTTGAAGGCCTGTGAAAATGAAACCACAAGCATTCTACTTCACTTTTTCCTCACAACTCAAGCCTCTCTGTGCATGAAGCTGACTTTGAGATCCAGTCCCTAACATGATCAAAACTGGGTTCTAGGCACATGTGAAACTTGCTTCTGGACGTAGTTGATGTCACAAGATACTTAAATCACAAGCAGGCTGGTAACTTGGCCAGAGACGTGCTTGAATCCTGGCCTGGGGTTGGGATAGGGAGGTTCACTTGGAGTGTGGCCTCTAGGAAATGCAAAACTCAGTCAAGAGTTTTCTAAAAATGTGGTTGGGGACTTACTGGAAACCTGGCCCATGGCTTGCTTCAAAACCTGGCCCAGGACTAGTAGCCCTGATTTTTAAACTTGGCACAAGTTGGATATATTGCACCTAGCTTTGCACTACATTGTGAATATTTTGTGGAGGTTCAATTTAGGAATACTGAATGGACTCAGTTGTTCAAATCACGGACCAGGACTCTTTATGTCTGCACCTCAGCATGCTCTGCATCTCTCTATAGAATAAACAGTGACTCTGTCTGGCAAGTCATTTTGTTTTCCATTGCAAGAGCATTGCAATCTGCTACCAATAAATTAGGTTAAAAAAAACAGGACAGAAGAAAAGTAAAGATAAGGCTTCCTGGGGATGATGGTTGATACTACCTGCTGGAGCTCTGTGACATCAATATAATCTTTCTTTTTTTTATTGCCAAGAGGTCGGGGGGGGGGGGTTGTTTTCATATCTGGGCTGTGCTTATATGGTGGGGAATGGCAGAAGGTTGGACAGATGCATCCGAGGTTGGAGTTTGCAAAATCCTGTTGGCATTTCACAGAAGTAGGCTCTCCTGTGAGATTTCCTGTTCTGCTCCTGGCTCAGGTTAAAAGGGAGTGGAAACTACTTCGGGGTCCTGCAAATATGGGGCTTCTTGGATTTCTGGGCAACACTGAAAAATGGGGCAGGAGGAAGGGTTATTTCATACTAAAACATTTTTTCCCCAAATTGTCTTTGTTCGGGGCTCACCTCAGTTTCTTGATAAAGGTACAATATGACTCTTAATAATGGGAAGCAGTGTCATCTAGTGATTAGTTTAGTGGCCTGAGAGTCAGAAGTATATTTTATACTTGCCTTTCCTACTGACCTGCTATGTATCCCTGAACCTTCACTACCCCTCAACATGTCTGTTTCCCAATTCACCCTATGTCTGTCTTGATTTAGGGATCCTATACATGTGAAGGGAGGCTGTGCCAATGCGCTGTAATTACAACGTATTGGACCAGACTTGATTAATCAAGTATCAAGTCTGCGGGATTGTGGTAATTACTGTGCTTCAGCAGATTCCAGCATCCCCATGCCAAAAAATGGCAGTGGGGATGCTTTAACTAAAGCTCGTTTGATGAGCTTTAGTTAAAGCACCCCTGCCACCATTTTTCAGTGCGGGGACATTAATACAAGCAATGCTCAGGGCTCTTTAATCAGCATGGCTCTTGGAGCCCCCCCAAGCACATCTGTAAATGCCCATTGACTGTAAAACCCATGCATCAAGGACTCTCTTACTATTAATCTGTGAGCTACTGTAATGGTACTCATGACTGTAAACATACTGCTTTTGGACATCCCTCACTGTGAGGCTCTCTCAGAATCAGACCTTCGTGTTTTTCATGAGGAGTAGGACTGAGATTTGATTATGAGGACTTTCCTGGCCTGGCTACATCTCTCATGGGTTATTCAGTGAATGCAGAGGTTCTTCCTCATCTTTTCCTCCCACCTTCCCCTGGTCAACCCACATCCTGCCTACTGATGCACAGAGTGATGCTCCTGCTGCTGATATTTTTTTAATTCCCATCCCATCCAGCTACACTCAGACCTTTTGTAAAGCCACTTGCTGCTTAGTAACTTGATAATTTATGCATTCACACTGAGAAAGCCTTCTTCTCCCTCTCTCACATACTGCACTCTGTAAACTGGAGGCCTCTTTGGGGAAGGCTGTTGTGATACCATCGTAGTCTCTGGAGCCCCCTACTGGTATGTACATATAGCGCAGCAGACAGTCTGAGACAGCTGAACAACTACCCCACAAACACAAACACTTTGCAGAAAGACACTCACTATATGACAGGTAGGGGTCAATACAAAGGGCTAAATTTGCAGGAGAAGCCTCTATGTGTTGGCACACAGTTGTCTTGATAGCTCATGTAATGTAGGCATTTATATACAGATGGCTGGCTAGATTCCTAGATTCTCTTAGGGAATATCCAGCCTGATTTTCAGGCACTGTCCAGTGAAAGTGTGCATGCATGTCAACATGCAATTTTAGGTGTTATTTTGCACACGATTCCCAGGCCTCCCTTGCTGCAAAATGTGGCCCAGAGCATCAGAAGACAAGTCAGCCAAGTTGATGATGCTGATTTTATTTTCGAACTTTACTGGGGTTGTGCCTGTTGTGCCAGTGGCAGGGCTTCTTCTGGAATGAAGCAGCACCTCTCTTCTGAATGTTTATTCAGCAAGTGGACCTGCATTGCTAACTTTGTAAGCAATACAGGCCCACTGTTAATTATCATTATAGGTCCGACTGTTCACAATTACTATTATTTGCTTCACAGTAACAGGTGGAAAGCCCAACTGAGATCAAGGCCCCAGTATACAAAATAATACTAAGAGATGGTCCTTGTTGTGAAGAGCTTTACAATATAAATGGATGAGTTCAAGGGTGTGGAAACAGGAGAAATGCAAACTTCCAGATCAGGTGATGTGAGCAGTTAAAGCAGTTTAGATTGAGGGTCTAGTCCTATGATTACCAGTTGGAAGGCAGCATGGTGTGGGTAGGGGACCTAATAGGGAAATACAAGTTGTATGGGCTCATGAGAAAGGTACATAGAAACATGGGAAGGAACCACCCAAGTCACAGAATCTGGTCTGCTGTATTCATGAGCAACCATTTGTTCTGAAGGGTCCACAGTAAAACACTCTGGCCTCACACACCCAGCCCAAAAGTAACTAATAAAAATAATCCCTACAGTGCACTACAAGGAAACAAGGGATCCACCAGTGTGTAGGTCACTGCAGTGGGAAGTGCAGAAAAAGTGGCACAAGACAGGTCATATTTTTTCCCCTTCTGTCACTTGTGCTGGGCTGCATCCATGTCGCAACAAGTGTTCACAGGCCTTTTGTACAGCATCTGTCTGGCTCTAATCTTGTCATCTAGATGGAAACACTGCGTGCTGTCTCAGCTCAGGAAGAAAAGACCAAAGTAGCAGAACAAGCAGATGATGGTACTTAGGTGCTGTTATCTGTCTCAGCTCCCTCTGTGCCTTTCATCACACTAAACTAATGTATAACAACCAACCAACCAAACAAACACATGTTTAACTATGGGCAGCTCTGCAGAACCACATCAACCATGGACAAGAAAGCCACATTTGCTTCTTTTTCAACCATGCCACAATTCCAGCATCCTCATTGTCACTACACAAAAAGAACAGAGGTTGAGTGTCAGCTGGCTATACTGATACCAAAAGGATTAGTTATGATATGTCAAGGGAGTATTTCTGATATGAAAATCATTGAAGGAAAATACATCTGGACCAGAAGGAGCTGATTTTTTTTCCTTTCTTCTTCTTCTTCTTTTTTTTTTTAAACAGTGCTGCTTTTCTGGCTGGTTTACAGGGTTTGTTTAGTTTCCTAATCTCCTCCAGTCACGCTGACTTGCTTTTGATGTTGTGCTCTACATTTGCTATTGTTACAGCAACACAAGGCCACATCCAGATTGTTTGACAGCCCTGCTACGCACATGTGAAGTGTACGTAGATTGGGAAGAATGTTCATTGAATTCAGCAGCTCATCTTGAGTACAAATACCTTCTCCCTTTCCCTCCCATGCATTCACACCACCACCACTCAAAAGGTCTAAAGAGGAAGCTTCCACCCTCATTGTGTTCATGACCTACTTGCTTTCTTGATAATAACATCTGAAAAACCAAGCTGCTAAAGCAAAAGATATTCAGAGAGCAAAGAAAGCCACTCTACCTCCCTCATTGAGCTCCCATCTCAGATTTCCCCAATGCCTGTTTCTGTGAGGGAGGCAGGATAAAGGCTTGATGAGGAGGTCAAGAATGTGACATGTTATCATCACTGATAGGACCACAGTGCCCAGCAAGTCAATGGCTTTATCCCCATGCTAAAAACCACCCACCAAGCTACACCCCTTTCCCAGTGCCTCTGTGCAAGCTTATTAGAGGCAGGGAAGCTTTTAAAAAGAAGCTTCTCTGGCTTTAGGCAAGTCAGCAAAAGGAGTAGGTAATTGTCTATGGACTCCTTTCTTCCTCCTGCCCTGACTCCTTAACTCTTTCCTATACACACTGAGCACTACAAAAGGCTGCGATTAGTAATTCTTAAAGCAGATATGACTGTATGCAGGGAAGGGCAGTCAGGATTTTACATTGGAGAGAAGTCTGCCTATCCATGAGTAGATATGGGAAAAGCTGACTGGGTGGCATCACCTGAAGTTATTGGCTTAAGCAATTTTTAAGAGCTATAAAGCAAATGTCAGGCAGGCAAAAAAAAGCATGTGAGGAAAGCAGAAACTATGGTTTGCTGATTATTTGCAGGCAAAAATGACACACATCTCTGCTGGCAAAAGTGGCCTCATGGTTTTAAAAGGCAACAGCAAAAAACAGGGTTTTTTTCCTTTTCTTGAGGCTGTAGAATATTCCATCTCTCTGCTTAGCAGTGACGGTGGTGACTCCCTGGCACAGCTACTTATAGATGTATAGACTGCTTTAGATACAAGAGAGAACAAGCATTCTTGTTTAGGATAAATGCGTTCTTGCTGCATAACGCATTACTGCAAAGTGCTCAGCTATTCTAATGATGCATTTAGTATACAATCAGGGCTAGAACTGCAGAGAACAGACAGTCTGATTTCAATCACAGCTGAACTTAGTCTAAAGAAAACACAGAAATCTTGTTCAGGTCTTTCTTCCCCATGGGCTGCACCCATAGGCTCTTTCCAAGCTAGATCAAAAGTCCTACTGCTCTAGAGTGCAGAGCTTTGCATTTGAAATATGTGAAATCGTGACAGACAAATAAGGGGAAAGGGATAGAGGGATAATGTGACAGGAAGTAACAAACAGGGAGACCCCTGCATTACCTTAGTTGGCTACCAAAAGGGAGGGACAATTTTAAAACAGGGGTATGGAGATCAAAATATATTCCCAGGAGAGGATGAGTGGATCAACATAATCTGGGGTCATGATTAATTATCCGACAACACATTTACTACCAATGTCATTTGAATGTATTTACTGAGTCACAGTGCCTTGCAAGTCTCCCTCTACATTATTATGTAAATTAATGTCCTACAACTAGGTCTGTACTTCTGCTTCCTGATCCACTTGGTGATTGTTACCTGTCTCAAGGGGAAAACCATTAGCTAGTAAGCAACATTCAGCAACAGAGTGACTGTCTACACTTCAAGGCCCATCACAATTTTACATGCCCCTTCAGTGCAGAATTTGTCTCTGATTCTTATAGTTTCTAGAAATCCTTACACAGAAAAGGAAAGAGAACAAGGGAGACAGAGACACGCAAAGGAAAGCATACAGTAGGTCAATAAAGATCAGCCCCAAAGTTGGTGAAGGGAGAAAAACAGTTTGGTATATATATGGTTTCCATTGACATCATACAACCTTTAGGCTTAGATGGCTCCTGTCCCCATTTCTCCTCTCCAAACATCAAAATAGTTTCAACTTCATACTGAGACTCTGTAGCTGGAGTAATTTGAGGGAGCTGAGCTAGAAAAAGCTTCATATCAAATCCCTTCTTACGACTCACCACAACCAGAAACTAATGCTGGGCCAAATTCTCAGGAGCTTGCATGGCTGTTAAGCAGACAAAACACCTATTAACCTTAATGGGAAATTGTCTGAGTGCGGACTCAGTAAAGAACAAGAATGTAGGATGATCTGTGAAAATCTGTCTGAGCTAAGGATCTAGTGCTGGGTAGAAACTAAGGAGTTCACTGAAAGGAACAAGCCGTTAAAGGAGAAGTTTGGGCTAAAAAATATTTATGTGGGAATTAATTTAGGAAGTTTGCTATTACAGACTAAAACTGCTTGGGTCAGGGACTCTATGCCTCTGTATTCATAGGCTATCCAGTACAATACAGTTTTAAATTGGGGTGATTCCTAGATAGTATTCAAGCACACGTAGCTTATTTATAGTTATTTATTAATAAATTAAGCTACCTTTGTGCACCATGCAATACTGGCAAATATGACAATGGAAGAAGAGGAGGAGGAACTGGAAGAGGGGGTAACGAGGCACCTTGGGAATTCAGAGTCTGCATTTCCATTGAATGGTGCCAGTACAGCCAAAGTGACATCAGCAAAACTGTGGTGAAGGACAAAGAAGTATCAGATCCCAACAAACCGCTGCCCTGCCACGGATGGAGAATTGGGTATTGGTACTTGGTGGCAGCTTATGGGTGGAAGGCTGTGTCTGCTTCTCTCATGACTACACAAACAAACAAAGCAGCTTCATCCATCCAGAAGATGATAGAAAGGTAGTGGGAAATCAGAATGCAATTACTATAGCCCTCTCTGAAAGCCAGATCATTTATTTACTTAGCTCCTTTTTTTCCCCCCTTTGGAAGAAATGGGGGATTAAATTTGTATTACGAATCCCTCAAACTAATCACTGCTGGAATCTGGGGATGGTCAGGAACATATTCATATTTCACAGGAAATGAGCCCAAGATGTCAGCCCCGATATTATATATATTCCTTTTGTAACTGCTTCAGGGTTAATTGCCTTTAACTCAAGATGTTAGTTGGCTGAAGGATGTTTGACTTCCTGCTCATAAATCTCTATATTGGGAAACTTAATGGAATGTTATAAAGGTGTGTTGAGACTCCCAGGAGTGCAGCATATTGCACAGATCTCCTGAATGGACCAGGGATTTTATTTTTTTAAATTATTCCATTTCATATAGCTATAGCTTGAATGGATACAGCAGGTAGGAATCACTTTTGCTTGTGGGACATTATAAAACTATGAATTTCTCTGGAACCCCACGGTGAACACATTTGCAGTATGTAATTATTACATGACTACTTGAAGTGTTCTGGATCAGCTTGATTAAAAAGAAGACCTGTTAAGCTGTACTCTGCTATTAAGAGCCAATTCAATTCATCTACATCAGAGTGATCCTCACACCAAGAGCAAATCAGGAATCTGATGTAGGTTTCAGAGGTCTATCATCAGTTTAGCAACCTCTTTCAGCCCTACCTCAGGTCTTGAGGTCTTTCATGTGTAACAGCAAAGAGGATTTCAATGAGACTTATATTCTAGACAGGCTGGAAGTACTGCAATCATTCCCACCCCTTCCAGTTCACTGATTGGGGGGGGTGGTCTTTCCCAGACACCAGATACAGAGGGCTCCTTTTGTCCTTATTTAACTGTGCTACTGGGGTAGGTACTTTTAAGGGCCGAGCCTGCTAGATAGGGACCCGGGGTCGGCACAGACAGTGCTTCGCTAGCTAGCACCTTCTCTTACACCGAGTCCTTTAAAGTCCCAAGAGCAATTCTTCACAATAAAGACATCCAGTCCCAAAGCTCTCTGCCATTCCCAACACACTTCCTCAATTCCATGTGTCAGTCAGCTTACCCCAGATCTGATCCCAGTCTGCTTTGCTACTGTTTAAGCAGATTGCTACATGTCTTGCCCTCTGCAGAAAGACAGAACTAGGAGTCTCCCTCGTGTGTGATAGCAGTCTTCGACCAGCTATCATGACCTCCCTGTCACACAACCTCTTGTTCTCCAGAACTATACCTAGCTCCTTCAGCCTCTCTCATACAGCTTGCTTTTCATTCCCTTTCAACTTTATCACTTGCTTCTGGACCCTTTCCAGGTTCTCTACATCCCTCTTACTGCAATCCTCAAGTGAAGCAGCAGCCAGCTAGCAAACTTCTGCTGCTCTCCTATCCCCTCAGCAGACAGGCTCTGGCTTCCAGTATCAGGGTGTTTTCAACTGTTCTCTCTTGCTTCAGCCATATCTAATCCTGGCTGCCTAGGTTACCAATGCTTGCAAATAAGCCCCTAAACTGCTTTGTCAGCTTTCTCTAGCCCATGCTAAGATCTCTTCTTAACCATCTCTCACCAGAGCCAGCCTAGCCCCTTCCTATATATCCCTACCAGCTCTCACTTTCAGGAAGGTCTTGAGATTTACCCCCTTCATGAGCTCAAATTATTCCCTCCTGCAAGAAACTTCTGCAGATACCTAGCCACCCTTCCTGCTTCTCAAGTCTCCTTTTATTAGACCCAGGTAACACTTCACCCACCTACTCAAAACCTAACTGGGTGCACTTGTTCTACTACAGGGCTGCAATCCTACTTTTCTTAAAGGAACCAGCAGCTCTGGGACAGTGAGACACTATGAAGCTTTTGTTGTGATGCAGATAGAAAACCAGGCATTTTGAAAGCACTGAATGAACCCTTAACACACCATGGTACCAAAAGTAAAAAGAAAAAACTAGGATGATACCTCTAAGTGGAAGAATTGAAACAATTAAAAGCCCCACCACAGCTGAAGTTCTGGAAATCTGGTAAGTAACTAGAACAGGTTTAAAAAGCACTTCATTCTGCAGCTGCAAGCAAAAGATGTCTGCAAAAAGGGACACAATTAGAATGTAATTTTATTTCTGACAGTCCCTGGCTCTGAAGCATTTGTTGTATTTAACAGTCTTCAGTTAACTGTCTACAGAAATGTAAGAACATCCCATATATAAGAACTGAATATATGTGCAATAAAAAAGATAACTAAAAAGGTGAATCTCCAGGAAGGTTTCTGACTGGCCAAAGAGGAATTCTTGCAGTTTGCCAAGGCTTTTATAGACCACGAAGAGGATCTGAAACAAAAGGACTGAGAGAAAAAGGGGGCTACTGAGGTAATGGCGCGGGTGCCTGCCTGCTATTTTCACCACTGAGGAAAGAAGCCCCATCCACTTACTCCTCCTCTATGCATGCTCAAGCCTGGCAAATATGCAGCGCAGAACAGCCCTGAGTATGTGCTCTGTCAGCGGTCTCAGGCTACTCTGACATAAAAAACCTGAGAGCAGAGATAGGGCATATGCTTTGGACCCCATAAGCTGTCCATGCTACCTGATTGCTGGGCATGGACACCTACGGATCAGAAATGAGTAAGCAGGGCTTATTTCCTCCATGGAAGTTCCAGACCTAGCAGGTAGTTAGTATAGACAAGGTGCATGAGACCATGAATTAACCCTTGACAAAAAAAAAATAAACCAAAAAAACTATTGGCCAACCTCTGAAAGTTTTTCAGTCCAGAATGAAATGTATGCAGAGCAACCAATGCTCTGATATGGGGGTCATGATACAGAATCCAAGGTACTACAAGACAAGTGACCTGAGGTGGAAAGCCATGTGGGTGCTGGGCTTGAAGTGCTGAGACTGTGATGAGATTAATGGGGTATCTGAATTAAGGGACAGATTCTATTCCACCTATTGGACATCTAAGTGGATTTAGGCACTTAAGTGACATTCTATTCCAGTCCCTGACAATCAATTAATGTACCTACCTGAGTCACAAAAAACTGCAGAGGGGAGGGAACATGCTCACTTTTTGCATTAACTGTTTTTCAGTCACTCAAGCTGTGTGGAACATTAATGATTTTGCGTGTCTAAGTCATTTAAGTCCGTAATAGATGGAACAGAATACGCCCCTAAATCGGTGGTTCTCAATCTTTTTAGACTTGATCAGAGACTTTGTAGTGAGCAAATTGAGCACCCAGGGCAGGGAGCAAGGCCGGGTTCACAGGCTCTGCAGAGGTGAGAGGAGCACTATTGTGTTTGCCCCATTACACTCCTAGGTGGGGTGCATAGCTCCTGTGTGTGGGCAGAGGCACTGCAGGGCTTCCCCCACTGCTGCAAAGGCTCCCAGCAGGGGTTTTGGGACGAATCCTGGCATCCCATCCTATTTAGTGCTTGGGGTGGGTGCTCTGATCAGCCTATCCTATGCTATTTGACTTGAGCCAGCTCTGTACAGACTTAAGGCACCTGTCAGGAAATGCCAGCTCTTAGTTTTCACCTGTTTTTTCATTACAGAAATACAACAGAGCAATTCTTCTGCTGCAGAGAACTCAGAAAGACCACAACACCACCCTGGTTGAGAATCACTGCCCTAAATGTATGGGTAACTAACACATGAGAAAACATACAATTTGTAATAGTGCCTGCGAAAAGAGCACTTATTGTTGGGTGAAATGTGTGTCAAGCCCTAGTCTCATCAAGAGGATAGACATTTTGGAAGGTTTGCATGCTAGAATATGCTGGGACCCATTCAGAGAGCAGGAAACAGAGCAGGTATAATTCCTGGTCACTGTAGGCAAAAAAAAAACCTGGGACCCGTTATTTCTGTAATAAGGCACAGAACAAAATAAGCAAGTTAAAAAGAGAACAATTCTCAGACACGTACAAGCAGGGAAATACTGGGGGGCACATGGCTGATACAAATATTTTCTATACTGGATGTGACAGCAGGGTTCTGACAGGTGTCTTCAGGAAAAAAAAGAGAGAAAGGAAAATTCCAAGGTGGTCTCTGGTCATGAGCCTCAATAAAAATCCCCTTTGTATTCATAATAGATAAGTCCTCTGTCTTCATTTCTTGAGGGACTATATAGGTCTCATCTCTAATTATTTGTCCTGTAGGACAAAGTAAACCTATCAGAATATAATGGTGCAGAGCCACGGGTTTCACTTTGTAAAGCATGCCCATATAACAATATGCCACCAACGTGCAATGGTGCAATGTCTCAAGAGGAAAATATCATGCATGGTCGCCTCAAGATATCCAAAATAAAAGTGTGTCATTTTAATTATCTTGCCAACTTGGTTTGGAGAAGGATATGAGCAGAGTTAGGAAAGATCAAGACTGTTCTGTTAATTTCCTTGAGGCATGAAATGGCCAAAGTTCTACTGAAGTCATCTGGATTACCTGATTGCCAGATAAAAACTATAGCCTAGGGTGATACGCCCCGGTCTGCACCAATTGTGGATCTTGCCATGCGTTCTACTTTTAGCATTGGTTGTGTAAACATATTTGCAGCTCTGGTAAAAATGGAAAAAATTACATTTTCATTGGTTTGATGAAAAGTGAAACACTGGATACTTTGGTCTCAAATATTCTGCTGCTCTCCACAAGAAATAAAAGGACAATGTTTCACGCTTCAAAAAAGGCTCCCCCCCCACCCCCTCTTTGGGGCAAATATAGGAAAATGTGTAACTTCTGGAATTTCAGAGATTTTCTTAATGCAAAACACCCAAACCACCAGAAAATCTTGTATTGGCCAGCCGAAATGTTAAAACTTTGCCCTTAGCCAGAATTGCATAGCGATCATTACTCATCACTACTCCCCTTCTTCTTGTATTTATTTTGCCTCTCCTCAAAAACTTACTATGGGAGTCACGTTTTGGGGGTTGCAAGCCAGCTAGCTGAAACAAGCCATCCTTTTTATTGAAAGAGGCATTTGCTGTGCCAGGTTTTAAGAATTTTCCCTCCCTGTGGTGGAGTGGCCAGCAGTCTCTGTAATGTCATACCCCACTGAGCCACACGTCTGAGTAGCAGGCTGGGAGTGGGAGTGACTTGTTATCCCGAGTAGCCCAGCAGAGAACCCCCAAAATCATGAGTATACCCCCTTAACAGCTCCACAGTCCCCTTCTGAGCTGTGGAACCCGTTTATTGGGGGCGAGGGATTGCAGACTTACTCAGCACCGGAAAAAGCCTTTGTGATGTAGGCCGGCACTACTGGAGGAGACAGGCAGGTTCTCAGATATTATGCAATAAGCCAAATAAGTGGGCAGATAGTTCAGATGTCTCTGACCTTCTATGGGTCCCAGGCTGAGTCCCCCATGTCTTCTGTTTAGGGACAAACCCTAACCTGTTATGAAACAATTTGAGGGAAACTGTGTCAAATTTTCTTCCACCCAGAGCTCCCACCTGTGGGATAAAGCCACCCTGTGCCTTGTAGTAAATGTCTGTAAAATGAGACAAGCTAGAAGAATCGACATCATTATTAGGAGATCAGATTGATCAGGGTCCTGTTCAGCTTCCCATGCTCAGAGAGCAATCTCACAAGCCCCAGTCCATCCTAAGTAAAGGGAACAGGGTTGAGCCACCAGCAGGCTGGTGGGGGCATGGCTTGGACCTCCTGCATCCAAGTTATCCCATGGGGCTTTGAGAGCTCCCCTAGCTGCAGTGGGCATTGTACATTGCTCCAAATGAGCATCAGTTTAAGTCCCAGTTTTGCGCCTTTGCCCCTTCTCATTCCCAAACCACCCCTATTGCACTCACAGGGTGGTGCAGAGCCAATTGTACAGCTCATTGACTGTGACAGAGTAGCCCTATAGTAGAGGAATATGTCAGGGGAAGCTATCTGGGTCTAACAACTGCTCAGCAGAATGCTTTGATGGCAAGCTGTATGTCAGCATGTGGTACTATAATTATTAATGAAAGGAAAATGTTAGGGAAAGAAAAAAAGCTTCTTCCTTTTGCAAAATTTGAAGTGAAGAAAACACGAAGACATGAAAAAAGCCAAAAAACTCTTTTTTTAAAAAAAACCCCCAATTTATCATTAAAAAAAACTTGGCGGAGTTTTGAAAGCTGCTACTTTTCATTAGGATGAGTGAATGGTATGGCAGGAATGCAGGGCAGAGGGGTGCAGATGTGTGAAAGCATTTGGGAAAAGACTTGGGGATTAGGGAAGTGCCTGTTCCTAAGTGGGTTGATCTGAGGTAAAAGAAACCTTTGGGATAGGAAGATAGTAAAACTCTTTTTTATAGTGCATATAAACAGTTTTTTGGTATTTCCACAAAAAGAAAAGAAAAAGTTTCTGAAACACACACACATGTTCCCCATTAATTAAGAGAAACCGCTGTTAACAACACGTTGCACCAGGGTTGCCAAGAACTGTCAGACGAAGGACAGGGAAGACCACTGAGGAGGGTTTGCTGTATCCCAGGGGAGAACAGCCAGTCAGCCAACAACCAAGTCATGCCTTTTGGACCGGACCAGCCTCCTGCTGCAACAGGGTGTTGGAGGTGTATAGTAGGGAAGGGCAGGGTGGGGGAAAAGGGAGAGGGTCTGGGCAGCAGTTTATTGAATTCCCTGCCCTCCCTGCCCTGCTCCATTCCTCCCCTGCATCTACAGACATTTTCCACAGAAATCCTGGCTATGTTCACTTTTGGTTGAAACTTTGGGACTATTTTTGGAATTTTTGAAACATGCTTACGGGAGGCGCCTTCCACTTTTGTCCACATAAAGGATCTTTATTTGTGTGCATTAAAGAAATTAGAAGCGGGGAAAGGTAGGGGAAGGGAGGGCGAGCTTCTACTTTGCTGCAACTAGAGTTCCTGTAAAAATAAAACAAAACAATTCTAGGTCCAAGCAATCTTTTTTTCTCTTAGGAGGCTCTGAGTATGTACTTCACTGCCACTGAGAGACCATCCTTAGCGTTCTGGTTTGCTCTTGTGTGGTCACCGCCAAGACAAAGCGGTGGGCTTTGGCTTTTAGCTCCTCTCAGCAGGAGTTTGTGGCATCATAAAAGGGCCTGTGGTATTACAAACAGCTCCCCTGTTGCTATTTCTGGATAGGAATGGGTTCCTAAAACATTTTCCTTTTTTTTAATCTGGGGTCACCCTATGAGTGCCAGTCTGGGACTGGCAACCTGTGTCCTTACCAATACCTTTGCACTGGGCATTTCTGCCTAGTAAAACCTATGAACCAGTAGGGTATCCTTCAGAAACTGCAGACTTTGGGTTATGTCTATATACAGATGTGTCTAAACTTTACAAAAAGGGACCAACCAGAATCTCCAGATCAGAACACTCTCAAACCCCAGAGAAGACCCTAATGAAAAATTTGCAATTCAGACTCAGCTTCTCCAACACCTACATCTTTTCTTCGGAGCTCAAGTTATGAAGTTTTTTGAATCCTTAACAATAGAATAACTTTTTTTGAATGAATGCAACTTCCTAATTGTAACAACAGTATGACAACAAAATAAGCTGCATAGGGAAGTTCAATGCAAGGGAATCTGTCAATGAAAATCAAGAAACTAGATTGCCTCTCTTGGGGTAGTTGACAAACAGTGCATCTTACAACTGTTCATAACATTGGACTAGATAATCTTTAGGGTCCCTTGCAACCCTATGATTCTGGGATTCTACATTTATGGACAATGGTACACATCAGAGATGTAACTGGTCCATACTGTGCCCTGGGAAGTACTGTATCCCCTTCACTCTGCATCTTCCCTATTCCAGCTCCAGCTCTAATGGTACAGAAGCAGTAACCAGTTCACTGTTGCTGGGAAAGATGTCACCTCCTTATTTTTTGCTGCCAACATGCATGTCAATCAGCCACTGGTTTTCAGCAGCAAAAACAAGAGATGACATCTCCCCTCCAGCTGTTCCTTAGACACCATGTACCATTTCTACTTTTCTGCCCACCTCACTACTACAGCTGCTTCAGGGAAGCTGTAGAGGATGAAGGAGAAGAGAGGAGAGGAGATGGAGGTTGAGGTGCACACTTTACCTTCAGCCCAGCACCACCCCCACCTTAGTCAGTGTCCAGGTCTCATGCCCCATTCACCCACCCATTGTTACGCTACTGCAGGGGTGAGCAAAATGTGGCCCGGGGGCCAGATGTGGCATAAAGTCCTGGCTATCATGCAGCATGAACACTGGCCAGAGATCTTGGTCTGTGGAGAAAAATGGGATCATAAAGCACCCAAACTACAGCCCTGAAGAGTCATCGCAGCACCATTTTGAAACATGATATTTTAGTTTGTGTCCTTTCAACCAAACCAACCACCAACATTTTCCAAGAAAACTAAACAATATTCACCAAAAACAATGAAATCCAATTTTCTGCCTTAAAAAAAAAACTTACATGAAAACTTTTCAACAAACTCTACTGATGACCAGGGATCTGTGTTTTGTCTGATAAAAAAATCCCCAATTTTCATATTCAAAAAGTAATCCAAAATCCACATTTTCCATGATTAAAATGAAACACCACTAATTTATAGATCTATATGTAGTGGTGTTTCATTTTAATCATGGAAAAATGTGGATTTTGGGTTACTTTTTTAATCCAAAAATGGGGGATTTTTTTATCAGACAAAACCAGGATCCCTGCTTATGACTTTTGAAAATTTGATCCTGTGCATAATTGGGTGTAATACCTAAAAATCAATTAGAATTGCAGTGATTGGACAGCTGTCTCATTTCAATATTAGAAAAGTATGTTTGGCCAGAGGTTCAAAAGAAATTAGTTATGTCAGAGTCCAAAACAAACAAACAAACAAAATATTTCTTCCTGGTTGCTTAATCACTGCCACACCTCCTATATGGAGACCAGCTTTCCAAGGGCTAAAGCCCATGATAACTCTCTCGGCTTATGGAGAGGTCCCACAGACCAAATGAAATCGCTTAGCAGGCTGGATGTGGCCCACGGGCTGTATTTTGCCCACCCCTGCTCTAAGGTGCCATCCTTCTTGTCAGGTGGCCTGCAGCTACCCTCAAGGGTTTCCATTTAGGCTTGAAGGCTGGTCTGCCGTCCTCCTCTGGCCTTAACTCAGCAGCCTGCAGTTGTTCCTTCTGGGCTGCCTGGAGATCTGCTCCTGGGTTGCTTGGATGACTGCCTCCGGTGCAGCTTACGGCTCTGCAGTTAGCTCCCCAGGTTAGCCGCCCCCTCCAGAGCAACTCCTGTCCTGGCTGATACTGCCTGCTTCTTTCACTACAGGTAGCCCTTTTTCAGCTGACAGCACCACCCAGCAAGCATAGCCTGCAGCGGCATCTCCTTTAAGTAACAGGACCCCCAGGCTCCCCATTACAGTAAGAATTGAAAATTGAGGGAAAATATTGTCTGCAGAGAGGAAAAGCAGGGGAAAGGGCATAAGGCTATTCAGTTTGATTTAGATGTCTGGCTTTATGGTACCTGAGAACTTCATTGATACTATTTGTATTACAGAAGAACCTAGAGACCCTTAAAAGCCCTGTAATACTAGGCACTGTACATCTACATAACAACAACCAATACTTAACTTGAAGAGCATGTAGTCTACATCAACATCACAGATAACGGATGGAAGGGAAACAGTGGCACCAGATTGCAAAGTGGCTTGCCCAAAGTAGCACAAAAATACCAGTGGCAGACCTAGGAACAGAGTCCCAGAGTCCTGACTCCCACTCAGTTGGAGCACCCTGGCTTTCGAACGCAAATTTGCCAATACATTTCATAATAACAGTCTTTTTGATCATTCAAACATGAATTTAATTTCCTTTTTGGCAAAATAATGAAGCCCGCTAATGCCACGATCCTCTCCAGCTGTCACGTTTGGCCAACTCTTTATAATAATTGAAAACTGGGGGGGGGGGGGATTTCTCATTTGTCTGTTGAGCCTATTTGTATCAAGAGCTCAACCTTAAAAAAAATTCTAAATAGTGTTTGTCAGAGAAGATGTCTGGTGAGACAAACCCTCATCTGGAGTCAATCGACTTAATTCCATTAAAGTCACTGGAACTACACTGATTTACACCATCTGTGGATCTGATCCTTGATATTGTTGGCTCTTCTTTAATCCAGTCTTCTCACGGCCAATTTCTACCCAGCCAAAGCAGAGAGCAGTGACATTCCTTTACCTTCCTTTCTCTGCCTTACCAAAGAGACAACAGGCCAGAATGCCCTATCTGTTCTGGAAATATGAAAAAACTAAGAAATCAAAATAATTTTAAGTAGAAGGAACCTAGATTCCTAATTCAGAGACATGTATAACTTGACAGATTTTTCAGGTTAGCTTCTCTGTGTTTTTTGTTCTAAAATTAAAAAAAAATGTAAAAAATAATGTAATGTAAAATATATGATTTGTAGAAGTTTTAGTAGTTTAATATTAAAAATTTTAGAATGTTGTGGGTCCTTGGTGATCTATTTTCTCTATTGATCTAATTAGCTATTTCTGAGGCGACTACAATTTTTTGCATCCTGATTTGTCAGAAGCAAATACAGTAAATTTTTTTCAGGGTAAGTAATTTAATCTTTCCTTCACTTCAAGTATTTATCCCATGATATGAATTGAACACGGTGGTCCAGGTGCAGTTTCCCTTCTTATATAAAATAGTGCTATTCACCTCTTTTGTGATACTTTTAATGGCCCATTGCCTTTCTATATCACATTGTTATATTTTACTGGCTGTGCCCCGTCAGCTTTTTACCTGCTGTACCTGAGTTTTTACAATTAAATAATTTTCCACTTTCCTGTTTTTCCTTCCCACTCCTTATGTATTTCAAATTATGTTCCCCTCTATATGTATTTCTAGCTGCCAAGGGTCTAGTCCAAAGCCCTTTGGAGCCAGTGGGCTCCACTGCACTATTTCTCTTTTCTCTCTGATTTTTCACCACCTCTCCGCTCAGTCATTTTCACTTTCCTTCAACATGCTGCATATTATCTCTTCCATATTATTAAAGAATATGTTAAATCAGGCCAGACCTAAGACCCACTGGGAAACTCCAGCTTGCTTGACACAAACTGTTGCCACTTATTACCTGTTGACTGTAGCATTTTAGGCAGTTTTCAATTACAATCACCAAGCCAAACTGGAATTGTTTTACAAGGAAGATTTTTAGACACAATGAATCCAAAGTTTTCCTCAAGATAAATATTATAGAACCTATTTTGTTCTAATGTCCCAGTCCCACAAACAAATAGCAGCAGAACTGAAACCTAACTTAGCAATTCTGTCAAGAAAAGCAAGCAGGTTTGCCTGATGTAACCTATTCTTGGTAACTCTAAGCTTCTTCCTGCTCTTGATTGTTATCATGCTAGTGCCCAGTCATAAAAGGTATGAGCATTTCACAGTCCTACTAGAGACACTTCAAGTTATTAGTTCTTAGCATCTCTGAAAATTGGACCCTATATATTTCTTTTCCATGAGAGAAATTCTGCTATGGTAATAGGAGTTGAAACTGCACTCATGGGATAAGATCATCTTTCTCTTTTGGAAGTGACATGTTTTTGAAAACGTGTTGTCATGTTTATATGGTGCCAAAATATACAGTGAAATGAGACAGCAATAATAGGATGCTATAGCTTTTGTAGAAATGAATCACTTCTCCCTCACCTGTTAAAAGTAAATGAAAGAGGTAAACTAAATATAAATATTGGAGTTATTGGTTATTGATCAAGCCCCAACAACTTTACTAACACAGAAGTAGTCATGGCCCTAGCTCCAAAGAGCTTACAGCATAAACAGGCACAAGCTGTGCAGCCTAAGGGAGAAATCCTGCTCTGGTTGGAGCTAGCGGGAAATTTCCTGTTGACTTCAGTAGGGCCAGGATGTCAGCCTAAGCTTTTAGTCCTCATCTGGACCAGAGGAACTTCTTGGGTAACTAGTGGTTACCAGCCTCTTCCTCTGTGATAAGCAGGGGTTGATGCTTATTACCTTATTAAAAGATGCTTGCTTATGAACTTGACTGGATCTATTGCCTGACATAGGTTAGAAAAAGCATTTGACAAAGTCTGTCACAACGGTTTAATGAAACTGGTGAATCACATGGTAAGGAGCGAGTCCCTCTCAGAACTGAGATGGAAAGTGAAAATAAACGGGCAGTCTTCAGTGGCAAAGGAGATGTGCTGGCAATTGGTACCAGTGAAACTTGGAGTTGTTATTATTTTCCTGAATTTTCAAAAAAAAAAAATAATAATGTATGCTCCAATTTGGAATGAAAACAAATAGTTTGAAAATATTTACCCACAAAATGGAAAGCCAGAAAAGGACATCAGAAAATTTTGTTTGGGACAGATTTAGATTGGGACAGATTGGTTGGAAATGTTACACTTTTTCATGTTTATGTGATTATTATTATGGGTGGATCCAGGATCAAGGCAAGAGGGCTGCTGGCACCCCCATCAAATGGGTGGCATACGCACAATTAAAAGAGCTCCAGGACATATGCCACCCAACCAAAGCGGGTGTGCCTGCACTGCCGTTACCGTGATTGTGGATGCCAGTGTGCCTTTTGAGAACTTTGCACGTGCTGTGAACTCTGAGCTCAGCAGCGCAAGGTCTGAGTGTAAGGCCTGGCCAAAGCCTCTGTCTTCATGCAGCTCAGAGCCCTCCCCTTCCTTCCCACCCCCTGCTGAATTCATCATCAAGGGAAAAGAGGAGATGAGAGGTGTTGCTGCTTACCCGCTACTTTTACACACGGTCAGAGCTCAGGGCCTGAGTACCACCATCACTCTTTCCTTCTTTTCCTCTGCTGCTGAATTCAGTGGTGGCTGGGGAAAGGAGGGAGGGGAAGGGTGACAGCAGTAACACTCACCCCCTGGGCTCTAGAGCTGCTTGAAAGCAGGGGCTCTAGCCAGACCCCACACCAACCAGCTGGTAGGCTCAGAGCTTACAGCACAAGCAGTCCTCCAGCAAAGGGAGGTGATATAGTGCCGCCACCCCTTGTTATGATGATTATGATTATTATATTATTTAATGACACATCACTAGTAATAGCGTATAATATAGCATGTCATTCTATCCAGTTGTATCATAATATAATGATTGAAGTTATTTATTTTCATAATGACTAAGGGCAGCTGCTACTCATTACTGATTAGTCTCAAAAATAGATGTTAAAACAGAAAAAAAAGATATTTTAAAGCATCTGTTTTGTGATATAATAAAGCATTTGACACTTTGAGCAAGAAAATAATGCAATTAGTTCATGTACTAATTAGAGGAGGAGCTGTTTTCAAGATCCTAGAATGACTTCCACAAATTCCACTTCCACAATGGACACAGGGGCCTGATATGTTGTTATGTGCATTTAATGAGCCATTAAATAATATAGAAATAATAAAAGTATTAGAAAAATGACAACATATACCAACATTTTGAAAGAAAAAGTCATTTTGAAATGAAATTGTCTTTTTCCAAAATGAGAAACTTTTCACTTCAAAATATTTTTTTTTCATCAGAAGTTTATTTAAAATTTATAAGATATTGAAAGCATTTTCATAGAATTGTAGAGAATTCAGGTTGGAAGGGACCTCAGAAGGTCATCTAGTTCAACCCCCTGCTCAAAGCAGGACCATCCCCAACTATCTCATCCCAGCCAAAAAATAGTGCTGAAGCGTGTAAGGGCCGCTCTTTTGGACTGAAGATTAAATGCCCAAATTCAGACCTCAACTCACAACCTTTCAGCTGGTAACTCGGCACCCTAAGCCACAGAACAGACCATTTTGTTGCAATGAGATTTTGCAATGGAAAACTATCTTTACAAACACTTTCTGACCAGTTCTACCAGTAACTGGTGACGAGTCCAGTGTCCTCAGTGTTTATTAACTGCCTGGAATTGAGGTGACAATATTCTTGCAATGCAAAATTATTTAGATTAGCCAAGAATAATTATGAAGAACATATAATGGTCCTCATAAAACTAGGTACCGACTGGATAACTTGATGACAAATAATTTGCAACACAGACAAATGCAAAATAATGCATGCTAGAAAACAACAAATGAAATCATTCACATGGTATGAGTGCATTATAGCTTCTCAGGGAAAAAAAAAATAGGTTAAATTGTGGGCAACTAAACAAAGACATCTGCTCATTGTGCATCACAGACCAGAAAGGCAGATGAGACATTGGAAATACCACAATAATCACATTTCTCACAATATGTCAACTGAAGTCCAGAGACAAGGGATGCCTATATACATGCTCTAAGGTGGTGGAGGGAGTTTTAATCACAGTGACTCTTGGGAGCCACTCTAATTAAAGTGCCCACAGTGCCATGTGTATTCAGCATCCCGCATGTCAAAATGGCAGTGGGGGTGCTTTAAATAAAGCTCATTCAATGAGCTTTAGCTAAAGCACTCTCACCACCTTATTGAAGTGTGGGATGCTGAATACACGAGATGCTGCAGTAGACTCGATTAATCTGCTGGAGACTCAATTAACTGAGTCTGCTCCAATGTGTTCTAATCGGAACACATCAGAGCATGCGTAAAAGTGCCCCAAGCATTTCTTTCAGTGAAAAAGTCTACTTTCATTTCTGCAACATTGTCCACAGGCTAAAAACTCACTTCAGTTCTGTAAAACCCCCGTGCAACATTTCCAGCTAAAGTTCAAGGCCAAACTGTGATCCCATGACGCACAGCACTGAGTTGTCACTAAGATGACAACCTCTTCTAAAGTCGCCAGGACTATCTATGCAAGTTAACACTCACCATTATTAGGAATGGGATATTGTGTGACCCCAGGGTTAATACCACGTACTAACAGTAAAGACACAAGTGGTAAGGAAGGCGCAGACCAACAGAAGTGAAGGTTTAAACCAATGCTGGCTGCAAAAATCAACTGAAGTTAACAGGGAGACTCCTGTTTTTATCAGTACAATCCCCATTTGCCTGGTATGATTCTATGCTGTCTATCTGGACAGGAAGAATGAGGAGGACCATGATATTGGAAAAAGTGGCCTTTTTTGACTAAGCATCTGCTTGGAAAGATTGCCGAGCTGTCCAGCAAATGGACTCTGCCACTAACAACCCAAGTAATTCTCAAGAGGCACACACGGCTTTGGCCTGGCTCTTTGTCTACTCGAGAGGGGGAGGGAGAGCCAAGGAAGAGCACAGCCAAGCACGAATGTTCTGGCAGCCCTTCCTGGCGGTCTGAGCAAAGTTATTTATCACTTTGTGCATTTTCCTCCTCATCTGTGTACAGCCGGCTCCAATGGCTCAGCTTGCGTTTCTGTTTCTAGAGCCAAGCCAGTCCCTTGGCTGTGCTCTGTCTTGGCTGTCCATTCACGCCTTCTGTCTCATCCAGTTCTGCTTGGAGCAGAACGGGATCCAAAATTAGTGGCAGATATCTATAGCCAAAGAAGAGATCAAGAGATCAACAACATATATCTATGGCGTATGGTGTATATATCACTCCCAGGCAGAAAAGCTTTGCACTGCTTTTTAAGCTAGTGCCTTTTATTTTAGCACAAAAGAGACTGGCCATGGAGTCAAATGAATTTGTTTTCATGCTTCCAGCCAGTCTGCTGGGGATGTTTGTTGCCTGCCTACAGCTATGAAGATTTTATTTTACTTCTTATTGACTTCCCCTCACAAAATTGGTTAATGTTACAACAGTTAATGAACAGGATGTTTCCAACTCCATGAAATGTGATGTAAGGTCCCTGAAATCAACAGAAAGACATTCATTGACCTCAGTGATAGCTGGACAAGGCACTTGAAGACTTGCATTTTTCCACTTGATGCCAAATTTCAGAGGGAGGTATGTGTGCGTGTGTGTGTGTGTAAGCAATCTGATCATGTATATGCTTTCCTATGCAATTTGTCTTTACTGAGGCCAAAAAAGCTCTATTAATTTTTAGTGGATATTTGGCCTGATGAATCGGTATTAACCTGAGTCTGGCACTGCAGAACAGGGCATCTGTTTTGTAAAGTGCTTTTGAGTTCCTTTGAGATGAAAGTAATTAATAGATACTAACCTGAATAAGGCACTGGAGAATGAGGCACCTGGCTTTAAAGTGGTTTGAGATCCTTTGAGATGAAAGTCATTACATGAAGTAAAATGTTATTGAACCATAGTACCATGCAAAATTATCTTTGTTCCTACTGATTACTTAGAGAATATTGTATTTATCTGAATCTAAGATGACTCTGAATTTAAGATGACTCCCCCAAAATTAGATTCTATACAAGGAAATTTCATAAATTTGTTATGATTTTCCATGTATGGAATATAACTATTGGAGAGTCATGTTAAATTTGTGCCCCCCCCTCCCCCCCAGCAGTGGAAAATGCTGTGACAGGTGGCCATGTGATGGGGGAGGCAGTAGGGGGGCCATGGTAAAGGACCAGGCAGTGGGAACTCAAGCAGTTTGATCCTTGTCCTTCACCATCCCAAACCTTGTCTCCTAATGCCTGTTGCCCCCACTACATGCTCCCACTTCTGCCTGACTTCCCCATGCCTGCAGCCCCTAGCACCTGCCCCCCTACCTGGACACCATTGCATCAGCAGTTACTGGGCCAGGCTGGGGCCATAGCAAGCACATACTCTGTTCCCCAAGCTGGAGCAAGGCTGGAGCCTTGATAGAGCCAGAGAAAGGGTAAATAAGGAAGACAGATGGAGGTGGGAGGGGCAGAGAGGCAGTAGCTGGGGCAGGCTGCAGCTGTGCCTCTGACCTAACCCCTGGTCAGGGCAGGAGCCAGAACCAGAGCCAGAGCCACAGCTAATGCCTCCCTGCCCAGCCCCCTGCCACCATACTCAGATCTAAACCATGGATTTTTTTCCCATGGGGGGGCTTCATCTTGGATTTGAGTAAATACAGTAAAGTAAGCCAACATAGTTGTCTTCCATGACAAGTGATTTCCATCCTACTGTACCAATTACAACTGAGAAAACAAAATAAAGTTTGTGTGCCTTTACTGTGTGTGCCTTTACTGAATAGATCTGAATTAGTTACATTCTCCTATAATAACATATTCCTGCTACCACTCAGGGTAATTAAGCCTATTAAGTAGTAACTTCCTGCATGCTAATACCTTTCCAAAACTGAAAGAAAATTTCCTGGCCTTGTTCTCTATGTAAGCCGAAAGAGCAAGTTAACAAATTAGACTTTTTGAGCAACGAGAGAATAAAAACTGGAATTTTCCTCATTTTAACAAATATTCTAACTACTTTTCTTTTGAGGAAAGCTGCATCCAGAAAATTGGCATTTGGTGCTTGATGTGGCTCTGTCTCCCATCAAAGCCACGATCCAAAGAAAAACTGAGTTCTAAAGGAAAATTTTGTTTCATATCATCTGTCTTCAAAAGGGTCGAGCAAGTAGGCAAATAATTCATAATGGACCTCTTCTAACATCAATTCTGCCCTTTTTTTCTGTTGGTGAGTTGCCTGGGAGCAGGCTTGGATTGTTTTGAACACAATTAGCATTTCAATGTATTCATCAGGGGCCAGACCTTACTACTGCTACTCTTCTTCTTATTATTATTATTATTATTTATCTTGTTCCATGAATAATACCATTGAAAAGAGCAATGACTCATCACAAGGTAAGATTCATAAATTCTATGAAGGTAGTAATCAAAGGTACAGAATCTGGTATCAAGTAAGTTAAAATCCATTTACTTTATAGGTGGTTCACATTAAGTTAACATCTGGTATTACCAGTCTTAGCTTAGATACTTCTGTGGTAGTTATCATAGCAGTGCTATAATATTTATTTCACAGACAGTAAACTGAGACACAGAGGGCATGTCTACATGTTCATTAATGCACCTTAGATACTGTGTATTTAGTTTAGTACTTGCTTAATAAAGTACTAACAAAATGTGCAGCAACTAGAGTTACTGTGCAATAGCACTGGTGCATGGTTATTTTGTAATGCTTACTGTGCATTAACCTAATAACACTACACAGTAGGCTTATTAGCAGTGTTTTTATACACCATGCTACTGCACAGCTTCAGTCACTGATTCAATTTGGCAGAGATTCAGCCCAATTTGGTGGCCAAATCTCCGAATTTGAATTGAATTAGGAGACCCTTTAATCTCTCCAAATTGATTCGGAGAGATTCGAAAAGATTCAATGATTTGGACATAGACACAGCTTTAAATGTTTTTTCTACATACCTCAAGGTACCAGGCAGCTCATGAATGCTGCGATGCTGGGGTGGATGGAGCATCCCATGGGAGCATGGAGAAGCATGCCAGCGTGCTCGGCAGCAGACCCAGAAGTGGACCAGAAGTACTTCTGGTCCACATCTGGGTCAACCAAGGAGCGCACAGGGGGATCCCTCCTGGATCCCCCTGGTTCAGCGACTGGTGCCTCCTGGGTTGGGGGGGCACCTGGGATCTCCCTGTGGCTGATCACTGAGATGCAGGGTGTGGGGGGGGCTTCACCATGCAAGCTCCCCAGTGGACCTGGAAGTGGACCGAAAGTACTTCTGCTTCATTTCTGGGTTTGCCACCTAGCACATGGGGTGCCTCCCCGCGCTCCTGTGGGACAATCCATCCGCCCCAGCATTGCAGCATTCACAAGTCATGCCTGGTACCTCGAGGTCTGTAGAAAAAACATTTAAAGCTGTATCTATGGCCAAATTGCTGATTCTCTGAATCAGCATTGAATCTTCATATTTGGATTTGACTGAATCAAATCGGGACAGTGATCCGATTCAACTAATTGAATCACTGTCCCTGATTCAGGCCAAATCCAAATCTGAATCGAATAGGGCCCGTTTCACACACCCCTACATGCTTAGGCTAATGCACAGTAAGCATCTCATGTAGACGTGCCCAGAGAGTTTAAAGTGACTTGCCCAAGATCACGTCAAGAAGTCAATGGTGAACCAAAGAACTAAGCTCTGTCTCCAGCTTATGTTCTGACCCTGGATGAACCTTCCTCCGAGAGTTCAACCTTTGAAATTTTAAGCTACTTTGACTGGTCCCTTAGATCACATGGTATAATTTAGAGTCCCAACTGGATAAGCATAACTTTTGAAATCTAGTTTCCAGTCTAAGATAGAGAAAAACATTTCTTGATGAAAGGGGTTGCTTGGCTGTCCTCTGAAAGGGGGAAGCAGTTACAATTGTTCTGAATATAGGTTCAAAATGAGTTCTTTTGGTGAATATTCAGCAGACACCTTAGCAAGAATCTCCACAAAAAGGGTGGTGAACAGAGCCAAAGAAAATGTGTTTAAAATTTCAGGAAAATAAAAGTATATAGTACAATGCCCAGCTCCATTTCTCAAAGGAGATGAATCCATTTCCTGGTCCTCTTACTTGTGCTTCATGGTACTTTATTCTTTGATTTAACAAGGACTGCTTTTTCAACAAGATAGCATTCAATGTGGAGAGTGGGTGGAATCACTTTTTTAGGTGAAATAGCTAATAATCAGCAAATATACCTTTCAGCAGCTTTAAAGGGGGAGGAGAAGCTGCTACTCAAGTTTGTGCATCAGCTGTTAAAATCCGTCACATTTTAAGTATTACATGGACATAATCCTGTAGTGATAAAAATGAGCTAAATTGCCCTGTCTTTGATCCTGAATACAGGGAAGCAAACCTGTATTTATTTGGGTTTGTTTCAGATTCAGATGCATTCAATCAGCTTGCATTCAGTTTTGGTTCCAGCCACCAAAAAAACCACCAGTGGTTCAGTTACAGGTCTGAATCAGTTCAAATCAGATATCTTTCATGCATAGCACAGAAGTAATCTACTAATTTCAGAATAAGAAATAGGTTTTAAAAAGGAAATGTTTAAAATTTGTAATATTTATTTAAAGTTTGTATAAGTAACTGTCTTTAACTTGACTGCACTTGACTTCAACTTTATGACTTTGGTGGGTTTTTGTGTTGTCAAAACAATTACTTTTTCATGAACTATTTGTTTGAACAAATATCTGCTCTGTTATAATGGAACTCTGTGCTGACAGAATAAATCTGAGGCCTGAAAATGTTCTTTCAACACTCACTTGTGTGGCTGGAACTGCCATTGCAATGTTTGCCAGTAGAAAGAGTTCAGACAGAATTTTTTTGGTGTTCCCAGGATTTTAATATGTGTTCCTTCTTATGGAGACGTGGCTCATCTGCAAATAACTCGAGATATGGCCCTATCTTTTTGGAGGCTTTCTTTTGTCAGATCTCTTTTTCTCTCTGGAGATTTTACAAGCTTTAAGAAGAGATATTACCTGATCTGTGACTTTCAGATATGTGTGCCTTTGATTCTATAATATTATTGACTTCAGCTTCTTCTGAATGAAGCATTTCCATTTTTCTTCATGTATGGGTTAAACAAAGTGTTGCCTTATCTTTCTCTTCTTGACTGAATGACTTGATATCTGGGATCAAGATACACAGATGAGAGAGTTTCAAGCAGTTTTTTTTTCTCATTTTTTCATGGAAGCCAGTGAGTGCTGAGCTGAAGGGGATGAGGGTTTTGCTGTTTCCAATTGACATTTTAACCAAGCACCATAAAAGTCACCCATTGTTAGTTGTTCATACCAAAGAATATTTGTTGTTACTATAGCAGGCTTCAGCGCAATTGTTATGTCTTCAATGGCATTCCATTCCCCTTCTGTCAGATAAAGCTCATGGTTTGAGGTGGCCATGTCCTGACAGAAGTCCTTGAACTTCAGTTGGTCTTATGAAAGATATCACATTTACCCAAAGAACCTTGTCTGAACTCCTTGAGTTGCTCAGGCATGTCATAAATTGTATGCTATCTGGAGGGACAATCTATGATTGGGTGTTTTGACTTTAATTTCTTAATGATTACCAATATTGTTGGGCTTCTCAATTTTTTGCATACATATCAAGCTTTATGAATTATTTTAGAGATTGTATGTTCTTTCAGTGAATCTTCAACTACGAGCTTCAATGTATAGGCAGAACAATGAATCCCCCTCAGTGTTGCACCAGAAGCCCCAGCAAATATATTTAATCCATCTTCTTCAACCATCTGGACCAAAGTACTAAGATCTTAGTTCAGATCCTTTTCTTTTTGACAAGTTTCCCCAGACAGTAAATTAGCACTGCTACAGGACGTCTCTCCATCGACTATGATTAGAAGGCATGGCTGGACAGATAGGAGTGTTCTGGGCATGGGCAGAGTTTTATGGTTTGGGGGAACTTAGTTCCCCAGAATGAAATATAGGAGTGAAGGGCTGAAGGCTGGGGCTGTCCTGTGCTTTAGGAAATGCATTGCAACAACTAGATTTTACTACCATCCTCCTGGTACTGTCTGAAACAGGCACTGTGCCAGGGAGCAGCTCCCACCCACCTGTTGCAATTATTACCTTATTTTCAACAACCTGCTAATTCCCTCTCCATTCCTAGTAACATTGGGACTGGGCATGGCAATTCCTCAGTAACAGTGAGACTAGGCAATTTCCCAGTAAACCTGGAAAGTCCTTCCCTCTTGACCAGAATGCTGTCCACAAATGATGCCTCCTGGGCCAGTGTTGCCAACTTTGGGGCGGGGGGAGTGCTAAATAAGCTTTCAAATCTGCTAGATTTTATGGAGGGTGAGGGCGCAGTTGGAGGCAAGGAGGGATCTAGAATTCTACTGCACCCAATTAAGGAAATGTTACTACTTACACAGCTGGATGAGAAGCCAGATCCAGAGGTCTAGGGTCTCTGTCCAGAGTCAGTCAAATTCAAAATAAAAAAACACCTTTCCTTTCTTTCTTCATGCATGGCAGATGATAGGACTTCCAGCCTCTCTTTCTGACTTGGATGGCTATAATGCCCTCTAAGTCAGGTGGAGGCTACACCTTGGGGCCCCTGGTCACTCTATAAGTGGCTAGCACAGTGGTTCATTTTCCTTTGGTTTAACAGGTAATACCTTCCTCTTTCCCTGGGTAAAGGGGGGCAGGGCGGGGGTGGGGGGGGGAAGGATTCCCATTTGGTTACAAGTTGAGTGAACATTAATGAAACAATGAACATGTTTACTTCTGCCATTGCCACCCTCAAGCAGAGGAAATAGGCTTTCTTTTGCATCTGTCCTGACTCACAATATGTGCAACAAGGAATCCTCTCTTCTCTCCATGGAGGTAACACTAGCAGAAGCAAACATGCCCATTATTTCATTAATGCTCTCATTGAGCAGTATTTTTATTTTTAGTATTTGGCTTTGCAAGAGGGGGAAAGGAATACAGCAGTCCTTCCTAGCAAATGCAGGGAGGGGTCACAAGAATGCCACATTCTGTAACTATCTAGTTGCTAATTAGTTTTTGTTTAGTAGTTGGTCAGAAAAAAACAGCACAGGCAGCTCCTACTCTTCTTCCCCACTTCCATTACATCTGTGAGCTGGTCTCCTTCAGTCCCCATTCTGTTCCCTTAGGCTAGAAACAGATGCCTTCAGTGGAGTGTGATCAGCTGTGGCTGGAGCCCACGCTCTTCCTTCAGCCACTCCTGGTCTGACCCCACAGACTCCTCCAATAAAGAGAGGTGGATAAGGCAGGTAGGACTGTCGTGCTGTCCCTGTTTCCAGGCAGAGCATGAGGGGTCAGACTGGGAAAGCCGATGACAAGAGCATGAACTCTAGCTGCATCACCTGCAGAAGGGTCAACCTGGGCTGAAGCAGCTCTTGGAACCACATGGCTGGAAGACTCAAGTGCAGGGACACCCAGAGCAGATAAGACCACCCTCCTCCCCCACAGGCTCACCAGAGGCACAAGGGAGTTTTGTCCAGGGCACAAAACTCCTTAGTTATGCCTCTTGCTCCTGCTTGCTTTAGGTTTATCAGATAACCCGAAGAAAGGCAGGAGTGTGTGGCAGCACCCTGGCTGAGAAATAAGGTAGCCATATTTCCTGTTTCAAAAAAGAGGACACTTGTGGGAGGAGGAAGGGGTGTATGATTGGCAGGGTAGTGATATGCCCATGCCCTGCCCCTGCCCTTCACTCCCAAGCCACAGCCCCCCCCCCCCCCCCCCAGCCCTGCTGCTGCCCCTCACTTCTGATCCACAGTCCTCTGCCCCCCAGACCACACCGGTGCCACTCACTCCCAACCTGCAGCCCCCCCCCCCCCCCAATCCTTCCTGATACCACTCACTCCTGACCCACAGCTCCCTGCCCTCCTAGCCCTGCCAGTGTCCCTCATTTCCAACCTGCAGCCCCCTGCTCCCCCAGCCCTGATGTCCATGCAGTTCCCTGCTGCTCCTGAAGAACACCCCCATTTCCTTCCCCACCCTTCCCTTCCTCCCTGCCCTGCTGCAACCCCAGCACTGGCAGGCATGCACATTTGTACACACAGGTGCACATGTATGCATGTGTACATGCACGTGCGTGCACACACACACACACACACACACACTTACCTACCTTTAGCCGCCAGGCCTGCATGTAGAACATGTGATGCCCCTGCCTCCAGTTGCCCTAGCCCCCCACCCCTGCACCCCAAGCAGCTCCTTGCTAGGGCAAGCCGGGAAGTACTGGGAAAGCAGAGGCAGAGGAAAATCCCAGACATTTGCTGATATTTTTAAAACCCACCTGGACGGAGATGGAAGGACCCAAAAAGAGGATATGTCTGGAAAACCTGGATGTATGGTAACCCTATAGAGAACCACTGAGATACACTGAGGCAGTACAACAATGGTTCTCAACTGGAGATGCTGCCAAATTCACAAAAGTTTGAAGGGTGTCCTGACTCTAAAAAGGTTGAGAATCACTGGTCTGAAAAAACTTAGGCACCTTTGAATTTGTATTTTTCTCTCCCATTACATATTTCCAGCAATCACTTTAAAGAAGCCTTACTGAGAGTGCAGGAACAATCCATACCAATGTGCAAGAAGACTAGCAAGTATGGCAGAAGACCAGCTTGGCTTAGTAGGGAACTCTTCAGTAAACTAAATCACAAAAAGGAAGTTTTTAAGAAGTGGAAACTTGGACAAATAACTAGGGAAGAATATAAAAGCATTGCTCTGGCATGCAGGGATGAAATCAGGAAGGCCAAAGTGCAATTGGAGTTGCAGTTAGCAAGGGATGTGAAGGGTAACAAGAAGGGTTTCCATAGGTATGTTGGTAGCAAGAGGAGAATCTGGGAAAGTGTGGGGCCCTTACTGAATGGGGGAAGCAACGTTGTGACATGGCACGCAGAAAAGGCTGAAGTACTCAATGCCCTTTTTCCCTCAGTCTTCACAGGCAAAGTCAGCTCACAGACTACTGCACCTGGCGGCACAGTTTGGGGAGGAGGTGAGCAGCCCTCAATAGTGAAAGAACAGGTTAGGGATTACTTAGGAAAGCTGGGTGTGTACAAGTCCATGGGGCCAGATGGGATGCACCTGAGGGTGCTGAGGGATGTGATTGCAGTGCCATTGGCCATAATCTTTGAAAACTGATGGTGATCAGGAGAGGTACTGGATGATTGGAAAAGGGCAAACATGTTGCCCATATTTAAGAAGGGGAAAAATGAAGATTCAGGGAACTATAGACCAGTCAGCCTCACCTCAGTCCCTGGAAATATCATGGAGCAGATCCTCAAGGAATCCATTTCTAAGAACTTGTAGGAGAAAAAGGTGATTAGGAACAGTCAGCATGGATTCACCTGGGGCACATCATGCCTGACCAACCTGACTGCCATCTGTGATGAGATGACTAGCTTTGTGGATGTGGAGAGACTGGTGGATGTGGTGTACCTTGATTTTAGCAAGGCTTTTGATATGGTCTCCCACAACATTCTCCCAGGCAAGCTAAACAAGTACAGGCTGGATGAATGGACCGTAAGGTAGATAGAAAACTGGCTGGAGCATCAGACTCAGGGAGTAGTAATCAATGGCTTGATGCCTAGTTGGCAGACAGTATCAAGTGGAGTGCCCCAGGGGTCAGTCCTGGGGCTGGTTTTATTCAATATCTTCATCAACGACCTGGAAGATGGCAGAGAGTGCACACTCAGCAAGTCTGCAGGTGACACCAAGCTGTGGGGAGTAATAGATATGCTGGAGGGTGGGGCTAGGATTCAGCGTGACCTAGACAAATTGGAGGATTGAGTCAAAAGAAATCTCATGAGGTTCAACAAGGACAAGTGCAAAGTCCTGCACTTAGGACAGAACAATCCCATGCACCAGGACAGGCTGGGGGCTGACTGGCTGGGCAGTAGCTCTGCAGAAAAGGATCTGGGGGTTACAGTGGACAATAAGCTGAATATGAACCACCAGTGTGCCCTTGTTGCTAAGAAGGCTAACGGCATACTAGGCTGCATTGGTAAGTGTGTTGCCAGTAGATCAAGGGAAGTGATTATTCCCCTCCATTCAGCACTGGTGAGGCCACACATCTGGAGTACTGTGATCAGTTTTGGGTCCCTCACTACAGAAAGGATGAGGACAAATTAGAGAGAGTCCAGCAGAGGGTGACAAAAATGATGAGGGGGCTGAAGAAAGGGCTGATGACTTATGAAGAAAGACTGAGGGAACAGGACTTATTTAGTCTAGAGAAGAGAAGACTGAGGGGGGACTTAATAGCAGCCTTCAACTACCTGAAATGGGGTTCAAAAGAGGATGGAGCTAAACTATCCTCAGTGGTGGCAGATGACATAACAAGAAGCAATGGTCTCAAGTTGAAGCAAAGGAAGTTTAGATTAGGTATTAGGAAGAATTTTCTCACTAGGAGGGTAGTAAAACACAAGAACAGGTTACCCAGAGAGGTGATGGAAGCTCCATCCTCAGAGGTTTTCAAAACCTGGCTAGACATCGGATTCTGATGGTATCTCTGGGCTGTGTATATTACTGCTGTTCTTTTTCACATGGGTTCAGGGGTGGTGAAGGTCACTAGACTATTGACCCTGGGGCTGCAGACATCTACTGATCATTGTAGTCAGCACAGAAGGGCACTTCCCCTGGATTTCCTCCACAGCATTCTGGAGGTGTTGGTTGTAACCGTGCTGTTCTAAGGACATAGGCAAAGTTATTTGGGTAAATGTGATGTCTTTCAGTAGAGCAACTGAGTAGTTGGAAGGGTTGTTCTTTGCAGGCTTTTGGGCATGTGTGCACTTCTTCGGGTGTGGGGAGAGTCTGTCAGTGTTGTGCCCTGCCAAACATTTGCATTTTCACAGACCTGCATTTTGCATATTGGCTTAAGCTTCTATTCAACCCTAGTGGATAGACACACACCAACAGGCTCTCCCTGTGCCTGAGGAGGGGTGCTTGTGCCTGAAGGCTTGTGAGGAGCATTTTTTCCAACTGTTCAGTTGGTTTAATGGAGGATGTCACATTTACCCAAATAACTTATTCTGGAGGCTTTCCGAACACTGACCCACAGCAACTGTCTTTACATAGTAAGAATAGAGTTGAATTTCATTGGCCTAGTTAGCCCTTTGTTTCTGTGCTCAGAGTGATATAAATTAATGAAAATTAAACATGGCCATTGTAATGTGGACACTGGACTGAGTGTCCATCATCTCATCTGCCACTGTTCTCAGTGGTGGCAGATGATAAGACAAGGGACAATGGTCTCAAGTTTCAGCAAGGGAAGGTTAGATTAGATATAATGAAATACTTTCTCACTAAGGGGGTAGTAACGCACCAGAACAGGTTACCCAAGGAGGCTGTGGAATATCCATCCCTGGAGGTTTTTAAGACGCAGCTAGACAAAGCCTTGGCTGGAATGATGTAGTTGGGGGCTGGTCCTGCTTTGAGCAGGGGGTTAGAGCAGATGATATCCTGATGTCCCTTCCAACCCTAATTTTCTATGATCCAATGATCACAATGAAAACTCATGACAAAAACACCAAATAAAGTGATAACAAACTGGAAACCTCAGTAGCAGTAGCACCTATGGCAGCATTTGTTTGCTATTTTACTGAGGCTTAATAGGGCTGCATGTGTAGACACTGAGACTTTACTGAGAAGGTAACAGGCAACTCCACAGTAAATGTCTCATGTAGATGCACCCACTTTAAAGCAATTCAACAAGATCTGAGTACCCTACTTTCTTAGACAGCTTGGAAAATCCCAGGCTTGGGCATTGTATCCATAAAGAGTTGTTAAGTTACAAAAACAGTCCCAAAGGTTGAAAGTCAATGCAAACACACTACTTTAAACTAGTTAAGAGTCAGGCTCTGCATGTCTTGACTTGTCTACACAAGATAGTGAGTGAAGCATCTATTTCCATGTCTGATGCAGTGCTCACTGGTGAGTCAGAAGAGTTCATACCAAACCTTATAGCAGGGCATTAAGAGAATCCAAAAGTTTTATTTCTAACCTGAGATAAACCAAAAATCTCTTTTCTGCCATCCACTACTCTTTGTTCTACCCTTGTGCATTATGGGGAAAGAATATAAAAGATGTCAGTCTATTCTGACTTCTCTGTTCAGTCTTCTGATTGAACCCTCAGCACTTTCTGCTGAATTAGCTACCTCACTGAATGCTTCACTCCAAAACAGACTCTTTTTTGTGTTTGGTGGGAGGAGATCTTGTACTTGTTCTGAGTAGCCATGAGTGAAGCAGCCTTTTCCAAAAGTTCCTAGCTATCCATGACAAGAAAACAGCAGTCTGCACTTTCCACGTCGACTTTGCCTTGTTCTGAGAAAAACATACAGAGAAGGATTGCTCAACATCTCTCAGAAATGGCCACTGGGGGTAGATTTAATAGGCAGTAATATAGAGACTGTAAAACATGTTTGATGGAGCATTATATACTACTTTCAGTCTGGAATTCTTTGGAGAGCATCCGAAGGTTTTCAGAAACACACACATACAAAACCTCATTGCTCAGGAAGTTAGCATCCTGAGATCCTGACCTCAACTAACTTTTCATCTTTGCTTTGACTGTATAACATGAAAGATAGATCCAGCAGTACATACTATTTAGAGTGCTTTTTTCACATGGGGTATACAAAGATGTGAGTTTGCAGCTGGAATGTGGGTTGGGAAGGAACTAAAAAGAGCTTGTAACCATCTAAAATGAGGTACTGTGGTAGTGCCTTAATTGGAGATTTTGAGTTCCATACCCAGGGGGAAATTCTCAAGATAGTTTTGAGGTGTTTTTGGAAATTTATAATAAAAATATATATTTTCATCATTCCAAAGACTTTTCACATCCTTGGCTCTCACCAACCTAGTGAGAGTTAAACCACTGGGTTGGGATAAAACCCAAACAATGACTACTCACTTTAGAATAACGCTCAGAAGCCAGCTCCTCAGTTAGAGGAATTACAGTCATTCTATTGAAGTTAATGGTACAATGCTAATTTTCTCCAACTAAGTATCTGGCCTTATCAACTTAATTTTCACATTCTCTTGTGTCCAACTTTAAGAAGCTTTTCCCCTTTGTTTTGTCTTTGTGTTTAATTTTTTTTAAAAGCCTCTTCTAATAAAGATACAGCAGCCAAATCTCCACCCTTGGTTTTATGAAAATTTCACAGCAAAAAACAACAATAAAAATATTAACAATGTGATGATTTCCCCCAATTCTGATTGATCAGATTCCTCTCCACTCCATTGCTTTGAGCTGGCCTCTCTGTCTTCTCCCTCATCCCGGGTTTGTACATTTAAGATTCCCCTCCAGGTCCATGAGTTGTTCATAAAGTTCTCCTGGTAGCCCTGAACCACACTGATATCAATACGATTTATCACATGCTTAATATTAAGCCACTGCTTAAGTGCTTTCCTGAATTAGGACTAATTTACTTGAAACACTCTATAAAGGCTTCAAATTAAAATAACTAGCATTTCAAATCAAGTTAAAGCTGCTTCAACTCTTGTACGCACTACTGAACCCACCTGAAGCTACCCCAGTTACTATGCAAGTAGCATTAACTAAAGCTACTGATATTTTTCAACACACCTCCTAGCTATGTCCACCTGGGTGGCTGTACATAAATAAATAATAGATCTAAAGTGGCCACTGTTCACATATGACCAAGTTTAATGCATCTCATGTGATGCACATTGCACAGCAGTATAAAGCCCTATTATTACAGTTTTATTGTTGTAGTTTATTATACAAATTACGAATGGGCAAAGTGGGAGAAACAGTTCAGATGAAATAAGAGCAGATCCAGACCCTCAGTCAAAGCCCTAACTGAAACCAAACCTTCACTATGGTTCAAAGAAGGTTGACTAATTCTTTTTATTTTAAACACATTCTTGGTACTTCCTCAGTCTCAGCTGGAAGCAGACATGCAAAGAGGATTTTTTTTTCTACTTCTGATATTTTCAGCTTGACTAAAGACTGTCCTTAGGAGGCTTCCAGTTTCTATTCCTGATCAAAGAAGTTTATTACCCAGGAACCTCAGCAGGGATAAAACCCATGACCTCCCTATTAAAACCACAGTTTTCGGCCACATGGGCTAAAGGAGTAATTCCATGAGCTGCTAATGTTAACAGACTATTACCCTATGTGTTAAGGGTCGGCAACATATAGTCCATGGGCTGGATCCAGCCCACACCACCACTAGATCTGGCCTATAGAGCTTCCAATCCAGCCATTGCTGCTGCAACTGCTGCTTCTTCCTGCTGCCTGGCCAAGCGACCTGGGTGGCCAGGAGAAGTTCCAGTGGCTGAGTCAGAAGCACTGGCCTGCCTTGAACTAAGCTAGGTTGATCCAGCCTGCCACTGTAAAACCTTGCTGACCATTGCTCTATGTGGATCAACAACTATAGCGGGATTTGGATATATTTGACCAATATGTTTTATCAACATCATAGAAGTGCATGCATTGAGCACCAAGGGTCCTAAAATCCCTTCCATAAAGAAGTAAATCTGGCAACCCCTACTAACGTAAGCAGTCCTCATAATTAGTGCACTTTCCCCTAAAATTAATGGGAATACTCCATAGATTAAGGATCATTTGGATAAATCAAGATTACAAGATTGGTCTCTTAAACCCTATAAAATCCTGGTGAAAGAAGTAAGATTTGCTATCCTTGTTCTATGTATGAGGAAACTGAAGCCTAAATATGGTATCATTTCAGATATGGTACAGTGTTACTATCAAAGATGTGGGCACTTTTCTGACCAAATTGAAGCTCTTAACTTTTAAGGTTAGATTGTCAACACAAAAACCTCAACATAGGTACCTTCTGGGCTGCTTCTGATTTTCTCATTTTCTTTCTTTATGTAGTCTTGTTTTCATCCCTACTAGAGTAAGCATCTAATCTGTAGCCTCATCTATACTTGGAAATAGCCCTGCTCAGCCATTGATGGTCAGTGATTAAAATAACTCCACCATTCCTGGCATCTCAACAATCATGGAAAGGGTGATCTTGTGGTTATGACACTGGCCTTGGACAAAGGAGTTCTGCCACTGACTTCTCATGTGACCCCCGGTAAATCATTGAATCTCTTTGTACTTCAGCTTCTCATCTGTAAAGTAGGGTGGATAATCCTCCTTTGTTTCCCACACTCTGTGCTGTCCATTTAGATTAGACCCTTGTTGGCAGAGACTCTCACTTTGTGTTTATACAGCAGCTGGCCAGCAGTGTAGAGACATGGCTGGGTGCCCAGGGAAAGAGTACGGCAACTTCCAGTTGCCACCACAACCACAAATTGGAATGCATGTTTCCCTTCCCAGTGGGCACTAGAGCAGTTGCCCCTATTGCTATCCCCCTAGCTATGGCACTGCAGTTGGCATAATAGAGTTTGCATAATAGATGTGGGCACTTTTCTGACCAAATTGAAGCTCTTAACTTTTAAGGTTAGATTGTCAACACAAAAACCTCAACATAGGTACCTTCTGGGCTGCTTCTGATTTTCTCATTTTCTTTCTTTATGTAGTCTTGTTTTCATCCCTACTGGAGTAAGCATCTAATCTGTCGCCTCATCTATACTTGGAAATAGCCCTGCTCAGCCATTGATGGTAGAGGCTAATACATATAATGATAACAATAGACAAAGGCAAGCCAAGGTTTGCACCAACTAAGCTAATTAACCCCAATTAGAAGCAGAGGTAAACCTCAATTAACTCATTTAGTACAAATCTCTGCATGTCCTTGTCTCTGATTACCAGACACAAAACTAGTGCTGATACCTCAATTGCTGGCCAGGGATGCCTGTTGGGACTATTACAGAGTTTAGACAAGACCTCCAACAACATGAAAAAGGGAAATCACAAAGGGCAAAGGTGTTGGCCAGAGTCATGGGTTTCTCTCCAAAGATCCCTTTTGCTGGCATTCCTGTTGCTTTTGATAGGATCACTGCAGTTATTCCAATGCTGAATAACAGCATCATTTCTCTTTTTTGGGTGTGCATCTAAGAAAAACAGTCACGCTATGAAACTCAAACAATGGCAACCTGTCCCTTCCTTGGTTATGGAAATGGGGGTCAGATTTTTTTTTACAAAGGGGCAGAGTAAAGGAGCTGGAATTCTACTTGGCACACCATCAGTCAGGAAATCTCCTGCTTAGATATTTGCCAAGAAGAGAAAAAGAGAGCAAAAGAAACAATGCAAAAAGGGGTAGGAGAATGGAACATTTCTTTGTTTCGTATTACTGTTGTTCAGGCCAGAGGATAAAAGTTGCAAGGCAAATAAGGCTATAAAGAACCTCTAAACTGCATACTCAGTATGTATAGGGACACTGTGAGGTGTTTATGTAGCACCTTTCAGTTGGAGAATTCCAATGTTTTTCTTAAACTTCCTATAAACAGAGCAGTTTTATCCACCACTGAAATGTAGCTGGATTAGTATCTGATACAAGACATAGGTATTTTCATTTGCAATCCTGACCCTGGCCCTCTGAATAAAGCAAAGCTTTCTACAATCCCTCGCACCTGTATTAAAGCATTGGCATAACAAGTCAATCATGCCTCACCAGGAAAAGATCTCGACATTTTTAAAACAAAGCAAATATAAACAGGGCAGTTTGGCTGCAGGAGACAAGGCAGCAACATTGCTTGGCTGGATGGCTGCTGAGATCACCCGGAGGTAAGGGGGAGCTGCAAGGGGATGGTTAGGAGGCTCCTGGTCCTGGGCATGACCTGAAACTGCACCCTGCTGGGAGTGGGTGGTCTGGTGGGGCTCTGTGGTGCGGGAGCCCCCCAAGAAATGCCAGGCCAGTTATCACCCCGGTGAAAGGTGGGTCGGGGCGCCTTAACCCCTAGCTCCCACCGCCGGGTGGGTAACCCTGTGTGTGTTTGGACGGGCCCAGAGGGTGGACCCTGAGAGAGTGATTGTGTACAGGGCGTGGTGTTGCGGTTGCCCCTTTGGAGAAAGGGAGTAGTGGCACGGTGAGGCCCGAGGAGACAGAGTGAGGGGCTAGAGACCAGCCCAAAGTAGAGAGTACCCGCGACTGGCCCAAGCTGGGGCCAGGACTTGGAGAGTCAAAAGGGCCAGGGGCCCGCCGCGAGGGACGCCCAAGAGCTGGGGGTCTGGGGTCCCGACTGGCCTGGAGGTGGGCCAGGGCAAGTGGCCGAAGGTCCCGGGGGGACCACGCCTGAGAGGGGAAAATGGCTTCAGGGGGCTGGGTAGCCCGGATGACAGCGGAGAGGCCGCCTGATAGGAGAGGATCATAGAGGGGTCCTGTATGGATGATTCTGGGGCCCAGTGTGGGGCTGGTGATTATGGGAACACCGAGATGCCATCTGCGAGGCTTGGGCTGCGGTATTAGGGGAGGTCAGAGCCACAGAGAGCGCCCCCTGGCATCGGGGCACAAATGGGCAGCCTCCCACTTAAGGCCCATAAGCCTCGTGTTGGTCTTGGGGAAAATCCTTGAGAAAATTATCAAAGATCACATGTGTGAGGGGCCAGCAGGGGAGATCATGCCCAGGGGAAATCAACATGGGTTCATCAAAGGCAGGTCCTGCCAGACCAACCTGATGGCCTTTTACGACCAAAATCCCTGGATGATGGTGTCGCCGTGGACGTAGTCTTTCTGGACTTTAAGAAGGTCTTTGACACTGTCTCTCACCCCATTCTCACTAATAAACTGAGCAACTGTGGCATTGATGCCTACACAGTTGGATGGATCAGAAATTGCCTGATGGGGTGCACCCAGAGAGTTGTGGTGGGTGGGTCATACTCGACTTGGCGGGATGTGAATAGTGGGGTCCCCCAGGGCTCGGTCCTGGGGCTTACGCTGTTCAACATCTTCATCAGCGACTTGGATGAGGGGGTGAAAAACATGTCCAAGTTTGCCGATGACACCAAGATGTGGGGAGAGGTAGGCACGCTCGAAGGGAGAGAGAGGCTGCAATTAGATTTAGATAGACTACAGAAGTGGGCAGATGGTAATAGGATGGGCTTCAATGTGGATAAGTGCAGGGTGCTGCACTTGGGGGGAAGGAATCCACAGCATACAAGCAAGCTGGGGAGCTCCCCCCACAGAGGCGGAAAGGGATCTTGGGGTCATTATTGACTCCAAGATGAACATGAGCCACCAATGCCAGACCGCAGCTAGCAAAGCCAACTGCACCTTGTCATGCATCCAAAGGTGTATCTCAAGCCAGTCCAGAGAGGTGATACTCCCCCTCTACACAACTTTGGTCCGGCCTCAGTTGGAGTACTGCGTCCAGTACTGGGCACCGCACTTTAAGAAGGATGTGGCCTGCCTTGAGAGGGTTCAGAGGAGGGCCACCCACGAGGAACAATGGCCAGAAGCTGCTGGAGAATAGGTTCAGGTTAGAGATTAGGAGGCACTATTTTGCTATTAGGGCGGCTAGGATCTGGAACCAACTTCCTAGGAAAGTGGTCCTCGCTCCTACCTTGGGTAAATTAAAAAAGAGGTTGGATGAACACCTGTCTGGGGTCGTGTGATCCCAGTGTGTGCTCCAGCCAGTGGCAGGGGGTCAGACTAGATGATCTATTTAGGTCCCTTCTGACCCTTAACTACTATGAAACTATGACGCATCACCTAGTTAGAAGGGAAGCACATATGCTTTGGAACCTCTGAAGGCATCAGAAAACCATAGGATCCAGGATAGCTCTGGAGTAGCTATAAATAAGCATTTAATTTAAAATTCAAGAAATGCCAGTTAAGCTAATTTTTGTGCTTCTTTCTCTTTGAATACTGGACTGACAACATTAAATATAAATGTTACATTAAATATAATTATCTTATAAATATACTGCTGCTATATTTATTGGGTAGACCACTGAAAATCTTTCCAAAAGAGGGTGACTAAACCACCTACTGAAGCATTTTTGTCATGTCTATCATCAGTGGGGCCTCTTTTGAAGATATATATGAAAAGCCCTTGCTATTGACTGGGCCTATGGGAGCCACTGTATATCTTTCTCTGGACAGCAGTGGTTCTAATTTGTATCAGTTGCATTTAAGGAGTTAATTTCTTTGATTAAAGACCTGGACAGGTTGGACAAGTGGGCAGAAACCAACAGAATGCAGTTCAACAAGGAGAAATGCAAAGTGCTGCACCTAGGGAGGAAAAATGTCCAGCACACCTACAGCCTAGGGAATGACCTGCTGGGTGGCACAGAGGTGGAAAGGGATCTTGGAGTCCTAGTGTCCTCCAAGATGAACATGAGTCGGCAGTGACACGAAGCCATCAAAAAAGCCAATGGCACTTTATCATGCATCAGCAGATGCATGACAAATAGGTCCAAGGAGGTGATACTTTCCCTCTATCGGGCGCTGGTCAGACCGTAGTTGGAGTACTGCGTGCAATTCTGGGTGCCACACTTCAAGAAGGATGCAGATAACCATACGAGTGGCCCTTCTCTGGACCCTCTCCAGGTTAAGAGCCTGCAGACCAAGCCCTATGAGGAGAGACTAGAGAAACTGGACCTTCTCAGCCTCCGCAAGAGAAGGTTGAGAGGCGACCTTGTGGCTGCCTATAAGTTCATCACGGGGGCACAGAAGGGAATTGGTGAGTATTTATTCACCAAGGCGCCCCCGGGGGTTACAAGAAACAATGGCCACAAGCTAGTAGAGAGCAGATTTAGACTGGACATAAGGAAGAACTTCTTCACAGTTCAAGTGGCCAAGGTCTGGAACGGGCTCCCAAGGGAGGTGGTGCTCTCCCCTACCCTGGGGGTCTTCAAGAGGAGGTTAGATGAGTATCTTGCTGGGGTCATCTAGACCCAGCACTCTTTCCTGCTTATGCAGGGGGTCGGACTCGATGATCTATTGAGGTCCCTTCCGACCCTAACATCTATGAATCTATGAATCTATGAATCAAAAATGAAGAATAGTTTTGAACTAGCCTTCCACCAGAGATCAGAACATCTCCAATATTCACAAACCGTCCCCCCCCCCCCCCCCGCACTTTTGATAATTAGGTAAGATGAAGCCATTAATTTTATCGCATTTTTGAGAGTGGGTACTACTACCATAACAGCCAACAGCAGGCAGCTGGGGTAGTAGTTAAGAACTGCCTCAGTCCGGGTTGAGTGACACCCACTGAATAACCAGCACCACATTCTCAAGCATCTGTTAATTTTATGAGAGCTGAGGAGTCACAAGGATCAATCAGGGCCTAAACAGAGAGAGCAGTAGCATTCCAATAAAAAGACCTAGATTGACAGATACCATACAAGGTGGAAGGTTATTAAAATGTATTATTAAAAAACCCAAACAACCCAAGGCACAGTAGCAAGGTACCACTGCACTCACATCAGGCCTGCACGTGGTAATGCCACCTTATGACAGAAGTCGTATTGTTGTGTTGTAAAGAGTAGCTATAGGATCCCATTGGTTTTTCCCTAGGTATTGTACAATTGAAAACATGCATACACCTTTTAGCCCTGTAAAATCTCTACAGTAATTCAGGTCACTGCAGCTTTATTTTTTACAATGTTCAAGGCTTTGAGCAGGATTGATCATAAACAGCTGCTTTTGGTTTTAAGGGGCAGCAATTTTCATTTTATTGCCCTTGTGACTACTGAATTTAATGGGAAACAAGCAATGGAAAGCTAGTTGTCTAAGGTGCCCTGCAACTATTTTTCAAGGTCTTTTTAATTGATGCAGCTCCACATTTTTGGCTCAGATGTATACACCCATGGTGCGGCTACAGGAAATATTTGCAAGGCATTTCTTTCCTGAGAACTCTGAGGTATAATCATGTCTTTCCATGAGAATTTAGCATCAGCAAGAAGTTACATTGTAAGTACACTCTCCCTCTCTGTTCATTCCCCCTTGGGAACATCTTGGAAAGAAGAGAAGATATTACTGCCTATAGAACTCAGTAGCTCGAATCTGCATCCACCCTGCAAAGGATGGAGCCAAAGTACAAGAGAGCACAGTGACACTAAAGGAAATTCTAAACCTTAGCTCTTATAATTCATAAGTTATTTCACATGCCTCTTCCAGCCATTGTTCCCTGTATTTTTCCCTCAAAGTACAAAGATGACAAACTGCCAACATTTCATTGTACTATATAGGTAGGCCATTAGCCTCTTAAGGAAAGGAGAGAAGGCAAAGAATATTGGTAGCAGAGGTAGGGAAGAGATACAGTATCTTCCGTTCACTGATGCTCTTTTCCTTTACTTCATGTACTCTTGACTTATGCTGCAATTTGTCACTTGATCATGGGTACAAAGCCTTACAAGATACCAAATCACCAAGATTCAGTGCCAGATTTTCCAAAGGGCTTGACACACTTACTGAATGTGGGATCCTGGGCTCTATCAACCATCTGGCTTTTAACTTCACAGTGAGAGCTCCTGAGTGATAAGCATGTTGGAAAATCTGGCCCATATCTAGGTGCAAAGTTAAGCTCTTTTAAAAATCTCACCCTAAATGAATGCTTGAGAATATGGCTTTTGGTATCCTCCACATGAAGTTTAGCTTCTGATACGGTTCCTACCAGTTACTCTAAAGAAGTTGTTCTCAGCTTTTTTAGGCTTGAGGAACCACTCCATGACTGGTGAATTGAGCAGCACCCCATTCAAAAAATGTATTGATTATAGTGTTTACTTGTTTGAAGAGAGGCTGGGAAGTAGAAGGAGCAGCTGGCAAAGAAGAGCTGACAAAGAAGAGACTACAGTAAGAGGGGAGATGGAGAACTGGCTGGAAAGGAAGACCCTGACATATCTCTCATACCTCCTCTGTTCCAGGGCACCCTTCAAAAGCTGTCGTAGCACCCTGGTAGAGAAGCACTGCTCTAAGTGTTTTGTTTTGCAATGTTGATGAACATACATAACTCCCTTTGACATACATGGGAGCTGAGAAGGACTCAGCAATTCCTAAAAGGTGCACTGAAGTCAGTAGAATCCAGCCCTAAATAAGCCTAGTGGACTAAGAGCTCTCAAAAATTCAATGATTTGGAAACCCAATTCACATTAAAATATGTGTAAATTAGACCTCTAGATTTCCTCAGTGGCTTTAAAAATCACAGCTGTTTTTCAAATAGAGATTTTCTGGAGAAAGATTTTTACCTAGAAAATGCTCTCTATAGAGACATCAATGCTGAAAAAGATGTTATGCTAGATTGTTACCCAGAATCAAGGGAGCTGGCTCTGAATTACATCGTCATTGGAATCAATGGAGCCAATTTACAACACCTGGGTTTTTCTCTATAAGTCCCTATGCTTCTTTAGAGTTTATAACCTCAGGAGGAGGAAGAACTCCCTTTGCAGAGCTTATCACCATCTCAGGAGCAAACTGTAGAGCTAAGAAGTCGGTGGAGGCAGCACGGCTCGTGAACGATGCAAGTAAAGTCACTTCCATTCAAGGAATTTGTGATTTTACTAAGTGATACTGCTCTAGCTCTTGAGTGACTTGAGCTGAGAGAACCCTGAATATTTTTTGATTTTGCAATGCAGTAACATTGAGATTACAACCAGTAGCATGATTAGGGTGGGATGACCAGGGCAACCACCCCCAGCACTGACAGAAAAATATCAGTTGCCACTGCAGCCACACAATCTCACTGGTGAAACAGCGGCAGCCAGAAACCATGGCTGCCTCCATGCACCCTGCTGCCCCAGGCACCCAGCTGCTTTGTTATACTTCTGGTAACAAGAAGCTGAAGTGCTCGGTGAAGAAGTTCCAATTCTCACAATAACATCAACTTAGCCATAACGCATGTATTTTGTCTTGACTACTCCCATGTTCCTTTTCAAGGTCGTGATCCATCTTCTATTGAAGACAATGGGAGTCTTTCCATTGATTTTAAAGGGAATTAGATCAGTCCCTAAATGTCTACATTATGACATACATCTAAAAGCCTAAATACTCATAGATTAAAGTACACAGGATGTACTGAACATTTCTATGAGAATTGTAAATTTTCCTTAGTCATTTCTTGATAATGCCTTACATTACTAAGTAAACTGGTCAGCAATAGAACAGCAAAACTGACCTCCTTGCCTGACTTTGGAAACCTTCTTCCACTGGAGACCTGAGAAATCATATGGGTTTCATCTCCCTATCTATTCAAAGTCTAGTCACATACACATATATAAATAAAACCATGTTATTTTAGAAGTTGCACATTAAAAGATCAAAATTAAAAGGCTCCCCAAACCTATGAGCTATATGAATTATAATGTTTAATGAGCTTCGGGTTAGCTGTCATCACAACCTTCAAAGAGGGTGTGAGGAATGAAACCTGTTATTGTAATGACGCCACAAACATGACAAGTGGTAGCCGCAATGAGAAGGTTTCTCTAGCTGTTTTGGTTGGGGTTTCCTATTGGTGTGAAGAAGAGGACTGCAGCATCAGGAAAATTTACTGGACTTCCATGAAGAATGTATGACAGCCACTATGGTGGGGATCTTTTCATGATATCCTTTGATTCCTCTGGAGCTGAAACAGAGATAAAGAAACTATTTCCCAAGCTTCAAAGATTGTAGCTAGATTATGTAAGTCCCCAAGGATTTAGATTCTTATCTGACTGCCCCTTCCCAAAATTCTCTCCTTCTTAGAGGGCCGCCCTCTAGTGAATGGGTGTAGCAATGTAGCCAACTGACCATCAAAAATGTAGTGTAAAGTCCTCAGGGAGAAACAGGAATAACTGTCACCAACCTATGTGACATGTAATTGTGTACCTTTTGAGATAATAGGAAGATTTTGCACTGACAGAAAAATAATCTTATGCTGTGCCTAGAAGAGCAGGAGTTCCTCTGAGGGTACTGGCAATCAGCCACTGATGCTCTGAAAATGGATGGCTAAAGGAACAGATGAATAGTGTTTGCAACAGATGTAAAGAACTGAACAAAGGAAGGGCTTTGCCATGCACAACCAGTTTCATTGCTTCTCTGGGGCTGCAAACAGATGTTGTATTTGTTCTGGGATAGGCCATTTTATCCCAGGACAAAATTCAATTGTTCAGACATCCATGTTCATTGTCCTGAGATAAATCCCCCAAAGAGTTACAGGAATAGAAGTGCTAACAGTTTATCCCAAGACATCACAAAGTGCTTCTGAATGCTTCTCCTGGGATTGCATCTTTGAATTAATGACAGAAAAATGGCTGTGCATTCAGCTGCTTGCTAAACCCTGACTGAAAGGGTGATGTGTGTACACACCAGTCCTGGGATATTTCTGTTCTTGGACAAACACAGGCACAACTTGCTTAGGGAAAAATGCAATATCTTAGGTTCCTAGCCTAAAACTCAGGAAATATGCCCTTATATTAAATACCAAACTGATATCCTCTCTATGCACTTACATGTGTATGCAGACAAGAAGCACTCTCATAAACAAACCAAACCTGAAGAGACTGGCAACCTGCAATGGTGAACACACCGGCAAAAGATACGCATGCTGTATCTAGGAGATGTCTGATGGGGTTGGAGCATTCTCAGTTCAAACTAAAAACGCACCCCCATATCGCAGAGGTGCTCATGGCAGGAGCTGGACCATGTGGTATTTCTGTACTCTGACATACCACTTCAGTCACTTCCTTCCGTCTCTACTGAGCAGTGGATATTCAGTACCTCCCAATCATGGACACAACATGCAATCTAAAGCAAGAAAGGGAACCTAGGCTTGGGTTCTGTATAGGATATAGAGAGGGTACCCTGAAAAATCTGGGGACCCGGTAGACAGAGATGTTCATTTGCTGTCCTAAGTAATTGCATTCTTACCTACCAGATTAAAACTTCATTCACAAATCATTGCTAATTCACATGCAATTGCCTAAAATCCTTAGAGAATACCAGGAATCAACAGCTGAGAGAGGCAGCTTCCTTATTCTCTCAACCTGTGGCTGAGAGTTCAGTCAGCTTCCTTCCACGCACAGGACTCAGTTCCTCACAGAAGTCAAATGGATTACTCTTTATTTTACCTGAAAGAAACACAGCTAACAAACTCAGATTTTTCTCTGCAATACAGACCACAGACATGCTCCCAATGTTACTAGGCTAAACGTTTAACCAGCTGAACACTCTTTCTTGTCTAGCTTTCCCCAGGAGTCCTGTGGCTTATTAAGGCCAGCGTATATATGCTGTAGTGTGCTTCAAACTAGACAGAAATATCACACAAACTCACTTTTGCTATCATGCCCAAACCCAGCCCCATATCCAAGCATGCTTTGGGGAATTTAAAAATTTAAGAATCATTGTACTGGATCGAATGAGCAGTCTATTTAATCCAATGACCAATCCCTGATGGCGGCCAAGATCAGAAGTTCCAAAGCAAGATACAAACATCCATACAGCAGAGCACTGTGGGATACTTTGCAGGGGAGGATTAAGATTCACTGGGGCCCCCAGCCCAACCCTCCCCACCCCCACCCCGCCTGAGCCCCCACCCCGCATCCTGCCCTGCAGCCACAGGCTCTGTCCATGGCCAGCGCAGTGGGAGCAGTGGCAGGAGTGGGATGCACTTCCCCCCAGGCCCTGGGCAGGAGCTGCGGCCACCCCCACTCGCATGTCCATGCTAGAGTAAGTGCCGGGGGTAAGGAACCACTGCCCACTGGGCATGTGCAGCACAGACCAAGCTGCAACAGCACCCAGCAAACAATGCCAGGCAGCCATGGCCTGCTGCATTGTGCATCTGTGCTGAGGCAGGCCATGGCAGGCCCTGGCCCAACTGGCCCATGCATTAATCCACCTATGACTTCCTGAAGGGAACTTTCTATTAAGTGAGCATGCATTAATGTGCTGCAATAACAGGTCCTAACTTCATATGCCGTAATTGGCGCTACTGCTCAATAGTGTCAGTGCATGTTTTGTATGTGACACTAATGTGCAGTAGACTAATTCTGCTCCTCATTAGTCCATTAGCATGGTTTTTACCGTGACACACTAATGTGCAGTAGAATTAGTCTACTGAGCTTCTAGTGTCTTGTGTAGACATGCCCAGTAATAGGTTCAAACGTTTCAGCTTTAAAAGACCAAATCAAAACCCCCAAGTCAGAATCATCCTCTTCTTTCTGGGAAGTATATGCTACTCTAAATTCAGCAGGCTTTGGACCATTTCTCTCCTTCCCAGCAACAACTTTGACAACACTAAAATCTCACTAAGGATTTAAACTGGGATTTTTGATATAACGTAAGAGAGTTAAACACCAAAACCTCACACAAGTTGGGGTCGCAGTTTAATAGGAGCCTTTGAAATTGCCAACCTGAGTCATCAATGAACAAAAACAAGTCAAAAGACCAACCTCCGTTAACAATATTTTTTATTTTTGAAAGTATAATGTAGCAAACAGTTCCGCGAGGCCCTAGGAATGGTGGATTAGCCTTCTGGTCATGGGTGAAAGGGCAGGAAGCAGAGGGACAGGATGGAATTTGGAGTCTGACCCAAGTCCTGTCAGGAATGGCATATGAAAACGAGAATCAGAGAAATGGGGAAGTGGGCTGCCTTGCTTCTGTATCCTGTGGATCTAGGTCTCCCCCTTCGCGTGACATCTATTGCACAAATAGCAGACTCCTCCAATCTGCTTCCCACCACACTCAGGCAGAAAAGCTGGGAGCCAGTACTTTGAAGAAAATAGGCCTGATTCTGATGGCAAACTGTTGTCCATCTGGAGCAATTTGACTGAAGATAAAACAATGGAAATGCTACTTAAGCAAGACAAAAATCAGGTCCTATTTCGGAGTGACTGAAAATTTCCATTGAAATCATTTCCAGAAACCCGGATCCTTTGACAAAACGAAAATGTTTACATGAAATGCCTGCTTTACTCAAACTTCTAATTTTTTTTTTTGGTTGGAAAAAGCAAAAATGGGAAAATAAAAGATGTTTTGGGATCACTTTTCTTTGAAAAACAAATAAGTTTTGAAACAAAAAGTCAGTATCTTCCTTGGGAAAAAAATTCTGACCAGATTTATTCAATTAATATGGAAGAAATAAAAGAAGACCTAAAAACACAGATGCTGAACTCAAAAAGGTTTTCCTTACAAGTCCCTTGGTCTTCTTTCCATTAACATCAACATTTTTATTAGTAACTAATAACATTTGGTATCTCAGTGTTAGGCAGCTGAAGAAGGGAAGGCCTGTTTTTCAGGCAATGTTGAGCAGGCCATTTCAGAGAACCAGTCCCTTTTGAAATCTTGGCTGAGGTTGACACGGGTAAAATCTTCAAAAGTGTTCAGTTGACTTCAGAGCCTAAGTCACATTTTCCAAAGGAAGATGGGCACATAAGGCCACATTTTCAAAAGCATATAGATTGCATAAGATGCTGTTAAGCACCTAAGTACCTAACTCACATTACAAAATAGGATTCAATCTTCTAAGTCACTTTGGCATTTTTGAAAAATGCAGTTCTTGTTCTTACTGTGTTGGATCACAGCATAACTATTATTGTAGGCAAGAGGAATATGGAAGAATCTGCATCCAAAACTAGGCAGTTAAAAGATACCGACAGCCCTTTGCTGGAGTTTACCTAAGGAACACCCGGAAAGCCTTTGTCAATCCTGACCTGAGTTTGTAACAAGGAGGACTTCCATCCAGTTTTAGGTTTTGCAATTTTGAGGTATACCCATTACTAACAATCACCTCAAGCTAACCATAGCTTTCGATTTTCTGGTAGGAACAGGAGTATGCTAGGAATTTAAGCAAAGGTGTTGTATCTGTATATGACTTCAGATGCAGTGATGTCATTCTTCAGCCACTCAGCTTTTGAAAAAGGAGGTATGTTAGTTGCCTGTTAACATGGTAGTTAAGCAAACCAAAATTCTGAGTACATACCCTGCCTAAATAGGCATAGGAGGGCATGAGACACCCACCCTTTTTCCATTTTCTGGAATGATTTTTGCTTATAAAAGCTTGATTCCCTGTGAATATTTTTTTTCATAAGGAGGTGACCAAAGGAAAGATCTAAAAACCGTGATGGCTTGGCTTACATACAAAGAAAACCATTTTGGCACATAAGCCTTCAAACAGTAATTTAAGAAGCCAATCTGAGCTTTAATGAAAAATTAGCCAAGCCTCTTGGGACTGGAATTTTTTTTTCGGTTATTCTCATAAAAACCAACTGAGAGGCTATGTCACCCAATAGCTATGGCACAGAACTGAGGCTCAGGACACCAAAGTTCTCTTGTTACTACTGCCTCTGACCTTCAGTGTGAACTTTGGTCTGGTAACTTCAGTTTCTTTTTATGCCTCCATCTCCCCTCTTTCCCTTTGGCTATTGATGTAAGCTCTTGATGACACAGATGGTCTCTTATTGTGGGATATACAAAACTTACCACAGGTCCCTGATCTCACTTTGGGCCCATTAACTCTACTGTAATACAAATCACAATAACTTTTCACAATTCTGGGCATTCTGTTTTCAGTCTGGCCTGGGACCTGGAAATACAGACACACAGACACACAAAACCAGGATGCTGGAATTCCAGGTTAGTTGCGTCTGAAACAATTTCCTAATCACTAAGGGTTTCTAACGGAGAAAGGCAGACTTCTGGCCATACTCAGTGATGGAAAATGGGCAAAGCTGCTTGCTGGGTGAATGTCTTCATAAGAGATAGGATTTAGCTGCAGAAAGTTAATCCAGATACAGGCTCCACTCCAGATGCCTCAAATTCAGGATAGTTTGGGTGCAGACTTTGGCTTTTGTTCACTCCAGAGATACAGGCTTGTTGTGGGATGCAGCTCTGGATACAGGGTTAGAATGGCAGCATTCCTTCAAGCTTTCATTCACATTCACCCAAGCACCAATGTCCACTTTGATGCCTCCCTCTCTCCAAAAATAGCCATCCTACATTATCTGCATGATTATGTGCTTCTCCCCATTTTTGTTAGGGGCTGGCTGATCCCACCCTTCAGCTGGAAGGAAAAGCCTATGAGTCCAAGCCAGAATTCTCAGTCTGTGACTCACCGGTCACAAGAAGACAACAGCTGTTGGGGCAAACCACAAGCCTCCTTCTGCTCCCTGTTTGCTTGACTCTTGCTAGATTTGCTCAAGCCACTTGCTGTTGACTTGATGATGATAGCAGGCTGCCTTGTCAAACATACTATTCACTCAATGCTTCGTTCCAAACAACACACAAGCTGCTGGGACCCCTTCAAGGTCACACTGCAAGGGAAGCAGTCACAAGGTCTAGGGACAGACATTCAAGAAGCCTGAGCCTGAATTGATTCAATCTTTACAGGTTAGTCTAACCTGCCAAGGTTGAACCAGTTTGCAAGTGTACAGACATTCCTTCTGGACTAAAGAAAAGCAGGCACATGCCTGCAGTGGCTCAGGCTAGAAGCCGGGGGGGGGGGAGGGGTCCGGGGAGAGAGGATGCTAGAGCAGCCCTCCCTTCCTTCCATACTACTGAGCTGGCGGGGGGGGGAGGGTGGCTAGGTCCCAGCAGTTTGCTCAGATTAGGATGCGGTGTAAACCCCCACCCTGGCCTGCACCATCCCAGGCTTTTCCCCACTCACTGCTTAAAGGATGGGAGTGTTGCTAAATCCTAGCCCCTGGCTAGAACTCTGAGACAAAGTGGGGTGTGCAGGCATCTGTTGCCAATACTGAGCTTTTCAATCTCCTTCTTCCTGCTTCTTCATACTGTCTGCAAACCTGATCGGCGAGGGAGCCAGCAGGGGGCTGATAACAAAACAAAAACCTCTCTCATTAGTTCATGCTCTTCTTAAACAGCTTTTTCCAAGGAAGGAATGGAGAGGCATTATCAGTTGACCTGTTGATTAACTCCAAAAAGCTCTAAGCCGACACTGCTCTGTCTGCCTGTCCCAGTGAAATTGGAGACACACACACAGACACCTCTCATCATTAGCTAGCATACCACATGCCTAAGGTTCATGGGGCTGGGGTCCATGCTGTGGGAGGAAGGGAAGGGGGAATCCCTGCGTAAGCGGCAAACAGTGAGAGGGAGAGGCCAGGCAGAACTTGATGTGCCTACAGTCTTCACTGGAGCTCTGGCCAGCCCTGTTCTCTGGAGCAGACAGCCCAGCATAGCCCAGCCCAGGGCTGCAAAGCATCTGGGATGCTGGGGAACTCTGGTTTAACTTAAATCAGGAAGGGGTCTGGAACAGACATTGCATAAACCAGTTTGACCCAAATCAATTAAGTCTGATACTACATTCAACCAGGTTTATCTTAAACCAATTTTAGCCATTTTGAAACTGGTTTATGTGCACTGAACTTATGTTCTGTTACAGGTTTAAACCAATTTCTGCTCACTTAAATCGGTTTATGTGTAATGTCTGTCCGTAGCCAAGTAGTCACTTGTGAGAAGACAGTCAGAGCCCTCAGCGTGAGTGCTAGTCTTCAGTATAAAGGCTCTACTGACATAACTAGTCTGACAACTCCACCTAGTAGAGGCTTAGGTAGGGAAAAACAGTTTGTCTAGTATAGGAAACACAACTTGAGCTTTACCAGCTAAGCTGATGTAAGATGTGTCTACCTTGGAGATTCTGCCAAAGCAGCTGCTGGACAGGGTTTGTGATCATTTTCCCGTTCCTAATCTACTTGCTAGCTGGGCTGGTAAAACTTTACACTGTACAGCTGGCCAGAGACTCAGCCAACGGGCACATATGAGCCCTAAGCAGGTGACAGCACACCTTAGCTTTCATTACACTCCCTTTCCATAAAGCCTTTTCTCAGAGAAAACTGGGTTAGGCTTCCATGTGAAGTCAAAGGGACCCTTTCCATTGATTGCAGTGGGAGTTGGATCAGACCCACAGGCTAGCTGAATACATTTCTGACAGATCTCCACTGCTTTACACCCTCCAGGCCTCCTCCCCCTCCACTGACAGCCAAGATTGTTAATGTTTCTGCATTCTCCTCCAGCTTAGCAGAATGACCAATGACAGCCCTGGCACACACAGCATTGCTCAAATTAGATGCCAACATTCAAGCAGGGAGTGATTATGATAGTCCCCTGGCACCCTCAACCTAGGGAGCCACAAAAGCATGCCACATCTTGTGCCCACATTTTCTTTCCTAAGAAAGCCCAGAGGGGCTTCTTTGGCACAGGTTGACTCACTAGCGAGCAGCTCCCTTTGGCTTCCATGTTTACATCGTTGTGGTTGTTAATTTGAGAGAAACCTTTTATTTTTTTCCCCCCTGTCCCTCTGCAGGGGGGAAAAAATGTGACCTTTAAGATTGTTTATACCAATCAACAAGAAGTCTCGAGCTGCCGGATTCCAAGAAACACAAGACCGTCTTGGAGCTGGCAAAGGGAGGGGAGCTGTATAAGGAGAGAGAGCAATCAAGGTCAAGAGTTCACAGACAGGATAAAGCAGAAGGCAATGTGAGGAGATGGGGTGGGAGAGCATGCCCTTTCCATTCAGAGTGGAAGGCAATAAGAAAGCGCACAAGCATTAAAGGCTTAGTAGGCCATATGCAGGAGAACAGACCTCCCTTGCGGATTCTGCATCCCAAGGTCAGGAGGGCAGGGCTGACCTACAGCAATAGGTCAGACCTAACAGAGCAGATACAGTGGCCCTGAATAGTGAGGACCCCAGGAAACTCACCACCACTTCTCTCCTTGCCTAGCACAAGCAAGGCCTCTGCCTCACATTCCCTTGCTTAGGAGTACATGTGATACAGGACATCCTGAGCCTGGGAAGGATGAGAAGGAAAATAAATTTAAATTCCACTACCCTCCCTGCTTTGACCATACAGGGTGTGCAATGACCAATAAGATGGTTTAACAAGAGAGGGAAAAATACTTTACCACTGTCAAATACAAGAAAAATTATCTGAATGTGTAAAACTCACAGGAACCTTTAGGCAATAATACCAGGAATTTTCTCTCATTGCCAGCTGTAGCCCTGAAAGAAGTAACTCACATAGCTTTGTCCTGCCTTCACATTCAGCCAGCGAAAAAAAGACTGGACTTGGGGATGCCAAGCTCAGGGGGTTTAACATGTAGAAGAAGCAAAGTCAGCCAGCACACCTCACTGACAACTCAGAGCTGGTCTGCAATCTGCTTGCTCCACTGTATTCAAAATGTGGATACAGTCAACAGGGAGAAAAATTCACTGCAGTGAGGTCCAACACAGACAGAACCTCATCCAAGAGGAGTCAACACTGTGAGAAAAAAAAGGAGATGGAAGGGAAAGGGGAGAGAGAGACCAAGGGAAACTGATGATGAGGGAGAAAAATGGAAGGTGGGAAGAGCCAGAATAATACAGCATACTGCCACTAGGTATTAGGTACCAAGTTCAGTTTCATATGCATATATTTATCAAGGGGCCTGATGATCAATGTGTATGATGTTTATTACAGTACACACAACCCTTCACTTCTACCCCAAACCAGGGGTGAATGATATATAAGGCACCAGGCATCTGAAAGGTCAAGTTATATCTGGTTCTGAATCAGCAATGTGAGGGTTTATGGTCAAATTTGTCTATGAATCTACATGTATACAATTATAAAGGGATGAATCTTGCTGTATTCTCATTTGCACTCATCTTGCCCCAGTGGAGCTGCATGATATAACTTAGAGTGGCTTTTAATCCAAACATGATTGCATTTTTCCTCTTAGATTTTCTACACTGTGCATCTAAATTTCTAGCTAGTTAGGCTTAAAACTCACTAGATGTCTATACTCATCATTTTCCATAATTTTGTTTAATAAAAACATGTTTAAAACTACAATACAAACCTTAGCACTTGAGTATTAAATAAACTATTATTGCAGGTTGTTCATTTATTAAATTATTATGTAAATGAATTAAAAACATACATCCTGAGGCTTCTCTATATCCAAGTTTCAGAAAGTATGTTTATACTGCTGCCACTGTTGCTGTTCCATTAAGTCTTTCAATTAAGTTTTCTAAATGTGTAAGTGAAGTAAGTTGACACATGGATTTCTAAAATCTTGGGCTGCTTACAGACATGGAAAAAACCCCACCATAGTTTATTTCAGCTTGGTGCACCACTGCATCAAGCGCAGTGCTTGCCCAGCATCAGTTTGACCCAGTTCATCCAAAATCTGTATAGATTGCATGCTTCGGAGGTGCTTTTTTGCCGTTTAATCTAATAGCTGATTCAATCAGCTGTAGATAAAAGTGGCAAAAAGCCCCACTGAAGCGCCTGATCTATACAGATGCTATGGAGCTGGGTCACTTCCTCTTCTGGTAAAGTGCTGGGTTGTTTGGGGGGTTTTTTCACATCTGTTAGTGGCCTTAGAGACCTGACATCCATATCGAGCTCACGAAATCATACTCAAGAGGAAAGCAAGTAGGTTCCATAGCTGCTTATGCAGAAACCCAATCCTTAGTTTGTTTTAAAGGAACATTGGTCTGTTTCTTATAAAGCTTCCACCCTGATCCTTGGTTCAGGTAACAGCACCTGTCGTCATTAGGGTTCTTTGTATTTGTGCAGGTACACCAATGGAATCCCTGAATGCAAACATGTTGCCCAGTTGCAAGGCAGGGCTTGCACTACTTTGACTTGCTGTGGTTTCAAAATGGTGCTATACTATCCTAAGGAACAACAGCAATGCATTATTCTGATTCAATACCCCTTTGTGTAGCCAAACCTGCATTAATATAGGTAGGTGAAAGCAGACCATATCATCTTCAATATCTAGGTCCATTCACCTGCCAGAATGGTGTTTGTCATCTGCAATACAGTCCCATTTAATCCCTACACCAGTGGTTTCCAAACTTTTTACATTTGCAGACCCCTAACAAAATTTAAATGAAGGTGTCGACCCCTTTGAATTGTAAGTGTGGGTATTCACATACTTTTGATTGATCACACTCATCTTTCCTGAACCCCTTCAATATAATCTGTGAACCTCCAAGGGTACACAGACCAAAGGTTGAAAACCACTGCCCTAGACAGTCCAACTACAGTCTTTTCAAATGAGATGACAGACTTACAGACCTGAAGTTTTCTGGTTTTTTCCTGGATTCTGTTCTAAGCACGGGCATCAGGTGCAAGTTATAATCTCTCGTCTCCATGGATGGCTCCCAGGGCTTTTCATGTTTGTCCTTTTCCATTGTTCCATTTTGCAATGAACTAGAACCACAGAAATCACAGATAATAAAGACATATTAGACCTTAAACCTCGTCTCCTTAATTACCCTCTAAAGGGGTATTTGTTGTAGCTTTGTTGGTCTAAGGACATAGGCAGACAAGGTTCTTTGGGTAAATCTGATATCTTTTAGTAGACCAACTAAAATAGTTGGAAAAATTCTTCTTTGCGAGCTTTTGGGTACAAATACCTTTTGTCAGGCAGAGAAAGCATCTGCAGTTGATCTGTGCTCTTCCTGGATGAAATAGAAAAGAAGCCAGAGGCCAGTATGCATGCGAGAAAGCTGGTCAGTGAAAATGCAAATTGAGGTAGTCATTGGGTGAGAGACAGGTGGGGGGTAGGCGAAAGGGAAAGGGGAATAGAGACCTGGTGAAAAAAATATAGCTGGCAAATAGTAGAGAGGTTGCCGGGGGTGTCAGATGTCAGGCAGGTTATAATGTGTCATAAATCCAATGTCTATATTTAGTTCAGGATTTTTTGTATCCAGTAGGTTGATGAAGTGAAGTTCATAGGCTTGTTTGTGAAAGGTGTTTTGTAAATTTCCTTTGAGGATTAGAACTGAGATTGGAGAGAGAGTGGTTTTCTTGTGAGAAATGTGCCCCCATGGGTAATTGGGTATTCTTGTCTTTGATAGAGTTTCGGTGTGTATTCATTCTGGTACGCAGTTGTTGTTTGGTTTCTCCTACATATTTTCCACCGGGGCGTATCTCCACCAATCCCACAATAACTAGAGCCACAACAGAACCATCAACATTCCTGGATCTTATACCTGCACCTCCAGAAATGTTATATCTCATCCAGTGCACCAAATTCCCTGATGGAAAATATGGAAGAGAAACCAAACAACAACTGCATACCAAAATGAATGCACACCAAAACTCTATCAAAGACAAGAATACCCAGTTACCTGTGGGGGCACATTTCTCACAAGAAAACCACTCTCTCTCCAATCTCTCAGTTCTAATCCTCAAAGGGAGTTTTCCATACACTTTTCACAGACAAGCCTACGAACATCACTTCATCAACCTACTGGATACAAAAAATCATGGACTAAATATAGACATTGGATTCATGACATGTTATGATGTGCCTAACATAAGACACCTCAAACAGCCTCCTCTCTACTATTTACTAGGGCTCTGCAAAGCTTTGGTCCCTGATTTGATTTGGTGGAGATTTGGTCCAATTTGGTGGCTGAATGAATCTCTGACTCCGGATCAAATCGGAGGACCTTTTAATCTGTCTGAATCGAATCGGAACCCTCCAAATTGATTCAAAGAGATCTGGAAAGATTCAGTGATTCAGACATAGACACAGATTTAAATGTTTTTTCTACATACCTCTAGGTACCAGGTGGCTTGTGAACGCTGCAATGCTGGGGTGCATGGAGTGTCCCACAGGACCGCAGGGGGCTCCCCAGTGTGCTCGGCAGCAGACCCGGAAGTGGACCAGAACCACTTCTGGTCCACTTCCAGATCCACTGGGGAGTGCACTGGGGGGGGCACACCCTCCTGGCTCAATGACTGGTGCCTCCTGGGTCTGGGCCGATACTTCTGGTCCACTTCTGGGTTCACCAGCAAGCATACGGAGGGCCCCCCCCACACTCCCGTGGCACACTCCATCTGCCCCAGCATCATAGCATTCACAAATTGTGCTGGTACCTCAAGATATGTAGAAAAAACATTTAAAGCTGTGTCTATGTCCGAATTGCTGATTCTCTGAACCAGCATCAAATTTTCAGATTCAGATTCAGCCAAATAGAATCAAGGACAGTGATCCAAATCAATTAATCGAATCACTGTCCGTGATTCAAGCTGAATCCGAATTGAATAGGGCCCGCTTCACACACCCCTGCTATTTACCAGCTATATTCTTATCACCAGGTCTGTATTTCCCTTTTCCTCCACCTGCCTCTCACCCATTGACTACCTCAATTTGCATTTTCATTAACTGGCTTTCTCGCATGCATACTGGCCTTGGCTTCTTTTCTATTCCATCCAGGAAGAGCGCAGACCAACTGCAGGCGCTTCCTCAGCCTGACAAAGGGTATTTGTACCTGAAAGCTTGCAAAGAAGAATTTTTCCAACTATTTTAGTTGGTCTGCTGAAAGATATCAGATTTACCCAAAGAATCTTGATTACACTCTAAAGTATATTAGTGTTCAGCCTTTTTTTTGTCTCAAGGTGATGACATTTCCTCCGCTTCCTCTGGGAACTTAGTTTCCAGTATATCTCATTCTCAGAAAATGTTTCCCTGAGAGTTTACATTTTCTTTTGCTCACTTGTATGCAGTTACTCTTTAGTTTTTGCTCCTTGGATGATCATGCAGTACATCTTTGTACAGCTACTTATATCTTAATTTCAATTTATCTTTTTATTTCTGGGATCTTCCATATATATTCATTTCCCAGCATGGTTTTGCTGAAAAGACAAAATACCCTTCCCCAAGAGTTACCCTGCTAAAACTTAGAGCTTGGATTTTCAAGGAAGACAGAAGAGGCTAAAAACCCAGCACCCACTGTATTTCAAGGTCTAGTTCCATTAGGTTCTTTGGAAAAATCCCAGAATGTCTCCTACTGGGATTTTCTCTATTTCTAATTCCAAATCAAGTTTGTGGTCCTTATTACATTTGTAATTCATTGCCCCCAGTCTTATAAGGGCATTTATATATGTATCATTTAGTTCTCAGACATGCCAGAGATCCGCCGCTTCAGAACAGACTCAGTTAATCAAGTCTGCTCTTCATGGGAGCTGACACATGAGACGCTGCGTTGCTTGCCATTGTATAAGCAGCAAAATGCACATCAATGTGGAAAAAATGGTGGTGGCACACTTTGGAAGTATCACCTCTGAGGTGTTTTAGCTCAAAAGTGCAAAGCCGCTATTTTCTTCGCGCTGACGTGCATTTTGCCACTTATACAACTGCAAGCGTAGCAGCTCTGGGTGCTTTTCAAAGTGCCTGGTGCTGCAGCATTTCCACATGTAAAAAAGCTCCTATTACTCTACAGAAAGCTGGCACACTCTTGTCTGGCTAATCATTCTGATTACTGTTGGATTACCATTTGTAAGGATCCATGCTGCAGCCTGGGTCACCTCTGTAAAGCCCAGGCAGGCTCCTGCCCTGCAGCCCTTGTTAAGTGGGATGACCCAGTTACCACTAGTCAAAGCAACTGACCTCCAGCCCCTTTCCTGGATTGTCTACACATTAACACCTAAAACTAGTTTTAAACACACTTTAGGTGGCTCAAAGTTAAGCAAAAAGTTAAGCACTCCAGGGCAGGTTATCTCTGATCCATATTACCTAGCTCCTCTTCCATTAATGTATGGCCACTTCCAACAGATGAGTCACCAAAGGTGCAGTCCTCCAGAATCCCAGAATGCAGTGTTCCCTCTCCCAGCCTCCTGTTCTCTGCAGACAATATTTCCACCCTCTAAACCAGGGGTGAGCAAAATGCAGCCCATGGGCCTGATGCGGCCCACCAGGCCATTCCATCTGGCCCATAGGCCCCTAAAAAACTTAGCGATCATGTGGGTCTACACGTGATGACCAGCTATGTTGCCATAGTGGCACACTCTCCAATATAGCATGCCACTATAATGAAGTAGCGGCACATGGGAAAGTAACTGCCCATACAACAGTGTCATAGCAATGTTGCTGTACAGTGATGTGTAGATTTGCCCTTAGGGCATTTTTACACATGCAAGCACCACGGCGTTAGGTGCTTTGAAAAGCACCCAGCACTGCGACGCTTGCAGTTGTATAAGTGGCAAAATGTGTGTTGGCATTAAGAAAATGGAGGTGCCATGCTTTTGAACTAAAACACATTCAGAGGTGCTTCAGTTCAAAAGTGCACTGCCACCATTTTCTGTGTGCTGACATGCATTTAGCTACTTATACAACTGTACGCAGAGCAGCATAGTTCATCTCAGCTTTTGTGCGAAGAAGACTTGATTAATCGAGTCTGCTCCAAAGCAGCGGATCTCTGGCGCATCACAGGACAAAAAAGTATGTGTATAAATGCCGTTAGTCTAGAAACCTTCTCTGTCCTCCACCTGCACTGCTGTGAGTTGCCACTACAGGGCTGGTGAGCCAGGACAGACTTCTATCCCTGCTCTACAGGTGGAGGTGTGAGAGATCCTGGGATACTGGAGGTCTTCAGCTTGGATGCACATCTGAGGGGAGTGGCCACACCTTAATGGAAGAGGAGCTGGGTAGTATGGATCAGAGATAATCTTGTCCTGGAGCAGCATAGCTTTGAGCTGCATAAGGAGCGCTTAAAACCACTTGAAGGTATTCATGAATGGACAATCCATGGGTCAAAGGCTCCAGAAGCTACCCAAAATTACTGTGTAACAAGGTCCTTATAGACAATGGGGAAGCTGGTTTGAGTCTTAGCTTATGGGAATGCATAGGAGAGTCCAGACCAAAGACCCTCCTAATTAGTGCTGTGCTTTGTAGCGGTGGACTGTAGCTGACAGGAAGAACAGCCCTTCCAACCATAGTACAACATACTGGGTGTCTTCTAATATTTAGCTTAAAATAGCTTGTAAAGCCTGCTAGTTGGTACCAAGCTCTTGAGAGATGATAGAGATTTGGCCTGTCTCCTGACAAGGATCATTTTGCTGAATCAGACACTGTTTAAAAAGGGTGGGGAAAAATGATCTATTTAAAGCTGTGGCTAATACGGTATATACACAGTAAACAGAACATGCCTTCTGAAGCTGGGTTCTTAGCTTCAGATCTTCATACTGAATTAAAAAATTATAACAAAACCCTCAAGCCAGGAACCTGAACACACACTAAGAACATGCCCGAGACAGAGATCCTAAGAGGGCTGGGCTACAATGACATGCATGGAGCAGGAAAAAGTGGGTAAGGCATGCTTTCTAATGGTGGTCCTGGACTTGGTATGGATTATAGATAAGCCCTTGGCTCCATGACAGCAATCTTCTCCTTGCTTTTACTTATCACCTCATCGCAGTGTCCTCTTTGCTCTGGCAACCATTAGGAAATGCATGGAAGTGTTCCTCTTTGAAAATCTTATTTTAGCTATGAGTACAATGTTCACAAGATGGATAACTCCTTTCAGGAAAGAAACCTCAGCCAACCTCCAAAAAAGTATCTTGAAACAAATCAATCTTAAAAAAAAAACACCTCACAGAAGAAGTAAAATATAAAGAAATAAAAACCCCAAAGCCTATCTTCTACCAACACTTACCTCAAATTGGGAGACAGGCCAGAGACTGTGAAGTGCACTAAGCAGGCGCCTACAAACGAGCAATGAGGCTACTCCAACACACTGTAATTACACTGTAATTACAGTGTGTCAGAGCAGACTCAATTAATTGAGTCTGCTGGAGTGTGGTAATTACTGTGCTCCAGCAGATTCCAGCATCTCATGTATCAAGCTTTAAAGCACCCCTGCTGCCATTTTAAGGATGGGAACGCAGATACATGAGACTGTCTGGGTGCTTTAATTAGAGTGGCTCCAAGAGCCCCTCTTGGAGTCAATCTAATTAAAGCACCCCTCTTTCTCCCACTTCCGAAGCACGTGTATAAATGCCCATTGTTATCACTATTCTGCTTCAAAAGTGCTCAGATACTATAATAATAGGCAGTGATGCAAACTTTATGTAAAAGCTAGATGGGCAATCTGGTCCATTCCTTACTGCTTTCCCTGGCTTTGGAAGTCAACAGCCACAAAGGTTTGCAGCTAGACCAGCACTAACTGAGACATCCCAGCCTCTCTGGCCCAGCTATCTTTCCCATCTTATTTACAGTGCTTGAAGATGTACAGAGATGTTTTTTGCTAACACTATGGTCTTAAGTGTCCAGATTGGGTAACAGATTGCGACTCCTATGCTAGAATGGATATCTTTGCCACAATTCACTGCTATAAAGAGATAGAATTATTTAGGGTGTCTATCACCCACCCAGTTTAAGCCGTACTTCTTGTCTGTCATTTAAGTAGGGGGTTAAAATTTCATTATAACCACCACAGTGAGTCATGTGTTAGTACTTTCAGATGTGTAAATTATATTCAAGAGTAGCATTCCAGCTCCTTCAATTGCTCTACCTCCAGTTTGTCTCTCTGTCTCAGTATCTCTGGCCCACACTGTCAGAATAGGCAGTCCACCCTCTCAAGCATGTGAATCCCATTTCCCCTCCTCCAAAACCACCATACACGTGTTTGCTGTTACTTCCAGATGTGTCCACAGCTTGAAAACAGCAATTTGGGAGAGAAGAGAAAAACTTTGAATAAGCTGGGCTGAATTTCCCCCCTCTTCATACTTCCACCTCTGTCCTAAGGAACAGACTGACTGTTCAGTGGAAAACAATGTCTTTTTTTTAAGATGTCTGTTTCTTCTTCAGGGTCAAAATCCTATATGGAGACATCTGACTGCATGCAGGAAATGTATGCAACACAATTCACCCCTTTCATGCCATCCATCTCACTCCCAGATCACTACCTCGGAATTCACTCCTTGAGCACCCTGACCAAATATCAGCTAATGCTTATCTAGTGACAGACCAATGTGTTGTCTTCTCTCTATTGAACTGAATTCAATGCTTGGAGAGGATAGGAAATGATGACCCTGGCAGAACTGGAGTTAGTCTAGACAGCTCCACAGCATGCACCACGTTAGTGCACCTTAATCCTACTATTACCACCCTCCCTGCTGTGCAGTGCATCCAAGACTTGCCCTTCAGAAATGTCCACTGCAGCTCAGATTCCTTGCTCAATATCTAGCATGCAGGTGAGGTCAGCTGGCTACATCAGCTGGCTAAAACCCTCTTTTCCATGTCCTATGCTGTAGAAAGTTGGCATGGCTATACTACATGTGGTTTACTGCCTGGTGGGAGAATCCTCAGCTGGGGAGGTCTGTTGTGTTGTCAGAGCAGTGCAAGGGGGTTAGTCTGTGGAAGGAAATCTAGACCTAACTTTCTTTCTTATAAGCAGCTCCTCAGTAAATTTGCTTCAGGTGTCCCCCAAGACTGAAAATACATTTGTGCATCCTTCCTGTAACAAAGGTTTGTATGTATAGCCCTGTCGTAATGCTGGTTCTTGTTGACATCAAACAGACTCACAGCATGCCCTCCTGCTGCTGCCCTCACCCAAGTCATTCATTGTGAACAAAGGAGATTTCTGGCTATTATTATTTTATTATTCTCATTATTTCATTCATCATTTTAATTTTCCTCTCTCATTCCTGGCCAAGAGAAAAGGCCAGCCTGGCCCACATCTGGAAATGGATTTCTCAACACTGGAACAAAGCACTGCCTCCAAAACCATGGCTCCAAGGCTCCTAGTTGGGCTCTCCCGTTATGGAAAAAGTCCTACAATAAAATCTAATAGGGGAGAAACCAACAAGGGTCAATAAAAATGACTCAGTTTTAATAGTGAATGAGATCCTTTCTGAAGGAATTTTTTTTTTGTCTTTGAATCACCCTGTGACTTCATTAAATGCCACAAAATGGTTCAAACCAGCTACAAAAAAATCCCTTCTTTCATATTCTAGGGGACTTTTCCATAAGAGTAAGACTGAACTTTATCCACATCCATTCAGTGAGCTGAGCTGCCTGTGTTACTCATTATCAACTTGGTGATTTTACCATCCTGTCAACATTTAGTGGTGGGCAGAACTAGGTGAAACAATGTTTAAATTCAGACATTTTTCATGTGCATTCATCCCCAAAGTGTTTCTACATTTTTCAGGTACCATGAAAAGGAAGAAATATTCCTGAGAGATGTTAATAAAATCCTTTGAATGGGCTGAAAATACTACTAAATACCACTAAAACTTTTTTTTATGGAAGCAGCTTTGTAAGTAGAAATTGTCATGAAAATGAATCCATTTTCATCAATAATGTGTTTTGCATTGAAAATCTGAAAAGCAGTTTTCATTGTTGTTATTCTCAGCATCTGAAAACACTCACAATTTCAATGATAGTGGAAGGTGGGTACCGTTAAGACCATTTGCCTTTCACTCTTTAGGGAGAGGTGAAAAAAGGCACTGCTTGGGAAGCAATACTATGGGGGCTATATGAGTAGAAGACTTGGCTAGATCAGCTATATTATGCACGAACCTGAAGACTGGTCTTGCGCACCTCCTCTTTCCATCTCCAGCCTAGGAAGACAAGCTTAAGTCCTGAACTTGGGTCTTCTGCATAGCAATCTATGATGCAGGCATTAACTTTATTAGACCAAGCCTTATAAAAGAAATTGAGTTTTCTGTCGTGGAATCAAAGTAATATAGTAGGGGGAGACCCCTGAATTAGCCAACCTGTCATGGAATCCCTGTTATTCAAGAGTTTTCTAGCCATAAAACAAACTTCTTTCTTTGACATTACTTGAATGCCTTTGGATTTGCTCTTGAGTCACTGACCTAAGTCATCAGGACCCCTGTGATATGTTATGTGGCTGGAGGAGAAGGGCATTACTTAACATTCCCTCCCAAGCAAAAGAGAAAGAAAGATTCCTGGAAAGTTAAGCTACATTCTTCCCAGTAGCTAATTACTTGTGGTGGAGATGGAAGCTAGAATAACCCTACGAGATGAGCTGCTGCCATGTACAATCAAGTCTTAGTCACTCTTCCAATTATTCAGATATATTGTAGAGAAGCAAGGGAAAGAGGACATGTCTGGTTTGCCCTGTGCATATCCATATCTACTTATATTTTCCTTAGAAAGCACTGAATCAAAATTTAGACCAAGAGCCATAAAACAAAAAATACCCTCACCCAACCCTTTCTCCTTTCCAAAGACATAGAAGTGTTCAGAGGAAAAAAGAGCTTGTCAATTTTTTTTTAAAGGATCAGAAATCGTTCTTTAGGAATAAATGGTTCCATGTAAATGTTCATTTTTTTTTCAATTTCTTAAACCCCCCCCCCAGGGTTTTTGTTCCATTTTGTCACCTATTGTTCTTTTTTTTCTTTTTCCTTTCTTTCTCTCCTTCCTCCCAAGTCCTTCCTTTCTTCTGGTGAATGGATAAAAAAGGGAAAGTAGGAGAGGAGTATGATGGAAAATAAAAACAAAAACTGAAAGAACAAAAACATTTTGAAAAAAAAATCAACCAATCAAAATTTTAATCTTTTTGTTTTAGAAACTAAAAAAGTTTCCATTTTTTAATTTTCCTTGTATAATTTATTTATTTTTGCAAAATGTTGATGTTTGGGTGGAAGAAAAGTTTTTTTTTCCAGAATTTTTCATGAAACATTCTTAGCCAAAACATTTGGGTGTGGGGAGTTCAAATCCTGTCTTCCTTGGCTCACACTTACCTTATCTGGAGTTTTTCTGACATATCCACATGTATCATATAGTCATACACCCTAGATATAATTTAGCAATGTATGTAGCCTTACATAGTACACACTTTTTCATGAAGTATTTATAGGCCTGATGTCCGAGAGTTCCAAAAGTGCCCCATGACATTCCCTTATGGCCAGGTCTGGTATCACTATCTTCTTCCTACTTGGGACCTCTTTTGCTTGTATAACATAGGAACTCACTGGCTGCATCTACACGAGATGCTGACTGCGCAGTAGCATTGTGTGACAAAAACCATGGCATGATGCTACTGCACAGTAGTATTAGGCTACTTTGCACTAGCGACACAAAAAAAGACAATTGTCACTGCTACTGTGCAGTAACTCGAATTGCTGTGAAGTCATTTAGTACTTATATAAGCTTGTACTATGGCCACCACACACACCAATGCACTGCTCCATATAGCCTCCATGCATCCAGTCTTCCTAATTCTGCCCGGCTGCACCGGATTTGTCTCCATCAGCCTTTTGCAGCGCACTTCAGTTCTGCACTCCCTGACGCTTTCCTCTATTCTCTATGTGGTCTTTGCAGCCCTCTCCTAATTAGAGCTGCATGTTCCACTTTCCAGGGAATGTGAGAGCCCAGCCCCAGGTTTTCTTTTTTTTCCCAGAGGCTCTCTGAACCAATAGAGCCCCGTTGTGGGAACATGCTACTCCAGGGGCTTGGCGTCACGGTTTCCCACCAAGTGTTTCTTCTCAATTGACCCCAGACCAGCCTCCTCACCTAACCTACACCTGCCATGACATGAGGAAGAGCTTGGAAATTAAACCACACAGGTGAACTCCTTGTGGGGGGAACAGGTAAGTGTTGGAGCATCCTGTTATATTCTCAAAAATGTTATAACCTGTACCATTTTGAAGAAAAGCTTGAGTTCATGATATGAGTTATTCCTTAACAGTTCACAAACCAGAAAACAAATTATAAGAACACCAATGATGGTACACAAAAGTGTTTTTTTTTAAGATCCCATAATTTTCATGCCAATCACATGATTCACTGAAACCACACTCATATACTTGTTTATAGAAGTACTAAATGACTGTGCAGTAATGACTTCACAGTTAGTGTCTCCTGTAGACACGGCCACTGTCTCTCAGTGAGAGGGAGTCATGCTCTGAAGTTTAGAGAGTTGCATGCCCAGCTTCAGGCTCTGCCCTAATCAGGGGTTCACTAGTCCTTGGCCCTTTTCCTTCTAGGGCCATTACTTCCCCCTCTTCAGGGAAGGATAGTAGAAGCTAATACCACCCTCTCCTCTTAGTTCTAAGCCAAGCACTCCATGATTAAGCAGCCAAGGACCGTTCCCACTTAACCCCAACCAAGCCCTTCAACTGCATCTTACGTTATTTGCTTCATAGCCTTTCTTCACACGTTACTCTTCACAGAACTTCTCTAAGCCTGTATCTCTGAAGCCCCTCTAGCTTTTTTCTTAACATCAACTATTTATAAATGGCTGCATGATCACATCTGGGGAAGTAATTATTTCTTTAGAAAAACAATTTATTTTATTTTATAATTATTTATCATTAATTTATTTAGCAAAAAAAAGCAAGTGATTGCTTTGGTATAGTTCTGGGCTCCCTCCCCACTCTGCTCCCCACCATAAGAACATCCTCTGAGTTGCTCTCTGTGAGAGGGTGCTGTTTGATCATATCCTCTTCTCTGTTGCCAAGGTCTGCCCACTCCTCCAGTCTCACTTGCCACAATTTATTTTTAAAATAGAAAAAAGAAGAGTGAATATTATACAGAGGATGGTAGGATAACATCAACCCAAAGTGGTTGTTTGGTTGTTTCACAGGGCTCCTCCTCCCCTACACCCTGTCCCTTTCCTCTCAAGATGCCAGTGAGTGATAGTTGGGTTTTTGGTTGTAGCCCTTGTTGGTCTAAGGACATAGGCAGGCAAGGTTCTTTGAGTAGATGTGACATCTTTTATTACATCTACCCAAAGAACCTTGCCTGCTAATGGCTGATAGTGTCATATAAAGTACAGTTACCAATTCAGTCATCCTGTTTTAGATCAGTTAGTTCCCTTTCTAATGTCCCTTTGGTCCTTAACAAAATCAAATTAAATGAATACTTTAGTCTCACAAAGGACCAGCAAATTCATCAATTGATCAATTATCAGCTTTTGCATTTGGCCGCCCATCGAGGCCCACAATTTATGCTTTAATCAATTAAGTTCAGCTGAAAAACCATCTTCTTATTTATAACAGAGAATCCATTGTCGCAACTTCCACCTGATAAATTGAGGCAATTCAATAAGGTCCATTAATCTTCTGTTGAGTATTGTCTCCCACAGTTCAACACCCAGCCAATTCATAGTCAATGTTCCCCTAATTCATGAATTCCTAGGGAAAAGCAACATGTTCCAAGGAAATCAATTATTAATCCCAGTCCATTAATTTGTGAATGTACATAATAAGGAGCACATTCTGGCATGAATCAAATAATTCTGAGTTTATCAATTCATAAACTTTGACAGAGAAAAAGCTACTCACGTGCTGATGTACACCACTCTGCTCTGCGTTTGGGAGCAGCTGATCCAAGCCAACTTTTAGTTAAAAATATCTTAATTATAAACAAAGCAAAAGGAAAATATGATGGCTCCTGGTTCAACACATACACCGATGCAGTGCTCCATGCGGGCTCTAGGCATCCAATGTTCCTATTGCTGCCTGACTGCACCGGGTTTGTCTCCATCAGCCTTTTGCAGTGCACTTCAGCTCTGTGCTCCTTGATGCTTTCCTCTGCTCTCCACATGGTCTTTGCAACCCTCTTCTAATTGAAGCTGTGTGTCCTCCTCTCCAGGGAATGTGAGAGCCTAGCCCCATGTTTTCTTTTTTTCCCCCAGAGACTCTCTGAACCAATAGAGCCCCATTGTGGGAACATGTGACTCCAGGGAGCTGGCATCATGGTTCCCCACCAAGTGTTTATTCTCAAATGACCCCAGCCCAGCCTCCTCAAACAACCGACACCTGCCAAAATGTGAGGAACAGCTTGGAAGTTAACCCACTGGTGAACTCCTTGTGGGGAGAACAGGTAAGTCTTGGAGCATCCTGTTATAATCTCAAAAATGTTATAGTCTGTGCCATTTTGGAGAAAAGCTTGAGGAATGATACAAGTTGTTTCCTAACAGCTCACAAACTAGAAAACAAATTATAAGAACACCGATGATAATACATGAAAGGTTTTTTTAAGATCCCATGATTTTCATGCCAATTGCATCATTTACTGAAGCCACACTCATAAAAGACTAGCCATACTGATACAGCTCTGGCCCAGAAAGTGAATTCCAACCAGAAGCCCATATTGAATTCAGTGAAGGAAGCATCTCTGAAAGATTTCATTCATTTCTCAAGGAGGAAACTGGGAAATCTATACAGCTACTATGCCTCTTTTCAGCATTGCAGGCAAGACTTTGTCATTCTGTCTACTAAGTAACATCCTGCAAGGAAGGCACAAACAAATCAAATCTAACTTGCTAACACCAGAGCCAAGATTTTTCTCCCTTGAGAATGTGAATGGGGTGGAGTAATTCAGCATGGATGCAAATCTAAGGCCCAGCCTTGCTCTTAATGAAGTCAATGAGATTTTTCTCACTAGATTCAACAGGAGCAGGATCTGGCCTGATGCACATACCTCAGAAATGACTCTTCCAGAAATACAAATTCTCTTTGCTCATACCAAAGCATTCATAGTAAGATTGGACAGCCCTCTGAAGCAGAATACTGGCAGGAGGAAACACTCATAAAAAAATAGAAAACCTTCCCAAAAGCAGCAACATGTATGAAGAATATACTGACCGTTGACAGAAAAAAAGGCTAATAAATTAACACTGTTTCATAACATGATACCTAAGCATTTACAGGAAAAGGGCAAAGGAGTTTTGCTGCCAAAGGAAGAAATTTCTCCAGAAAGTCTAGTCTCTGTGCAGGAGAAAAGAGAATGGATGTTATAACAAAAATGTTGTCTTCTTCTTTCATATGGCTGACTTGGAGCAACAATTAGAAGCCCAGTTTAAGGTTAGTTAACCAGTCTAATGCTCTTGAGGAAAGGGAATGTATATCTGCAATGTCACCATCAAATTTGTATAGCCATCAACTTTGTATAGAGGGCATAGTTCTATTATGTGGTCTGGTCCATAGTTTGATCAGGACTGCCACAGTCATATTTTTGCAGAACTCCTAATATGCCATCTGTGCATCAAGTGACCACGTGAACCATGCCCAGTTCAGATCTGATTTAGAGCCTTCCATGATTTCTGCGGAAGGTCAAAACCAGGAGCCTTTATTGTTGGGTTGGAAATTAGAAGTTTATTCCGAATGGTGGTTTCATTTCATGCTTTCCTCCAAGCTGCTGCACTGTCATGTCCTACAAGGGCTTGTACATGTGTCCAGAAAGGTTTCTGGGAGACCAAGTGTTGAGCTGAGAGGTTCTTTAAATCTCTATGGATGGGGAGGTCTGGACTGTCATTCATGCAGGCGACCTCTCTGTATGTAGCTTCATCACGGCAAATGTCTGGAGAAGCAATATTGGCCAGCAACAGTAACCGTTTAATTGGTATAGATTTCAAGGTGATAGCATGCATTGCAGAACTGAATTGGATATTCATGCATTTGGTATGAGTGCTAGCAGCCAAGACAAGTGCACAGTACTCAGCCATTGAGAAGACCAGTGCCATAGCAGAGGTGCAGACTACTCCAGCAGTGGCACCCCAGCTCATTCAAGCTAATTTTTGCACTATGTTCACTTGTCTCTTAGTCTTTGCAGCTATTTTTCACAGATAATTATTACAAGTTAAGGTGCAGCTGAGTGTCACACTTAGTTAGGATGGAGTTGGATCATGTTGTAATTTTTCTGCAAAACAAGTAACATTGAGATGAGCATATGCTTTGTGTTTGTTGAGGTGAAATGCTGAGAAGATGAACTTAGTTGCATTTGGTCACAGCCTCCACTTGCAGAAATATTCTGCCATTTTTGACAGGTCTAATGTCAGCATGTCTTTAATCTGTTTGAAGGTCCTTGCCTGAGTGGTTAGTGCCTGGTCATCGGCATATGCAAATTTCCTTGAAGAGGTAGCAGGCATACCACTTATATAATACTGCTTATCTCTTATATAAATGTTGAAGAGAGTTCGGGCAAGAACACTTCCCTTAAAAAGGTCATTATTTAGAGTCCTTGGTCTGTTTCCTTTGTCTCAGAGGTAGACATGCATCCATTAGTTGCCCAGAAATGTCTACAAAAGGTGAAGCAGTCTGGTGCATGGGAGAAGGCAGGACAGTTTTTGCAACAGACCATGCTTCTAAACAGTATCGTATGCTGCAGAAAGGTCAATGAATGCAGTGCCGGTCTGAAGGTTGTGCTGGAAGCCACCCTCAATGTTTGTGTTGAGGACAAGCACTTGGTCACAGCAGCTTCAGTGTGGCATAAAACCACCTTGTTCTTAGGGGATGGACACCTTGGCAATTGAGCTAATCCTTCAGAAGATGAGCTACTCCAGTAGTTTGTAAGTTGTACAAAGTAATGATGTTGGCCTGTAGCTCCTGGGATCACTGGCTGGTTTCCCTGGTTTCAGCGGAGCAATAAACATTGATTCATGCCAGATTCAAGGAATTTGGCTGCTCTCCATCACATTTGAATATAGGCACGAAAGCCACTTTTGAGCCATCAGTCTGAGATGGTGGAGGAAATCTGGAGGGATTCCATCTTTCCCTGCAGCCTTCCCTCTTTTTGTTGCAGTCAGACCATCTCTAAGTTCCTCAGTAGAGAGTGTCCGAGAGTTCAAAGCCAGTTGGCCACTAACTCCTTCAGCTGCTGCCTGATGTCCTACTTGTAATACTTGTCAAGTGGTCCCTTTGTGTTCATGACCAGCTTTATGGTGACAGCATCCAGTTTAACCTGCGGGTTCACAGCTTCACTCAGTTGCTCTGAGTTTCCTCAGAAGGTTCCAGGCTCGGCAGCTTGAATGTGTGAAATCCAAGTATTTCACAAATCCCATCCATTTCTGGTGTCTGGTGGTGTCCAGGGACACAAGCAAGGCTGTTACCAGTGCAGGATCCCCGAACTATTGCTATTGTTGGAAGAGGCTCTCACACTCGGAGTTCTAACAAGGGATGTAGGACTCCCTGTATCCATGCAGGATGTTGTTTTTTGCAGCTGTGATGAGAAGAGCTGCAAAGTGATCATACTCCCTTGGCACTGGGGCGATTTGGTGAATGGTTTTTTCAACCTCAGCTGGAAACCTGGACCAGTCTGCCCTGCCATGGTTCTGCCTCGCCACCTGTTTTGACTGCATAATAGGGATTTTGATCCCAACATCGCTGATGGCTGGCCAAGGTAGGCTGTGTGGGAAATCCAAAAGCACATTTCTAGATACAAGGAAAGGGGCAGCATCCCTGTTAGTCTAAATGAATGTGAGGTTCAAATTATAGCCCTGTCCCCACCTCGCAGACCTTAAAGTACAATGTTTAGCATTGTTCACAAGCTGTACATCCTCTGCTGACATCCAGTCTGTAAAGGCTGTCCTGATTTCATCATTGGCTTAAGACCAGTGTGGCAGGCATGCCGGTAGCAGCCCAGCTTGGTGGTTCAAAAGGGCTCCGAGCCATTGGTGGAACTTTCCCACCAATCAGGAGACGATGGAGGAGAGGCTGCCCCACCCCTGCCCAGGGTGAGGGAAGGAGCCTGGACCTGGGTGAGGACCCTACTGCCCCTCACCCTGACTGGTCCTTTTTGCAATCCATCCAGGGGTGGAGCCTCCAGAGGCTATAAAAGAACAGCGTGCCCGGCTCATGGACACTGCTGCGAGGGATGGAGAAGAGGAAAGATGGCCTAAAGAAGAGCTGGGAAGAGCTGCCCAGTGGAGTGAATGTGGTGGCCCCACAAGAGCCTGAAGACCCCTTCTCATTACCGGATGGGGAGCAGTGAGAAGTGCAGCCCACAGCAGCGCCGCTGAGAAGCACCACAGTGGTGCACAGCTCAGTGCATGGGGTGAGACCCTGGAGGCTGTATGAGGCAGCTCGGGTCCACCCCTGGTGTGCGGCCAGAGGCACAGCGCATGGGGCAGTGTATGGGGTCAGTGTATGGGGAAGCTTGGGTCCACAACCCCTAGTATGAGGCCAGGGGCCCAGTGCAGGTGGTGCTGCACAGAGGGTCTGGGAGCAGATCAGGGCTCTGGGAGCCAGATGAGGTGGCTTGGGTCCGCAATCCCTGATACAAGGCCGGGGTCAGTGCACAGTGAGGTCCAAGTGGAACTGAGGACCCAGAGCTGTAAGAGGCAGCTTGGGCCTTCAACTCCTGGCATGAGGCCAGGAAAGCTCAGTGCAGGTGATGCTGCACAGAGGGTCCAGGAGTGGACCCAGGTCCTGGAAGCTGCATGGGGCGGCTGGGGCCTGCACTCCCCTGGCAAAAGGCCAAGCAAATGAACCCCAAGCCTTGCACAGAGAGCCCTGGCATGAACTGAGATCCTGGAACCCAGCAAGGCGCTTTGGGGCTGCAACCCTGGACAAAGGAGTTAAGCCAGCAGTGCAAACCACAGTGCACAGGGCCACCAGGGCCAGCAGGCCCAGAAGGAGAAAGAAACTGTTGGAGCCTCAGCAGAATCAGTCACTCACTTGGGGAGAGACAAGGACCCTCCACCCTGCTCCCTGGAGTATGAGTTCCCAGGGAAGAGGATTTCCACCAGGTGGGCGGGGGAGGGAGGAGTCCACCTGTGTCAGTGGAGCTGACCCTTCAAGGGGAAGCCTAGACGGGCAGGGTTTATATTATAGTTTTTTAGGGACACTTTGGCTGGGCTGGGGAAAACCTAAAGGGCACAAGGGGAGTTTCTTCCCCTTTCCCCCTCCCCCTCTCTCCCCCCCACCCCAGCTAAGGGAATGCAGCCAAGGCTCCAGAATGGTCTGGGCCTTGGGGGGGGGGGGGGGGGGGGGGTTAATAAAAATTAGCTATATTCAAAGGGGGTTATGCCTTTTATATTATGAATAGGCATCCTGTATTATATAGTTTATATTTTATGTTTTATGAGTGCGAGTTGATAAAGTCTAAACTGAAGAGGTATATTAAAATCATTAATCTGATATAATGAGGCTAAGTAGCAATAGAGTATGCATGTATTATATGTATATTTTAATGTTTAAGTAGATTTGGATCTGATAGAACGTAAAGTTGTAAGACAAGTATTGAAAATTAAATATAGTTCTTAGTGGGATAGTTACCTGTATCCTGAGGGGAATATAGGACTATGTAAATATTACCTATATTCTTGATAGTGTAAATGTTTTGTTATATATGTATATTCTTGTGACACCCTTGTTGATATTTATGGTTTACTTCGATTTACCTGTTTGCTATTTATTCTAGGTTAGTAAATTTCCTGTGTAGTGTGAAGCTGTTGAGATGGGGTAATCCTTTAGTTGCTATTTATAGAATATAGTATTGTATAAGTGATCATATATTGTATATGTGTTTATTAACATTATTTGTCTGTAAATCTTATATATAGTAATAAATTTGTATACAGTTAAGATGTAAACTGTGGATCTGACTGTCTATGGGGGAGGGAAAACTGCATGTAGCCAGAAGTTCTCCCACCACAAAGCACCTGCCCTGCCAACATCTCCCTTCAACTGGAGAAGGGAGTATACAACCAGGTACACCCAGGTAACACCTCCGTTCCATATGATGACTGTTGAAGTCTCCGACATATACAGATAAGTGTTCAGGAGTCGGTAGGGCTGGATGGGGCCATTTTTCATCGGATGGCTTCTAAATGTTAACAGCTATCCATTTACCAAGCTTGATGTATGTCATGCTAATGCCTTGATTTTCAGTGGACAATAGTTTTGTGTAGTCAGATATCTCATTCTTCACATAGACTGCAAGACCATATTTTGGGTTGTAAATGTTGGTGGCAAGCTTATAGCCATCTATCTTATAGAGGCAGGCTTGTTCCTTGCTCTTAACATGGGTGTCCTGAAGTGCTAGGATATCAGTCAAATTTGTCTTTAGCATCTTTCCCAAAGTCACACTTGGCTCTCAAAAGACCCTCAACATTCAGTTGGCAGATTCATGTCCCAAGGCCTAATCTTCTGAATGAAGGACAATTAAAAAGGCCCTTAAAAGGGCTTTTTTTATTTCTATGGTTGTTGCTCCATCGACCAATAGGCCATTGGGCATCCAGTTGTCATTGTGATGACATTAGTTGTTGATGTTCCTATTTTGGACTTCCATGTAGCAGGGTGGGCCATGAGCAAGCTATCATCTTCCAGCCCATACTTCAAAAATGTTCAGTCCTGGCTTAACAAGTTTCCCAGCCTGGCTTCCCATCAGGCTCTGACCACCTCAACCTCACTTCTGGACTTTCTGGGTCCTTCTTCCTCACAGTTATCTCACCTGCCACAACTTGATATTATAGTTTCATAGGGAGGGTACCCCCAGGAAGCAGATGCAAGTTTTGGGGTTGGTCCTTGTCTGAACTCAGGCCCTTCTAAGCCTTGCGTCACTTTTAATCTGGCTGGATCCTGCTGCCTGCACCATGACCCTAGGTTCTTGGGTTTCTGCTCTAGCCCCTCACTGGCCCTGAGCCACTTGGCCCCTAGGCACACCCCTGGCAGTCACAGGAATTATGCTCCCTGTGCTCACTCCCCATGTCTGCAGATATCCAGTCCTCCGACAAGCCACAGTTGAATGTATCTGGACTTCTGCATGTATTCAACATCCCAGGGTTCAGGGCCCCAGAATCTCTCTGAGCTGGGTGCCTCTGCCACACCCCAGTGGCCTCCAATCCACCCCTTATATCCACACTGGTCCTCTGGTTTAAACATAAATAAAAAACATGAGCATCTGCTCTGAAAACACCAAGATCACCAAGCTCACTGTTTCCTTGTCATGGTTAATCTCACCCCACAGTAGCACTAACACAAAGGTCAGAGGTACTTAGTCTTCACTGCTCCAGGTGCAGGGTCCCATCCATCCTCCTGTGACACAGTTTTCCACCTGTAGGCTGCCCAGGTAGATTCTGCCCAGGGGATCTGCCTCCTCCAGCTCCTATAATCTGACTGCCTTTCTGGGAGCCTTATGAGTTGCCCCAAGCCTACCAATTGCTATCTGCACCTGGGGTCAACAGCTACTTTACTTAAGGCTCCCTTTGTCAGTATGAGACAGTTCAGAGGAGTAGGGATGGCCTGTGGGCTCCAGGCCCCTCCACCCTTCAGTAAAGGGGCAAGACCCTATTACAGATGTATAAATGGAAATGAAGGGAGAAAAGGAAAGCCAGGGCATGAATAAGGATTGTGAGGGGGTGGACCTAGGAAAAGGGGCAAAGAGCAGCAAAAGGAGGAATGAAGCTGAAGAAACAGACAAAGTTAAAAGGAATGAATGAGGAAAACAAAGAGAGACCCACGGACTAGCAAACTTAGCAAAGTTTCACCTTGTGTTACATCATAAGGTCTCTATGGGCCTTAGAAGTTACCTTTTTTGTGCAGTCAGTGCCCCTGAAAGTGCTCTACAGCCATGCCATGATAGACGTACATGGCTGCACAGCACTTTTAAAGTGGCTTCTCATGTGAAAAATTAACCCACCTTAAATGAGGTATCAGACGAAGGTGCTCTAAAGTAGAGCAGCTTTGGGACTTGTGTTCCCAAGGGTTAATTTGTCATACGATCGGGACTGGACTACATCAGCCCAGCCCCATCCCCCAGGCTGTCAGCAGGAAGGAAGGGGGCAGAGGAGAGGAGGAAGCTAAAAGTAGCAAGATGCTGGCTAGGGTTTGCCCAGTCTGAGCTGCAATGGAGGGTGGAGGGGGCAGGTGGTTTCGGAGTCCCCCACCTCATACCCTAGGGCAGGCAAACCCCAGCCAGTGTCTTGCTGCTGCTGCTTTTCTCTTCCCCTGCTGCTAACCGCCCTGGAGTGGGCGTGAAAGGGGGCAAGGTTGGAAAAAGGAGTGGCTCCTCAGCTGGCTGCTCACCTGCAGGCAGGCTTGAAGCCCCTCTGACCCAACAGGCAAACATCTATTGAGTTGGGGATGGGGGTGTTCTAACTCATGGTGCTTTATGTAAAGTGCCATAAGTTAGAGCGGGGGCCTGCACATCTGTCAGCACCCTATCTGGGGCAATCCCTTTTTGAAGTATGGGTCCCACAAGCTGATATGGAAAAGTGGATGGATAAGGGTATTGTACATGTAAAACAGCTTCTAGTAGGAAATCATATTAAATTCTTTCCTGAGTTATGGGATGAAGGTAACCTTCCAAAACCAACTAAATGGTAATATATGTGGTTGCAAGTATTAGAAAATCAGTTTGGACTTGAGGCTGTGGGTGTAGCAAATATACCAGATATATTATTTTTTTGCCTTGAGATCTGTTTCTCTTCCACATCCCTTGCCATCACTGTATGAATATATAATGTAAGACTATTTACTATAATACAGACTATTTACAACTGAAGCAGAATGAAGACCTAGGTATTCCATATGACAGAATCCCAGTGGAAATTAGCAATTCACAGCATTCAAACATCAACAAGTGATCTTGGACTTTATCTTATACAACAAAAATAATTTTTCATCTATACTTCGCTCCCTCTAAACATAAAAATTAAATATACTTCCAGTAAATACATGTTGGAGATGCAATGCACTGCAAGCATCATTTGGTCACCTGTTTTGGTTATGCCCTATTATCAACTCTTTTTGGAAAGAAATCATACCTACAGTTAACAGGGTTTTGAACACGGCATGGATACCTTTGGAAGAGTAGGACACCTCCAAAGGTAAAATGGTTGCAATCTGGTACAATGAGATGGCACAGCTGGCATGTATGGAAAGAGTCACACTTAGCAGGCTAAACTGCTTTAAAATGTTTAATGCAATCCAGAAAGAATTCTTGGAGTATTTTGGTGATTAAAATATTAGTCCTTGCATACTTTTCTTCTATCCCTCCCCCTTCTTCTACCTCACCCTCTTTTGATTGTTCCTTTCCCCTTTATTACTTATTGTGACAGACATTTACATAGTTCATATATAGTTGATAAATATATTTCTGAAGTTTCTATTACATTTACAAAAATAAGAGAGAGAGAGAGGCATCCAGGGAAGGCTGAGAAAGAATGAGAAGAGTAAAAAAAGGCTAGGAAACCTCCCTGGCCACAGCCTGACTCACCCTTGCCAGATCCATTAGCATCTCCTTTTCACGGCAGATTCCAATTCTCTTCCCTCACAGAAGCAGCAGATAATAAACAAGTCTGCCAACAGAATAAGCAAAACATTAGGATGCCTGCTGGACCAATCAGGGCAATGCAAATGGAAAGAACACATCAGTTCCCATTATTAATATGTTCTATATTAGTGTCATTATAGATAATTACATGAATTGGTTTCACAGCCTGAGCCTTCCTTGGCCTGTTCCAAACAGTAATCCCAGTGATTCATGACCAGTGGTTACATAACATGGATTGTCAACGAGTTAATTGTGCACATGGAAAAGGCTCTCAAGATACATGTGTGTACAGTGAGTCACTTTAGATTCTCTGGGTTGACATTTGCATCCTGGGCCAAGTTTGCCTGTGATACACAGGCATTTCTTGTGAGGTTTCCAGATTGCACAGGATGGGTATTGACACTAGAGCATACAGGGTAAGGGGGAAAAAGGTGCCCCTCAGATATCCAGTTTCTGCTTAGAGTAGCAAATTGCCTTACCACAGCAAAACATACAAGAATGCAGGCAGACCCTCCACGTATAGAAGCTGTGCTCACAGGCTGGAAATAGAAAAAAAAAAAGAGCAGCACAAAGCCCAGAAAGGAATGGTTGTGACATTAGAGGGACTGAAATGAGGAGAGATTTTACTTCCACTCCACAAGATAGCAAAGAGTGTGATAGAGAGAGATTCCCTTAAGTTCTAAAGAACCATAAAAGGACTTTCCTTTCCACAGCAAAAAAAAAAAGACAAAAGCACACAACCCTGGGACAAGTAAAAGATACAGCAGCAACAGCAGTAGGACATGGAATCATGTCTGAAGCTGAATCAGAGAAGAGCCAAGGAGACATAAATAATCCTTGGCAGGTAATGGGGAAGAATGACCTTGAAACATGGGGAAGCCACATCAGCAGAACATCCATGGTGTATTGTAACTACCACTGGCAAAGACCAAAAATCCCTGTCCTTGCACAGCTTGTCACACCAACAGAGATGTCTTTATTTGATTTGATTTGCATCACCTGTCAAGAAGGCATTGCAACAGAGAAGAGCAAGCCAGGCATGGCCATGCCACCTCCACCTCCTGGACAGTGTCAGAAATAGGAGCAGGTTCTAGAAGAGAATTGACAACTCTCTCCCTCTGCCTGTCTCAGGACCCGAGTAAGAGATAGGCCACCTCTCCTGAGCGAGGCAGACTCTGAAGGCAGCCACTCTGATTTCAGCAATCTCCTACCAGATCTTCAGTAAATCTTTTCCAAAAGAGTTACAAGAATGAGGACTTCTCCTGACCACAATCATGCCTTCTGCAGTAAATGAAAAGCAGTACATGAAAGAGGCAGAAAGAATGTAAACTGGCCAAAACTGGGGGCAAACACATTTTTTCACTGCAAAAAGTTTGTTTGGATCAACTGAAGCAATTTGTGAATTTAGCTAGGTTTGTGTGAATTATTTCAGTCAAAAAAAGGTGGGGAAATATCCAAAAAAGTAAAAAAATTGAATAGAGACTTTTATGTCTTGCTTGTTTTTAATTTTTAACCGGTGTTTTGCTTCAAAACTTGCTTAATTTTAATTTTTCTAAAAAGCATAATTTTCCTCCTTAAAACCTACCAAAATACTTTTGCCAATCTGTTTTTTTTTCAGGTTTCTGTTTCAGCAGAGAAACTGGAAATAACTGGGATCAATCCAAAATGACTCTTTTCTCCTCATTTTTAGGTTCACTGAGTAAACTGAAAAGGCAATTATTTGCCCAGCTCTAAAAAAACCCAAACCACAACTAATGTCAGCAGCAGCAATTGAGGATGATTTCTACCATGGCTCATTAATGGGGCTTGAGGTGACTTAAGAGTCCAATCTTTGAGCCACAGAGCTGTCCACAGAAGTTGCAGGCCTTTCTGAAGAGGAGAGTAGGTCGTGATTTCTCTCCTTTTCCTTTCTCTGCTCTCTCTTCTCTGCTTTGAGGGCAAGATGCTTTACCTCAAAGCAGGCTGCCACTTGGTTGAGGTTGCAGCACTACTGGAGCTGGTTAGCAGCCAGTTCCTCCCAGCTTTTGATATCAGGATCCATTTTCTTGAGGTATACCTTCAATATGTTCTTTTAGCATTTCCTCTGGCTGCCATGAGATCTCAGGCTGCAATTAAGCTGGGAGTAGAGCACTTGCTTTAGGAATTTAAAGTCAGGCATCCACATACAGTGTCAGGTCCAGTGAAGTTGATGCTTGAGCATCATTGACTCAATGCTGGTAACGCTGACTTCAGCAATGTACTCACCCAGTGGTAAACAAGACTGATGCACAGACAACCAACAAGGGAATCCTTCAAAGTCATCATGTCCATTCAGGGCTGTAGGCACAGACAAGAACCTGCTGCAAATGCAGACAGTATTGAAGGCATCATGGGAACATACCTGTGTATTTAAGATGGGATTTATATGGGCAGTCAGGGCCGATTCCTGGATTGTTTCTGACAGTAATATCACTCAGTTTTACTGCAGCCAACCTTCTTTTTTATGGGACAGAATCTTTTAGACTGGCTCCCCACAGAAACAGTGCAAGAAGTCCTCATATATACTGACCAATGTACTTACACCCATTCCAGCAGTTCCCAAGCACCTGATAATGATTCTTCTGTCATTCCTATTCACTCGTAATTCTTGTCATGTTACTTAAAGCCTGATATAGACACTGAGAAAGGTGTTCTCCTTGTCTGTGACCCTCTATCTGTGGACCATATCAGCCTCGCCGTGATTATGGCCACTGGGGTTCACAGCTGCTAACAATGGTACTCTCTTTTATTCATCCTGCACCATAGTGAAATTAGTAAGAGTAATGTAAACGTAAGGAGTGTCTAAGGTGGGGCTTCCCAACCTCTTCCTCAGCATGACCCCATTTAAACACTGGAATTTTTATGTAACCCCAAAATGATGCAGGCAAGAGCAACAAGGAATCAAATTTCCACTTTCGTATCTTGCACTCCTTTCATTTCTCGTTCTCATCCTGGTCATTAGTTTTACTGCTAGAACTGAAAGCAGAAATGTTTTGGAGAAAAACATTCACATTTGATTTCTCTGACCTGTAAAACGTATTTCAGCCAGCCAGTATCAACATACTGATTTTACATCAGCTTCCTGTAACATCTTGCTTTGGAGCTACAGCTGTCATGAATGGACGAATAACTGCCATGCGTGAGAGTTGCATATACATAAACAAGAAGCGTATTCATCATAATTGGTCAACACTGTCGAGCATCTTTGCTACCCCGTTTTTTATGCAAGTTTGGATACTGTTGGTCTAAGGGCAACTCTAATTTGCACTCATGTGCTTGGTTAGGGCATGAGAGAAGATATAGCACAGTAGGTTGGACCTACCTACTCCTCTACTTACCACAGCTGTAGCATTTGGGCCCTGTGGGCATCAGGTTTGCAGTAAGGGATGCCCCATTCTTGTACTACGAAAGCATGTTGGCATGACATATATACCACTGCAGCAGTATTTTAGTGCATCAAACCCTCTATTTCCAGTGTCTTGTACACCAGAGGAATAACTGGGCAGGTGGACCTTCCCATTTCTATTTGTTACTTCTTTAGCTTAGCACACCGGACAGACCAGCTTATAGGAAAATATCTCTTGGGGACCGTGCAATGAACTCCAGTTCCTCCCACACCAGTGCTGACAAATCCACAGTTAATGTGCATGCAGTGCTTTGAACATGTAAAGCACTATATAAATGCTAAGTATTACTATAATGTTCCCCTCCTTGTTGTCAGTTCCCTCACTAACACATGTACACCACCTTCCCCACCTCCCTTTTTAGCACATTCACAGCATCAGAAAGTACCCTGTTTTCATACACCATGGCCTTTGCCATCTGATCCTTCAGCCCTCAGAAGCTTTAAATAGTCAGCATTATTATGAAGGCATGTTAGAGCTTGTTCCTAATCACTCCAGGAATAATCCTTGATAGCTCATTGAGTGTATGTGCGTGTGTCCCTGTAACAATGTGTCCCAGCCCTGGCCCTGCTTGAGGTCACTCCTCGAAAAGGAGTCAAAGCCCAGTTCCTGATAGATGAATTAACTGCATATCACAGGAGACCCATACAGCACTGGCGCCATAGTTTCGTCTCTCAATGCTATCTATGTGTACAGTAAAGCTCTTTTCAGAGAATCCCTAAAATAAGAACTTACCTTCAGAAAAGAACAGAATGATCACATAGTGATCTGATAGAGTTTTGCCCAGGCTCTTTCTTTAATTGTGAGGGCACAGAAAAAAAATGCAGCAAACCAAAGGACCAAAAAAAAAAGCATTCATTCTCACTGCCTCATGGGCTTGCTCTTTTACATGGTACACAATAATTCCAGTGTTGCATGCTGAAAGGCAAGCCACCTCTTCTACTGTGGGTATAAATCTCTATACAGAATGTCTGCCACCAAACTGTTTTCACACTAACTATATTTCTTTAAAAGGCCAAAATAAAAAAGGAAAAGGAAGAAGTAATATGTTTCTTACTAACCCAATTTCCTGTGGGTTGCAGAATGTCTGTGATGTCAGTGTAATCCAGGCAGAGAAGCAGTGTAGGGGAACCTATACAGAGAGCATTCAATATGAGGAGAGACTAAATAGGTCAGGACTTTTCAGCTTAGAGAAAAAGATGAGGAGAGATATGGGGGTCTATAAAATGAAAGATGACTGAGGGGAAGAAATGCTAGGGACCTATAAAACAGCATGGAGAAAGTAAATAAGTATTTACTACTTTTTCTTTTCCACAATACTAGAACTAGGGGACATACAAGGAAATTATTAGAAGGCAGGTTTAAAACAAAGGGAAATTATTTTTCCCACTATGTAATCACAGGAAAATAGGGCTAGAAGGGACCTCATGAAGTCATAGAGTCCAACCTTCTGTTCAAAGCGTCTGAGTTCCCCAATTAACTTGGGGAACTCATTGCCATATGTTACAGCAGCTGATCATTTAATCAGGTTCAAAAGAGGATCGAAGAAATTTATGAAGTAAAGGACCATCAGTGGTTATTAAACATTATAGTTAAAGTTGCAGACTTTAAATGAGGACTTCTTAGGTCCCTGAAAATGCTGGAAGCTATAAGGGCAGAGGGGCAAGGGAAAGCTCAGTCTGGACAGTTCCTGCATAAATACTCTTACCATCTGCCCCGTGGCACTGAGAGGGGCAGGATACCAGGCAAAATGGTCCCGGGTCTAAACCAATCTGGCCTTTCTTAAGTCCTTTGGCTTCTAGGTGCAACTACACTGGGTGTGTCTACACAAGATGCTTCACTGCACAGTAAAGTTAATTATCCTATAGTAAGTGTCTGCATCTACACATGCAGATGCTTACTGCGCAGTAATTGGCTCTAATCGCAAGTAAATTTGCTACCTGCAAATGCAAGTAGCAAATTTACTTGACATTACTTACTGAGCAGTAGCACACATGTAGATGTTTGATCAGAAGCAAATGTGCTCCTGTTCAGCCAGGCAGCAGGGGGTGGGAGTTTGCTCCCAGCCTCCAGGAGCTGCCTGCTGCCAGGGTGGGCTTTGCCACTGAAGCCTGGGCAGGGACAATGTCCCACTGCCCTGGAAGCAGGGAGCTCCTAGCCTCCACTCCACAATCATAGGGTCAGGGCTGGCAGATCCTTATCTCCCAGCCTGTGTCCCACAGTCATGAAGCCAGGACTGAAAGATTCTTATCTCCCAGCACCAGCCCCATGGCCATGGGGCCAGAGCTGGGAGATCCTTATCGTCCAGCGCCAGCTCCGCAACTATGGAGCTGATGCTGGGAGAGAAGAATCTCCCAGCAGTGGCCCCGTGACATGGAGCTGCTGTTGGGAGTGAAGGATCTCCTAGCAACAGCCCCATTACTGCAGAGGTGGCACTGGGAGCAAAGAATCTCCCAGCATTGGCCCAGTGACTATGGTGCAGGCACTGGGAGAAAAGGATCTCCCAGCCTGGGTCCTACAATTGCAGGGTTTGGACTGGGGGGATAAGGATTTCCCAGCATTGTCCTCCCAGTAGGGTAGCCATCATAGAGGACAGTCCTGTTGTCCTCTGTCCTCTATTGATACAAAGCCTGACACCTTTATGACACCTTTCTTCAAGAGAAAAATAGAGGACATAAAGATGCTGGGTTTTGTATCAATAGAGGACAGAGGACAGAATAGCAGAAAACCAGAATGTCCTCTATAATGGTCACCCTACCTTCCAGCCATAAGGCTTGGGATGAGAGAGAAGGATCTCCCAGCCTGGGTCCCGTGACCGCAGGGCTCAGGCTGGGAGAGGAGAATCTCCCAGAACTGATCCTGCGACTGTGAAGCTGGAGCTGGGAGATAAGAGTCTCCCAGGACCTGAGATCGTGGAGCTCCTTGCTGCTGGGGCAGGGGAACATTGCTCCCTGCTGCCGGGGCAGGCTCCACCACCAGAGCCCGGGTCAGGGCAATGTCCCAGCCCCCACTAGGGGAGCCTAGAGCGCCCCTTGGCTGCTGCAGGGGCCTGATGCAGGGCCTCAGGGAGCAGGAGCAGTCTGCTGCTAGAAGCAGCAAATATGCTCCCACATCCCTGAACCTGTAGACCCATATCTGGAAGAGTTTACTCTCAAGTAATTTACTCAAGACTTAACTGCTCCTAGATTATTTGCACGTGTAAATGCACCCACTGTGATATAAGGATAGTTACACTCAGATTATGCCTCGTGGAGAGTTCAGCCTGGGACAGCCTATGCTTTGGAGATTAAGCACTGATAAAAGACAAACAGACAGGCAGATGTTCATTAGTCTGGAGTTATAGAGGCCCTCTCCAACTTCATGGGCAATAAGGAAGAGTTCTCCTGATCTGGGCTCACAGAGTCTGGTACTAGATTCTGATGATATTGAGATATAGGCACTAAGGGCTTATCCACACTACCTTCACGTCTAGCTCAGCAATGCCACCATGAAGCATGCCTAGCCTACTTCCTCTGCACTGTGCACTTCAAATCCCAGAATGATGCAATGTAGCGCACTTGGAGAAACCCTGAATGAAGCTTTGAGATTCTCTGTCTTGGGAAAGCTTACTGCTATGTACTTAGGGCCACTCTAAGCTGGCTATGGTGTTGCAGTTCTGAGATCTCATGTGTGGAACAGGAATGAATGGGTGAGAATGTGCTTCACAGAAGGGCTCCCAGAGTCTGCACAAAGGCAGTGCAGGCAAGCGCTAAAACTCTGAAGTGATAAGTACCCCAAAAATGTCCATTAGAGGCATCTCAGGACACAACTGCCATTTAGTCATATTTCCACACTGTCTGTCATCGCCAAACAGTATATAAGTCATTCTGGGTGGGCTTGTACTTTTGATGAAGTAGCTCAATTTCCATAAGCCCAAAGCACAGGGATTGTATGGAGAAGTTGGCAAACACCAAAATCAACAGCAGAGAAGATTCAGATAGGGCAGGACTGGGCATAAGGTCATCAGTCAAACCCCAGAGAAATCTTTGGTGAGAGAGATCCTGCCAGCAGCCCTCTGAAAACACCAAACAGATCACAGGGAGAGAATTATAATGGATGCCACTGGAATTAGTGGCAACTGACTGCTGTTACGTGACAGGGGTGCTAACATTTTGTTACCTTAAAGAATGTCACGATTCAAGGGGGGGCAAGTGTAAATGCCAATGTTTTTATATAGTTCCCATTTGTCACAGGTGTATTGCATGGCCCTGGCACTAAACTAAATTCTAACAAAAATGGAATGAACATCAACGCCTGTGCCTTGAAAGGAACCTGGTGAGAACCAGAAGAGGCACTGGTGGCACTTTCAAAATTGCCTTGAAAGCCTGAGGAACTAAGGATAAATCAGAAAGGGTGAAATGTTCTACCCCACTGCATATGCTAGGTCTTGAGACACTGGAGATTTAGAGTGTACTGCAGCAGGCACATAAGGGGGATTACAAACAAAGGCACGTAAGGGGGATCACAAACAAAGTCATCCACAAAGACCTTGACACATGCAAGAATGTCACTTGGGAAAGGCATTTTTCCATACACAGAATTAGCTTTGGTTAGCAACCTAATAGAAAGAGCTAATAAATAATATTACTAATACCTAGTTTCCATCACAGCTTGCAACCATCGTTCTCATAGGGCTCATTATCCCCATTTTACAGATGGTGAAACTAAGATGCAGAGGCTTGCTCAAAATCACCGAGAAGCCCAGTGGCAGCACCAAAAATGGGAACCCTTCACGGTGTGAGTTCCCTTCAGGTTTCTGTGCAATAGGCCTTAATGTTTAAGTCATGGGAATTCAAACATGTAACACATGGGCTAATCAGAGATCCAGGAATTTATGGCATAACTGAAAATCAGGTCAAAGCCAAGTAAAACCAGGTCAAAGCTTAGTTACTACAAGTAACAGATTTGACTTTACAACGAACACTGTCTGTTTGCAGGACTAATGAAAACAGTGCTCCTCAAATCAAAGCGTCGGCAGGCACTGAAAGAACTAAAGTATGTTTAATTAAAAATGCACACCCAGGCACCAAGCCATAATCCGCTGGTAAACAGTCAGCAGAGAGCAGATCTCCTTGCAATAGCTGGGGAAACAATTGTAACAGAACACAAAGGTGCATGTCACAAGGGAATGCTGCAGCACAAATGCAATAAAAGAAACTGTCCTAAAACTGTCCTGTGCTACTCTGCACAAACAGCAGAGAAATGCAGAAGAAACATTTCTCAGAATACCCATGGATGAGAAGGCTCTGATTCTGGTGACAAGATAGAGAAAGAGTTCCTTGCCGAGTATCTTAATAAACTTAGAAACCAGTATTTGATAGCAGTGTGTGACACTAAGAACAAACTCAAAGGGAAATTTTTAAAGAAACCACCTGTAAGAGCAATATCATTTGGGTAAATTTATACTAGATTAATTACAAACAGCCAATATTAAAACTGATCACTCAACAGGCACAAAATGAACCCCTAACCCACATCAATTTACTTGTACAAGTCCAAACACCACTCAATAGAGTTTGAAATAGAGAAACAGGAAGCTCTTGTGAGCTCTTGAGTGCTTGGCAAATGCTGGTGATGAAATAAATGAATGCATACATTTTCTACTGAGCTAGCTACAAAAGATATTCTTAAAGAATTTGATGAGTGGTATATAAAAACTAGGATGAACTAAGGATAGTATAAAGCATATTAATTTAGAACTCAGCCTCACAGTGAAAATATATGCACCACACAAAGTCCCAATATCACTGAGAGACAAAGTGAAAGCTCACCTTGACCAGATGGTAAAAGAAGATGTTATAGATTCACCAGGATACAAACCAATCAACCACCACTACCACCAAGAGCAAAAACTAATAAGTGGAATAGTTATAGAGATCCAATAGATTTGAGGAAAGCCACCATATGTAAATGCAGCCCCAGGAGGAGGTTATGTCTAGATTTCAAATTGCAAGAAAATTTTCAGCTTTGGATTCATGCTTCTTAACGCTGCGGCCATGCAGCATTAAGATTTTTAAGTGGCAATTCATTGACAAAGAACCATTATTACATTCTTGATAGGCTATCACCAGGAAAAAAACAGTGATCTGAAAGAGTAAATATGTATGGGGGCTACAGAAATGAAACTGTTGCATACAATAGGGTAACCATTGCTTCATGTCATCATGCAACACAGACACAAGGTGAGAAAAGTTAGCTAGAACCTACAGGGCCTATATGGGCAATCATAAAAGTATAAAGAGAGAAAGTCAATGAAGTTGTATTCCGGATGCATATGAATGCTGTCACTGGAGATAAGGATTTTTGTGGAGCCAGGATTTAGTATGCAGAATGCATTAAAGATATGAAACAGCCAGCAGAAAGCACTGAACTCCCAAGCAGTTTTTCACTGCTCTCTGTGCTAGGTGGGAAGGACTGCCTCTTTTGAATGGACTAGTACTCAGAATTAGGTTGTAGGGTCTGTTTGTTTCTTCTGTGCATTGTGATGTGTTGCCCACCTTGAGTAACAAAGTATAACCACTGTCAATCATAGTGTGTTTGCTACTGCATTTCAGATGAGTTAACAGCAGATGTGTTCCCCAAAAGTTGTTATGGCAATTGTATTTGATGTGGCATGTCCCACAAGAGGACTTTACTATGCATAATCAAAGTAGGATTAGCATAAAAGTCGAGGGAACGTGCCAGAAGGAAAGAATTTTAGATTCCAAAACAGAAAGTTACTAGCAGTCTGCCAAAGTAAGTGCTCTGCCTTCCACACTAAACTTTTGCAAGAGGCAAGGCTTTCTTAGAGTGATACCTTTTATTGGACCAACTGTTTGACTGGGATAGAGTTAAGACAAGCTTTCCAAAGCAAGACATTCTTCGGCAGGATCATCCCAGCTACAACACTCTTACGCGAAACTTTTATCATTATAAACAACCATGAGAGTAGTCACACAAGAAGAACAGACAAGAGTTACATAATACAAAGGAGGAAAATATCTTTCTGGATAAGTCTGTATAGTACAATGTAGTACCAGATGGAGATGTTTAAGCTAACTTGCAGGAGTATCAAAATCAGAATGGTCATAGCATGGTGTTTTCCCTACCTCAATATACTCTGCTTGTTTGCAGAGCTAATTAGCTGAGGCTAAGGATTGCATTAATGCAGTTATATTGCTTCAGATTCCCAGTACATCTCCTTTAATTTGATTCAGGTATCTCTATACAATACTGTATCGTGCCTTGTAGACATACCTTCTGTTTCTTGAGGACATCCAAAAATGCTATAGACAGAACTTGGTAGAAATAGCGCTCCCTTGTCCTTTTCATTTTTATCAATGCAATAATAGCTACTGATATCAATGAATGCTGACTTTGACCAGCAGAGGTATTACATTTCTAGAACTCTGATTCACCCCAGCTGACTGGCACTAACATGCCTATGCATCATGTGTGTTTCTTACCAATGGCAAGAGATGCCACCGTTTGGAAAATAGAGGCCTCTCATTGTTCAACAGCAACAGCGGACATGAGATACGAAAGCCGCAACCTTCTCCGATGTCTTCCACAAGACTCCTGCTGTGACACCTACAGACTCACCTGGGGCAAGCTAGGCAGGAGGGAAGAGAAGAATACTGCAGGATGTATGATTATATATCCCTCTACCACAAACCAACCCTGAAACAAACTAAATGACCTCAGTACCCATAGGTGCTGACTTCGTGGGTGCTCTGGGACTCAGGCACCCACAAAAAAAAAAAAAACAGGTGCTCAGCACGCATGAGTCATTTCAGGTGAGCCAAACTGATGCAACGCGCTGCCTCTTCTAGGCATGCGTACTTTGCGCAGGGCTTGGCACATGAATGCAAAAAAAAAAAAAAAAAGCACCCACTGGCAAACACTGAAGTCGGCGCATATGTCAGTACCTACTGCCTGAACATATAGCCAGTCTATGCACAAATATGGCAGTGTTGCTGTTAGCCAGTCTTCTCTCCTCCAACTGTGCACACTTGGATCCTTAGACTTGTTGCATACGAATTTGGGGATGCTGAGGGTGTACAGCACCCTCAGCACCCTTCCTGGATGTTTGTACAGCACCAAACACAATGATGCCCTGCTCTAGTCAGCACCTCTAGGTGCTACACCAATAGGTATGTAATGAATAATGCTTTCAAACATGATAGAAAGTTATTTGGGAGTCATTTCTAATAGGCAGAAAATCAAGGGAAGAGTGTGTGATTTTTTTTCCAAATCCTTCTCCTTCTAATAGAGTTCATTGTGCTGAAAACCCACCATCCTGAAGGGTTGTGTGTTATGAGAAGAAAAGAGGAGGAGAGAGTAGGTGGTGGGCCCCCAAAAAGAGCTGTCTAACCCCAAACTGCCAGTAGGGGTCATGTGTGTGACAGGAGTGACCTGTGTAATAGCTGCCACATCCTCTCTCCATTGTGCAAATGAAAGCTCTCAATGATCTAAAGCCTTTTCCATCTCTAGCTACCATGAGCCTAAAATTCCTCCTCCTCCCCATCCCAATTGTGGCACCTTGCTTACCCTCGATGCGCAGTGACTTTCTCATTAAAAAGAAAAACCTCATCTGAACTTCACAGGGCACATAGACCCGCCCTACAGAAATGCAATGCCTCATGGAGGGACACCCAGAAGGGATGAAAACTTGTTTCCCCTTCTTCTTCCTCCATCCCCTAGCCCCCAGCCCCGAATCTGTCTGAGTGTGTGGGCTTTTTACAGTGTCAATTAACTGCATGCTGGTGCAGAGGTGGGGAAACGATGCCTGGAGATCCCCATCCAGCTCGCCATAATACTGTCACCCTCCATTAAGCAGCTGCTGGTTCAGATGGAGGGAGGGAAAAGCCAGCAGCTTGTTTGGCTTTCTTTTCTTTTTTGGTGGGCATTTTCCTACTTCAAAGACTTCCCTTCAGTTCACAAAGGTCAGAGGGCAAAGGTCAATGGGCCCTGTTTGACCTCTCTTTCACCTCTGCCCCGGGGGGGGGGGGGGGGGGGGGGAGAAGAAGAAATTCTGGCAAACATTTTTATCCTCTAATCTTTTTTTTCTCTTCGTTGTTTCTGAGGCTTTGTCCGAGGAGACAATGTGCCCTTTAGAAGCTGACACTTCCACACTGAACTCTTCCTCCTCATCTTCAAGTAAATAAAGAAAAAAAAGAAAGAGAAAAAAAAAAGCCCAAACCAACCCAAAACAAAAAAAATAGCCCCAAAACTGCCCACAAGGGAAAAAAAAAGGCACACTTGTTTGAGATCCAGACCAAGATGTGAAAAAAAAAATGCATTTTTCTTTTCTATTTCTCTAAAGACAGCATTGAAATATTTATTTATTTATTTATTGTATTTTTATTTCAAGCTCTCCAGCCCCAGGGCACTGAGGACTAAGTTTAAGTTTCAGAAAGCTCTCCACAGCTGGTGATTATATCCCTTGCAGTGTGTGTACAAAGACATTGAGAAAGGAGTGGAGAAAGTAAACAGTATCACTTCTGGGGATGGCAGGAGGGGGAAAGAGAGGGGGAAGAGGAGGAGGAGAGAGGGAGATGAAATTTAAACTGGCGGAGGGCCCAGCCACCAACTTAAAACAATACAGCTAGAGGAAGCCAAAAAGGAAAGAAAAACAGAGTGGGGTGTGTGGAGAGACAGTGAAGGAGAAAGAGGGAGAGAGAAGACCTCCAACAAAAGATTCAAGCATCATCTTTGGGGGGTCACCAAACAACAGATTAGATTACAGAGCTGAGCTTCAGGGGACCACATTCTTCTTTCATTATGTCATGTGTATATGTGCATTTTTAATTGAATTGGCAAAGCTCTGCTGTTTACCTCTTGCAGAAATGATGAAAGGAAGGCACGGGGTCTGGAAACGGCAGCCGCAGACCTGTCGCCTTGGCGTCCACACAAACGTGCAGCGTGGCTGTGCAGGGCTAGGTTGAAACCTAGTTTCGGATGCCACACAACTTACGTTCCATCTATACGGGCCTTTCGAAGGAGTGTGAAAGCTGTGCTTCCATTCAGCTTAAAAAGAATCCTAGGTTAAACCAAACGCTTCTCATATGCTTTGGTTTGCCAGCATTGGCAAAATGCTGTCAGCAAAAGACCATAACCAGGTACTTATGCTCCTAAACATGTCTCTGCATACCTACACAACCTGAGACCTAGGCTAGATGGGGTTCGGTTCTACCCACACTGAGGAAAAAAACCCCTAACTAAACCTGAGCTCCCTGCATGCTCTGGGCCCGAGGTTGGCTGAGACTCAATTCTCACCTTCCAGAATAAGTCTTGCTACACTGGATCCTTCTAGGTCATGCTGACCGCAAACTCAGTGGAATGAACTGACATCCCAGCATGGGGAGGGGAGAGGGAAAGGTACGATTTTGGATGATCCATCCTTACTAGAAAGACGAACAGGCCCCTCTTTATGGATGTCCGTATGTGGATCTTGTGGGAAATTAAATTTGGAAAGCTTCTAAAACAGACAGTGTACTTTGAAAGGACCGGGCCATTCTGTTCCTTGGGTCACCCCTCCAGCATTCTGCTGTTTCACACCAGTAGGAATCATATATTGGGCAGGTTGATGTGCCCTTTAAATTGCTCCAACAGCTGCCCCACTCTCAAGAAAACTATGCAATTGTAAACAAGAGCTGTGGATATTAAAGAAACAAATGTTGCTAAACTTTCAGTTAGTCACACAACTCCTCCTGCTTGAAATGAGGAAGGCTTGGAACTTTTCTTCAGTTCAGTTGGGCAGTAAAACTCATTAGTCTTTAACTGTTTTGAGTAATGTCAAATGGACCTTATTTAGCTTTGGTCCCCTTCGTGCGTGGTGTAGTACGAGGCAATCCCTGCCCTGAAGACAAGACAAAACAGCAAAGCTAGTATGGGCTATAACGTGTTTTTGAACAAGCAACAGTACCATTTATAAAACCTCAGTTGCAAGCCTTGAACCTGCACCCTTAAGCTTATTCGGGAGTAGAGAAAAGCATACGTTACACTTTGAAACATGCTTCATCCATTCCAGTTTATAGTGTGGGAGTAGCATGAGCATGTGCTGGCTGACAGTATGCTTGGATAGACTTTCATCACTATCCCAGAACTCCGGAGGTCTGCATCTTCCAGCTTTTCTGCCTACCAACTTCCCACTAGCCTCCTATGTATCTGCAGCTACCTGCTGCTTTATATACTCTTACGCAAAATTTAACCCGCATATCCTACCTCTGCTTTGACACAACTAATTCTAGTTGTGCGCAACCAATGGTGCCAACACTGCATGCTATTAGCCAGCTGGAGGAATATCCCAGGGTTCAAGTTATCTTCTGCTGTAAGAAATAGAGGGCCTAGACTATCCCACAGGTCAGAGTGACTCTGGAAGGCCCTGGGAACCCTGGGATATTCCCCCAGCAATGCTAGCACCATGCATGTGCCAATCAGCAGTAAAAGTGAATGTGGCTATATAACTATTGAACATGTTTGGCTCAGAAATGTGGCTGCATGCTAGATGTGCTATGTAGATATACCCAGAGGCCAAAGGTGGGAAGAAAACAAAAACTCAGAGACGGGAAATGACTTCCTCAAAGTGACATGGTAGGTCAGGGCTTAGAACCCAGGTCTCTTAAGTCTTAGATCATGAGAGCAGCTGTTCTCGCTGTAGTTTGGAACATCCACATATGGACGTGATTAGGATAGGTCAGGCAGACATTAGTGACAATCATAAGACAGAACAATATATTCTATAAAGAGCGGCCCAAACTTTTCCAAGTTCAGATATGGCTCAGATTGAGTGGTCTTTTTTGCATTTAGAAGGCACAGATTTTCATTGCACTTCACATCAATTACATTAAAATTGGCTTCTGCCAGCACTCATTTGGGAATCCATTACTCCTATGTCTTAGTTTGGGCCTATCCCTGAGCATATCCAAACCCTACTGAGGAGAGATCTATCCAGCAGAGCCTATAAAACCATGTCTGATCACATAGTGAACTCATATTTTCTTCTCTAATGGGACATAAGTGGATCTGTGGGACAATGTCACCAGTCCCCATCCATGGCTACTCAACCCTAATCAAAGGAAAGACCTTCCTCTTAAATTGATAACTCCAGTCTGACAGTTATTACAGATCATGTTAATTGCAAGAGCATGCCTGTAGGGCATCCATCTTCCTTGCTATAGGATCACCATGGTCCCTTTGGGAAGAATAAGAATTGTATACAGAAATATCATCCATATATACCTTCCTATAGATTGATAGTATATATAAAGACCGCCATCTAGTGGCACATAAGACTAACATCAGTTGTAGTGTTCTCATCTGTGTAAAATCAATAAAGTTTTTGTTATCATGGATCAAAAATGGATTGGAAATAGATTCCTGAATTCAACACTTTCCCACCAAATGGAAATTTATAGAAAGTGGTTCTGGAAACCACAACACCTGGTGGTGTTTCCAATTACAGCATCTGATTGAGATTGGGGTCACACTAGCTTATGCTATATATCTCTGATTGAGTTAGTCTATAAGTTGCAAATCTATCCTGCAGTTTCCAAAACAAAGCATACTTCCTATAGGTGTTGACTGAAACCAACCTAGTCTTATCATTTTCATTGCTGCCTACCAGTGAACAGCACTGAAGAAACTCAGTTTCAGCTGTTGGCAGGAATGAATAGGACAAGATCCATGCCCATTTCATTCAACAGTAACCAGGAATTCCAGCGTCTACAAATCCAGAGCAGCCCCACTATGAAGACTGTCCTGGTGACTGGAGGCCCCAGGGCTTCCAGACCTCCCCAAGATGCAGAGATCAGACATCCCAGGTTGCCAGCTGGCCCAAGTATCTGGAAGTTGGGGAGAAGTCAAGGGAAGGGATTAGCTGGCCACATGGTGCCCTGAAGCCACAGACCCTGGAAGCACAGTCCAGTATTTTCAAGCTCCTCCCATTTCTGTATCAAGATGCCTGGGAATCCCGAGATGCCTGGCTTAAGCTACGGTCCATATGGCTTTCAAGTCAGAAGCTGAGTTTCAGTTACAGTTCTGCACAGTACGAATTCCTGGGATCCTAGGACAGTGGAAGTCCTGGGTCTTCTAAGCCCGGGACTGTCTACACAGTGGGGCTGCTTCAAGCACTGGAGCCTGGATGCCTAGATTCCCCAGCAGCCTGCTAGATTAACTAACAGGAGACGAATGCCTGAGATTAGTTGCCAGTTTGCCAAGTATTTCTCCAAAATAATCTGGGTTCAACAGACCAGCATGCTGTGACAAAATCAGGTTTCATTAGAAAATTCCCACCAACCTTATCAAGCATTACTAGCAAAAGGAAAACATGTCATTATGGCTATGTCTATGTATCACAATGCCTAGAAGTGAGGTAGATTACTCTGGGTAAAGCACTGCCCTAAAGCTGCTCTACTGTGTCTAGTACCTCAGCTAGTTCCAGTCCTTCTGTACAGCCCTCCATTATGCTGTGCAGGTACACCCTAAAACACCAACTGTGAACTCCTGCTGCCCAGAAGGGATTGAGCAACCCACAATTCCAGACAAAGCTACATGCAAAGTAAGCCTTAGTGTGGCTTCAATCATGCCTAAGATCTTGTATAGCTCATTTACATGTAGGCAAATGAGTTGCTGTAAACTATTCTAGCTCTGTTATTTCAAAGGAGCTGCACAGACTAAAATCAATGAATGAGTAGCTCTGGAGCAGAGACTGTGGCATCTGGATCCAGACAGCACCTTCCATGCACTCCTCAGGCATAGGCCACAGTCAAATCAGTGACAGCAAACCCAAACTGTGGTGCTAAAATATTAAAAACCAAATATAGCTATCTGAATTTTGAGGCACTTGTCCTAAACTCTTTAGAATGCCTACAGGCAAATATACTATTCCAAATCCAAGTCAGTCAGCTGTGCCCAGATGTGCCTAGCTACACTCACTGAACATCTGGCTTGGGGTATAAAGCCTACTTCTGCCCCTCCATCTTAGGATCAATCTATTGGATGGTAGCTTTCCACTCAAGTTGTATGTCCTTTCCAGTGACCCACGACTTGGTGGAGTGTGCCTTCAGCCATCTCAAGGGACACTGGCACACCCTCACCACCTCCCTCAAGTTCACTGAGGACAACTTCCCCCAGGTCATAATCGCAACCCACATGCTGCATAACATCTGTGAGGCCCAAGGGGAGCTCCTCCATAAGGCCCGGGTGAAGGAGGCATGGTGGGCGGAGGACACCTAGCAGTGGGAGTACCACCCGCAGCGGCAGAAACAGCCAAGGCTGCACACCCACCCCCAGGGACCAGGGCACTGGGTGCAATAGGTGCTGGCAGACCACCTCCTCCTACAATCCCCTTTGTAGCCCACCTGGACAGCCACCTGTGGACACCTCCCCTCAGCCGCTCCCCTCCCCCCCTGCACCTCACCCTGCTGCACCATGAGGTCATCCATCTCCTCCTGTGACCTATTGAGGCCCTGGGTGGTGGGCATTGGCATGGGTGATGACAAGGCCATTGGGACTCCCACGCCGGCTCTCTGGGCCTCCATGCAGCTGTCCCTGTGCTGCCAGGTCTGGGCAGCTGCCTGCAGTACCCAGCACAGGGGCATGGTGCAGGACTGGGAGCCACATGGTGAGGCAATGCCCCACAGGCTCCAGGCAGTTCTGGAGGTGCCCCAGATGCTCCAGGCAGACTGCTGGGGGTGGGCTGCAGGCAGCTAGAGCTGGCTCCTGTAGCCAGGAGTTGCCTGCAGCTGGGCCTGGGTGCTGACAGGCCTGGCAGGAGCCTGGAACAGCCTGCAGACCTAGATGGCATGGACCTGGCAGGCATGCAGTGGCACCAGGGTGCAGGCAGCCTATTACAGCTAGTCTGTAGCCTGCCCAGGGGAACACAGGGTTCTGGAGTGGCCTCAGGCTCCATGCACATGTGTTTTAGGGCTCAAAATGCCTGCAGGTTTTTAAGGGCCTGAGGCTGGGGCTTCCATAGAGTCAGCCCAGCCCTGAGGCAGGAGAGGTTCCCAGCCCTGGAGCCCTAGGGCTACCTTCAGGCCAGCTCCCTAGTGGCAGGGTTGATTGGGAACAAATTTGCTCCTGGTTAGTATCTACACATGCCTTACACTCGCAAGTAAATTTGCTACTTGCATTTGCAGGTAGCAAATTTGCTTATGAGTAGCCTCATTTACTGTGCAGTAAGCATGCACAAATGTAAACGTGCACACTTATTGCACGCAGTAAACTACACTAATGCTCAGTAAAATTTCTCATGTAGACACTCCCAGTATGTGTGAATCAACATAGCTCCAGTTGACTTTCACTGATTTATGAACTATGGATCTGGCCCCTAATTAAAAGATCAGAAAAAAAAAAGAAAATACTTATGCTATTAACTTTGAAATGAAACAACCCATTTTTTTAAAGCCTCCCTTCATAGCTAGTAACTAATATAGACCTTGCTGACCTTGTGTCAAAGACAATTTCTTTGCTGAGAACTTTTGCTTTTAGGCAATTTGTGCTTTAAGAAGGGAAATGGTAGGCCAGTGTTTTAGGAAGGGACATGGTACAGTAGTCTTAATTTCTGCACAGGTCCTTATATTATGCTCATTAGTAATGGTAAAGGTGGTGACCCAAAGTCCATGGGATTCTGTTTGCTCCAATGCAGGTTTAAGCCCCAAGCACAGTCCAATATTCCTAGGCTCAACAATAGCTTTGGTGACACTTGAACCAAGACTATTGCATGCTAAAAGCAAAACTCATATGAGTAGGCCAAGAAACCACACTGCATGTCTTCAGCCAAATTTGGCTGTTGAAGACTAGCCCTGGTGGGGTTGAGGCGCAGAAGTGCTATTTTCCCTCAGGAAACCAAGCTTTATTTTCTAAAGGTTAATGAGAAATAGAAGAAAATTAGGCTAGCCAAAAGAATGAAAATAAACGTCTTTTTCTTTGCCCTCATTTTGCAGAAAAATGCATGGCTTTGGTTTTCCTGCAGGCAGTTGCTTCGTATCAATGTACTGTGCAGTGACTCAGACATTTTGTTATTATAATCTAAGCCAAAAGAGAGAGAGATTTTATGAAACACACACATCTCCCCCCTCATCTCGCCATACTGTGCATTTCCCTGAGTTAGGAGGAGTACAATTAAAACTCTGCATGACAGTTCATAATGTCTCCCAACAGGTTGTATTCTGTCTTTGCCCCTTTTTAGGCAGGTTTGTTGGGGCTGACACATTAGTACCAAGGACCAAATGTGTTTCCAATATCCACAAGACAGAAAACAGGACAACACCATGAAGGTTCAGAATTCCACCCCTGTAGGGAAGAAGAACATGAGTGGAAATCCACTGAGAAGCCATTCTGATACAAAAAAATGAGGAAATAAATCAGCCCTGGCTGGGTTCTAGTCACAGAACCACATTTAAGTAGGGATGTATAGGGCTTTATCCTGAGCCCTCATGAGCACCAGCAAGCAGCTGCTTACCCCCAGGGATATAAGAATGTGCACACATGCATAACCTGCTCCAGAGTGAGCTCAATTCCCCTTTCACACTGATGTAAATCAGGAAGAACTAAATTGAAGTCAGTGGAGTGACACTGCTGCAAATCTGGTTAAAATCAGAGGACAATCTAGCCCTGGACTGACAAGTGTGATTCTGAGACTCAGACCTGCAGTATGAACTCCAGAACCCCTGCCCATTATGAAACCTCCAAACCCCAAAGGCAAAAAGCAAACAAAAAATAACAAGAAGAGTTGAGGTCCATCTCTTTGGAGTCAGTGGTTTCCAGCAAAAAAGAAAAAAGAGCCCTGTGCTCAAAAGTGACTCAAACTACAGGGGACTTGACAAACTTGCCTTCCTCCCACCTCTCTCCCACACACAGATGGGACTCAAGACTTTTCAACATTTTTTTTAAAGCAGGTCAAATGAAATATCAGATGACTCAAAGTAACAAAGAAATACATTATTTTGAGTCTAGTTATGAGAACAATTTCCTAGGAGAGATAATGCCCTTATATCCTCTTCCATCTGCTAAATGCCTGTGGCACTCACCATGTTCCCCATGCGAGGTCACAGAGGGGAGGTTTCTGTTGAGCCATGGATAATAGGCCAATATTTTTAAACTTGGGTGCCTAATGTTAGGTATCTGCATCTGTATTTAGGATTTGACTTTACCAGGAATTTTGGAAAGCCGTGTCTTCCAGGGAGATTCTGAAACTTGGATTTGACTGTCTAAACATAGAGTTAACTTTGAAGCAGTGATGTCTGAAAAAGTGGGCGATAGCCCAGAGGCACATGAATAACACAGAGAGGGGGGTTTTTAAGACTAAGGCCCAGATCCAAAAAGGTACTTTTCTAGGCACCTTTTATTTATGTGCTAAACCTCCAATGATTTTGTTAAAAGCCAAGCACCTCAGCAGCAGTTAGGAACCCAGGGGAAAAAACTTCCACACTCTACCTCCTGTGTGCAAAATGAAGTTTCTTTTCTACCTGAGAGAACACTTACAATTTTTTAATTCTCCTCAGGCTGATGAAGGGGTTTGGACCTGAAAGCTTGCAAAGAAAGAAATGTATTTTGCTACTGTTTTGTTGGTCTAATAAAAGATATCGCCTCTAACCCAAGAGTTTTGTTTGTCACCTGGAGTTAGGCACCCAAATATTTTTGTGGCAATGACCCTCATAAATGAGAGCAAAGGAAAACGTTTGACTTATTTCAGAATTTTTCCCACAGCATCTCTTCCAGGAGGACAAAAACTGACAATACATTCAGCCAATGAAATGTAAGAGAGAGGTGTGATGTCATCAGATTGTTCAGAACAGTTCCCACTGTTGTGAACAGTTAGTGGTCCTGAGTTCAGAACACTTACCTAGCAACTTCAGTGAACGGGTTAACCCTTTCATTGATATCCTATGCACCACATTTACAAAAGAACAAGAAAACATGTACTCTTTTTTCCCCTTCTATTTAGCAAAACTGTTCCATCATAACCAAAATGACATTTAACAAAACTAGCTACCCTCTGCATTTGGAAAAGCAAACAATCCCAGGTAAACTTTTCCATAGCCTAAAGTGAAAGAAGAGCCACAGACTTGATTAAATAGGTAGGTAGCCAAATAATTTGAGGTAGAATATGATCAGATATTACAGTAATAGGTGGCAATACAAAACCCAAAATTAGAGGGTAAAATATTAGTAGATTTCAGATTCTGAACCTCAGGACTCTGTATATCTCATAGGGCTGGCAATATAATACAATGTCTCTTCTTCCTGAATCCTGTATTCAAATCTATGAGAAATCAAAGCTGATGTTAAGGTATTAACCAAACTAATGCTCCTTAGAGGCCTGTGTGAAATGAATCAAGGTTGTCAGGCCACTTCTTGATGGACTAGTTTCATGAAATTACAGTTCCTAGAAGATAGCTCAGGGATTCAATGAACAAGGACATGAACTTCCCTGCCTCCTCTCCACCTTCCTGTCCCCTCAGGACCAGAGTTCATGTATTTTAGCAGGGTAGTGCAAGGAAAGTCTATCTTTCCACACTCTGTGCCTCTTCTGTTCTATGACATACCTCTTCTGTTGTTCAGAAGATAGGAAGTCAGCAAATATTTACTGCAAAATCAATGCTAAAGCTTTATATTAAACTTTATACCAAGCATGTCTTAAATGTTTTTCTGGCCTGGGGGTCTAAACTAGCAATTCACAGAGGTCTTAGACCAGAACAATTAGAAACAAGTAATTCACAACTTGTGCCACTGGACATGTTGTAGGCAAGACTTCAACATTTGGGGATATGTCAACAATGCAGTGCTATGCAGAAATACTCAAGCTAGCTCTATGTGTGACAGCCTAGGTACCAGAAATAGTATAGCCATGTTAGTGCAGCACCCTGCCCTAGATAGTTAACTCTACAGATTGTCTTTAAACAGCACTGTATTATGCAGAAATGTTTACCCTGTATTACTGTGTCATTTAAAGGAGGTGAATCTACCTGAGCCCCTCCCATATTAGTTTCCACCAGTACTTTGTACTGCCCTTTTAGGAAACTAAGTTTCCTAATTTTCTCTCATTTTAAAACAAGTGTGGTAGCAACAGCAACAGGAAACAGAACTTTCAAAGAAGTTTTGTTTTACTTCAGTTTTGTTTTTATCTGGATTGAATATTGACCAGGCAGCAAACAGGAGCAAGTTCTTGCTTTCACTGTCTATATAGAAAATGGCTTCTATCAGCAAGGGGAACACAGAGGTTGCACTGCTTGACTTGACAGTAGGATATAATATTCAGTATATTAATCTCCTGGCCAAGAGGGCAAAGATGTTACCTTGGTGGGTTATTATTGCTCTGGAAGTGATGCTTCAAGGCAGACAGTTCAGTGATGCTAGCTAAGTTGAACATGCAGAATATCCAAAGGATTGCACTCCCTCAGAGATCTGTGTTCTTGCCCATTTTTCCCCAACATATTTACAAATGATCTGACCCCCATAATTCCAAGGCCTGTTAAGTAAGCCAGTAATGTCCACCTACCTTTAAGAGACAGAGATTTCAACAAGACTGGAAAACCTGAACTAAGCCATGATGACTAAGCCATGACTAAGCGACTACTGCAAAATGTGGACAAATTTTTACCCAGCCTGTCAAAGGCAGCACCCTCATGCTCCATATCACTCCTGGCAGCATGTCATGAGAACTTAACATCTTCCTGAATGAAGAATGACTAGCCCTAGCAGCAAAAACAGTGACTGGATTTCACAGTAACCAGACCAACTCATCAAGGCATCTCAGAAGATAAAACTTGCAGGTTCAATTTGGGGAGCAAATGCTCTCCACAGATTAGCACTAGTCTGTGCTTCTCAGTTGAAGAATACTGTTAAGTTCTTCTCCCAAAAAAACAACTACTGTGCAATTCAATCAAAACCAGGAACAGAGATCATGATACCAATAAACACTGAGTGGCTACCAGTCCTCCTCCTCACACCAGGTGTCATGTTGCAGCAGAAAACCTCCTTGATAAAATCCAGGAGATACAGCAACCTCCACTTTTCAAAGATAGTTCGGAGGCACCTTGCCACTGACTCATTAGCATGAGACTGATCTGGACTATGTTACCAGTCATCTCCCTTGTGGATGCTGTCACACTGTGGCAAGCAAAAAGGGAAAATGCTGCACCCTCTGTAGGAAACTCTTTCCTCATCACAGAACCTAGAGAGAGACTGCCTGGCTTAAAGCTGCAATGCCATTTTTGACACAAGTTCAACTGTTTGAGATGTGGGATGGTTATGCATACAGAAAGTGACTGAAGGACAGCTTATTGTGCAGCCATTGTGTGATTAAGAAGACTACACCTCTACTTCATGACAAGATGAGCATCCCATGCTGGTTTATCAACACTCCTACACTCTGGGACTCGGTTGTTAAAAAGCTGAAATATATATGATGCCTTTCAAAGCTCCTTTGTACATGCATTTATACTTAATATTCCTCTGTTTTTACCGCTTTAATTTTATACTTAGTTCTTCAACCATTCACCCCTCCTCATCTACTGTACCACTCATGCATTCCCTAAACAAAGTATCACGGTGTATGGGCTCTGGAAGTAGCATGCACAACCTGAAACAACAAGAAAATAAAGAGTGAGTAAAGTTGTGGTTTGCTGTGCAACTGTGAAAGAAGAACATACTGAGAAAAGTGGATCTTAAAAAAATTTGCTGCAGACAGCTGTCTGCTATTCGTGTGGTCTATGAAAGCCGGTTTACCTAGTGGCAAGACACTGTAACAGTACCTACTACATGTTTTGTAGGTATCTGGAAGGTTGTCTGTCCAGTCCAGATCCCAGTGTGATTTATATAGGTGTAATAATTGTGTAAGTTACACCATTGGAAAGTGGTGTAATTCTACACCCTACTTTCAGAGAAAATTAAACAATAAACAACAAAGTGGAAAAGGAAAAGATGAGGATGAGGATGAGTATAATGGTAATTACACAATGACTTAGGCTAGCAATGTGCCCAACCCCCATGGTTCAAAAGTAACACATAGACAGTTGTGCTGTGTGGATCTGTTCTTATAAGCAAAACCATAAAATAGAATCAACTCCCCTGGAGTGCCACTCAGCTCATTCTCCTTCCCCAGTGAATGCATTAGGAAGGTAGTGCACAACCTTTTTAGACTCAATTCACCCCTCGGGAAATGCCAGCTTTTAGCTTTCAATCCTTTTTGGACTACAGCAAAATAATAGGGCAATTCTTCTCTTGCAAAGAACTCAGAAAAATGTCAACAGATAAGTGTTTTTGACACTATGGATTCCAGTTCAAAATATCTGGGTTTATCTTGTGAGTCACATGTAAGTTTGCATATCTAACAGTCCTAATACTGCACAGCACTCTGTAGCACCCTTAAAAAGGATCTCATGGTACCTCAGGGTACCAGAGTACCCCTCTTAAAAGAATAAAGGAGAGCTGACAATACATGGAATGAAAAATATGAATGCATGGGATAGTATGGAAGGGAAAGGAGAACAAACAAAAGCAAAGGGGCTATGTATGTTTCCATTGAAGTATTTCACTCAGTGATGTTTCCTGAAACATTACTATTAATTCACATAGAGGGTCAGATATTTAGCATAGCTCCATGGGCTCCTAAAGAACCAGGCCAATTTATATCCACGTAGCATCCTGTGCATTGTATATGAGGGAGATTGTATATCTCCCAGTACATACATGCCTACACAAATACCTATTACTATGGACATGCATGTATTAATGAAGCTCTGTTGAAGTCAATGGAATTATACAGATTTATACTGGACAAGCATCTGGCCCACATTTCTCTTTGGAGTTACATAAAATGTACCACTGTGAGAAATGAAGAGATGTGGGGAAGGTTTCCCTATCCCTCAAGGAATAAACCCCGCTTTCCTGATACTGATAAATTGTATCTATTCTACTCTCTACACTAGGGTAATTACATTTCAAGTGAAGGTTTTATAGCCAGCGAAAAGAGGCCCTGCAAAATGACTTAGAGAAAACCACAAGTTTGGCACTAGAATCAGCCTCCTTCTCTGGATCTTCCACTTTGAGTTTGGCTGTCTGATAAGTTCTGTTTGAAAGGGAGCTCAGGATTTCTTCACATGAATGTGACATTGCTGCATGCATTTTTCCTCCATCCGTTACCAAGTTACTTGTGTGGCAGATGCAAATACACACTCCCAGGGTGCATCTACACATGCACTTTACTGTGGAGCTGACTAATTAGCTCCGCAGTAAAGTGTTACCATCTATATGTGTGCATGTATTAGGGAGCAGTAAATTAACTCCACTGTAGCACAGTACTGTCCAGGACAATTACTATCCTACAGCGGAGTAGTTACATGCACCAAAACATGCATGCAAACAGTGACCGGGGTTGGCTGGGGCACAAGGGTGCTTCAGTGTAGGGGCTGCCTTCAGTGTAGGGGCTGCCTGCTGGTACTACCCTGATGCCCCAGCCAGCCCCTCCACAGCACAACGAGCCAGGGCAAAGCAGCCCCTGGCCGGCAGGCTGACCCCCCCAGGCTCCCTGCCAGCCGGGGCCCCAGCTCAACATGCCACAGTCCTGGGCGCATGTGTAAACACTGCACCTGGGAGAAATAAACTTTGGAGCAAACTGCACCAGAGTTTATAGCTACTTGCTAATTGCATATGTAGATCACCCCCCAGGCACCTTGAGACACTCACAAATGTATATAAATGCAATCCAGAGGCATATGATAAGCACAAAAGCACCTGGGCAGGTGTATGTTTATGTTAAAAAGCACACATGCCACAAGACAATCATGCACTCACACACAGAGCACAGATTATAAAAATGAGTAGGTATAAAGACTGCCATGTGCATATACACAGTGATGGAACATAGCCTGAGCCCCTGTTGCAATGTAACACACTGGTGTCTCTGTCCCTCCTCCAGTGATTGAACAACAAAGGGGTCCATACAAGACTGTTTCTATACTGAAACTAAAGAGCTGGATCTGTCAGCTTAAACAACAGAGGCCTGTACTTTTAGATTCAGAAGTCCTGGTTAAATTCCCACAGGTGACCAATTCGGAATGGTTGTCAGAGCAACCTTGGCCTTAAAGGTGTGAAATGGCTTTGCAATTATCTGAGCTCACTAGGGATAGCAGTATAAAACCAGTGTCAATGGAATCCTTTTCAGTGAGGTGTCAAATGATCAGAGATACCATCTGGCCTTCTGGCTGTACAAAAGAAGTGAAGCCTGGATTTTACACAGGGCTCAGCCACAACCAAATCCTATATCAGCAGCTGGCAACCTTTCCAAGCCATGAGCCAAAACAACCCAGCTCAGATCTGAGGCAAGCAGGGGGACTTTGGGCTTTCCCTGCACCCATGCCAGGGCAAGAAGCTGAGAGCTGAACTTGTGCCACTGGTGCTGCTGCTTCTCCCAGCCCCCTGCTCCCCAGCTGGAATATGGGCACAGCTTCCAGCTGGTGGGGAGCTGTACCAAGGCTGGGCAGCTGGAAGCTGCATCCACACTGCTGCTGCTCCTGTGCCACAGCTGCCAAGCAGGATGAGAGAGTGGGAAGGATACAATGGGGGAGTGGCAAGTGGTATAGTTCCTCACCAGCTGGAATCTGTGCCCACGCACAGCCAGGGGGAGGGAGAAGAAGTGGCAGCAAGAGTGCAGCTGGAAGTTGCCTGGTCCTGGTACAGCTCCTCCCTGCTTAGCTGCAGAGTGGGTGAGGATGTGGGTATAGGCATAGGCAACTTCATTATCTTGACCTGACACTTTCAAGGACACCTTCTAGTTCACTCCACCTCCCAAATTAGATATAAGTAAGTTTTGTGCTACTGAAAAATGCTACACTAGTATGTAACATCTACTGATCCAGATCATGGGCAGCAGTAGTATGCAGTTCCTGAACTGGTCCTATTATCCTTCCTCATACCTGTTTTGGAGGGACCTCTTCCATTTATGGGGAAACCCCTCAAAGTCTAGAACCATTCAATTATTTGGATACAATGAGGAGACTGTAAAAGAATGTACTAGGTAAATGACACCTCTGTAGGAAGTTGATGGACAGCCTCTACATAACAGAAAGCACAGTGCTTGAATGAGCAAGAGAGAAAAGGTCACAACTCAAAAGAATAACCAGTATTAGATACGCTGTGAATCTGTTTACCATGCGATTATGATCATGTTACTGATCTGGCCACGGTAACATACACCATATGTTAGATAGATGCAGCTGATACATAATCAGCCTGATTTCACAAGATAAAAATGCATACATGCAAACAGATGTTTCTTTAAAAAAATATCCTACGTGGGGTTTCTTCATCTAATTTTAAATATGCATTCCAATTACAGTAGGGACTGGCAAACTTGCTTTGCCTAATTCTGAACCCACTCGAACATTCTGGGATGGATCCAGAGCCCATACAAGTCAAAGGCTCATTGACTTCAGTGGGTTTTGGATCAGATCCTATGAGATCAAAATTCCTTCTAAGACTAGAATTTCAGTGTGGTCGAGTTTGCATTCCATTCTGAATACACTGAAATTACACCATCATTACACTGTAGTCACACTGTAGCTTTGATTAGAGCTGAACTGTAACACATTTGGATTCAGAGTCAGTTTAGCCATTTGGTAAGTTCAAAATAAAATGTTTCTGCTCATCCACCTCTGCTGCAATGCCTACAAAGCACTCAAAAATGACTCCGAGGCTGAAGTGCTGCAACCACTGCTTAGTGTGCTAATCTTAATCATCTCACTATCATTTTGTACCTCCCCCATCTGTTTGTGTCCATCTGCTGCCTTCAATCATATGCATAGACTGTAAGATCTTTGGGGCATGGACCATTTTTTCATCCTATGACAGTGCCTAATGCACAGGACCCTTGTCACCAATTGAGCCTCTAAGAGGATGTCCATATCACTTCTGCCATGTTCCTGGGTGCATTGCTCTGAAGCATGTCCTGCCCACCCACTCCTGCCCTGCATGTGCCAGTCCTGAGAACGCGTGGCTCTTGCATGGCTTTCAAGTCCTCCTTTTCCAGCATGTTGAGATTGGCCGTATGGTGGTGATCTCAGCTTAGCTTCCCTGCCTCACTTCCAGAATTGGCATTAGTAGAGTGGCAGCAAGTGGACTGGGATCTGGGGAAACATTACAGACATCTTGCAACTTCCATTCAAATTATAGTACCTAATATCAATCCTTAAGTGGAATTCCATTAGTGTGTCCAGCGAAGACATGCACACTGGATGCATCTGAAATTCAGGCAAGTGACATTTGGATGACAGTGAAAAACAAACAGGCAATGTTGAAAAGTTTTAAAATGTTATGAAATTTTAGCCAAAACTATTTTCTACCCGCTCACTCCCTCTAGCTGTGATACATGTTAACAACAAAATTCATTTTTACATTACTTACACTTTGCTTACAATTCAGTGGCAATTTTGCTTTAACTTCAATTGTTCCTCAGTTCACAGAATGGGTGGGATTTTCAAAAGTGCTCAGGGCTGGCCTAACATGGTTTCTATTGAAATCAGTGGTAAAACTCCCATTGACCTCAACAGGAATAGCATTAAACCAATAAGGGCTTCTGATATACATTTTTCATAACAGATTGTGAATGATAAGGTTAATGAGAATCAACATATGATCAAAAGTATTTGTCTTTTGCTGGCTGGGTTAAGAAGCAGAGCCTACTGCAGCTTTCTGTCAGATTCAGATCCTAACTTCATGCCCCGAATTTTTCTCTGTGAGAGAGATCCAAACTGAATGCAGAGATGATGTTCCTCAAAATTTGGGGAAGTTTGGAAGTATGTGCAAAGTCTAGAGCTCCAGCTCATAAAGTTCATTAACTCTAACTAATTTTGTTAAGCATTTTCAACTCAACATTATTCTAAGATGCTCAAAATCAGTGGGTTTATCTACCTCCAGTTCTGATGCCATTTATTTGGAAGATTATATAGATATAGGGTCCCTTTATCTATAATTAAGGAATGGCCTCCGCTGGGATGAAACACTATCTAAATGCATTCAAGAATAACACCCAAGAATTTAAGGCAAGACAAAGAATTCTACATATCATAAAATGTTAAGTGAGCAAGTTAAAATTATGCAACACTGATATGTCATTCAGTCAATAGGATTCACTGCTCGTAATGCATTCAATGTCATGAAAGTGTTAACAGATGCACCCGGTCAGGTCCAAAAGATATCACCTCCTGCAAACCAAGGTGGGATACTGGCTGTACTGACTCAGAAGAAAGAATAACACCCATGATTTGTCAGCTACCTTGAGATTTATCAGTTTAAAAAACATTAATGATTTCTGAGCTGCTAAGAGTTGCTCTTCCAAGTTCACTGCTTGTCAAGTGTGTCAGCTTTTATTACATAGATTGCTACAGATAGGAAAGTTATAGCAGCCACAAGTGATCTAAACAGTTCACTCACACACAGTTTATTCGCATTGACCTTCAGATCACCCACAACCAACATGAGCCATATGAGTTACACTTCCCAGTCTATAGCATACCATATAGCCACCATCAAAGTCAACCACAATGTGCTGCTTATTTGTGAATGGAAGCCTTTCTAGGAAATGATCTGCAAACTATTTATGGACAGCATAGGAAGGAACTGCAGAAAGGGTGGAAGTCAGGAATAGAGTTGTGGCACAGCTGCTGGTGAACTTCCTATGGTCAAACCCTGCAATCCTTAGATAAATGCCAAATACACCACAGGAAGGGGATCATGAATAATAGTGAGACACATTTGGCAATACCAAATCACATTTCAAAGCTGTGTGGACCTAGTTGAAGTACTTGATTAAAATACTCAAGCAAATTTGAAAGAATGGAAATATTTCATTTCAGCATTTTTTTAAAAAGAAAAAATAGTTGATTTCATGGTGTGAAACATTATTTCATTTCAACCTTTCCTTTGATTTTAATTTTTTTTAATTTTTAAATATTTAAAAATGATCAAACTCAAAATGGAAGCAGTTGATTTTTCCAACAGGAAATGTTTAGCAGGACTCAAAATCATAGAATCACTGAAAAGAAGAGCTGGAAGGGACCTCAGGAGGTCAGCTGGCACAACTCACTCCTTAAGCTAGTATCACCCCCGTGTAACCTGTTCTTAAAATCTCAGGGAACAACCCTTACACACAAATAGCAGACATAACACCCAAAACATCAAAACACCCTTTAACCAAACAAGCCTAAGTGGGTAAAATAGAGGACAAGGGCACTGTCAACATCCTGCTTCTGCAAGGACAAGAACTAGTTGTAAAATACGCTCAAGATCCAAGAAAGAGGACTAAGACCATCCCCTGCTCCCCCCCACCCCGAGGAAGACAACCCTCCCCTACTCCAGTCCATGCCAATCTGATCACAGGATAAAATGCCTCCCTGATCCCAAATATGACAATCGGGTTGCCCCTGAGCAGAGGAACAAGGCCCTCTAGCCAGGAACCTTGGGTTTTTAAGTCCCAGCAGGAGCAGTCAAAATGAATTGTCACCAGAGATTTAAAAAAAAAATGTTTTCAGTCCAATGCAAAATGATTTTTGGATTTTTACTTTTCAAAGTACCAATGAAACCAGAGATCCAGTATTCACCCAGATCCAGTTGCTTCTGCAGGTCCTCCTTGGGCATTCGGGATGGAGACATATTGGTGGGCGCTGAAGAGGAAAACTTATGTTACTACAGATTGTACTTTCTCAGATTCAAAGATGCACAGCGATTAAAGTTGGTAAATAGACATGGATCATCTGGTTTAGTACTTGTCTATCACAGGTCATAACATTGTATCCAAATATCCCATATCAAGCCGAGAGGCTTGAGCTAATTTTTTCAATCAATGAAAATGTTGGCCACAGGTACAGAACATGATAAACTGAGGCATTAACAAAGTGAAGCCCTGCCACAACGCAGCATTGGTAAGGTTCTGTCCAGATGATCCAGCAGACAATCATGCTTTGTGAACAAACAGAGTACTGAAGTCACTTAAAAAAGACAAGAATCCAGGGATAAAGAAGTGTTAAGCCCAGGCATACACAACTGCGCTGCTGGGTACATTGTTAATGACTAGCATCTGGGTGCAACAACTGTAGGATGAGAAACTATTTCTTAATGTACACAGAGCAAAGGAAAACCCTTAAGCAAACATACCAGCAGAACAATTAGATGGTTAATCATAACCTTGTCTATGCAATGTTTTCTCCATGTTTCCACTTCAAAGGAGCAGCGATTAATAAACAGTGTTGTCTCTTTTGGAGAAATGAGTCACTCTCCTACCCACACTGGGGTTACCCTCACACTGTTGCTGCTGCTGCTGCACAGAAGATTTAGGGTTTATATTCTCCAGGCAAACCTCAGATTTCAGCTTGTGGCATTGCAAGCTAGACTTTTCAGTTCCATGCTGATTACCTTCCCTCTTCAGAACTTTGTTAAAAGGCCTCTGAGGTTTTTTTCGTCCCCACATCGCAAGTGCTTTCAAACTATTAGATGGATCGTGGGATTTGTGATGGGATACAACAGATTTTGCATCTGATTCTAGCCCAAGATGGTAGCTAATCAGCACCCAGGAGCCTCTGACAGATGTTTAGCATTGGGTCAATAACAGTCCAATTCCTACCAAGCCTGCATATGATATATATGTAGGTGCTTACTAACAGACTAGACTTGCATTGCATCCTTAAGGTAATTCAGCAAGGATTTCCTCAGGAGAAAAATCCCCCTCCTGGATCCTGCTTAGTCTAGAGACTGGGATTTCAAACAACCTGGTGAATCAAGGGGCAAAGGGCAGCACAAGAACTCAGGCTGTGAAGGGCTTTATCAGATGAATATTATGATCTTTGGGGTATGGATCACAGAGGATGGGTGAAGCTTTCCTATCACAAAAGGGGAAGTGAAAAGCTGTGTTCTGTAACCACTGCAACCTTTGTACAAAAATGAGTGTTAGGAGAGCTTACACCTGGACAGTTGTACCATACAAATGCATCATGCTTGGTACTAGTGCTGTCTGCCCCAGTACAGATGCCAAGATTCAAAGGGGCTGAACCCCATTCCCCAAATATGCGGGAGCTCATCTGCTACTGCCTCTATTCCTTTCTTAGAAGAAGATTTTATTCCCTATGACTATCAGAGCTGCAGCTTCTGCCAAGACAGGATACACCAGAAATGTGTATTTTGGGAGACTGAAAAGCAAAGGATATGAGAGGGCAGGGTTAATCCAATCTTTTCCCCCTGCACATTCCCTTCACTCTGCTCTCTTATGCATAGGTCGGCCAGCCACAGCTGAGGAGCCCTTCTGCTAGTGCTCACTGCCCACACCTAGAACAGCAGCTCCCTTATGCTGGTTCACTTTGTCACCCATTCGTGATTCTCTGCTGTGAGTAAAGTTAGTCACAAAAAACATTCACTGGGCCTAGACACTCTCTTCACATCCCAAGTCGCTGCTTACTATAAATACTCCTATATCATGGTATCAAGAGCTCAGTCTTGCTATTGAAGCAATAAGCCCACCTGTTCCCTCTCCAAGGGCATCAACCCTGGAAATAAGGGACTGCCACCTCCAGCTGAGCAAACAGGAAACCCAAGTCTTAATCACAGTGCCAAAGGCATCCTCACCACCTCATTTCCAAGGGCTGCCCATTCAGAGTGGGACTGGGTGCATAGGGCTTATTTCTTCAGTAGCCTGAGGGAGCTCCATGCTGCCACCATATAGACATAGCCTCAGTTCCTGGAATCACCCACATTTGGGTACTCTTGCTTCGCACAATCAGGGAAGTCAACACAGCCACACGAGCTCACATTTAATGAAGTTCTAGCCCAGAGTTCTGACTCAACCCTGCCAGTCCTGCCAATCAACAACAAAGATGATCTAACATAGTCTTATATCTCCGCTGTGTCCTGCTGGCATCTGCACTGAGGTCTCTAAGGTTTCTGCTGCCTACTGCATTGCTGCTTGATGTTTAACTGTCTACCACCTCTTCAACCTACACTGTCTACAACCTACACCCCTATCACATCTTCTGCACTTCCAGGGGACAGGACGGAGCAATGACACTTGTTTCCTTTGCTGCTCTAATTTTCTTAGCAAGGTTTTTCTCACTCTGTTGGAGTTCTCAGAGGGAAAGAGCAGCCACAGAGTCCTTGACTTCACCTTGCAGGACCCCGGCTCATTTCCTGAGCTTCTTATCAGCTCAGATCAAGCATAGTCCTATGCTTGCCTGGAAAGGGAAACACGTGACCACTGAGGCGGTCTTCCTAGTCACACCTGGGGTAGACCACTCTCCTGGCATGGGGATAGTACCTGCCAAGGTAATGTATAGTAAACCTCCCATTTAGCTGCTGGAGTGGGAAGGTCTTGGCTTTATGCTGACTTTATAGAAAGGGGAGACTCCTTCCTAGCTTGCTCCTCGGGCCTTATGGCTAAGGGCAAGGAAAACTCAGGGGCACCCGAACCCAAACCTTCCAGGCTTGGGCCTGCAAGTAGGATTCCCGCCAAAGAATTTGGGAACATCTGAAGCCCTAGATGGGGGCAGAGGATGTCTGCCAGTAGTAGGGCCACTTACGGTTCTGGACTGACTCATGGATTTAGAATTTGATTTGGCAAATTTAGCTTGGAATATGGAAAATTAAACAAACAAACAAACAAAAACTTCTGATGTTTTGTATTCATGACCAAACTTGGGCTGAAATCCCAGCTGATATTTCAACTTCATTCCCAATATATATTGAACTTCACTTGCTGTACATTATTCCCTGATGTGGGCTCTACCTCCATTTTGGCATATTCACCTGTATACAGCAGATATACTTTATATGGCGGGGAGGTGTGTGTAAATACTTTTGATTTTCCACACAACTGCCAAAGAGAACACTGCATCCTAGTAGAGCTGCCTCATCCTTGGTGAGGTCAGGAGATACATGAAATTGGTTAGATGGCCCCTAACACAACTAGAATCACACTTTTCAGTTTAAGAAGATAAATACTGCATGTGGCACCATGCCACAAGGTGATGCTTTATGGGATGTTTACAGGGAAAGAAACATAGGGATTATTGTTCTGCTTCAGACCAGTAGTCCATCTAGTCCAGCTTCCTGTCCCTGACAGCCACCAACAAAAGTTTCTTCAGAAGATGCCAGAAGCCCTGCAGTAAACATTGGGAAGTTATCTACCATCAGGCAATTTTTGTCCAATCTCGCATCAGTTAGTGGTTGGCTGACTTGTGCCCTGAAGCAAGAGAGTTTATCACCCTGATCCAGCAAAGTATTTAAGTCCATTACCCTTAAGCACACAAAGAACCACATGGAAGCCAAAAGATCTTTCACAGGCTGGGAGATTATCAAGCCAGAAGAGACAATCATGATATCCTAATCTGGCCTGCTCTATAAACACAAGACAGAGAATTCCCCGTAATTAATTGTTACTTGAAATAGAGAAAATCTTTTTTTAAAAGTATGCAGTCTTAATTTTAAAATTGCTAGTGATGGAAAATCCATAACAACATTTGTTTTTCAATAGTTGATCACCCTTAGTGTTAGATGTCCACTTGTGCTTGTTTCTACACTAAATTTGCTTCACTTCAAACCTGAGTGACTGGATCCTGTTATGATTTTGCCTGATAGATCAAAGAGCCCACAATGAATAGTTTCTCCCCACTCATATAGATACATATAGACGAGTAGTTCTTACTCATTTTTAGTATTGAGGCACCTCTCATGAGATTTAAGGCACTCCTTGGAAAATACCAGCTCTTGGTTTTCACTTGTTTTTTGACTACAGAAAAATAGTTGAGCAATTCTTCTGGGGGAAAGAACTCAGAAAGACCACAACAGGTCAGAGTATTTTGACACTATAGATTCCTCTTTAAAATCTCTGGGTTTGTTTTATGAACCATGTTTGCACACCCAAAAGTGCTAACTTTGTGTGGCACCCTCTAGTATTCTTTAAAGGATCTCAAGGCACCCCACAATGCCATTGCACCCTGGCTGAGAACTGCTGTTATCCACTGTGAGCAAATCACTCATCTACCTCCTCAGTGGTAAATTAAATAGATCCAGGTCCTAGAGTCTTTTACTACAAGTTATGCTTTTCTAACCATTTAAGCCTTTTCACGGCTGTTCTTTGAACAGTCTCCAATTTAATCAACATCCTTTGTGAATTGTACCCAGCAGAACTGGACAAGACCCAGTACTCTAGGAACACTTGCAACAGTGGCAGATGCAGAGGTGATATAACTTTTCTCCTGCTGCTTGAGATGTCAAAGTAGTCTGGCATGATCTACTATCCCATAAACCCATGTTGACTGGCATGAATTATATTTCACTCCTTTAATTCTTTAGTAACCAATTCCAGTATTAGCTTTTCCATTATTTTGCCTTTGATCAATGTCAGGCTGACATACTTATGATTATCTGGGTCATCCACCTTGACCTTTTAAAATACGGGCACACCATTAACTTTTTCCCAGTCCTCTGGGATTCCCGAGACTTACTGAAAATCAACATTACCAGGTCCAGAAAGCTCCAAAGCCACTTTTTAAAATTCTGTATGTACATTACCCAGTTCTGATTATTTAAAACTATCTGAACTTTAGTAGTGCTGTTTAAAATACTTCTGAGTGACTACAGGAAAGGAAAATTTTTCCTCTTCATCCTTTGATAAATCTATATAATCTAACTATTCTCCAGATACAGAACAGGAATATTTGTTGAAAATGTCTGCAATATACTGTTATTGACCAGTCTATCATTTCTACTTGGCAATGGACCAATACCACTGATGAGACTCTTTTTAAAAAAAAGCCTCCTTATTATGTATAATTCTGTGGGCCAGATATTCCTCTTCATGTACTTTTGCACCCCTTATAAATTTTCTATAATACTTAATTTCTCATTTATTTCCTCTTTCTTCCATTTGCTGGTTTTTGAGCATGTCAGTTGCTTACCTAATCTCCCTTATAGAGGCATCTTCCCTTCAAATTCCTTCTTCTCAGCAGAGAAAGGGTCCCCCCCGAGGCATACATTCCCTATGTATCTCTATCACATCAACTTTTATTGTCTAGGACTCATAATTTCCTTTACATGTCATGAGTGGCGTGCAGATCAACATGCTCCTCACACCCCAGTGTAGATGCCTCTCTGGGACATTTCCCCCTTCACCACCAGCATGTTTGTAAAGCTCTCTCCTCACTGGGTGCATCTACACATGCAATCAGTGCAGTACGATACATTCCAGCATAGCTCATGCTGGAGTTTATTGCTCCCAGGCACAGGATCTTCACGTGCACCTGGGACTGCAGCATGTTGAGAAAAGTTGGAGCAGCCCCAACTGGCAGGAAGCCCAAGGGGTCAGACTGCCAGCCCTGGGCTGCTCTGACTCAGCTCAGCATGCTGTGGAGGAGCTGAGTGAGGCACAAGGCTGCTCCAGTGCAGGGCTAGCTGGCAGGCAGCCCCTGCACTGAAGCACCCTTGTGCCACAGCCAGCCCCATCAGCATCTACATGTGCATTGCAGCGCACTAAATAACACTGCCACAAGATAGTACTTGTGTTTACAAGTACTAACCTACAGCAGCATGTATTAATTTACTGTGGCCTAATAGGGCCACATGTGTAGATGCTGAGACTACTGTGGAGCTAATTAGGCAATGGCAGTAAATGCCTCATGTAGATGCATCCACTTAGTGCATTCCCTCCTTGCAGACTCAGGAGTAGGTTCTTGTATTTTATCCACCATCTGAAAGAGAAAGAAAGGTTCCTCAGGGACACATGGGCAAAAGACTGCTTCTCAGGAAAAGAGCAGAGGGCTAACATGAAAATAGCTATAAGCCCTAACCCCGGCTCTGAAACTGGTTCTCTGAAACCCTTAACTAGTTCCTTTATCTTTAGAGGACTGATTAATGCCTGTGCAGTACTCCACAGCTACAAAGTCTTATACTACCAGGTGCCCATGAAAGTCCTCCTTTGAAAATCTAGTTCTCCTCCATCTAGAAGGTCACACTAGCTGAAGCTACACCCGCTCCAGTGGAACTACTCTAGATTTACACCAGTCTGAATAGAGCCAAACTGTTCAAACAGGGGTCCTTGTTGGATATGCAGATCATGAATGTGTGGCATGGGGATTCCTCTTACTGTACATCTCAGAGCAACTGAAAACTACACGTAGAAGAGACTGCAATTCAGTAAAGCTGGAGCTTCTGGCTCCAATGTGAAGATCCCCAAAAAAGGAAGGGAATTGTGTGTGTGGGAATGACTTCCAGCAAGCAAAAACATAGCATAGCTGCTTCTAGACAAGTATAAGCACATCATTCCCTAACACCATCTGATTTTGTACGTCAGAGCACATAAGAAGCAGAGGCTCTCTGTTTCCTTTTTAATGCCTGGACCTCCAAGATTTCCTTCAGTATATTGTGCCTGTTAATGGTTTGCATACTGCTCAGTGGAACTTGCTCATCCAGACAAACCTCACAAGTGGAACAAGGCAAAGTCAGACAGGAAGGATGAACTGTAGGCTAGGACACTGTAACCCAATCCAGTCCCTGACTGTGCCACAGACTTGACCATGGGCCAGCCATTTAATCTCTCTGCACCTCAATTCACACAACATGGGAATTAAAACAGCGCACCTATACACACGGTGGAACTCTGCTCCGATGCATGCTAATTAGCATGCACCAGAGCAGACTCAGTTAATCGAGCATGCTAATTAGTGTGCTCCAGCAGCCTCTGTGTCACATGTACTTAATGTCCTCACATCTGAAAATGGTGGCGGAGGCGCTGTAACTAAAGCTTGTCAAACAAAATTTAGTTAAAGTGCTCCTGCCACCATTTTGAAGCATGGGATGCTGAATACACATAATGCTGCGGGCACTTCACCCTGGCGCATGTGTATAGATGGCCACAGTTCTTTGTATGCCCTGACTAGAGGTAAACTCTTCAGCGAAGAAATTCTCTCTTATTGTATGTATATATAGAGGACAATGCATCTTAATCTTGGTTTGGGTGCTTAGGCAGTACTCTAATATAGATGATAACTGCAAGCTGGAAGACCCTAAATCACTGAAAGGGTTAAAAGAAACCTACCTCTGTCCTTTTACTCTGTCTGAAGAGAAGCAGCTTTAGAAACTAGGATGAGGACAGTTCAATCCTCAGCAAATATTAATTTGAAAGCAAAGGCAGGTAAGGAAAGGGAAATCATTGTAATTGGCGCACACACCTCTCCTCTGGGTGTTATCCATACCACCACATTACCATTTCTTCAGGGCTCCTTTCATAAAAGTTGAAGAGTGTTGCCTGGAGAGATAGCTGAGGTCTCATTCCAGGCTCATCCTGCTCCAGAGACATGGTCTGAAGGCACATCATGGCAAAGCAAAAGAATCAAACTGTAAATAAAAACACGCACTGAAGCATAACTGATGTGTATATGGAAATTTCTCTGCTAATTTCACTCTCGCTGGCAGTTTTTTCCTCAATACAGAGACAGAAAAGGGGCAAGAAAAAAGTAAGGGCAGAAGGAAGATCATAACAAGTGGGATCGGGCAGGCTGGTATTGTCTCCTACTGCAGTGCCAACCAGTTGCACGAGGCTGTCTTTTCCAATCTGCTCCATATTATGTAACTGGAGCGATGATAGACGGACTCAACCCAAAAACCCTGGATCCAAACATCTGAAGCATCTGTCTAAATCCAAGAGTCTGATCTGAGCTACCCTAGAAATGCAGTGCATAGCCAGACTACAATTCTACAGACTACCATGACACGAGTGGAACGATGACACCTCTTAAGAATGACAGGAGAGCAACTGGAAGAGAGAAGGGATTTCCATTTAGACCTGTTAAAACTCAGTGGTCCAAGTCCTCAACTGGACTGAACAAGCTTAGCTTCATTATAATCAATGAAGCCCCAAGGGATTCACATCAAGGTAGATGTCCTAGTCCTTTTCTTTTGTTAAAACACCACCTTCCAAAGGATGCAATGTGCAAAGGCACTGAGCTTTGATCAAAGCTGCTGAGCTTTTGATTAAGGCTCAGCAGCCATATCCTTCAGTTAAGGCATAAGGACCTTCCCAAGAGGTGTCAGAGACCCTTGTAATGGGGTCTCTACCCAATTACTGATCAGGAGAGGGTCAGAGAGATGCAGGCTGACTCTAGGACTCTATACGGACTGTGGGGAGTTAAGAAGCTCAGAGAGAAGCAGCTCCCCACCACAGGTGTGGGAAGCACAATTATTGCTTGGAACACAGAGGCTGAGGCCCCAGGCCATGATTGATGAGTCTGAGAGAGAAGAGGCTGCTTGGATGACCAAGTAGGTGTGACTAAGGGCCTTATGAGGCCAAAACCCTTGGTAAGGCCTGTCTGGCCCTTTCCAGCTCCAATGAAGGAGCTCCAGGGGCTGAAAGAAGACTGGCTGTGAACCTGTGCTAGGGAGAAATCATTTATGTTGTATGTTTATGTCTGCTATTGTTTACTATTGGAGGACCAGGTTGTGGCTATGAAGTTGCAATGAGGCCACAGAGAGGTGCCTGGGGAGGTGCTGCCAATGCATCTGCTGCCAAGTTTTACAATGAAACTTGTAAAAAAACTGTAAACTGTGAGAGAGGCCTGAAACCACCAAAGACTGTGAAGTGGGGGGTCCAAATCCCCTTTTAGGTAATAGATTCATAGATTCATAGATGTTAGGGTCAGAAGGGACTTCAATAGATCATCGAGTCCGACCCCCTGCATAGGCAGGAAAGAGTGCTGGGTCTAAATGGCCCCAGCTAGATGCCTGTCTAACCTAATGGTGCAAAGATCAGGGCAGACTGGCTGTTTGATGATCAGGATGAAACAGGCACCAAAGACCTAACTCCAGGTTCTGAAGGCCGTCTCTTTATATACAGAGAGACTCAAACATGAAAGACATGGCAAGAGAGAAAACTGAGGCCAGTGCCAAGGAGCCTGAGTAGGGATACTGCCCTAGTGTGACCACCATGGACTGCCAAGGGCATCCCTGCTGGAGGGGGTGCTAGGTGATTACAAACCCTTTGCAAAAACTCAGTGCTCCACAACTACAAAGTCTTATGCTACCAGATGCCCATGAGAGTCCTCCTCAGAAAATCTAGTTCTCCTCTGTTTAGAGGGTCACACTAGCTGAAGCTACACCAGCTCTAGAGACCTTGTAATGGAGTTCCTTGTAAGGCCCAGGAACGCTATCAGAGGTCAAAACCCCTGTGTGCTAGATGCTGTGTGAACACAACCAAGAAGATGGTCTCTGCCCAAAAACATTTGAGAAAACTTCCAGGGCTTCTCTTTCTATACAGTTGAAAGAAGCAGAGGATCCAAATACAGCCTTTAAATTTCCTTTGCAGTGTATGATGGCTTCTTGGACCCTACTAACCAACCTCTGTAGGAGGAAAATGTTTGGGCAGAGGTAGTTTTTGGAATTTCTCTTTTACCATATGAGGCTGCTGTAGACCTTGAGAGAGGAAGTGATTTGAGTATGGCATTCTAAGAAGTCAAACAAAAACTTTTGGGTTTGACTTTTCTTCAGGAAGAAGATGCCAAGAGAAGCTCAGTCTCTCACTGTCCTTTTAATAAGTCAAGACTTCACTTACATCATGAATATTCAGATAAAGGAAGCCAAATGCTTAGAACTCAACAGCCACTGATTTAAGAAAACTTAAGCAGAGCCAGTAGGCAGAAAAACATTTACATTGAATGTTACAGTTCTGGGTGCTGCACTTCAGGAGGGATGTGGACAGCATCAAGAGGGTCCAGAGGAGGGCCGCTCGCATGATCAGGGGGCAGCAAGGCAGGCTCTACGAGGGGAGGCTATGGGACCTGAACCTGTTCAGCCTCCACATGAGAAGGCTAAGAGGGGATCTGGTGGCCGTCTACAAATTGACCAAGGGGGACCAGCAGGCAATGGGAGAGTCCCTGTTCCCCTGAGCACTACCAGGAGTAACGAGGAATAATGGCCATAAGTTGATGGAGAGTAGATTCAGGCTAGATATCAGAAGGCACTACTTCACAGTCAGGGTGGCTAGGATCTGGAACCAACTTCCAAGGGAAGTGGTGCTCGCTCCTACCCTGGGGGGTCTTCAAAAGGAGGCTAGATAGACACCTAGCCAGGGTTGTTTGACCCCAGCTTTCTTTCCTGCCCATGGCAGGGGGTCGGACTTGATGATCTGCTCAGGTCCCCTCCGACCCTACCTACTATGAAACTATGAGAATGGAGCATGTGATGACGTTTACCTATGGGGAATGGATGATCCAGAAGTACACTAATGAGACCACTGCACCCCTCCCAGTGTGCCCTTCATACAGGTGCTTGCTTCAAAAGCTCATTTCAAGAGTTGGCCGTCTACAAAAGATAGGGCTGCTGAGGGGCAAAAAATTCAACCTGCCCTCAAATTACACTGGGGTGCCCCCAGGATTCTTTACCTTTCCTGCCTGAACAGCTCAAAGTGTTTTCCAAGCTTTAAGACACTAAACCCTGAAACGCCTCCTGAGAAGCAGTCAACATCATCTCCATTTTAGCAACAGGGTAGGGGGTTGAGCTACAGAAAGACAATGTGACTTTCCTGATTTTGCCCACAGCTGGGTGGATAAAATCCAGGCAGAAACCCAAGTCACCTTACTTCCAGCCCTTTCTCCAGCTATTAAACATCAGGCTACCTCCCAGGTAGGACAGAGGCTGTCACACTCACAGTTTAATTTTTAACTTCTGAGCACCATGGTTGGCAAAAGCTCTAGGAATCCACTGTAAAGCACCACAAAGACTGAAGGTTTTCTGAGGAACAAGCACCCTGAACTAATGAAGTGGCCTTAGGGAAGCCCTGCTCTTTAGCTACACTTATACAATACACCACAGAGGAGCCCAGTAAGTAACCAAGCGTCAGCATGTGAGGATGGAAAGAACCTTAACAAATGGCAAATATTGGGTTCCATGGATGAGGCCCATCCCACCCTCTTTGCTCACCCCAGAGTGAAAGCTGGGCACTGTCTATGCTGTGCCAGCAGAATCCATAGGGGGGCAGCAAACCCTTTTCAGTACCTTTTTTAATGAAGTTCTGAAGGGGTACCAAACCATGGGTGAAGTTCCTGGAGAAAGGGCAAGGCACCTTCAACTCCTGCCTACCCTGTATGCCCCCAGAGCATATGCAGCCAATGGGTAGAGCTCTGCATAGGGATACGGGTCCTTGGAGAACACCAGCATTGAGACTACCAGCACAAGGGCTGCTGACAGGAACAGTAGGACATCTTTCCAAAACACCTGTAGCAAGTAAAGATATGCAAAAAGCAGACAGACCTGACAACAACCAGCTGGATTCAGCTTTCATTACAAACCCAAAACTCAACCCAGATTCACCAAAGAAAATCACTTTGGTTCAAGCAAATATGGACCCAGCTCTGAGCAGATTGAGATTTTAGATTAGTGATGCTTGTGGCCTTCATGCAGCCTCCTATAGTGAAACAGATGAAACCTGGCTTTCTCACCAAGTGTGGGGATTAACATGGGCCCCCACCAACCACAAGCAACCTGCCTTAGTACATCCAATGAGTTTCAGTGCAGAGACATCCTTTCAAGAGCCCAGCAAGCTATAGTCATGCTGTAATCCCTCCCTGACAATCAGTGGCTAGGTCTCCAGGAGAATGTTTTCTTGACATCTTTCACTACTGAACTGGGCTTAGCAATGGTGGAAAACATAATGTAGTAATAATTATTAATAGCCAGCCTTGTCATAGACCAAGACCTCACTGTGTGAGGTGCTGTGCATTATAAGGAACAAGATGGCCACTACCCTTAATGGCTGGGAGTAGATAAGATCTACCTGGTCACCTAGGGCATTATTACATATGCATGTGCCTCAGCAACAGGCACTTTGAAAAGAGCCCAGCGCTGCAATGCATGCAGTTGTATAAGTAGTTGTATAAGTAGTGAAATGCGCATCAGAGTGCAGAAAATGGCGGTGGTCCAAGTCTGTTCCACATGTGAGTAGACACGCACCACCCTGCATTGTTTGCAGTTGTATAAGCAGCGAAATGTGTGTCAGTGCAGAGAAAATGGCAGTGGTGCACTTTTGAACTCAAACACCTTTGATGTGTTTCAGTTCAAAAGCTGACCGCCACCGTTTTCTGCGCACTGACACACATTTTGCCACTTACATAACTGCATGCATCGCGACACCGGCACATACACGTGTAAACATGCCCTAGGTGAGTGAATTAATCAATTAATCAAGTCTGCTCTGACACGCCGGATCTCTTATGCATCACAGCACAAAAAAGTATGTGTATAAATGCCCAAACAAGTCATCTGAGGCTCAAAACAGTTTAGATAGCACAGCAGTGAACACACAGATGGCTGACTGACCTCTGTCTATGCTAGCACTTATGCTAGCTACTGATCCATTGATGCAACTGTAGGAGTTGCACCAGGGGTAGAACAGTAGAAGGATGATGGATATATTCCCCAAAATGACTATCCAAAACAAGATATACAGCACCATCCCCTGACATGGTTACAGCAGAAATTATATAGCCATGTTAGCAGTAAAGATACATCATGTTGAGATACTACTTGACCAGAATTTACATGTAAAAACTCTCTCAAATCCTAGGGTGGAAAGAGCCACAAAAATTTGGGACCCCAAAACCTGAGTATCACAACTCCAGCTGGGAGGAAGTAGGGAAAAGCAGCAGATTTTGTCACTGTGTTCCAAATGGGTTGAATCCTCCATTGAAATCCTTCTTCCTTGTTTCCCTTCCTCTCTCCCTTCCCCTCTGCTCTCCTCCCTTCACTGATGAAAATCTTTTGCAAATCCCTTCCCTACCTTTCCCTCCTTATTTTGGACCACTCTCTTTTTCTATTATATATGCTGTTACAGTGCTTAAAGGTTCCAATGGAGATTACAGCTCCATCATGCTAGGTGCTGTCGATATATGAGAGGCAGTACACACAAAAAGGACAGCCCTTGCCCCGAACAGTTTACCATCTTAACAGATGAGAGAGAAAAGTCTAAGAGAAACATGAGTGAAGTGACTTACCCAACTGTGCACCAAGTCAGTGACAGAACCAAGACCCAGACCCAGGTCTCCTGAAGCCTACTCCTCGGCCTTAGCCAGCCTGCCACTTTCCTGCTAGGACTTCATTCCTGTCTACTCAACAGGCAGCTGCCGTTACCCAACCGGCTCCCTGCGCTGCCTGTTCAGCATTTGTCAGGTTTGGATAATTGTCTCTAGTTCCTCCATGGAACGTGCTGTTCCTATTTGTACAGTCCCTGCTTGCACTATTAACCCTGATTTTCCATTGAAATAAACAATAATAAAAGGCAAGATAGATAGTCCCATTCCAGCTGGACAGGCATGCTCTGCCTGGTTTCACCATTAGACATCCTTCCCCTCGCTTCTAATCAACCTAAGTAAATTCAGTACAGCTCTTAGAGCTCTTGCATATTCTTCCTCAGCGCCTTGATTTTTCTATGCCCTCAGCATCCTTGCAGAGGAAAGATCAGCCTCCCTCCACACACACACACACACACACACACACACACACACACACACACACCCCTTCTAGCTACTGGGTGTACTACAGTACCCACTCCTTTACTCAAGGCTCCTCGGACTGACCTCCTTGTCAGACTTCAAGCATAGGTCAGCCACTCAGGGGTGGGGGAATAAATGATGGGCATGTGCATTTCTTCTTGTTTTTCTTGGTCATGTCCTCTGACCTCTACTCCCCAGTTACTTCTTCCTTATGTTTGGCAAGTTTAAAATGGGAAAATTCCCCTAAAACATGGCCTCCTGTTGCTGCTTCCCTCCTGGACCAGACCATTTTCTGTCACCCACTTGCCCTTACTGCTAGTGCTGGTATGAGCTGGCTTGTGGAGAGAGGGGATACAGATATCCTGCCAGTTCCTCTTTGCTAATCGGGTTCCCTCTCCTCTCTCAAAATGGGGGAGGGAGCAGTGCTAGGAGGTAAAGTGGGAGAGAAAAGAGAACAGACATTAAAGGAGGAATGGAGATAGTGTTTGGCAGGGAGCCCAAAAGTGAAGGGAAACAGCAACTGCTGAAAGAGCCCAAACAATAGGACATCATCATTCTGCACCAGTTCTTTGTCAGGATTCTTCACAAACACAAGTGTCTCCACCCCCTTAGTCAACAGCAGTGCCATGCCATGGACACTCTACCCCCTGCCCACTGACTTCCTCTCTGTTGCACTGCACTGCAGTACAGTGCTCCCCTGTGCTACACTGCACTGCTCTGTGCCACCTGCACCCCAGGATCCCCCAAACTCCTGGCCATGGGCTCCCTTGGCCCCACAGGTCACGTCACTCTGCCATGGCCCTAGGGGTGGGATCAAGGAGCAAAAGCAGGAGGAGGGAGAGTGAGCCCCGAGACTTTGGCAGCAACATTAGGAAAGCAATGGGGGAGTGACACCCAGACTAGGAGCCCAGGGGCCACAGGTGAACCCCTCAGGGGCTGGATGCAGCCCATGGGCTGCCACTTGTACAACTCTGGTCTACGGGTACAGACACTCAAATTAGTTGCTATGGCATAATTTACCCTGGATTTTATTACATAGGAAAATTACCATGTAATAAGAAACAGACACGTGACCAGCTATTCCAGGTTAGCAGCCCACAGGAAGTGCTATTACTGGGTTGAGGTGCTAGGTGGCAGAAGAGTCCGTTTCCAGTGAGCAAACAGCAACCTTGGGATAAAATTGACTAGGACAGTGGTACCCAACCTCTGGGCCCCATGGGCTGGATGAGTGGCACGAGGCCAGTCTCCAGAGTTGGGCCTGCAGTTGGACAGCCCCACTGTAGCGTAACTTTCTCATGTAGCAAAGTCATTAGCCATTTTCCAAGGATAAATGTTAACCTGGATTCAAGTAGTTTACCATCCAGTAGAGCTATGTCCTGTGTCTGCTCCATTTTTACTACATGGTAGTGTCAATTTACAGTAAATGTATTGTGTGTCCACATCCTAAACAAACCCCTTCCCTAACACCAGGGCTTTGTGCTCTATAGTAAATCTTCCTTGGTAATCAGCTTCAGGTTCCAAATAAAAAGAGCTTAGAGACAACTCAGTTGAGATCCCAAGAAATCACACTACGAAACCCATTCATTTGGCTTAGCTGAGTGCATTTCAAGGGAAGCCTTAGTGTGGTAAGGAGTTCAAGAAAAGCACTAGAAAAACTTGGTACATGGGTTAGACTAAATGACTCTAAGGGTCGTTTCTGGCCATGTAAATCTATGGATTTGTATAAGATTCCAGTTAGAAATGGTAATCTGAAGTAAAAGCTTGCCTTGCGCAAACCTGAAGATACCTCACTTGCTACCCTCTGAAACCTCACAAGAAGAAATATGCACCAATAACTACTAAAACAACAAATCCTGCCCTCCTACTACTTAGCTAACCAAGTTGGCTGGTTGCATTTTTCCTAGCATTACTCCCAGTTCTGCTAATTAATTATCTATAAAAAGAAAGGAGAGAGAGTTTTAAAACTCAATTTCAGCAAAAACTCGGGTTTAATTTAAAGTGAAGGGGTGTGGGAAACAGAAAAGTTTATCAACGTCTTTTCTGTTATACTGAGGCTGGTTTTCATTAAAGAAGGAATTACCACCAGCCCGCCCCTCCCTCGCCCAAGTAACACATAACACACCATCCCCATCTCCTTCACTGCAAGTTTGTTTTAATAAAAAGCAGAATTATGTGTAAAAAAACATATTATACAAAGATCGACCCTCCAAGCAGTCAAATGGAAGCATTAGCAAATGTTTAGTCAGACACATGCATACACAGATCGTCGCTTGTCTGTAAACAAGACAGATCACTTTTTCAGCTGCTGGAGATGAATTTTGGGCTTCCATAAAAGAATCCTGTGCTGTGTGTGAGGTGATAAGGAAGGGCAGATACGCAAAGCAACACCCCTTTGCAAATTCCAAACCCCGCTGCCTTCTGGACTGGAAATGTTCTAAATGAACTCCAGCATTTGGAATTCCATACTCCGGTCATTGTACCCACGTTGCTACTCTATTACACCAGTTCTGGGTCATGGTCCTATCCATGTGACATCCAATTCAGAAATACTGACATAAAACAGGCATAACAGAACAGTGAAATGGGCCATTGCCTTCATTTCTAAATTGAAAACTGGCTGAATACTATTAAACACTTAATATAGTGCAACTGCAAGAAACTGACAAGAGGCATACCTCTTATATGAAAAATGACAAAGAGCATAATGTAAAATGCAGGGGAATAATTAATCACAGGACATTCCGAGTATGTAACAATTGGTTAACTTAGAAAGATTCAGTGGTTTGGTTCAAATAATCAACCAACACTTTGAATCCAGAGTATGTATTCAGTGGGCATGTCTACACATGCAATTAATCAGACTGAATATACTCCAGTTTAATTTGAGCTGGAGTAAACTAAGCCCAACATCACCATCTACGCATAAGATTAAGTGCAGTAATTTACTGTGCTGCCAGATATCACTTGTATCTGATGGGACTATCTGGCAGCACAGTAAATTAGTCTACTGCATCCTAATTGCCATGCATGTGTAGACAGGGACACTTTACTGTGCAGCAAATTTGTCTGCTGCACAATAAAGTGTCTCGTGTAGATGATACCAGTGTGTATCATCAGGTAAGATAGCAACCTCAGAGTTCTCCACCAAAACCACACAGGATTACAGCGGGGGAGAATGGCGCAGTGACCTGTATAAGAGGGAATCAATGCTCCAGACCTCCACCAAAGCCATTCCTGTCGACGAAATGCTAATTTTAATCCTGCTGCTTAGTCCTCCTGTCCCAGCTACAGAACTTCCCCCTGCCTTGCAAAAGTGTGGCTAGAATCCATGCCTCTCCCATATCTGCTATCATATATTCCACCCCGGTAAAGAAGAGGCGGAGGGCTGTTCATGAGTGGAAGGGTAATGGGAGAGCTGAATACATTTGGAGAACCTGAAAAGCAAGGCAGAGGTGAGTAACAACGGATCCCATGGACAGACCTCACCTCCCTCCAATCCTTTGTTGGTTTTGTGCCTCTAGATCTTCTTCCATGGCTCTCTGCCACACTTTACGCTCTCAAATGACCTATGAGATTGTAAGAAGTCTGAGAGCATGGAGATCCCATTCATAGATTCATAGACACTAGGGCTGGAAGGGACCTCGGAAGATCGAGTCCAGCCCCCTGCCCCAGGGGCAGGAATTCAGCAGGGATCATAGGATCCCAGCAAAATAAGCATCCAAATATCTCTTGAAGGCGTTCAAAGTAGGCGTCTCTGATGTTACATAACCACTGTGATACTGCTCTGGAAAAGGCAACTAACATGTCTTTCTTTTATACATGTTCTTTATCTTTTAATAATAAACTAGTTAATTAATCTTGATTATCTGGAATTTTGAGTATTCTCATATTGAACCCCTTAATCATGGGTGCTCAACCTGTGGCCTGCAGGCCAAATGCAGTCCGTGAAGCCATTGCATCTGGCCCATGGAACTCCCCAGGGGTCAGGAAATTTAGCAGCAGGGAGTGGTGGTACTTAATACAGCCACTCTTCTTCCTGTCAAATTTCCAAGCCCCATGTACCTGGTTGAAGCCATTCCTCCTCACCACAAGGCCAGGTTGGGCTGAAGCATGCCCCCTTCCCTCTGTGGGGCCAGGTCACATACCCTTCCTCCCTGGGGACGTGGGCCACAGCCATTTTCCCCCCATGGGCCCAGGTTAGGGCCTTCCTCCCCTGCAGGGCTGGATCAAGCCCCTCCCCAGGGCTGTCATGCCTCCTTCACCCTCTGGCCAAGTCATGTTTCCACCCTGTCACAGAGCACTGAGGTGCCCTGCTCCTAAAGAGGGGAAAGTGCTAGGGAGGAAGCCCTAGCAGGGAATAAGGAGCCCAGCTGCTGGTTGCCAGGGCAACCAGAGGAGGTCAGCTGACCATAAGGGGGAGGGCCTGACTCCCTTATAAACCCTAGGGACTAGGGCTAGAGGCAGTTCCCTGCCAGCAGCCAAGGAGGAAGGGGTTCTCTCTCTTGGAAGAGCAGATCAGCCTGACTGCAGGTGCAGTGTCTGACATGGCTGAGGGATGGAGTATTCCCTGGTAGGCTGGATTGTTATTATGGCCGGGTGGCTTCCATTTTGTGTTATAGCTAAGGGGCTTACGTTTGTGTTGCTGTTTGTCACCGGTGGTTTGGGTGAGGCTATTAGGGGTTGGAGGAGGCCTCTTAGGGGACTCACAGCAGCGTGGGGACCCCAGTGAGGGTGCAGCATTCGGGGTACATTGACCCCAGGCCAGAGAGGGGCAGTTGAGAAACCACAGTGCAGGTGCAGTTAGCCCCAGAGAGGAGGCAGCATTACTGAGAAGGCCCCAGAGAAGGGGGCAGCTCTTTGAGGAACCCCAAGAGGGGGCAGCATTGTGGCATTCAGAGTACATTGACCCCAGCCCAGAAAGGGGCAGTTGAGAAACCCCAATGCAGGTGTGGTGAGCCCTGGAGAGAGGACTGCGTTACTGAGAAGGCCCCAGAGAAGGGGGCAGCAATTTGAGGAACCCCGAGAGGGGGCAGCAGTGTGGAGACGGCCCGGAGAAGAAGGCACATGGGGAGATAGGGCTGTTCCGGGCCCTAGCACCGGAGAGGGTGCAGATCAAGAGAGGTAGGGCCCAGAGAGGACAAGGGGCCAGATTATAATACGGCTAGGACATAACAACATCTATTATATTGGCGAGGCGTGGACTGCGATGTAGGGGAGGAAACGGAGCCACAAATAGCGCCCCCTGGCATCGGGGCAGTATAAGGGCAGCCTCCTGCCAATTAACAGCAAGGCATGGCAGATGATAAGGCGGGCGGTTGCCCCAGGAACAGGTGCGTGGGCCACATTTAGATTGGCCCAGTGCAGATACCTGTCACACACCCCCTCCCTCCCCACAGGGGCAGATGAAGCCTCCTTTACTGTCCTGTAGGGCCAGCCTTGGACTGGGCTGCCCTCTGCCCCCCTTTGTATGGTCAGACAGTGCCCATTGCACTGGCCCTGGGCACTGACTCAGAATCACCATCCAGCCAATAATCAAGCCAGTCACTGCCCATCTGGCCCACCAGGGAAAAAGATTGAGCACCACTGTCTTAATACATATTGGCCAGAGGTCACACAACCTATGAACAGACATTGCATAACTCCTGAGAAAGAGCCTTTTGTGCCAGGACCCTACAGACATTCACATCCATTGTTCTGCCTGAAGCATCTGGGAAAAATGCTGGATAAAATGTGCTAACAGTCCCTGCCCCTCCAACATAACCATGTGCATTTGTAAGTTAACTGAGCTCATGTAACTCAGTCTGGAACACATTTTTCTCATGGTGTGATTAACGTGTTGACCTCACCATACATAGTAACTGTGCTACATATTCAGACAATTTATGGCGCCATAAAGTGGCAAACCATCCACAAAGGTATTATTCCACAAAATATGTAGAACATCTTTATGGTTTCCTTCACATTGTGCCAGTATCTCTGAAACTTTATAGTCAAGCCCCCAGGGAGGATGAAAGTTAAGAAGGACTTTCAGGAGTGTTAACAAAGGTGAATTATACTAGATATGGATCTGGTGCAGCTCATGATGCCTGGCAGGTATGATAGGTAGAGAAGTGCCTATAACAGTGACATTACCTGGGGTGGACAAGCAGTGCACTAGCCCTGAGCACTGACTCTCAGTTACACTTTTGGCCTGTAATGTATTATTGACAGCATGGAAGGCATGCAAAAAAGGAGTGAGAGTAGCCAAGGGACATAGGACCTCCCCTGTGAACTGACCCACTTGCATCATGGGTGGCAAAGAGCAAGAAAAACCTGGTGGGGGTTAGGGCACTCCTGCCCCTCTCTGATCCAATGGAAGAGGTAGGGAAGTGAATGCATGGAATCCTGCATAGTACTGCCAACATAAGGCTATTGTTTTTCACTCCCTGGATAATAACATGTAAAGCAACCTTGAAGCAGGAGTTAGAAGCTCAAGAGACCATGTCAACTGCATGGCACTGGGAGGAGTTAGGTGCTGCTTCTGCTGGCTCAGCTGAAAGCCGACTATAGCAGTCCAACATCCAAGAAAGTCACCAGGGGAGACAGCAACCTCAGAGTTTTCCAACAAAACCATTCAGGATCATAGCAGGGGAGGAAGATGTAGTGACTTGTATAGGAGGGAATTGATGCTCCAGACCCCCATGCAAAGCTGTTCAGCTCAATGAAATACTAATCTAACCCTGCTTCTTAGTCCTCCTGCCCCAGCTATAGAACTCCCCCTGCTTTGCAGAAGTGTAGCTAGCCTCCGCCATATCCACTGCCATATTTTCCACACAACAACAAAGCAGACAGGAGTCACAAGGACAGACCTCACTTCCTTTCAATCCTTTGCTGGTCCTCTGCCTTCCTTCCTTTCCTTCCCCTGCCGCAAATAAGAGGAGACATGGCTTATCAGCTGTAAACTGTCTCTCTTCCTGTGGGATGAGCTCTGGCAACAGCCTTTGTCCCTTCCACCCCACTGTTGCAGACATAAGGAGGCACTGGGTCTTCCCTGTCTTTTATCTCCCAATTTGTTTCTTTTGTTCAATTTGTTAACTCCCATTTGGACACCTAAATGAAAGGGACTTCTTGGCTCTCTCACAATGGAATGATACCAGCACTTTAATAAACCCACAGGAGAGACTGCCCTATGGAAATGCCCTACTGAATTTTAAACAAAAATGGTCAGCTGCTTAAGTGTCCTTTGAGGATTTGCTATGAAATTGTAATTGAGAATTAGATGCTTGCTGTATATTTATTTTTAATTGCCTCCAAAGAAGATCTACTACTATGGGGTAGAATGATTTCTGCAGAACTGCTCAGTATTGTTAACCTCAAGCATCCGAAAGCTCACAAGGTGGGCTACAAAATAATGAGATTTTTAAAAGCAAGGGTTCTTTTCTCTTTGCTTCTTGAGGGGTTATTTGCTTTTTGTTTGTTTCTTGTTTTGTTTTAGTTTTAAAAAAATGTTTAGGGCCCACACCTACAAACTTTTCCCTGCATTCACAAGGGCTAAAAATGGTCTTAAAAAAGACATAGAAGGTTCTCATGTAATCCCATGTCTGCAGGATCTGTAGCTTTAGATAAAACACCAAATATTGTAAAACTCCTAATAAAACTTCAAGAGTTGGTGCTATGGCTGATTGACTGCACATGAAGATGGTGTGGGGCTAATTTGTGGCATGCCTACAGAAAAAGGTTGGTCTCCAATGATCGAAGCCACCAGGCACTCTTGTTTTGGAAAGCTGGGAGATAATCTAATTGTGCCTGCAGATGTTTAGAGGCCATGCTCTAACTCGTGGCACTTTACAAAAAGTGCTTTGAGTTAGAGTCTTCCCGCCTCCCAACCCAGCAGACTTTCACCTGTTGGGTCAAGAGGGTTCAAGCCTGCCTGCACTGGCCCTGGTCAGCAGGCAGGGGTGCTCCAGCAGGTTCCAAAGCAGCTGCTGAACTGCCCCAGTCCCAGTGGTTCCCCCAGCTCCAGGGGTGTCAGTGGGAGAGGAGGTGGGAGCAACAAGCAGCTGCCAGCTGGGGTTGGCCTGGCCAGAGCTGGAGGGCTGGCAGGGTGGAATCGAGCCCCCTCACCTCATGGGCCCAGCTCAGCTCCCCCTAGCACCCCAGCCAGAGTAGCAGGGAAGGGCCAACAACGTGAGGGGGCTCCATTCTACTCTCCCCCCCAGCTCTGGCCAGGCCAAACCCAGCCAGCAGTTCCCTGCTGCTCCCTCCTGCTTTCCTCTCCCTCCCCCACTGACAGCTCTGGCAATAGGGCTGGGCTGGTGCTCAGCAGTGCAAGCACCAGCCCAGCCCCGCAAAGTGTGAAAAATTAAGCCTCAAGGGAACACAAGTTCCCTAAGGTGCTCTGCTTTAGAGTGCCTTCATCTAATACCTGATTTAACAAGGATTACATTTCTGGGCTATTGGTCACTTAAAAAGTGCTCTGCCACTATGCACATGTTTTACATCACAGCTGTAGAGTGCTTTCAGGGGCCCAATCGCATGGAAAATGTAACTTGTGTAAGCACCCTAAGTTCTCTACTCTTCCTGTTCCTAAGCACTAGTCAAACTCATTCAGTAGAGGTGCAGGTGATTTAATTGATACACCTCAGCATATATCTACACTGTTAAATAATGCTCCCCAAAATCCTTACAGAGGCCCACACCACCTGTGTTTGTATTTTCCAGCCTCCATCTCCAGCCTTCACCACCCATTCTGTGTCCAAATGATAAGAGCACCTGCATATTTAGAATGTCTAACTAGTGCAAAAATTGCACCACTGATGAATATGGGCCAGATTCTGTTTCTACTTATACCAGCTTAAATGTAACAGCTTCACCTGAAGTGAGTGGTTTTTCAAATTGAGGTGGGTGTGACTGGGCATAGAGCCAGAATGTCTAGTGACCTTACAATTGTGTACCTATGCGGTTACCATGCACAGGGTCTTACTTCTCCTATCACACCATGGAACGTCTTAACCCATATCCCCCAGGCTAACATAGGCTGCATGGCTAACTGCACATCTTAGATTGCGTCAACATATGCCAACTATGTACCATGTTGTTACTACGTGCTGGGGCCTACATTCTCTTTCCACTGTACAAGACCATGAATAACTATGATTACTGTTCACTATTAAAGTGTTATTGTGCTATTCATAATCTACCACCTATTCTAGCACCTGCTGCAGGGGGACATGGCCAGAGGCAAGAGGCTATAACTAGGGAGTCTATGCACCAGGAAATGATAGGGACCCAGGAGTATGCTAAGTAGACCTGAGGCTATTCTCCTCTAATCTGGGGCTGGAGATGGTCTGCCAGACAGCTACAGGATTTGTGGGGTAAGGTGAGTCTGAAAGGTGAATTTACCTTTCAAACTATAGGTTATTCGCAGGTGTCCACAAGCTGCACAGGACACTATTCTGACACCCCACATTGGGACCTAAATCTCTCATTTAAAACAGGCCATTACTCTCTCTTGTTAAAAGATGCCAACAGCTAGTGTTTATGTAAGGCCTTCAAAGGGCCTAAATGATTTAGACACCCAGGCCCTTTGAGTTACTAGATAGGTTGTACACAAAACACTATAACCCCAACCATAGCCTTTCATATTCTAGTCCCACAATGAGCAAAAGGAGCACAAATTATCATTAACAAACTGTGCAGAGACTTGTAACTTGGACTTTCACATGGGGTGCACTTGGCATTCTGGACTGTTCTTTTCCAACTCCAAATATTTCAGTATGTTCCTGTCCCTACACAGCACTCAAATTATGACTGAGGCCATTTGTGATATGGATATAAAATGTGAAAATGAAAAATAGAGCAAGGCATATTCATTTTCAGATCTAATAAGGATACCAGGGAAAAATCTGGGAAGCCTTATGCAATTAAGGATAAGACATTTTTTTAATATATTTTCAATTTTCTGAAATCAAGGGCAATAGATGTTGCATAAGTTATTCTTAAAAAGCAAAACTGGTTGGGATACAACAATAGTTACTGGAAATTCAGCCTTGTCCTTTTCCTCCTTCCAAATGAAGCAATCAGCATTAGTTCATGATCTACGTGGATCATTAATTTCTGACGGGGATTTTTAATAACACTTGAAAGAGCTAGTGAAGTTTGACATTTAGTGGAATTTGGTTGCCTAACTCTCTTGAACTCCATGAATAATTAAGCCTTCACCAACATATCTGGGGAAAAAAACAATTGGCAGATTATGAGTTATTTGCAAATTCTTCCTTTGGACAATAATATATTTGCTGCTTATGGCATGTAACTACTCACCTAACTCACATAGTATTACCCTTGTTCTTTGACTGGATGACTGGAAACTTTTAAAACAAGAAAAATAAGCAACAATGAATAATTAAGAAGTCATAGCTCACATTTTTGGATAAAACAATCTTCTGTACTAAAGTTTGTGAAGCATTCTAGATTCATAAACATTTTCTCTACTACCCAAAGGTCATCTAAATATTCATAGACAACCAATAATATAACTCCACAGAACTCAACTGAGCCAAGTCAATCTGATGGTTTTCCAATACACTTATAATTCTGTTTATGGTATTAGTTGACCAGGTCTCACACAACAGTATTTGATACTGTCCATTGAAAAATATTGTATCTAATAAACAAAAAAAACCCCTCAAGATCCACCACAGTGACAACACACAATTACTTTTTCTATACAATCTATTCTGCAGTACATATTACCATTATCTGTAAATTAGATGTCAAACTTTTTGGTCTAGAAACCCATGTTATTGTAAATACAAGTGTCCTGTCTGAGTGGATTTGAGAATTTTTAAAAAAACTGATAAGGTTTTAATTCAAAACAAACTGCATCAAAACACTAATGTTACAGTATTTCAGAAGCAACTGGATTTTATTCCAAGTATGCTAGAGGGAGGAGGGGGAGCAAGGGGGAGACGATTAAGTCCTTTAGCTGTTTCTCCTCAGCATCATTGCGAAACCTTCCTCTGAAACATAAGACTCAAGTTGCCATGTCTCAAACAAAACACAGTGTTTTATTGCACTACACGCTTCTAAAATTGGGAACTCAGCTCAGGAATTTTCAGTCCTCTTGGGTTTTGAGGTATACAACATGCTAGTTGTCTTGCTATCTAAGGTCTGGGGTCTTCTGACTTTTTCTTTTATGATGGTAAAAATGTCTTTCTTTCTTTTATGATGGCAAAACCAGAGAGCAATGCAGGTTGAAACTTTAAATAAAAATTGTCTGAAAAGCACCGTTATATTTATCTGCACATTTCCAGGCTGGATTTTTCTTCCACTAGGGCATGAAACAACTATTGAAAACATGTTTAAATATATATGTGTGTGTGTATTATTTTCTTTTCTTTTACAGTTTTAAGGAAAATTTAAAAGCTGGATCCCAAAGGTTAGCTCTGAATGTTACAAAATGTGTCAGTATGAGTAATGATGGCAGAATATCTGCCAGAAGGGTCATGGAACAGAAAGAGCATAGAAAGGGGATGTTATCCAAGAAGTACATGTGAAATAGGCCTGGGTTTGACAAAGATCGAGTCATAGATTTTAAGGCCAGAAGAACCATATGAACCATCTAATCCGACCTCCCACATTACCTCCCCTGATAATGTCTGCCATGGAAGGAACACTTTTTCCTTGATATCTGGGGCCCCAGTTCTTCAAAGTACTTAAGGACATATTTAAAACTGAGTGGAACCCTGAGCCTTGAGGAACATTACAGAATTGAGCAAGTCATAGTTGAAACAGAGGTCTGTGGACCAAATCAGCTGGTCTAAAATGATTGAACTGTACTGATTTTACTCAAGCGAAAATGATTTACACCAGTGGAATGTTTGCTGGATCGTCTTTCAGACAAACATCCGTATAACTCAGTACAAAGTATAAAGTTTCCCCGTCAGAAGCTCAGTATAAAGACTCCTCAGTCCACACCCACCTATTATGCCTCTAAGTGGTACGTAGATATTTAAGTGTGTAAGTGCAATTTTATTCTACCCTGAAAAGCTGGAACCAAAAGTGGGTGGGTCTTCCTTCTCCTTGCCACTTCTCGTGATTTGGTCTTAAAGCTAAGATGATGGCATATTACATAAGTAGATGACTTGATGTTTTATTAGGGACTCAAGCACAATGGAATAGGATCACACTTAGATGTCTACATGCTATTTAAATGCCTAACAGATAGAATAGAATCTGATCCTATGTCACGATAAGTCAGATGGATGGATAAGCTATTCATTGTATATATTTCATATTTTGTTTTGCAGAATCCATGGGTGCCTATACACATGCTCTGAGATGTTCTAATTAGAAGGTGTCAGAGCAGACTCGAGTGATCTGTCATATGTATTCAGCAACCCACATTTCAAAATGGTGGTGAGTGTGCTTTAACTAAAATTCATTCAGCTCTGATTTCCCACTATTTTTGTCCACAAGACACCATAGACCCTTCTGCCTCTGTCCTTCACTAAGCTGAACTATATCTCTATTTCTACCCACCTGCCTTTGTCCTGTCTCTTTCTTTCCCTCTAGCTGTTCCATGTATTCCCCCAGCCTAACAGCCTAGCTAGTCCCAAACTCTACCACCATTTCCACATCCCTTTCCCAATCTTTGTCCAGCCAATCCCTGCAGCCACTAGGAGCACCAACTTCAGGGAAATTCCTACTAAACCCTTTCATCATTGGGATGACAAACTCAGGGGCTCTTTTGGCATGGACCAGGCTCAGTGCAATCCACATGTAGGAACCTTCATGGACAAAGCATGATCTGGGGAAATGCAGTTTTTGGAGAATTTAGCTGTCACACTCTAACAAGTCTCCATTGAGCATGTGCAAACCAAGTTCTCTTTTTTTCCCCAGACAGTTAAAACTAGACCAAGTGTTGGGTACATTTTCACAAAAACAAAGGGGCACTTATGCCAAATGTCAAGTCTCTGATCCAAAGTCTGGAGGCACTGGAGTTTTCAATGATACAACTATAAGAACTGGTTTGGCCTCATCTCTTTCTTGGGAACAAATGAACCACTGTAGCTAAAACGTTCCAAAAAAATAATTTGGCCTGAGGCAGACACCCAACATGGATGATTTCCCTGTTTCCCTGGGAACAGTTAAATTTTGGCAAAGTTATAAACAATTGAAAATAAGGTCTTATCATGGGAAGTGTTGAGCAACCTTAGCTGTAGGCATTGCTACCAGTTATACCTATAATATACAGAGCACAAACTGGGCCCATCTGGATCGGGTGGTATTCCTTAAGAGAGAGTCTGGGCTTCTCTTTAAACAGGAAATACTATAGGTGTTTCTGTTTGTTTTTTTAAATACTGTTTTTCAACATGAAAAAAAAATACTAATGAATTTGCAATTACATTTCAGGGGGAAAGTGTGCATGAAAAACTGCTACTCAACAAATCTTCCAGTTCTACAGAATTTATTTTTTGCTAATATTAACATTCTGCAGGCTCCAGATTATGATCCATCTCCACTGAATTATGAGAGAGCCTTTCAGATTAATGACTTTTGCAAATATTTAAAACAGATCACAATGTCTTCTTCCAATGGACCCTGCAGAGATGCAAAAAGAGAGAGCATGTGTGTGGTTGGGCATGAAACAAAGAGGCAACTTTTTTGTATTCCAAAGCAAAAATAAAAGATGATCTTTCAAAGGAAATTAAATTCCCATGCCCAAAGCAACATTAAAGGTTTGTCTAGAACTAGAAATAGCAAAGAAAGTCTGTACAAATCAGATCCCCATATTTAGCTTACTCAGATGTGTTAGGAGCAAGAAGGGGAAGATGTTTCAGTTGTAATTGAAGATAGCCTGTCTCTGGTGCACTTGCAAAACAACTGGCATCATTTCACTATGGTAATTTGTTGTATTTTAGTTCCTCCAAGGCAAAGGGACAGGCTATGCGGCTCTGTAGGGCACCTATTCAAAAGAATGCAATACATGCAAAGGTGTACTTAGTCTGCATTAGGGCAAGAACAATCATATTTCCTAAGTAGGCTGGGCTATTACAAGCCAGGACAAAGGCAAAATGCCATCCTTCAAACTATCGGTAACGGGTTTTATAAAACTGAGGTCACTTCTAGGCCTATTGCCTAGTTCTCCCCTGCAGTGGAGGTGCAGCTGCTTTATACAGGTGAGAGAAGACTCAGGCCCATAAGATCTGTGGTGTGATTTTTCCCCTGCCTTGCTGTGCTGTTGTTTATTTCAGTACAAGAGGAGGGGAGGCAATACCCTGCTGTCCAGATTCAGTGGCTGTTCCCACTTACTTTGCAAAGATATAAATGACAACACAAGGAGGAAAATGCCTTGGAGATAAAATAAGGGACATTCTGATCCAGGGGTAGGTGTTCTTCACCCAACTTTGTCAACCCTGTTGTAAGGAATGACTGTTATGTTCTATCTCAGAAGGAACTGACTTTGATTGTGAGTGAACAGTAGATATAAGGAAGGAATAGATGGAAGAGATTAGCCTATATAAGTCTGTGAAGCCCTCAGGGACCCTTTTGGATGAGGGATGTTATTAAAAAAAAAAAAAAAAGAGGAAAGAACAGCTTTTATATATACATGTCTATGATTTTCAGAGAGCACAGTCTAGGAACCACTCCACATGTCAGGAGTGCTGAAACACGGTCCCTTCAAGCTTCATCCCTCCCATCCCACCTCAGTGGTGACATGATGAACTCTGCATAGCCACCACTATGAACTAGAACTTAAAAAACTACTTTAAAACACAAGCTAAGGATTTCTTACCAGGAATAAAGGGGTCTTGAACCACTGACTTAAGGCAGCAATAAGACCCCTTTGCCTTGCTTCAGAAACACCAGGGGAACATACCTGGAACTGAAAAAACAATGTGTAGATCACTGGGACTTCCCAGGAGAGGCTACAAAAGCTGGTAGTCTGTGGGGAAAACCCTTAGACTTGGCAAGCCCACGATCACAAATATTTTCAAACCCAGTCACAACTAAGGAATCCCTGTTAAGGGAATAAATGTGTTGTATTAGCAGTCTTTCTCCAGCACCACAGTTCTGTGGTTAGCAAGTACCACCAATGCACACCAGCTACTCTGCAGCATTCACTTTGTTAGACATAGCTGCCGACAATAATACCTCAGCTACTTGATTTTGTATTGCAAGCCTTCCAGCTTTGGAAAGCACTAATGAAGGTCCCATTGTATGCCTGGAGCTGTGATTTCCAAAAGTTCATGCCTGTGGCTTTGTGGTACATAGGACTGTCTATTGTGCCCACAGCCCTCCACCTCTTCTACCTTCCCACTAATCCCACAGCCCCTAGAGAATGGCTCTGACTCATGGCAGATTTTTCTATGCATAGTTTACTTGCTGATTTAAAGAAGGGATTTTACCTACTGGAAAAGAGATGATGGCAAGCTCCCAAGGGTGTCTTCCTGAAAGGACTTGGAGAGTTTGGCATCAGGGAAAACAGAATTCTGGATTTCAAGTGATCTTTTTAGACATTAAGGTGTGGTGTTACAGGCTGCATGGGGGGTAGACAGGCTTGGACATGGGACATGATTTTTTACATCAACAGCAGGCTAAGGACAGAGTTGAAAGGTTCATCCACTGTACATGGATCATGTAGACAAGAGCTATGGGCACTATGCAGTGAAGGCATTTATGTGAGAGAGCAAGCTACCCACTTCCCAGGGGAGTGCCCCAACCATGGAGCTATTCTCAGTCCTTCTTGTTGTCTGGCCCAATAAATATTTAATTTACACACAGAACGGTTCCATGAGGAGAGATTGAATGAGAGAATCTGGCTGTATGGTCCAATGGTTTGGGCACTCATGTCATACAAGTGCCCTAACCACCGGTGTGGAATTTTCTCTGTGTGAAAAATTTCAAAAGGTCTTGGTTTCTCCCTGAGGAATGAAAACAGTCTACACTGCACATTTTTTTTTAATGAAACAGAATTCCTTGTATTCTGGCCAGCCCTAATGGATTGATACCCATCATTTTTTCCTCTTCTGCTCTGCTCTTTCCTCATACCCTCTCCCCCTACCCACACACCATGGGGGGAGGCAGGGAAGAAGCCTGTGCAAAAGACAGGTTTCACAGGCCGGAATCAGCAACAGTGGTTTAGTTTTACAAGGGACAGAAAACATATTGGAGTTAGTGGAAACTCCAGTGCAGGCGCTAAGGTCTTGTTTTTGATTTCTCAGTGACTGGCGTTACTCTCCTCAGGGAGAGCTGCCTTTTTTCTCTCTCTCTTTTCTACTCTCTCCCCCCCACCTTTTTTTTTTTTGTTATGCATGTTTTTGTTTGTAAGTTAAAAAGTCCCAGGATTTGCAGTCTTTGAAGCATGGTCAGCCTGCCAGATGGAATTAGTCAGTGCCTTTCAGTCGGAAATCCTGGGAAGATGAAGCAGGATGGAAGGACAGTGTTTTTCTCGTTTGCCAGGAAACCCTCTCCCTCACCCCCTACAAGTTCAGCTGGAAACCTCCACAGGCCCTCTAAAGTGGGCATGACTGAGGAGGCAGGAAATCAGACAGAGGACCACTGGTGTAAATCAGTATGGCTCTGCTAAAGTCGGTGGGGCTGCATAAATTCAGACCAGTTCAGGATCCATCCCAGAGGCTGTTCCTAGTACATGCTCTAGCTGTAAGGCTTCGGGGTTTCATCGGCTTAAAACCGGACCATAATTTGGTTCTCTTTTAATTCACTCTTACACCCCATAATCTCCCACACTCCCCAGTGTCTGTTTGATATAACTTCTCACTCCTGAATTCCCCTTTGTTCCCTTGTTTCTGTTAAAACCTTTAGTTAAACCAGGATCACTTATTGGCTTAATTGGCACTTCTTGTCTAAAGCCACCAACTAAGTCACCTAAAACTTGGCCCAGCAATAGAGCGAGACTTCATATACTGGGCCCAACATGGCATCTGAATGACCTCCAACTATATCCTCACAGTCATTCACACATCAGCAACACATGATAGAAGAGTTCAGTGACATTACACCTGGCTTGACAGCCATGTAGCTGGAGGCCAGAGGCTACACTAGCTAATTCACCATTAGCCTGTAGACAGTCTGCTCAATGTCAAAAGGCATACAAAATTTAGGGTGAGGAAGGAAGGAACTCTGGGAGGATGCATTACAAAGCGCATTAGAAAGACCATTTACAAGCAGTTGCACTTGCAGCAGCACTCTGAATTGGTGGCATAATTTCAGAAACAAAATTACTTATACACCACTCCGGCCAGCTTGGTGAAGAGATCCTTTCAGCATGCTGCAATGGTCAAATAGTGACTAAGATGTACCGCTGTATTAGGAAGGTAATAAATTAGAAATATGTCAACAATGCTGAAAAAAGCCAACAGACCAAATCCTGAAAAGCAGCAAGCATTTGCAGCTCCTATCTTGTATTGTGCAAGCACTTGAGTATCATAACCAAAATTAGGACCCCATTCTTTCAAGCCCTTTATATGCACATAAGGAGAAACAGCTGAAAGATCCTTCTTCCTAAATAGGTTGAGGGTAGGAGAGGAAACAGAGGCAAAGAGAACAGAAGTGACTCAATAAAATCATGCAGCAGATCAATAGAAAGGCTAGTGAAAGAACCCAGGGACCCTGACCTCCACTCCAGTCCTCTAGCCACTGAAGCATACAGCTTCTCTAAAGGAAGAAGTCTGGGCAAGTACATAAACAGTGAGTATTGCTCCTCAGGATTTGGCCCCACATGGTTAAACTGTACAGCTCACTCCTTCAGGGTGTTGTGGAGGCAAAATAGCATTATATGATTCCAAAAGGATTAAGGTTTTAGATGAATAAGAAGACTGGGTGGGAGATATGAAATCTAACCTCCAGCTGTGGGACTTTCAGGAACAAAAAAGGGAGGCCAGGTTACAACCAGTCTGAAAATCAGGCTGACAGTCTACATTTCCTGGGATAAAAACAACAGGGACTATCAATTTGTATATGCTAATGCATATATTGACTGCTAGCTGGAGAAGAGATAGAATTTTCCCTTCAAAGGCAGTCAAGTTGACAAGCTTCCTTGCTTCCTTTTAAAGTGTCAGATGGACCTTACTGTGACCTGTCACAACTGAGTGTCCATTGACCTGCTCTGGTGTGAGCGTTCCAGTGTTCGTAGGCAGATGAGTAGATGGTTTTAAACTGAAGAAAGGAATGTAGATGTAATGAGCATGACACAAAAAATCTGAAACAGATATGGTGATCCTATTGCAATGCCCACGGCAAACATATTTCCTTGCATTTGGATTGAGAAAATGAGAATGCCACCCTTTTTGGACCTGATTTGCAAGGATCTAAGAGAACTTTTCTTGACCCAGAGATAGGTTAAGAGTAAGTTAACTTCTCCTCCTATTACTGTCTGACCATGGGGTCCTCTGCACTGTACGTGCCTCAGTACTGTTAACTGTCAGCTGTGTCAGACAAAGAGGGTGGCCAGTAACCACCAGGGTTGTTTGAAGGTCTTCCTCCCTGATGCCCCATCCTCATCACCAAGTGAAGGGTTCACCAGTGTAGAGCAACACTGCCCTCCTGTGGCTAAACAGATTGGCTTCCAGGTGAGAATCCAGAGGATAAAAGTCATCTGCTTCTCGCACAGACAAGATAAAAGCCAATGTCAAAGGGCAGTGACCTCTGCTCCCCACTCCTCTCTCTTTCTCTCTCTCTCTCTCTCTCTCTCGCGCACACACACACACACACACACACACAGACAAGCATGCAGCTTTATAACCACAATTAAAATGAAACCAGCTATCACTGTAACAATATGAACACCATTAACCACGGAGAATATTTTTTTAAATAGAAACTGGTTCCCATGCTTGGTGTACTTAACAACTCAACTGTATTGCCAATATATAACTCACCAAGACCCTGGAGTGCCTAATTTCCACGGGCCAAGAGGTTCCTCCTAAATGCTACCCTTCTCATTGTGTTCTTGAACTACATTTATTGTGTCAATCACTGGGCTTGTCTTTGGTCTGGTCTTTTTAAGATTAATCTCTCCCCTACAAGTGCAAACCAGTCTTAAGAAAGCTCAAAGGAAACATTGAATGGGGAGGCAGGGCACAGCACCCAGGTCTTCACATCTTAAATCCAGAAGTCCTCTGCAGTCTCAGCAAGGGCACACTGGGATCAGTAGTCCCATTAGCCATGCCTTCACACTGCAAACATGGGAGCCAGAAACCTCGGTGGAACTGTGGCATTTGCACTTGCTGAAAATCCAGCCCTTCGGGGTTTGTGCTCCACATTATGCATGTTAAGGGCTCCTAGGAAGCAGCAACATGGCCTAGAGCTAGGCATAATATGGGTAACTGTGTCTTAAAACAACCTGCCATACAGACACTAGGGAGGGTCAAGAAACCAGGAAAACAGGCTTGTTTATAAAGTCAGAAAGAAAGAGACTGTAGCAAATTCCAAGGCCCAGTGTGCTTTCCCTCGAAGTCACTTAGGCTTGGCTACCCAGCCGCTCTAAAGTAAACAGCAGAAAGAGACACAAAGAAAGTGGGGGGACTCTGCAGAGGTTATAAAAATATCATTTGTATAATTAGATTGAATCAAAACTGAAGACTTTCTGGTTGGAAGGATGGCTTGTTTTTCTCTCCTTTCTTTTTCTCTTCTGTTTTTTTTCATAAAATTCTAGATAAACAAAACCCCTGGGATATTGGATGGTTATTGCCATATTGTTTCAAAAGCAGAAACAACATTAACAACAAAAATGGTCAGAAAAAATATATGTTTTGATTCTGTATTAACTGTTCTTCTCCATGTCTGCATGCAGTTCTCCCCTTCTCTCTCTAGCTCACAAAATGGTTTTCTTCACTTCCTCTCTCGAACTAATAATCTATAGGAAGTGCTGCAGTGTATTGTTATACATATTTCTGCCTCAGAGCTGTCTACATTTTATTATCTCAGATACAGGCTTAGCACCTGGGACAATTCATTAACTTTATAAGTGAGGGACTTCCGCACTATGGAGGTAAAATATCATATTTTCTTATATACAACATACCCCTGAATAAGATACATGCCTTGTTTTTGAAAGGCAGAATGGAAAAAAATATATATTTCTTTGAAAATACTGGTAAGTAGCAGTAAGTAATTTAAAGGCAGCTTTTGCAGCAGGTGCTTTGACTGGGGAGGTAGGGGCAATATGTCCACAGGGAGCAGCTAGGAAGACCCACATGCAACATTATAGCATTACTTTCACTCCCCCTGCAGAGGAAGAAACTATTACCTTATTTCCTTACTTATAATGTGAATCCCAATTTCCAAGAGCTGAATTCTGGGGGGAAAAGGAAAATGAGAGGAACTATGGTACTGCTTTATCTATCTCTTTGTGCATCATTTGTCTGCCTGTATAGTTTCTGAGTTCTACAAAGCATTCACTGTACCTTAGTATATGTATGTGCAGTGCCTAGCCCAATGAAGCTTTGACTGCTGTGCCTTTAGGTGCAACTTCAATATTACATACACATATTCATGTGTAAAATGCTTTAGGATCTTTCAGGATGGAGTGCACCAATAATGCCAACTTTAACCATTCACACACATGTATTAGGCCCTAAAAATAAAAATAATATTGGCTTTAAAATAATGAAACTTAATAAAACCACAAATATTTGATGTTGTTTATTCTTCCTTTCAGCTTTGTTAAGCTCTTAGGGTTCGCATTTTCATTTTTTTCTCTAAGACCAACTTTCCCTTTAAAAAAAAACAACTTGAGATTTTCATGCAAACACATGAGTCCAGGAGCCAGGGCTTGAATAAAACCAATAAATATTATAGGATCATAGGAAAGTACAGCTGGAAGGGACCACATGAGGTTATCTAGTCCAGCTCCTTGCTCAAGGTGGATCATCCCTGATTAAACCATTCCAGTCAAGTGTTTGTCTAATCTGCTTTTTTAAATGTCCAGGGATGGAGATTCCACAACTTCTCTAGGTAGCCTGTTCCAATGCTAGACCACCCTCATAGTCAGAAAGTTCTTCCTAATCTCCAATATAAATTTTCTCTGCTGCAGCTTAAGGCCATTGCTCCTAGTCCTATCCCCTACAGAGAAAAGCCCATCTACATCCTCTGTATAATCACCCTTTCAGTATTTGAAGGCTGTTATCAAATTACCCATCTTCTTTTCTCCAGACTAAACAGTCCTAGTTCTTTCAGCTTTCCTCATAAATCAAGAGTTGAAATATTATTGTGAGAGGTGGCAAGACCATTTTTAAGATGATAACTTTTTCTTCTTCAGTTTTCTTTATAGCTTTCCACCAGACTTAATCTTTGCTAAAAAACAGACTAATTATTGTACTTTGTTCCTCTGTAGACTGAAATGTCCCCTCTAAGCATGAAGGAATGAACCAACAATAAGTGGGACTCCTTTACCCAGGTGCTCATCTATACTGGCACCCTAAACACCATTTCTACTGAAGTAAAGCTTTTTTTGCTGTATACTAGAAGGTTCATCCTCATATTAATCCCTCTAAATTTTGTTTTTGGGAGACTCGAGAAGAAACTGTTCAAAAAAATCCAAAATGGGAGGGAACACCAGATCATACAAAAGCAGAATGGAAAACATTTTTGAAACAAGGTCTTACACACATTTTCTCAGGTTTGTTGCATTTTAAGACAGCATAAATTGTCTGGGGAAGATTTAGCTCATCAGACTTCTTTTGCCCTCTGGTCCAGATGGGGATATTCACCCTTTGTACAGAGACTACAAAAGGGAAGTGGCAGTTGCAGAAACATTAAGGCACTTCACTACATATATGAACAATGTGTGCCTCCGGCAGCTGGGGGGCCACAGCGGTGGCAGGAGTGCGGCAGTGGCGGTGGGAGCTCCCGCAGATGCCGCCAGCACTGCACTTAAGAAAGTGGCGAGCACTGAACAGGGGTTGGTGACCACCCATAGACGCCACTGGCCATCAGTGACAGCCAGCAGCAATCATGGACCACCTGCAGACGCCACCAGTGGTGGCGGTGGAGGAGTGGCAAGCAGTGACTGCCCGCAGGCGCCGCTGACAGTGTCAGTGGCACATTTTTGTAGGGGGTGCACCACCATGCTCAGGGGGTGCACATGCACCTGCATGCACCCCCTACACGGCGCCCCAACTACAGATCTACAACCTCCCTCTGAACTCACACCAGAAGCTACTACTAACCAAACCGCTGCAAACGTGTGTTTGGGCATGATGCCAGCCACATCACTGCCTTCTGAGCTATTAGGTAGAGAAACGGGGGTGCCTTAAACACACTAGCCTGATAGGCAGCTACATTTAAATCAGACCATCACCCTTGACACCAGCTAAAGTCTCTCCAGTTCTAATTCTGTAGTTGACAGTTTGATAACAGAACCCACATGTCTAAACCAAGGTTCATTAGGGCCTCCATCCCAGGCAACCCAAATGAAGGAGTGGATTGGGAAGGAATAATGGTGAAGTTTAAGCAGATGTACTGCCCTCCATTAATGGGAAATGAGTTGCATAGACAGGAACATAACACTGGCAGCTTGAATCATTTGGTCTCGCCTCCTACAATTGCAGGCAGCCATGTCATAGATATTTAGTCCAAAAGGTCATGCAAGAACAACCACTCCTGCCCCGCTAAAGCACCCCAGGCACAAAGCATGTGTAACAGACCATGAGAAACTTTGCATCTGCAGTAGAAAACCCCCAAATCTTCAGAAAACTACAATGCATCAATGCCTTGGGAATGCTAGAAAATTAGTTAGGTAAAATATGCTTGCCGCCCAGGACTGTCCACTGCTTCAGCCGTAATGATAAACTGCAGGGTGAACAGCCACCAGTCTCAATCACTATTAAGACAATGAGTTTGGGCAGCACTAAGTATCAAAGAGATTAGCTCACAGCCCTATAGCAGAGGCTCTTTAAAAAACCCCTCCCTTTTTAAGACACTCTGGGATAAAGTATTCCTCTTTGCAGCACAGATATTACTCAGCAGTCCTAAAACAGTGACCACCCCCTCCAAATGAAATTAAACCTCCAAGCTGCTACAATAGACTATGTCATTCCCTTTTCTGTAAGAGTGTTAACTTGAAGGACAGTGACTATCTACCAGGGTGCTGCAGGACCCTGGGGTTCTGTAAGATCCTTGTAAGGGTGCCATGAGACACTGCAATATTAAGCACTCTTAGGTATGCAAACACCTACACACAATTTATTAGATAATCCCAGAGATTTCAAATAGGAATCCACAGTGTCAAAAACATCCTGACATGCTGTGGGTTTTCTGAGTGCTGTGCAACAGAAGAATTGCTCTATTATTTTTTCTGTAGTCAAAAAATGAGTGAAAGGTAAGAGCTGGCATTTTCCAAGTGGTGCATTGAGTCTAAAAAGGCTGAGAACCACTGCAGTAGGGATTCCTGGTAACTGGAGGAGATAAACAGAGGTCTTATTATTTGACAGTATCTACAGACATGTCTTATTGCTGCCCTCTGGAGGTGAAATTGGGAAAAGTCAATGAGGTGGCACACTGGCTCCAGGGTTTTGGATATAAGCAGCTTAGCTAGTCTCAGAGGTGTCAATCCAATGAAAACATGAAGTAAAAGTCAATAGATCTGGATGGAAAATGTTATGGCAATCAAATAGTTTGTTCCAATAATACTACCTCTACCCACAGGTATGTTTGAAGGGGCAGAGGGAAGGGCTGAGAAAGACAGAGAGAGAGAGTTCAGTGCTGAAGATCTAGTGTGAGGGGTTGTGTTTTTTTTCTTTTTGACATAAATTTAATCCACCACCATCACATCCATAGAGCTGCCCAATTTAGACAGGGATTGAGGCTCAAGAAGGAGGGAAGTGAAGGTTAGAAAAGCCATATCTATATCACCTCCCTGCTAAGCCTAGGACCACTGCTAAGGGGGAAGCCCCATCCACGAAGTCCTGCTCTACTCAAGCCCAAGCCTGGCAGTTAGGTAGATCAGACAGCTCAGCGAAGTCCTGATCACATGCCGCAGTGCATCTCTCAGGCTCTCTCCTGGGCTTGGCAGGAAGGCGGTGCTAACATAATCCACTATGATTTTGTACCTCGTTACCCAGTCGCTATCAGCAATCTGGCTGTCCTGTCTTCTCTTCTCCAAACTAAACAGTCCTAAGTTTTGTCAGCCTTTCCTCATAAATCAAGACCTGAAATATTATTATGAGAGGTGGCAACATATCATTTTTTAAATGATAACTTTTTCTTCCTCAGCTTTCTTTATTGCTTTTCCCCAGACTTCATCTTTTTTTAAAAAAAACACAGACTCATTGTTGTACTCTGTTCTTCTGTGGCCTTAACTGCCCCCTCTAACAATGAAGGAATGAACCAACAACGAGCTCTTTCCAATACACAGTAACACTGCACTCTTCTAGAATACCATTCAGTCTAGGAGATACCTTCCAGCCTACCAACATGTGCAAGACAAACACGTAAGTTGGTGAACCTTGCCAAAATGTGCAAAACTGAGTATGCTGTTACATACCTCAATAGGCAGATTAGAATTGCTTTCAAGCCTAAAATATAAAATACGTCTTTAAGTCTCTGTTGCACTGCAAAACAGCTTATTCAGTTTTGTAACCTAGAACAGCCATTTCAATTGCTGCCTTCTAAGACATCCCTATAATTCCTAACAGACACATATGTTGTCTCTGGTACACCCCAGCCACAAGCATGTGCAACAGTTCATGAGAAACTTTGGATTTTCAGTAAAAAAATCCCAAATCTTCAAAAAAATGACACTGCATCAATGCTGTAGGAATGCTAGAAAATTAGTCAAGTAAAATATGCTCAGTGCCCAGCACTGTCTGCTGCCTCAGTCGTAATGATAAACTGCACAGACATATGCCTGAGGAGCCCTCCAGAACAATCTCCTAAAGTCTGAATCAACCAGAGACAGGGAATCGTCTGCTAGGAAAGAAATTTCACAAATGGGGGGGGAGGGGGTAGGCACAGAACCAGAATTAGTGCTGAAACCACTAGAGTTCAGCAGGTCATGATCACAGTGCTATATGCTGGACTAACACAGGTAAGAACTAAAACACCTTGCCTTGACTGAGCTGCTTGGAGATCTGATATTGGAACAAGTGTTTGAGTAGGCCAATGTAGAGTTACAGGAGCATAGCTGTAGCAGAAAAGACCGTATGATCCACCATATGTGGTTTCAGCGAGTGATAACCATCCTTTATTTTTTAAGAGCACTAAAATATATCAGATTCATCTCTTTTCTGTTAAAATCCTACACTGGCTGACTGAGCACAGCTCCCAGTCTCACCATTGGACGGCTCAGTCATGGTGAGTTCATCCCATCTAATGCTGGTGAGAGATGAAACCAGAGCCAGGAACTCCACAGCTGAACGATGGACAGGATGGTCAGACTCCAGATCCCTGAGAAATCCTCTGTGGTTCCAAAGACGTCACAGCTGAGGTGGGTTCTACCCTAGTTAGAAGAGGCAGCCTCTGGTTGTTATTAGCTGTACTTGTGGATATGGAGGACAAGGAGGCACCCCGCCAAAATCTACTGCAAAATGTACTGATCACACACTTGCGTCTGGTTTTGATTACTTTTAAGTGGTCCAATGTGGGTTAAAGAATTATGGACCATGAGGCAGGAGAGGAGTTAAGAAACAACTTACTGAATGGTACAGTCAGAGAGGATGCTTCTTTTTTTCAGAGATGTTTCTGATCATGGGATGTGTGTTGCCTTTGCATGTCTATGTTTGGATAACCATCCAGTGAGGATGTGCATAGAGCATGTGAACCCAAACAGAATAAAAGCATGGTCTATGGAGGGTGGTGAACCTTGAATTTTGCTATTTGGGCCCTTGTCTCCAGTGCGAGTGAGAGTTTTTATCAGTGGGTAAGCCTATGGTATATATAAGTAGGTGATGGATGGGTAAGTAGATGCCAGCAGAATATATAAGTATAGACATACAGGTACTTGAGCAGTGTAGGGTATGTGTAGGAGAAGATGGATATTCCTGTATGTACAGAATTTAGGGCCACGATCGTGGTAGATACAAAAGAACTACCAAGGGCTAGCTAAAACATGAACAAGCACGAGCACATACAAGCACATCCATATGCTAATGGGTATGTGCTTTGGGATTGTTCAGCATTCACATGTGTGTCAATATATTTGCAGATGGATAGCTGAATACATATAGAGCAGAGTGCATATGTGTAGGTAATTTAGCAAGCAACTAAATGAGAAGGTGCAGATGTGGCGCAAATGTGGATAAGCAGGTGTATCCAGAATGAAAGCATATGAATGACTGTGGGCCATGTTCAGTGGCGTAAGTGATATGCAGTGCCAAATACTAACCTCACGGGTTTGTTGCAGTTGTATTGAGCATAGCTGAGGGGGAAAATAGCCAATATGGAACATAAAACTTTCAGAACTCAAATAAACAGGGTCTAAGTGGAATAAAGCACACTGATCTGGAATTTAACAGAAGGGCCAATATGAGTTTAAGTGGATCAAGTGGATATAGTGGCAGGTGCAGCAAAATTAAGCTGTTGACTAGAGGGTGTAAGGTAAGAAAGAAATAGTGCTCCTTTTTGTGATACAGGTCCTATATAGTTACTCATCTTATTCATTTTCTCTCTTCCGCTCTGTTTATATGCTTACTCAAGGCCAATACAGTGCAAATCACTATCTGGACCCCTTTCCAAATCAATATTAAAAATTTACAACACACTGTTAACCTCACTGGTGAAATTTACCCAAAATATTACGGTGAATGTAGGTCAATGCTAAAGTACTTTTCAGGACATTTAAATCCAGCTTTAAAGTTCACAGCTGACTTCTCTGTTTATGCTACACTGAAGTGCACTCTGCCTAAAAGACCATTTTAAGCCTCCTATTTCTAACTACTTTTGTTAGTGATATGCTTCCATTAAAACTGCTAATCAACATTTCCCCTCACTGCAAATCACCAAAGACAGTAATATTATATTTATTGGGCAAAATATATAACTGATCTAAGCCAGTCCACTTGTAGGCTGAAGAAGAGTTCAGCTGTATAAAAACATGGTATCTGCAAAAAAAAACCCTTATTACAATGAACCAGTTAAATTAGACCAGCAAAACAAAATACATTTAGGCTTCCTTTGGCCCATCTGTAACATATGGTATTCGTCAGCCAGTCATGTTCCTCTCTGAGTTCTGGCAGGAGGCAGGTGGTTTGTTCCAAAAAAAGAGAGCACTCCTGGAAAGTCAGCATGCAAAGCAAACTGTTGGAGTGGCCTAGCTGAGAACAAAATAGCTCAGAAAAACACAGACTTAACAGCATTTCTTCTGTATTGTTCAGCAAACCCTAGGTTACAATGGCTCTGGCTGCAGTATATTGATGGTTCACATTGTTCCCTGTAGTACCGCATCTGTATGTTCTCATTTGTTAAGTATACACAAATATACACTCAGTTCTCAGGCTCAGCTCTCTTTCCAAATGTTCAACAGACAAAGGTGTGTGGGGAAGAGAGAGTTCTGTTGATTCTGGAACATAAAGGAGATGCTTATAAAGGTAAATCACACCAACTGTAGCTAAGCAGCAAACTCTTTATTTTGTTGCCTTCCTATTGTGACACATACTTCCATCTCATAAGTATCAGATTTATTATTCCTCTAAATGAAAGTCACCTGGCCACATCTGCACCAACAGTTAAAGATGGCCCTGAGTTCATCTTCACACCCATCATATATCTATATTGGAATACCCGTCTCCTCAAACTCTGTAAACTCTGCCAAATTTAACAAAACCCCTATGATCTCACCAAGAATATTCTAGTAACTTCATTATTAACTAGAAAACAACCTGCTAATTCCGGCTTTACCCAGAAGTCATTCTGCACCGAAGCATGGTCTTTCCCACACTTACCAAGTGAGAGAGATTCTGATTTACACTGAAATAACTCTGTTTTGTATAGAGCAATGGTGGTCAAATCATGGCTCACGAGATGTACAGGCTCTTAGGCACTTTAAAAGTGACTCTTGCTGAAAATCATTTAACAGTTTATTATTTGAGCTGCGGCATTATGTGCATCTCACTGACTCTGAGACAAGCGTGTCACAAAAGTTGAATGTCTTGCAGGTCTCGGCCATGTCAGGATCCTTGTTTGAGGGTAGAAGGGTTGGGAAGTTTGGTCATCCCTGGTATACAGAAACTGGAAATTTCATCACAACATGGTATAATGTGAAACAGACCTCCCAGCAGAATCAGTTACTGATATGGGAAAGGAAGCTGATACAGGATTATCTGCTTATTCCAACCACAGGGAGAGCTGCAAGATAGAAGACAGCCCAGTGCTTCATATGTTTTAGGTCTGAAATTCTTAAACTTTTTGCTGATTCATCTAACCAAGTGCAATCTTTGCACTCAGACTGCCCAAAGCCAATCATTGTGACTCCAATATGGAAGACGCATCCTCCAATAAGTGTGCCAGGTAAGATATCGGTGCTCTTTCAGAAGTGAAATCTACTTCACCCTCATAGCATAGTTACAAGCTACGGCTGCTTTCAGGAATTCTGCTTTTGTCTTATATCGCCTCCGACTCTGTCTTCCTTACTGTTGATTTCAGCAAGTCAGGAACAGGAAGGCAACATAGAGTCACCACTAGAAGACATTGTGATAACAACTTGAACTGTGTTTCACTAGGATTGTACAAAGTAAAGATATACAGGGTAATGTTTGCCAAATTATTCTATATTCCAGGACATTCTTCCATGAATTCCTGCTTTCTTGTCACTCTTCAATGACCATTTTTTCCCAGTGCCTGTCTTTCCTGAGTTCTCCTGTCTTATGTATATAATAATAATAATGTTAATTTATGTCATTTTAACACCAGCCCAATATGCCTGAATGACCAGTCTTGCCACAGATGCCATATTTCAGAGTATCTGGCATTTTTCTTGTAATCTTATACACTTTTGTAGCCATATTCCACACTAGGGATTCCCTGGCTTCTCTTTCCATAACTTTCTGGCATGCAAGATCTGGCTCATACAATAGGTGCTTCTGTACACCTTCACAATGCAGACCACAGATCTGCTAGTCACGTTTGCCAGCCCCAAGCACACTAGGAAAGTATTTTTCAACCTTCTTAGCTTCTATTAGGAAACAGCAAATCTCTCCAGGATTCCCAGCAGTGCTGGAGCTCGTTCTAACTTAAGCACTTGCACAATCTCTACAGATGGTTTCATGCCATCTCTGTCTAGTTCCATTAGACTCAAGAGATTCATTCCAGTGCCTTGCTTTGATATTGTCTTTGGAGCTACAGAGCCTTCACTGCAGTAGCTCCTTTCTTAAAGTCATAGAGAAGTAGGGCTGGTGGGGACCTTGAGAGGTCATCTATTCCAAGCCCCTGAGGGAGGATCATCCATATCCAAACTATCCTATACAAATTGTCTAACCTCTGAGCAATGTTCCCTCTAAGGAGCAGCAGTTCATGACTGCGCCACCTTGGTCCGTGAGCGCGCCGCCTCGGTCCGGCATGGGACACTTACTGAAGGAGGCTGAGGGCTGGAGGCCAAGGGCTGGGGTCAGGGGCCGGAGGCTGGAGCTGGGGACTGGGGCCGGATGCTGGGAGCCAGAGGCCGGGGCCAGGGGCCGGAGGCTGGAGCTGGAAGCCGGGAGCCAGATGGTGGGACCAGGGGCTGGAGCCGGGGGCCGGTGGCTGGAGGCTGGGGCTGGGGGCCAGGGGCCGGAGCTGGGGGCTGGAGCTGGTGGCCAGGGGCTGGAGCCAGGGGCTGGGGGCTGGGGGCTGGAGCTGGGAGCCAGGGGCCAGGGGCTGGAGCCAGAGGCTGGTGGCTGGAGCCAGGGGCCGGGAGCCACAGGCCAGAGGCTGGAGCCAGGGGCTGGAGCTGGGAGCCGGGGGCCAGGGGCCGGGGGCCGGGGCTGGGGGCTGGAGGCTGGGGCCAGGGGCCAGAGGCTGAAGCTGGGAGCCGGGGGCCAGGAGCCAGGGGCTGAGGCCGGGGGCCAGGGGCTGGAGCCAGGGGCTGGTGGCTGGAGGCTGGGGCCAGGGGTCAGGGGCTGGAGCTGGGAGCTGGGGGGCCACGGGCTGGAGCCAGGGGCTGGTGGCTGGAGGCTGGGGCCAGGGGCTGGAGCCGGGGGCTGGAGCTGGGAGCCGAAGGCCAGGGGCTGGAGCCAGGGGCTGGTGGCTGGAGGCTGGGGCCAGGGGCTGGGACCAGGAGCTCTGGGCCAGAGGCTGGAGCTGGGAGCCAGGGGCCAGAGGCCAGGGGCTGGAGCTGGGAGCCGGGGGCCAAGGGCCGGGGGCCAGGGGCTGGAGCTGGGGGCCGGGGGCCAGGGGCTGGAGCTGGGAGCCGGGGGCCAAGGGCTGGGGCCAGGGGCTGGAGCCAGGGGCCGGGGGCTGGAGCCAGGGGCTGGTGGCTGGAGCCAGGGGCTGGTGGCTGGAGGCTGGGGCCAGGGGCCAGAAGCCAGGAGCCGCAGGCCAGAGGCTGGAGCTGGGAGCCGGAGGCCAGAGGCCGGGGGCTGGGGGCTAGGGCCGGGGGCCAGGGGCTGGAATTGGGAGCCAGGGACTGGAGCTGGGAGCCGGGGACCAGGGGTTGAAGCCGGGGGCTGGGGGCTGGAGGCTGGGACCAGGGGCTGGAGCCAGGAGCCGGGGGCCAGGGGCTGGAGTTGGAGCCTGGCATGGGCTCCCCAGCTCTGGGGAAGTGCTCCACTCCCCCGCATCAGGGCCGAGGAGTGGAGCACTTCCCGGGAGCCAGCAGAGCCCGCGCCAGGCTCCCACCCCAGCCTCTCCTGGTGTGCAGCCTTGAAAAGGCTGTGCGCGGCCACACTTTTAGTTGTGCGCAGCCGCGCACATGTGCACCTTAGAGGGAACCTTGCCTCTGAGCAAAACTGAAGTCAACTCCTGACACAAAACCCAAGACATAACACCCTAACCTATGACAGGTTAGAAAGGGGGACCACAGCACACAACGCTCTGCTACTGCATAGGTTGTTAGTATAGCTTCCAGAGATCCCAGGAAGTCAATCATACCCCCACTGCAGAAGAAGGCAGAAACCCCCACAGTCCATGCCAATCTGACCATGAGGTACAATTCCTTTTTGACCCCAAATATAGCAGTTGATATGACCCTGAGCAGAGGGGCAAGATCCTCTAACCAGGAACCCCTGGGTATAAGTCCCAGAAGTAGCATTGGCACACCCCCAATCAAAATCCCCAGTCTTGGCTGCTGCCAGCACCCAATACTTCTGAGGAAGGCTTTAAAAAATACACACATTGACAAATGTAGCAGCAGGAAAAAAAAACAAATACCCTCCTGCTCTTGCCCTGGGCTCCATGTGGCAACCAGCAGAGTATGGGAAATACCCGTAGAAGAAAGTGGGCATAGCTACACCTAGATCATCCCTGACAAGTGCCTGTCCAACCTCTCTTTGAGCACCTCCAGTGATGAAAAGTCCACAACTTCCCTAGGCAATCTGTTCCATTGCCTCACTGTTCTAGCAATAAAGAAGTTTGTCCTGGTTTCCAATCTAAACCTACTCTATTGCAATTTCAAGCCATTTGTCCTAGTCATACTCTCTACAGCAGAGCTTTCCAAACTTTTCATGTTGGTGACACACTTTTTAGACATGCATCATTTCATGATACAGTAATTCAGTTCCGGGGGAGGGGCCAAGGGAAGCAGACGCAAGTAAGGGAGCTCCGCGGTGCCCTTCCGCAAAATTTTCTGCATTTCGCGCGACACACCTACACACTGCCGCCGACATACTAATGTGTCGCGGCACACAGTTTGGAAAGCTCTGCTCTACAGCAAGAGAAAAGAGGTGTTTTTCCTCTTCTATTTTATGGCAGTCCTTCAAGTTCCAAAGTCCCATAAGAAAGGCCAGCAAGTCCTTTTAGAACTGCTGTTACCTGAAGTACAATAGGTCAGGTCCTCTGCTGGAAACAATGAGCAGAGCTCCACTGACTTCGAGTCAGAGGGCTGGTCATACTTGTTAGGGTATGACTTGGAAAAGTTTAAGGAACTCAGTCAAAGTTGTTGCCAATGCATAACAACCTGGCCACCCCAGAAGGGACTCCTCTGATTCACATTTTCAGTAACCAAGATACTCACTGTGGCAATGGCCTTTGTGAACACAGCTGACATGATCTACAAGGCCCAGACTTTCTACCGGCTTTTGCAGAAACACATTATCCTTTGGTCTCTGCAAGGTTCAGCCAAAATACATTTGCTTTTATCCTCACCACTGTCTATTTGTCACCTACATAGCATTGCAATGGACCCCAGTCAGTCAGTAGCAGCCAAGGACTTGGCTCACCATTGCATATGGTATCCTACAGGCACTCAGCCTGACCTATGCTCTCAGGTTCTGCTCAGCTGCTCCCTTCATAGGATTCCCTTGCACACGGTTACCAGCCACTTAAAACTTTTCTCACTCAGCCTGCAGCTCCTCCCTGCGCCCTTCCAAATTCAGAAGTTTCCTCACATTCCAAGGAGCTTCTGACTCTTACTACGCAGTCTTGGAGTCCCTGGAAACATGCATAGTTCAGTGAAATTAGGCTGCTGTCATCCTCCTAGCATGAGGAAACTGGGCAAGCTGCAGCTTCCCTTCTGCTTTCCCATTTAAACATGCCAGCCTTCCTGCAGCTCTTTCCCTTAGAGTTGAATACATAAGGGGCATGGCTTCCAAGACACAATCTGAAATGGCTGCTGCCATCCCACAGTTTACAAAGATAAAATGTTAAAGGCAATGTGGAATGTCACACAGTTTAACAGAGTTAATGAATTATACCTTTATGCTTCTTTTGTCAGATAACACAGCATCCATTGCTAACACAGGGCTTCTTGCTCCTGCAAAACTCCTATTTACTTTCATGAAGTAGCACCAAGTGCTGGATTAGTAGGTTACCAGTGTTGCTCCAGCAGAATGCCCCAGTATGCCATGTACTGGTGATATCTCACTAACAACATGACCCTAAAGGAGTAAGGAACAAGGTTAGGGCAGGTCAGGTGCCTGATTGTTTTAGTACACTGCATAATTTCTATATAAGATGTATTATTTCCTTTCTCAAAAAGGTATCACAGAGTTTGCAAAGTTTTTAAAGTTATGCAATGAATAGACATAATATTTAAATGACATGCATCCATTTCAGCAAAGCTTGTCATTGCTGTAACATCACCAGTATAGGAAATTACTATACTATTTCTATACTATAACATCATAAGTATAGGAAATTACTTGCTAGGAAATTACTTCCTCAAAGCAGCCAGCAATCTGAAATACATATCCTTAAGTAATATATATACACATTGAACTAACTTTCAAAAATGGCAACCGTTGTTGTGGGCAAAGAATGATACTCACAATGAATTGTACCCACAGCTCTTTACCTGCAGCATATTCAGGATTTCTTCTAGTATTTCAGTAGAGCTACACCATTATGTACACAAATCTCTAATGGCAGAATCTGAAAACAGCATGGCATGTCTCTCAGAGGAACTTGATACAAACTGCTCTTTCATATAAGAATGTATATTTCCCTTTAAGTTACTGGACTTGGTTTCCAAAGACAGTACAGGTTTCCCTCGCTTTGTGCTGTACATGTGCTCCTGGAAAATGACATATAACTCTCATTCACATAAAGGGAACCCACTTTACAATGTAACAAATAGGAATACGTTCCAAGATCTCAACTGTACTGACCTCCAGACCCATTTCTACCACTACTACAAGACAATTTTGGTACTCACCAAGCAGACAGTACACCCAAGCACAGGGCACTGTCATAATGGAGAGGGCAACTACAGAAACACATGTCGTGGACAATGAGCAAGGAGCACGCACCGATCCACATAGGTGACTATATTTTGGTGAACGTCACTTCCACAATACACCATAAAAAGCAGCTGACTGTGGGCTTCCACCACACCGATCACATACGAGTGAATTTACCTCGCATATCATGAATTTTTGGTATAAAAAGAATCATCGCATAAGAGCGCATTCACACATACAGAACCCGCATAAAACAAGGGAAACCTGTATATGCAAACAGGTGCACCTCACCCAGAGACACCTATTCTTAAGTATTTCCATAGGAACCTAGCTAGATAAGCGCAAATACCTGAATTTTGTGTTCTTAAAGCAGCATTGAAGAGCATATAGGCAAATGTATATGCCCACCTCGATTTAAAAAACTGGCTCAGCATGAGCAAGTGTAAGCATAATAAAAATAATAGGAAACAGACAGGCAATAGACATAAGTACTACAGCCAGCTGGGATCTTCTAACCAATGACATCAAGGGATTGCTGAAGTAATACACTGATGGGTTTTAAATTAACTGTAACCACTCAGGAAAAAGACCTAGGCGTCACTCAGACAGCTCAATGAAAACATCTGCTCGTTGCATAGATGCCATCAAAAAAAGAGCAACCAGAATGTTACACTGACATATAGTGGGATTATATTTTCACTACAGTTCTCTATGCCATTCAGTTAATCATCCTCACTTCAAATACTGTGTCAAAGAATGGGTAACCCCTCTCTAAAAGGGGAAAGAAGAAACAGAGAAGGAATAGAAACAATTAGAGACTTAAGGGCAGCGATGAGGGACTGCATGCTTCAATGTTGGGTCATGATAAAGATAAACGATAGAACCCAAATAATTCACTGGGTTGGATTCCCTGGTCCTTGCGAAGAAGAGGGTGTGAGAGCCAAAACAGGAGTATACACAGTCACAGCAAATAGTTGCATGGGATTGCAGTTCTCTCAGATGAGTGGAGAAGTGGTGCTTTTTCAAGTAAAAGTCTCAGTAAACAGCTGCGTGGTTCATCCTTCACATAGCAACCTGCTGAGAATTAAGCAAGTAGTGAGCCATCTGGATACAAATTATCTGAGTTCTACTGTATAAATTGATTAATATCACAAGGAAGGTAAATCAGGCTCTCCCTTTCATCCTCTCTCCTGTTACAAAAACAGAAGGGACCCCTCAGAAATGAAAGGAACACATATTTAAAATGGAAAAAAGTGAAGTGTTTTTGCACAGTGAATATTTAATCTATGGAATGCATGGCCACAAGATATTATGAAGCTCTAGCATTTAGCTGGATACCCTGACTAATAAGAAAATCCACCATTTTGTTAGACCAGGGTGGGCAAAATGCCCCTCCATAGACCCGATCCAGCCTACCAACTGACTGGATCCAGCCTGCAGCTGCCCCCACAGTGTTCCACATGGGGCTGAGCCCTGCTCGTTCCCACCACGCTCCTGCCCGCACCTGTCGGTCCATGCCCTACCCAGCATGCACAACTTCCAGACGGGCTGTTCCTGGTGCAGCTGCAGCTGGCCAGCTGCTACTCGGCTCCCCTTGCCAGGGTGGGGTTAACACATAAGCAAACTAGGCACATTCCTAGGGCCCTAAGTGAAGAAGGGGCCCAACTGTGTTTATTTTACATATTATAATTATTGAGTGAAAAAAGTAATATAAATATGCAGTATTAAGTAGGAGCCCATGAGTTTGTTTGCCTAGGGCCCACTAAAGAGTTAATCCAGCCCTGCCCCTTGCCTCTACCTGTGGTTCCTCATCCTGCTCCTATGGTGCTCCAAGCAGTGAAGCTTCAGCTGGGCAACTCCTGCCCCAGTACGTAGGGCTCTGGCTCAGAGCTTAAGTCCTATTGCAGGTCCATGTCTTAGTTTTAAGGCATGTATTTTGAGAGGTAAACACGTGAAACAAATCTCTAAAAGTGTCTACATAGCCTCTGACACTGAGGTATCTGAACGCAGAACTCTTTCATATGTTTATCTGCACAGAACCCCTGTGAGATAAGGAAGCTCCATGTTCCTCACTTTAAAGGTGGACAAGGGGCACAAGAGGGTATGCGTCTATACACCACAAGGCAACTCCATGCTGAGACACGCCATACACTTTCCCTGCATGTTTACTCCAGAGTTGCAAACAATATGGCCACATTAGCACAGCCCTGTGCATCCCAATAACCACTGCCCCCACAGGCAGATTTAGATTTACCAGGGCCTTTGGCTCCAGTGGGGGGAGGTGCCCCTTCCCCTCCTGGTGCCTCGCAGGCAGGGGCCATGCTGGGAGGGAGGGGTTTGGAGGGGCTATAGCCACTCCCCACCCGCCCTGTGCATCTGAGCCTGCAAAGGTGTAGCACTCACAGGAGGGGCAGTGCCAGCCTTTTTCTGGTGCAGGGACTGGGCCAGAGCAGGGCTTGGAGCGGGTGGGAGTGGGGCAGGCTCAGCTGCACAGGGCAGGTGGGAGGGTGGTGGCAGCACTGGGGTGGCTACGGGGGGAGCTAAGGTGAATTTTGGGGTGTCTATCGCCCAGCCCAACCAAGCTCAGCCCTGACCCCAGCTGAGATGAGGGTGAGGTGGCACATGTCTGCCTCTGCTCCCTGATCCCACACACCACCCTGACTGGGCATCACCCCCATCTTCAGCCCCTGCCCCACTCCCTTCTTCACCATGGGGGCCTCGATCTACTCCCCCCCACCCCTTCCTCCCATACACTTACCTGCAGGGAGCTGTTCTCCATGCTGCCTGGCTGTGTTCCAGGCTGGGTACACGTGCGGCCATGCACAGGCACATGGCATCCCCTGCATCTTGCTCCCTGCAGCCCTGAGCAGCCCCTTGCAGGTTACAATGCTGCCTGCCTGCAAGGGGAAACCTGTCATTTCCCACAGGAACCCAGGCACTCAGGGGCCCCTAACTGGCAAGGACCCCTAGGCCCAGGCCTCACCACCCCGTGCGTTAATTCACCTCTGCCTGTCCCGCTGACATGGCTACACTACTTCCTATTCAGAAGTTAGTTTATGTGGAATATCTCAGCCCAGTGGTGGAATGTAGCTGGTTCATGTACATGTGCCCAGAGAGATGAAATCCCAGATCTTTAGAGGTGTTTAGACAACTAACTCCCATTGATTTCCCTTTTGGGATCTGGGCCTGAGTGACTTGCTTGCAATCCCACGCAAAAGTCTGTGGTACCACAAAGAATTGAACCTTATGCACCAGAGACCCAACCTTGCACCCTAATCACTGGATCATCCTCCCTCCAGGCACTGCTTGTGGGCACTTGGCTAGATGAAGCTCACAAGCCCTCTCTCTCTGGGGCAGACTTACTGTTACAAGAGAATTCCTTTTCTGTTACCAAAGGATAAAGGAAGGTTCCCATTGCAGGTTATCCCTGTAACAGGTGTCAGTGGCTAAGCAGGTACATCAGTGGTTTTCAAACTTTTTTCATTTGTGGGCCCCTTTGGAATTGTGAATGGAGGTGCAGACCCCTTGGGAAATTTCTAGTGGAAGTGTGGACCCCTTTGAATCATAAGTGTGGGTATTCATATACTTTTGATTGATCATAGTCACCTTTTTGGACCATTAGTCATAGTCTGCAGACCCTCAGGGGTCCACGGATCACAAATTGAGAACGACTGAGCTAAACTGTCTAAAAATATGCTGGCAAGCAAGGGTGCCAGCATACTCTAGGATGATGGAACTTTTTTTCCCCCTGAGACAACCACTACAGTAAGAAGAGCAGATATCTAGTAAAGGGTTTACTCGTTTTGTGACTAAGCGACATGGTCACAGTATTTACAGATTCCCTCAGGTGCTCCCAAAACAAAATAGGGACATTTGGGTAATACTGTGACAGCACAAAAAGAACACATTCAAAGCAAAACTGTACACTGGTTAAAGTAACCACTATATGAATGTGAATGTTTATATCACTAAGCATGAGTTTGGCTCAGCAAGCATACTCTTCTATCAGTAAATGTGGCATATGCTGGAGTATGTGACTGTGTGTGTCAGTAAGCTTGTATATGGATTCGTTAGTGCATGTTCTGCTCTGTTTCTTTGGGGGTTGGAACTGCACATGTCTGAGTATGTCTCTATCTGTCAGATGTGCATGGTGGGAGGAGCTATAGGTGTCATCAGGGAACTATAAGTGTTATCCAGTCCAGATCATCATGCTTCACTGTTATCAGGCTGCAGTTTTTCAGAACAGTCACTGTAACAACTTCCCCCTCAAACTGCAACTGGACAAGAGGGGTGCAGCTTAGTCCACAATATCATGACACTCCAGAGCAAAGGATTTCCTGCCCCACTTCTTCCCCACCAGAGAGAGGCAGCTGGAATATTGCAAATGTCAAAGAGAAAAAGAAAGCCAACCCAACAGCCACCAGCACATGTTTGAATGAACGGTTATTCTCTGTAATGCTGCTGGCGGCCACACACTCAGAATCATTTCCTGGTCTGGGAAGCTGACTTTACAGGAAAAAAGGGAACACTAGCACAAAAACTACAGCCTCATTGTACTTATTAATCATCCTTCAACCAATTCTTTCTACACCTCCCACTCCAAAACCAATCTGCCCTCTCTTCTCCACATCTTGTCCCATGTAAAAGCCCCACCACCAACATAAAGTACGTACAACATGATAAAGCAAAAGGATCCTGTGTTGTTTAAAGAAGGCTTTTAAGTGCAGCCAGCATTCCAAGGGGCACAGTACATGCTGTATACTCCAGTGCCGTCAGGCTCCAGACCTGAATTCTCCAGTGTTTTAGGGAAGGGGGGGAACAGACCTGGCTTTGTGGAATTCTTGTCAGAGTATGTGCATGACTATATAAAAGAACATTTTTTCTGACCTCAAAAAGACAATATTATTTCACACAGGCCCATTTCCAAGAGTGGCCAAGCTGTTTCTAAATGAACCAGTGCCTGGGTTGAAGCAGAGGATGCAAGGGGAACCCTCTCTCCGTCTTTGACATGGAAATTCCTTGACCTCCGCTGAAAAGCAAACCTATTCACATGCAATTAGCCAATGAAAAAATATATTGAAGTGGAATAAGTAGACAAATGCAGGTGTGTTAGGGTGGAGGTGGCAGCCTGCCCTTTCCAAGCAAAGGGAGCTCTCACCTGACAAGCCATGCATTTGTAGCCCAGGCATAAGGACAAGACACAGAGAGGGCTGAGGAAGACAGGAAAGTAGTGGGCAAAGGCACCAGTTGAAAAAGGGAAGACTATCGTTTTTATATGATCAAAGCCACACAGGAATGAACTGAAAGCCAACTTTCATGAGCCTAGCCAACTGGAAAAGCAAAAGGGTGGTTTCGAAGAGGATGAAGCTAGATTATTCTCAGTGGTGGCAGATGACAGCATGAGGAGCAATTGTCTCAAGTTGCATCAAGGGAAGTTTAGGTTAGATATTAGGAAGATTTTTTTCCTCAAGGAGGGTAGTAAAGCACTGGAACAAGTTACCCAGAGAGGTGGTCCAATCTCCATCCTTGGAGGCTTTTAAGACCCAGCTAGACAAAGCCTTGGCTGAGATGATCTAGTTGGGAATGGTCCTCCTTTGAGAAGAGGGTTGAACTAAATGACCTCCTGATGTCCCTTCCAACCTTAATCATCTATGATTCTATGAACTTCAGTGACAGGGTTTGGTCTCAGTCCCCTTGCCTATTTCCAGTGGTTACAAGCGATGGCCCTTTAGGAGGGAAAGTCTTGCTCTGCCCCATAAGTGAACAGAATCTACAGCAGATCTCTGTGCACTAATCCTGTGGAGCATGAGCTGCGCCTGAGTCCCAAAAGATACATCACATAGAGGCAGTATCTGCAAATATGCGTGGGACTGCTTTTTATGTCTGAGGTTAAAGATTTGTCTACACAGGAAAGTTTTGCTTGATATAACCAACATAGTTACAATGAGGTATGCCAGGGTAAGCTCTCCATGAGAACTCTCTTATTGCAGCAGGAGTGTGCATGTTTGGTCAATGAAATTGGTCTAAACATATTGGTACAAATTCCCCCGTTAGGATATACCAAGATATTTTCTTTGCATAGACAAAGCCTTGGAAGACTTCAGTTGTGTCTAAGGAATCTAGTGAATGTTGAATCTCCAAAGAGTGATACTGTCTTATTTGGGAGTACTGCCTATTTGTGATACATGAACTCTACCAACAGATCCTTCAATGTACCATAGACCATGAATCCAGGCTCTCCTTTCCTCCCTGAGCTGCCTGCTCCCTCTTTTGCCATGGCCTACCAAGGTATAACAATCTACCTGACCTAGGACAGAAGTATCTTTATTAGGACAAGCAGGCAGTGCCAATGAACGGAGTGCGTATGAACTAGAAAATGAACCCAGTCTATTCTAGGGCTGGGCAAACTTGTTTTGCCTAATTTAGAGGCCACTCAAACATTGTGGGTTTGAAAGCTGGATTTAAGCATTACTGGATTAGTGTTTCATTTAGGAAAAACTGTGAAAAAAAAGGTGCAGAGAAGGGGAGAGGGAAAAAATCCAATGGAAACATAAATACTGTATAACATATATGGGGCACCCCTTTGTGCCAACATGGTGTTTCCAGAACTAACACATAGCAGGGGCTTCCCCATAGCTACATATTCCTTTTAAAAATAAAAACTCAATAATCCTGAAAGGCCTGGTAGGAGGAGAAAGATGTAATTAAATGTCAAGGGCATTAGGCTGTAAATGATGTGGGGATGGGCAACTTTATAGATATAAACCAGTTTTATGCAACTTGTGAACCCCAAAAATGCATGGTGTTCAAGGAATAATAATAATCCTTATAGTTAGTGTAACAGATGACAATTTCAACCAATTTGTTAATCAGTTAACAAGATTTACCCAGTTCTTCGATGCAGCTTCTGCAGTGTGAGATACCTAAGTGTACACACTCATGCATCAGTCCCCAGTCCTACTGTGGAAACATTTTGCTGAAAACACATTTCAATTTTAATTTGATTTTCAACTTTTCTTCCTATCTCACCTTGGTTTGAGGAATTTGAGTTAGAGCTTGACTGCAATATTATGGCTGCTGTCCTTACAATGATTAAACGACTGGTTTCAAAGGAGCTGCATTGATACGCACCACATTAGAGATAAGTCTTTTGTTCCAAAGTCAAATCTGATTTTAAAATAGAATGAGAGCCAATGTATTTGAGAAGAAGAATGCAAAGATCTTCCCACAATGCCAGGATTACAAGTGGAAAACCACCTTCCAGACTCAGCATAGGAACTTTGAGTATTCAGTTATGCCCTTCAGACTCGCCAGTGCCCTAGTCATATTCCAGCACTTCATCCACAATATACAGTGGGACCTCTTGGACCAATTAATTACCGCCTACCAGGATGACATATTAATCTTCTCAGAAGACCCCGGTCAACACATTTAGCATGACCCAGCACCACTGGAGAGGCTGTGCCAACATGGCCTTTTTGCTAAGCTGTAAAAATTCTACTTTGACCAAACAAACATCTACCATGTTTCTTGATTTCACCCCCAGAGGGCTTAAAAATGGACCTCCAGAAAGTTCAGGCTGTCTGAGAGTGCAAGGTGCCTTGGAACATCAAGGAACTCTAAAGATTCCTGGGGTTCATCAGTTTCTAATGGCAATTGGTTGCCAATTTTGCCCAGGTGGGCCTCTCACCACACTGCTACATAAAAACATCCAGTTTTACTGGTCGGTGGAAGCCCAGTGAGCCTCTGAGTGCCTAAAGCAGGCCTTTACCTCTGCCCTGGTATTAAACCATCCAGATCCAGCCTTATTCTTTGTAGCAGAAACAGATGCCTAAAGCACTTCAACAGGTGCAGTACTCTCCCAATGGCAAAGCCCAGAACAGACCCATGCACCTTCTTTTTCTGCAAGCTCACGCTAGCAAAACAAAATTATAAGATCTTGGACCACAGACCCCGGCACTCAGAGCAGCTTTTGGGGAGCAGCTTTTGGGGAGCGGTTACCCTGAAAGGGCACATCACAAGGTGCAGGTTCCTAATGACCACAAGAACCTGGAGTCTTTCTGAAAGGTGAACATGCTGAGAGGCAACTTCAGTGGGTACTCCTCTTTTTCTCCCAATCTGACTTGCAGATAACGTACCAGCCTGGACCTAGAAATGGGAAGGCAGACGCCCTGTCCTGGAAAGCTGACACAGATTCATCACTAGAGTCACAGAAACCTAGCCCTGTTTTGAAATCCCATAACTTCATCAGTGCTGCACTGCCAATGGGCCTGCTCACTCTGCTCCGTGCCTCCACCCAAGAGAAAATACCCTAAAAATGCAGACCGTTTTTGTATAAGAACCACACTGGGTCTAGGATGGGGTCATATTTGCCCAAGGGAGGATCTATGTGTTTCTGGGGCCAGCTACACTGTCTTTTGCCTAAGGCATGACTAGCAAGTGACCCTGGAACGGAGAAGATCTACTGCCTTATCTTCCACTACTTTTTGTGGTTGTGACTGCACAAGACTGTGCAGGCCTTTGTCCACTCTTGCAAGATTTTTGCCCATACCAAGAGATCCCCTAAAAATCCTTGTGTAATCCTCCAGCTCCTCTCCAAACCTTCCTTGGCCACAGTTTGCAGTTTCCTTGGACATCAATGTAGAGCTGCCAATCTCAAATGGTTGCTTTCTTATCCTGACCATAATGGACCAGTTAATAAAAATGGCCTACCATATCCCATGCTGGGACCTTGCCTTAGCAAAACATATAGCCTCCCTAAAGCTGGTCACCCAAGCTGGTCAAGCTGTCCTGAAACCTCCAGCAGGGCCTAGTCAGAGTATGTTGGCCCTCCAGTTCTCCCATATAAACCACTGACCCAGAACAGGGAGTGACCAGGCAACAGAGTTCTCCCTGATCCTAGAACACTTTGCTGTCTTCTCTGGCTTGTGCTCTGACTCCTCTCTCTGCTTGATCTCCTGGCTTCTTGACCCAGATTTCTCTATGACTCCACTCTCTGCTTCATCCCCTGGCTTCTTGACTTGGCCTGTTCCTAGACCCTGTTCTCAGATTGACCTCCTAGCTTTCTGACCTGGCTTGCCCTGGAATTTGCTCATTCCTCCTGAGCCCAGTCAGCACATCACTCCCCAAGTGGCCCCAGACCTAACTGCCTATGACCTGGCCCCAGACCTGGTTGCCCATGACCCAGTATGACAGCATTCTCCAGTGCCTGATCACCCTCACAATCAGAAAGTTCCTCCTAATCTCCAACCTAAATTTCCTCTGCTGCAGCTTGAGGCCATGGCTCTGAATCCTGTCCTCTACAGCCACAGAGAAAAGTCTTTCTCCATCCTCTCTATAATCTCCTGTCAGGTATTTGAAGACTGCTATCAAGCCATGCCTGTCTTCTCTTCCAAGCTAAAATTGTCCTGGATCTTTCAGCCTGTCCTGCTAAATCATGCTTCCAAGGCCTCTAATAACTCTTGTCTGTCTTTGCTGGACTCTTTCCAAACTGTCCACATCTTTCTTCTAGTATGGGGCCAAAAACCGCACACAGTACTCCAGGTGAGGCCTCACCAGTGGTGAATAGAATAAAAGAATTACTTCCCTCAATTTGTGAGTGACACTCCTGTTAATACAACTCAGTATACTGTTGGTCTTTTTTGCAGCAAGAGCACAGTGTTGGTTCATATGTGGCTGATGGTCCACTGTAATGTCCAGGTCCTTCTCTGCAGTACTGTAGCCTAGCTAATCATTCCCCAGTCTGTATTTGTGCATATAATTATTCCGTCCCAAGCACAGGGCTTTGTACTTGTCCTTGTTCAATTTCATCTGGTGACTGTGGACCATATTTCCGCTCTGTCCAGGTCATTCCGGAGCCTAGCCCTATCCTTCAGTGTGTCTGCAACTCCAACCAACTTGCTGTCATACACAAATTCACTAAACATATACTTAATCACAAATAATTAATGAAGATATTAAACAATGTCAGACTCAGGACAGACCCCTGGGGAACCCCGCTTGATACCTCCTTTCAACTAGATACTGAGCCATTAATCACTCATCATTGAGCATCATGATCCAACCAGTGACACTTCCACCTTACAGCATCATAATGCCAAATAGCATGGTACATTTCAATCTGCCAGATAAGCAGACGGCTACTACTTATGTTGGACCAATGTACTAAATGGTCACCCTTAGCCAGCATCTTGCCTAATATGAGATGCCGCCTCACATGGCCTTCACAGACCATTGCTCATCCCTACTGAAATTCAATTCCTGTTCATTAGAAACATCAGCAAACCAAGATAGAACATGCATGAAGTGAACTGGGGGAAACAGTGGGACAACTTGGAATTGTGACCATCCCTACTCAAAGATGGCTACAGCCATTTTATAGGCACCATACTTAAAGCAGTCTGCAACTCTGTCTCTCATGGCTACCACTGAACATATGCACTATATCTTGATTTAAAATATGTTGTATTACCACAACCATATGTTTTATCTAGTCATGGTGCACTGCATGTCACTCAACTGAGTTATTTGGATACTGCTAGATGAGTTTACTGGTAAAAAGCAGCTGAAAAACATGACTTCACCCAATCTAGTAGGAAGTGCTGGAGTTGTTTGGTGAGCCTCAACCACCATCATCTTCACTTATTCACTAGTCACGCCCAATCAGGTCACTAGCTACCTTCTACTATAGCAAAGCCTCCAGTTGAGAAAAGCCTGATGCAACAAGTTTTCAAATAAATAGTGACAATTTTATTGGCATGAACCATCTCAGAACTATGCACAGCCACTTAGATCATCAGAATTGGGCAAAGCAATGGATAGCATAAAATATGACACTGCTGCTGGGTACAAGTGTTTTCCTGGAGTTCTTGAAATGATGAGACACGTGCTCATTCTTGAATTGTCTTTTTTTGCTTGGGTCAACAGAGATTACTGAAGCACCTCATTTCCAGCACATATCACCAAAGCTTGGTACTTGCAACCATATTCCAACACTGACTATTTATACTTTTGCTGAAATCAATTTTCAATAAAAAAACAGGCACCATATTTCAAGACTTGATGGCTGCTTATGATGGAGTTTGGAACTCTAGCCTTTTGGTCAAAATGTCCAGAGTTGTACCAAGATGCATAGTGGACCCTACAAAAATGTTTCTTCTTGAGAGATGCTATAGGATGGACACAATTCAGTGACCTTCCACACAGCTTTGTGTCATCACCTATATTATTCTAGCTGTACATCAAAAGCCTCCCACATGGTAGTTACAAGATCTTGTTTATATAGACAGCATCTGCCACGGCATTGAAGCCTGATCTAGACACCTTTTAAATACCAACATTAAAAAGCCAGCTAAATACCACAACTAGTATGTTTAACAAAGTGCAACCAAAACAGGGACAAATATATTCCACTGATAAAATGATTCCACTGCCCACCAACTAAATGCCACTGTAAATAAACAATGCCTGAAAGACAAACCACATGCAGTATATTGTGACATGACAATATATCCAATTTGACCCTTCATGAGTACTTGAAGTAAATGGCTGTCAAAGTTAAAATATGCACTAACTTCCTCTGAACAGGCTGGCTCAACACAGGGTGCATATAGTCACCTGCTTTGAATGTCCTCACTTGCCATCTGCTACTTAATTGCAAAATAATGTGCACCAGACTGGTGCTGTTCATTGCACACAAAGCTTGATGTACAATTACATTCAACCATGTGCATTATGTCAGGAACATTGTGTCTGACCCCACTGCCAGTGGTTGCCAGCAAGCAACATAGCACCACCCTGCATCCATCATGAGGATATCACTCTTAAACTATTAGAGGAGATCTGGGTCAGTCCCAGTCTGCCAGTGAATACTCTTCAACCCACATGTAGTTTACTTGGCATTGGGATGACCCTTGAGGTCCAACAAAACATGCCAGGACAGTGTAGTATAATGTAGAGGAATGGTCTTCATTGACCCCAAACAAGTTCCTTGTAGGCAATCTGAGCATCTGTCCTTCTTATACTAACCTCCATATCATCCTTGGGTCCTGCTGAATAGGTTCCAGACTGGCTAAGGTCAATATTCAGCCAATTTTCACAGATCAGGGCACCAGGACAACCCTCACTGTGGCTACAGCTAAGTACAGATGATGATGCATATTGTTGACGAGTGCCTGCTATTGAGACTTGACAGAGTTTTGACAACGCTGACCACTGCCAATGAAGCAGCTGTTGCTTGCCTTGGCAAGAAACACATTCACTAGATACAGTGTTTGGTTTAGATAAAGAGAGAAGGAAAGCTGCAGGGTTGGGATTGAGAGGGAAGAAAAAGGTGTGGACAGACTGAAAGGAAGAAAAAGGAAAAGTCAGAGAATGGGGAAAAAGGCAGAGATGCAGATGGGAAACAGGATGACGATATACTTTGCTTATCCCCACCCCGCCTTATTCCCACCTCTTATTGTCACAATGACCAGCGGCTGAGGTTACCAACTCACTTTAGCTTAGGGACACTAGACACTCACTCCAGGAATTGTCCTCCTCCATTTAATAGTATTGATTAGTAAAAAAAATAGTATCATTTATTACTGCATTGTGGTAACACCTAAGAGCCTCAGTCAGAGACCCAAACCCCATTGTGCTAGGTATTGCCAGAACAAAACAAAAAGACAGTCCCTGTCTCAAAGGACTTATGATCTACACAGGTGATGCCCAGCCTTTCTGCAGAGTGGGCCAGATGAGTGGCGTGGGGTCAGTCTGTGGGGTGGATCTGGTGCACAACTTCAGTCCATAGCATAGGCTCTATCCAGAACGAGGCCAGGGCACAGGTACCATCTAGCACCTCAGCCCTGTGTGCTGGATCAGACCCAGCCGCACACACTAAATCGGGTGTACTTCTGCTGGCCTCAGTCCTACATACGCTAAATCAAGCTCACCACACTGGCCCCATGCTCGGTTCCACCACCCTGGCCACATGCTCGTAGCCTGATTCAGTGCACAGGGTCACATGAGCCATGGGACTTGGAAATTTAGCAGCAGCACTGCAGCTGCAGCATTATTTACCACTGCTCCACCACCAAATTCCTGGAACTGTGGGGAGCCCCAAAGGCCAGGTGACACAGACCTACAGGCCAGATATGGACCGTGTGTCAGAGGTTGAGCACTGCTGATCTACACACTTCTCTGCTCGATCCCTCGGCAGCCATTGGGCATCTGGTGTACTAGGATTGCTGCTTATTTTATCTCACTGACTGATGTTGCTTCACTGTTTCCTCAGGCTCCCCCACCACCTGTTGCATTCACCTGTTGTCCATGGTCTTATGCTTAGATTAGAAACTCTGCAGGACAGGGATAGTCTCCTCATTAAATGTTTATACTGCACAAAGAAATAAAGAAGGGGGATAGCATGTGGGAAGAAACTTTATGCCATATCCACAGTTGGCATACATCAGCACATACCACGTTACACCCATTGAGTTTCTGGTCCAGGATGTCCATGTGGCACCATGAACTAAACTCCAACTCTCTCCTAAGACAAGTCAAGCCCTATTACGCCAATTTATAAACAGAGCTTTTGAGAGACCCATCTCACCTGCTGCTCACATGCATTGTCATGGATGGTGCCATGACCCTAGTATGGTGAGAGAGGATGCAATGAGAAAGGAATTGTTTTTCTTTTCATTACGCCTCCTACCCCAATCTAATCTATAGGTTGTTTTTTTTTTCCAGTCCAATGTATGCTTTCCAGCTCGTTTCCTCTTGCGGTTCTCATTTCCCGCTCTTAGGAGGTGAGCTCATGCGTTCCTCAATTACCAGCCAAAGAAAAGGAGAGGGAGAAAGAAATCTAATGGAAACAGATGAAGTCATGCCTGTGCAATGCCGTATTATGGTTCATGCTCACACAGAGGACCCAAGTGCCCCCCAACTCTGGCAGGACAATCTGGTTTGTTTATTTCCTTCCCAGTCTCCTGGTTGTTTTCGTCCTTGCTATTGAGGGAAGATGAACTATTGACACACAGTAATAGCAACCCATGTTTCTCAATCTCTCTTTCCCTCCCCCACTGCCATCACCTACCTCCCTTCCTTTCTCCCGCCCTTGAGTCCACCCCCAGGCATCCCCATGGATCTTTAAGTCATTCACAGCATGCCACTGAGTCAATAGCAAGCCCGCAGACCATGTGCAGGGCTCAGTACACTGTGTATTCTGCCTACGGCTATGTAGACTCCAGAAAAGTTACACAAGGGAAATCTAAAAGCAATTAAAAAGCATAATACAAGCGGTTGTTTAGAAAAGGTGGTGGGGAGGAAGGAGAGAATAAAATTAAAATAAATAAAGCAATGTTTTAACGAGTGCAGCAGTGAAAGCTGGATTAGAGGCGCCTGAATGGCATCTATATATTTCTCCTATGGAAGGGGAGGTCTGCCCAATGCAACCAGAGCTGACAAAAAATAAGCTGGGCCTCAGGCTCCATGAAACATTTGGACAGAAAGGAAAGAAGGTAATTGCTGCAAATGGAGCCTAATTCAGGAAGCAGCTACCCCTACACTGGATCAGTTCTTTCACCTTCAAAGAGCTACTGATGCTTCATGGAACATTGTGGGGGGGAGGGCACGGAGGGAAATCCAAGGGCCTCTTGAAAAGCTTTCCTTCCTGTGTGTCACACATGTTAAGCATTTCTTTTCCCTCGTCTTTCATTCCCAATGACACTTCCAATTTATCGAGGTACTTACACAGCCCTCACATCACCCTCTTATCTTGAGCACCTCACACTCATTAACCCTGCGCTTCTTAAAGTGTGGGGCCTGCCCCCACAAGAGGAAAGAAGGGGGGAGGAGGCTGCAAGGGTGGGCGTGGGGTCATGGATGGATATATTTATTCTCATAACACCCCTGTGAGGTAGGAAAGTAGTATCCTCATTTTACAGATGGGGAACAGAGGCAAGGAAAAATTAAAGGATTAACTCAAGGTCACACAGGAAAAAGTTTGTAGCAGAGCTGGAAATTAAACCCAGCTCTCCTACTCAAAAAAATCAGTGCTTTAAGCACAACACCAGACTTCCTCAGAGCTGATGAAAATTTTGCATTCATGGATTTTTTTTTTTACCCCAAAACAGATTTTTTTTCTTGAAGTATATTTTCATGGACAAGTTTGTGGGGTTCCTTCTATTTTTTTTTTCATTTGTTGGGGGAAAAAACTCAACTACTTAAAAAACCACACACACACATTTTTCTTTTCATTCAAAATTTATCATGGGAAATACTTTCCATTTTCCAGCCATGTCAATCCTTCAACTCTCTGCTTAGCAAAACATTTATATTTTTCTATTTAATTTACAACAGGAATCTGCTTTATCAATTCTATTTTCTTTCTGTTGCAAGCCTTGAAATAGTGTTTTTCACATATAACTTACTCTGAGAACTGACACAGCGTAAACATTTCTCTCGGGGTCACATTTCAAGGGGTCACATGACAAGGGGTCACATTTCTCCCAGGAGAAAGCCTTTTGTCTGGGAACCCTACAGAGGTTGGAGTGTCCCACTTTAAATATCTGTGAAGTATCCGAGATAAAATGTGCTTACACTCCCCTTCCCTCCTCCCAATGCTGTAAGTGTCTGTAAGTTATCTGTGGGTCATTCAAATTAGTCATTCAGGGAGAAGCCTAGCAGGTAGGGACCTACCAAATTTGCTGTGGTGGGGGGAAAAGAGGCAAACATATGGAAAATAAAAGTCGTCAAGGGCACTGTGGCAGCCCACCAGTGTGGGAAAGAGGTGGGAGGGGGCTGCCTGCTCACAGGGCTTCCGGCAAGATGGCTGCCATCCCCACCTCTTGCCGCTGATTGGCCGAGAGGGCTGCCTGTCACGCAGCCCCTCTTCTCTCCACCAATTGGCAGCAAAGGACAGAGCTGCATGGTGGATAATCTGCAGTGAGGGGCAGGGCCACAGAAGCATGCGGGGGCCTGCCACGCTCTGCCCATGAAATAGCTGCGCAGACTCGTGTTCTGTCTGCGAAATTGGTGGGCAACCACTGCAAATTAGATAGGTCCCTGCTGCCAGGGTGTGCTGGCCGCCTATTGGTAAAGGAGCAGCAATGAAGCTTGGAAGGGCTATGTGTGTACAGAGCTACCTAAATTGCAGCAAGACAAAGGGTTTTGACACTGCTGATCTAACCCAATATCCAGTCTCTGACTGTGGCAGTTGTGGATCCTGTAGAGAGAGACCATATGAACAGGGTATATCTAGAGTGATCTATCCTCTGTCATACCTTCCAGGTATCCACCATTGTTTGTTGCAGACTGTTCTCTGTGTGTGTGGTTTTATATGCTATTTGTGCCTCTTGCATGTATCATATATATAGACTGATCATGTCTTTCTGTGACAATACAGTAATAAAGGCTGTGAGGCTGGTCAATGCAAAAGTATAGGTCAGTGTAGAGAAGCTTTCTAGTACATACAGAAAAAATAATATAATCTAGAGACTTGACTGTCTTTTCAAAATCCATCCACAGTTTGGGAGTTTTTTTGTATGATCTGAGGCATAAATCTACAGAGGGTTCCACAGTGCTAAAAGTGTGCCGTATCCCTAAATAAGATCTCTGTTAATCTGCCTCAAATTCTTATTCCTTAGCCAACCACTCACCCCTGTGCTTGTAGAGCCATAATGAATTCTATTTAACATTTTGTATCTTTTAAGTGTCTTAGAAGTCTGAAAGCCAGGTCATATAGTAAACTATAATTAAAATTCAGGTACTCATGATTCTCATGTTCCAACCACTGACCAGACTGTGCCTCCCCACCTGCTCCTGGCTGTGTGTTGGTAGAGGTGCTGATCCATCGCCTCCTTCCTCCATTTATAACTTCACAATACCTCATTCTTATTTAGTGCTATATTACTATGTAAAGCCCTTTACAAAGAGGTCAACAGCAATACTTCTATTTAGCAGATAGAGAAGCAGGACACTAGGAGGAAAAAAATTACTTGCCCACAGCAACTCAACAGACCATTGGAATGCCAGTCCACTAGGTCACATTGCCTCTCACCAGTGAAACCCTGCTGTCTTCTAAACCAGTGACAAAATCCTTATTGACTTCAACGTAGCCAGGATTTCAGCCCAAGACCTTTGGTGAGGAGGAAGCATTAGAGAGCAGATGAACTATTAGGCTTAGATTTTCTAAGCTGCCTTAAGGACATCCAGCTCCCATTCAAATGAATGGAAATCTGCCAAGCCGCTTCAGGTTATTGTCAGTTGAATGATTAAATTAGGTACAGCCTGTAAAGCACTTTGGGGGTGAGGGGGAAGAAGAGCACACATAAATGCTGAGCACTATTCAGAAACAAGATCCTTCTTTGGGAAATTGCATTTAATGATCTTTGAAGAACAGACCGGCCATCCCAAGGACAGTCATCATCATAACACATGTGTCTGTGAGAGCAAAAGAATCAAAACAAAGTAAACACTACTACTTAATATTTGTAAAGCTGTTTTCATCCATAGAACTCAAAACCCAGTAATAAAAGAGAATAAGGCCTTGTCTAGACACAAAAGGGAGCCAATAGTATAGTTAAACACCTGCCTCCCTTCCTGTTGGAACATTTTAGTGCCAACACTTGTGTAAGAATAATTTGCATGGGAACAGGTAACCTGCAGCCCACAGAACCACTGGATCCAGCCCACAGACCCAGAGAGCAGCAGTTGCGTTCAGCAGCAGGGGGCTTCACCTGTACCACTCTGCAACCAGATAGCAGGGTGTTTTGGCAGTTGTTCACACCACATCACACTGTGCCAGAGCTTGACAACAGGGAGCTTTGCCTGTGTCGCAGCAGCAGCAGCCAATTTCTAGCACCGGCCCACCTCAGCCCCAATCCAGGTCATTCTAGTTCACTGCCAAAAAAAGGTTGCTGACCACTGGTACAGGTTATTCCCCCATTGTGGTAGCACTGTTACACCACTGCAACTGCCTCTGCACTTGGCATTGTACTGGCAAATACATGCCAATAAAGGAGTTACATTTGTAATTTAAACAAGTGTATATATTGGTAAAAATGTGGATGCACATTAGGCCTAAGTATCATTATCACCATTTTACAAATTGGAGATATAAGGCATGAAAAAAAGTCTTACTTCAGGTCATGCAGCTTCTTAGTGACAGAGCCAGGAATAGCACTCATGTGACTTGATCAAGTCTTCTGGCCAAGCCATTGAGTCTTGCATTTCTCCTGTAAAACAGTGTATGACATTTGCAGTAATGTAACTAGGGGTGGACAATCAGGGCAGATCAAATTCCCTATTCTGCCACAGGCTTCCTAAAAAACCTTGGTCAAGCCACTCACTTTATATTATCTGTGCCCCAGTTAAAACGGGCATAATAGTTCATGCCCTAACTCTTAGGGGTGTTGTAAGGATCAATACATTAAGATTGTGAGGCTCTCAGATACTATAGTAAAGGTGACCATACATCAAAGGAAGGCAGCAGCCAGTGTCACAGGTAGAGGCTAAAATGTCTGTGAAGGTGTCACTAATGAGCAAGGATCCATGTTTCAAGTTCTTTCTATGTAAATGAGAATCCAAAGTTATGAGGATGCCTGGGTGTTCAAATGCCAAGGCCAGGCTGGGTAAAAGTGTGCACCTCTTCCATCCAGGAAGAGCACACACCAACTGCTGAAACTTCCTTAGCCTGACGAAGGGTTTTTGAACCCGAAAGCTTGCTTAATAACTATTCTCCAACTATTTGGGTTGGCCTAATAAAAGATATCAGATTCACCCAAGGAACCTTGTCTGCCTATGTCCTTAGACCAACACAGCTACAACCTACACCACTGCACCTCTTCTTAAAGAATTTAAAATTATAGATTTCTTCCTCCTTCCCTTTTTTTTCATTTTTGAGTGTGCAAGTGTCAGAGAAACATTACTAGATTTTAGAAAACACTTAAAGGAAAAGTTAGTTCTGATATGGGACAGCCACTTGTCTGGGATAACAAAGGTGGTACTAATGTGTCCATCTCTGCTATGCTTAGCAGATTTGAACTGCAATACCCTCAAAGAAAGTAAGTACTATAAAAAGGCTGAATAGAGTTTTCACTTCTTTGTCCCTAGTTCTGGGTAAGATGAAGCAAATTCCTGGAAACTGATGGGTTTGGACAGTAGAATCCTGGCCTTGGAAAAATACTTCTTCTGGCTATGATGATTTATTTATAGTTGCAATTAAAGACAAAAAGGCTCTTCAAGAGAGTAAGGGAAAAGAGGAAAACAAGGCCAGAATAAGAAACCTGAGACTATGGGGATTCCCAAGGCAAAGTGAATCAGGAGACTGAGTTGTTTTCTATTTTTTTTTTCTTAAATGGTTATCTGATTCATTGAGTTCATTTGACTTTGAGCTCTATGATTATTAAATCCTCTTCAACTGGCCAAGTTATGTTATCTGCTATAAAGGACCCCTTTAAAAAATGCCCTTCCCCTTCTCCCCACAAAAAAAGAGCTACCCCCAATTCTGTATTTCAGATTGAAAATTGGGCCCAAACCAAAATTCCAGTTTTGCCTGCACTGGAGATTTTGAATCCAGCAGCCTTAATCTGGACCCTCTATATTAATCATGGATCAACATTAGACCCAAGAGAGACAGGGAGAGACTGGGTACAGTAGGATTCTTGTACCCTATTTTGTACCACAGTGTCCTCTCCTTATAAGGGTTTAGCTGCCAGTCTTGTGTCTAGTGGCTCATGGCAGGAGCCAAGTGAATCCACGGTCAAGGCCAACCGAGTGGTCAGGAGCTGAGGAATCCGATACACGGGATAAGGTAAGTAGAAGCAGTATATGGGGGTACAAGGCAGAGACAAGACAGGAGAAGGGCTCAGGCAAAGCAGGAGGGTCTGAGGCAGAGGCAAGAAAGAAGCAAGCATAGACAAGGCAGGAGGGTCCCAAGTCATAACACTATGAACACTGTTACCAGAACAATAGCCTGGAGGAAGTGGGAAGGCTTTTATAGCACTCTTATCAAAAGCTTGTGAACTCCATTGGTTCCCCTGTCATATGACCCCCCACTGGAAACCCCGTGGGAGGACCCAGACTGGGCCAGGTCTAGCACCTAGCCAGTTGCTTAGTGATGGTCCTTGCCCGTGATCCCAGAAGACCTGGGTTTGAGCCCCAGGGGTCCTGATGCCAACAACCCTCATGGGTGTCTCTAGACCTGTTATTTTTCTGGGTGGGTATGGTGGAGGATGGTCAAGATGAGAATGCCACTGGAGTTAACCTTTCCCACTCTTTCCTTGCTGATGTTTCCGTTCCAGAGGTTCAAGTCTCTTCCGACTGGCTTTGAAATCACCAAGCAGAATAAGTCTGTCTTCCTCTGGAATGTTAAAAAGGAGTTGGTCCAGGTTAGTATAAAATTCCTCTTTGGTTTCTTCAGTGGCATCAAGAATCGGAGCATACTACATGCTGATGACAGTGGCATGTTAGCTCCCTGACAATCTGAGAAGGAGAGTCATGAGGTGCTCATTAATTCTGATAGGGAACTCATTGAATTAGTTTATGAGTTCATTCTTAATAGCAAAGCCAACTCTGTGAAGTCATGTTCTCCTTTCTGTTTACCCCTTCCAGAAGAAAGTATAGTCACTAGGCCTATAGTGCGAATAGGGAAGTATTCGATTCAGATTCAGCTAATTCAGAGGACAGTGATTCGATTTGGAGATTCACTGACCTGAATAGATTTGGCCGAATCAGCATTGGAAGATTTGGCACTGATTTGGAGAGATTCAGTGATTTGGATCAGCCGGGGAAAGGCAGGCACAGCCGGGAGGCTGTAGGTTTTCCTGTGGCTCCTCTGGCTGTGCCTGCCTCTCCCCAGGCAGGGGGAACCATGAGAGAAGCCCTCACGGCTGCCCTGCTCGGTCCCATCCCCTGCCCGGCCCCAGCCTAGTCCCAGCACTGAAAAAAAAACCCCAAAAGCACTGCGCACACCGGCTGCAGCAGTGGCAATTGGGGCCTCTGGGCACTTGTGGCAGAGGCCCCCCTGCACAGCACAGGGCAGTGGGGGGCAGCGGGGATTGTCCCTCACCACCTGGCACTCGTGCAGCAGCTGCCCCATGCCGCAAGTGCAGCGCGCGCTCCCCTGCCCCCCTCCCTGAGTAATGTGCCCCCCCGCCAAGTCTGGGCAGCTTGTCCCAGCCCCAGTTCCAGCCCCATTCCCTCCCTCCCCCACGCTCCTCCTCTCCCCTAACCACAACAGACTTACCAGCTGGAGGCAGCTGTGTCAGCTGCCTGTTTAGTCTATGGCCAAATCTCCAAAGCAGTGCCAAATCTTTTCCAAAACTTTTCTGAATCGATTTGGATGCTTCGAATCAATTCAAAACTTTTAATTGGTCTCCGGATTCAGATTTGGAGATTCAGTCCCCAAATCGGGCTGAATCTCCTCTGAATCAAATCAGCTACTGAAGTTTTGAACAGCCCTAATAGCCACCTTCTTGTTCTTTGAACTGCCCATCACCCATTCACCAGGCCTCACTCAGTGCAGTGATGTTAACGCTGTGTCGCCTGTGTTCTTGAGCCACAGCTGCAATGCAATGCTCTGGGTGTTCACTATTAGAACTGTCCATGGGGGGCCTGATGTTCCAGGTCTCGAAACTGATTGCGTGTCTTTGTTGATTTTGACCGCAGTAAAGATGATCCCACTGGAGACAGTTATCCAGTCATGAAAAAGGTAGGCAGACTACGTTTAAGGCACCTTTTCTAGCCCCCTCCCTATGTGGCATGAGCAGAGCAGATCCTAAAGATTGCTGCTCAGTTGCAGTTACAGTTCCCAAATCGTAGTCCGGCTTCATCCAAGTGCTGGACAACCTTCTTGTAACTGTTGATTTCATGACAATCCACAATCCTGCTCCTGTCATCACTAGCTGGTCACAGAAGGGTTTTTAAAATGTGCTAAAGCTGTTTTCATGGAAGATGCTTGTGTGTGATTTTTTCTATTATGGAAAAACTGCTGTACGTCAGCCTTCACATGATTTTTGAGAGAGCAGGACCTTGATCCAATGGCAAGGAGGCCAAGACAATCAGAGATCTCATTCAGCTGCAGCCTTCATCTGCCTTCACAGCAACAGAGATTCTAACATCTTCTGCCTGCTCCATCATTGAGGACTTGTAGAACCATGGCTGGAAGCTGGATAGGCTTATTTTAGTGGCAACCTGTATTCACCATGTCATGGCACTGTCAGAGGAAATATTTGGCTTTTCAGGAGGAAGAGCATTGTCATCTGCTGTCCCTACCACATCCTGCTGGTGCTGCTGCTGCTGCTTGGTCCACTACTGCTTATTCATCAGAGTTATCCCCCTTATTTTACAGCTAACCTTTCCTGAAGGTCATTCCACTCTCTGCCACCTGTGGATGTGCTGGGTAGCAGCACAGTTCTGCCACCAGCTCCAACAGCATCTTCGTCTTGACCAAAGGCGTGGAACACAGATTCACCATCATCAATACCCTGTTCCACAGAAAAAACAGGTACAAGGCATCATGGCAATACCCATGATCTAAGCACTGGCACTTGAATGACTATGTTATCATTCATGCCTGGGATCACAAAGATGTCTGCATCACTAGAACTATGCTAGAAGCTGCCAATTCCTGGACTGATCACTGACTCATCTGCTTGGTTATGTCACTTAAACTGGCTCTGAAATGATGGCTGTAGCAGAAGCAATGCCGACAGAAGGTAAGCATCGAAAAACTCAAGGACCCAATCAAGGACACAAAAAGCGAGACCTCTTCCACCAGCACCTCAATGAAAAATGGGCAAATTCCAATCAACAAAAATGAGAGAATGTTGGCAGTACTCGGGATGCCTTCTAGTCCAATGTCATCAGTGCCTGAAAAGAGACACTTGGATTTTCTACCAGGAAACACCAAGAGTGGTTTGATGAGAATGACCAGGAGAATGAAGAGTTGATCAACCATAAGCACAAAGCCTTTTGTGTTTGGCAGAACAACACCAACTCCAAGCAAAAGAAATTGAATCACCAACAAGCCAAGGCAGAGGTCCAAAGGAGGCCCTTTGATATGAAGAACAGATGGTGGGAAGACAAGTCAAAGGAGATTCAACATCTTGTTGACCTCTACAATATGCAAGATTTCTTTAGTGCCACCAAAGCCATCTACAGTCTGAGTACACAGGAACCAATCCCCTTGATACCTAAGGATGGAGAAGACCTTATCAAGGAAAGGAGAGCCATCAACACCCATTTGAAGGAGTATTTTGAAAACTTTCTCAATTGAGACTCTGTTGATGACAAGAGCGTTCTCATTTCCAACCCACAACACCAATTCAGAGATGATCTTGGAGCCTCTCTAACCCTTGATGAGATGAGAAAAGCCATCAAGCAGATGAAGAATGACAAGGTAGCTGGAACAGATGGAATCCCCATGGAAATCTTGAAACGGGGGAGAGGAGCTCACATCACAGCTTCATGCCCTCATCTTAAGGAGCTGACATGATAAGGAAATCCCAGATGACCTCAGGGGTGCCATGATCATGACGATCTTCAAGAAAGGAGACAGGTCCAACTGTGGAAATTACAGAGGGATTGCCTTGCTGTTCAGCACAGGAAAGATCATTAAAAGAACCCTCCTGGATAGTATCTTTCTGCTTCCTGGAGAGCTCCTCCCTAAATCTTAGTGTATGTTTAGGGCATCAAGAGGCACAACTGACATGATCGTCACAGCTCACCAGCTGTGTGAAAAATACCAGAAACAAAGTGAACCTCTTTATATGGCCTACTTTGCCCTCACAAAAGCCTTCGACTCGCAACCAAGAAGCACTGTGGAGGATCCTTCTAAAGCATGGATGCCCACCAAATTTCACCACCATTCTTTGCTTGCTCCATGACAGTATGTGAGTGGTATTTCTCAGTAACAGATCCATTACAGATCCCTTTGAGGTTAAGATAAGAGTTAAGCAAGGCTGCATCATCACTCTAACACTCTTCTCAATAGTCCTTACTGCAATGGTATATCTGACCATCAACAAGTTTCCATTTGGAGTGGAGCTAAATTACTGAATGGATGGTAAACTGTCTAATCTTAGCTCACTCTGAGCCAAAACCAAGACTACCCTGACCTCAATCACTAAGCTCCACTACACTGATTATGCTGTAGTACATGCTCATTTGGAAGTGGATCTTCAGGCAATTGTCAACACCTTTACCAAAGTGTACAAGAAAATGGAACTGACATTTAACATTCAGAAGACTAAGGTTCTCCATCAACAAGCTCTTAATGATCAGTCCCCAACTCCAGTCACTCAAATTTATGGTGAGACTCTAGAGAATACCAAGTATTTCTTATACCTCAGAAGCCATCTCTTTCAGAAGGTGAACTAGTTTCATTGTCAGGCAGCCAGTGCAGGGGTTTCTTGTGGACAGGCAGACTCACTGGCCAGCTGCCAACATGAGAGCTTCATGATGTTGCCTATCTGCCTATTTTTTTTGTAGGAAAACTTTAGCAGCCCCCAGTGTACCTTGATCTCAGATGGTACCTGATAGATGATCCTGACAAGATCTGTGGCAGCACAGACCAGTAAAAGGGGAGAAACTGTATGGTGGAAGCAAGTGTGAAACCCAAAACTTAAGTTAAAAGGACTGCTTTTTATCAAGGCATGTTGCTCATCATTCAGCCAAAGGTAGTAAGGAAGCTCAATTGTCCTGATGACAGTTTGGGAAGCATCTAAGGTACTTTTAAAAAACTTGGTTTATTCATTCTCACTGCCTGTCTGATTGAGGGTGATATGCTGTGGAAAGATGAATGTGAACATCTAAGAGGTGGTACCTCTTTCCAGAAGCAGGATGCAACTTGGGGCCCATTGTCAGAGATGATATGATCCAGAAGGCCATGAAACAGGAGGTAGCTTCTGCAGAAAGTAACTGTGAACAGGGCAGGAAGTGGGCCATCTTGGTGAGCTGATCTACCTATTCAGTGTCCGCATAGCAGGTTTTGAAACCTGTCCTCCTCATCTCCTTTTCTGATTTGAACCAGATTGTAAGCACCCCTTGGGTCTAATTTAGTGAAAACTCTAGCAGTCTTGACCCTACCAAGAACTTTGGGGATGTGAGATAGCGGATACATTTCTTGACAGTTACTTGGTTCAGGGCCCAGTAATCAACACAAAGTCAAAGGAATCCATCTTTTTTCTTAACAAAGAGAACCAGAGCCCTAGCAGGAGAGGTGGATGGGCACATTGAACCCTTTATCCAGGTTTTCTTCAATATATTTCTTCGGGGCTGTAACAGATGCCCACTCTAGGCCGATCTAAACGTGGCCCGCACACCTGTTCCTGGGCCAACCGCCCACCTTCTTGCCTGCCATGCCTTGTTGTTAATTGCTTAATTGATGTTAATTAGCGGGAGGCTGCCCCTTTACTGCCCTGATGGCAGGGGGCACTATCTGAAGCTCAGTTTCTTCCCCTACACCGCAGCCTACGCCTCGCCAATGGTACTGACATTGTTTGTCCGGGCCTTGTTGTAATTTGGCCCCCTCGTCCTCACTGGGCCCTCTGCGGTCCTGTCTCACTCTGCGCCTTCCCTGGCGCTCAGGTTTTCCGCAGTCCTGTTTGGCACTGTGCCTTCCCTGGGGCTTCTCAATGCAGCCCCTCTCTCCGGGGCTTCTCAATGTGGCCCCTCTCTCCAGGGCTTCCCCCTCTCTGGGGCTTCCCAATGCTGCCCCCTCTCTCTAGGGCTTCCCAATGCTGCCCCCTCTCTCTAGGGCTGGGGTCAGTGCACCCTGAATGCTGCACCCTCGCTGGTGCTGGGGGTCCCCACACTGCTGGGGGTCTCATATGAGGCCTCCTCCTCCCCCTAATAGCCTCGCCCAACCCAGCAGCAACACAACACAAGCCCCTGGGCTGTAACATAAATTAAAGCCGCCCAGCTAAAACATCATTCCAGCCTCCCGGGGAATACTCCATCCCTCAGCAGTGTCAGACGCTGCTCCTGCAGTCAGGCTTCCCCTCTCTTCCCTGAGAGAACTCCTTCCCCCTTAGCTACTAGTAGGGAACTCCCCCCCTGGCCACAGCCCCTAGGGTTTATAAGGCATCCAGGCCCTGCCCCTTTCAATCAGCTGACCACTAGCAGGTGTGGGCACTAACTACTCTGGTTGCCCTGGTGATCAACACCTGGGCTCCTTACTCACTGCTAGGGCTTTTCCCTAGCAGTTTTTTTCCTTCTTAGGAGCAGGGCACCTAAGTGCTCTGCAACACACCTCCCCTCTTTATAGAAGCAGAGCACCCAAGTGCTCTGCGACAGGGGCCTTCAGTTCAGAGTGAACATGAAGTATAGGCATCCCCACAGGACCCTGGCACCTGGCTGTAACTCTATGGGACAGCCATATTCTTGATGTGGGGACAATATGTATGTATTCTGCTTTTCAAATACATCTTAGAATTAAAGATATTTTGGGGGTAGGTGATTGTCTTGCCCTGAAAGGAAGCAAGAAGCATGGTTTAGTATACCACCTCTTGAGCTTCTACCTGGGATTCATGGCTTCTGGGGCCAGAGGCAGTTTTCTTGGCAGTATTCAGACCCAAAACTCACTACGCAGCAGGATAATGACACTTCGGAGTCATATGCTAGCCAGGGGGCTCCCCAAACCAGCAGAAAATAGGGATTCCATACCAAAGTAAAGCAAAGGAATGCTTGGTGTTCTCCAATGGTCATTTCCAGGAGACTTGTCTGCTAAGTAACAGATCCTGATGCCAAGGGGGACCTGTCCAAAATCTCCACTAGAATGGAAGGGATCTTGGCTTGAATGCATATCCCAAGAGTCTGAGCCATAGTAAAGTCCATGAAATTATTCCCTGCATCAGAGTCCAGCATAGCTCACCACAGAAGTAATGAGTACTGGGCCTCAGGTACGTGCAGCTGGATGGGGGCTTGTAGCTGTGGGGAAGATCTTGGGTTGTTCTTAGGGGACCTTGCCAGTGTAGCACGGTTGGAGACTGCGAGGGTTCCTACTTCCTGACAAGCCTTGAAGATCACAACAAGGCCTGGGAATTTTGATTCCCACATGGGTTTCACAAGAATCTTGGCAGGATTTGTGGATGTTCCATGAACCAGGAAGCCACAATAAAAGCACAGGTGTTCTCTGTGGCGACATTCTCACTCAGTTCTTCCTCTGTTGGCTCCTTAAAGTGCAGTGAGCTGGGTTGAAGATGAGCTGGCACAGGCACTTGAATCCCCCTGAACTCTAGGGTCCTTTCATGGCTGGTTGTCGATCTGGGTGCAGATGCATATGGGAGCATCCAAATCAGATGGGGAATCGACTTGGGCCAACTTGTTTTTTACTTCCTCACAGAGCCTAGACCAGAACTGGTGCATCAGGACAGAATTGTTCCAACCTGCATCTACTGCCCACTGCTGAAATTCAGTGGCATAGTCAGTGGTCGAGTCCAGGAGTTGACAGAACCTCCTTAGAACCAACTCTACTGTCCTAACCCAATTTGGGTCATCAAACTGGTAAGCAAATCCTTGCTGTAAAGCTTCCCAGTCTGTGAGGATAGAATTGTCCTGTTCCAACAGTGGGGAGGCCCAGGCTAGGATTCTCCTGATGAGGAGACTCAAAATCAGACCTATTTTGGTTTGGTTCATAGCATATTCCTGAGAGTGTTTCATGGAAATGAAAGTGGCTTTGATCAAGAAAGCTACGGAAGGCTTCTGTTCAGCCATTGCGCAGGTATTCCTGATAGTCTCAACATCCCTGAGTTGAGATTGCAAATCCCAATTTTTCTCCTGCATTTGGCCAACCAGGTCCAGGAGCTGCTGCAGGACAGCAACATGCTCCTGAGGCCCCAAGGCCTCTGATGGGGATGGAGACTGCACTGGTGGGCCAAGGTCCATATCTTCACCACTAGAGCCCAAAGAAAGAGGTTATGTGTTGATTCCAACAAACTATGATGAGTATGACCTGAACATGGGGGGTCAGAGTTTGGAAACCAAAGAGCTACACTACTGTAGGTCCAGAAGCCAAGCCTTGGTCACAGTACCAGGTATCAATCTAAGTTGGATAAATCATGCCAGCAGTCAAGACCAGGCCAGTGGTCAGGAGCTGAGGAAGTATAAGGTAGACAGAAGCAGGATATGAGGTACAAAGCAGAGAAGGAACAGAAGCAGGGCTCAGGCAAAGGTGGGTGGGTCTGAGGCAGAGGTGAGATAGAAGCAAGTCACAGACAAGGCGGGAGAGTTTCAAGTCACAAGGCTACAGGGGTTGATTCTTGGGGTTGTAGTGGTACAGTTGCACCCCGCTTTGATTCCTGCTCCACCTAAACTTCAAAAAAACTTTATAGTTTCATAGTTGGTAGGGTCAGAGAGACCAGTTCCTGGGGGAAATAGTGGCATTTCTATTCAGGCAGTGCTGAGCGAGTCCGTTGAATTCATGGCTTATTATATTGTGTGACTGTGTAGCCTAATGGATAAGGCATCTGACTTCAGATCAGAAGATTGAGGGTTTGAGTCCCTTCGTGGTTGGATTGTTTTACACAGTCCAGTGGGTGGCGAATTGGCTAGAAGGTCACACCCAGAGAGTCGTGGTGGATGGGTCAGCTTCGACCTGGAAGGGTGTGGGCAGTGGGGTCCGCAGGGCTCGGTCCTTGGACTGATACTCTTTAATGTCTTCATCAGCGACTTGGACGAAGGAGTGAAGTGTACTCTGTCCAAGTTTGCAGATGAAACTAAACTGTGGGGAGAAGTGGACATGCCGGAGGGCAGGGAACAACTACAAGCAGACCTGGATAGGTTGGACAAGTGGGCAGAAAACAACAGAATGCAATTCAACAAGGAGAAATGCAAAGTGCTGCACCTAGGGAGGAAAAATGTCCAGCATACCTACTGCCTAGGAAATGACCTGCTGGGTGGCACGGAAGCAGAAAAGGATCTTGGAGTCCTAGTGGATGCCAAGATGAATATGAGTCGGCAGTGTGACGAAGCCATCAGAAAAGCTAATGGCACTTTATCGTGCATCAGCACGAATAGATCCAGAGAGGTGATACTTCCCCTCTATCGGGTGCTGGTCAGACCGCAGTTGGAATACTGTGTGCAGTTTTGGACGCCGCACTTCAAGAGAGATGTGGATAACCTGGAGAGGGTCCAGAGAAGGGCCACTCGTATGGTTAAGGGCTTGCAGGCCAAGCCCTACGAGGAGAGACTAGAGAACCTGGACCTTTTCAGCCTCTGCAAGAGAAGGTTGAGAGGTGACCTTGTGGCTGCCTATAAGTTCATCACAGGGGCACAGAAGGGAATTGGTGAGTATTTATTCACCAAGGCACCCCGGGGGTTACAAGAAATAATGGCCACAAGCTAGCAGAGAGCAGATTTAGACTGGACATTAGGAAGAACTTCTTCAGAGTTAGAGTGGCCAAGGTCTGGAACGGGCTCCCAAGGGAGGTGGTGCTCTCCCCTACCCTGGGGGTCTTCAAGAGGAGGTTGGATAGGCATCTAGCTGGGGTCATCTAGACCCAGCACTCTTTCCTGCCTATGCAGGGGGTCGGACTCGATGATCTAATGAGGTCCCTTCCGACCCTAACATCTATGAATCTATAATGTACCTGATTCTTGCTAATCTCAGGTGTTAATGACCCTCTCTGCTTTTTAATGGTCTTGAAGTTCCATTAATCAAACTATCCTTTCTTCTGCAATTTTTCTATCCATTAGCTATCCTGGGAAATATCTCTCTTCTATTTCACAGCCCCACAGATTGCTTTTAGCTCCAGCTAAAAACCTTAACTCAAGGGTATTCATGTTAACTCAGGGGAACATTAACTCATATCTAGAAATAGCTGACAGTGAATTGTTCAATACACTGCCAAGATGCTCAAGAACTAGATTTTATTTTACAAATCTGAAGAAGAGATGCACATTTAACTATAATGACTACAGAACTAATCAAATAATTTATTTTGACTTTTTTGCCTAGTTTTTTTTAAACTTTATGTATAATCTAGCAAATTTGTACATATTCCTATAAAGTTATATTTGTTTTTGCTTTGCACTGAATAATACAGCACTAGACCGCTACCATATTAGTAAAGCTTCTAGTTTCCTTTTAACTGGATAAAAATATGTGCTGTGTTATTTGTGATGATGTACCACTCCATCTGTGCCCTCTTTTCAAAATCCTAGATTTGTCCATGCAAGACTATGAATACCAGTTGCTAGGACAAGGCTTCCCATGATGGGCCTGTGGCTTCCATTGGTTCCCTGGGTCAAATGATCCCCCACTGGGAACCTCCTGGAAGGGACTCAGCTGGGCTGGATCCAGCACCCAGCCAGCTGCTTGCTGGTGCTGCAGCCTGGAAGGCCTAGGTGTGTGCCACAGGGGTCCTGACATTTACTTTACATTATTCAGGGGTCTGGGGGAAAGGGGATGTGTGAGACAGTCTCTGACAAACAGCACCATAGAGCTGGATCTGAGATGAGTGGAAGCTAATGTGTCTGCCTACAGTTGTAGTTCTTTGGGGTTATAAATGTTTCCTGTTTAAGTCAATCTGCGAAACCAGGTCAGATGACCTGAACAATGGAGCAGGTAGGGAGTATGAGAAATTAAGAAAAGGACTGACAACAGAAGGATTCCTCATTCCCCCTACTCTCATCATTTCCTTCTCTTTTATATCAGTGAGGGTCTTCAAAATAGAGGAAGTTCTCCAACTGATCCAGCACCCAGATTTATAAGATGCCAGTAACACAGGCACTATGATGTCCTGGGACTTGCAACAGCTAGGAAAGTGAGCTCTGACCTCAGCACTATCCCCATTTAGAAACACAAATGTAGCATACTCTAAAAGGACATCCTGACTCCAAACACCACACACACTGTCTCTCCACCCCATTGACCTAGAATATGAAACTGTACCTTTCCTTCGTGCACACTCCCTCCCCACCCTGCCCCAGTTGGAATAAGTACTTTACATGGAATCAGTGTTTCCACCATTTATAAGCACTTACACTAAACCTTTATACAGGCTCTTCACTGAACCTGTTTCCACTGTTTACATATTGCATTCCAGACTGGAAGAGAGGCCTGCTACTCCAACATATATACACTGTGTTACAGAGAGACTTTTTACTCCACTATTGTTTACTGAGTTCCACGCTATATAAGAAGCTGCTATTGTACCGTTTATATCCTGTGTTCCACACTGTGATAGAGCCCCTTCCACTGATGCTGTGCTCACACCTTTTAAATACCACATTGCTGCCTGCAAATGGAATTATAGTATCACTTTTAATCCAGCATTTTATTCATGTGAAAATCTGCCCAGACTCTTCAGCCACACTTTTCAGGAAACCAGAAACACTAAAAAACACTGCTGGCCACAGAAAACAAAGAAAACATAGGATCAAAGAAAGACCAACCCAAACAACTTTTGTGACCAGCGCTGAGGAGTATTCCCTTTCATCCATGAGCACTGCCACCATAAGGATGATTGCACACCCCAAATGTAAAGTTCACCCTCAAGCAAAACAGTTCACAGCTGCAAAGGGGTAGTGACATCATATACTACGGCTTTCCAAACATGCCACATGTGTGTTCAGCCCACAAACTGGTTCCCTCAGCCGGCCATCCTACAAATGCATCTGTTGACTCAAAGGTTGGCAAGGCAAAGGCAACAATGTTGAAGCCAGAACTATGGGTGCTAACCAAGGACCATCTGTTAACATTCCTCTCTAAGATGCTGTGGTGGGAGCATTTACTATCTTCCCATCTTGTTATATCCATGATTCAACAGCAATATGGTACCCTTACTGGGCTCAACTGATGCCTCAGAGTTGAACTGCTTGCAGGAGATAATGTATTCATAAAGTATTTGCCAAACAAGAGATCAGATTGAGCAAAATTTCCACTTCCATGAGCAACACAAAGGCCCATAAAAGACCACACCAAAATACTTTTATATTACAGAGAAAACCAGATGCCCTTAATACTCAGCGACTTGATTGGATCTTTATGAAATAGCCTGCAGCACTTTTTCTCAGTTTGGAGAACAGCCCTATCCTTTGTCTGACATATTCTATTGCGCGAGCAGCTAATTCGGCTAATGGCGATGAAAGTTGTTTAAAACTCTGCAACGAAAAGCACATTTATGGGGCACCATTAATAAGTGTAGCATTAGTTTACCTCATCCACCCACTAACCAGAACTTACCAACATGTTCATGAAAACAAACGGCATGCCTGAGGGATGTCTCTGGGTGGTTCAAAAGCAGCACAAATACAACAGTAAAGGCAAAGAACTACAGCCCCAGTTTTCAAAGAGGTGGAGTTTGCTGATGCCATACAACTGATAACCAAGCAAAGAGAAGTAAGAATGCACTGTGGCAGCAGCCATAACAAGGTCAGAGAGGGTAGGGGGAAAGAAAAAATGCTGACTGAAAAAAGATTACTCTACACACTTTAATTCTGCTTCTGACTATGTGGGAACAAGCATCCTTGTTGTTACAGGGTGCGTCTACATGTGCACATTTACTATACGGTAACTGAAATTACTGTGTAGTACAGGCACGTGTCTATACATGCACACCCATACTGTGCAGTAAATATGGTGATTTACGCTGACTTGAGCGTAAATTTGATACCTGCATCATGAAGGGTTTTTGAACCCGAAAGCTTGCTTAATAACTATTCTCCAACCATTTGGGTTGGTCTAATAAAAGATATCAAATTCACCCAAGGAACCTTGTCTGCCTATGATGCAGGTATCAAATTTACATGCCATTAGTTACTGTGCAGTAACACACGTGTAAACACTTTACTGCACAGTAACAGTGTGTGTGGACTGACTTGGGAATAACTTTAGTCCCAAGTCAGTACACACACAGCATTAATGCACTTTAATGCCTGCACATGTATACTATTCCCACTTACTGTGCAGCAAACTTAAACCAGTGTCAATGCACATGTACACACACCCACACTGTCTCCTCATCATACATTAAAGAGCTCATGTATGGGGAAGACTGTAATATTCATTGCAGAGCATATGCTCAGCTTGTCCTGCAGCTGTGGATGTTGAGGATCACAATCTTAAACAACCTCATGGCTGGAGGGTGTGGAGTGGACAGTTCAGCAGGGACCTCATGAGTCTTACTTCAAAAGCAGGCCTGGGTGGTATTTGAAGAGCCAGATTTTTTCAAAAGTGGTCCCCAGTTATCTTTATGTGGTTTTGGGTGCCCAACTTTTTGTTATGGGATGTTTTTCTGAGCTAATGACTTCAACTGGTGCTCAATGGAATTAACCTCATTCCAATACTCAAAAACTAACTTAAATGAAAGACTGGATGTGAAAACCATGGCCTGCATCAATAATGCCTAGCTCAGCCAATAAGATCTGTGTACTTATTCAATGTTCAAGGCTTGTCTACTTCATTGAAACTTCTGTTGGCATAACCATGTTTACATATCTATGTCAGCAGAGCTCCCTAATACAGATGTGGCACATGTCAAAAGAAGTTTTTTAGCCATACTACCTCCCCAAAAGACATGAGTGAAGCCAACAATAGCATGCGTCTGTCAGCATATCTGGGTCTATACCACAGGTTTTCCTGCATAGCTATGTCATCAAGAGGACATGATCTTTACACACTTGTAGTGACACAGCACTACTGACAGAACACTGCAGTGCAGATAAAACCTACATATGAAGAGAAAACTAATCTGTTCTCTCCCTAGCGATGAATATACATCTACATGCTTCTCTGAAGCAATTGGGGAATGTTAAAAGAAAGAGTGGTCACTTGCCTTTTATGGCTAGTACCTTACAATATTTGCCCACCTTAGGGCTGCTACATTTTCCACTCTTTCTTAATTTAGATATATCACTTATATATCATAATCCTAACAATTCATATAGCATATATCATATATAATTTCTATCTCTGTCTTCTTTCCCCGGATGAGTGGGACTGGCCTCATTTAATTTCTTCTGAACATGTTTTTGCCTCATTTATTAATCTTTATCTTTCCTCATGCTGACATATTATTGTCAATGCAATGAAAAGCCTAATATTGTTACCATTTTTTGTATTATAGTAGCCTCTTGAGGGGTCCTAGGTATAACCGAAAACAGCACCTTACTTGGGTTTGGGGTCACTGTGGTGGGACTGCTTGTGGTGGAGAAGCCCTAGAAAGTGCCACCAGGAACAAACCCCAGGGAAATATGAGTCTGGGGCACCCTAAAACCCAAGCCCCCGATGCCTTGAGCATTATCGCTTGGTAGGGAAAGGCTAGGGGAGCTGACCCCAAAATAAAAGTAAGAGCAGCGCTAGACTGTTGACCAGAATGGATAGTGTGGCAGAGCACCTTTGGGGTGCTCGCTACATGGCAAGGGCTGCAGTAGGCAGGCAGAGAGCCCAGCAGGGAAGGCAGCCAAGTGAAGCCCCCCAGATATCATTTTAAGTGGGGAGGTGTGTGGCAGAGCACCTTTGAGGGTGCTCGCCACTTGAGGGCTCTCACAGGCTCCAAGGGGAGCCTGTTTTGGAGAAGCAACAGGGGAAACCTTCCCCTGGTACCATTTAAAGGGGGAAGATGTGTGGCAGGGCACTGTGGGTGCCTGCCACTTTAAGACCAGAGCCAAGCAGCCAGCAGGTGCTTGATTGAGGCAGCCATTTTAGATCCCTGGCTGCCCATATAAACAGCTCAGTTCTCTGCTGGCTGCCCAGGCAGCAATATTGCCTGGTTGTGAGGCTCCATAATATCCTGGACGTAAGGGAGGGGCTGTAGGGAATGGTTAGGAGGCTCCTGGTCTTGGGTATGACCTAAAACTGCACCTGCCAGGAGTGGGTGGCCTGGTGGGGCTCTCAGTGGTGTGGGAGTCCCCAGGAAATGCCAGGCGAGTGATCACCCCAATGAAAGGCGAGTAGGGGCACCTTAACCCTAGCCCTCACCTTCGGGTGGGTTTGTGTTCCACCGGAGGCAGTTGGGGCCAGGCATGGCTGCAGCCACCTGAGCCCTGTGGGGGCAAGACCCCGAGGAGAGAGAGTGGGGGGGGCCAGGTATGGCGGAGGCCACCTGAGCCCTGTGGGGTGCAAGACCCTGAGAGACCCCAAGGAGGTAGAGTGCGGGCCAGGCATGGCTGAGGCCACCTGAGTCTTATGGGTTGCAAAACCCTGTTGAAAGGTAGTTGGGGCCAGGCATGGCTATGGCCACCTGAGCCCACTGGGGAGGGAGGCCCCGTGGCCCCAAGTGAAGGGGGCGGTGTGGAGCCCCGAGTGAGGGGATAAGCATGCCCTGGTGAGGGGTGGCCTCAGAAAGGGGTGGAAATGAAGAGCCCCAGTCGGGGAGGAAGGAAAACCAGAGGCCTGAGCTCCCAGTATGTCTATATGTATCAGGCAGTATGAATATGTGTGTGACTGAGGCCTGATGGCACGGCCTAAGCTTGCTCCGGCGGTATGCCGGGAGCCTGGTAACATCTGGATGCCATCTGTGAGGCATGGGCTGTGGTGTAGGGGAGGTATGGAGCCGCAGATAGCGCCCCCTGGCATCAGGGCAGTAAATGGGCAGCCTCCTGCCTAATTAAGATTGTTAATCAATTAATAACAAGGCATGGCAGGCGAGTCAGGTAGGGGGGCGTGCCCAAAGGCAAGTGGGGAACCTAGCACTGTGGCTAGGTGGGGAGCCTCACTTTGCCACAGACAGCGATACCTGGCTCCCTCTGCAAAGTTCTCTCTGGTGGATCACGTGGTCAAGCAGATATGCTCATCTCCCCAGCTGTGAAGGCAGATGGCAAGAGCTGTGTGTAGGGCATCAGTTCAGGTGATGCAGGATCTGATGGCCGTCAGCTGCATCCAGACTTGTCCCCAGATGTCTCAACTCTGTCATGCCACTGAATTCAGACAGGCCTGGATGACAGAGTAAGAGTGACTGTGAAACTTTCCCTCACTTAAATCCAACTCACACACAAATCATGACATGACTACTTCCCCCCATAGACACACTCAAGTCCTGTGGCGATGGGTAAACAGCAAAGCAGCAGGTGTGGAAACACTGGTAGCTGTAGCTGCAGACCTGCACATAGGCAGCTCAGGGTACAGTCACTTTTCACTAGACCAAAGTAGCAGTGGAATTCAGCAGTCCCCTAGGTAACTGAGCAGCCTTATTTAGGATCACACTTCTCACCTTCATAGCATGAGGAAGGGACTAGAAAAGGTGTCCTAAACATTGTCTGCTTCACCTTAATCCTGGTCAGCATACCACAGCTGATGGGATCCCACTACAGTGGGCAAAAATCACACAAAAAGACAAATAAGACAAAGGTGACACCACTCACCATTGGGGCTTGGAATATGCACATGCTAATGGACCATACAACAGCAGATAGACCAGAGAGAAGAACAGCTCTAGTTGGTAGAGAACTGTCCAGATTCAACATTCAGATAGCAGCCCTGAGTGAAATTCACCTAGCTGAAGAAGGACAACTAACTGAAAAAGGAGCCAGCTACACCATCTCCTGGAGTGGCCATAGTAAAGAAGAGCAATGTGAAGCTGGAGTTGGGTTTGCCATCAAAACACAGCTAGTCAGCAAGCTTAGAAATTCCTCAAAGAGAGTGAATGATGGACTCATACTAATGAGACTCCGACTGTCTGGGCAAAGGTGTGCAACTATCGTCAGTGCCTATGCACCCACTATGACCAACCCAGATGTGATTAAGGACACATTTTACAAAGATCTGGAGTCTTTTATCACAGAAGTGCTGAAGGCAGATAAGTTCACTATCCTTGGTGACTTTAATGCTAGAGCTGGCACAGATCACCAGGCATGGTCAGGCATCATCAAAAAATAGCTTTGGGAAATACAATGGGCTCCTCCTCCTGAGCAAATGGACCAAACATGACCTTCTCATCAACAACACATCACATCTCCGCCTGCTAAACCACAACAAGACATCTTGGATGCACCCACACTCCAAGCACTGGCATCTCATTGATTATGTCATCATCAGGAGAAGAGACAGACAGCACGTCACAGTGACAAAGTCCATGAGACGTGGAAAATGCTGGACTGACCACAGGCTCTTAGTATCCAAGCTGAATATATGGATACATCATAGTAGATGTCCACAAGGCAAAAAAGCACCCAAAAAAGCTCAATGTCTCCAAAGTGAAACAGGAGAATATGGGACGGGCATTTGCTGGAGAACTGTGCAGCCAACTAGTAACAATTCATGTAAACTCCAATAACATCAAGGAAAATTGGGCATCCTTTAGAGATTCTTTCTATTTGACTGCATCCAATACTCTCGGTCCTAACACATGTAAACATCAAGATTGATTTGATGAAAATGATACTAACATAGGTAGTCTACTGAAGGAGAAACATCGGCTCCATAAGGCATGCTTAGAACGCAGCACTTCAACATCTAAGAAGGCAGCCTTTAATAATATCAAGAGGATCGTCCAATGCAAACTCAGAGGCATGCAGAACTCATGACTGAGCAAGGCAGATGAGATTCAGTTCTAAACAGACAGGAACAATATGAAGAACTTCTATGATGCGCTGAAGACAATCTACGGGCCACAGTCATAAGAAACATCTCCAATACTGAGTGCTGATGGCACCATACCACTCATCAATAAAGGAAAGATACTGCAGAGATGGGCAGAACACGTCAACAACATCCTCAGTCAGCAATCATCTATTAATGAGGAGGCAACTGATCGACTGCCCCAGGTAGACATTAACATATCTCTTGCTGATCCTCCAATGCTGACTGGGCTGTGAAAGTAATTAACCTGCTGTCAAATGGTAAAGCACCTGGAGCAGACGCGATACCAGCAGAGGTCTACAAGGCTGGAGGCTTGCACATGGCTTTGAAATTGACTGAACTTTTCCAGTCAATGTGGACTCAAGGTACTATAATCCAGGAGTACAAGGATGCATCCATCGTCCACTTGTACAAGTGGAAAGGCAATAGACAATCCTGTGACAACCATCAGGGCATCTTCTTGCTGTCAATAGCCAGTAAAATCCTCACCAGAATTCTGTTGAATTACCTTGTGCAACACATTGAACAAGGGCTCTTGCCTGAGAGTCAGCATGGTTTCAGGAAAGGACACGGGACCATAGACATGGTGTTTGCAGCTTGTCAACTTCAAGAGAAATGCCAGGAACAGAACTCCAACCTGCAGAAGACTTTCACTGACATGACAAAAGCGTTTCATACAGTCAGTCAGGAGGGCCTTTGGAAGATCGTGGCAAAATTTGGTTGCTGAGAAAAATGGTTCAGCAATTCTATGATGGCATACTCTCTCACATTGTGGATAATGGTGAGGCATCTAAACCACTCCCAGACACCAATGGCATCAAGCAGGGATGTGTGTTGGCCCCAGCCCTCTTCAGTATGATGTTTTCTGCCATGCTTACAGATGCCTTTTGTGACTGTGACACTGGGACTGACATCAGTTACCAGACGGATGGCAAACTCTTCAATTTGAGGAAACTACAGGCAAAGATGAGGTTACAGGAAGTGACTATTCATGATCTGTTTGCTGATGACCATTCTCCAAATACCAAACCTGAGTCTGATATGCAATGGAGTGTGGGCCATTTCTCTTCAGCTTGTGACAACTTTGGACACACAATCAATGCTAAGAAGACAGACGTGATGCACCAGCCTGCACCAGAAAAGCCTTATGTAGAGCTTACCATCACAGTGAATGGCCAAACCCTCCAGGCAGTGGACAAAGTCACCTATCTCGGCAGTACACTGTCATGTGCAGTTCACATTGATGATTAAACAAATACTAGAATTGCTAAAGCAAGCATGGCCTTTGGCAGACTACATGCAGATATGTGGGAGCACAGAGGCATCAGTCAACAAACAAAACTGAAGGTCTACAAAGCCATTGTGCTGCCAATTCTGATGAATGCATGCGAAACCTAGATGGTGTACAGGCACCACGCTATGAAGCTGAACCACTTTCACATGGGCCGTTTGAGGAAACTGATAAAGATAAGATGGCAAGACAAGGTCCCAGAGGCTGAGGTTCTTCCTCAAGAAGGCATTCCAAACATCCACGCTCTGTTGATGAAAATACAACTGAGATGTGTCAGTCATGTCACCAGGATGTCAGATGAGCAACTGCCAAAGAAGATCTTTTACAGTGAGCTAAAGGAGGGAAAGCACTCTCAGGGAGGCCAGAAGAAACGCTTCAAGGACTCTATCAAGTTATCCTTGAAATATTTCAACACTGACCTGAAGTCCTGGGAAGATATCACTCATAATCGTTCCATCCTGGCAAAGCCTCATTCATACTGGAGCTACCATCTATGAGCAGAGAAGAACTGCTGAGGCAAAGCAGAAGCACAAACAGTGTAAAACTCGAAACAGCAGCATGTCCACTGTTGATCAAGTAACCCAAAGCAGCATCTATTGCTCAGTGTGCCATAGACAGTTCCAAGCACAAACTGGCCTGATCAGCCATTCACGTGTTCACAGAAACCAAACCAACCAGTGATGTCATGGTCATCTTTGAATTTGAAGACAAACAACACAATCAGCCTCTTGAAGCCACAGCCAATAACAGGACCCAAATTTTACTAGTTTGCTAAAAAGAATGATAGGTCCATCATGGAGGTTAAGTTCATCTGTAGGTATTAAACATGATAGTTAGGAGGAGGGCAAATTCCAAATGAGGACTTCCTAGGCCTCTGAATGGTGGCAGCTGTAGGACTGTGGTTCTTAACCTTTTTAGACTTGAGGCACCCCTGGAGAGACTCACAGGACCGCTCAGAAAATGCCAGCTCTTAGTTTTCACTCTGCTTTGACTGCAGAAAAAGAATAGAGCAGTTTTCTGTTGCAACAAACTCAGAAAGACCATAATTATGGATTTTTATTTGAAATCTCTGGGTTTATCTTATGAATCACGCTTGCCAACTTAACAGTGCTAGGACCTCAAGGCAACCAAAAATGCCACAGCACCCTGGTTAAGAATCACTGCTGTAGGAAGATAGGGTCAAAGGAAAGACCAGTCTGGATAGGCCCTTTTCCTTAGTGTCTGCTGTCTACCACTGAGACAGGATACTGGCTTGAACAGACCTGTGATATGACTCAGTATGGCATCCCTTCAGTTCTTAAGGAGAATTCTGCATTCCTAGCTGGAGGGGAGGGAACCTTCTCATAATGAAGAGGAAGGTCAAAATACCTCAAGGAAAGTCCAGCTGACAAGAACAACAACAACAAAACCCATGGAATATGAAAGGAATTAATAAATAAAAGCAGATGGACTTGTGTAGTGTCCTAAGAGAGGGCTCTTCCATCAGCATTTCCAGCATACCAAGAATGGTCACCTCCCCTGACTAGAATGTTCTCTGTCCTCATTTCAGGGGCAACTCTACTATAGGCTCCATCTGGTATTCCTCATCTGCAGGAAAAGCAAAGCCTTCCAGCTCTGGCAAAAAAAGTTACAGCTAGTCTTTTAACCATCTCTTCTACCTCAAATATAATCTAAATCTACACATCCTCTACACATCTCAGCACAATGAATTCTAAGCACAAGAGTCAGTCCCTTGAGAAGCTGAACAGTAAAACTACAGTGGTGGAAAGTCTTTTAAATTCCATCAAAATAAGGCCTTGTCAATCATAGAAAATTAGGGTTGAAAAGGGACCAAAGGAGATCATCTAATCCAACCCCCTGCTCAAAACAGGATCATCCCCGGCTAGATCATTCCTAGCACTAGCCAAATGCATTGAGCTTGCATGGATGCAAGCTGTATCAGTGCTTAAAATCAGCACTATAAGTGAATTTAGTTCAAATCAATTCAGTTCAAAATCCTATGTGGACAACTATTCCAGTTTAACTTCAATCTGTTGCTAACTGATTCTCTATATAAATCTAGTTTACTGCAGTTCTAAAATGGCTAGGCAGTCATTTGCATTGTTTAACTAAACACGTTAAGATAAGCTAGTGCAAATTTGCACCACCTCCTTGGGAAGTCAATTCCAGATTTTGGCCACCCTTATCGTAAAGAAGTTCTTCCTTACATCCAATCTGAAACCATCCTCTAACAGTTTATGGCCATTGCTCCTTGCCCTCCCTTGGGCAATGGCCTAGTGAACAGTTTTTCTCCCAGCTCCCAACATTCACCCTTTACATACTTATAGATAGCCACAAAGTTCCTCCTCAGTCTTCTCTTCCCCAAGCTGAACAGTCCCAGGTTCCTTAGTCTTTCCTCATAAAGTTTGTCCTCCACTGGAAATCTTCAAGAGGAGACTGGACAGACATGTTGTTGGGATCATTTGATCTCAAGCAGTATTCCTGCCCAGAGCAGGGGGTTTGGACTCGATGATCTTTTGAGGTCCCTTCCAGCCCTTAATTTCTATGATTCTATGAAATTTGTGTATGGACCAATCCTAACTAAGGCCCGGCCTGCATTTGTACAGTGTGCCCATAATATATAACTGTATTGGTTAGGGGTGTTATTTTTTAAAAACAACAGCAGATACACCAGCACAAGCCCTAGTGCAGATGTAGTTACACCAGTCTAAAGATGCCTGTGACCAATATAACTTATTCCTTTTTCCATATAGGAGTAAGCTGTACTAATGAAACTGCATTCACACTAGAGGGTTGTATCACTTTAACTGTAGCAGGATAATTAAAGTGGTACAATTTTCATGCACAAAGCTGCAGACTATTTCCTGAGAGCAGGGACCAATGGTTACTTCTGAATCAAAGCAACTGTGCTATGACAGCACTGGGTGTTTTCACTCAGTCACTTGAACCTTACTACCCATTCAATGTGGCTAATAAAAGCCCACCAATACCTGAGGCCCTTGTGCCATATTTTAAATTCCCAATTGTCATGCTATTTTATTGGGTGGGGTTTTTTTTTCCTGGCATAATGGATTGCTGAACCAACAAATTTTGCTCACCGACTGATCAAACTGGGCTTCCTTTTGCTCTTGATCTTTCTTGGTTGCTATGTATCCCCTGTCAGTACCATCAGGGAGGAAGCTAAGAGGGAGCAGTGAGGTATATGCAGGAATGAAGTGACTGCTACCATATGTCAGCCACTGAGCAACAGACCTCTTTGCAGCAGAACTCCCTCACTGCCACTGTGGCACACTAGCCTGAACTCACTGGCAGTCAGTAGAATGCCACACACAAGCAAGCACACTCATGCACATGACCCTTTGCAGAAATGGGCCCTAAAATTAAGACCACAGACCAAATCCTTGACTGGTGTGAATTAGTAAAGCTCTACTGAATTCAGAATGAGACCAGCTAAAGATCTCATGCCAGGAACCCAGTTAATTGTTCCTTGCACCATATGCAGTATTTTACACCAGTACAGAATAGTTACAGAATGCTGCTGTTCTGGACTGGTTGCACTCTACACATATTTAACTTAATTCACTTTGATATAAATGACTGCACAAGGCATAGGGTATTGCAGAATCAAGCCCCATGCCTTCTGTCTGTTAATCACCTTGTCTAGTCACCACAGAGTTAATATGAGTATTAATTTTATAAAAGATTTTGGGGGAACTTAAAAATATATTCCTTTAAGTCATGATAGGAAACAGCAGCTGATGATGATTTATATGATGTGTAAATATTTAACCAGAGGCTTGGCGCGTGCAAGTCGGCCTATTTCCATTGGCTTCATTAGAACTACAATGATTTACACCAGCTGAATACATGGCCTATTCTTTCCACATAAGTAACACCCTCGTGCGTAAGTAGCTTCTCTGAATGACTTTATGCAGAGCCCCCAACATAAGGAGGAAGAAAAATATCAAATATAATTGATCACAATGAATGTTGGTCTGTAGAGCATTGTGTTTCTGGTCATGAAGTTGCTCTTTCTATTGTTCCTAATGGCAACTTTGCACCCAAAGGCTGTCCCCAAGAAGACAGTCCTGTGGTGCTGGTGCCAGGCAGCCTGCTCACACATAATAACAGCCCCTGCCCGGAGGAGTTTACAGTGTAATAACAAAAAAAGCAGAGAAGTGAAATGGGGACATGAAGTGCCTTGTCCAACTTTACATGCTGCTAAGTCATAAACCTAGTCACAAACCCCGATTTCCTGATATTTACTCTAGGGTATTATCCCCTCAACCATGTTGTCATACTGCCAAGTCAGAGTTCAATATACAGCATAAACAACTCACACATATACGGCTGCTGCTGAGTTGCTTGGGAGGGGGAAAACAATAACAGACCATCTAAGGATAACAACATACTGTACATCAGATAATGCTGAGAGGCACATTGCCAAATACAATTTTTTTCTCCTTCAATGGAATTGTCTCTTGTGTGGGATGCGTGTGTGTGAGAGCGGGTGTTTTATTTTGAAGAGTTTTGTCTGTCTAGGAAAGTATATTATGCTACAGTCTGTTTTCTTTAAAAAAAAAATCCGCTAGATCACCCAAAACTATGTAAATTAAAAAAAAAAGTAAGAGCAAGAGAGAGATGCAGCAAAAACACAGTAACATAACAGCTGTCTGTAGGATTTACAAATTAAACCAATCTTTACTCATAAACGCTGAAATTAAAAAGACACAAGGCCCTGTTCTTCTTTATATGAAGACCCCTTTACACGGGCCTGACAAAGCAACACACTGCAAGGCCCTTTAATACTCCCTCAAAGTGAGGAACAACCCAAGTGGGGGGACATACAGGGAGCAGATCACAGCTCTGCTCCTGGCCCTGGCCCTGGCCCTGCGCTGTCAATGCCCTATGATCCTGGCCCCAGCTCCAGCCCACCTATCACACTCCTAGATGCCACTCCCCACCCACCTGCAGCCCCATCCCATCCACCCAGGCAAGCCTACCCTGCCCATGGACCTGCTTTCCTGCCCATCCAGTGCTCCCAGTGATAGGTGTGAGGCGGATGGGCCCAGTGGTTGGATAGAATCAATTGCCTCCCCCCACCCATGCTGTGGCCCTCCAGCCCAAATAATTGCCCTCTCTCCTGGTCTACGCTTCCCAAGGAGAAATGAAAGGCACTGCTCTCAAGCACATCTTGCCCATCCTCTCCCTCTCCATATGTACCAGACCTCAAAATGAGGAGGTGAAGCCACACTGAGCACACAGGGGACAGAGGGTTCAAGATCATCAGCTGCGAGTGTGAATTTACCCCCTCATTTTGCATGCTGATCAAGAGCAGTGTACTGACCAGTGTTCCAGGAATGGTCATTCAGGTAGTCATGTAGACAAAGCCTAAAATTTGAGTTTGTTTAGGAAATGAATTGTCCCTTCCCTTTGAGGAAGGTGAGGATCTGAAAAACTGCAACAAAAAAAGCATGATCTATCCACAGGTCCTGAGATAAATCCCATTTCAGCTGAACAGGAGTCATAGAATCATAGAAAAGCAATTCTGGAAGGGACCTCTGGAGGCTATGCCAGCCGGCAACCCTGATGAGCTAATGCGGTTCCCATTTGAAGGGGGGGTGGGGGGGGTGGGGAGGTGCATGATGCTCTCCTTCAGGTGGGGGCCCCTCCTGCTGACCAGGGTTCCCAGCAATATTATGCAATGGGATCTGATTCAATGCCCCACAACCATGTCTTCTGCCACACGTGTTTGGCATGCTGGGAAGTGCTATTGTCAGGATCCCACATCGAATCCCATTATGCCTTTACTTTAACATCAGTCAGGGGCCTAAATGTCAGTTTAGTGACCCCAGCATAAATCCCAAGCAACAAATCTGTTAAAATGGAATTCAAATTTACTGTAGACATCACCAATCTGAGGCAAAATACATTGTAGGAAGGTTGCAAGTATCCCCAACTACAACTTCTGTAAAATCAAGAAATCTACAAATAAAGGACCAAAGTATTATTAAAAATCTGAGGAAGAATGTCTTGCATTTGAAAGCTAGTCTAACTTTATCCCAACTACACACGTGGTCCAATAAAAAATATCAACCTAAGAAATCCTTGCCTTTCACATAATTTCTGCACCATCATGGCTAGAACATCACTTTTACACTGCTTATTAAAAACCTACATTCTAAGATATGAATAGGTTCAATTAGGGTACACCAATAACCTTCATTCTGCCATTTAGTAATGAAGGTGATTTGGGGTGGGGGCAGCATGAAAGGATGTTATCTTTAAAAAATGGTGGGTGCATCTCCATGTTCATTAATGTGTTGTAATTGTGGCACATTAAGTTTAGTACCTGTAATAACAGAGAGAGGACCCCAGGAGCCAGGCAGAAACCCCACAGGTGCAGGTTGCTGTGGCAGCAGGCTAATGAGGGAATTAGCCTGCCCCTGCACCTGGTCAGCTGACCAGAAGAAGGCAGGGCCCTGGGCACATATAAACCCCAGGGCTGGAGCTGGAGGCAATCAGTTCTCTGGCAGCAGCCAGAGGGGAAGGAGTTCATGCATAAAAGCTCCATGGAGATGCTTGGCTGTCTATCCGGCTGTGGGTAAGACTAATGGGTTCTAGGTGCACTTAAAGTGTCTGGGGATAGGAGGCACACAGTGCTGAGAGAGAAACTGGCCCTTTTAAAGGTGAAGGGTGTGGCCTCCAGTGTCATCGGTGTTATTATTGTTAGGTTATAGCCCAGGGGCTCATATTTTTGTTGTTGTTTAATCTGGTGGACTGGGATGAGTCTATTGGGGAGGAGGAGGCCTCATTGGGGCATGCTACCAGGCACAGCCCCAGTGCCAAAGGGTGCAGCAACAGAGGGTAAGGAGACCTCAGTGCCAGAGGGTAAAGTTACTGAGGCTAAGGGTCCAGGGACAACAAGAGGCCAAACTAAACTGAGGCCTCATCACTGGAGACAACATCTAAATACCATCTGTGAGGCTTGGGGCATGGTAAAGGGACGGATTTGGAGCCATGTATCTAGCCCATAAGGCTCAAGGTGTCTCGAGAGGCATGGACTTTGAGTAAGTCCCGGCAAGGGATCCAAGGGCAGCAGGATCTAGTGGGGTTCAGCAGAACTGTAACCACACAAACTTGTGGGCAGCCTACCAACTTATTATTTCAACCAAGAAGATGTGGCAGGCAAGACTAGAAGGTGCCCGCTTGCCGTGCTAATGGACAGTAGAATTAATCTTCTGTACATTAAGTGTCTCACATAGACAAGCCCAGTATAATCTAAACTGGAGCTGCAAACATTAGAATACATTAATAACAATTATGTTTTTTGCACAGTGTCAAAGGTCAATGTTAGGATTTTTACCAAAGACAACATTTTTTCTAATATGAAAATTATAGAAAAAGTTACTATTAATCTTCCCCATAATTTGTGTTTAAATATAGTCTCTGCATAAATTGTCAGTGAATTTTAACTAGATAAAACAATTTTGAAGTGTACATGTCATTCTGTTACTGAGCACCTGAAAGGCAATATTAAAAAAATAACAGTGGGTGCAATCTTTCTTAGTCCATACACTTTTAACCCTAAACTACTTCATAGATTTACCTGTAAATTCTCAAATTATTTTTGTGATTAAAGAATAAGAGGTGTAATCTTAGGAAAGTACCAAGTGTGCCTCACAATTAACAAAGGTTGAAACCATGCCTTCATAAAAATACTTAATTCTTTTTAAATATCAGAGGGGTCAGGTATCTTCCTGCTATGATCTCGCAAACTACAGATAATACCAAGCCAAATGCTCAGGTTAGTCTGAAATGGGACCATTAGGATACTGGATGTAATTCAGCCCCTCCTCTTTGGCTAATTTGTATGTTACATTTCTATTAGCTCTATGGTGTATCAAGAGTTCTCACTGGTAGGTTATGTGACCCAAGAGCTATTGTTCCTTAAAGAACAATAGCTGTTCTTTATCAGTGTTGTTCATTGCTGAACGCTGATTTGCACATCAGAGCTTTGTAAGTTCACCTTGGCACTATAGTCTTTGCTACATCATGCAATGAGGCAGTACTGCTGAAGGAATAGAAGCAGGAGCACAGGGAAAGCCCGTAACGTGCAGAGACCGAGGGTTAAGAAGTAGTCTCTACTACCACCATACACAACATAAGTTTCACTAATGCCACCGGTGCCAGTTGCACAATAAAGACTAGAATCATCAGTCTGCTTCAACTGCTTTGTGCCATTTTGGTGGTAGGAACACCTGTAAAACCCAGCTTACCTGGCCAACATCCTGTGCTGCTGTGGCACAAATGAATCAGCTTGTTAAAATTAAAAGCCATTTATTTTATTTAGGATGATACAACACATATAATTTATTTCAATGGTTTTTAAAAAGTATGGCTATTGTAATTATCCTAAAACTTAGTATTATCCCCAAATTGTTATTATCCCAGGAAATCCTGAATTCAATCCAAATATGTAAGGAAATGCATAGTTAAAGTCCACAAACAAATTGTGTCCTGTAGCAAAGCCAAGCAATAGTTTTTTATGGACTGCTATTAAATCAAATTGATTTTTAAAGAGTTTCTTCATATTTTTTCCCTTCATGGTTAGTTGCTACAGAACTCAGTGTACTAGGACTGAAGAAAGGCCATGCACTTACCCAAACTCCATGTAAACAATACTCATTAACTAAAGGAACAGTGAGGTCTGAGCTTTTGGCAGCTCATTAAAGTTTTTACCTTGTTTCTCAGAGGGCCTTAGGCCTATAAAAGCAGTGTTGATCCACTCAAGTTCAGGGCTGCTCTAGAAGCTTTGCCATTGATGGCTCCTAGTCAACTTCACCAATTATACAAAGAAATAGAATACAGTTATCTTACAAAGCAGACAGTGGGGCTTAAACCTTCATAAACTTCTTATATTAATAAGAATTACAATTGGTGTACAAAAAGATAGCATTTGTTGTAATGTAAGCAATAGGCAAAAAGTTGGGACTGGTATTGTGTTCTGCAATTAAATTATGCACTTATCTGATGTGCATCGAAGTACAGTGCACCGTATAAATCACTATAGTTTAAATGTAATAATCATCTATAGTATTTAATTTATTTTAATTCATTCTAGTTAACAGATTTATTTGAAAATTCTTAGATAATATATTGTGTATTCCAAAGGAGCTTCTTGCACATATCCTAAGATAGACACAAAAGGAAAAAAATATAAATCTAAACAGAAAGGGATGTACAAAGTCAAGATATAAAATGAGTGAAGGTAAATATGAAGGCTCAAGCAAGTCTGGGATCAAGGGGTCCACGGATGTTATATAAGTTATAAAAGAAGAACAAAGAAGTAATCGGAACCAGATAGGATACATTACTGAGCTCTGAAAGATCTTAAATAAAGTGGCTGAGCTCTGTACAAAAGTAAGCAACCTCATTAAAATCACCTACTCTACAAGAGAGATGGAAGAAACAAATACTATATTTTTAAGACAGTGACTGGAGGTGATTCTGGGAATTACTGATCAGGGTGTCTTACTTCAGTGGTGAAAATGGGTTGGAAATGCGCATCCAATTCTAGAAACTTTTTTGTGCACCTGTTCCTGCAGTTATATAATCTTTCCCAGTACCTGGATTTTCAGAAACACTCTTCATGCACTTACATCAGAAATGGAGAATATCAAATTGATTTTCTTCCTGCAGAAGATAAACATAAAGCATGATATTTTCAGGTGGCATCAGCATATCACAAGATACAGTCATATTGACTAATACAGTTAGCCTTAGAAACATTCAAGAATGGGCAGTGAGGTTTTTACTCTCTTACAATAGGTAGTAATATTTCCCCATAGCGGACAGTCATAATACACGAAGTCACTTATCACTGACATTCTTAGCTGCGTTGGGAAGCATGGTAATATTCTGCACTACCTTCTTCTGAAAAGAACTGTAGGAAATAGATTTCCACAAAAGCAGAATTGAATGATGATGTTCTGACTGTCATTTCTCCTGCAAACTATACCATGTTTCTGAACTAACACTAAAACATAGGGGATTTGTTGAAACACAAGCAAGTTGGCACACTGGCTAACAAAGGAAGGGGACATGATGTCAGAACGAACCACAGATGATTCCTGTATAACAACACACTGGCCAGAGAACATCTTTGTTGTACAGATTTATAAGCCTATAGTTTGCAACTCAGAACAGAGGCATATGTACTTTAACTCAAGGTCAAGGGTTCATTCCCTATTCAAGGGTTCATTCTTCCATCCAGTGGTACTGCTGTAAATGGTGGAGTGTAAAAGGCTCTAAACCAGGGGTGGGCAAAATATGGCCCACGGGCGAGGCCATTCTATCCAGCCCGAGGGGCCCCTAAAAAATTTAGAAAATTAATATGTATTTGTCTTTGGTTCATGTCAGAAATGACAGGGTTGGTTCACGACAGAAATGACAGGCTTTGGTTCATGTCAGAGATGACAGGCTTGCCCTTCAGGGCTGCTCATAGCAGCAGTTACTGTGGCCCCCCTGCTTGCCGTGATGGGCAGTGTTTGCTGCTGCCGCCCGCCCGGAGCTCATGCACTGGGCAGCCCAGAGACAATGGTGGCAAACACTGCCTGGTGCAGCAAGGTTGGGGGGCTGCAGCTGCTGCAGCCACGTGCAGCCCCAACGGATAAGCCCAGAGCCAGCGCGGGGCCCAGGCTGGCAAGTGGGGGTGGGTTACAAGCTGGTGCTGAGTGCGGGAAAAGCGGCCCCTCGCCCACTCCGTGGCCGGCGCCCCGCACTGCAGCCGCTCGCAGCCCACATGGTGCTGCCTGTGCCTGCTCAGGACAGCTCCACACAGGCTGCAAGCAGCTTCAACAAGAAGCGCTGGCCACGGGTTGGGGGAGGGGCTGCTTTTCCCCAGGCTCAGCACCAGCTCGTTTCCTGCCGGCGAGCAGAAGGCCAGAGCTGCATGCTGCCGCCTGTACCGCGGGGCTGGGGAGGCACTGGGAGTAAGTGGGAGCGGGTGCACAGGGCCCACACTGGTGTCCCAGGGCCAGTGCCGGTGGGGCCCAGAGCAGGGCAGCAGGGGTACAGGGTCCCAGCCAGCAGGGGCTCTATGGAGCCAAGCCAGCGCCCCCCCTCCCTGTTGGTGCAGCCCAGCCTGGCTTCACAGACCTCTGCCAGCCTGTGCCCCACTCTGGGCCTTGCTGGCCCTGAGACGTTGGTCCCAAGACATTGGGATGTTGGTCCCAAGATGGTGATGAGGGGGCAGGGCACCTGTCAAGGAGCAGGGCTACCCATGCAGCCCTCGACAGCTTGCCAAAACTTTGTAAGCAGCCCTCCACCCGCAATAATTGCCCACCCCTGATCTAAACTGATGGGTCCTCTAAAACAGATGCTTTGGCAGTCCTGACTGGCTCAAAGGACACGTGAGCCGTGCTACCCAAAAAGCCAAAACAGCACATACTCCGTGAAGATGAATACATACAAGAATGTGGTGCTTGTACCATCATTGATGGAGGAAGTTGTTGCTTGTGTTGCATTATTCATGATTGCATGAAAGACATGCACAAAAAAGACACTTAAAAATAAATTAATAACTGAGACCATTTTCTGCCATAGTAAGCTGAAAAGCCACTCGTGGCTAAGAAGCCATGATCCAGGTCCCACTACTCTAAAGCTCAGAACAAGCTCTCTAGAGGGAATGTCCACTGAAGAGCCAAACATGCCTTTGTTCCTGCTCCTCCCATTCTTTACAGGCAACATGAAAGGGTCTACAAGTATACTATTGCCCTTCAAGTCAGCACTGCTAATCTTTTAGCTTCAATATTATATTCTCCTGCTTTGGGACACAGAAGTCCCAGGTTCAGTCCATCAAGGTCCACTTATCTAGGAGTTTTGCTACACCTGCTCTTTTACACAGTGGCTAAGAATTTTTATTGGCTTGCATATATGTTAACTCCATACTGGAGTTAACAAGAATTCTGCTGAAGACCATATGTGTATTGGGCTAAAAGCATGTCTCGGCAACACAAGAGAATTCTACAGGCCAATAATTCTAATTCAATAGGTAGCACATAGCAAAGTGATAATAAAATGCCTGAGGTGGTCTTAAGAATACACCTGGCCAGACCAGAGCACAAGTACCTTCAGACAACAGGGAAATGCAGCTATCATTCCATAATGCACTGTCTGGCTTGTGTTACTGAGATTACAAAACTTCATGTTTACCAAAGAAATGAAAGAAAATAGCTGGAAGGGTAGAACACAGACACAAGCATGACATCACTAGTAACCTCTATACGCTCAGCATGTGCGTTCAAGGGAGGGAACTAGAGTCCATTCTTCATCTTTTCTGCCATTTGAAGAAATAAATCAACTTTTACACTTTGGCTGAAGGCAGGCAATTTTATGAGAACTATAAATCAAGGAATTATATGTTTTTAGGCTGACAGGGTTTTTATAAGACTTCTTTTTGATATAAACCCATTTATTGTACAAAGGGTAATGAAGAGAACTATGATGTTTACACTGAAGTAAGAAAAAAATAGCCATGGTCCCCATAGCCTACAATAACATTTGGCATGTGTATACTCCTTTTCTATTGCAAGAACACATGAAAAAAAAAGGGAACTAGAGGAATGTGAAACAAGCCATAAGAAATAATGGAAAGATAACTTTGCCAATAATGCAGATAAAACAGAAGAAATAACATGAACATCCAGAGAGTCATCACTGTATAAGGATGACATTTGTCTGTAAGTGTTTGCAGCACTGTCATACAAGGCTTATCAAGAAAGCTTCTTCTACACATCATCACATAGTTCGGTCAAACAACTGTGGGGAACTATGCCTTTAAGAGTCTTTCTTAAGTTATGCAAAAACATGTTATGCAATCCCCACCAGTTAAAACTCCATCACTGAGGAAAGCAGACTTCTACCAGTCTCCTTGACTCCCAAGTGATTACTGATTGCCACGTAGGAAACTAGCAGGAGAATCAGTACACCCCAGTTGAAGTCCCCAACCTTGGCTATAGCCCATATCCAATACCTCTGGGAAGGCTTAAATACACCCTGACACATATAACAGAAAAAGGGAAGGGGGGAGGGCAAGAAAGAAAAGGTGCTTTCCCTCTTCTATAAGGCAGCCCTTCAGGTATTTAAAGACTGCTATCATGTCTCCTCTTAAGTGCCTTTTCCACAAGCTGAACATACCTAGCTTCTTCATCCTCTCCTCATATGACTTGTCTTCTAAGCCCTTCATCATTTTTGGTGCCTGCCTCTGGACCATCCCTAAGTTCTCCGTGTCCTTTTTAAAATGTGGAACCCAGAACTGCACACAGTACTCCAGATGAGGCCTAACCAGTTCCTAGTAGAGAGGCAATATCAGCTCCTGTGTCTTGCATGTAATGCTTCTATTGATGCAGCCCAAAATTGCATTCACCTTTTGTGTGGCTGCATCACACTGCAGACTCAGAGTCTGTAGTCTACCCAGATTCCCAAGTCCTTTTCCACAGAGCTGCCATCCAGCCATGTGTCCCCATTTTGTGTTTGTGTTTTTGATTATTCCTCCTAAGGTGCAGCACTTTTCATTTGTCCATATTGAACTTTGTCCTGTTAGCTGTAGCCTAACTTTCCAATCTGTCAAGATCTTTCTGAATTGCACTTGCATCCTCCACTGTGTTCACAATTCTTCCCAATTTTGTGTCATTAACAAACATGCTCAAGAAACTTTCTATGCCAGCTTCCAAATCATTAATAAGCACACTGATCTGCACCAGGCTGAGGTGCAGGAACTCCACTTGAAGCCTCCTGCCATTCTGATATAGACCCATTAATCATTACACTTTGCTTGTGGCTATTGAGTCAGTTATCTATCCACATTGTAGTAGTCTTATCTAGCCTACATTTTTCCAATTTGTTTAGGAGAAGGTGGTGTGGGACCTTGTCAAAAGCCTTGCTGAAGTCCAGATACACTATATCCACAGCATTCCCTTCATCAACCCAAGTAGTTACTTTGTCAAAGAAGGAAATCAGGTTTGTTTGACATGACAACTACATTCTAAGCAGAAACAGTCTTTTATGGAAATTGAGGGTAGAAAAAGAAATTGTAGAAGTGTTTGTGCCTAATCTAAAACAAAACAGCCAATCTCACAATTCTGGGGAACATTTGTGAGGACCTGATAAGAGAAAGGGTCATAACTGGATTCAGAGACAGACCAACTAAAATTAGTAATGGATTAACCCTTGACAAAGTTTCAGAATTTGCTAAACAAAAGGAATCAACCAGTCTGAAATTAAGTATATGGAGGTTGTCCAATGCTCTGAAACTGGAGACTCAAGAAAGATGAGACCAGGGACAAAAAAGCATGCAAAGCTCAAAATCCCATACTCACAAGAGTGCCCAGACATCCGCATGTGGCAAACAGCACAAGTCAACATAAAGTCGAGCATCTGAAAGATGACATAACAATTACAATGGACTGATCACTTGGCAAGAATTTGTAGACACCAGCAAAGCATGCATGCCTTGGTCAAAGATAAAGACAATGGCATATTTGATTCAAGGGATTTCTATGAAGGCCCCATGGACAACACTGCAGCAGAAAATAAATGGCCTAGGAACCTGAAAGCAAATGTTTGGTTGGACGTGGGTGCCTACATCAATGCAATAACACAAACTGCAGTAGCAGCTCTGAAAGAAAAGCCACAGGTTGAAGAAATGAAAAATTTCCCTTACACCCAGAACTAATCCCTACTAAGAAAGCATGTGAACTAGATGCCTGGGCCAACTGACAAATTGGAAGATACATCAAAATACACAGATCTTACCCATGTACATCATAGAATCTGGTATGTATCAAATACCCTCATGGACACTATGGTCATGTGGACATTTGGTTCCCCGAGGACAACTAGCAGCGGTGCACTTTATGCTGCCACTAACTGTCCCTGGGGAATGCCTGTGCCACATGCCCTCTGGCACATGGTGTTACCCCGGGTGGAGTAGGGAAGGCTGGGGCTAGCATTGGGCTGGCCCCAGCAGCCTTATCTGGGGTCCTGGGGCCTCCCAGAGCTGCAGCAGTGGCAATCCTGCCGCACAGATCCTGACTGGCAGCCAGAGTGTGGCTCCAGCTGGCCAGGCTCCGGTTTTGAGCGGCACATGTTGCCCCCATGTACAGTGCTCCACTTTCTTTTTCTACCAGTATTTTGACACCTGGATATGCTGGGGTCAACCCGAGGCTCCCCTCCCCCCCCCACCCCCCATGCTGCTTTCTTGCAGTGCGAAGAACAACTGAACATGTGGTATGTGGTGCCACAGACGTGACACAGACATTCGGTCATCTGGACATGGCCTACATGGGTAAAACCAGATGAGAATTTTGCACCAGGATGAACTCCTACAAAAATGATAAAGGACAGACACACACCAATAGGACCATACTTTTTACAGAACAACCACTCCCTCTCTGACCTCACAATCTTTGTGCTCAAAGGGAATTTATAAAATATGTCCAGAAGAGAGGCTTAGAAACAAAAATGTGTAACCCTACGGGCCAGCAAAAAAAAATTGGCTAAATATAGAAAGTGGCATTATGGTTCATTACAGCCTAACAAATACTGCTACTAATCTCCGTGCACTTCACAGTCAGTAATTACCCTCTCCCACTTTGCCACTAACTAGATCAGTGATTCCCAAAGGTTGTGTCATAGCACACTATCATGGAATTGTGCTAAGAAAAATAATACTTTATTGGTAACAGATTCAGCCCAGGTTGGGACTGACTGTTTAAGTTTTACACATGTTCCTAAAAGTATTCCTCTCACTTCATGGCAACAGGTAACAAAGGAACCAGGCAGTCTCATTCAGGGAATCACAAAACAAATAGGAGCACCAACTGAGTGGGTGCACTTGCAACCCATTGTTGAATGTGTAAAGACAGAACTGCTGGCTTATGTAAAGAGCAAAAGAAGTAAACATATATGTTAAAAGGGAATATTTTTGAGTACATGCAAAGGGAGAAATTTTAGGGGAAATGGTTGATGTCATTGTTTTGTATGTTTGCTGCTTTGGCAGGGTTTTGGAAAGTGGCTTGTATATAAATGTCACATACTTGTACCCCAAGCCGGTGCTATGGACACTGGCATGAGTGGATGAAAGCCCAGAGGGTTGAGCAATCAAGGCCACAGAAGACGTGCTCATGGCACAGCCTTGTTGGATGCCAACAAATCTGCCAATTCTGCTAAATACCTTGTTGCACAAGTACAGGAGAAAGAAAAAGATCACGTACTCAACTCATGCACCTTTGAACAGCCTTGTTAGGAAGCATCATCTTCTCACACTGTGTTTTGGGCAGAGTTAAGCATCCAAGGTGTTTCACCAAAAAAATACACTAAATATTTGATAGTTTAGAGTATCAAGGTTTACACAGGTGACCTTTGGATCTAGTGCAAAATAGCAGAAAAGCATGAACAGAGCAGCTTTGTGATGGATGAGCCAGAGCTCCTGGGCTAAAGCTAAACAAACAGTAATGTAAATTCCATACACTAGAAACAACACGCCTGGGAGAGAAGTTAACACAACAAAGGACGTAGGGAGGTCCCAGCAGGCAGAGGCATGTTACAATGAGTTTGCCACTGCCCACCAACAGTAACACTGGTCCACATGAGAGCTCAGGGCACTTCAGAGATTAACAGTGTGGCTTATTTTTAGTTAAGAGATCAGTTACAGCATTTGAAATCGTGTTATATATTAATGCCATTTGTTAATTATTGCTATTAATTGTTTGTGTTTGGTTTTGTTTCATTGGGAAAGGAAAATGCAATGAACTGTACTGTACCTTAACGAAGCTCGGGCATTTGCAAGTTTCATAGATTTCATAGACATTAGGGCTGGAAGGGACCTCGGAAGATCATCGAGTCCAGCCCCCTGCCCAAAGGGCAGGAAGTCAGCTGGGGTCATAGGATCCCAGCAAAATAAGCATCCAGTTTGTTCTTGAAGGTGTTCAGTGTAGGCACTTGAACCACCTCCGGTGGCAGGCTGTTCCAGACCTTGGGGGCTTGGACAGTAAAGAAATTCTTCCTCATGTCCAGCCTGAAATGGTCTTGTAGTACTTTATGACCGTTCGACCTAGTCGTCATCCCTAGGGGCGCTCTGGTGAACAAACGTTCCCCCAGATACTGGTGGTCACCCCTAATAAACTTATAGGTGGCCATCAGATCACTCCTGAGCCTGCACTCTTCCAGGCTAAAGAGCCCCAGGGCTCTCAGCCTGTCATCGTAGGGTTTGCTTCCCTGACCTCTGATCATGTGCGTGGCTCTTCTCTGGACTCTCTCAAGCTTCTCCACATCCTTTTTGAATTGTGGATCCCAAAACTGGACGCAGTACTCCAGCTGCGGCCTCACTAAGGCCGAGTACAAGGGGAGAATGACGTCCCGGGATTTGCTTGAGAAACATCTATGGATGCAAGCCAGCGTTTTGGTCGCTTTACTAGCCGCAGCATCGCGCTGCAGGCTCATGTTCATCTTGTGGTCAATGATGATCCCCAAGTCTCTTTCTTCCATAGTGCTAGCCAACATAGCACTGCCGAGCCTATAAGGATGCTGCGGGTTTTTCTTCCCAAGGTGGAGAACCTTGCATTTATTGGCGTTGAACACCATCAGATTCTCGTCTGCCCACTTGCTGAGCCTGTCCAGGTCAGCCTGGATCACCCGCCTGTCTTCTGGTGTGGATGCTTTGCCCCAAAGTTTGGTGTCATCGGTGAACTTGGCCAGTCCGCTTCTGACTCCAGTGTCCACATCATTAATGAAGATGTTGAACAGTATGGGTCTAAGGACAGAGCCTTGGGGGACCCCACTGGTCACAGGACACCATGATGAGTGAATTCCATCAATTACTACCCTCTGGGTCTGACCACGGAGCCAATTTTCCAGCCAGTGGATCGTGGAGGACCCAAGGCAACAATTGGCCAGTTTCTTCAAGAGGTGATCGTGGGAAACCAGATCGAAGGCTTTTTTGAAGTCAAGATATATGACATCAATCTCTTCTCCCTTGCCCAGGTGATAGGTCACCTGGTCGTAGAAGGAAATGAGATTGGTCAAGCAAGACCTACCCGCAACAAACCCGTGCTGGCTATCCCTTAAGACGTTGGCATCGGCCAGTCCATTAAGGATGGCCTCTTGAATAAACTTTTCTAAGATCTTCCCCGGGATAGAAGTTAGGCTAGTGGGCCTATAGTTAGCTGGATCCACTTTCCTTCCTTTCTTGAAGATAGGCACCACATTGGCCTTCTTCCAGTCTTCGGGCACTACACCAGAGCGCCAAGAGTTTTCTAAGATCCATGCTAGATGCTGGGCTATGATGCTCGTCAGCTCCTTGAGTACTCTGGGGTGAAGATTGTCAGGGCCGGCTGACTTGAAGGTATCCAGCTTCTCAAGATGTTCCTTCACGAGGTCAGCATTAATGGAGGGCAGGGGATCACCCTCACCCGGACTTCCCTGTCCCGTAGCGGGCATGGGCATCCCATGGGACTGATGAAAGACCGACGCAAAGTCATTTAATAGGTTGGCTTTTTCCTGGGCGTCAGTTGTCAGTTGCCCCATCTGGTTCAGCAGGTTGAAACAGATGAAGTTGAAACAGGTGGATCAGTTCTGCAGAGGTGTATGTTATACAATGCCAAACAGGCAGATGCTAAACAAAGCAGACCTGTGCCAGATGCCTTGTCTGCAAATGATGACTGGCATGCTATCCTTTTTTCTTGTAAAATGTACCCAGTCCGTTGATTCCTGGAGTTACTTTTGCAGAGGGGCCAAATTGATTCACCAATTCCAAAGCCATTTCCACAATTAATTTGAAGCAAATACCAAAACTGGGAGCAAATTTTTGCTGTAATAGCTTAAAAGTATCCTCATGAGTTGGAGGTGAGAAGGGTTAATATCACTCCCTTCTATCAATAACTGCTACGCTACTATGCTGTCTCTGAGTTATGTTGTTCAGAGCACAGAAGGCAGATACACACATTCAGTATGTGCACTTAACAACATCAGATTGTGCCTATAGCTAGGGGTGGATCCAGGGGTGGTACAGTGGTATAGTCAAACCCCTCTTAGATTCTTGCTCCACCTGCCTGGGAGGGCCAGCAGCATTTCTATTCAAGCTGTACTGAGGGGTCAACTGACTTCATCCTGGCTTATTATAATGTACTTGCTTCCTGCTAATCTCAGATGCTAATGACCCTCTCTCCTTTTCAATGGTCTTGAGGTTCTCCTTTCTTCTACAATTTTGATGTACGTTAGCTATTCCTGGTAATAGCTGTTTCAAAGCCCTGAAGACTGTTTTTAGTTCTAGCTAAAAACCTTAACTCAGAGGTGGTAACATTAACTGAGGCAAACATTAACTCGTGTAGAAATGACTGACAGTGAAGTGCTGGATGTACTGTCAAGACACTCAAGAAGTCTAGATTTTGTTTTATGAATCTGAATACAAGATCTACATTTAACTATAATGACTACAGGACTAATAAAACAACATTTGTGGACTATTTTTGCCTATTTTTGTCATGTTTTTAGTTTTAATATATAATCTAGCAAATGAGTGCACATTCCAATAAAGTTAAATTCATTTTTTCTTTGATCTTAAACTGAACAGTATAACTCTAGGCTCTCAGTGTATTAGTAAAGCCTCCAATTTCTTTTTACTTGGAGAAAAATGCATGTTCTGTTATATGTGATACTGCACCACACCATTTGCACCCCCCTTTTCAAAATCCTAAATCAGCCCATTAGCACAGTCTATGTTCACATCTTATGGAGACTATCCAGTTTGCTACAGGAGAAACAAGACAAAGCACTATGACGTACATTATATGGTAAATTAGAATTTGTGATCTAATAGTCCCTTCAGTTGTTAATATCTATGAATTTTAGCAAAAAGGGCTGGAATATCACATCAAATTAAGTATTAGATGCAGAATTCAAACCCAGTGCTGCCTGACTAAAGTATTCAGCCTCATTGTGCCTTAGCTACTTTGCAGGTTCCTATCTCCTGAGCACAAAAATACTTTATATACGTGGTAATGCATTATCATCTTCTTTTGACTCTTGGCCTAACAGATTTGAATCAATAAGTACACAAAGGTGTCATGTCCTTATACATAAGATCAGCTTATGATCTCAGAAATCCAAGTTTTGTTCCCAGCTGTGCTAAATAACCTTTTCATAAATCCGTTTCACTGAATTGTGCCTAGTTTTCAAATAATGGCAATTTCTTTAACATTTTATGACTACTGCCTGTGAAAACTGTCTCTTGAGTGAGCCAATGTCAAAATCTGACTAATGTTGCAAACTGTGTGGTGCAATGTGATTTTGTTGGCAGTCAGAGGAACATAAAATGTTAAGACACTTTGCAAAAGTTTAAAAAAGGGGCCATTGAATAAATCTTTTAATCTAGAGTAGCATGTACTCCGTAACGTCAGCACTTTTCAGTGAATGTTCCAATCGTTAATGAGGGTTATCTCCAAGAATCTGAGAGCATGAGAATTTACAAGGGAATCAAAATCATGAGCCAAGGTTTCAGCCTTGAGTGTAGAGAGGCTATTCTCTTTCCATGAAACAGTACTAGACACCTGAAGAACTAAGACTGGAATGCAGGATCCTCCTGCTTCACAAACATATGTTTCTACTACTTGTAAGAGATTAAAAGGGAGAAAGCTTTCAGCTACAGAAATATTCTTGTCTTGTGGCCCTGGTTGCTCCCAATAAAGTTATTAGCAAAGAAAGTGGGGAAAAGCTTCCCCATTGACACTCATGAGGACAGCATTGGGCTCTTATACCGATCCTGGACCCTCAGCACAGTCCTCACAAAAATTAATATTTTTTACTTAATTAGATTGTATTTTCTTCAGAAAATACAATAGTGTAGCCAAGGAGTTTTAACTACATGGAAGGTTTGAAGAGGCAGTAATAAGCTGGTTTTGAGCAAGGGAAATGCAAACAAACAGTAGACAAATGTCAAATTTTCAAATCGGAATAATTTTAATGACCTGTGACTCAAAACACATTGAAAAATTTTCTTCAGACTTTACACAAACATTGCCACTTGCCTTCAGAACAAATCTAGCCCTTCTCAGACCAAACCCTCAATTTTCCCAAACTATGCTTATAGAGGAGCTAAAACAGCGCTTCCAATATGTGAGTCAGTTACTAGCTCAGCTACAGAGGAGCTACTGCTTTTCTGTAACAACACTGAATACTTCAGACAAACTTGATTATAACAGACAAGAAGCTGTCAACATGGTGTCTTAAATATAACCACTGCATTTACTTCCTTAAGTCATAACAAGTGTGGGCTGTTAGCCTACATAAACTAAGCCAAGATGAAATCTGGTTGATAGAGTTTGGCAAAGGCTGGGGGTATACTTCTCAGTATAATAAACAGGTGGAAAGTACTTGCTATAGGTGACTGGCTGGCTGGCCTCCCCTTAAATTGGCCATCTTAATCCTACTTGGATATTACTGTATTGCTAATGTGATAGTCAGGGCACTTAGACAGATATCACTGTAGTTATTATTTCAGCCAGCATAATGAAAAAACCCAGCAGCTGACCAGTTCAGCATTTGAATGGGATACCTTTAAAGAAGCATCGTGGGTGGTTCACAGCTAATGCAATGCTGTATCTGGTGAGTCAGCATTGACCCTCTGACCCAGAATGGTATAAGGGGGCATGGAGTTCAGAAGATTTCTCATCCTGAGGGTTCAGCTGTTTGCAGAGTAGGATGGCAATGCTCAAAGAAGCCCCATCCTTGCTAAGGCAGAGGCCATGCCACGATTTGCTCTCTCTGATGAGATTATGTTGTAACTGTAACCACAGTCCTGTGCAAGAGGCCATGCAGGAACTGCATCGACTCAGGAGTCCCTGCTGGAACTGTTACTGCACCTATGTTTTCAAGCTCACTGCATACCACGTGAACAGGCAGTAGTACAGCAGCGTGCAGTACCTCAGCTTGGCCAAACAGCACTGCAGAGTTACAGTGGCAATCACTCTCCCCCTATGCCAATTATCCTGCTTTCGGTTTAGCAGACAGCCCTGCCCAAGGCTCAGGGCACCACTGCCATGGGCCGGATTTACTGATTAGACATGACCACAGAGACACGCTTCAGGGAGTCATAACTTCCCTCTTCATCTTGCTTAGGGCGGGGATTTAATTCATTTTCTCCTTTGTATGTATGAGCTGGCAGTTCATCAGCTGTACTCCCTGGCAAACAGGAGGAAAAGCACCCAGAGCAAAGGTACCTCAGAAGACTTCCCCATTTGCTCAGAGCAGGGAGTTCTCAGAGCCACATAACCACTATTCTCCCTTGTTCTGGCCAGAGTTGTAGCCTGAACAGGGCAGCAAAGAGATGTTACTCATTCTCTCACTCCTCCACACAGTGAAGTAAGGTGGATACAAGCTACAGAGACACTCAAATGCAAAAGGGACAATTCATGGACGAAAAGACTTACAAAATAATCTGTAATTTAGCTCACAATGGAAACTTTAAGTGCCTCCTATTTAGACTGTAACTTCCTAAATACTCCTACCTCTGTGCCAGGGGTCACAGCAAGCACCTGAGTCTACTACAAGCTATAAACCTGTTGGCAACTCTCTGAAAAAAAGATAATGTCCTTGGAATAACTGGAAAGGGATTGGCCTGAAGTAATGGCCCAGTGGTACTGTTCAGCCTGGGATTTGAGAAAGGCAGAGGCAGCATTCCAATGAGACTAAGCTGCAAGCCAAAATACACACAGAGGTTTGGGACCTGTTTTAATTACGCTTTCTTTTCTGTCCTTTCAGTGCACAGGAACAAGTAACAAGCTAAAATGTGCATTGTCCCTGTAAACATTTACTTTCCCTGTCTTGAGCAATAGTATGTGTCATCTTCCTGGATGGTTCTTGGAATGTAGTAATAGCCATAACAGATCAGCCTACTGACCCTTCAGCTCAAATATATTCTGTCTCTGACAGTGACCAGTACAAGCTGCTTCAGACAAAGCTGAAGGAGACCCTGTAACTGGACAGTTATGAATTATTCTGTCCATAAGGGAAAGTTCTCTTACCTGCATTTAGGTGTTTGACTTAACCCCAAAGCTCGAAGGTCTATATACGTTACTTCTTTTTCTTTTTTTTCCCCTTTAAATGCAAGTTAATGGAGCTGTGGATGATTTTATTTATATGCAGATTTTGGCATCAGTAGCACCCCATGGCTGAGATTTCTACAGCTCATTTATGAATCATGCAGATATACCAGGTGCAGCAGGCAACTGGACCTCTGAGATTACCACCTCTTTAAGCCTTATGATAACTGCAAATGCAGAGATTTGATTCATCTTCTACAGGTCCATACATGTTGCTCTGCAACAAAACTGATACATTCTTGCCACTTACCATGAGAGTCAGGGTTCACAGGGCATATAGGGATACTGTCTTCTCTTGCTTATGTCCTTTGTAAATCAATTTTTTTTTATAAAATCAGAGGGAGCGATCACGAGTGCACTATCTTTTCCAGGCACAATACTCGGAAGAGACTGTATCTCACCATCCAGTTTGGCTAACCAGACCAAACACACAAAAGAACAAGCTGAGGCAACAACAAAAAGTTCACTGGCCAGGTCCACTTCCCCTCCCCGCTTGCCCGAAAAAAAAACAGTCTGCCTTGCACAGAAAAGGAAAGAACCTTTGCCCTCTCCTCAGTCCTAAGTAGCATCTGCAGGACTGAAACCAATCAAAGCCAGCTGTGCAAAAATGAAAAAAAATGCTGATTATTATGACTAGGAAAAGTGCTATTAAAAAAAAATAAAGAAAAGGAAAAAATGATCCCATATGGGAGGTGAAAAAAATACAAATGCAAAACAGGCCATTACAAAGCGTCTGCTGTTAGGCTGCTGCTTTGGGGTGCATTCACATGTCAGAAGACAGTGCTTCTAGGGCTCTCTGGAAGATACCCCTCTGTTTTACTTCAAGGATTAGCATTCACCTTCTGACATCTTTGCTTCTGACCAGCGGTGGCTAGTGCCCCAAATAAGAGGTGGGCCTGGTAAGTAGGCACCCCTGTCTCATGCCCCAAAGCTCTTTCATATCCCCAGATATGTACAAAGTCATGGGGGTCTGCCAAAGGAAACTTGCTGAAACTGGGGCTCTTCTCCCTCCCCCAGTGAACAAAGTTTATGCCCTTACAACCTGCGTCTGCCTTGCTGTACCTCCAGCACCATTCCCACTCTTCTGAAGTCACTTAGCAGCTCTCCCAACCCAACACCATACTTCCCTCTCCCTCACAGGGAGACAGTTTCTCCCTCAAGCTCTTCTTTCATTCTCCCAATTTGCTCCCTGGTTGCAGGCCTAACTCCTCTCATTCTTACCCTACCTGCTGGTCCTCTGCAATCCCAAACTGAGCCTGAACTAAAGTCATGACTCTCTTGTGCTCCAGAGAATTTGAGCAGTCTCAATTCATCTTCTTCAAAGAGAGACCTAAAAAGGCAGTCAGTGAGCGTGCTCAAAGTTTGGGCCTGCTCTCTAATTTCAAAAAGAGAAAGTCTCCTTATACAAAGTCTCATGGTCTCCAGATTGCACTTGGTGATACCAGAATGTGGGAGCTGGAAGCCACATTCCCTATTTCACCTTCCCTTTTCCCCTTACCACACTCTCCATTGTGCTGCAAAAGTTGCAGTAGGTTGCAGCTGACAAGCTGTCCTTGACAGTGACAATGGCTGGCTTCTTCAAGGAGAGAAAAAAGGTGGGGAGGTAACTGGAAAGGACAGTATGCCTTATTACCACCTCCTACTTTATTGCCTCAAGTTGATAGGTTTACATACTACACAGAAAAGCTCTTTTCAAGATTACATGAGACATGATTGAGGAACATCTTCACAAGTCTACCACAAGGTTCAGAATATGTGGTCTTTATCTTAACATCCTGGCACATGTAAAGATCTCACCTTACATTTACAAACCAAAACAATAATTTTTTTTTACCCTCCTGCTCCATAGAATGTTTGCAAACATGAACCTTAAAAAGCTCAAAACCCACAAATTAAAAATAACCTTTATTGGGGAAGGTGGCCATGGTTACGTCAACCTCATGATTTTGAAGGCTGCCATTTTTCTGAACACACGGGGGGGGGGGGGGCGGCACAATGCTGATCTGGGGTTGAAAGTATAAACATTCAAGTATGCAGGCCTGTGGAAACTCCAAATAAGGCTTCTTGACTTCTGTGATGACAATGAAGGGGGTGACTTTTGCTTTTCAAGTGCAGTGGAAGTGCCCTCTCCAATCTATGGGTGTGGGGGGACAATGGCAACCTGGGAGAGGTAAGGGTAGTATCAGCATTTCAGCATACCTCAATGTGCACCAAAATAAAGACAACCTAATTTGACTGTAGTACTCCTGCAGTCTGAGCTTAGTGCAAGATTCTTTATAGATCTACTTTGCAGGCCAAGAGAAACAAAGTATTTGTCTAAACAGAAAACAAATGACCCTAGGCGAGTGGGAGGATTTGTCCCTTACTACAATGGCCTTAAGCAGTTGGAGAGGTAGAACTGATGAACCTTTAATTACTTGTGCAATAATGACCTCTGACTCAGATATTTCCTGGCAGCTAATGAGTGACTGGAGCAGTCGGGAACCTGTTGTGCTATCTTCACCACAGGCCTGAAATCAATACAAGGGTCCTTACCCAGATGGTCATTAACTGTCGAGAAATTTTCCACACAGAGGTTGTTATTGCTATTAAAAGCAGCAGCAGAAAAAATATATAATCAGCTATTTTATTGAAAAGTTTTGTACCAACCTACTACATGTTACCATGGGTAAGCTGTTCAGGATATTGAACCAGTCTTTTTCTAACACTGAAGATATGAGCATGAAAACAGGACTTTTCCTTCAATGTTATTGATATTTTTATTACAATAGCATTTAGAGACTGAGATGAGGGGCATTTTTTTCTTGCCGTTATCCAAAAACATATGGCAAGATGTGTCCCTTTCCCAAAAAAGTACAATTTAAAGTCAGACAACGGACAGGAAAAAGAAAAATGAATGCAACTGGCATTCGTCGATATGTGTGGCCCACAGAAAGAGTCTAATTTATGGATGCTCATGTACTCTGAACCTTTGATCAGAGCAGTGGTTCTCAACCTTTCTAGACTGGAGGCTCCCCTTGGAAAATGTCAGCTTTTAGTTTTCACTTGGTTTTTGATTATGGAAAAATAATAAAGCAAAGTTCTGTTGCAAAGAACTCTGAAAGACCAAAGCAGGTCAAAATGCTTTGAATACTATGGATTCCTAACTGAAGTCTCTGGATTTATCTTGTGAATCATGCTGCACACCTAATGGCGCTAACATGGTATGGCACCCTTGAAAGGATCTCACAGCACACTGGCTGAGAATTGCTGGATCAGAGACTTGTTGCCTTAGTAGTACGTGCAGAGTACTCTGGCCTCACCTCTTTTGATGTCTCTGCACTGAGGGACTAAAGGACAGTGCAGACTTCTTGCTTCTCACAGGGTCATATCCAGAAGGGGGTGCAGTGGTACAATCATCTCCCCACCCCCTTCCCTTTCCACAGTATAGCTCAGTGGCTCTGGCTCTACATAGTCCCAGATGCCTGGGTCCCCTAAGGAGTTAGGCCATGCTGATGGAGTAGTGGCAGGGAACATTTTTTAAGTCCTTAAATCAGCTAAAAATCTTCTCCGCTCCCATTAGGTTTTGGCACCCCCTCCCTTCTTCTCCATGCTCAGCAGCACCTCCCCTCCCCTATTTCACCCCCTCCTGCCCCCCACCTCAGGACATAGGAAGAGACCTGCCCACCATTGCCACTGTCCCTAAAGTTGCAGCCCCAGAGCTGGTCTTGTGCCACTTCAGCTGGGAGCTTTGTGGAATGGCTGTGTAGGGAACTGGGCTCAGTCAGGGACAGTAGCAGTGGCAGCTGTGAACAGGTTCCCTCTCCCTGACTGGTCCCCCCCATGTTCCCCACCAACCCAGGAACAGGTGTAGGGAGGGAGGACCCACCTACTGCCACCATTGTCCCCATTCAAGCCTGGTTCCTAACACAGCTGCTCTCTAGTCCCTGCTGGAGCAGGGCAGGAGCAGCCAGGAAAGCAACATCAGTGGGTATATATCCCCTTCCTGCACCCAGAAGTACAAGCAGAAAGGATGAGGAAGAGAATGGGAGAGGGGTGCAGCTAAGCATGACGGTGAAACAGAGGGAGTGCCACAATGGTAGCAGTGGCAGTGGAGAGATTCTTACCTGATCAAGGACTTAAAAACTTCCTTGGCAACTGCTGCCATGGCATGGTCTGCCAGAGGGGACAGGGAGAAAGCTGGGAGTGTGTGTAGCAGGGAGCTGCAGCCAACTCTGCTGTATGATCACTGCCCTCCCCCACCCTACACACACAGCCTTTTCACAATCCTGGATCTGTCTATGGCTCCTCAGTTTCCTTTCAGTCTCATTTTTATTCCACCCTGAAGAGAGGGGATGGAGGACAGGATGCAAACATACACATGAAGACGTCTCAAAGAATGCCACTTACTGGTAAATAACTTCTAACTACTAAGTAGCTGTCTTGCAGATATTGCTTATGTATCAGCTGCAAAGCTAACCTGGCTGCAAGCCAAGTGGATGAGCTGTGCTTAAGAGCTCTACAAGAAATGGCAGCAAAACTTTGCAGAGGGTGCAAATTGTGATCAGAGCCCACATTGCAAACCGGGGGCTCTGATTGGCTGCTACTGAGCCATAAAAGCTGAGGGAGGGGAAAAGAAAAGAAAAAAAAGAAGAGCAGCTCAGAGGAGGGAAGGAGTGGACTCCAGCCCTGGAAAGAGGGAGTGCAGACTTAGCCCAAGCCAGGGGAGACTGAGCTGAAACTTGCCCAGAGAGCAGGCATCAGGACAGGGTTGCGTCATCCCATGAGAAGCTAATTCCCCACCTGATTCAGAGCTGTGCAAGCAGGGACACAGGTGCCAGGGAGAGTGGCGAGGGGTTGGTAAGCAAGGCTGGTAGGTGCGTTGGAGCTGGGAGAAGCAGCAGAGCCCTTAAATGGTTAATGACCGGGCTGTGAGTGGTGTCTGAGTAAGACACTAGGGTGAAATCTGAGCTGGGAAAGCTCAAGCCACAGTCATTGACCTGCAGAGGGAAACCCCTGTCTGCAGGTAGATATGCTGGCAGGGGGAAACAGCCCCAAGAGGGAGTGGGCTGAGAGAAAACAAAGCAGCATGAGTGAGAGGACACCTAATCACTAGAGTTTGCAGTAATGTATTTTCAGAAGGAAACTGGTTTAGAGCAGTGCTTCTCAACATGGTGGTCCACGGAGCCACTGATCGCCAGTCTGCAGCGAGTTGCCAGGAAAAAAAGAAATATATTTTCAGAAGCATAACACTGATATGTCATAGCGCCACAGTTCGTACGTTCCAACACTCCAGGTGACATCACGTCATGCAAGGTGAGGAAAGAGAAAGAAACAGCCGGTTGCGCATTTGTGTAGTGCTGTTACGCACCGTTGCTGCCACCAGCTGAACCGGGCACGGGTCCCTGGCCCACTGGAAAAAAATTGCCGGTCTGCCACATCAGATAGTTTGAGAAGCACTGGTTTAGAGAACAATCTGCTAGTGAAGGAAACAAATGGAGCCTATTGCTTGCAGCAGCTGTTCAGAGCCTGTTTCACTCTGTTACCAGGAATGATTCAGAGAACCCACTTTCCTTCAGTAGCAGCAGCCTCACCTCTGCCATCTAGTGGTAGATCACAGTTATAGCAGTGTTGCTATTTAGTGTTAAGGGAAGTAGATTGTCACCAGAAGGAAATCAATTGGGACATGAGGGAAACTCTTTTAAAGGGTTATAATGAGGTGAATTTAGTTATTTAGGTTGTTTAACACAAGTGGGACCACCCAGTGTGCTGGAATTATCCACCTAATTTGTAGTTGTAAATTTATCAAAATTGTAAGTTTTATTAACTTATTTTTTAAATTATTTTTATGTCTATAAATTAGTTATGTATAACAAAGAATAAAATGTTCATTGGGTTCTGAGTAAATTCATGAGTGGTGAGGGCGAGGGACACACCTCTCCATGGGACACCTCAGTCAGTAGTCTGCCTGAGGAGCTCCCAGGACTACTAGCATCCTGAAGACCCAAAATCCGGTGCATCACCTGCCCTTAGCGTGACGGCACAGGTTACACTTACAAGAATGGGAAGGGAGGCAAAAGATGCCTGAGCTATAATGCGGGACGTCCATATCACAAAGGACAGGGCCACCATGGCAGTCTCATAACACAATAAGACAGCCCAACAGCCAGTTAGCCTTAAAGCCAAAATCAGTATGCCTCTAGATTATCTGGCTATGGAAACAAACTGAAAATAATAAGCCAAATGCCTCAACCTCGAGCAAATGCACAGAAGTCTCAGCCCCAAAGAAAACACCTTCAGGGAAACCTGCTGACTCTGAGGAACTCAGAAGCCACCATGGGCAAAAACCTGGAATAAGAACCAATTTCTGCCTCACTTCCCAGACTGCCAATGGAACTAGTGACTTGAATGGGGAAGGCATATAGAAGGCCTGTTGACCACAGGATCAGAAACATACCTGAGGAAGCCCAGACTGAGGCCTGTCTCGAGCAGAATGACCTACAGTTATTGCTTTTCTCTGTTGCAAAGAAGTCTATTGCTGGGTAGCTCCAATCTGCAAAGATGGACTGAAACATTCAGCTATTGATCTCCCATGTAAGATTCATAGAGAAGACTCTACTAAGGTAGTCTGCCATGATGGTCTATTGTTCTGTGAGAACCATTGACAAGAGCTGTACATAAGGATTGCTTTCCTGCTGAGAGAGGAAGATTTTTTCCCAGTGCTGGCTGTATATGTAAAAGACTAGTGCTGTCCATCAAAATGCAACCCCCCCTAAATACAGTAGAAGCCCTTGCAGGGTTTCTAAATGGCCTCGAACTCCAAGATACTTATGTGGAGCCTTGACTCCTATGAAGTCTTGATCCTGGAGTTCACCTAAATACACTCCCCAACCTATCAGAGATGTCCATCCCTATAGTTCTGGATGGGAGGGGGGGAAGAGAGAAAAGGCGTACCTTTTTAAACATTGTCTGGATCCTCCCACTAATTTCAGGGAGGGCGGTACCAAGGTAGGAATACTTATTGTCAGGTCCAGGGGGTTCATCAGAATGCTCACCACTGTGAGCCAGGCCTCTTAGACAAAGTCTGACCTTGTCAGTCAAAAAAGCCAAGTGTAGAAAGGTAGAAAAAGGCAAACATAGAAAGTTAAATAAACATCACTGGAGGTTTCTCAGTTGACAAGGTGAGTTCCCTCAGTAGTTGGACAAGGTTCCTTGGGTGAATTTGATATCTTTTATTAGACCAACCCAAATGGTTGGAGAATAGTTATTAAGCAAGCTTTCGGGTTCAAAAACCCTTCGTCAGGCTAAGGACACTGCAGCAGTTGCTGCGTGCTCTTCCTGGATGGAATGAAAAGTAAACAAGCCAGGGGCTGGGCTGGGCTGGGGAGTCAGTTGCCAGGCTGATTGTAATGTATCAAAAATCCAATGCCTATGTTTAGTCCCTGATCTCTAGTATCCAGCAGGTTGATGAAATAGAGCTCATAGGCTCGTCTCTGGGAAGTGTTGTGTAAGTTTCCCTTGAGGATCAGGACTGAGAGATTGGAGAGAGAGTGGCCCTTCTGTGAGAAATGTGCCCCCACCGGTAATTGGGTGTTTCTGTCTTTGATGGATTTCCGGTGTGCGTTCATTCTGGTGCGCAGTTGTTGTCTGGTCTCTCCTACATATCTTCCATCAGGGCATTTGGTGCATTGGATGAGGTATACTACATTCCTGGAGGTGCAGCTGTAAGATCCTGGGATGCTGATGGCTCTGTCGTGGGGTGTAGTAATAGTGGAGGTGGTGGAGATGTGGGGACAGGTTTTGCATTTCTTGTCATGGCACGGTCTGGATCCTTTTGGTGTGTTCTGGGCTTGAGGAAGTTTGCTACTGGTGATGAGGTTGGCGAGGTTTGGTGCTTGTCTGAAGGCTAGGATGGGTGGCTCTGGGAAGATCTGTTTAAGAATAGGGTCTTTTTCTAATATGGGTTGCAATTTTTTGAGGATTTTCCGTACAGGTTCAAGGGATGGGTGATAGGTCATAACCAGCGGTGTGCGATTTGTGGGTGTTTTTCTTCTGTACTGCAGCAGTTCTTCACGTGGTATCCGGGTGGCTCTTTCAAACGTGCGATCTACCTCTCTGGAGGAGTGTCCTTGCTGGGTGAAAGCCAGTAGTTGGAAGCATTCTTGCAGGAGTCAGGCCCTGACTACTAGTGACTCACGTGAGTCCTATGCAAACAGTCCTTTGGACCAGGGTCCAGGATAATTTCCGTATACTGATTAAGAGATCCAGGAACCAAAAAAGCTCAGTGTGACTCTGCAGAAGACCCCCTTTTGTACCAACCAGTTTTATAGATAGGGTTAAAACATAACACCTTGCTTGCTGAGGTATGCAGCCACCATGAAGAGAACCTCAGTGAAGACCCTTCAGGTTGCTGACAGGCCAAATGGGAAGACTTTTAGGGCTGTCCGAACCAGCATTTTGTTTCGACTTGTTTCACCGGGACAGCATTTCGTTTAGATTGGTTTCAAAAGCACTGTCCCATTTCAAATAACTTTAGCTGTTTCAACTTTTCGCCCATAGGCTTTAATGGGGAAACGCAAAACTGTCTATAACTTTGTCTTTCTTACCTAATTCGGATGAAACTTACAGGGATGATAGCTCCTTCTGAGGCCATGAAGCCTACCATGTTTCAAGGAGATTGGTAGAGGGGTTTCTGGGAAACTGTACCTCAAGCTGCTGACAAGCAAAATTCATGACATGTGTGACTCTGTGTGTGTGTTATGGCGCAGCGGGGTGAAAGCTGCAGGGATGGTAACTCCTGCTAAGGACATGAATGAAGCCTGCCAGCTTTCAAGAAGATAGGTACAGGGGCTTCTGGGAAACCACACCTCAAACTGTTCAGAGCAAAATTTGTGTCACTTGTAAGTGTGAAGGCACAGAGAAGCTCAGTTCAAACAGTACTTTTTATGTTGTTTTTCCATCCCTCCCCCAGAGCACTGGGATTGGAAGGGACCTCAGGGAAGGATGACAGTCACTGGACAGCTACATATGTCAATATCAGAACAGTCCTTCCCCTCTCTTCCCCCTCCCTCTCCTTAGTTTCTCTTTAGCTGCAAGCAAGCCCAGGTTCAAAACCCGAAACATTTCAAAAGTTTCGAACTGTGTCAACTGCCCTCGTTTCGTTTCAAGGCTGTTTCAAAGCCTTTTGTTTTGTTTCGATTTTGCTGTTTTGAGCTTGAAATGAGTTGAAACAAAACAGCCAGTGAAATTTTGCACAGCCCTACTTTATACTACTAGTGGTCTTGTCCCACAAGAAAATGCAAGTCATCTTGAAATGTGGAAGTACACATTCTGCAAACTGAGAAATGCAAGTCAATCTCTTTTTTATAGTGATGGAATTATGAGAGTCAGAGTCACCATCTTGAATTTGAGCTTACAAATGGATGTAGATTTCTTGGAATAACATCCTTCTTTCCTCTTTGGAGCTGGGAAGTAACCATTGTAAAACATTTCTCTCAAGATGTGGAGGACCTTTCTATTGCACCCTTGGCCAGAAGGGATTCATCCTGGAGCAGACTCTTGTGAGCAGGATCCCTGAAAAGGGACAGAAAAGAGGGATTTGAGAGAGGTAATGGCCACATCCACACATGCAGGCATAGGCAGTTTGTGGCACCACAAAAGCAAAAAAAATCCCCAGAAAAAAATGCAGCACAAAGCACTCCAAAATAGCATGCGATGAGACAAATACAGAGACAGAGGAGAAGGCCGTCCAGAGCTGCCCATTTCCCCCCTCTCCGTGCACTGGGGCACAGTGTCTCTCAAGATGGGGGAGCAACCAGCCCTGAGCTAGCTGCTCCCTTGTCTCCATATGCCTCAGCACGGGGATCCACTGAGGAGCACCTGTGCTGAGATGCACAGAGACAGGAGAGCAGACAGCCCTGGGGTGTTTTCTCCCTCATCTCCATATGCCGCTCCCTGGCTGGCTGGGGCAAAAGGTGCCTCAATGCAAGGGCTGCCTGCCAGCTAGGCACCCTGTATCCCAGCCAGCACCCCCTGGAGCACACGGAGCGCTGGCGCAGCATGCCGAGGAATGGGAGGAGGTGGGCACAAGCAGCTTGCCCACAGTGAGACAATATGTTCCATAATCAAGCACAGGTGCAGAGACATACACTGCAGCACAAAAGTAGCAGCACAGATTTGTGCCACTACTATTTGTGCCGTTGCAAACGCACTGCCGTGCTCATCTGGATGTGGCCAATGATGACCACTGAATGCTATAGCTCATTGCCATTGCAACCAAAGCCCAGAACAGCAACAAAATTTCCATGAAGTGCCAATGACAGTGTCAGTTGATGGACTGAGGTAGTCCAAGGAGGATATTGTTGCCAGAAAAAAATCTGAATATCTAGGATAAGCTGTCAACCTCATGGTCTTTCCTACCTGCAAAAGTTTAAACTTTACTTCCTTCTTTTTGCATGTTTTGGATTTAAAGGACCATCACCAGATAGAACATCAGTCTGGGATCTGAGAGTCCCCCACACAAAACAAGACATCTGGAACATCCACTGCTGTCAGAATTAACTCCATCACCTCAGGGACAGTTCTTAAAGCCAAGAATGGGAAAAGATGCCTCCAAAAGAATTAACTCTTTAGAGGGAAACAAAGCAGAAAGCAATGAGGCATTATGGCAGCTCCTCACAGCAGGAAAGAGAAAGGCAATGGGGGAAGCGGGTGAGGTGTCTATCCCAGTTAAAATAGCCTTCCCTCTTCCTTTAAAGCAGTTGTTCTTCAATTTTTTTAGGCACAAGGCATCCCTCAGATAATACCAAGTCTTAGTTTGCACTCGTTTTTTGACTATGAAAAAATGATAAGTGCAATTCTTCTGTTTCAAACAACACAACAGGTCAGAATGTTTTTAATACTACGGATTCCTATTTGAAATCACTGGGTTTATCTTGTGAATTATGTTTGCACACCTAACAGTGCTAACTTCGCATGGTACCCTGGGGCAATGGCTCTCAAGGCACCCCAGGGTGCTGCAGCACCCAGGTTGAGAACCATTGATTTAAAGAATAGTATAGCACAGAAGTGGCCAACTTGTTGCATGTGTGCCCATGTGTGCCACACGGATTAGGGAGGGAGCAGGAAGTGCAATAGGGCAGGGAGCAGAAAGCAGAGCAACAGATTGTGCAGGGGAAAGGGATTGAAATGGCACTTGGGGAGGGTTCAAGGCTTACTTTGTGGCACATGTGCCAAAAAGATTGGCCCTAATTGGTATAAAAATAATATCATCATATTAAATTAGGCTAGAAATCTAATTTGTATGCCCTGTATCCCCTGGGTGTGGAACCACAAGGAGAGGCGGAGCCCAGAGCATACTCTACAGGTACTGCTGAGGCATTAATCTCCAACTGAAGGCTCAAAGCATGAGGGACTCCCATCTCTGAGAATATATAGTGTGTGCAACTAGTCACAGGAGAAGGATTATTATCCATATATAAATTTGCGGCTGGGAAACTAACTGAAAAAGAATGAGACCAAGTGATTTGCCTAAAGTCAGAGGCAAGAACTGAATTCAGTTTTCCTGAATCCCAGTTCATCATCCTGTCTTGCTACAGAAGCTGTATTTACAATATATGACTTAGAAGAATGTGCAAGTGTCCAACCCTAAGTTTGAGAACATACTAGAAATATTATTGCCAGTAAAATCATTCTTCTAAGACAGCAGTCAGCAACTAGGACCCAGGGGAAGGGTCTGCTAACACTGCTTTTTCCCATGGTGGCATGAATGAGGAAAGCTGCTGCTGCCACTTCTCTCCACAGTGCCACAGAGAAAGTGATAATTGCCAAAGCTCCCACTGTCAAATGTCACCAAAACCCCACACCTGTAGGCCAAATCAAATGGCTTGGCAGGCCAGATCTGGCCCGTGGGCTGAAGGTTGGCCACCCCTGTTCTAAGACATTCATATGAATAGAGGAATTATCATAGTAGCTCAGATTCTTGAAGGCTCAGATCAAGTGTAGCTTAGACCTATTCTTCAATCATAATAGTGTCACACGATCTTATTACTCAGCAGTATCTGCTAGCAGTTGCTCCAGTGTAGGGTGCATGGTAGACAATTCATGGACTAATCTATTCTTCAGGAAAATTCCCTCCCACCCTCCAACGGCTAAGGGTCAGTTTATTTTCCAAAATATTTCTATCATTTCCAAAATGCCTGTTGTTCTTCATATGTCATGCATTATCTATGATAAATCGTTTTTATAACCCAAATAAATACTTCATCCTTTTTTTTGAACATCTATCTGAGTTTTGGCCTCAATGGTATCTGGTAGCAACAAGTTCCACGAACTAATTATGTGTTGAAAGTATTTCCTTCTATTAGTTTTGAGTCTGACATTCACTGAATGCCTCCAAGAACTTAAATTAACCAACATGAACAGGAGTTTCTAATCTGTCTTCTCTAGACCATTTATTGTGTTAAACATGTGTGTCATGTCTTATTCATCCCCTCTTGATGGTAAACTCTACTAGACTTTTCAATTGCTCTTTACACATGGCTTTTTTCCCTTCAAATTCCAAAGCACTTCCATTACACATCTCTGAATGCTGCAATTTCTTTGTTGAAAGGGGACGATCAGTACTGCACAGAGTATGCAGTGGTACTCAACCCTTTTAGACTGGAAGCACCACTTAGAAAATACCTGCTCTTGTTTTTCACTCATTTTTGACTGACGAAAAATAATAGAGCAAAGAACTAAAAAAAACCCAACAGGTTAAAACATTTTTAATGTTGTGGATTTCTAGGGTTTATCTTGTGAATCATATTTGCATATTTAATAGTGCTAACTGCGTGGGACCCCGGAGCACCCTTGAAAGTCTCTTAAGGCACCCCAGAGTACCACAACAACCTAGCTGAGAATTTCTGCATTAATGTGCATTATAATAGGTTTATATTTTCCTTCTGTTGATTGAAATAAAAAAATCTGGAGGAAAAAAGGAAGCAGATTTCTTCCGTAGTTCTAAGATTCCTAATTTTCTATATACCATTGAAGACAACTGCACTGAAGACGGTACTTTTCCAAAGGATAACTGCTTCAGCGGTATGAGTCACTAACTGGGCTGATCAGCAGGTCCATCAACTTTGTCATCCCTAGTAAAACGCTATAAAATCAGAACAGAAGAACTGCTACTGCCAAGGCAGTGCATCCCATCACAGCATACAACTGGAAACTATTATAGCTGCCTTGCACAGCTGTTCCTATGCAGCCATCGTCCGTCACTGTCTGTCCCACACATTACCCATTCCCTTGATGTCCCAACTCACTGTGGTTAGCTATGTTAGCTATCTAAGTCCCAAGAAACAGCTATCCAAATTGCACAATTCACTCCTGAGATGCTTCCATTTGTTAACCAAAGAAAAGTTATTCCTGCACAACCCATTTTATTTCGTCCTTGAGTCTCAGGGCCAAAAACAGGAAGGCCCAACAAGGTGACTGAACTATCTCACCCATTAAACACCAGCTCCTCAAAGATGCTCTTCATAACTTTGCCTCTCCACAGTACCTTCCATAAGATCATCCAGAACAACCTAACAAAAGTCTGTGGCTCAGCTATCCACTATAAATAAGGTGCATCTGAGGCACAGCAGTTAAGCAACATAAAGGTCACAACCCAAGGCAATAGCAGATAGCAAGAGACCCCCATAAGCTCCTTGGTCCACTTACTCCAATCAATAATTGGAGGGATGAAGTTGCTTGCATTTCACAGCCAATTAAATTTAAGGTGTTCATGGGGGCTGCCAACCTGTATGTTCAGCTTGAAAGCAAAATGGGAAAAGCACACCAAAAAGGAAAGAGGCTGAAAACTGGTGCAGCTGTTGTTTAATGGCCATAGGCCCGGCCTCTGAACTGAACACTCCTGACGTTCCCTAAAACAGCCTTCTAGAAGGCTGCATGCATGAGAGATGAGAGTGGGCTCAATCCAATCCTTGAAGCCAACAGCAGTTCTGCCAGGATTAGTAGTTCAATATCAGGCCCAAAGCCTTTTTTAGCACATAAGAAAAAGCAGCAGCCTACAAACTCTTTTAGCTTTATTTCAAGGAACTTGGAAGTTCCTCCCCTCCTCCCCACTTAGCTCCTTCCATAAACTCTTTGCATGCAAAGCAGCGTCTCCTGGGTCCCTCATTCTCTCTGGCAAAGTAAACAGACCTCCAGTGTTGCGACAAATGAACAACAAACAAACAGAGAGGGAAGAAAAAAAATCTAGCTGCCAACTTGAGGCTTTTTTCAACATGTTTTATTTTTCAACAGAAAGAAGCCATGTCCCAGGGGTGACCTTGCAAAAAAAGCTTTTTGGCAACCTGACAATACTTACACACCCTATCACATGGGCGCATGCATGCTCATAGAGCCTTGGCATTGTTGGCCACATTTTTTTTTTTCAGAAGTACCGAGGCATCTAAATACCTTTCAAAAAATCTGGCCACGTGTGTAAATATATACATATGCCTCCATCAACATGTTTATTTTCTTTTGTTGTCAGGTTTGTTTGCCTAGTTTGAAGCAAGAGGGAATGTTGTTCTTAGCAGAATTTTTTTGGTATTTATCTTTCAATCAAATGTTCCCTGTTGCAGGGATAAACAGGATGTTTAGAGACACTGGGTATGACAACCAGCCTTCTACAGCTGTCCGGACACACCACTGACTGGGCTTCCCGTATGGACGCGTGTGCCTGAGCATAAGCATGGCTCAGCATCCCTCCCAAATTGGGGAGATGAACTGTATGACCTAATAGGTCTTTCCCGGTTCTCATTTCTATGTACAGGATTCACAGGAGAATATTTAACTGTGGAATGCTTCTCCAGCCCTTTCGTCTGTAAAAGGGGATAAAATTTGCCTGCCCCCAGAGGTTATTCCTAGCCTAAACTTGTCTAGCTTTGGCTTTGTCTGCTGAACTAAAGAACTTCTTTTATCAGAAATCTCCTTCCAATGTAGGCACTTAAAGACACTGATTGAGTTGCTCCTAAAACACTATCTTTGATGTATTAGATCAGACTTCATCTCGTTTTGTCTTCATGGGACCGGTTTTCCAGACCTTGAATCAGTCTGCTTGCTTAGTAAAATATAGTAAGACTTGGCTTCTAAGTGACTTTAGAAAGTGGAATATAGATGCTTTTGAAAAAGCTCTTGTAAATCCCTAACTTCTAATTGGATTTAAGAGATGCTAAAAGCAAAAAAGGTTGATGAGCAACTGGTAACTAGACATATTTTATAAGAAAAATCAATTATTCTTTGGTCAGGATCTAATGATCTGTGTTCTCACGTGTTGGAGTAAGTTATTAAAAGATTCTTTATGAATTCTAAAAGATGGTCATATTTATAACATCAATGCATACTGTAATAAGCTATAATAGCCACAGAGGGTATATGCTCTTTAACTATCATAGATCATTGTAAAGGAAATGTGCCTCCTTATCTACTGTAAAATCCTTTGGATTTAGAAAAATTAATATTTCAAAAAATGTATCCCTCTGTTTTACAAAAATTTGATAACAGATATTAACGATCAATTAACCACTCATTCAGCGCTGCTTAGGCCTCACATAGAATGCCCTGTGCAGTTCTGGATTCCACTTTCTAAGAAGGTTTAAGGAGAAGCATTATAGCAGTTTTCAAATATCTGAAAAGCTGCTATAACAATGAGGGAAGAATAACTTCACCCTGACAGCAGAGGGCAGAATACAAAGCAGTGGATTTTAACTACAACAAAGTAGGTTCATCTAAGATCTCAGGAGAAACTTCCTTACTATTAGAACAGTAAGGCAGCAGAATAGACTGCTCAGGAAAGCTGCGTAAGCTCCTTCACTGGAAATTTCCAGGAGGCTACTGGATAAGCACTGCACAGGGATGCTTTAGGTCAGGGCTTCCCAATTTATGAGTGGCTGGGGGTTTATCCCACTATGCAGGCTGCACCCTCAGAGCTGGGGGCAGGAAATGGCAGCCAGAGAACGGAGGCGGGGACTGGAGAGTCTGTAAGTTGAAGGTAGGGGGACCTGGCAGGAGCCCACAGGCTGCAAATAAACCCCTTGTGGGATGCATGCAGCCCACAGGCTGCAAGTCAGACAGCACTGATTTAGGAAGGACATTTCTGTATTTGTGCAGGACCAGATGACCTTTGAGGTCCTCTTTAACCCTATACTTCTGTGCTGTTCTGTTCTAATTTTCCACACAAGTACTTTAAGAGCAACAAATAGGTCAAAAAAGTGACAGAACCATTGTATAAAAAGAAACTTGTTTTGCTGTGAAACAGTTTTCAAGACTTGGGACTACACACAAAAGCTATGGCCTGTGTTATGCAGGAAAGGGAACAGACGACCATAATGGTCCTTTTCCTTCAATGCACCTCCATTCTGATACTGTTTGATAAACATGTAAGACTGCGTAAGATCATAAAATGTGGACCACTGTAATATTTAATCACCTCCTTGCTGTACACACTGAAACAATGACTGAGGTCTTATTCTATTTTAATTAAGATGCCTCTCATCTAATAGCCAGCCATTATAATCTTTTAGCACAAAGCTTTTAACCAAGACAGAGAGCAATAGTATCCAGCTATTCTAAAGCCATGTCACTAAGGAAGACATTTACAAGGCTATGTATTATTCACTTTGCTGTTTTTGTGAGAAGCTGATCTCCCCTCTCAGCAACTTCACAGAATACCTTAAATCCATGAGAAATGAGGTACCATCATTCACATATTTGCTGCATGTTCCAACATGTTACTCTCTTCTGGAGTCTGTATATAAGAAAAGAAGAAAGGAACTACTCTACATTGCCTTTACTTGTCAGGGAAGCCAACAGCTGCAGAGCTCCGTGCCAAGTGTGAGAAACAGCTTCACACATCACACCAGAATGTTATGATGAGATCTCTTCTACCAAGTAATCATTCACTCCTCGGAAATTATTCATTTCTACATCCAAAGTTTGGCCCTCAGGTACAGCTGCTTGCCTCACAAACTATCAAGGGCAGTTGCACACTTTTTGGTAGCAGGGTCTGACCTGACCTGACTGGAGCCCCTCCTGACCTCCTTGTATACTGTAGGACACGAACGTACAAGGTGACAAGCAGGGTCTAGTTAAATTGAACATGGAATCGGGAAGCAGGCAGTCCTGAGTTCTACTCCCAGCTCTGCTGCTGACTTGCTTCATGTCACACCACCTCTTAATCCGCTTTCCAGCCTATAAAATAAAGGAGATAATATTGACAGTACAGGAGCAGTGCTGGATTAACCCTTTAATGGGTCCTAGGCAAAGAAACTAATGGGCCCCGGGCTGGTCGAGACCTCCATCCCCACCCCAGTGCTACTGCCCACAGGGAGCAGGGCTTGGAGCGGCCACTACGAAACAGCCGCTGTGATGGTGTGGCTGGTGGAAGAGAGGGGAAGGGAGGCAGATGGGGCCATGTGAACCACTGGCACGGAGGGAAGGTACAGAACCCCCAGCAGCTCAGGGCCCTAGACATGTGCCTAGTTTGCCTATGCATTAATCTAGCCCTGTACAGGAGTAGTGGTGGCATTGATAAAGCACTAGGTGGTACCAGGCATCAATTAACAATGGCAGACAAGGTTCCTTGGGTGAATCTGATATCTTTTATTAGACCAACCCAAATAGTTGGAAAATAATTATTAAGCAAGCTTTTGGGTTCAAAAACCCTTCATCAGGTTAAGGAAGTTTCAGCAGTTGGTATGTGCTCTTCCTGGATGGAATGAAAAGTAAAGAAGCCAGCGGCTGGGCTGGTATGCATACAGGACAGGTAGTCAGTGAAAATGTAGATTGAGGAGTCAATGGTTGAGAGACAGGCGGGGGGGAAGAGAGAAAAGGGGGATGAAAGTGGAGAGATACCTGGGGAGTCAGATGTCAGGCAGGTTATAATGTGGCATAAATCCAATGTCTATATTTTGTCCATGATTTTTACTATCCAGGAGGTTGATGAAGTGGAGTTCATAGGCCTGTCTCTGGGAAGTGTTTTGTAAGTTTCCTTTGAGGATCAGGACTGAGAGATCGGAGATAGAGTGGTTTTCTTGTGAGAAATGTGCTCCCACAGGTAACTGGGTATTTCTGTCTTTGATAGATTTCCGGTGTGCATTCATTCCGGTGCGCAGTTGTTGTTTGGTCTCTCCTACAATGAAATAATCAGCAACACACGCCACCACAACAACCTCTCTACCAGAGAAAAAGGCCATAGAATCTCTAAGATCTAACCACCAAATAATAATAAAACCAGCAGATAAAGGAGGAGCCATAGTCATCCTAAACCGTGAAGACTACATACAGGAAGCCAACAGACAGCTCTCTGACACCACCTACTACAAAGAACTACAAGAAGATCCTACTCCCCTTTTCACCAAAAAACTCAACAATACCATCAAATCATTTCCATCAAGACTACAAGAAAAACTACAGATCTTGATCCCCTCACTACCTAACCCAGGGACTTTTTACATGCTCCCTAAAATCCACAAACAAGGGAACCCTGGCAGACCTATCATATCCAACCATGGGACCCTAACTGAGGAAATATCAGGTTTCGTTGAATCAATCCTAAAACTGCTCGTCACCCACAGAGCAAGTTTTGCACAAGACACTACAGACTTTCTACGGAAACTTAAAAACATAAGCCACCCTCCCAGCAACACACTCCTAGCCACCATGGACGTAACCAGCCTATATACCAACATCCCACACCAGGATGGCATCCAAGCCTGCCTTACATATCTACAGGAACAAGATTACAACCCAGAATACAGACCCAAAGATATTACTGACCATATACACTTCATCCTCACACACAACAATTTCACTTTTAATAATCAACACTTCCTCCAGATGATGGGAACAGCCATGGGCACTAAAATGGCCCCACAGTATGCCAACCTTTTTATAAGCCACCTGGAAGAAGACTTCCTCAAGAACTGCACCATCAAACCCTTGCTATACTTAAGATATAACGATGACATCATCATTTGGACTGAAAACCTACAATCTCTGATTGAGTTCCATCAGAAATTCAACAATCACCATCCCTCCATCCAACTTTCTCCAGAATACTCCAGCACCAACATCTCCTTTTTAGACACTATGATCAGTATCCAGAATAAAATACAGACCACGTTATACAAGAAACCCACAGACCAACATACATATCTGCACAGAACCAGCAATCACCCTAAACACACCAAAAAAGCTGTGATATACAGCCAAGCCCTCAGATACCACCGAATTTGCACTGAAGAGAACACCTGGAATTGCCACCTCACCAATCTTAAAAAGGCTTTCACCCAACAAGGACACTCCTCCAGAGAGATAGATCGCACGCTTGAAAGAGCCATCCGGATACCACGTGAAGAACTGCTGCAGTACAGAAGAAACCCCCCCCACAAATCGCACACCACTGGTTATGACATATCACCCCTCCCTTGAACCTGTACGGAAAATCCTCAAACAATTGCAACCCATACTAGAAAGAGACCCTATTCTTAAAAAGACCTTCCCAGAGCCACCCATCCTAGCCTTCAAACAAGCACCGAACCTTGCTAACATCAACACCAGAAGCAAACTTCCTCAAGCCCAGAACACACCAAAAGGATCCAGACCGTGCCATGACAAGAAATACAAAACCTGCCAACACATCTCCACCACCCCCACTATTACTACACGCCACAACAGAGCCATCAGCATCCCAGGATCTTACAGCTGCACCTCCGGAAATGTAATATACCTCATCCGATGCACCAAATGCCCTGATGGAAAATATGTAGGAGAGACCAAACAACAACTGCGCACCAGAATGAAGGCACACCGGAAATCTATCAAAGACAGAAATACCCAATTCTGTCACATTTCTCACAGGAAAACCACTCTCTCTCCAATCTCTCAGTCCTGATCCTCAAAGGAAACTTACAAAACACTTCCCAGAGACGAGCCTATGAACTCCACTTCATCAACCTCCTGGATAGTAAAAATCATGGACTAAATATAGACATTGGATTTATGACACATTATAAACAGGACAAATTATGCTGAGGGGAAACCAGCACGGGTTCGTGGCAGGCAGATCGTGCCTGACCAATCTAGTCTCTTTGTATGACCAGGTTACAAAACGCCTGGACACAGGAGGAGGGGTAGATGTCGTATACTTAGGCTTCAGGAAGGCCTTCGATACGGTAACCCACCCCATACTGGTGAACAAGTTAAGAGGCTGTGACTTGGATGACTACACAGTCCGGTGGGTGGCGAATTGGCCGGAGGGTCGCACCCAGAGAGTCGTGGTAGATGGGTCGGTTTCGACCTGGAAGGGTGTGGGCAGCGGGGTCCCGCAGGGCTCGGTCCTTGGACCGATACTCTTCAATGTCTTCATCAGCGACTTGGACGAGGGAGTGAAATGTACTCTGTCCAAGTTTGCAGATGATACAAAGCTATGGGGAGATGTGGACATGCCGGAGGGCAGGGAACAGCTGCAGGCAGACCTGGACAGGTTGGACAAGTGGGCAGAAAACAACAGGATGCAGTTCAACAAGGAGAAATGCAAAGTGCTGCACCTAGGGAGGAAAAATGTCCAGCACACCTACAGCCTAGAAAATGACCTGCTGGGTGGCACAGAGGTGGAAAGGGATCTTGGAGTCCTAGTAGACTCCAAGATGAACATGAGTCGGCAGTGTGACGAAGCCATCATAAAAGCCAATGGCACTTTATCGTGCATCAGCAGATGCATGACGAATAGGTCCAAGGAGGTGATACTTCCCCTCTGTCGGGCGCTGGTCAGACCGCAGTTGGAGTACTGCGTGCAATTCTGGGCGCCACACTTCAAGGATGCGGATAACCTGGAGGGGGTCCAGAGAAGGGCCACTCATATGGTTAAGGGCCTGCAGACCAAGCCCTACGAGGAGAGACTAGAGAAACTGGACCTTTTCAGCCTCCGCAAGAGAAGGTTGAGAGGCGACCTTGTGGCTGCCTATAAGTTCATCAAGGGGGCACAGAAGGGAATTGGTGAGTATTTATTCACCAAGGCGCCCCCAGGGGTTACAAGAAACAATGGCCACAAGCTAGCAGAGAGCAGATTTAGACTGGACATTAGGAAGAACTTCTTCACAGTTCGAGTGGCCAAGGTCTGGAACGGGCTCCCAAGGGAGGTGGTGCTCTCCCCTACGCCGGGGGTCTTCAAGAGGAGGTTAGATGAGTATCTAGCTGGGGTCATCTAGACCCAGCACTCTTTCCTGCTTATGCAGGGGGTCAGACTCGATGATCTATTGAGGTCCCTTCCGACCCTAACATCTATGAATCTATAACCTGCTTGACATCTGACTCCCCAGGTATCTCTCCACTTTCATCCCCCTTCTCTCTCTTCCCTCCCCCCCCCCACCTGTCTCTCACCCATTGACTCCTCAGTCTACATTTTCACTGACTACCTGTCTTGTATGCATACCAGCCCACCGCTGGCTTCTTTACTTTTCATTCCATCCAGGAAGAGCACATACCAACTGCTGAAACTTCCTTAACCTGATGAAGGGTTTTTGAACCCGAAAGCTTGCTTAATAATTATTTTCCAACTATTTGGGTTGGTCTAATAAAAGATATCAGATTCACCTAAGGAACCTTGTCTGCCTATGTCCTTAGACCAACACGGCTACAACCTACACCCCTCAATTAACAATGGGCATTTTCTAAAAACTGTTCAATGCAAAATGTTTCTGATTCAGTGAATACTATGATGTAAAAGTAGATTTAGACATTGTTTTTAATATAGTCACTCATTATTTTACCACCTTTACTTTAACTTCACTAGAATAGAGTTGAAAGGCAGCTAGCAAGGGAAATTCTCTGAATTCCTAGGGTCAGATTTTGATCCCCAGTCCCCATCCTTCTGCTCTGTGCCACTAGTAGCACAGAAAGTTGGCTATTCCTTGCATGCAGTAAAGTCCAAGGACTGCCAAGGATTAATATAACTAACATAGCTCTATGCCCCATGCTCCTGAGTCCCATGGCTATGCCAGACATTTCTATTCTAGCTAGTTCAACATACAGAATACAAACCCCATTCAAGCACAAGAAAAGGTAGGCCAGGGGTGGCATCTTAGTAACCAACTGATTCAAAAGGCATGAGCTGTCATAGGTTACAGCCTACTTAGTCTTAACCAAAGCAGTTATATATGCTGCACAGCACAATACTAAACTCTTCAGTGCAAAGAGTTGCTGCACTGTGAGCCCAGAGCTGGCCATCCAGGGATGAGGATGCATGCAATAAAGAACTAACCAATTTCCTCAATGCCAGCTGGCAGTGCAAGAGATTATTACACTCCACAAGACGTCACATAGTGAAGGTAGCCTGCTTTGTAGACTAGCCGGTTTAAAATGTATTTAGCATTTATGCTGCAGCAGCAATTTGAGGTCTTAATGAGGATCAGGTCCATACTGTTCTGCAAGCTGTGCAAATAGGCTGACACCCCCTTATGCAACCAACATATAGTCTAAGGGAAGAGTATGATTGCTGGAGCATAGTCCCTTTTACCAACAGGTCTGCAAATTTAACCATTCTGCTCTATAACAGTGGGTCAACTTCTGCTGGATTGTAAGGTGTCAGGTGTCACTAGCGATCTTTAGAAGTGACACATTTACAGCACAAGCCAAGCATTAAAAAGCTATTTTAGATGGACTCAGTTCTACATATACTTCTGCAACTTTTATAGTAGCTTTGCAGTAGTAATAACCTCCCTTACCTCCCTATTACTTTCTAACCCTCTCTCAAAGCATCTGTTTAAGTACTGGCTGACTTATGCAGACCATGATGCACTCAAAAGCTCTCTTGGAAGTTGTACAAGGAGGGGGTGGGAGACTCACTGGATCTGTACACGGCAAACCACAGAAGGAGATGGACTATAAAGAAGCAGGAACGAAACGACTAATGAGCATGAGAGGGGTGCATAAAATCCTATTTGGACTGCCTCTCTGGGGAACAGCTGTCTCCTTGTAAACATCTTGCTAGCTGTCCAAACAGCAGGTTTGGAGAGAGAACAGTAAAGGAGAGTGTCTGGTAAGTGGGAGAAGAGCGTTGAAGGGGAGGGCTCATTCACTGCCTTGCCAAGTGCTCCATGTGGGAGAACTAAGAAGCAAGGGAAAATTGAGCGGCAGAGGAATAGATTTGCATGTCTAGCAGCCCACCAAGAGGAAACAGCACAGTAAGGATGGCATAGCTCCCTTTCCAAATGGCAGGGTATTTCAGTTGCTTTTCTCTATCTACAGAATCCCCTATTCCATGCTTTGGACACACAAGCCAAATACCTGATTTGGTGGAGAGGAGAAGGAAAGGATGTGTCCCTTCCACAGCGGGAAGAAAAGCCAGGAGGACAAGACAATCCTGAACATAGCAGCCTGTAAGGCATCTCCACACTAGAAGGGTTGCTAGTAGACCTATACTGATAAACCTCAGTGTACCTGCCATTACATCAAGAAACAAAGCATTTGCAGTATAGCTTAAGCCAGTAATGTCTGCAAGGTAGGTTACAAAAAGTGCTTTCGCCAGTACTGTCAGCCCAACTGTGTCCATGCTACGAGTTTTGCAAGCATTACAATGTAGTCACACTCTACATGACACTGCCATAAAAGCATAAGTTTCTGATGCAGATCTGTCTTCAGAGGCAATTACCCATGTCACATAACAGCAACTGAAGTGAAAGTTACTTTTTATGCATTGTTTCAAGTCTTTGTGGTCTAAATAAGTGCGTGTATGAATATGTATCCAATCTGTGTAGTCTTTTCCTTGAAAATGAAATGCTCCAATCAAGTAAGAACATGTTACACAGTGAAAAAGTTAAATTAAATCACAGCAACATCCTCAAAACTGGTCAATTTGAAAGTACTAAAGTAAGTACTATTTAATCGGAGCGTTAGTCCACCTGACAATTAGTGCTCTGAAATACAGCATTCAACTATGCATTAGTTGACTACAAACTCTTATCTTCCTTACAATGCCCCTTCATGATCATATCCACCTGTTTACCCTTTATATATACATACTATATAACTCATGCTATACTTGCACTGGAGTGTGGTACTCACATTATGCAAATAACCTGCAATAGGAGGAAGTGAGTCAAGGGAAAAAGACAATCTTGCAGCAAATGTGAACAGATAGCAAATTCTGTGCTTAAAAGATCTCAATGCTTCATATGAAAGACCTGAAATGCTGTAGGATTTATTTTACCTTTTTATTTATTTGGGGGCATTTTGTTGTAGTCTTACATAGAAAACTGAGAATAACAAAATGCTACCAAAAGCTGCTCAGAAATAAAGCCCATGTCTTTATGAAGAGAGGAAGCAGCAGGTTCTGCGGATTAAAATCCCCTGGAGAGGCCTAAAGAAAGGCAGCTGGCTCATTCCATCAAAGTCCAAACCAATCCGGAACTCCTCCTCGCCTGGGATCGACTTGGTACTTCTGTCTTTCTTCCTCAAGATATTTGTTCTGGATGTCAATAGAGCCAGATTCTGGTGTTTGTTCTTTCTCTGGAAATAGGTTGGGGAACTGAAAAGTTTGTCCCTGATCCTAAAGAAAGAAAACAAATGGTCAAACGTGCATTCCAGCTTTTTTCTGCAGCAGCTGTGATGTACTTGCTTACTGCTACAACTGAAGACCACCCCAGAGCTTCAGCTGGTGCACAGTGTTTCTTCCTACATCTCCCAAGCCAAGTGAGATTCTATGCACACACATACACCACCTCCCACAAGCATATGTAGTTGGCACTGCACTTATGATTGTTTCTGAGAACAAATTAAAAGACTGGCAACTATTTATAAGACACGAATGATCAGGAGGTTGCCAAAACCCATCTCTTACAACAAACCAATGTAACAGCTGAGGGGTGCTTGTATTGGCTAAGCAGGTTAAATCAGGGGCAGGGAGTGATTCTGTTAGAGTGCCAGCTTCAGGAAACTACGTAAAACACATTTATTCTGGTTAGCACCTAGGTAGCAGTCTGTGTTTAGGGCAGGTTAATTTATATTGTAACAACTGTATTTAACATGCCCTGCTGTGATGCCAAAGATACTGTGGCTCAGTTAAAGCAACAGCCACTGGAGGGTATCGTGTAAGAGTTCAGCATGGTAAATGACAATTCTCACACTAGCTGGAATAAAGTAAAAAATGTAAAAACAATAGAGTGGGGAAAAGCCTATCTAATGTGTTCATGAGATAAAGGGGATTAAATCTGATCAAGATTTTAGCATGCTTCAGAGCTTAACTAAGAATCTATCTATGCTGCATGATAGTATTGTGATTTAAGCACATCAAGGAACATCCACATTATAACCACGTCCTTCAACTTAGTAGCGTCAGCAGTACAGATTAAGCCAGCCCTAAGGCCTTGTCCACACTGGCGAGAAGACAGACCGGTTAGATTCCCCCAACACAAATGGCCCTAAGTAGTAAGTACATCTTATATTGCCTGGTAAGTGTTGAAAGGGAGACTTGTAATCCGGCATGTCCATGCCAGTATGTTTCCCGAACTGATATGCTTCCATTAGTGGAAAATGAAGGAAAGCTGTCCCTATAACATACTAGCAACATCCAGTGATTTACAGTGCACTGCAAAACAGCTTTTATTCCAAAAAGAGGATATTAAGGTATGCACAGAGACTGTAATAGAACCAAACTTTTCAGCCATTTATCAAAGCGCTCACAGTTCCCTTCTCAAGGCTGGTGAAAGTCAAATCTTGAACAGAAAAAGTCAGTCTCTATCTGGAACCTTTTAATAAATAAAAATCAGCGTAGACAAGTTGGCTCTTTCCAGCTCTTGTTTTCTGAAGAAATTCTGATTTTGGCTGGCAGCCAGATGTGATTTGAAACAGCCAAGACATTACACCCTGAGAACTGAAGGTTTATAAATCTTAAGTAACAATACTATGCAGTAATACTATGCTGTAGCATGCTGGAGCGCTGAAAGGCATATGAAAAATAGTTATTGTGCATGCTCAGTAGCTAGTTTTGAAAAGCATGCATCTTGGCTTTTTTCAAAATTTAATAAATACCAAGAGGCATCAGTTTGCATAAAGGGCTAAGTGTATATCCAGGCATATTTCAATTCAAACTATGCTTGCAGCTCCCAAATTTTTTTGGTTCACTTTACCACACCTTCTTAAAACATCTTATGAAGCAAATGGATGGAACATCAAGCTCTCCCATTTTTCACTTTGGGAAACTGCTTTCTGCTTTTTTTCTTCTAGTATGTAAAAAAGTAAGAAATTGCCATTTTTAAAATAACAGTGTAGCCAAGCAACCAACAACAGTACGAAAAAAGACTCAAGATGATCCTAGTAATATAAGAAAGTCACTACTGACTTCAATAGGACAAAGATTTCACTTCTAGTCTCTAGGGCTGAGAGCAACCTCCTGCTAGTACCACCAAGACACCAAGTTCACTTTACAAAAATGCGGGAAGTTATTCCCCTTGCTTAAGGCCTGCCAGAGCCCAAGCCTAGACATCTTCCAGAAGAACTGTAAGTTCTTATTTGGGGATGTACTTAGTAAGAAGCGTAAGCTGGAATGTTGTTTGGGTAGTTTTTGTTTCATATTTTATTTTAATATTTTACTTTTTTTATGTTACTCTGTCTCTTGCTGCAAGCTGCTGGGAGCCTTTGCTGGGAAGGGCAGCACATAAATCTAATAAATAAATGTGAACTTTGAACATGCAAGTGGAAGATAGGATTCCAGTGCTGACACTGGTTTGCAATGTAACCTTCTGCAAGGCATTTAACCTCACTGGGCCCTAAATTCTTCCCTTTGTAAACTGAAGATAATAGCCTTATGAGATGGCTCTTATGAGGCTTTGGTTTGGTCTACATAAAGTTCTGCCAGCACAGCTATGCTGGTTAGGAATGTGAAAAATCACATTCCTACCCAATACAGCTCTGCTAGCAAAAACCCTCATGCAGATGAAGATATACCAGCATATGCCAGGAAAGCTTATTCTGTGTAGGGAACCTGTATAAGCTATACCAGTAAAAGGAACACTTTTTCCCATCTAAGCAATGTCTCCACTGAGGGGCTGCCAATATAACTAAACTAGTCCTTCTATATGTAGGCAGACCTGCTGTGTTTAAAGAGCATCTTGAGATCACAGTGAGGGAACTGTAAGAAGGCACCTGACTGTTGATGGGTCAGTACAAATCCACTGATTGCTGCAGATCTGCAGGAATTTAGGGTTTTGCTAGAAACTTCCCCTTTTCTCAACAGATTCTAGGTCCAGACCTTTTGCTTTTAAGATGACCAAGTGACACTTACATGGCTTTTACTTATCTGAGTTACTGAATATGATCCTATTCCAGCCCCTAGCACAGTCTCAAACCCACTCCAGATGTCTAGATACCTTAGCAGTCTCCATTTTGGACCAGTGGCTTAAAAAGAATCTGTAGGTGACTGAATCTGGCCTACTCAGCATGTCCAGAAGGGCTTCCTAGATACCCAACTCCACCTAACTGCTACTGCAGGGACTGGCAACCTTTTATGAGCAGATCACCACCTGCAATTCAGCCAGCACTCCCCTCTGAGGCTGTCTGCTGTTGCCTCTGCCACATACCACTGTCCCTGCCACTCACCACTCATTCCTCTTCCCAAAAGCAGAGGGAAAGAGCAAATGTGGCAACAAGAATCAAGTCACACACTTTCCACTGGGGATGAGAAAGAGCAGCAGTGAGGGCTGTGGACGTGGGGCACTGTGGAGATGGGTGAGAATCAGTCCATTGGCCATAGGTTGCTGACCCCTGTTTTGCAGCACAAAACAGTCATGGAATAAAATATATACACAGTATCTGGAGCAGGGCCCAGGACTCTCTTCCCAGATCAAGCCAGATCCTAAAATGACAAAGCACATGAGGCTGCCTACTGAGAGAAAGGAAAAGATAGAAAATAGGACCAGACTCTGGAGTCACATAAATACTCTTCACTGCCCAAAATGCCAGAATGAGACTCATATTTCTCCAGTGGGCAGAACAAGATAGATCTCTGGGATGCACTGGATAGCCACAGAAAATAGAAGGGGGAGGGGTCCTTTCCCCTGCCCTCCCCACACTCACATTCACATACAAATCCAGTCCATCTATTTTAGTCAGTCCTAAACCAAAACTGATTTATATAAAAGTTACAATAAACACTAGTGAAATGATAATTTAACATTTGAAACATTAATTTTACTTGACAGGGAAGCGGGGTGAGTGATGACCATATACTTTCTGTTTACACTTCTAGTTCTTCTAGTTGTAAAGATCTTTTTCAGGGGGTGGGGGCGGGGGCAGGGGGAGGACCTGAATGTTTGTTGCCCATGTCTGCAGTTGGAAACATCACACCAAGAGGTAAAAATTACTTCCAGTAAGCTTAATGAGCTGCTAAGTGATCATAATGAGGCCTTTCAAGTCAAGTGTTAACCTTTTCAACTGCTGAACCTCATGCCAGAAACAACCAGTTAATGGCTTGTCCAGTGCAAGCTAGTTGTACCTGGGCTGACCTTCCAGTCATTTGAAAAGTTCAGGAATGGAAGGCCAGAAAAGCAACTGTTCTATAAGAATGACGCAACAAACACTGAGTATGTAAACAACTGTAAGCTCTTTTGATTATTTGGATAATTGAGGCACTTGCTTTTGCTACTGTCCTTCAGAATTAGGGTAAGAGTGATGTTTACAATGTCATCAGCTAAAAAATGTTGGACTCCTAGAGCATGGGACTTGATCCAACAGTAGCAGCAAATGCAGCACAATTTAATAACCTAATAAATGTATCTGAATGTCACTCCTTGTGTCTTATATTAATATCTGGTATTAAAATACAGAGGCATGCCAAGTAGAACAGGAGGTAACTACAGTAATACCACAGCATGTGGGCAACCCTAGTTTCTCCAGTATTCCTCAGAGGCATTGAGAAAATCTACAAGCTGCTTTCATCTCCAGATGAGAGCATTTTTAAATTGACGCATGATCTGCTTTATTAATAAACATGCAAGACATTTTAGACAAAGTTTAAGAACACTTACAGAAACATTTCTACTGCTGCCATCACTCAGGGAGCTGATGAGCTGTTAGTCCTAATGGTGACATGTTGTTCTTTTTACTACCATTCCTTTAAATTTCCTCTAAGCAGATTTAATTGAAAAGGGGGCTGGATTCTAAAGCTCTGCCTACACTTGGGCTCCTACTGGTGCTGACACCTGCTCAGGTGAACCAGTGAGAACACTTACCAGAGGGAATACCATTTTTTTTCCCCCCATTTTGCCTGCACTGACAGAGCCACAAAACCTCTCACTGACTTCTTATATCATCCACCGTTGGCAAGAACTAGGATGATGCCAATGGGATAGCAAAAATGTTATCAAGGCAGAGAGAAAGAGGTTATACTACATTCAGAATGGCCACTTTGCAAAGATAAATAGGCTAACTTTTAGTTAAGAAAATGAAGTTGCATAAGACGGAACAGCTCTATTCCAAGGGCAATGAATTTAGAGAACAAAACACTTCTTCTTGCACAATGGGAGAAGAAAAGAAACAAGTATCTACAATGACAGGGTATCCAGGTTGTAGCCATATTGGTCTAGAGGCAAAAGCAATCAGGACGTGTGGTAGAGGTGATATCTTTTATTAGACCAACTAGATTAAAGAAATGTTTTTGAAAAAATCTAGTCAGTCTAATAAAAAATATCACCTCTACTACAAGTCCTGATTGCAAAGACAAGATATTTTTGACCAAAGCCTTTAGGATAAATAGGAATATTAATGGCAATACAAATTTTGAAAAGAGAGAATATTAACTCTGGGACTAAGAATTTATCAGTCAAGGTACAGCTTGAGGGGAAAAAAACAGTTCTGAATCCCTAAGAACTAGATTTTGTAAGAGAAATGCATCTGTTATGCGTGGGAACTCTTTGGACACTGTGCTAATACACAGAGGTAGATTACATGTGACACTTAACATTATATCTTTCTTTTTCAAAATATGTGCCTATGCTGTGCTGGGACAGAAGCTGACGTTCTGAGAAGTCAGCAAGCATAACTGGTCTCATTAGAATGGACCCAAGTTCATTCAAATAAGTAAATCAAAACCCTTGCTAGCAAAGAAAGTCATATTAGGAAGAGTAATGCTTCCACCTAGTGGTTCTTAGAGGCCAACATAAACCCTCCCAACCAGATGAGTTTTTTTCCCTAGTCATAGGCAGTTTTAATTTGAAACTGGATTAATTAGAAAAAACACAGCTGGTAAAAATAGTAGGAAAACAGGCTAGCCTGACCCCCTAGTTAGATTGACTCACTGCAGATGCAGAGTGATTCTCATCAAAAAGGGATTTTAAAGTAGTTAGTAGGGGCTTTCTGAATTAAGATAAGCGGCCAATGTTAACAATGGACTGCAAAGGGCTGGTAAAGGCCTAAGGTGAACAATTATTTAGAATGAAAGCAAAATCTTTAGTTTCAGAACTGACATGGGGGGTCCTAGCCTCTTCCCCCTGACATAAATTCAACACTAATACACTCCTGGCACCACAGCATTGAAGAAAACAGCACCAAAAAAACAAAATAAAGAAACAGAGAAGACATGCAGAGACTTGAAAGTAAAGACAGTGCTAGGGGCCAGCAGGAAGAGTGAATATAAAGGATAGTAAAGGGGAAAAAGGAGACTGGGAGCCTAAATAAAGTGAAGGGAAACAGAAAACTTGCATGCTATGATAGTTAGGTAAGTTATTTTTCAGCACCACTTATTACTACCATAGTACCTGTAGACCTAGTAATATCTCGCTCGGCACCCTGCTAGTTTAGGCTCTGAACAAGCATGGGACAAAAAGAGGGTCCTTGCTCCAAGGTATAAATGCTGCATCTTGGCACAAAATAATGGGGAAGTGTAGGGTTTTTAAATGCTACACCTTACAGATGTGGTGCTGCCTAAATTGAGATGAGCAGTGCCTGTGCATGCTTTCAGTCAGCAATCTGTTTCACAACACAAGGGTATTTTGTTCCACCTTCTTTCTTCAAGAGTCCAAATCTGCTGGTGGGCACAGTCTAATTTCTTCACAACTCAACAGCAAGAAGAAACAAGACCAAGCCAAACAAAGACTGTGAAATAGGTTTACACTGTGGCTCCGTTCAACCTGTTCTGATGAAAATGAACCCAAGGCTCTGAAAGCAGAAAAGCCAAAGCAAGAGGCTAAGGCAGTGGAAGGCAGTAGCAGCCTCTTTGTTAGAGGACAAGTGGCCAGAGATGGTAGATGGGCCAAGAGGTGTAATTCCTACCACCCCTTCAACATCCTCTACCTAGGGCTCTTTTTGAGTTTTGACTATAACTTGCAACCAACTCCATCACAAAGAGGAACCTAAAAAGAAGACACAAGAGACCACAGTCTTCTCCTGTTTTTATCTCAGTAGAATCAGGGGAGATCAAACCTATAACCTACCAGACCTGGGCAACTGTTATATAGCTACACTTATTTCACCTTTTTCTCAAAAAATCTTGTTGCCTCCATATAAAAAAGCTTTAGAGGAATATTTTAAGGTTGCTAAGCCAAGCACTGACAAATTAAGAAATTCAACATATTCACAAGGGACCAAATTGTAATATAGTTTTAATGATATAATGAAAGCCCTGCAAAAACCCTGCCTCATTCAGAACACATGGAGGGGCAAGGGAGTCGAGCTGAGTTTTCATAGGCAACAGTCCTAAAGTTCCAGTACATGATTCTGCAGCCTAAATAATGTTCTTCAAATGCAATTTGTGCGTTCATGATTTTTCATATGGAAACTATGTTTATGTCTGTTTCGGAATATTCAGCACTCTTTCCACTTGGGCAGCCAACTAGTATGTTAAAATCCAACTTAGCCACAAAGTCAACTTGTTAGACATGACTGAAAGCTCTCTAAAGACAATGCCTTACACCAGGGGTGACCAACCTGCAGCTCCGGAGCCACATGCAGCTCTTCAGAAGTTAATATGTGCCTCCTTGCATCTTTGGACAAGCACAGTGACCAGCTTCCATTTGGTCACCGTGTGCTTGTGCAAAGATACAAGGAAATGCATATTAACTTCTGAAGGGTCGCATGTGGCTCCAGAGCCACAGGTTGGCCACCCCTGACTTACACTTTTCTTACCACTTGAGACATCCAAAAAGTTTCATTAAGCTGCTCCCTTGACCTTATAGTGTATTCTTTCACTTACTGAACATTTCAGCAGTCACAAGGGATGAACCTTCCAGCCCACAGTAAAGCATCAAGCTGGTATTCATTGGCACAGTGACATTCAGCGTCATCAGACTGTAAAAGACTTAAGCCTCAAACAAAATGGGATTTAAAACTTAAAAATCAAACCCAAACAAATCATTAAGATAAATTCTCTTAGTAAAGCAAATCTCATCATGTCTGGAAGCGAGGAAAATGCTGTTAGTCACAGGCAAGCAGAAATCCCAAACGTATACAGAACAGTGGACAATTCACTGACCCCTTTTCCTAATTGTGTTGGTTAACCTATTTCACCACTGCAAAAACATATACATCTTTACTCACCAGCTGCACATAGGCAACCTTGTAATCTGGGCACTTCACTTTCTGGTTCTTATGGTTCCTCTTCTTGTTTGAGCCTGTTCAAGTGAAGACAGACTTACACTTATATTCCAATAGCTTCAAGTTAACCAAATACAAGCTAATTCAGCTGATCTGAGTTTTGATTTACTGAGACAAAAAATTCACAGGGGAGGGAAAGAGAGGCACCAATCACCCAAGACTTGGATCCTCAAAAGTACTTAGCCATTGTTTTCAATGGACATTCTGGACCTAAGTAACTTGGCCCACAGTCTCATGGGAAGTTTGTGGTGGAATAAAGAACTAAACCCTAGTCCTTAAAATGTTAGGGTAATACCCTGGCTACTGGGCCATCTATTCTCCTACATCAGCTTTCGGGAACAAATATTCTCAAGGAAGAAAACAGTCATTCATTAAACAGCTGCAAGAACACTGTCCCCTCTCCAAGGAGCTATCAATAGAAGCTATATTTATCATTCCTCCTTTTCTGCTCCTCTCCCCAGGCTGGGTGGTCATTTCTCAATCTCAGCTCTCCCCGCTATCAATTCTAACCCTATGCCAGGTAAGTGTTCAAGTTCTCCAACAGTAGGTGATCACTTGCTGTCATTTCCACCTAGTGGACACACTCCACCACCAAGGGTAGGATTTTTTCGTGGGTGATGGTTTGGATCACAAGGTTAGCTGTGAATAGTTTTCAGAATGTGGAACTGTATGCAGTCTGTGTGATATATTTAAATAAAACAAAACTGAACTGAATATTTGCAGCCTTTCCCATGTTCTCTATTAATATTAAACTTCGCTGTTCTTTTTTTCTTCATCAGATTTCTCCTATAATATTTCTCTTCTCCAACCCTCTGCCTTTTTTCTTTATGCCCTCCTCATTGTTGTCCAGTACACACACATCCCCCAGACAATTCTTCCTCTAACTGTAGGGTGCAGACTAAGATGTGGACTTGAGACCTAATCTACCTGTAACTGTATCTTGGCCTACCCTGGAAGTTTTCCACTATTTCAGTCTGGGGTTACCCTGAGAATTGTCTTAGTGTAATTTAATTCTAGAACATAAGAACACATGAAGTGTCATACTGGATCAGACTGACAGTCTATCTAGTCCAGCATGCTGTCTCTGACAGTGGCAGAAGTAGATGCTAGAGAACACTGTACCAGATAGATTTAGAGCAGTGGTGCTTAAATGTTTCGGCTCCATAAACCAGTTGAATGACGTGGGGCCAACTGGCAGACCTAGGCATCACACGGCCCCTGCCCAGTCCCACACATTGGGATCAGGCCCTGTGCTGCCCCATGCACCTAATCTAGTGTGCAGGGCTCCTCCACACATTCATAGGGAACCCTGCAAGCCAGATGATCTGGCGCTATCTGTCGTATCTGGCCCTCAGGCCAAAGGAAACTACTCCAACTGTTTTGTCCACAGCCATTAATACATCCATTAATTTATCTAGCCCCTTTTTGAACCTGGCTATGCTACCTGCTGCTACCACCATCTGTGGCAATGAATCTGGCAAGTTAACTACAAGCAAAAAAAAAAGTACTTCCTCTTCTTAGTTTTAAACCTGTTGTCTACTAATTTCAGTGGGTGCCCCTTACTCCCTAACTTACCAAAATTCTTCCATCTCTCTTGAACAGACTCTGGCCCTCATGCCAAACTACATGATGGCCAGATGGCACGAAATACAATAGAAAGACACATGAACTGAGAAGAGAAACTGACTACCTTATGACAAGGGTGGGTGATTCTTTGGTCTCAAAAGCAAGGGAACTTAATTGAATGAATGCAACGATCAAGTTCTCCCTTTTCCCACAAAACAATAGTCTCTTCTGAGGGAATTTAAAGGTCAAAGATAGAGGGTATAACACAACTCAGGAATGACCATAGGAACAGAGGTGACCTTCAACTTGAGGGACAGGGAGTGAATGGTTGCTCTAGAGCACTGGTAAAACCTATGGTATGAAAGGAAGATGGGGAGGGAAGAAATTATACTACAGTATCCTTCAAAATATCAGTAAATCAAGGCTGGTTACTATAAAAATAGCAGTAGGATGAACTGGCTGAATTTTTTTTCAGACACCCCAAAGGGGTGGTGAGCCCTAAACTCACCAAACTGTATCCTGGTCCTCACAGCAGCTACTGGAACATTGTATATTTTTTCAAGGTAGTTTTTAATATCCACTCTTGTCATCCTGCACAAAAAGGAAACATTTGGAGATAAGGAAAGAAATAAATATGTAAATATTTAAATTAAATTCCAACTGAACACAAAATATTTATAAAGCAAGTCATTAGTTCAGAGCAAATACGTCTTTCCCCTTTGACCAAGGTAGTTTTATAGGCACAAAAATATAAATATAGAACATGGTGCCAGAGCAACCCCTAATCTATAGGCTACAACACTGACAGATATTTAAGCTTCTATAGTTTCAGTACTCAAGGCTCCCAATTCCTGCTCTATTCGTCTCTCCCTGCACCAATTTACAATTTTTTTCCCCTTCATAGAGTTCTCTAACAGTCTCCACAGATGTGTTGACTTTATGGTGTCAGCCTAGACTGGTCAGGCAAAATGGTGACTCATCCACTTAACACACTTCTCCAGTTCTCTTAACAGCCAATGTATTTATTCTCCCAAGATTTTTTCTTGGCTAGATGGAAAAGCTTGTTAGCAAGTGTCCTCAGGAAGAGGAGCCAAGGAGAGCTGAAAAGTAGCCACGAACTTCACAGCCCATAAAAAGATGCTACTGGTACAGAAGTTCTCAAATTTGATACCCTAAAAAAAACAATAATCGCACTTAGCTTTCCTATTCTTAAGGCAATGTTCTAGTTATTCCTCTCAAGTCTGTCTGCTTTAATTGGTTTCCAAAGTGAAAAATCTTAATGTGTCAAAATGCTGATTTATATTTAAATGGAAATAATGGCAGCAAAACTGCTATATACATAATACTGTGCTTTTTTGCACTTTCCATTAAACAAAATTAAGTACTTTCTGATACATTAAGCTTCCCACTGCCCCTTTATCAAAGACATGTACTAAACCCAATTTACAGTCATTGATTTGAGACAAAAAAACTTTTAGTGACCTGTCCAGGGTTACAATGAACCAGTGCTAGAGGTAGAGCTGGAACCGAGAATACCAGGCTACCCATGTCTATCCTTATCACACATCTAAACTTCCTTTCTATGTAATGAATACACATATTATTACAATATCAAAGTCCAATCAGATTTGTAGAGAGGGTTATATAGCCTATTTTAGCAGTACTCTCTTCCTTGCTGGTCACTACCTATTGATGTGCTAGCAATAAATAGAAACTTGTCTTTGAAATCCAAGGTGTGGTGCCCATTTCACTCTCCTTCTTCTAGAAGCCCCTTTACCAAATTAGACAGCCAGTGGAGAGGCTCTACTGCAGCTGACAAAGAGAACTCTTGACCCCACTGAAGCTCCAAAAGCAGTGATGTATACAAGGATTTTTTTGACGGGGTTTTGCTTATGTGTTTTGCTTACAGAGACAAAGCTAGACAGCTAAGTCAGTCAGCCCCTCTCAATTCAAGATCTAAATTTGAAACAGGATATAAAACCCACAACTTGATCTGCATGATAACTATGATCACACAGCAACCAACTATTAACAGTTTTAGATCTGATGCCCTACCACCTTAGCCTATGATCCCATCAGAACTCATAGCTTGTGAGCATAGCAAAACTCAAGGGCAAACTTAATTTTAAGTCCATTGAGAGGATATCTAAAAGAACACAAAACATGCAGGAAGCAGTGCTGATTACTGAATGGATGTTAACCCTTCCCTTTCCACTGGTACGGAACTCATCCCCCAACATGTTAGAAATGCTTTATTCTTAGAAATGCCATATTTTGGTCAAAAATTAGAAGTGAGGTCTTGAGAACTTGTGATAATTACAGATCTAGCAACCTTTTAATAAGTGAAGGGATGCACCTAAGGTGCATTTAGCACCTAAGGATGCTACCTGATAGTTCTCAAGTTTCAGGTCATAAAAACGTTCTTCACATCCCATCTCCAAATGTCATGTAGTATTGCTGTATTTCACCCAACTGGCAGCTGCATTTCAGTGTTCCCCAAGAAACAATATGCAAAGGGCTCTTGGATAGGTCATAAGAAAAGGTGTAAAGGATATTTTCAGTTCCAGGAGAAAGCCACTGCAATGCATATGCAAATTTCACAGCTCACCCTGCAGCAGACTCATCTGCTAAAATGGCTGGAGCTATGTATTACAGCACCAGCTACCTAATCAATTTTAAAAGCCAGCCACAGTTTTTGTTAGACCAGTACATCACAAAAACTGGAATATTTGTATTGTTGGCCCTGAGGGCATCCCAAGAGAGAAACGGGCATCCCATTCACCCACTGCCTTTCCGTTTGCACTTACTCCATGGAGACACGGAACTGCACCACATCTTCCGGCTGTGGCACACCTGGCCTCACCAGCGTCATGAAGAAATTAGTGCGGAAAATCCTCAGCTGGGGGTTCCCCAGCTGGTACAGGGGGTAGCTACCATAAGAGGAAAAGAACAATTACTCACAAGGCACAAAAAGCTCTAATAAAAACCCCTGATTTTATTTTGCTCCCTACAAGTGAAAAAAGCAGTCCCTTACAGCACAGAATGCAAAGCACAAAAATCTCCCCCCTACAACTGTACTTTCTTAAGTTGGTCAATGCCTTGGCCAGATCTACATTTCAGGATTTAAAAAAGAAAAAGAAAGAAGGAAGCCTGTACCCAGGACCAGTCATGGTGTTGGCTACACCTTCATCCAAGGTTCAAGTTTGATTCAGAGTCAGCCAGCCTACTCCTTCTCAGCTTGATTAAATATCATTAAAACAGATCAGCCACAGAACTTCTGAAAGGGATCGTGTGTGTCCACACCCTTAAAGGGGATTCAGCTTTGGCTAGACCCATGTGTTTCTGGACTTTAAAAACAAAATTTAACACGCCCCTCAAAAACAGGCAGCCTGCATCCGGGAACAGTCACAACTTGGGTGACTCTGAGTTAACACCACGTGATGCTCCCCCAGCAATGACGTTCAACCTGGCTGCCTTGAGATCCTCTCAAGGGTGCTGCTCAACACAGAACTGGCAGGTGTGCCAATGGGATTCATGAGATAAACCCTCTGCATGTCTGCTCCACCTGAGCATCTCTGCCCCTTCCCTCCACAGTGCTTCTTCTGCTGTGCCTGGCTTGCTGGAATCAGAGACCTGAAGAAGGACACCTTGCTTTTGAAAGCTTGCCTAACTTTACCCCAGTGGTGCAGTCAGGCCAAGAAAAGCAAGTGCCCTAAGACATTCTTGCCTCTTGCATAAACCCTGGACTGTCATGGCTACAACAGAAATTAAGCTAATAGGGGCCAAATTCTGTCACTCTGAATCAAGTTAATCCCCAAGTAACTTGATGCGGATCCAGCCTGGGCTGAACTTTCTGAGCTCCGGGCAGCAGCAAAGCTGCTCATTCAGGAGAAAAAAAGCAAGCAAAAGCAAAGGCCCCTGGTCACACATTATGAGGCAACAGACAGGTAGAACTACCATATTCCAGGTTTTCGCAGGCATGTCTTCTTTTTGGGCCCTCCTCCCTCCATCCGGGCGTTTTTAAAAAAATATAAACAAACGACTAGCATTTTGCTCTACTCAGCATCAAAGTGGTTTTCCGAGAACTTCCCAGCTTGCTCCAGCAAGGAGCTGCTTAGGGCTGGGGGGAGAGTGATGGGAGGCAGGAGGCACCAAGTGCATCTGTGCGTGCACACGTGCACGCACATGCACGTGGGCAGCATGCAGCCGGGCAGGGCTGTGCTAGCGACGCAAAGAAGACTATGGGGGGGACTAGTGGAGGGGGGGGAGGGAGGCCGACCCTCCACACAGGTGCAAGCGGGATAAAGATGAGGACTTAACTATTTAAAAAAACAAACAAACAACCCACCCACCAAAGCCCCAGCTGCCAAGCGAGGTCCCGACACGTCCCGCCCCGATCCCACTTCACTCCGCCGCGCTCCAGCGCCGCGCACACACAGGCGCTCCGACACCTTCCTGCACCCCGCAGAACAGCCCCCCGCGCATGCGCACTGCGGCCACTGACACCCTGCCTGTGCCCTCCTCCCGGCCCTGGCTATTACCATCCCCCTCCCCCCCGTTCAGGTTGTCCCCATAGCCTGTCCCCTCATGACCCCGCACCCCCAGAGTGGGCCACTCACACGACCCGCCCAGTAGCCATAGCTGCGCGCTGCCGGAAGCGCTGAGGAGCGGCCCCGCCTCAGCAGGGGCGGCCCCTCCCCCCTCGCGAGTGCCCCGCGGCCCCGCCCGCTCCCCCTGTCGGCCGGGAGGTCTCTTCCGTCCCTGCCCCACGTCCCCCCAAAAAGAGGTGAAGTGTCCCGGAGGGATGTGCTCGTGCAGTCACTTCGGAGGCAGCCTCTGCAAAACCCGCTCTCAGGGGGGACTGGCTGACTTTTGGGTTGGCCACCAGCATTTTTCCGTGACTGCTCGCTTCAAATAAAGAAACGCCTCATCTGTGATGACCCCATCCTCATCCACTCACTGGCCAGTTACACTGAGCAATCTAAAGTCAGTAAGAAAAGGCGGGTTTTGCATACTGCTTCGCATATTCTTGCAATGGGCAATGTGATCATTTTGAGCTTCCCCTTCCATCATTTCAGGGGTCGAGTTGTGGGGGCTGAGCCCCCCGCCCCCCATAAGAGATGTGTAAATTATAACCCTGGGGAGTCTCCAATGTGATTAGGGCATCGTGATGGGCAGCCCAATTCTTTTTTTTTTTATTTTTTTTCTGAGAGTCAAAGTGTAATTTAAACCCTGTAGAACTTTATATTTAAGACCTGGCAATGCTGACTGCAGCCAGCTCCTTGTACAGGGCTGGGGATGGCGTGGGCACCAGGGCGATGCCTGCTGAGCCAAGGCACCCACCCTTTCAGGACCCTGCCCCCTTCCCAAGAGCCAGGGGGGGGATGAACACTGCTGGGGCCTCTTTGGCCCCTGGAGTCCAGGCTTTGAGCCCCCTGTCACGTATGCAGGGGCTCAGTGGCAAAGGCCACTTGTGGGGCGCTGAGGTCGCAAAGGCCGGCATCACACGGGGAAGACACAAGGCACCCAGCATGTCGGCAAGAGTGGCCGTTGATTCCTCCGAAGGCAATAGCCACATGCTTGTGGGGGCTTAACAGGGCCACCTGTACTGGCGCTGGAGTCCTGCTGCCTCAAGCAAGAGGAAAACAGGCAGGCATGTTTCCCCACACACACGAAGTCATGCCCCAGCCTTGTCCTTTCAAATGTCACCCGGCTCTTCCCTTTCACCACAGCCTTGCTGTTCATTTGCATCAGGCAGCAGGTGGCAAACCGTGCAGCTATGGGCCAGACTGACCTGACTCGGGTCCAACACAGGCTGGCACTGAGACCTAGCCTGAGACTTCTCCCTGCCACCCGGCCATGGCATAAAGGAAACTGTCTACCACTTGACTGCAATGAGAAATGTGCAAAATTCCCCACAAATCTGTGAGCTGGCTCCAGCAACTCCAAGCCTGGATCCAGCCCACAAGAAGCAGACTGCTGACCCCTGGGCTAAGGAACAATTGGAGATGTCCAGGTTCCTATCTTGGATTAGTAGGGGAGGTAAATGCAGATGTGATATGTAGTAGGAGTTTGATAAAGCACTGGATAGAGCATTGAATGAAGGCTTTGTTGAAAAAGTAATTCAAATAAGATTAACATAATGTGAACTGAAACTAGAAAAACCTGAAGCCAAGTTGAGGGAAGGTAACCATGAGTCCTTACCTCCTGTCTGGTTTAAACAACGTGTCAGGAAAAAATGTAGCAGGTATTAAAGTTGGAAAAGGCATGAACACAAATGAAGGTAAATAAATACGGGGAGCCTAAAGGGACTAGAAAAATGGGCAGAAGATAACATAAAATTCACCTTGGAAAAATGCAAACAGCTATGGCTGTGGCAATAATAATCCAAAGAAAGAGAATCACTTTTTTTTCCGGTCCTGTAGGGAGCATACCAGGAAAGCCAAGGCTGCAACTGAACTCCAGCTAGCTTTGAGCATCAAGGACAATAAAAAGTCCTTTTTCAGATATGTGGGGAGCCAGAGGAAAAGCAGGGGCAACATTGGACCGCTGCTGAACCAGATGGGGCAACTGACAACTGACGCCCAGGAAAAAGTCAACCTATTAAATGGGTACTTTGCATTGGTCTTTCATCAGTCCCATGGGACGCCCATGCCCGCTACGGGTCAGGAAAGTCCGGGTGAGGGTGATCCCCTGCCCTCCATTAATGCTGACTTCGTGAAGGAACATCTTGAGAAGCTGGATACCTTCAAGTCAGCCGGCCCTAACAATCTTCACCCCAGGGTACTCAAGGAGCTGACGAGCATCATAGCCCAGCATCTAGCATGGATCTTAGAAAACTCTTGGCGCTCTGGTGTAGTGCCCGAAGACTGGAAGAAGGCCAATGTGGTGCCTATCCTCAAGAAAGGAAGGAAAGTGGATCCGGCTAACTATAGGCCCACTAGCCTAACTTCTATCCCGGGGAAGATCTTAGAAAAGTTTATTCAAGAGGCCATCCTTAATGGACTGGCCGATGCCAACATCTTAAGGGATAGCCAGCACGGGTTTGTTGCGGGTAGGTCTTGCTTGACCAATCTCATTTCCTTCTACGACCAGGTGACCTATCACCTGGACAAGGGAGAAGAGATTGATGTCATATATCTTGACTTCAAAAAAGCCTTCGATCTGGTTTCCCATGATCACCTCTTGGAGAAACTGGCCAATTGTTGCCTTGGGTCCTCCACGATCCACTGGCTGGAAAATTGGCTCCGTGGTCAGACCCAGAGGGTAGTAATTGATGGAATTCACTCATCATGGTGTCCTGTGACCAGTGGGGTCCCCCAAGGCTCTGTCCTTAGACCCATACTGTTCAACATCTTCATTAATGATGTGGACACTGGAGTCAGAAGCGGACTGGCCAAGTTCACCGATGACACCAAACTTTGGGGCAAAGCATCCACACCAGAAGACAGGCGGGTGATCCAGGCTGACCTGGACAGGCTCAGCAAGTGGGCAGACGAGAATCTGATGGTGTTCAACACCAATAAATGCAAGGTTCTCCACTTGGGAAGAAAAACCCGCAGCATCCTTATAGGCTCGGCAGTGCTATGTTGGCTAGCACTATGGAAGAAAGAGACTTGGGGATCATCATTGACCACAAGATGAACATGAGCCTGCAGCGCGATGCTGCGGCTAGTAAAGCGACCAAAACGCTGGCTTGCATCCATAGATGCTTCTCAAGCAAATCCTGGGACGTCATTCTCCCCTTGTACTCGGCCTTAGTGAGGCCGCAGCTGGAGTACTGCGTCCAGTTTTGGGCTCCACAATTCAAAAAGGATGTGGAGAAGCTTGAGAGAGTCCAGAGAAGAGCCACACGCATGATCAGAGGTCAGGGAAGCAGACCCTACGATGACAGGCTGAGAGCCCTGGGGCACTTTAGCCTGGAAAAGCGCAGGCTCAGGGGTGATCTGATGGCCACCTATAAGTTTATCAGGGGTGACCACCAGTATCTGGGGAAACATTTGTTCACTAGAGCGCCCCAAGGAATGACGACTAGGTCGAATGGTCATAAACTACTACAAGACCGTTTCAGGCTGGACATAAGGAAGAATTTCTTTACTGTCCAAGCCCCCAAGGTCTGGAACAGCCTGCCACCAGAGGTGGTTCAAGCGCCTACATTGAACACCTTCAAGAGCAAACTGGATGTTTATCTTGCTAGGATCTTATGACCCCAGCTGACTTCCTGCCCTTTGGGCAGGGGGCTGGACTCAATGATCTTCCGAGGTCCCTTCCAGCCCTAATGTCTATGAAATCTATGAAACTTGACAGGAGAGATTAAGGGACTGCTCTGATTGAAGCCTGTTTTTTTTTATGTCAGTGAGAATCAGATCAGGATTGTAAGAAGTTAAATATACGGCGCTTGGTTAAGGGACAGCCAAAAGGACAACGGTAAATGTCTTTAGGTATCTCAAGGGTAAGAACACCAAGGAGGAAGAATTACCAAATGCAAAACAAGGGAACATAATAAAGAGTTATGGGACAACAATCAAGAACTCAAAAATTCAGGCAAAGTTGCCAAACTGCATCTCCCTCCCCCGTGGTAACATCTGGTACAGGGCTGTCCAGATCATTTGGCCTTATAGACTAGCTCCAGACTGCAAACTTTTTCTTGGGCTGGACAGCCCACCTCCAACAACAGCTCAGTAACTTGTCAGCACAACTGCCAGAGCTGCTGCGTTGGCCTGGCTCTGAAACATGGGGTGAACTCCACCACTGCTTGGTGCCCCCTCTCTTTCCCTCCCTCCTCGCCCTGGCCCCTTTTTCCTGCTGTCAAATTTTTGTCATCACTGGTGATCAAAGACCCCAAATTCAGAAGCCAGAAAGGGGTTGGGGTGGGTGAGGAGACAAGCGGCACCAGCATTCACCCCTTGAGTTCCAGAGCAACACCAGCAAGCACCGCAGCCCGCAATTTAATTATTCACAGCTTGCCTGCAGTTGGTGAGCCCCCATTTGGATAGTCCTGATTTCATAGATTATAAAATAGTTTCCCTTAGGATTTGGTGGAAACTAATTGCTTGGGACAACTAAAGTTCACAAACCCTAAATGGTGTAATGCAGGGAACAATTCTGCTTGGACCCAGAAATAGATTTCACCAGGGGTCAGCAACCTACAGTCTGTAGGCTGGATCCATCCTACAGATGTGGGGCTTCAGCTACAGTCGCTTTCCCTGTATGCCATGGGGAGAAGCAGTGGCTCTGCTAGAGCTCTTCTCATGCCACTCTAGAGAGAAGGTCATAGCACCCAACCTCTTGCCTCTGACCTGAGCTTCGTCATTCTGGCCCACAACCTGAAAAGGTTGGTGACTGCTGGATTAAACAATTTACCAGGACTTTTCTGTCTCTATTTTTCTGTCATCCTAGGTGTTCTTCCAAAAGTCAAAGGGTTTCCTGGCTCTTACTGCAGCAAAAGGTGGGGAGAAGGGGCCCTATTAGCCTAATTTCTTCTTAGAAAGATGTAATTTGACCATCTGCTTCATTTGTTGGTGAAAATGTAAGGTCAAAAAGTAACCGTTTCTGATCCTATACATGAAATTAATATTTTCTGTTCTAAGAAACCAGAAACTCTGAGATAAAGATATTTAAAAAATGTGTCTTAGACTAAGGGTTGGCCAGGACTTTCTCTTCAGAAAATGAACAAAATGCTCACCACAAAAATAAAATGGCCAGTAAAATCCTAACTCCTTTGTTCCTGTATTTATGACTTTCCCATTTATTTCACTGGATGGATGGCGTGGGCAGGAAAGAGGGCATAAACTCATCCCAAGTTGTCAGAATTTCATATTAGATTTCAGACTTAATCTTGGGTTATAATTGCTTTAACATGTATTTGAATTAACTACACTTGACATTATTTACACTATAGTATATTTATACCTTTCAAAAGAAGACTTTACAGAATACTCTTTTTTAATAGTTTTGTTTCGTGCTCCCAATTTTATAGTTTTCTCCCACCTTCATTGTCTATTTCATCCAACTTAGGCATTCTGATTTCCTATACTGAATGTGAACACTTCAAAACAGATTGTATCTGTCATTTGTCTGTATAGTACCTATAAAATGGGGCCGTAACACTTGATTGTGGTACTAAGCTAATAGTAATAAGCCATATTCTCTGCCAAAGAGATATGTCAACTGACATAAGCTGAGGATGTGATCTAATAAGTTTGGGGTATCCCTCCCTCACAAGGAAATGGGAAGCTTGTCCACTGCAATGGAATACGAGAGCCAAACTGCAGCCATAGCATATATAATTGAAGTAGGTATCGGTCACACTTTATTTACAAAATCCAGAGATTTGTACACAGCAATCTACTGGGAGGCATAGAGCTGGTATCGGGAAAATAAAGAAAACACGCAGCAGGTTGTAAAGATGCCAGGAGGGAATCATCTCAGCTCCCCAGTGACCTTCCCCTAGATTCGGGAAGTTGCTGGAGTCCTCAAAAACAAAGCAGTAGGCAATCCAGGCTGGTGTTGTGATCTTTGTGTTGCTCAGGCATAAGAACAGAACTGGTTTGTGAAAAGGGTTAGGGGAGGCCACGCCACCGGAGATGCTCCTGTCTGCGGTCGCTTTCTGTTTCTTTACTTCCAGCGCCCTCCGACTTTGCCCTTGGCTCCTGCCTTCTTGCTGCTGTAATATGGAAAGAAAGAAAATGTGTCAGTGTGACTGCTGCAGCACAGTCCATTTGTCTTTTCAGTTGCCTGCTCCATGACAACAGAGTGACTAGATGCCCCATGAATTAAACCTGCTCCAGAGCAAAGGTAAGCACATTCTAAGGAAACAGACTGTCAATGTGAGATGAGATTTCACTTGAGCCTCTCAGAGAGTACCAAGATGTGCACACCAAGATGACCAAGGAGTTTTTCCCCTTACCAAAGTACATGCCCAGACAGCAGGGGAGCCTTGAAACTAACAGAGATGGCTCCAAGGAATTCAGATCCAATCCAAGATCTGAACATTCTCCAAATCCAGGGATAGTCAGATCTGGATTTTGCATTCAGGGTCCTCTCTGGAGAGAGAGAAGATTTCCTGACACAGGACTGCCCTAGTACAGTGCACTGGTCACCTGAAAATTGAGCTTGAGAAATTGTCCCCCATGCAAGATGGTCAGAACAATACAATGGAAGCTGAATAAAAGAATTGCTTTGCCAAGGTAAGGGAGACTGTATATTCCATGGGAAATGTAAGCAGTCATAAAACATAAGAGACACGGTTTGTGAGGGTCACCATCTCCAGAATCATGCAAGTGATCCTTCAGGACCCTCATTGTACTAGAAACCCAGTCTTTCTGGGATTGTGTGTGGAAGCAGTCCCCTTGTGGTCCTCAAGCTAACACTTTCAAAGCATTCTCAGCAAATACGTATTGGGCAATCTCTTCCTGCATGCAGAGAGCCCTCCAGCATGCAAACCACTTACCTTCCTGTTGTGAAGCTGACACACACCTTGTCTGAGGTGTGTTCCAGGTGAGAAAATTAGTTTGGTTAGGCTCTGTACTGTAGTAACAACGGGCTCCATGTGCAATGAGTTCTCGGTGCAGTGCACACCCCTAACGCCACACACTATAAGGCTACTTGAACCAAGCCACTTGCAAGCTGTTAAGCAATTTGGTGCTGGACAGAAAAGCAAAGGCATCCAGCAAATACGTACCATATGTTCTGTGGTTGGAATGGATGTTTCCAAAGAAGCTAAGTTTAGAACACATGCTCCTCCAGGGAGTAAGAAAGGTGTTAAAAGGCAACAACAGGAGGGTACATGTACATTGATTACATGGTCCCCAAATCAGAGAGGAATGTTCAGTTATAGTAGCCTTACATATGGAAAGGGCTGCCATGATGACTCATATACACATATAGTGAATACATTACCTGTCAACAAGTTTAGAATAGAAGCCAGCTTATTACAAAAATTGACCTTTCACATGAGAGACAAGGGGGTAGTGTGTGTTTACTCTGAGAATAACCACTGGATCAAAATTACTAGAGTAGTTTTATAGCCAATTATCAGCTCCCCGTATTAAAACCACTTCTAGTTTCACAAAACTCTATAATGTTACTCCTACCTTTAAGTAGAGGGTGGAGTAGAGATGTACTTTATAGACTAACGGAATCAGAGTTAGCCTACATGTTAGTCTATAAGATGCATCTTTATCTTATCTTTAGGTTGCACCTGCAGGGATTTAATGTCCTATAAAAACATGAGGGAACATGTGGATGAGAGATGCTTTGGAATATCATGCTCTGCTTCTGAAACGTGCCAGAATACCCAGAGATCTGGGTTCCCCAGCCAACCCTTTCCAAAGCAACCTTTTGTCATGCCCAGAAGAGTCTCCTTAGGGGGAAAAAAAAAGGGGGGGGGGGGAGATGTTTCTGAGAAAAGTAACAGCCTTTGACCAGTAGGGGGCTGCCTTAACATGGCAAAATTTTGTCATATTATAGGTCTTGTGGTGATACTAGAAAATGTAGCATTCAGGAAACCAAATAGCATCTTGATGAACCTGTTACTTCACATTAACAGAATTACAGGGTCCTCTTATAAACCCAAACTGCTGAAAAGCATGTTTTTCAGGATCAAGCCCTTTGCTTGACATCTACACAGAGATGCACCTACAGTGCTAGATCTAAATGATATCACAGTGGGCATGCCTACAAGTTCATTAATGCGCAGTAGTTACTGTACATTTAGTTTAGTGCTTACTTAATGAAATACTAACTGTGCAGTAACTACATTTACTGTGTAGTAGCACTGGCGCACAGTTTTTTGTGATGCTTACTGCGCAGTTGCCTAATAACTAAGCAGTAGAGTATTAACACAGTTTTTGACTGGCATGCTACTGTGCAGTGTTATTTGGCTACTGTACAGTAAGCATCCCATGTAGGCCCTCCCAGCATTTATGTCAGAACAGGAAGAAAGCATTGGGTCTTTGGTAACAACAGCTTTGAATCATTTGCATGGTCAGAGCTCTTTATGCGTGGTGTGATTTTACTGAGGTGGCTCAGAGGCAATGCAAAGAGCACGCCTCAGCACTCAGAAAGCCCCTCCTGCACCTTCTCCATAATTTGTCCTCTTTGCCTTTTACTTCCCTCTCCCCTTCCTCTACACCCTAGGCCTCTCCTTGTCTCTCATGAAGTGAGGTCTCCAAATGAAAACATGCAACAATTAAGACATGGGACTTGCAAGCAGGAAAGAAATTAAATTAAACACAGGTAAGGTAGAAAAGGAAAGTGAGAGGTATGTGATCAATGAAAAGAACTCTATCACTGATAGATAACCACTACGTGGCAGTCGTAACCATGAATGTTAGTCTTGTTATGCCTCCTTCCTTACAATCTTAGCAGTCACTCAGAATCCTGTGTAAGCAGGGGTAACTTCCAATACTGTCTTCAAAACAGGTCAGCCAGCATAAACAACCATGGCTTCAAGAGAAAGCATTTTTGCCAAGATTGTTGGAAGGGGGGGTGGTTCTTTTACACTTCAGCTTCACTACCATTTTCTAAGGGTGGGGAGGGTTGAAAGTTACCCTTCCAACTCTCGCTTCAATCCCTTACAGGAAAAAAATGTCTGTGTGAAGGCTGAAGTGACAAGTAGAACACTGAATAGATATCCCAAACCATGGGCTGGGAAAGGGATATGGGTACTTACTGCTTCTGAGCCTGATCAATCCGGTTCCTGAGGGTGGTGATCTGCAAATAACACACATGACTAACATTTTTAAAGGGTTCTGCTGAGTGATCTGTTTTCCCATGGAAAGGGAAGTGTTTTTACCTGGCCAGAGAGCTGGAGACTAGTGCCTGTGGTGAAGGTACCATCTTTCTTTCCAAGGAAAAACCTCTCTTTTGAGAAACCACACAGATGTTGCTAACTGGCATTAAATTTACAAGCCAATTTCATGTCTTAAGAGGACATTACAGAGCGGGGATCCCACTATGGGACAAATACTGGGACAAACAATACCTTTGTTAAAACGGTTTGCTTATAACTATGTACAACAGAGCCAAATTACTGTAAACTCATGTATACTCAAACTTCATGTAGGTGAAGGTAGGTGAACTAGAGCAAGAGTTGCAAACTGGTCATTGTGAAAGCTCAGGAGACCCTGGCAGTTGTACTTTACACAACAGCGTGAGCTTTCCTTCACCTTATTTCCACTGCAACCTGTCATCCCAGGTATAAATTTTCCAGGCAGTTAGCAACACTGAAATGGAAGGTGGGTTTGACCAGGGTAGATAAGAAATTGGACACAGAAAAACTCCAGAACTGGAGGAAAATTAATGAGTATGCTCAGCAACAAAAAGCTCCAGGGCTTTTCATATTGTAGGGATGTAGGTTTTCCCTGCCACCGCCCATAAAAATCACATCAAAAGTCCACTGCAATTTGGAAATGAGAAACTGAAATTGATGGGTATCAGTGGGCTTAAGCACCTGATGAAGTTTAAACATCTAGAGTCAAAGGGCTTCAAAAGACTTTGAATCAGGCTGTAAAGAGTCAGGAGGGTGGGTGACATGTTCTTCCAGTATGTATGAAGATTAATTACTGGAGCAGCATTGGTTATGGAACAGGGGAAGGGAGAATGTTCAGTGTCAACTCCTCTCCTGGCACTCAAACAAAGAGAGATTCCCAAAGAAGACAGAGAAGATATGTGAGTGGGAAATTTTTTCAACCAAGAAAATGAAGGCTTGTGTGGCTGAGACAAGGACTTACCACAGATTGCTACTATTGCAAGGGATCCTGGAGTTACCCCAGTGGGAGTTCATAATGAACCTGGATATGATGGCTTGTCATCTCTTGGCCAGGCTAAAGTTTTAGGCTGGAACTTGATGCTTGGAAAAACATCAAGTAGACCAATGCTTGTAGCATCTGACAGAGCCAATGTATAGCTGCTGCGCACTTTTGCCTGATTCAGTACCTCCATCCTCACCTGTAGCATCAGCCTCACCATTCCAATATGGCAGCTCTCTCTCAGTTCATGCAATATACTTTGCACTGTGAATGTATATCCACTAAGAGGTAGGAGGAGCCTGTACAGGCCACTTCTGATCTGTTTGTTTGCCATCTGTAAGTCCATCAGGACATAACCCAAGTCTCTAGAGGTGAAAGATTAACCAGCCATTCCCCTATTACTCTTCATGACTCAGACTTCTCCATTGCCTCTGGATGCCATGATCTGAGCAAACTCACAATCCAAAACAACAATGGCCAAGCAAAGGTTGCCTGGCATTCAAAAGTCACAGTGCACGGAAAAACAAAAGTCACATATCAGGTTGTTTCGCCTTCTTGGACTTTCTGGACCAAATTTTCCCACAGCAAACAGAAAAAAAGAGACTGTAACATTAGAAGCAACAGGACAACACAGAGGAGGAAAGATCCACTGCATTTTGTACTTACTCATGGAAGTTTAAAAGTCTGTCACGTGGGTTCAAATCATTTATTGCAATTTATTGGTAGAAATTCAAACTTGCTCTTACAACTGACCCAAGAGCTTGTGACTTACCTTTACTGCTAACCCTGTAACAGCAGGCATGGCATGCCGTCTCCTGCCCAGCATCAGTGAGCAACAGACAGCAGTGCTGAACACTAGCCCCCCCTCACCATCTCACCTTGTATGTCTCATTTTCTTCATTTTTCTTTCCCTTGCTTTCTTTATTACTTTATCTTGTCTTTTTTCCTGCTTTCTTCTCAGCTACTTTCTCTTCATCCCTCTTCCCCTCTTACACTCTATTGCCTTCCTTTTCATTCTCTCCAACCTTCTTTCCATGCATTTCCTTTTCTTTTCTCACTCTCTTCCTTTCTTTTTGCCATCTCTCTTCTTGCTTTCTATACTGTTGAGCCCCCTTATAGCTCACCTTTGCTCATTCTATCTGTCTTTCTGTCTTCTTATATAGTTTTTATCACCATGGAATCTAAATATTTTTCCCAGGCCTTTATTTCTTTAAAGACCTATTTAGCCTGCACCCAGACAGCATCTTAAAGCTGTGTACAAACATGTGTTGCACAAGGTAAGGTGCCTTTCTAGACTCTGCAATGTTTTGCTCTTCTGGCTCTGAAGCAGAGCTGCCTTCAGAGACTGTTTGTACAAGGTATGGTTACATTTCTTGGCAACTTTATTCTTTGACCCAGAATACATTCTGACCCAGAATCACCCTGCTTGTAGTGCTGTTGCATTCTATCTAAACCAATGGAACATCAGCCAAGCAAATGCTTTCCATCTGAGCACCATGAATTGTGCAACAGCAGGTGTTAAGCACCACTGTGATTTTGCACCAATTGTTTGCTTAATACCCCATTTCAAAGAATGAAAGGTGGAAGGAAAAATGAAGTAAAGGGAGACACACAAGACTCAGTCTCCTCTTCCCGCTGCTACATGAAACTGAGCGCCAGCTTGCTGTCTACCTGAGTGCAGAAGCACCCGGGGTCTCACCATGCATGAGGCTCATGCATTTCAACAGCCTCTGCTGCTGCTGCTATGTTGGCAAACTCTTTGTACTTACAACTTGGACAGCGCCTCTACCCTGCAACGGAGTGTTGCAATCTAGAGAGATTGAGATCATTATGTTGGTGCTAGTTATTCTTAGTCCAGATGTTTTTAACAAAAATTTGAAAAGAAGTAAAGAGAAAGATGGAAACAGTCATGAATAAGGATCCCAGCGGGATGTCAGTTACTGAAGTTTAAAGCACTTAAGTGCGAATATATTCCATAACACGAAAGGACACGTCAGCACCTTGATACCATGTGACCTTTCAGCAGATGTTCACATATAGAGCCACAAATTTCATCAAGGGCCTCTTAAAAGTTCAGTCCACAGGGAGGCATTCCCATCCCACTTTCTCAGTTTTAATTCTGTGATGAAAATAAAACTAACAAAATTTAAGTATGAAATGGAACATGTACTTAAGAAAGTTACTTTATGATGGAGACAAGCAAAAAAAATTAACTAAGATTTTTTTTATGACACCCTTCCAAGTAGATCATAGCTAATTTCTTATTGCATTGGACTGTATCTTAATTGTCCATAGAGCATGGATTCTGATCTATTCAATTCCAAATTAAAGTCATAAATTCAGTCTTCTAAAATTAGCCATTTGCAGGTCATGCATACACAGTTATAGGAAGTCCAATTCCAGGTGCCTTTCTAGGCAAATATTCCAAAAGCTATGTGGGGAAGTAGATGAACAACATACTCACACCACATCAAGAGCAGGTTGGACAAACACTTGGCTGGGATGGTTTAGTTAGAGATGGTCTTGCCTCAAGAGCAAGGGACTGGGCTAGATCTCATGCAGTCCCTTCCAACCCTACTCTCCTATGATCTCCTACGGAAATTTCATAGCTTCCTGCATACTGGATCAAGAGATATCTAGTGCCCCGACAGAGACTGGCTTATGAACCCACCTCATACTTTTTGCTCTTAATCTCTTCTCCAAAATCATATTTTTCAGTTTCCAGTTGGCATAACCAATCCCACAGTTCTTTGGCCTTCTCCCTATGGTTTTTATGAGGAGGAAAGACAGGAGAAATATATGTTACACATTTCTTGTGGTTCTTTTGTCACTACTCTCAAGATTTTTTTAATGCAGTACATATATCTTCTTCCAAAATTCTCCCTATCTGCATGTGACTCACTATGTTCAAGATCAGATTATATTTTTTCACAGATTTATGCTAACCTTCTAATCTCATACCTTTCACCTGTTAGACATTAAACCCCTTACATCAGTTTGTTTTATTTCTTGGCTCTTTGGCTTTCATTAAAGAACCCAGGAAATTAGAGGAAATTAAAAAAGCGGATTCCAAATAACCAAGATGAAGAAATAGCATAGTATATTTCACCAGTTCCAGGACTGGGGCCAGTGACTGGGAATGACCCTTAAATTATGCCCAAATTCCATCATCCAGAGTGCAGAATAATAATAGAGGACAATCTGTACCAAAATACTTGATCACAAAACACACAGCTCTGAGAAAGTTCACATCTATATCTAGCAGTTTATCTACATCCCTCCCAGCTAAATAGCTGGTCCAATAAAAGAAATCACCCACATAAATCCTTGCCCCTGGCATCTATATCATAGCAGTTCATACCTATATCTAATATTTGTGATTCTGGTAGAGCACATTTCTTTCTGCCTGGAATTACCTCCTTAAGTTATGGTTTGTTTCTTTTCTTAAACAAACAGCATATTCCTGATTTTTTTCTACTAGAATGTTTCCTATTCCTTGACAAAATACCGTCATTACTTTTTTCCCCCTTCATCCTTCCCCTCCAAGACTTTAAAAAGCAAGCACCAAGGCAAAGATGTGGCACAGGGTATTATGAAGATTCATTTTGTCTCCGCAATATACTTGATATCACTACACTAAATACTCTGCAAGCAGGAGCAGCTATTTCTGCTTCTGGGCCTGGGCCATCTGCCACTATTTTGCTCTCATCTGAAACTGAGTTGCTAGAGCCCTTTTCTGGATGGCAATTCAAAAGCAACATTTATTCTCCCACCCAATGTACACATTTACTCCCACATCCCACTTTCTTTCTAAGTCCCACTTTTAAAAATATCTTAGATTGTTATGACCAGGTTTGACTTTAGGATTCTGAGAACCATCTACAGGAATGATGCCCATGGATGAACATGGACAGTGGGCTGGATCCAGCTGGTGGGCCAATCTGATGTGCAGGCAGCAAGGAGAGGCCTAGTCTGGCCATGCAGGGGGATCAGGGAGTGGCTCAGCCCCAATTCAGCCGTGCAGAGGGAAGAGGGCATGGCCTGGCCCAAATCCAGCTTTGCAGGGCAGTGGAAAGGGGTGACAGTATTACTTGCCACTAATCCACCAACCACCAAATTTCCCAATCGATGGGGAAGCCCGAGGTCCGGGTGCTATGGCTCCATGGGCTGGATTTGGCCCATGGGCTGGAGGCTGAGCACCTGTGATCTACAAGGTTAGCCATGGTTGGAGGCCCCAGACCTAATACTTCCCAAGTTACTTCAGTGTGTGTTGATGTTGTACCAATCTTCCCTCATAGAACAGCCTCACAGGATGATGCTACACCATAAAGCTAAAATGCAGCTATGCATTATGCTGATACCCCATGGAGGAACTACTGTACAATGCTCTAAATGCATCTGAAGCTAAAGCTTTGTGGTTAAGAGCAACTGCTCTTAAATTGGGGTGGGTTAGGGAGAGGAAGGAGAGTTTGCATGATGTAGTTACCTTACAAATTTTGACAAGATCGAAACCACATCCTGAATAGCAGCAGAGAGAAGGCAGTGTGACCATGAAGTGACCATGGCTGGATGTCCATCATACCATGTGCAATAACATATAAAATCCTTTTTTCACACAAAAAGTTTCCCTTGCACAAACAAGGTCTGAATTCAGCATTGCCTTCATAAGGGCTACAAAACCTCCCCAAAAGCTAGTTCCTTCAACATAGAAGGAAGACCACAAGGAGACATTGCTATGGGATAGCATTCAGATCTGGTAACTCTGCCTTCCCCATGTGGCCTTAAGAATAGCTCCAATCTACTTGCAGCAAACAGAGATAACACGTTACCTGAGCTTGTCTTCATTAAGGTGGTCAATGTTGAGGGTTTTACGCCTCTCTGCCAGGACTTTCTTCTTTGTTTCCCTAGCAGTCTGCTTCTTCCCTCTCTTCTGGTCAGCCTAGAGGAGTAACATTTCCAGAACATCAGTGGATGCTGCCTAGCAGAAATTCATGATAAATTAAGTAAGTGTTGTTGACTCACATTGAGCCTTCCCTTAAGACACACTAAGTCATTAGACTTTGTATCATTCCTAACACCACTTACTCCATAAGAAGAGAAATTCTTACCAACAATATAGCGATGGTGAAACTTGAAGGAAGCACAGGAGTTACTGAAGTTTTCCTAAAAGTCTACATGATTCCTAGCAACTACTAGAATGAAATTAATATGTTCCTTGTGTTTGACAGAGAATTTGGGAGGTTCAAGAGAAAAAGGGAATGCAAGCCATGCTACACCTCAGAAAAAGTGTGTTCAGAGCCTCTTTATTTCATCAGCTAATTCAGGCATTTTACCTTAGCCAAATAGCTGCTGTATGTGGCGCCCATGGAGGTCAGAGCCTTCTTTTTCTTCATGTCATCCTCAACCCTTCTCTTTGCATCCTCTTCCTCCCTTCTTGCCTTCTCCTCCTGTGGAGTGGAACATGGGAAAGCAGATTACTGCAAGGACTCTAGGCATGCTCACAGACAACCCACTAGCAACAGGAAAACCTACAGCAAATTCATGGTGCTGGGAACCAAGAGTGGCTTCCATCCCAACCTTAGCCCAGTCCATCTGAATGTAATCAGGAGTGCAGATGTTTCTTTGTTGCTGTTTCTCAAGCAGACAGCACCCGCACCCTCTTTCTGTCTCCTTCCATGGTTCCCAAACAAAACCTGAGCCCAAGCACATTTTCACTGGGCAGCAAAGTAAAATAGAGACTCTTACAGCAAGCCTGGCTTGACGTTCCTTCTCCTTTTCAGCCCGGATTCTTTGTTGGTCTGCTCTTTCAGTTCTGCGCTTCTCCTGCCCCAAAAAAGGAGAGGCACAGAGTCATCAGGGTGGCCTTTCTTTGTCTCCAAAACATACGTTAAGTACCTAAATTTACAAAGCTAGGTACTGGGCTTTCCTTATTGCCTTACCAAAACAGGTAGCTGGAAAACCTCAGATTAATTCTCTGGCTCCAAAATACAGCCAGCCAAGAGGAAGAACCTGTCTGTCCTCTGTGCAGTGCCAGACAGGCTTCTTTCAAACTAGAATCTGGGCAAGTGAATCAGGACCTACAGAGGATGTCCTGGTTTGGCACATTGTTTCTGAATCTTTTTTGAAAAAAATCTGTTCCTTGTCCATTGTCTTTCAAGGGCATTAGACTGAATCAGTTTTAAAACAGCATTGAAAACCAAACTGGGTTTGCTCCAGCACTGAAAACCAAACTGGGTTAGCTGGGAACAGGAATGACCACATTGTGCAACTTTGACCATCTCGAAGACTGAAAGAGAATTACCCTTATGTAGGTCTGAGTCCATTTTTGGACTGAAAATGTTACTCCTGCTGCTAATACTTGTGTGTAAGGGAATATATTTTACAGAACTCTCACAAGTGAAGAAGCAACATTCCTCCTTAGGACCAGATGTTATACAGGGACTAGCCAGTGATAACAGTTCTCATGGCACTGTCCAAGACTTATACACAATGTCAATGCATCTCACTTAGTCCTAGAACAAACCCAACCATCCTAGCTATGAGTTTCACACAGTTCTGTTGAGTGACTGTAGTCCTGACCTGCTTAACTCCACACTCTCCCATTTCCAAGTCCAATCTACCTTTGCCCTTTTGCCTCATCCCCAGCCAGCCAAAACCCTTGCTACTCCAGTTCTGAACCACCACATAACTTTACCCATACACTTCAGTCTTGTTCTGCAACAACCTCACCCTGAACATAGCAGAGCAGTAAGTGCCTGTGGGAATGAACTGTACTGAACTGTATGTAGTGTAAAATAAACACATCTCTAAGGAGAAAACACCAAAAACAATCCATCATGTTCATTTAGTTTTAGGATATAACCCATGTTTGATTTCATCTCTTCTACTGTACACTGAGCTGCACTGCCAATAATAAGCACACCCACGCCAGATGTTCTGGAATTTGACTCATCACATGTCAGTCTGCACCAGCCCAAAATACGTGCTAGTCATACTGGGAAGGACCCCTTTACTCAGCCCACCTCTCTTCACTTTCTGGACAGAAGAAGAAATTCAATCTATAAAGTTTCACATTTGGCTCTGAGTTTCTGAAGTAGCTATATGCACAACAACATCCTGAAGCAGGTTTCCTTGATGATGGTGCCATAAAGACTTACAATTCTTTCCTTCAGGGCAAGTAGCTCTTCCTCTTCCTTCTTCCGAGCCTCAAAGTGATTGTCAATCAAGGCCTGCAGTTCAATCAGGTCTTTGTTCTGCCTCTTCTTTTGGATGTCCTGAAAGAGCAGAAAAGATTATATGATTATAACAAAAATCTACTACTGATACAGCTCCTTCCCTTCAAGCATCTTGGCACCTGGTACTAAAATGGTAAAGTGTTAATTTTTTTATCTGACAAGCAAGAAAACCAAAGCACAGATAGTGTCACTCATCACTCACCAAAATCAATGGGAGCCTTTGCATGGATTTCAATGAGGGCTGACTCAGGGCCACAGAAATGGCAGTTATAAGGGGTTTAGTCAGTAACAGAGCAAGAATCATATTTTCCCATTTTTCCCCATGTTCTGTGAACCATGCAGTCTTTTCTCTGCCCCATTACATTTATCTAAATATTCCCAGTTTCGTATAGATAGTCAAGGTGCATCAAAATAAACAGAAAGCTTGTTTACTTGTAAATAAGATGGACATAACTTGACCTCAAGAGATCACATGATTTCTTCTCCCATAAACATGTCCATTTCCATCACAAGCATTGTTTTCTTTCTTTCTTTCTTTGTTATTACTAACAGAACCATAGTTGGTTCCTTGTTTGGCTGGCTGCTTGGATGTTGCTCCCCTGAAAAATATTCCTCAGAAACCTACTTGCTGCATCCCGCTTCATTTGCATGGCTTCATTGCAGGTGTTTGCACATCTGGGAAAATGTCCCCCCAAGTTTCCTGCTTCTTTAGGTCTCTTTTTTGCTTGTTGATTTATTTCTGAGGAGCTGATTTTTTTTTTTCTTTTTAACTTAAGCCTCCTGTGTGCAGCCTATTGCTGGCTACAGCAGAACATAATTGCTTAATATGCCTCACGTGCAGTTTCTGATATCACAGAAGCCTGTTCTAGACCACTTATAAACCTAAAACTGTAATCTTCATCATTTATGAGTTATAGGGAACAGACACCCTAGGCAAAAAGACAGGAGTAGGAAATGATTGAAAAAGCATCTAGCTTGCTCTTGAGAACATGAGGAATACTGGTAGTTCACCAAGATCAAGAGCTTGATAAAGAGCAGGTCTGCCATTGCAGAGATCTGAAGGCTTTAAATCACTTATTCCTTTCAAATATTTCCTTTCCTTCAGATATTTGTTTCAAAGACACAGCAGGAAAACAAAAATTAAAAAGCTGTAGCAAGACCTATGTATGGTAGTCTGGCTAACAGAATACATAAATAGGTGTCTTAGGAATGTGGCCTGCAGCTATTTCTGTTACAGAAAACAGGTTGCAAAGGATCAGTCCTTTGCCCTTGGTGACATTGCAGTACACTTTCACAAGGGTCAACAGTGACCCACAGAGTCATGCGAGTGCAATGGACCATTACCAGGAATACTTACATCAAAGTCTACCTTCTCTCCTTCTGGGATTTTAGGAGCAGTCAGCCTATGGGAGTTAGGAAAAAAAAAGAAAAAAAAAGACACCTAAAAGAATGCAGAACACTTCCAGAATGTTGTTCCTCATGGAGTGGCCAAAGGAGGGGGTGGGGGTGATGGCAGGGAAAAATGTTAAGGGGAATGCATAAGGGAAATGTATAATTGAAACTATCACTGGGCTGGAAACTCTTCTAAAAGTGTCTCCTAGGCATTCGTGGTGCAGGTTGGCCAAGTGGCATAAGCAGCCTCTGTGTGGCACACAATAGATCAGGCAGGGAGCACAGTGGCAGATAGGGCAGGGAGCAGAAAGTAGAGCAGCAGATAGAGCAAGGAGGGTGCAAGGCTAATTTGTGGCACTCTTACCAAAAAGGTTAGCCACCTGCTGCCTCTCCCATAGAAGAGATATGGGATGGGAGATAACTTCATAGACTTTTTCCATCCCAAATATCAATGATATCATTCCCTTGTACAGTTCTGTATAAGGGTGCACGTTTGAGCAGAGTGCTGCATACTCTGGGAAGCTGACCCAGAAGAGAGCTAGGGCACTGGCTCATAGGAGAAACTGGTTAATCTCTTCAGAGCCCAGGACATGTCAAGATAGCAGCTACCCTTCTTTCACCTGCCACTGACAACTCCCTCAAACAGCGAAGAGAAGCAAGGAGAGAGCATACTGCACAGCAGCTGTATTTCTATCCTCTGTACCCTCTGCTTCTGTTTCTGTGTAGTTTCAGGGGAAATGGGGAGAGAGTACAACCTTAGCTTCACCCAACATGAAATGCTATATGCAAGAGAGGTACATTCAGCTCTGGAGAGCTTTTGACTGAATCAATACTGGCTCTAACCCAGGTACACTGTTCAGGGCCTGGTCTTTACTCCTTGGTCTGAAACTAGATACAGTATGGTTTGACACAGGGAGACATTGTAGGGAAGGGCAGAGGAATACTGGGATCTGCATGAGTGGCAGGCGGGAGAAGGCTATTCAGAAATACTGGTGACCATTTCTCTGGCAGAATGCCCATGAGTGGCAAGAACATTTATAGTGGTGTTTTACAGGTTCCTGGTGAATGAACACTTACTTTATTCTGGGTTTTTCCTCTGTAAAAACAAGGAGAGAGAGGGAGGGAAAAGAAAGACAATAATTAGAACAAGAGATAATAGAGGCAGTTTATTAAATCAGAGAAACAGGGAAACTAAAAATGTTAGGAGAAACATCCCGGAGAAACTGGCTTAAGCCAACACATCCAAATGAGATAAACACTTCCCTTTGGTATGGGAGTGAATCTGATTTTACTCTCACAACAGCATTTGACTGAAAATGAAAAGAAACAAGAGATTGTGTAAAAGTGCCAACATAGCATCTGGAAAGCAATGGCTCATTTATGTGAGGAATTCTACTTCTCAGACCTTGGAGACCAAATCTCTAAGGAGGATGGCAAACCTGGAAGGTAAAGGAGAACACTCCCTTTTTAGGGTCAGTGTCTCATCTTTTTTATGCTGAGGTATATCCAAAGTAACTCCACTACCATTAGCGGAGTTATTCTGGATTTACATTGGTGTAAGTGAGAACCAGGTTGGCCTGGTTTCTAGTAAAATGTCTCATACATAGCTTTATGATAAATCTTCCCCAAGTTCAATCATTCCCAGACAGCCCTAAGTGGACTCTGTATTTCAAGATCTCACTTTCCTTCATATATTCCAGGAACCCACCACCCAGCCTGGAAAGACCATCCTCTCTTAGGGGTTTTATTCCCAGGCTGACCTGCATGCAAAATTCCCATCCACATGAATGGGAATAGCACTTGTGTCTCCAGGAGAGGACAGGCTGCTTGATGCGAAGTGCAAACCATCTCAAAAGATAGATAGTCAGACCTGGATTTTTTTGTTTTTTGGGTTTTGGGGTTTTTTAGTCATGGACATCTTGCTGCATCAATTTATTACTTTGTTCTTTACAGCAATATTTGTACACACATTTATTTCTGATTCTCCGGTCTGTTAATTTTTTTTTTTTTTGGCCCACTGTAATGTCAACAGCATCAGTGGGGTTTAGTTTTGCAAGTGAAAGAGAATCAAACCCACATGTTCTATCCTAGAGTAAGCTTAGAGGGACCCAAGGCTGACTTTTCTAACCATATGCTACGTTTGAACTTTCAGGAATTCATCTGAATTCTGCCAGACGGTGCTCTCTCTTTTTGTTTGTTTGGTGGGAAGATGGGTTAGAAGTAAAAAGCTCACAACCTTTTGAGTCCATTATGAAAAGAGACTAATTTGGAAAGCCCAGAGATCAGTCCAACCACCCACTTCCCCAGACTTTTTTTCCTTCTGAGGGCCTTTGAGGTCCCCAGATAATTATACACTGAGGCATTCCAAAAGATAATTCCTTTGAAATGGGATATGTGGACCTTGCTGGTTTTGGAGGCATACGAGATGAATGGAACAGAGTAGAATGAAATGAAATTAAATATCCATTTTCTCATAAAGGGAAAAATGCTTAGAACTGGTAGTGAAAAATGCCTGAGGGAAACATCAATTGCCATGATTTTGGATAATAGAGGGATGAGATTGAGCAATTTATGCTGAGAAATGTAGGAGTCACATAAGAAGCAGGTCAGAGAATAACAGTTTTTTCCTTTCACTCTTGTCTCTGCAATCTTCCTGGATTATAAACACTTTGGGAGGAGGATTATTTCTTATAAACTGTGCATACAGTGACTAGTACAGTGGGTTCCTGATCTCAGTTGAGGCCTCTAGACACCACAATAACATAAATATCAATGGTAAATAATCAGGCAAGGTGGGGGAGAGAAACAAGCTAAATTTTACTGTATTCCCATAACAGCACATATAAAAATAAACCACAGGCCAGGCATGGTGAAGGCAGCATTAGTTTTGCCTGCTGTCTTTATTGCTCCAACTACGACTAACTTTTTTGTGGTTTTTTTGGCCAATAGACTGTGAGCTTTTTTTTTTTTTTACTGATCGATTTTTCTGTTTAATTGGGAGAAAGGGAGGAGGGGAAATCACTGCAGCCAGTTTGCTAGGGATGTTATTTGAAAACACACAGAATTCCCTTCCCCCATGGAGCCCCAAGAAAATTACCAAGACATTCCAGTGTAACTAAAGTGATACATTAGTGCACGTTACTTAAGAGAGAGAAAAAATAGTTGTGGAATGATTGACTTTTGGCTTTGTTTATTATTATTATTATTATTGCCTTTGGTTTTAAGGCTTCAGACCTGTCTGTCAGTTAGGTAAACCCAACCACATCTTAAACTTTGACTTCTGTTTCCACCAACCTGGTGCTTCAAAAATAATGCAAGGAACAAACAGTTCCAAAATAAAAGTTAACTGGCTATTCAAAAAATAAAAAAATATAGCAATGATATCTATTGTACCTCTTGGAGACCAGAAAATGGGTGAAAAAGAGATAACAGTTTTCATAAAAATGGTATTCATATACTGTATGCCTTGAAATCAGCCACGAGGCTGGGAATTTTTCTTAAGATGCTCTCTCTTTCAAGGAACTGGGCCAAAATTTGTGAACACTCAGGAATTGCCATTGCAAATTCCTCCTCTTGAAGTGCATGGTGGATTTTGACTCATATTCTGCTCATTCTTCCCATGAACCATGAATCTGCAGCAAAATCCCCATTGTAACACTGCCAAAAGAAGGCAGCTCTGCCAAGAACCACTTGAAATCCAAGGTCAGTGAAGCTCTAATTACACATATATCCCAGGAGTACCTGGTAGCCACAATGGCTTAGCTCAGGAGGCTATAGCACATCATAAAGGTACCTCTGTTCATTTTTTAACATCTACAATGTGCTCATGCTGTGCCCTCCCATCTATGAGAATCCCTCTAAACTGCCTTTAATTGATTTAGATCTCTCCAGCCACTCTTCATTTTGTATCAGAGAAGTAACATTTCTAATTCATATTAACGCTTTGAAAATCAGTATGCTATTAAAAGTTGAGAAAGTAAGAGAGAGAAATCACATCCTGAAGTGAAACTCATACGAGGGGCTCAGAAAAGTCCTCAAAAGGTTTTTTTTTCCTAAAATAAGAAAAAACCTGAAAAGTGAACAAGGGAAAAAAATAACCCCAAAAAACAACAACAATAAAAAGACCCAAAACAAAACAACAACAACAAAAACCCCTAGAAAAAAGTCAGTTGATTTTAACAAATGTTGGAAGAACCTTGAGCTCTTTCTTTAGAACCTGCTCCATTAGGAAGTGTTCAATAGGGGCTGAGTCAAAAGGCAATAAAATGGCAGGGCTTCCTTTCAGACTACATTGAAATTAATTGAGTCCTTCTGAAGATTTACACTTTTCTTCCACAGATCAGGCCCCTAGTTTTTTTGCTTTTGTTTGTTTGTTTGGGTTTTTTTTTGGGGGGGGGGGGAGACACGGGAGCAGCATGGGGTTGTCGCAAATTTTCTGCTCACAAGAATGGAAAAATTCTACTGCAGTCAGTAGAACTGAGTCCTTTTACACCAGAAGAGAACTTAGTCTTTTGTATTTAATGGGTGCATCTACACCTTGCCCTACAGTGACATTGTTACTGCCCTGTGCTTTAGTACTTCCCTTGGGACAGTACTAAAGCATGGTGCAGTAACCGTCCATACTGTGCCGTACGCACGGCGCATAGTTATTTTTAGCTGCTGCTCTGCCCTAGCGGCGTGTTATAACAGGGGAGCGTACTACTTAGGGTGGCCATCATAGAGGACATTCCAGTTTTCTGCTACACTGTCCTCTATTGATATGAAACCAGATACCTGTATGTCGTCTATTTTTCTCTTCAAGAGAAAAATGTGAACACTTAGTAAGAGCGTTCTTCAAGAGAAAAATAGAGGACATAAAGACGTCCAGTTTTGTATCAATAGAGGACAGAGAACAACCAGACTGTCCTCTATGACGGCCACCTTAGCACCACTACAGCAAGGCAGCTGCTCATCACATGCTAACCCACATGGTCGCTACAGTGACATAGCATGTCACTATGGCAATGTAGTGTGACATGTAGATGTGCCCAATGATGTGAGAAATACTGATATTGAGGGTTGGAAAAAGGCTTTAAGGAAAAAAATGTAGTATGCATGGGATTTAAACACATGCAAAGTTAAGCATATCCTTATGTGTTTTTTAGACTGAAGGCCTTAGTGATCAAATAAATATGAGGATTTTTTTCTAGCTCCCAACTAGAATGATGAGCAGGGTTCTAGAGTGGAACATTGTAGAGTACTAGGTTCTCCCATTGCTTATTGTCCTTATGATGAAATATGTGAGCAAGCGCTCCAGGTATAACAGTCAGTTCCCAAAGAGTGACTGGATATGCACAGTAAAGGATTCTTTGTAGAAGTGATGTTTTGGCCCAGTTCCTGAGTTTAAAAATCGAGTGAGGAATAGAAGCAGATAGAAAAGAAAAAGAAGGGGTTAGAGAAAAATGCTCTTGACATCCCAAAACAACACCAAACTACCATCATAGTATTCTCCTTCTTCTCCAGCTGTAGGTTGAAGAACATAAGCAAAAGAAAGAAAGTATACGAAGTCAATATGCAATCAGTGCTGTTTTCCTAAAGAATTAATGCCCCAGCTCCTCCTTCCCTCCCCCCTATTCTTGGGACATGAACTCTCCGGGTAACTATCTATCTCTATATAAAAAAGCAGAAAGAAGAGGAGATTCAAAGGCTTAAATGCGTGACAAGAAATAACCCAAAGCATTGGGAGACAACCTTTTTTGGCAGGCATGTCACAAGGTAAGGCTAACACCCTCCTCAAGCACCACTCCAGTTCCAATCCCCTGCCTGATCTGTTGCTCTACTTTCCACTCCCTTCCCTTTGCTCCCTGCCTAATCTGTTGTTCTGTTTGCTGTTTTGTTCCCTGATCTGCTGTGTGCCATACACAACCTGAGCTGCGGGTTGGCCACCCTGACCTAAAGGAAGCCCAGGACATGTATCATTTATGCCTTAGGGCTAATGGAATGGCAAAGTTGTGTTGTAACTCCCAGACCCGTGAAGAAGTACTAGCTATAATTCACAATAAAGTAGACAATTAGTGAAATAATTATAATAGCAATTGTTTCTCCTGACTAGGTTGTAACTATTGAATATTGGAATAACATGCTCATATGAGCCCTGTTAAACTGTGAGACTCTTCAGCAGAACTGAACGCAGCTCTGAACCATAGCTCTGCTACCGTTGGAAAGGCCAACCATAGCTCTGTGAAGTTGGAAAGGCCAACTCCTCAACTGATATAAATCAATGTGGTTCCACTGATTTCATTAAAACAATGCCAGTTTATACCAACTGAGGATTTGTCCCAAATGTATACCTCCAAACCTGTGAAAGTGCATCAAGTTATCAGAAAAACAAATCTCCTTTCCATTCATCCCAGGGAATTCTTGTAGAGTCAATGTGTTGCTGGTTAAACTGATGCCACTGTTAGCTTTTTCTTTATCTGTCTAACATACTACACCACTATGCCCACTAACTGCACCCTACAAGGAAGTGATTTTACAACTAACAAGTGGGACCCTTCCATCCTCTCACTAGGAAAGCCGAAGTATTCCTTTCCCATTAGGCTGAAGCCACAGAAAAGTGACAGTCAGAGATTCAGACAAGAATCCTATAGTGGAAGACAAGAGACACTGACTCATATTTAATAGACCTGAGCAGAACAACAGTGCCACAAAGCAGCAATGCTGAGACTCAAAAGCATTCCATAAAGCATGTCTCTTCTCAGATTCAATGATGAGAAACAAAAAAGGGAGGGGAGGGGAAGAGAGGGGAGTCTTACCTTCTTCATACATAACCTCTTGCTCTTCTGTGGGAATCTCTTCTTAAATGGCAACACATACATGCAAAAGGAAAGTGAGCGCCAGAAAGCTCAAGGAACATTAGAGACATAAAGCAAGAGCTTGAGTGCAGGAAGGAAGACAAATTCACTATATTTTACTGCGTTGAAGTCAAGATGAGACCAAGGATAATGTCACCTAGTAATATTGATTGTTCTTGGTTACTCTTCTGGGACTATATTTCACCATTACTCAGTGAAGCCACTCCAGGTTTACTCTGGTATAGTCAAAAGAAATACATGGCTCATGGGAGAGAAGTATTTCCTTTCTGCTCCTCTGCCTGTCTGATGAAGTAAGAAGTCATGGCAAACTACATATTGCTATAGATTCTACCTCACTGCAAAGTTCACATCTCCAGTACAGATATTGGTGTTGGCTAAAATTTGAAAAAATAGGAAACTGAATGTCTATTTTTGAACAGCAAAGGGTGACATATGCAAAAGAAGCATGACTCTCACTGATTGTCTTCTGAAGACATAGTTCACAGGAGGCATTATGATCATCCTTCTGGACAGAAATTAAAAGATTAAACTGGAGCAGATGAAAAGAAGAAACAGTAAAAACTAGCAAATGATTTGTTTTGTAAAGTGAGCTCAATTTTCTACTTGCAAATTGTTGGCAGGGAGCTTACAATTTTCTTTAATGCACTTATTATCCTAAACTATTTGCAGGGTAGTCCATGAATAATTCCTAGTATATATTATCTTTATTGTGAGGATTCAAAATATTGGCATTCAGACTGGATATCTGAAATTCATGATGTGTTAGTGAGTTTTGACAGAAGGTAAGCCATATAACACTGTTGCTGTTCCTCCTTTATATCTGGTGTCCAGTGATGAGAGCTATATTTGAAAGTTCAGAACTGGCTTTCCAAAACATTCTTTCCTATTTGCTTCAAAAATTGCTGTTTCCACACAACCTCCTGCCAGAAATCGTAATCATTTTAATATTGTTAGAGAGCAAACACAAAAGGTGAACAAATACAGTCAAAGGAAAAGAAGGTTTTTTTTGGTGGTTGTTTTATGAACATACATTAGCGCTGGGGGAGGATTGTTGATCTGGCTTGGTTTATGCAGGAGTTGGTGTATGAAGGTTTTGTTTCTTTGTTTTTGGTTTTATTTTCTGTTTTCCAGTAAGAATATCCAGATTTTAGGAGGCCAGTAAGAAAGGAAAAATCTATCACTCATCAAGTTGGTAAAAGACCCCTGAGTCTTCTTGATGGAACATTTCACCAAGATTCATAAATATGGAACAAATTAACCTGGGGAATTTAGGCCAATAGCTGGACTTGCCAGACCTTAATTTAAATTGCACAATATAATAGTCATTAGCATATAAAATTCTAGCCTCCTATAAGCTAGAAAAGTACAGCTTCAAGTATCATAAAGCATGTCAAGCCACTGCCAAGCATCTGGATTTCAGTGAAAGCTTTAGGAGTTTCTACCTTACAGTGGGACAGTCTTACTTTGTTGGGGAGAAAATTAGTAATCCTATACATAGCAGGGTAAACAGAGACAAGAACAGAAACATGGATCTACATGTTGGACAGTACTTCTTCTCCACAGAATGTCTATTACCCATGATCATTGGCTTTGTTCCAACACTGCAACGGAAGGAGTGTGCCATACTCCACAGACAAAAGCATTTTGCCATGCACTTTTTACACAGAAGGAAGTCAACTGAAATTTGAAATTATTTCCAGAACAATTCTGAACTTCCCTACTGTTCTTCCCCAGTCTAAAAACATTATCAGTTCTTGAAGCACTATCTAGAACCAGCTACTGTTCCAAATATAAAAGTAATGTATTTTAGAGGGTAAAAAAAATCTAACATTCTTTGCCATTGTGTGGATTAGTCTTTATAGCATGATTCTTAGCCTTGGCAGGATTCTTTATAACCTCTATTCTTTTCCACTCATGTAAACACCCTTTCATACATCATATCACACTGTTCATCCATCACTTCTTTTTCTGAGAGACAAATCCATTTCAACCATGTTTAGGATGCCCTTCAAGACACTACAGCATCATATATATGGTTGATGCTAATCAAAATGGATCACTATGTGTTGTGAATTACAATCCTGGTAGATAACACACTCTAGCCTGAGAAAAATCACCTACAGTCTTTAGAGCTAAATACATACTTCTGAGTCTCAAACTTTAAAATCTCCTCCTTTCTTTCAAAGGCTACAGAGTATTTTAGAAGTCTTTCTACTAAGTCTGGTGCCAGACATTTTCCAACACACTAAAGGATCCACCAAGTACTCTAGTATATCCATCTCAAATCAATACCAGCCCCCAATAAATTAATCTTGAATCCACCAGTGCTTGAAGTAATGTGTTTAAATCAGGATGTAGAAACCTACATTTCCAAATGTAGCAAGAGGTTTTGGTGTTGTAATTTTTGGGAACCCCACAGAAAAAACTTAAAGGAGTTTACTTTTCCCAAAGTGCTCCTAAGCCTATCCTCAGAGAACTAGGCCTCTTTCAACTATCTCAGTCTGGCTCACCAAAACATCTGGTCACTTTTGCAAATTTAGGTCAGTTTTCAAACTAGAATTTGCAAGATGCTTTGCATGTGGTTTGAACCCATAAAACCTTTTTGAAGTTTCTCATTGTCCTTCCAAAACCATTCAGAAAGAACCCACATCCAACCTCACTCCTGATCTTGTACGACTTCAGCATTTTAACATGGCTTTCCCAGTACTGAAAGAGAAATGGAATGAACGAGATTCTTTAGACACGTCACATACCTTCTTCGTGGCCTTCTCCTGAAAGTGTCATGGTGCAAGCAGTGATAGGAAACAGGAAAATAGAAAAAAACAGAACACATATTTAAATACTTTGGAGCCTCGGAAAGAGATCAAGGATTCTGTGAAAGAAAGTAAAATCATCCATGCAAAAAAGTGAGGAACAAAAGCTGCCTGGAGAAGCTGTTGGGAGTTAAAGATTAAAGTTAATATAGTAGTAAAGCATGGAGATTAAAGGAAATAAGTTGACAAGTGACCATTTGTGGTTAATATTTGTTTCTCTTGTTCTTTCTCTCCTACTAACCCAAGATTCTTGTTCAGACACATACACTCACTTTGGAACTACAAAGAGGAATTCAGAAGTCATGTCACATACCTGGCTCATGAACTTCATCAGGTGTGAAGTGTCATGGAACAAGATGCAATAGAGAACAAGAGAATGAGAACAAGAAACCAGTTATTTGACCAGCAACTTAAATGGCTTTGGGCAAAGAGAAGATTAAGAGGTAAATCAAAAGTAAAGAAAATTAATCACATTTAAAGGGGTAAATAATGGGAGGATGTGGGAGGGTGAGTGAAAAGATTCTGTCAGGTGAAACAGACATGCAGATTCATGGTAACAAGTGTAATGCTTGCAAAAGTGATCATTATGGACACTAACAGGACTTGAGAGACACAATTTACAAAGGTTTTCCTTGATTTTAAATATTCACAGACATAGCCAGGACTTGAACTAGTCCCAAAGAAATATTGCACCTGTCATTTTCCAACAACAGTTTTCATTTATTTGCTCTATGAACATTTGGAAACCTGCTTAATTACCTGCAATTGTCCACCACCAGCATTCTGATGACTTCAGAAAAGTCTTTATATTTTTTCCTGGTTCTGTGACTGTCATCACTATGCCTTGATTCAGTTTGGAGGTACATCTATACACATGTTGCTATTCACATCCATTTGCAATGTAGATGTATAAACACATCTTTTAATAAGGGGTGGAAGAAAGGTAGACCTTGTTCTTGGATCTGCATTGATCTCAGTTCCAGTATTCTGAATATGCAAACATGTTGATTGCCGATGCAGATCTGGGAGCAGGGTTTTGCCCTTGAAATGTGGTTATCTTTTAAGCACTCCATTACTTACTAGGCATAATGGTAGTACAAAATCCAAGTCTTTTGACTCCCTTTATGCAATCAATGAGCAAACCTCCACTTTATGGTATGAAATGGAGCTCCCATGGATGTGGGAGGTATTCATTTACATATCACATGGCAGAGTTTAACTCATTTTGCTGAGTTACTCTTTTCTGAAAGCATACATTTTTCTCAAAATGTAGTAATTTTCCATGCAACAATTATGTGTTACCATTATTCTTATTACACTTTAATAAATGAGAGGAGGTTATAGGAGTAAAAATTAAAAAATCATGCAAGTTATAATTTATCTTTGACATATCTATTATCTACTGGTTTCTTGTGCTACACTGGAATTCCTATGGACATTATCCCTACAGACTAACAAAAAATGCAGAAGTCATGTCACATACCTGGCTCAGGGACTTCATTAAGTGGTAAGTGTCAGGGGAATGGCATGCAAAGGAAGACAGGAGAATTAGAAACAAGAAACATGGAATGAGAGAAACCTTCCTATTTTTTAAAAGCCATGTTTGAGGGGTATCACTTATAAATTAGGTTACAGAAGTAGAAAGTTAACGAGATTAAAATAAGAACAAAGGACACATATAGATGTGAAATGGAAAGGCATGGAGAAGGATGTGATGGAAATGAAAGGCAAAAGAAACCTGCAGACAAGTGGTGAAAATTTACATCAGGCAAAACATATAAATGCAATGCAGTAGTGCATTACAGTAATACAGGTAGGTGGTCATTAGCTTTCATAGATTTACATTTATTACGCACAGGGCAGGATTATGGATATGAAATGTACTATAGGCTATGTCAAATACTACTTCCAGATGCACCAAATGGTAGTATTTTGTAGGAGTCTCGCATAGAAATTGGCAAATTTTGTTTTTCTTCTCAGCAAAGCTTTAAATGATTCACTGAACTGGATCAAGTCTATGTTCAGTGCTACCATCAGGTGGAAATAGGTGGTGGTCATTCAGGCTGGGGAATCAAATGTGCTAACGTGTGATGTCACATCACATCTGCAGTGTGCTGTCAGCTATAGAACCTGACGTGCTTTAGCCGTGGTAGCTTAATAGACCATTAAGCTTGGACAAATCTTTCACTATAACTTTTTGGCACCAAGTGGTAAGTACTAATTATCACAGTTTGTTATTTTAGTGATTGATGGTTCTGTGAAAAAACAGAAGTTCAAAAATCGAAGGTAAGGATTTATTATCTCCTGTTACCTTGCACCGCCTTTGAATTCCTGTGTATATATAACCTTGACCTCAACGCACAGGAATTTAGAAGATACATATCGGGTTCATAAATTTCAATAAGTGGGAAATGTCAGAGGAACAAGATGCAAAGGGAGACAAAAACATTAAAAACACCACAAAAGGTAAACAACCTTATACTTTATGCAAGCAAAGGTTGGTGAAAGTTATGAATAGGTTACAGAGAAAGAATTAATATCTTTAATAAAACAAATGGATATAAAAAGAGAAGACATGGGGATGACTATGAAATGAGAGATACAAAGATCATGCAGATGAATGATGAAAAAGTAAGTCTTGCAAAATATTTAACTATGTGTACCAAGTACTACTCAACTCCCCCTAGTTTACAGAATTTATACCGGTTTAAGACATGCCCATCAAGCACAGTTTTACAAGTACGACTGGAACCAAGATGTGTTTCTTATTTCATGATCTTGAACACTAAATTAATATCTTACGTCTGTTCAGTAGGGTTCACATCTCATATACTACTGCATGGGAACATACTTAATCTAATGCCAGTTGAACCAATAAGGAGATTCCCGTGGATTTCAATCTATATCCATATGGTATTTGATCTGGAATATTTTTAATGGAAGCAATAAGATCAACATCCACAAGAGAATGCCATATAAATCTTTTCTAAATATATTAGACCAAAGTCACTTATGCAGGTCTGTCCAATGTGTAATTTTTACACAGATGTGTACTGGAAAATATCTGGCATCTCTGCAATACTTTTTTAAAAATTCCAGTGAATTGGGTCATAAAACTGGTCAAAAAGAATTTTTTTTCAGGAATGTTTTTTACAAAAATTTGAATTTAAAAAATTGTGCACATTCTACAAAATGGCTGAAGCCCACAAAAACACAGGTTTTGACAACTTTTAAACAAAAATACTTGCCACAATATTTTAAGCTAAAAATTAAATTCAGCTCCACTGGTCACTGTCATTGTACAACATTGCCCTCTTCTGGATAGAACAAGAACTGTTTAAATTTTCATTGCAATATGTTCTGTACAATTAGCAAATGAAAGGTTGTCATTAGAGGTAGCCTGCACTCCTGTAGGTGGAAGATCTCATTGCTGTCTCCACTGTCATTATATAGCTCTGAGTGGTTCTTGTAACCAGTATAACAATAGCTGTGAATTACATAGTGGCCACTATTACAGCTGATAACTGTCTCTTAAATGTCATCAAAACAAGTAACCTGACGAAGTTCACTCCAAATGTTTGTCTATGATCTCTCCCAATTATACAGTTGTTCTAATAAAAGACATTAACAAAATAACCCCTTGCTTCTCATCTATTCTCTGGATTATCACATTTACAACCTTCCAACCTTAGTCTTAAGTGTTATGACATTTTTCATGCAGCAATTAGCATTTATTATCTTTATTATGTTTCACATGATAGAAGGAAAGGTTATTAATAGAAGGTGAAATAGCAATACACTGTAAGTTATAGTTTATCATTCATATATCTTTTTCATTTCATGTTCTGTTCCACCACCTTTGAATTCCTGAGTACAATAATAAGAGTTTTATGGAAAACATTCAATAGTACCATTTTCCTTAAAAAAACAAACAAACAAAAAAACCCCAGTTAATGAAATTTAAATGCATTTTAAAATTTTGTAAAAATACTGTTTTAAAGGAAAAACACAAGGAAAAAAGTTCTGACAGTATTGAAATGTCCTATTTCAAAATTTCTAAAATAAGACATTTAAGTTTTCTAGCTTGAAATGATTTATATGTTGTATTTTATTTTTCATTACCTCATCAAAAATTAATAAAAAGTCAATTTTTAAAATAAAAAAGTTTCAAAATTTTATAGTGCTCCCCAAAATAAAGTGTAAAAAACCCCAAACATTTTAGATCAAGCAAAACCTTCTCATTTAACAAATTCCAAATTAATTCCTTCAGTAGATGAAAAACAAAAAGTGTTCTTTGTAGAACATTTTGGAATTGACAGGGTTTGATCTAATTTAGAATGGAGCCAAATTTTAACGTTGCCACGTGGTTCATGAAATGGAATTTCCAACCCATTGCTCTAAACCAGTAACACTTCAGAGTGGAACAGGAATTCAGAAGTCATGTCACATACCTGGCTCATGGACTTCATTAGGAGGGAAGTGTCAAGGCAGAAGTAGCAATGGGAGATTCAAAGGAAGAAAATTAGAATGAGAAACACAGGATGGCAAAAACATTAAAACTTTATCAAGCAAAGATTGAAGGGTTACAGAGGTAGAAAATTAATAACATTAAAAGAAAAACAAAGGGTACACATGGATGTGAAAAGGAAAATCAATAAAATGGATGTGAAAGTACTAGGAGGCAAAATGGAAAATGCAGATGAATACTAATATTGGTAACTCAACATACTGTATTTTCTTGCATACAACATTCAGCGGGTTTTTGGGAAAAGGTGTTTTTTGGAAAAAGGTGCTGTAAACTGGAGTGAGCATTATATGCAAGAAATGTAGTTAGACCAATTTCTACGACTTATGGTGCAAAAGCAAAAGTAAAGTCTAAATCCTTAGCTGCTGCTACTCAGTTACTACAAGGAAAGATGTGTTTTCTTCATTCTGCCTTTCAAAACCAAGGTGAGTATCTTATTCCAGGGTGTGTTATATGTGAGAAAATACAGCATATAAATATTGCATGGACAAAGTGCTCCTGGTGATCCTTGGTTTACAGACATTTACATGTATTTGAATTATGCCCAACAAAGTTGTATACATGTGAAAAGAATAAGACAAACTAAGAAATCCTAGCCAAACCATAGGGATTTGGGCACTGACTTACTTGCGGTTACAATTTACCCTGTTTCCAAGAGCTGAGGGTTAAAAACATGCAGATAATTGTGAGCAGAATTACTGCTTTCCAATCTGCAAGTTAAAATCCAATTCCAAGCTGAATGTGTTTTTAAGGACTGATTTGATATGAGAGCAGAAGCTTGATTTAAATGTAGAGGTTGGGTTTTTTTGTAAGCATCACTTGCAATATTGTTAATCACACACAATATTTTGCCAAATCTTGACTCAGATTCATATGAAAAAAGCAACATAACAGAACACAATAAGCTGCAGGAACCCATTTTTCCCATAAAGTAGCTTATCTCAAGAAAGAAAAATACTAATTTGGAGGCAGATGGTACATCTTGCTTTCTAATCTAAATTGGCATTTTGTATAAGCACACATCTCTGCAGTTAGCCAAAACTACAGCAGTTCTTTCAATTTATGCTAAGACTTGTTTATCCAAAACAAAAGCTCTAGATTTGGCAATGTCCCAGATACTATGTCTGTCTTGAAAAGAAATATCTCTCCACTTCAAACATGCACTTTTGCAATCATCTCCTAAAGTTATTTTCACGTCTATTCAGTAAACTATTTTTGCTGATTAGTGTTACTCAGTACATGTCGTATTGCAACCTTGGAAACTACAAACCCAAAACTAACTCAATCCCTTCATTTGGTAACATATAGCATTTTCCCCTTGTGAATTGGCATGTGAAAGGATAATCTGTTTTGTACAGAATGTGGTGGTAAATTTAAGCAGAAAACATCATTTAACTTGAATGAAAGGGACCTGTACTTTATTATCCAGAGAATCCTTATTGCCATTGTGAAGTCTGAAAATACTTCCAAATACTACTGAAGAGTGGTATTTGGAATTCTTAATGGAACTATCTGGTTAACATATATTACAAGGGCCTTTCTGTGCCCAGTATACAGAGGATAAAGGGTCTGTTAACAATTGTCAGTAGACAGACTCAACTCAAGTTGTAGAGACTTGTGCTTTCTGCCTCCGAAGCTCCTTGTTCATTCCCTGTTGTGTCAGCCACAACAGCTACTGTCTCACTATAGATTACTGCTAAAATGCCTTACAAATCACTTAAAATATATCTCATTTTATGCAGTAATTAGTATTTATAATTATTTATAATGATTAGCCCCCTGGAGAGAATGTTAATGAAGAAAAACGCAAAGCAAAGCAGATATCAGTAAAAGTGCATTCAATTTTTATCTCCCTTTTCCTTCAACCACCTTAAGAATTCCTGTACGCACCATTACTTAGAATTGAATTAAGGAATTCCAAAGTCATGACACTTATGGGTTTCATGAACTTTATCAGGTGGGAAGTGTCACAGAACAACATGTGAAAGAAGCATCAGAATGAGAAACACACAATTGGAACAAGCTTATACTCTTTCTAAACTAGGGAGAAAGCATTTGCAAATGGATTCCAGGGAAATAAAAAGAAGGCTGTTAAAAGAACAATTACAGATGAATGACAATGGTGTGAATAGAAAAACATGAAACTATAAACAGCTCAAGAGAAATGTTAGAAGCATGTAGCTGACTTCCTCTGGCATCTCTAAACATGGTGGATGCCAGAGAGGGTATTGAATAGAGAACAGATCTAGATATCCAGACCAATGCTTTCCCTCTATGGCAGCCACCCCTGCCACAGTTCATGATAGGATACTGGGCTAGATGAACCATTGGTCTGACCCAGTATAGCACTTCATATGTTCTTATGTACATATATTTATCCAGGTCTACATTTACTTTAACCATGCACATGTAAATAGAAGGGAATGCTATATAAACATATAACTGATGATTTGGAAGATGGATTTACAATGGGCAAGAATCTTATTTAGTGTAAATTGGCCTGATTTTGTTGACTGCAACAAGACTGCTAATTTACACCAGCCGAAGATTTGGCCCAGAATGTTAAGTGTATATCTATATTATATAGCAATACACACAAAATCCACTCTTCTGAATAACATACAAAGCTACGGAATTGTAAGGATTTAATATTTGTTATAACATTGGCACATCTGGATTTACTCTTGAAAGCAGACATATGAAAATGAATATCATGTCAATGCCATCCAAATATACAGGGCCAAATTCTGCCTGCAGGTAGAACATGAAGATCCAGCTGAAGTGGCATACAAATATCCAAGAGCAGAAAAAGTAGCCTGAGATCTACCCGGTCTCGCAGGGGCCTGATTCAGAATCAAACGAAGTCAAAGAAAAATCTTTCAATGACTTCAACAGTCACTAAGGATTAGGGTTCATTGGAACCTTACTTTTTAAATGGTTTACATTTCCCAAATGTTTAGTGCTTGTATTCATGCACCAGTTATTGTACATCACCGCTAACACTTGTTAAATGTTAAAAAGAGGGTGAAAACAAAAATGAAAAACAAAGGAACTGTAAACTATAATTTGCCATTAAAAACTTGTCTATTTTTCCCTCCTGCTCCCTTGGCCACCTTAAGAATTCCAACCCATGCTAATATTTTATTTTGAGAGACTGTATTCAAAACTCTTGATAGAGGCAATATCTTCTATTAGACCAACTAAATAGTTGTACCAGGAAAAAGTCTTTAAAGAATTTTTTCTTGCAACTATTTAGTTGGTCTAATAGAAGATATCACTGTCCAAGAGTTCTGAATACTTTTGCCTGTAGACCAACACAGTTAAAACCTGGATCCCTAAAACTTTGAGAGACTGGAATTTAGAAGTCATATTACATATCTTCCTTATGGACTTCCTTAAGTGGGAAGTGTTATAAAACCGTATATGAAAAAATATTAGAACATTCGCAGAAACACATTATTGCAAAGACTGTAAACTGTCTAGCTAGGGAATAGGTCAGAAGGAAAGATAATTCTAGTAAAGGGAATACAGAGATCAATGTAGGGGGAGAGGGGTGCAAAGAAGAACATCATGTGGAAGCAGCATGGAGAGGCATTGTAGAAAGCATCAAGCTTGGAAAAAATTCTAATGTAAGGGTTGATTTTCCTCTTATCCAGGTTTTACAGGGGACAGTACAACTTCTACAGAGGCTCTTTCTTGCCCCTAGAAGCCTCACGAGAGAAGGTCTCCATAAAAGAAGAATGTATTACCACTGCCTTGGGGTTTGATCCCAAGTCCACTGCAGTAAGTAAAAGTGACTCTCATTGATGTCAGTGAGCTTTGGATCAGGCTGATGATTTGCTCTAACTGGCACTATAGATCCTCCCACTGGGCACATCCACACAAGAGGCTTCAAGATCAGTAGACTAATTCTACTACGCATTAGCACAGAGGGCAAAACCTGTGCTAATATGCAGTAGATTTAGTCTACTGCACCTTAATGTCACAAAAAGACCCTTTTGCTTGTGCTTATGTGCAGTAGTGCCAATTATGGAGCATTTAGTACCTGTTGTATTAAGCTAAATGTGCCATAATTACAGTGCATTAGTGAACGTGTAGACGCGCCCTGTGAGACGCAGGATCTGGCAGGAGCCAGCTCCCTCCATCTCTATGATTGCCCTGCACTCTGCAACCCTGTAGAGTTCTCAAGAAGGGGCTACAACATGGCCAAGGGAAAATAAGGATCATACAGCACAAGGTGCATTCCTTTATCTTGCACCCCAAATCATGAACATAGAATATTATCTATGCTTTTATAAAAGTATGAACTAGAGCTGACTTTTAACCTACTGAAAAGTTTAAACATGGAGTTAGCTTTGGTGGGATACAGGAGGAGTACACATTAGATTGCTAGAAAAAACAATAACCAATTTTATTGAGCCCTCAGAAGTGCTATAAGGCTAGATGTACAAGTAGCATAAATCAAGTTAGCTCCACATGAAGATCAGGATTTAGCCCAGCATATTAAAATGGGAAGTGCATTTCATAGATTAGTTAACTATCACTTGTTAAAAGATAGAGAAAATGTTATGGAAGAGACTCTGAAAGCAAAGGTAATGTAAATAATAATATAATATAACTGTCTTGTTCCCTTCTACCATCATTGAATTCCTTCACACAGTAATGCACGATGAGAAGAGAAGAATTCAGAAGTCATGTCACATACCTGGTTCATGAACTTCATCAGGTGGGAAGTGTTATGGAACAAGACCAACATGATGGAAAACAAGAGAATTAGAACAAGGAACACATGATTACAACAACTTTGAGCCAAGGTTGAGGGGAATGTGAGGAGGACAGAGGGTGGGTGAAATGGAAAAAAACATAGGATGTGATAGTCTGGAGACAGGGAAATGGAACATGCAAATGCATGGTAAGAAATGTAAAGCCTTAATAATGAAGAAAAAATTGGTATTAATAAGTACTGATCTGAAAGGCTGATACCAGTGGGTCTCCTCATTTTAAACATGCCCAAGAACAGTAGTCTAAAATAAGGGTGGTCTCACATGTTCAACTTACCACTTAAGTGCAATTAAAATGAGAGCAGATGGACATTCAAGCAATTCAGCGCATGTTAAGTGCCCTTGTTTCACTGCAAAGTTCCCTTTCAGGTGAGGATTGTCTACTAATATGTACTTATTTTAATAGGTCGCTACAGTTCAATGATTTGCAACTCTTGCAAGTGAACATGTGACACCAAAGTAGAATGAACTTACTTTTCATGCCTGCAATGTAGACTTGCAGAGTTCTCATTTGTTAAGACTAAATTTCTGTTTCTAGGTCTTAGTTCTGATACCCGTACCTATGTAAGTTTTAAAAGTGTACTGTGCTAGTACACCTGTGCCATTGTCATGCACAGATTCATCTGAATCTTGCTCATAAGCTCTTCTTTTTGTTGGGTAGCATAACTTCATGCACTTGGTTTTGTGTGACATTGATGCAATTATGCCATTGGAAAACTGGTAAAAGTGAAGGGAAGATAAGGACCAACATCTGTAGAGAATGTACCATCTTTTGTTTAAACTAAGCGTTTCAAAGCCTTTACAGGTTATCCAAAACTTCAGTTTGTAAGCAAGAATGGCAGGATGTAAAACAGTAAAATGAACAGGATGAACATTTTGGAAACAAATGATGCCATGCTAGTGATAATGCATCACAAGGGTTTTCTTTTCCTTGTCCCTTATCTCCTTTCACCACCATGAGAGCTGTTGTGCGAGTTAACACTGCCAATAAAAAGCATGGAATTCAGAAGCCATGTCACATACCTTCCTCATGAACTTCTTCTGCATGGGACACATCATGGAACAAGAAGCAACAGCAAAAAAGAAAATTAAAATAGCTGATTAAGACAGTCTAAAGCTCTTTAAAACTCATGGGGCTGGTACAGGAGGAAAGTTAGGAATTATGGAATGGAAGAAAGAGTTAATAACATTCATATGAATTGAAAGGGCAAGCTGTGGAATGATAAATACTGGATATAGAAAAAAAACATGCTAAAGAATAATAAGAGTAATAATAATAATATAGATTATATTATTTCTTATTATTATGAGCTGGTTGAAGTTTTCCAAAATTTTATTTCTGATGAAAGACTGACTCAGAAGGGGCTTGGAACATTTTAATGATATTTTTCTACATTTCTCAACTGACTAAAGGCTAGGTCAAGTTGCTTGTGAAATTTTGATATTCCAAAAAAATCCATCTTGGAAATTTTGAACCTTGCCAGAAAAGGTGAGGAAAGGTGGTAAAATCTTTCCTTGAAATTTCAAAGCTCCAGAAAATTTCAATTTTTGGACGAGCTATTTTATTTTAGGATGGAATACTGCGATTTTTACCAAAAAGTCAAACTTTTCTGTGGAAAAATTAGATTAAATAAATTGATGGTTTGTTTCCTTCATATTTTTCATAGGAAAAACAAAAATTCTGACCAGCTCTACCATTGACATCAGTGGAGTCTAATGTCAATAGGCTTCAGACCAAGTTCAAGGACCTTCAGTGTTTGCTGTTTTCTCTCTTATTCCTTCTCTTCTGTCACCTCAGGATTCCTTCACAGAAAATCCTCTTCCAAAATTGGAAGAGAAATAAATCAGAAGTCATATCGCATACCTTCTTCATGTGATAAATGTATGGAACAAGAGGCAACAGTAAGCAAGAAAATAAAACAGAAAATTATTAAATTATTTGAACTCTGTGAGCTCAGGCTTAGGGGAAAAAAGATTAGAGAAGGTATATGAGAAGTAAATGAATCACCTCAAAAGAGGGCAACACAAAGGTCAAACAAGTGGAAAACCATAAGAGAGCAAGGGAAACCACCTCAGATAAAAGGATCATGCAAATTAAAGAGAAAGTGGGGAAGGAGAAATCAACTGACCTATTAATTTCGTATTAATATTTAATTTTTTTAAACCCAAAAAGGAGAAGAGAGTTAGGTAAGAAATGAGAAAGACATGAAGGAGAGAAGAAAGAAACTCCTTTCTTGGGAAAATTTGCCTGTATTATTAACAACCTCTGTTATCTCTTTGCATGTTTGACAAGAAGTGAATAAATATGGAGTATCAATGGCACCTACACCCACATTAACTCATGCATCTGTTGTTCTGTAAGCTGCTTCTCCAATACAAGGACGATGGCTCTACCACTCAGGGAGACTTGGGGCATTGAGGCATTTTAGGGGGATGTAAGCTAGGGGTACAGGGTATAGAGTGAGTATGTATTTTCATTTACACAAAATTTCATACCACTGCTTCTGTCGCTGGTCTGCTAATCAACAGCAGTGGTAGGAGCACTGGTGTATGCAGGACTCCCTATAACTGTTGGCATTATAAGCCAACGTCTAACCCCTCTCTGAGCAAGCCTATACAACGCAGTCCTTAAGATGCCACCAACCTGTCTATGTTTGTAACCCTGCATCACTACCACTGATAGAAAGAAATCCATAGCAGCAATGGTGAGAGTGCCCGGAGTACACATTTCTGAGGTTCAGTAGGCGACATGAACATTTCTCATGGAGCTCAGGGTTGGCATCATAACCTCTCTTAACAAATCTCTGCTTTCAAAGCAGAGGGGTGGGGGTTCTTAACAGCTTTATAGGAAGACTAAGGGTGATGTTACATTTACTATAATATTAAGCAGTATTAACATTAAAATGTGCTGTGAGCCAATACCGTTTCTTGCCTGCACAACTCTGACTTGCCACTAGAGGGCTGGTGAGCAGGGAAATAACTAAAAGCCAGGACACCTGAGCTCTATCCCTGCACTAGGTGGAGGTGGGAGGGAGGGTTGGAAGTGGTGTATGCTAGGATGCTGGAGGTCTGTAAATTGATTGTTTTATCTCCATGGAGCAGATTGACATCATCCTACCATGAAATAGGTACCACAGCCTAGAGTTAACACTTGCCTGAAGAGGCGTAACTTTGAGATACTCAGAGGGCACTTGTCATGAGTTAACAAGTTTTAATTTACAGACACTCATGTTTTAAGTGCCCCTGGTATGGTCTAAGTGTAATGTCACTGTCACGGCGGGGTCCTGCAAGAGGGCCGTGATCTCCTTAGGCCCCCTCACCGTGCCAAGTTGGCCCAAGGGCACCCTCTTATTCTCGCCCACCACGTCTTTGATGTTTGTATATAGTTGGGAGGCTGCCTACGACTCCCTGGGCACGGCTACTCGGGACCTCTGTCCCCACGGTTCTTCCGGACTCCTGTGGTCTCCCGGTGTGATGGGTGCTCCACAGGCACCCTAGCCTTATGGGCTACGTGTGGCTCCTACCAACCCCTAATACCATGCCCCAAGCCTCGCAGATGTACTGGACATTGGTCCGTCAAAATACATGCCCACTCTCCCGGGCCTCCTCTGTGATCTAGCCCACTCCGGGCTCTCTCCTCGGGCTCACCGCACTGCTATCTCCTCTCCTCAGGGACAACCGCAGCACCACGCCCTCATCACTCTCTCCCCGGGTCTCCTCTGATATACAGCCCCCCCCACTGGGACTCTCATCAAGCCCACTCTGGGCCTTCTCTCAAATAACCCAGCCCGCTACGGGACTTCCTAGCGAGTCTCCAGCCCTTTAGGCCCACCACACTGCTACCCTCTCTGGTACGGGCTCACCGCGCTGCTATCCCCTTTTGCCGGGGACAACCGCAGCACCTTGCCCTTCTCCTGGGGCGCTGTGCCACTAACCCCTTCTGTCGGGGTCCACCGCAGCACCCTGCTTCTGTCTGAGGTCTGCTGCCGTATTAGCCTATGACTGGGCTCGCTATGCCCGTCTTGGGCTTTTCCATAAGGCGCTCCCCCTCTTTGGGGCTCGCCATGCCCACCTTGGGCTTCTCGATAGTCCCCCCCCCTTTCTCTGGGACTCGTTATGCCCACGCTGGGCTCCTCTAACGTGCGCTCCCCCTTTCCTGGGGCTCGCCACGCCCACGCTCAGGCTTTTCAGCACGCCCCTCTCTAGGGCTGGGGTCTACGCACCCCACAAGTTGCGCCCTTACTGGCGCCGGGGTTCTCACACTCTGTGAGCCCCCTATGAGGCCTCCTCCAACCCCTACAGCCTCACCCAAACCTCCAGTGTAATACAAACACTACCAAAACAAAACACAAGCTTCCTGGCTATAACTTAACTTAAGGCCGCCTGGCTGTAACAACATAGTTCCTGCGTCCCAGAGCCACCATCCTTCAGTCTGCTCGAGTGGTACTCACATCCTAGCTACGTGAGCTCCTACCCCTCTGGCTGCTGGCAGGGAACTGCCAACCTGGCTTCAGCCCTGGGCTTTATAAGGGCCAGGCCCTGCCTCCTACAGGCAGCTGACTCTCATTAGTTATGAGTCAATCTATCTGGAGTTGCCCTGGCAGCTCACAGCTGAGCTCATCATCCCTGCTAGGGCTTTTCCCCAGCAGTTTCCCCTCTCTAGGAGCGGGGCAGCGAGGTGCCCCGCGACAGTCACCCTTAACCAAGACGCTCAGAACCTGAGTGCACATACAAGTTCAACTGGCCTCAGCACTTCTCTAAATGGGCACCCAGTTTTTCCATGAAAAAATAGAATTTTTTAGTCTATATAAAAATTGGGCTGAAAGGAAGCCAGTTTTGAAACACACCTCCCTGACTTGAAGGCTGGGTACATGTCATCAATATGCAGAATGCCCATATATGAGCAGTGGCAATAATGCTACATCTCTGAAATTTTCCTCTCCCTACTACAGGCAAAAATAAATATTACAAAAGAAAATAGCTCAAGTGAAAATGTGAGGGGGAGAGCCTTTCATACTCCATCTTTTCCACTCTGCTATATTTCTATAGGAGCTTGTCAAATCACGAGCCAGCTAAAGGTGAACCAAAAAACCTTGAACTTTGTCAGTGAATTTTTGTTTGCTAGACCTATTTATGGCCTTAAAAGGGTACAGAGCTCTGCAGCCCTTGCTTTTCTTATACTTTGTATAGGCAAAAGCATAAAACAATGCCTATGGGCACCGAGCTTGGCAGATAAGTAAGAAACAGTATACGTGCTTCGACTGTCTTATTTCAAATTGTTTTCTATGGGTCGACTTCTGGATAGGTTATATGGTCTTTGCTCAGGCAAAACTTCTGCTGAAGGAAATAGGGATTGTGCCTGTGCAGGGTTTGTACAGGAATAGGTTTGTATAGAAGCAGGACTATATAAAAATCTCAGATCTGAAAACCCCAAATTTAGGGAAAGTCCACATGTGGATTCAACTCTGAACTTCAGAACTAGCCTCTTGTAATGGACTAAACCAAATCTCAAGGGAATGGTGAAGGTGACATCAAGTTCTGAATTTCATGGCATTGGCCTAGCCACATAGTTGGATCAGGAATATTTTGGAATGATTTATTGAACAAGGTGTTTCAGATCACCTTTAGCAACAAGTAACAAAGAGATGGTTGAATAACCGGCAGTAAAGATTTGGGGTCAAGGACCAGAGAAAAGGAAATTACGTTCCAGTTTTTTTGTTACCTTCTTCTTCATATTCCTCTGCATTAAAATTAAAAAAGCAGTAAAATCAACAGCAAGCACATAGATCACAAAGAGTGACATGTTGATAAGAAGTACTGACAACAAAAGACCTTTTTCATTATAGAGGGAAAGGATTTCCAAGATGTGTGGAGTTACAAGTTTGAGACATAGCACAGAATCAGAGAATCATACAAAGCAGAAAAATCATCATTGCCTAGAAGAGATTCTCTGCACTGAGCTTAAAAACAATTGTTTGAGCCACTTGGAGAGAAAATTTCTGACTCTGATCCAACATGCCCAGGTGTAAATCAAGAGTATCTCTAGTCTAGCCTGGAGGTCTAGTCAGTGGTATAAAACTGATGCAAGTAGGATCAGAATCATGCCCAGAGAATTTTTGCTCTGTCTGACTCCATAAAACTCCACCACCAATGTTCTCCAATGGGATAACTAAGCTGAATAAAACATATCTTAAAAACAAAATTGCCTACTTTTCTCAAACCCTCAGACAAGTCCCGACCACTACACAGTTGTGGAATCAGTGGCTTTATCCATGTGCCATTTTGTGGATAACTTGAGCAGGATTTTTTCAGTAATGACCCTGTCACTTGTTCTGACATCAAGAGGACATAAAAACAGTAGAGACCAAAAGTGAGAGTGAGTAAAATTGTCACCCATTTAAATTGAAAGTTTTGAGTTGGGCTTTTCAATGAGTACTTTCAGGAGCTGCAATTTATGCTAAGTCAAGAAAAATGTTGCTAAAATGGTCCAAACGTTGATTAAATTATTATAAAGTCTTTACGCTATAGGGAAAGCTTTGGCCAGTTAAGGCCTGTTGTCAATGGGAGGATTTCCATTGATGTCAGTGGGCTTTGGATTAAAAAGGAGCCACACTGAAATGAGAAAAGGTCCAGCATCTCCATTTGCTATATTCAGTCAAGTGTCTGACTACAATAAAGCAAAACCTAGTCTTCTGACCATTGACGTTAGCCTGTAACACATATGAACACAAGCAAACATACAATCTAATATCATTACAAAACATAGAGTATGTTTGTTCCAGAGGTGCAAATATGAGCTTGCACAGGAAGGGGGCACAAAACAGGCAGTTGCTGAGAAAGCGTATCTCCAAAACAAAAGAAATATGGAATTCTGTGGTAAGAAGGGGTATTACAAACTGAAAAGAAATATGGGAAAAATTATATTACTGAATTGTATCCTTTGCATAGAAAATCAAGACTTAAAAGTATTTTAGAGGTTTAAAAGAATCAACTCAAAGGGGCTAAGACCGATAAAAATAAAAGCAGTAAAAAAGAAACTATTGAGCAAATAAGGTTGTAAATCAATTTAAAAAATATCACCAGTAGGTGGCAGTAGCCCTGCAGGAACAAAAAGCAAAACAAGGCATCTCTGCACAGCAAAACAGAATATGAATCTACTGCTAAAAGCTCACTTTAAGCCTAACTTAGATATTCATCAGAAACTGGATATTACAAGTTAGATTCAGTATCATTATTTATGGAATAGCACCTTATAGTTCACAAGCTCCTACTGAATTAAATAGGAACGCTCAAGTAAATGCTACTCAGTGCAAGAAACGGTATCAGGATCTGGTATGTCAGTAGCTGAATATACACCACTGATATACACCATCCGAATGAGGATCTCTCAAAAATAGCTCTACTGAAGCTAACAGAATCATGCATATTAACACCTGTTGAAGGTCTTGCTCAGAATATATCCATATGTGGAACATTTTTTAAACAAAAAACAATATTCAACAAAAAATAAAACAGAAAATTACATTTAAAAATGTTGACATATCAGGTTGGCGTTTAAATAATTAGACATTAGCAGATTCAAGACTTACCCTCTACCTGCTCCCTGTAGAGAAAAAGAGAGAGAGAAAGAGAGTTTGTTGAAATTGGATTTGTATTTCCTCCACTCTGTTAATATGCTACGTTGAGCTATTAAGTAAAGTGCCACAGTTTTATTTAACATACATGTAACTTTCCCCTTTCCCCTTTCATTTTTAGGTTAATAAAATGACTAAAATTCTAAAGTACAGCTCTTGTCCTGCAAAGTCTGATTCACGGGTGTAAAATTATATGAATAGGTAGTCCCACCAATTTAATGGAAGGACTCACATCTATAAAATGACTCATATGGTTAAGTGTTTGCTGATAGGAATTGTAGGTACTAAAAGTTTTCACTGGTAAAACCTACTTCTAAACAACGAGGTAAATCCAGATTGGCAATGGCAGAGACTCTGCAAGTTGTGCAGTCTCCTGGGTAAGAGCGATGCATGGTACTGGCACGGCTTCATTTGGATTCTGGCTTCTGGGGTGATACCAACTGGCTTCTTACCAGTTCTAATCTTCACCTTCTCCTTACTGAAACTCTGTTTGGGGCACTCTGAGCTCTCTTCCTTATTCTAGTTTAACAGAAAACTTTCAACCACTATTACCTTAACTCATACCCTCCCCATACCTCTGATTCTGTATTCTGAACTTGCACTTGTAAGAATGCCGAGCAATTCCATTAATTTTGGTGGTGTTACTTTGGACTTTCCATGGTGATTTATACCAGGATAGGTATGCCTAACCACACTTGTCAACTTTCCCCAGCAAGAATATCATAGGAGTTTGAGGCAGGGGAAGAATGGAGTGTTGCACTTGAACTCCCAGTGCCCAAGTCCCTAGGCCTCTTGCTATTGACTCTGATGGGCTCTGGACCATGCGTTTGTCTTTTGCAGCTGTAGGACACAGCCTTACGGCTTTACAGGGAAACTCCATCTTAGCTTGCAATTGCCCCACTGAACAGATTAGCATGGAGACAGATTCCTCTCTACTTACACGTCCTCGGTGTCAGACATGTTGGCAGTGGGTTTCTAAGTGAAAAAGGAAAGCAAGAGACAAGTTAGCAGCATCTCAGAGCACTCCGAGACAGAAGCAGGTGGGCTGACATCTGAAGTTGAAAAGCAATGCATCTCGTCTCCTACAGAGCAGCAAATCCTCACTGTCACTATAATACAGTAAAGGCTTCAGCTGGTCAGATCAAATGAGGAGGAGTGGACTGGAAAAGAAAGTTACCTAAACAGATACAGCCCATTAGCTTCCTAGAAAAACTGATTAGCTGCAAAATCTTCAGATCTGGACCTGGCATCATAAGAGAAGCACCTCCAAACTTCAGGGATGTTTGGAAAGAAGCCTAGCTTTATGTAATGGGTGCCAGATTGTCCTCTCCCACCCATTTGACACCTGCGTTAATCCAAAAAGTTCAGCAGCATTACTCATGGCACTGCTTTAGTGCAAGTGGGAGGCCCCCCCAGGTCCAAGACATATATCACAGCTGGTAGAAAAAGGTAAAAAAAATCATTGGCAATTAACTACAGTATTTGATTGCAGGAACTCAAAACCTGTCAAATAAATTAATGAATGGGTAATGTCTGGCTTATAAAACTAGACGAATGGTGTGAACAATTCTTCGCTGACTCAGCTGAGAGATTGGTACTGATGAAGTTCGCAGAAGAGATCGTTTGATTACTATTACTTGGACAGTTACAGTATTAATTACAACAGATACTCGCAGCCTATGGTGGGCACTGAAGTACATCAAACAATGGCATGTCTAAAACAGCTCCCCCACTTCTGGCTGTGCCCGAGTGCCTCATAGTCTTCAGTGTTCTTATTCTCATAACATCCCTATAGGGACTTGTTGTTATTTCCATTTTACAGATGTGGAAGTGAGGCACAGAGTCTTGGTGATTTGACCAAGGTCACACAGAGAGTCTGTGGCAGAACAGGAATTTGATCGTACATTATCTCGGACCCAGGTGGGGTCCTATCCCCCACGGGGCCAGGGCAGAGAGGGTATAGGCAACGTAGCACTGAAACATACAGGGGTCAGAGAGGATGACTTAACTGGTCCTCTCTGGGCCTCAAACCCATGGGTCAGACTCTCAGCTGGTATAAATCAGAGATCGCTCCACTGACTTCAACAGAGCCAAGCCAATTTAATCATGCAAAAGGTTGGTCATCTCTATGATTTAAAGTGGGGGTGGCATTTCCTGTACAAACTGCAGAACTATTAACACCACACACTGTTCTCTGTAGAGGCAGATAGGGTTCTGACATCAGTAGATCCATCTGATAGGTAGAAGCAGTGTCTCAGCAACCTATTTTTAAGGAGCTAACTGTCCTCTAGGTGGGGGCAGAAGGAACAAGAAAGGAGAGATTATAAACTGGTGAGGAGTGGACTTTCACTCAAACTCCCTCTAAATCCATGAAGGGTCTTAAATTAGAAAACAGGGCAGAGAATGCAAGCTGTGGCTTTCATGACTTCATTACTCAGCTGATATATGAGACGTGTCTTGAAGGAGCAGGAAGACTGATTTAGGGCCAAAAGGAACAACTGCAGCTCAGAAGGTTTCTATTTCAGATGGTTATAATAATCCCATGGGCTCTGGCTCTCCCCTATAAGGGATCCTGTCTATCTCCCAACTATAACACTCGACAGCATGATAAATACCCCAACTAACTGATAGATATAGATATACTACTGGTTAGAATTAAATTCAGTTATTTCTCTCTCCTTTGTGTTTTAGTTGCTTATCACCATGACAGCTGAGCACCTGTCACATAAAATCAATAACCTTGTGTGGTTCATTGAGCCCCTGGCATTTCCCCACTTCTGGGTTGAGATTCCTAGCTCAGCTATAGGCTTCCTGTATCAGAACTTCTGTTCCTAAGTTGTTCTTCTGTGTAATGAGGCAATAACACTCCCTTTCTCCCACCCTGTGTTTTACTGCTTCTTACCGGGTGAGTCTACACATTTATTAATGCGCCATAGTTACTGAGCATTAAGTTTAGTACTTGGATAACCAAGTACTAAATCAATGTGCAGTGACTCGTTCGCAGTAGCACTAGGGCACAGGTTTTTAGTGACGTTTACTGTGCAGTAGCCTAATAACACTGTGCAGTAGTGTATTAGCATGGATTTTGCCCGGCACACTACTGCGCAGTGTTATTAAACTACTGCACAGTAAGTGTCTTGTGTAGATGCACCCACTATGTATTTGCATCCTGCCTGGAAAAATGGGGGCCTTAGTTTTGGTGCAGGCTACTTGGTATTACCATGGTTTAAATAAATCATTATTTTCTCGTATGCTATTATTATTATGCTATTATTTGCTCCAATGGTCTCAACTTGCAGCAAAGGAAGTTTAGGTTGGATATTAGGAAGAACTTTCTCACTAGGATGCTTGTGAAGCACTGGAACAAGTTACCTAGAGAGGTGGTGGAATCTCTCTATCTTTGGAGGTTTTTAAGGCCTGGCTTGACAAAGCCCTGGCTGGGATGATCTAATTGGGGATGGTCCTGCTTTGAGCAAGGGGTTAGACTAGATGACCCCTTGAGGTCCCTCTTCCAACCCTCATTTTCTATGATTCTATTAAGAGTACTACCTGGTGGTGTTATTTTATGGTATGGGGAAGTAGAGTCCTCGCAGAAAAAACTCTGGGTCAAGGGGAACGTCTGTGGAAGCCTGCCATAAGCCTCTTCCAGTCTAGATGATTGTCCTAAGGGATTGTGGGAATTTTGGTCAATCCCTCCATTCTGTTAGTCTATGAATCTTGCTTTTTTTTTTTAATCTGGACATAACATAAATGATTTTGAGCTAAGTGCTCCCTTTGTTCTCACATGTTCAGTTCCATGGGAGTGCGAGTTGCATTAGTGGATCATCTCAAAAGAGAACCTTTGAATTCTCAGCGCACATTTATAAAAGTGACTTTTTCAGGACCCAGTTGAGGGCAAAGACACAGTGCAGTACCAGACTGTCCTGCTCCATAGCTCCTTAAAAGTCTTTAAATGAGGCCCTACACAAATGGGCCTTCTCATGAGTCCCAGAATGAGCTCATCCAGTTGCCATTTGGCCTCCATGGCATTGCACATCAGGTGTTGTACTAGACACTTCCATACTTGTTGACAGCCCGAGGGCTGTGCCAGCCAACAGGATTCTGCAAGGCACATATCAGCAGGCCATAAAATAGGACTAGATGGCAAGCTCTACTGGGAAGGGTCTGCATATTTTTATCTGTTTCTAGCCCAAGGAGGCCTCAATTCTGATGGGATTGTGAGCACTAGGTAAAAAATAATTAAATTAGATGATGACAGTGACAAAGAACATGACAAACACTATGAACAAACCAATGGGCCAGATTGATTTTAAAAATCCCCCAACTGGACCTGGACATAACATTTGAAAATGGCCCTTAGGCCAAATGCTCAATAAAGTGCATTAATCTTATCATCATAAGCTGGCACTTCATGGTCTTATACTGCTGCCCTCATCCAGGCAACCCCTTTAGTTAAGCTAGCCTTCCCTAAGAAAGTACAGCATGACTGAACACTTAATAGATCTCAAAGGAATCATTGAGAAGTGAGAGCCTTATTCAGTTTCCATTAAAGTCAATGACAAAACTTCTATTGTTAATAATAGTAGCCAAAGCACTGTAATCATCTAATGTGTTCATAATATTGAGGAAGGATTATTGTATTCCTGATTTTATCTGGGTAGTTGCTTTGTTAATTAAAACAGTGACTAAATGAACCCACGCTTACAACAAAATAGAAAGAGAGAGAGAGAGAGAGAGAGAGAAAGCAAACAATAAACAGCAATAATTTCTGCAGCTAATCTAAGGCCTAATCTGAGGCTCTGAAGTCAATGGAAAGGCTCCAACTGGCTTTGGATCAGGCTACTGATGAAGACAACATTATCACAGATTTCACAAAACAAACAAATCTAAACATGCAAGCTGTTAGATGCTTGAGACAGGAACTAGCTTTTATTTTATGTTCGAAGAGTGCCCAGTAAAATGGGGCTTGATCTTTGCCTGAGCTTTGTGCACATGAAAAATTAATTAGTAATAATACCCATTATTTGGAAAGAAAACATATAGAAATAAAACATGTCCAACTTGCAGTCTGCCTTCTGAAACCCAATTATATCAAAGCAAGAGGTCAGGTAAGACCTTTATTTCAAGAATCTAAATTCCAAATTGTTTCTTAACTGGTTCTGTTTTATTTTCTTAGGCCCCGATATCTCTTTTCTAAGGAAACTGAGCTCTAAGATATCTGTACTTCCTTCACCATTCAGCCAGCAGAAGAATTAAGCGAGTATATTTATTTTATACTGTATATGAATGATGCGCCAGATACGGTCCTGGGTTCAATGAAAAAGGTCAGTATTCCATCCCTAATCAGGTTAAAGTGGACCAAGTAGACCATGATTCTGCCTAGTAAATTGTCTGCTTGTTTGCGTCTTTTGCTCTGAACTATATGTTCCATTTGGTCCACATCAGTTCTGTTCTTGGCTTAAGAAGCAGAGTCACCATTTCCAAGGGAGCGTTTTAACAGCTGAGAATGCACCCAACTGCCAGATGATCGATGGAATTCACTCCCTTCCACCTCGGAGGCCATCTATGAAAATAACCCCACCATCAATCATTCTCTCTTCTTAGCAAGATGTGGCCTGCCATACAAGGGATGCAAGGTAGTAAGATTATTAGAGAACAGGGGAGAAAGAAAATGGACATGCATCAAAGATTAGCCCTGGCAGGAATAGCTGTCAGGCAAGATGGCTGGGTACAATCTATCAAGCTGCAGCTACCCACAGAGCCCTGGCAGGAGCCCCTGTACATCTGACACATCTAATAAGGTTTCAGATGCATTTCCTACAAACTTCCCCTTCTCTCCCACCTACCAGTGGAATTCTTCCTCTCCAAATTATTCACTAGTTTGGAAGATAAAGTTATTCTATATCTGGTGCCAGAAACCAACAACTGAAGTGAAAACCCCATCCTATCCAAACCTCACACAGTTATTATTATTTACCATTTGTACTGCAGAAGCACCTAGGAGCCACCGCCCTGAGCCAGGATCCCATGGTGCTAGGTGCTGTACAAATACAGAGCAAAAATGATGGCTCCTGCCCTCTAGGAGCCTATAATCTAAACAACCATAATCCTGGCTATTTGCATTCCCGGGGCATCCAGTCCACTTGATTCCCAGGCAGGATTTGCTAGGAAGAAGAATTAAAAGAAAGAGAAATCAAAATCTCAGTCCCCCCTTTCCTGGCAAACCATCCCTTTTAATCACTCATCATATGGATATCTACCCACCCCAAAATGCTTGTAAATCCTTTGTAATCACCAACGGTGCTTTGATTGTACTAGGGTGTATTTTTGCCCTGGGATTCAACACTGCTGGACTGGGGCAAAAAGTGACATGTACCAGCAAAGCCTATCCTCTTCTGACCCCAAGAGCTGGGCATGATGCAGCTGTGTTCAGCTGTGACTGCCTTGCCATTGGCCTCAATTACAGCCCAGTGCATGAAGTATGTGCTCAGTGTCCTGCCCTCTGACACCCTCCCTCCCCACAGCTTTCAGAGGTAATTAAAGTCCTGCTGCTTAAGGAGAAACACACACCAAAGAGCCATCTGTGTAATAACAGTCCACATGGCCCTCAGAAGGAGGGAGGAGGTGTGGGGGAGTCTGGAGGAATTCATGGTCATCAAGCAGCTTCACTCATCAAGCAAGAACATTGAGAAAACACATCTTAGGCTATGCCTGAGCTCACAGGTTTTTTGTTTTGTTTTGGGGGTTTTTTGTTTTGTTTTTGTTTTTTTACAGATTTCCTTTATCAAGGGCTATTTCACATGCTTTCTTCGTGTACTACCATCCGCAAGATGGCATCTGCTACCGGCAGTTAGATGGCCACTATGCTTGGACACTGGAAACTTAGCTCGCACTCTACAGCATCTAAAATGGCCTCAAGGTTTCTTTTGAACTTACCCAAATAGCCACGGGACCCTTTAAGTGATTACCTGAATAACTTAACCCTGGCCAGGTCGGAGCATCTTTGCCGGAATTCTCTTACAGGCGAGCACGGAAAGCAGAGAGCACACAAAAGAAAACATTTTTTTTTCTGCACCACCCTTCCCTTACCCCCAGCAGTCTATTTCTGGACTATCTTGACTTCAAAGCATCCTTAGCAACAGATAGCAATACACACCCAGCAGTCAGATCTCAAAGAGATACCTGCTATATTTCATGAGCTCACAACATCTTGGCATAACAGAATAATCTTAGTTCTCTCTCTCTTTCTCTCTTACACACACACACTTACTTTCTCTCTTTCTCTTTGTTTTTAAGAAGGGAGGGGTCTTCTTGATTCGCTCACATCATCTTTCCTTCCATCCCTTCCCGGTTCTCCTCTAAAACCTAATACTTAGCTTATCCAAGCTGCTAGCCTATTCGTCCTTTTTCCAGCTCCTCCTCTTGCCCTTCCCTCTTGGAAATGGCCAAGACACAGGATTTCTTCCCAATTTACGCCTTTCCCCACAGTCTAGACTGTCTGCCACCTCATCAGGCAGGGTACAAAACTGGTGGCAGTGCTTTAAACATTCAGCTCATTCAGGCTATACAGAGGGATTTGGTCACATTTTGTACTGTATAATTTATCATTCCTGGGAACCTCAAGGTCATGGAAGATGTCACGTCATACAGTTCTCATTCACAAGGCCTTGGCTTTGGTGGGGATTTTTCCATGGTCCATATGAATCCCCATTATATCCCAGACCATCCAGAGCTTCATGGACATTCCCAGGCCTGAAACAATGTCAACAAATCCACCTCCGAGTAGGATGGAGAAATAATACAACTGTTTCCCTCCGCGGGGCCTTCACCTGAGTGCAAGAGTCCTGAGGTTCAATCTGAGCCATGTGCTAGGGTCATTCCATGCCCTGTGCCCCCCATTTAGACTGAGTCCCCAGATTTGCTGCCCTTTTCCATTCATTCACAGAAATAGCGCTTGCCTGACATCCTTCTTACCTGAGAGGAGGCAGCCAAGAGAAGTGCCGAGCCCCCTGGTGAATGGGACAGGCTGCAGGATCTGCAGACTTCTCAAGGTGATTAAGTCCTCATGTTATAGTGACATTTGATCTTCTGGAGAAGCTGATTGGCCATTAGGCCTGCAATGTCAGGAGGAGAAGGAGCAAGGCGGGGGAGGAAGGAGAAGGGGTGGGGGGGAAAAGGGCATACCAAGTATAGGAACAGCTGGAAGGACTGCATAGATTATGCTAAAATGGGAGGGACATGTTTGGAGAAAAAAAACGAAGGCTTAAGTTTCTATATTTATAACCCCACCAGGCAAGCAAAATTTAAAGAGGAGTATCCAAGGAAAGAGCTACAGGCTTTTATACAAGCATGGAAGCATGGTTATCATATAAATGCGGTGCTCTTTGGCACACAGTATTTAATCATAGTCACCAATGGCCCATCATTTTTATTGTTTAAATGGTTATTCTTACCGCAATAGCCATTACTCTCTGGGCTAGTCTGAGAGACCCTCCATTGCCCTTCTAAAGATTTCAGTGGCTTTGTCTCTTGGGTGCAGTTGTGATTTATGAAGGTAATGCAGCTGCTAGAACCCTTTAGGCTTAGGACTCCTCTCATTTCTACCTGCAAGAACTCTTTTGAAGTTAACGGGAGTCACAACAGTGTGTGTATAACACATCAAAACATGGTGAATGCATACATGCACACCACTGACATGTGAAAGAAATGGCTTCTGGGTTCTACCAGCTGCTAGGGCCACATCAGGAGTCAGGGTAAAATAATCAGGGGAATAGCAGGACCTGGTGGTAAAAGAACCAGCACAGAGAAATGTGTACAAGATTTGGTCTACTATTAGAGCAGTCCCTGCAGTTGCTTCACTTTGCCAGTAGAGGTTTACAGTGCCTAACACAACTGTTTTCATGCCATCAGGCTTTACTTCCCCCATCCCCTCCCTCCCATCCAACTCCCCTTGGCAGGGATCCCCTGCAGCATAGTGCATGCCCTCCAGTGGGTCTGATGGCTTTACCAGCTTCTTTTGCTACAAGCCTGTAAGAACAGAGAAAGCTGGTAGGTCAGGAGCCGTGGGGCAGCTTTTATTTTTGGCGTGCATCTCAGATCAATTCCTTCCCCTCCTCCCTTCCATTTGTAGGGAGGGAAGAGTCCAAACTAAAGGATGCACAGGCATGTTTCTAAGCACACGGCACTGGGAGCAACAAGCTGCAGCCTGTAACCATCGCTCGGTGCTCACCAGGTAACGTACAAAAGCAAGCATCTCCTTTCAAGCTTTTCATTCTTTGGCTGTCATTTTTTTTATTTCCCCTCCTCCAAAAATATATTAAAACAAGGATTTTGTTAATTTGCTGGAGGGAAGGGAGATATTGCTACAAAGTGCAAAGGATTCACCTGTGGCCCTCTGTGTTATTATCATATATTCATTCACAGCGGGGAAAGACAGAAGAAACGTAACTACTGCATCAACTGAGTTGGGAAAACCTATGCAAATAGGGAAAGGAGAAGTCCATGATGCACAAAGTATGAGACTATGTAGTGCTGGGGTTTTATTCCCTCTCTCAGCCACTGAAAGCACTAATGCAATGAACGCATTTTTACGTTGCATTTTCAACCTCATTAAGCATTTTTTGCTGATTTAGCAAGATCATTTTCACTATGCGTTCTAATAGCTGGCATTTCTCCAAGAAATACTGTATCTTATCAGCTGGAAAAAGGAGCTTGGATATAATGGAAGGGAATATAGAGCTTTCTTGTCCTTTTTATGTTAACAGTGTAACCTGCTTGGCAATGTATAAAGGAATGCATTTCCTAGTCTTGTTTCACTAACTGTCTGACTGTTATATCCCCTCTTTACTGCTGACATTGCATCTCAAGCTGTTCTTCAGGAAAGCAGTGCACTAGCAAAGCCATGCACAGGACTAACTGTATAGTGCCTGCCCTCCCTCTGTCTTCTCTAGTTTGTCAAACTAGTACCTTACTTGGAGGTAGAAGGGGGAGAGGGCGGAGGGGGGGGGAACAAAGTGCGAGAGACAAAAACTGGTGTTACGATGGAGCAGATCTTAATCTTATGTAAATCAAAGCAACTCCACAATTCTGCCAATTGCAGAACTGACCCATTCATCTTAAGCCATTTGTTGAAAACAAACCATGCAAAATTAATAAGCTTGTGTGTGCCTCATACTTTCTATGTGCCACTTGCAAGGAAGCAAGTGCCTTTCAGCTCACTTGAATCATAACTTGACTGCCATGCAGAAGGAGATCTTTAAGTGTATGATGTCAATTTAGATCACTAAATGGATAGCAAAAACTGAGTTTCTCTCTGCATTGTATTTTGAATCACCTCTCTGCTTCAGGCATCAGATTTCAGTGCCATACTTTCTCCTGCACATTTGTGCTATCTACTCCCTACGGCTTTGAAGATAACTCTCAGTAGCTGAAAACAAGGATCTATGCAGCCTACTTATTCTAATCAACCTGGTTCAAACAACAGCCTTCCACTGATTGTATCCAAACACATTAACTCTGGGCCTGTCCATAAACTGAATAAATAACGCAGCTTCTCCATACACGATCTAGGTGGGTTTTGCATCATCTAGATGCCTGTTGCACTCATTCTTTCTCTGCTTCATACATGGCTCTTTGCTCCATCAGTCATTTTCCTTCTTGACAGATCTGCTCTTTCAGTCATCTTCCTTCTTGGAGCATTGATGATATATTACACCCATCATCACCCAGCTTCATGAATCCCCTCTTTGGGTATCTAAGGTGTTCATCTCATGCTACTTTCACAGCATCTCCAAACCAAGCACTAGCTTTCCACTCTTACCATACTATGCCTGTTTTTGCATACAGTCGATTGTGTCCAGGCATTGTCTCTCTGAAGGATAGGTTATCTAATTCATGTGTTCCACATTTGCTGCACAATCATTTGGTCTTTGGTTCAGGTCTCATCTGTACCTTGCATATCTTGCTGTTCTTCCCTTTGTAGATCAGCTCTGGTTTATGGGCTAGTTCTGGTTCATAATCCTACTATTTTATGTTGAATATTTGCTTAATGCTTCACCCATCTGGTTCATATTTTGTGTGTGTACTACGTGCCTGTTTCTCATTTCATGTCTTGATTCCACACATCTGGTTCATACATCACCTGTAGTTTTTCTCCCATTGAACATCTCTGTCTTTTGCATATCATACAAATTCTGTTACCTACCCATTTCCTCCTTGTTTCCACTGTGTCTCCATCTCTAGCATCCTCCTTGAACTGCCTACAGTACATCTTACCCCTTATGCCACTGAGGAAGCACAGAGGACAAGCTGTTGACAGCAAACTCTCTCCTGTTCTCTAGTGAAAGAATTCACCAAGTAATGGAAGAGGAGGATTCATGTTTAATCTTATGATAGGACCTGGCTCTTAGGCTGAGAGCAAAAGGACTTGGTTAAATGATGTTATGGCAAGTATACCTGTGGTAAGTATGGCTTGGTCTGGTCTTCCATCCTATAAGTATCAGACACAGCTGTGTGTACGTCTGATTCGTAGACAACTTAGACAAAAAACATTATCCTGCATTTTCCAATTTTAGAGAGAGTTTATTACATCTTTATATAGCAGCCTGTTGCCAGGGTAGGATGCCCACTACCGATGTTCAACATTTAATGGGAGCCAGTGCTTGGTATAGACAGACCTGGGCAAAATATCCATTCCATTAACATATACAAAACATTGTCTATACTTCCTTGTAATTGGGAGTGCTACCAAGGATAGATGCTTTGGAATACCCTTAGGGAAATATATGGCATAGCATGCTTGCTTGTGAAAGAGAAGGAATCAAACCTCATGCATCTCCTCTTGGTTGACCACTGAAACTAATCATTCAGCTCACAGAAGAAATCCAGTGGTTTAGAACTTTATTCCTAGTGCTGCACATTCATATTTCTCTATGTAGTTTTACAAACTGCAACAACACACCTTTGGTTTGACAATGACATTATTACATCCAGGATTATTTTGAGTAAAAAACAATCAGCATTCAGTGTTTCCATGGACCAAAGGAGCTAGAAGACTGAATCACACTTCACCAGTCACTCTCATCCTCTGTATTAATACTACAGAAGTATAATTGAAAAAGAAATCTATTTACAATCCTGGAGTCTTGAAATGTTCCCTGTTTTACAAGTTCAGGTCCATAATGCAGTTCTGGGAAAAAAATGGCTGGAAAATAAGTACATTTTTAATGATCTGGGATTCTAAAAGGAAAGAATTAACTCATGATATAAAAATTAATGTATAATCTCTTCCTGTTTCCTTTGTACAACAGTGTATTCATATATAAAGCTATATATGCAAATCAGGGATTTTCTGATAAAACGCTCTTTCTTCAGAAAATGTCAGTTCACCAAGAGTGAAAATGTTTACAAACCTTCTAATCCAGTTTTGGTTCTGGGGGGCTTTTTTTTAAACATTTAGGAGTTGCTCAAATGTGCCATTTTAACATTTTCAAAGCAAAAGTTTCATTTCTTGTTTTAATTATTTTGAATTTTTAGTTAACTAACCCTACAAGTTAAAATGAAAGGGTCAAAACTGAAGTGGAAATTATCAAATAAAAATATTTTATTACTTTAATCAGAAATTCCTATTTACTATAATTGGTTGGTTAGCATGTTTTGAGATCAACTTATGATCAAGCTTTGGGACTAAAAAAGGTTTGGAATCTTGAACAATCGTCTGGAATGGGAAAACCATTTCTCAACTATCTTTTACTTTTCTTCTAATACCAACCCTAGAAGGGCAACAGACATAAATAGCATTGCCTCTCATAAAATCATTGGGTGACAAAGAACCCGCAAGGGTCATCTAGTCCAACCCCCAAAATTGTTCCTTCATGCCACAATCAAACCAGCAACCTGAGCATTGCCACAAAGACTGAGTGTACAGCCTACTTTACCAGCTGAGCTGTAAAAGGATGACAGCATTTTACATTTTAGATATTCCTGTTACATACTAAAATAATGGCTCATCCATCTCCCCTTCCTGATTTGATAGCCTGTTGTAGACTGGCACCATAACACCTAGATACACTCAATAGATCTACTACTCTTCCTTTTGGACATTAGAGCAAATCTATACATTCTTGACATACAGTGCAATGCCCCTGTAACAGGGAACCCTGTCCTGTTACTGAGACAGTGAGAAAGTGAGGATTGAACATTTAAGTTTCTGACACATTGGAAGAGGCAGGCTGTGAAGACATAAGCCCTGTACCAGAGGCAGAGGGGTCAGGCTGATCTGCACAGAGCTAGAGGCAGGAGCTCCTTGCTGGGAGCTGAGGGAAGTAGTGCTAGGAGCTGGAGCCTAGCCCAGGCTATATAAGCCAAAGGAACTTCTTATACAAAGCTAAGAAGCAGTACCAGTACTAAGGGAACTGTGATTAGGCCCGGGAAGGCCACAGCAGGTAGAAAACAGTGGGACTGAGTGAAAGTCTACAGAAGGCTTGGCAAGACTCATCCCCAGCTGTAATTAGTTGTGTCTAGGCTTTGCTCATTGCATTTGGAACTGGAGGCTTATAGGTTGTGGCTGAAGGGGCAGAAGGAGACACTGAGGTTGCCAGGAAGCAAGGTGCTGTACTTCATGGAGGACCCTCAAAGTCTGAGACAGAATGAGAGGCCTGAACATAGGGGCGGTGATTAGGTAACAAAGACAAGGCAGACAAGTACCTGAATCAACCAGAGAAAAGAATAAATGGGATTAGAGCAGCCACCAGGAGGTGCCACCCCTGCCTTTAGACAGCAAATCCTGCAACAGCCCCCTGCATGTTTCTGAAAAAAAGTATGCCCATCAGTGTTGATATTCCAATAGTGAGAGCTATCCCTTCAAGTTTTTTGCAATTCCATTTAAGTCATTATTTTCTTTACAAACTAGGACTCTCTGTTCATCTTGATTTTTTCCTCAGACTCCTTACACTAATACAGAGGCATTTCATCTTGCATCTTTTCTACCAGTCTTATCATGGTTTCTAAGCTTTTCTCCAGGTAGATCTCTTGTCCCAGTCCTCATCCTATGATCCCAGTCATGTACTGACCAACAGGTTTCTCCTACCATCTCCCAGGGGCCCTTCTTAAAAACCGTCATCTAGAATGCTCCTTTCAGTCTTCATCCCAGTGGCGACACATAGCAGGTGTACAAGGATGTATGTGCATCCCCTGAGAGTGCTGGTGCACCCCCTGACAGGCAGCGCTCCCCACTTAGGCAATGGGGACAGGCAGGAGCACCAGTGCCCCCCCTGTGAGCGCTGGCCAGGGAGTGGGGGCGCCAGGAGAAGCACCGCTGGCACTTCTGGAAGTGCTGCGGCCACTTCTACGAGCGCAGCTTGCACTTCCTTGCTGGCGCAATTGGCCACAGAGGGACCCCTGACTCAGGTGGCACCAGTCACCCATGCTTCATCCTATCCATCCCATCTCCACCCCATCCCTGCAATATTGGTGACAGGGGGTTATGATCAATAGTGTTTAAACAAGATGCCCCACATGTACTGCTAACATCTCTTTGTCAATATATGAGAAATGTTGCCAGTAGAAGAGCAGATGCTAAAATGAGGACCATATGATAACCCAGAGAGAGGGACAGGACAAATTGCACATAATTATTCCAGTTATTTCCTATTACTGGAAGAGATCCACTGATCTGTTTTGTGCAGTAGGTCAGACTAGATGAGCATAATGGCCCCTTCTGGCCTCAAATTTATTTATCTAATCTAAGTGCCAGAAGACTCCTGAATTTTTAACAGCAATCACTGTACTCAGACCCACTCTTGACAGTCTGCTCACAAACAGCTGTGTGTAGTCGGTTTATCTCCCATTAGCTCCTGTAGTACTTTCACCTGGTACAATGGGCTTAGAATCATTGATCTACTTTTCATCCCACTGTTGGGGATGGGCTGTCCCAGAAGCCCCCCTACACTGGGAACCCTTCTCCTCTGCCTCAGACACCGAGAGGGACCAATTCTTTAAGGGGGAACTAACAGGCCTGTTGCATCAGATATGGTTCTGCAGTACTTGCCACTTACAGGCTGCGTTTACACAAGACACTGACTGCGCAGTTGTTACTGTGCAGTCATTTAGTACTTGCATACCCAAGTACTAAATGACCATACAGTAACCAGAGCTACTGTATAGTAGCATCCCCACATGACTTCCTGCTGATGCTGACTGTGCAGTAGCTCATTACCATTGTGCAGTAACTCGTTACTACTGTGCAGCAGCGTCACATCATGGTTTGTGCCTTGCAACACTACTACACAGCAGTAACAAGCTACTGTGCAGTTGTAGTGAGCTACTGTGCAGTAAGCATCTCATGTAAATGCAGCCACACTGAAAGAGCAGTGAGGGGCAGCTTCATCATGCCAAATATCTGCCTCTAACTAGTGTGGTTCCCCAGAGGCACAACAAGCAATTTCTGTATAGTAGCAGTGGCCAGGCCAGCAGTGGAGGCAGCAGCTTCCATTCTGGTGCCCACTCTAAACTAGTGCTTTGGCTCATGCCCAGCTTACCTACCCTTCGTTATGCTGCCATAGCTACCATATTCATCCTAATTTGATTTGTCTACTTGCTTTCAATTTAAACTCCTTAAGACCATTTAGGACAGATTCATTGTATACTGAGGAAGCGAGTGACCATATAAAGGCAGGTAGAAAGATCCAAAAAGGGCCCTTTAAATTTATTGGATGCTTTCATTTTCTGTATCCAGTAGAAAAGCCTTTAGGTTTTGTCAAAAGACTCAAGTACAAGAGATGCAGAAGGGTTTCAGGGTACAAAAATTCCATGTTCATGCTCACATGTAAAGACTAGCCATTCAACCCGGGTGCTCTGTTACTGTTGAGGTCATCAAGCAAAGCTCTGGGTTCTACTGCCCAAGTCTTAGAGGGTGGGCAGGAGTTTGCCAGTTTGTTGGCGTCTCATCCCAGCCTCAGTGGTTCAGGTTTGAAGCAGGACCAATCTGTCAGAACAAGTGTGATAAAGAAGACAAAAGGAAGGGGCTGAAGTTGACAAGAGTCAGCTGCTAATAAACAGATTACATGTTCTTACATGCATCCCAACAGCATCTCTCTATTCTTTGTGCATCTGTTGAACCTTGGGGCAAGGGATGCAATTACAGTCTTGATGGAATTGTGCTTCCATGTTTCTCCTCCAGCTGTTACTACGTGGTCTTCTAGCAATCTTTATCTGAGGCTAAGCCCTTCTCAGGTAAATATTATTAAAAAAGGTAAATCAGATGGATCATAAAACTTTCCCTGATTTGCTATAGAGCTGGGAAGACAAAAGGTTGTGGAGACCTCATCTCAACTATCAAGAGATAACTCTTTTCTATACATTTCACTTCTAAAGATTTGGGTTATAAGCAGGTAACAAATTTCAAGCTAGTATGACTATTCAGAACCAGGTTTCCTATTGTCCTGAAGCTTCTTTGTCCTGCTCTGCTGGTGACACAAAGCAGCTAGAGACAAGATGAGAATTCCCTCAGTCTGACTGTTTGTAGTAAAGCAGCTGGCAGACTTAAGCTCCTACAGTTGTCTTCCTCACCCTCATTTATGGTGCATGAACAGACCATGTTATGCTCTGGCAATCCCCAACTGCTATACAGTCCCATAGGGACAATAGTCAGTCATCATATGGACCTGAATAAATAAGGGGAGCAGATGGAAAATGGGGCTGCTAGAAGAACATGAAGTCTTTAACTTACAGAAGTAGGTCAAAAGAAGCCAGTAGTGTTACCAAAATGAATCACCACTCTTCATGCAATTCCTAGTGAATTTGTTTCACACAAAAAACTACCACTGTAATTTCTACCCCAGCTGTGCAACTCGAAGAGGTCAAAGGTTGAATAAACATGTAAAATGAAATATTGCATGGCTCCTACAATAGTTCCCCATATGTCAGATTTGAGGTACCTTGGATTATTTATAAATGTGCTTTACTGTGCAGTAGACTAACCTATTGCAAAATAAAGCATCACCATCTACACATGCATAGCAATTGGGCCAGTGGGGATTTATTTACGGTGCCATCAGACACAGGTACTATCTGATGGTGGAGTAAGTTACTGCACTTAAATGTATATGTAGACAGTGATGTCAGGATTAGTTTACTCCAGCTCAAAATGCACTGGAGTTTATTCAGTTGCATTAATTGCACATGTAGACATGCCCTCTTAGTGCACAAGAGTGCAACAAAACTGGGATTGTTGCAATAATCCTGGCTAAAAGAAGAGGACTGCAATCTTCAGTTTTCATCCTAGCATGTTTCATGAACACTAAAACCCCACTTCAAAACCAAGCAGGAGACTTTGACTATGTTCAGTATTTTGGAGATTACAGAAAAAAAAAAAAGATCACTTGCATTTTTTCTCTGTTAATCTGTTTTGCCTACCATCTGTATTGATAATTGTGTAATGGCATTGCTAGTCAGTGCATATGAAGTAAAAACACAGCACTTTCCAAGAAGCTATGACCTGGATATTGAGGAACAGAGAAAGAGTGGTGTGGAGAAGCCACAATTAAGGCCGAGCACAAACCCAGGTGGAAGGCATTTTAGAAACTGTGGAACTCAGAAAACAGGTCTTGGGATGAGAACAGGAAATAAAAAGGAAGCCACTGGTGACCAGTGGATGGCATGCATAGTAAATGTGGAGAAAAGATTAACCAAACAAACTTTTGACGACTCACCCGGTCTGTACAGGCCCAAGAGAGATGTTGTTCATTAGCCTCGTCATGCAGCGTTTACCCAAAAAGGGCCCTTGTTGGTGATGTTGCTAGCCTCCTGGTGACCTTAGGGTTGAGCTCAAGTAGATGAAAAGACATACTTCTGTATTTTATTTTATTAGAAGCTCCTGGCATTACACCAGTATGTGTCACTCTTTCAATGACCAACTCTTGCTTCAACACTTTCCATTGTCACATTGGCCAGGACCCATTGCTTTCTTTCAATGGTCATTTCCATTGTCTGGAGCTTTCCTGACACATATCCAATGCCCTGCTCTCCAGGTGATGCTAGGGGCCTCACTCCTAGACTTTGAGTTAAACAGGAGATCAATGCTAGAGCATTCACAGACTCCATGACAGACTCCTGTACCACAGATCCCAGACTCGCCTTTCTTCACTAAAGAACATCAGTCAAACTCAACCTTCCAGTTCTCTGAGGTCATACACATTTATCAATGGGCTAGTGCCAAAATCCAAAACTGTGTCTGCCAGTGCAGGGTACCCAAAGTACAGATTCAGATTTGCAGGTAAAGATCATTCTACACTGTTAATTTAGAAGAAGAGCAACTCTTAAAAGCTCAGCTTTAAGAAAATGCCCAAATTGGCTTCCCCACCAACAGTAACTGTTCTAGAATACTCACCCTGGCACCATGTCACCATCACCTGACTTTCATCTCTGCAACAGTTTAGATGCCAAATCCAGGAACATGCAACGGTGTTACTTGATAGCACCTCTTCATGCTAATTATAACCAGTGGAACTTTCCATGTATCCAAGGGGATGCTTTTTTTTTTTTTTTTTTTTTTTTTTTTTTTTTTTTTTTTTTTTAGAGGCACTGATCTCCTGGATTCATTTACTACTGTAAATACTCTTCCCATACAGTGTGTTAGTAACTTACCTGCAAGTCACCAGAAGCTATGGAAGTCTAAAGGAACCAGATATAAAACTGAGGCCAATGTTACATTAGATGCAGCCAGGTGGCAATTAGAAACAGACAAGATCAGCAACAATGATAAATGACAGTTCATTCAATTACTTTTTATTTTCAGTCATTACAGCAGCCTCATGCTTGAAGCCTCATCTCTTCCACTATGTAGCTTCTGGATTCAACATAGTGAAATGTACCATATTAAAAATTGGTGGCAATTACTCCAGATCTTGGAAACCTGGAGAGAGTTCAAAGAGCGATGAGACCAATACACAGACTGGAAAATGCACCTTACAGTGAGAGACAGGCGATACTGATAAGAATGTTAAGCAATTTATCCACAGCCTAGGAGGGCTAATTTGTCACAAAGATCCCATGAGTCAAAGTTGAACCTGAAAGTTAAAGCAAGTTCACACTGGAAATAAAAATCCACAGTTTAATAATGAAGGCTAATACCCATTGGCTACAGTAAATTCTCCATTACTCAGAACTTGGAGTCAAGATTGGATGTCTTTCAAAAATATATGCTGTAGTTCAGAGATATCCAAGTGGCATTCCATGGGCTGCACGTGGCCCCTGAGGGATCAAACTGCAGCCCCTGGGGCCTATGATCTGGGTGCTGCCACCCCCTTTGCTTTTTGCTACTGCTGCTGGAGTCTCCAGGCACGCCCCCTTTCCTCCAGCTTTCACTGCCTGTGTTTCCATAGCCCTAGGATTGGGAGCACAGCCTCTAGGGCTGAGGGAGCCTGGCCAGGTGCTTGGGAGGGATCTGGGGACCTGATGCAGTACAGCAGAAGTTGCCTGCTGCATGGCAAAGGGAATGCTTCCATGGCATGGCAAGTCTGTGTGGGTGGGGTCCTGTGTGGTGCAGCAGAGGGACCCGTACAATTCATCCCCAGCCACTCAGAAGGTGCACAGCCCTGCTGTAGTTTAAGTTACAAAATTATTGGGTTTGGCACTGAAATAATGGGGTGAAATTTTATGTGCCTTTTATGCTGGTGGTCAACTGAACATGTCTGCAGAAAAGGCACATAAGAGGGGGACATGATAGCAGTCTTCAAATACTTGAAGGGATGCTCTGAAGAAGGGATAAAGCACCTTTTGTTTCTTGCTGCAGCGAGAACACACACCAGTGGCTCAAAGTTGCAGCAAAATAGGTTTAGATTGGATATCCAGAAAAACTTCTTCACTGTCAGAATACTGAGGCAGTGGAATAGACCATCTAGGGAAGCCGTGGACTCTCCATCACTGGAGATGTTCAGGAAGAGGTTGGACAACCACTGGGCAGGGATGATCTAGGAGTAGCTATGCCTATGTTCTAGTAAGGATATTTCCCATGCTTCTGGGCTTTGCTGCTTACCCCTGCCCTTCTACATGTCTCAGGGTGTTTTTAAGCTTTCCTTGGAGGCACTGGGTATTGGCTACAGCCAAGGGGACTTTGACTGGGGCATGCCAGTACTCCTCATAGGATCAAAGCTGGGGGTTCCTGGCTAGAGGATCTTGGCCCTCCACTCAGGGCCAGACTGACCACCATACATGGAATCAGGATGGAATTTCACCCCATGGTCAGATTGGCATGGGATGCAGAGGGTTTTACTTTCCTCTGTAGCAAAGGGCACAGCCCTCTACCTAGGATCTCTTGAGTGTAGAATCATAGAAAGTTAGGGTTGGAAGGAACCTCAGGAGGTCATCTAGTCCAAACCCCTGTTCAAAGCAGGATCATCCCCAACTAGATCATCCTAGCCGAGGTTTTGTCTAGCCTGGTCTTAAAATCTTCCAAGGATGGAGATTCAACCTCCTCGTGAGCAAGTTCAACAACCTCTCTGAGTAACCTGTTCCAGTGCTTTACTACCCTCCTCATGAGCTAGTTTTTCCTGATATCCAACCTAAGTTTCCCCATCTGTAGCTTGGGACCATCATTCCTTGTTCTGTCATCTGCCACCACTGAGAACAGTCCAGCTCCATCCTCTTTGGAACCACCTTCAGGTAGTTGAAGGCTGCTATTAAATCTCCTCTCAGTCTTCTCTTCTCCAAGCTAAATAAGCCCAGTTCCCTCAGCCTCTCCTCACAAGTCATGTTCTCCAGCCCCCTCACCATTTTCATTACCCTCCACTGGCTTCTCTCCAATTTGTCTACATCCTTTCTGTAGTGGGTGGCCCAAAACTGGATACAATACTCCAGCTGTGGCCTCACCAGTGCAGAATAAAGGGAAATAATCACTTCCCTCAATCTGCTGGCAACACTTCTACTAGTGCAGCCCAGTATACTGTTAGCCTTTTCTCACAACAAGGACACACTGTAGACTTACATTCAGCTTACTGTTCACTGCAACTCTGAGGCCCTTTTTGGCAGAGCTGCTTCTTAGCCAGTCAGTTCCAAGCCTGTACTGGTGCATGGGATTCTTCCATCCTAAGTGCAGGACTTTGCACTTACCCTTAGAGCTTTCTTTTGGTCCAAGCCTCCAGTTTGTCAAGGTCTCCCAGAATCCTAGCCCTACCCTCCAGCATATCTACTACTGCCCCTGGCTTGGTGTTATCCACAAACTTGCTGAGGGTGCACTCTATGCCATCTTCCAGGTTGTTGATGAAGATATTGAACAATATCAGCCCCAGGACTGACCCCTGGGGCACTCTTCTTGATACTAGCTGCCAACTAGACATTGAGCCATTCGTTACTACCCTCTGAGCCTGATGAACCATCCAGTTTTATATCTAGTTTTCTAATATATTGACAATATTTAATAGAAGCAGCATGGTGGCTGCTGTGGTTCCCTGCCTTTACCTGGGGCAGGTTAGTTTAGTGTTGTATCAGGATTGATGATAGTCTTATGTACAGTTTAAATTATAGAGCATATAAAGTGGCTTAGATAGGAATGATCTTACCTCAGGCAGGGGGGTAGACTAAATGACCTCTGGAGGTCTGTTCCAGTCCTTCTTACCTATGATTCTACATTAAGTTTATAATGGTTCCTGGGGTGTAGGTTGTAGCCGTGTTAGTCTAAGAACATAGGCAGACAAGGTTCTTTAGGTGAATCTGATATATTTTATTAGACCAACTTAAATAGTTGGAAAACAATTATTAAGCAAGCTTTCAGGTTCAAAAACCCTTCCTTAGCCTGACAAAGGGTTTTTGAACCCCAAAGCTTGTTTAATAATTGTTTTCCAACTATTTAAGTTGGTCTAATAAAAGATATAGGATTTACCCAAAGAACCTTGTCTGTCTATAATGGTTCCTCACGCTCTTAAAATCCATAATCCAGATCCTTTGCACAGGTCCATGCTCATCACAATATCTGTGTTGATTATAGCAATTGAGGATTTAGCCCGATTAATCTGTTAATTGGTCACCCCCAATCTGGTGTTAAAGATGAACTCTGATTTAACTCAGCAACCATTCTAGGTTCAATTTCTAAAGTGTTGGCCTCTGTAAACCAGAAACGTGGCATGCAAGGTGAAAGATCATCTCTGGAATAGTCATCAAAGGGTATTTTTACAATTCAAAACTTCATCTGTGAGTGGCAAACTTCCAGTAGTCTTGATGGAAAGGTCACATACTTATCTGGCATTTATTCAATCCTCTTTGGTCTAAAAATCAGACATGAGTCTTGTAAGGGATGCATTTATGCTTAGCCTGATCCGGTTTTCATTAAAGGTAATGGCATAACTCTGTTAGACTTCAAGGAGGTCAAATCCAGTATTTAATAGCTGCTGATTTTCTTAAAGGTCAAAAAGGCAAAAGACAGACTTCAGTAGTACTACTAGACAAAGAATTAAGAAGGGCAGTTATTTAAAAAAAAAATTGCATACAGGGAACGACCTAAAAGTTATTTAATTTTAAAAAGTTCAAGTAAAACATTGGATTATATTTTAGGGCAAGAACTGTGTTATCCATAATTGTTCTCACATCCATGTCAGATGCCGGCAGAATGATACATTTTCTTCTTCCCTTTGCTCTTTAGGTTAAATAAAAAGAAAATGAGGTGTGCTTAGATTGCAAACCCTCTGTCATTTGGGGTCTTTAAATGCAGATTACACATCATTCTAAAACATGTGATCTAGATTAACCATGCTGCTGTTATCCAGGCAATCATTACTAAACTCCATGTACGAATCAATGGGTGAAGCTGTTTAGCCATGTTATACAAGGTATCACACAATGAAGCTGTTATACAGGAAAATCAGACAAGATTGTCATAATAACCCCATTCATCTTTATGATATATGAATTTATCAGTGTCAGGACCATTAAAAAAAAAAAAAAAAAAAAAAAAAAATGTAAAAGACAGCTAGGAGGAAAAACACAAACAAACAACCAGACATTTGTTTCAATAGCATTTGTGTAGCATTCCTAGATACAATATCTACCAGGGACAGAAGTGAGATGTCAGCATGTTTGCTACAAGGACTGGCAAGCCACTTGTCAAGCACTATTTGATTATTTATAGATATTTTCCAAAAAACTTGGCATTCAGGCCTAGATTTTCAGACACTGAAAAGTCTCTATTTCTAAGGACACAAAATGGAGATAAGGATGAGATGGAATGAATCTCCTCACCCACAATTAATATCAGCTAAGAAACTGCTTCAGACTATCCACCAAGAGCCTGTTCCAGAGCCAGTGAAAGTCAATAGGAGACTATTGATTTTAAGGAACTGCAGACCAGAGTCTTAAGCCATATCTACAATGCAGGGGCAGCGTCCCCTGACTGAAAAGCTACCAATCATATATCTTACCTCCATGGGTTTCCCAGATGCATCCCCTCTCAAGTTCTTAATCACTGACATGCTACAGTTGCCACTGCGAATGACTCCCAGAGTGGCCTTAACAGTGTACTTTCCAGTTTGGAGCAGGCATGTGGGGGAAGGGTGCTTAGGCCATGCTCAATACCATTCCACCCAGCCCATTACAGTTGCCAGTATATAGACTGGACTTCAGTGACCTTACTCGTGTGCGTGCGCACATATATAATATAGGTGTAGTCAGGTGACTGACGCTCCAATTATTTTTACATCTATAAATTAAAAGGCTGGTAAAAGCCTAGGCCCGTTTTTTTAGGCAGACCAAGCACTGGGAATTGGGGGTACTCTTCAACTACTTTCATCAGACACTTTTCCTGGGACTTTAGACCCCAATGTTTATACCATCTGAGAAATCTGAAGTTAAGATTTTCTTTTTAATTTATCCCATCTCCACATGGACAGGGAGGGATCATAGAAGCACTAGACCTCTTTTGCATCAGCTTAACTTTAAAAACATCTTTTAGTTGAAAAAGTGAATAAATTATTATTTTTGTCATGGTAGCACCTACAGGAGTAGAACACTTGTGGTAGGCACAGCACAAACCAGAAGTCCTTGTCCCCCTCCCACTCCAAAATGTATACTTTAATAGACATAGTAGATGAGGACTAAAAGGGAAAATGGAGACTTGCAGAGATGCAACACCTAGCAGCAATTTCTGTTTTAATTTGAAAAGCATCTGTCCCTTTAAGTAGATTTTTTCCCCCCCACTTTGGAGTGAGGCAGGAGGGATTCAGATTCCTCCTGCTCCAACACACCATGCCAGAGTGTTCTAAAAGTAACTATGCTTGTGCTTCTGAAGGACAAGTCAAGAGCTATACAATCCAGAGGTGCGAAATATAATCTCAGGATACCTCTCAAATTCAAGGGGCTGAAAATCCAAGCTTCGGTTCAAGACTTTCTAGACATCATCAGGCCCCAGGATGGAAAGTTTCTTGGACTTCCTAAAGCTTAGTAAGGGCCAGATGAATAGGATTGCAGTCAAGGCACTGAATAAGACCTCAAAAGATCTCCATTCCTCTGTAATCAACTTCCTATATTGCTAGAGGGAAGTTCCTTCCTTACTTCCTAGTAAATCAGTGTCTTTGTGCCTCTATTCCTCACCAGCACAATGGGAATGATATTCAAGAGAAGAGCTCAAGGATAAGCCAACATCTGTGAGGTTTTCAGGTGCTAGTGAAGAGGGCTGTAAGTACCTAGAGCTCAGAGTTCAGCAACCTGCAGCCGCTGGAACCATTTGATCCAGCCTGCAGACACACAGCTTTATTGGCATTGGGCTTGGGCAGAAATCACTTTCCTCTGCCTCCAACAGAGAAGAGGCAGCTGTGGGCACTTTCCTTGTGCTGCCACTGTGAAAGAGGCAGCAACACCTAGGTGCTAGCACCCACTCTTAACCCAAACTGGGTCAGCTTGCAGCCTTAAAAGCTTTTCTGACTGCTGACCTAGTTAGATAGGGAGAAGTTGGTATTTTTATGGAACAGACAAGCAAATACCACATTGTGTCACCATTATTCAACCAGGAACAGTGGGCAATTCACAGAGCAATAGCTCTCAAATCATAATCTAGCCCTAAAGCAGTAGAGACATGAAAGCTGAAATGAGCTTGCATAGGGCAGCAACTTCCACCTTCCCATATTCTACAGCAGGCCCCTACCGCCACTAGTCTCATCCCCAAATTCCCTGGTCTACCAGCAGCTGAGCTGACCAAAAGGCCTGGGCTTGTTTTTCTGTCTGGAGAAGAAAAGACTGAGGAGGGATTTAATAGCAGCCTTCAATTACCTGACAGGTGGTTCCAAAAAAGAGGATGGAGTTAGACTGTTCTCAGTGGTAGCAAATGACAGAATAAGGAGCAATGGTCTAAAGTTGCAGCAAGGGAGGTTTAGGTTAGATATTATGAAAAACCTCTCACTACGTGGGGTAAAGCACTGAAACAGGCTACCCAGAGAAGTTGCGGAACCTCCACCCTTCCAGGTTTTTAAGACCTGGCCAGACAAAACATTGGCTGGGATGATCTAGTTGGGGATGGTCCAGCTTTGAGCAGAGGGTTGAACTAGATGACCTCCTGAGGTCCCCTCCAACCCTAATTTTCCATGATTGGCTCTGTAGACCAGATCTGCCCCATGGGTCATACATTTGACACTCCTGCATGAGCAAACCAAGTTTCTGCCCTTCCTATCAGCCAACATGCCTCAAATTCTGGTGCAGAGGCAAAAGAAAAGCTAAATTCTCAAGTCCATTCACTGACTGACCTCTACTAAACCTGTCAATATGCAATTGATATGTTTGTTCACCAAGATTACATAGGAGACCATAAACATCCTTCATGCAGGCAAGGAAACCATTTGGAGAACGTTATTGCTACTCTGGTCTGAACCCAACATCCTGTCCCAGTCAAGAAAGAAAGTGTTTATTCTGGATCATCAGGTCATTTATAGTGCCAAGAAAAGAAGCCTTCTCCAGCAGATCTTGAAATTAGCATGGTGGTTGTGAGATGTCATTCATCTTCCATCACAAGCAAGATGCAGAGGCAGTAATGAAAAGACTTCTTGTTTAAAATTTGTAAGGAGGTATTTCCAACAAGAACAGGGTGCCCTTAGTTTTCCAAACACCACCGAAGAGCATAGATATGCATGGCTTCTGCTTGCAAATATGAAGGACTGGTTTTGGAAACAGCCAGGAAGGCACCAGCCAAGGAGGCTCATTGGACCTTTGCAATAGGTTGGCCAGTATTGTCATCAAATGGTTCCAAATAGCAGCAGCTAGCACATATACTCTTCTCATCCTCTCCTTTATAAGTGCATCAGCTTCCTGTGAAGCAAGACACCTGTAGCAAACAGCAAACTGCTTGGTCTCAAATGCACCAAGAGGTGGAGGGCACCACTGGACAAAGCTTTCAAATCTCAACCAAAATAAATTTGACTTTGTTAGCTTTACTGAACAGAGCAAGCTCATTATTCTGCTCCATTGCAGCAACTGCTTTTTTTGGGGAAAAGTTGTTCTCCAGGTTACTCTCAGACTTTTGTCCACCCACTGTAGTGGGTCTGATAAAGCAATTATTGAGTGCAAGTTACTCACTAGTTTCCCCATTGCAAGCAGAATGGAACATCTCTATCAAACAGTTCAAAACAGTAAAATCTTTTTAATCTGCCCAGCACCTGGTGAGCTCTAGCCCTTTCTTCATTTCAAACAGCCTAGAGAACTTTTACTCCCAAAACAAATTCCTTAAAGAGGGAGGATGATCAAGAGTCTGGAAATGTACGATTTTGTTGCACAAGTCAGAACACAAGTAAAAAGCCTCAGAGCCATAAATGTTACAATATCTTCTTAAGAAGTTTTATTAATTGCTTACAAAAAAAATAATAATAAATCCAGACACGCAGTAAATTAAAGCAGAAAGCAAACTGAGGGAGGAAGGGAAAAAAATGAAGAGAGAAGCAGGCCCCTGGGACAGAGAGCCCCTTCTAAGGAGAACAAAAGCCAGTTGCAAGTGTATGTTGGTGGCCAGCCCTTTGCATGGGGGAAGAATGTTAACAGGAGAACTGAGGATGTGCTAATACTGTGTAGTAGAAGACATGAAGGGGTTTGCAAAATGCAAGTTAAATTTGCAAGGACTGGGAGCAAGCCAAATCCTGGTGACTCTCTCAAATATTTGAGTTTTAGTCCTCCAGAGGTCTCTCCAGTACATATAGAAAGCTCCCACCTCCCCACAAAAAGTCACCAGAACAACCTTTTATCTAGACACCTTCAAGGATCAAACAAAAGAGAATTAGAAGAGTTGAGGGTTTCCCAGATGCACATATCACCTCAGCCCACAAACAAACATAGAATAAGACTTGTTAGTACACCTGGATTTGAAGTTCCATAGGGACTTTTGACAGCTCCTCTGGAGCATTAAATTAAACTGAAAAAAAGCTCCATCAAGCATAAGCTAATTGGAAAAGGAAACTTCAACTCATCAGTAGGGACCAAAAACCAAGAAATACTTCATAAAAAAAAATTAAACTACAGCTCTGAGTGGCCACTGTTCACATGGACAGAGTCCAGAAAGTTTTGTACCTGCAACTGGTTGGTGAAAGGATGGTCTGCATCTGGAAACTAAGAAAACCTGGACTGGACTAGACTAATTTAGCCTTGTCCTCCATGGAAAGGAGAAGGGCAAGGATTCCTTCTGCAACTTACTAAACTTTAAAAGCAGAAGTGGCCCAGGTATAGGTATGGCAAAAACAACAGGGGTTAGGTTCCCTTAGCCTGAAGATGACAGATGGTTCTAGGATACCCTTGACATAGGTCAGCATTTCCAAAACCGCTGGGGCTACACAGCAGTAGGGGTCTGATGGGTGAAAAGCATCTCTAGATTCCAGTATGCCACTGCTCTTCAAGCATTAATTTTTGTTTAGCTTCCTTCCTCCCCAACCTAAATGGCTTGAATAACTCAGCTTTCTTCGTGGTTACCAGGACACCCCCAACTAGGTTTGGCCAATTAGTAGAGCGTTCTCTTCATACATTCAAAAGATTAAAGGATGCCAAAGGAAGTCTCCAGTCCCCAGCATGGAAACAGAAGGGCCCAGAGGAGCCAAGTACAAAACAGCCAAAGAGAACCATATAGAAAATTTAAAACATGGATCAATTTTGCCAGCTGATCTTATTCCTTTCATCCAACTAAAAGCATCTTGGGGCAACACTCCCACCCAGGAGGAGACTGTCTGCTCCAAAACAGCCTGAAGTCACCTGCCTGGAAGGAGGAGGAGGAGGAGCAGGAGAAAAACATCCTTAGGTTATCTCCCTCGTAGCAGAAGATACATCAGCAGAGGGTTGCATCGAACTAGTACCAAGCTCAGCTGTAAAAGAAAAAACAGAAAGTTAACAGATACTGCTTCAACTAGTACAAGTGATTAGACTGAAGTGGTCTTGGGACAATGATCAGAACTGCAGCCTTCTGCAAGTTCTTGCAAATCTCAGACATACTGGGCATTTATAGACGTGCTCCAGGAGTGAGGCACTTGAATTAGAGTGGCTCAGAGAGTTGCTCTAGTTAAAGCGCCGAGAGCATCACGTGCATCAGCGATCCTGCACTGAAAAGTGGCGGCTGGGCACTTTAATTAAAGCTCACGCTGATACATTACCATGCTCCAGCTGACTCTGTTAAGCCTCCCTGAATACGTATAGGAGCTCATTGTTTTGATGGGAGGAGATTAAAAACAAATAAAAAGATATTCTGGTATTGGTCGTGGTTCCTTTTCATCCAATAGTGTGAGGTGTAGGATTTCTGAACATAGGACTGGAAGGAACCACTCGAGTCACAACTTAGTGCCCTGCTCTGCCAGGCAACCACTTATATAATCCTTTCATAGGCTGATCTAGCTTCACTTCACCACATTAGGTTGCGCGTCCCCACTTCTCTCATGGATGTTGCTCCAAAACTTTATTTGCATGGTTAGAAACCTCTATTTCAAGCCTATATGCATTCATGACCAGTTTGTACCCATTTGATCTTGCACCAAGATGTTGAGCTAAATGACAAAGTTGTTCTTCTATAACTACATAAGCCACGCTCTTTTCATTTTTTTATCCCAATAGGTTCTCCCTTCCCCAGATCACCCTTTGGTAGCCCTTCTCTGTACCTGCTCCAGTTTGAGTTAATCTTTTTAAATATATGAGGGGCCACAATTATACACCATATTCCAGTGAACGAGCATGGCTAATGTTGAAAACGTATCCTCCCAATCTCATCTGCCCCATCCACTGCCTATATGTAAACAGCATTTTGTTTAGACCAGTAGGGTGCCAGTGGTGGACTAAACTGATCTAATTAAATGGATGCAAGCCCCCTCCTGGAGACACAAGCCTAGCTTTACATGAAGCCTATCAGAGATAAATCTATAACATGTGTCTGAAGGTGCTAGGGGTGCCTCTCCAATGTGATCTGAGAGCGAGCTCAGGGGGGTGCCCCCAGAGTTGTTCATCTGGTGAGGAGGGGATCCTATAGCCATCTGTAGGTCAGTAAAGTCTAATGCCCAAGAACAGCTCCTAGAACTGAATTAGGCCTAATGCTGGCCTTTGCTTTAAATGAAGCCATTGAGTAGCTTAGAACATCCAACTCTTGGCATCAAACTTATATTCACCCCATTTCAAGGCTCTCTCCAAAAGTGCTATGAGATTTTCTACATTTTCAGGCAAAGAAAAAAAAACAAAAACCACACATTGAACCTAGGCACCCCAAAACTGGCACCCAGGGCTGCACCAGCTACACAGAAAAAAAATCTAGCAGAAAGAACTACAGCATCCCCTTTCTACCTCTCCCCTCTAAGAACAGCTTTGAAGATGTGTGTAGCAAAAAAAGCAAACAGTACCAGTCCCACAACACTTTATACCACTCTGCACTTGAATGAAAACATCTGTTCTACGCAAAGGGCACTGAATCAGTAAAGACGACAAACTCTAAGGATATTGATACAAAATGCATCTCACCTTCCTCCTCCCTTGAGGACTGGGATCAACAACATTAGGACCCCACAGCACAAGCTAGAATAGCAGATATCAAAGGATGTCAATTGATAGTCCCAGCACACACTCCTATCCTCACTCCCCTCTCTGCACTTCTTTCAGGACACCTGATACTACCCAGTACTGGGAACTGAAGGATTCATGGATTTGTGTTGTACTTCTTAGCCAAGCCAGATCAGCATGTTAAGAGCACAGTGATAGCTAGAGGCAAGGTTTGGTCAGTGGCACTTGGGAACAGAAAGTTTGTGCTAGGGACAGATGGATGAAATAAGCCAGGTGGTAACTCTCACTCCCTACCCACCCAAGGCTGGGAGACTCCAGATGCTGTACCTCAGACTTATCACGCATCACTGTTCTTGTAGCCCCTTGTCCTGGAAACCCCTATTCTAATCAGCCCTGATTCCTTATAAAGGGCAAGCTTTGCTTCTAGACATGGTGGTCAATACAGACACTGCAGAGTAGGATAGTAATGAGAAGAAGTCAAGGGGTGAAGGTTATGCACTAAGCTGTAGAAGTAACTGGATGTGCTCCAAGGGGAAACATTTGGCTGCAAAGTTCAGATCAAGATCTCAGACAGCTCAGATCCAGAGGTCAGATTTGGCTGCTGATTAAACAGAATTGCTTATTTTTTTAATCTAGAGGTAAATGCAATTACTTAAATTTATCTTGAAGGATTGTGGAAGTAAGAATGAAGAAGCAGTTTAGTGTTCGAGGAAAAGAACTACCACGTAGAACTATTCAAACAAGTCTGACAAGGCCGTTTTGCACTGGAAAATGCAGTTTGTTGAAAACATTCCAGCTTTCACAGGGATGTGTCATTTTTGCCAGCTATAATGAGGGAAAAGTCAAAGCATTTTGTTCTACATTCATATTGACATTGCTCCTTTATCAAATATGAGTATAAAGATGTTTTGAATTCTCATTTGGCAGATACTCTGAAGTTTCAACTTTTGTCATTCCAGATTTGAAAAAAAAAAACAAAACCAAGTTTCAGCCCATCAGAAATTCCTAGAGCATGAAAATTCTGGTTTCTAACCAGCTCTCCTGCCGGGCAAGCTGACTCAGCAGGCATCTAATATTCTTCCCGTCAATACATCTCAAGTCCTGAATCACAGTCCTGAATGGCAGACCATTCATATTCTTCTGCTGCATCTTCACGATATGTATACATGTTCACTAAAAAGCAATGTAGACAGCTTGAGAGGATAGGGTGTGAAAGGACTGTGTTGTTCCTCCCTCTGTGGAATAAAAGCATTGCTTTCAAGCCCAGCTAAGATACTTCAGGGCTTTGGGACTTGGAGGCCTTGTAGACAACAGCTTGAAGCTTGCCACCATTTTCCTGATCCCAGTGACAGGCCCAGACGGCACAGCACTAAAGTTAAGCAGATGGTTGCCAAAAATAAAAATGTTGTATTTTTTTTTCCAGGGGATTAAAATGCTGATCACTGTAACACCACCTCATGAACGACCTTCACTTCACCCACAGACTCCACCTCCACCCATACTACCTAAGCCTGGGAAAGACAACCTTAGGCTCCAGAGACTCTTGAAGAAAGCTGCAAAGAAAGCAACCTTAGGTCCACAGCAAGCCAAGTTGTTCCGGTCTAGTCTCTCCCCGGTGAGTGAAGCCAGCCCAGACTTAGAGCACAGTGACCGCTCCTCCCTGGTAAAGACCCCAGAAACCTCAACCCACCTCACCATCAACCTCCCTCCCCGCTTCTCGATCAAGCCCATCATCCACCATGTCCCAATGCCTTTCCTGAAGAGCAAGCCCTTCACGTTCACGGTAACAGAGCAAAGAAGCATCTCTGAACATCTGAAGCTCACGGTCTCCCTGGCACCATCCCCAGTGCACAGGCAAGGCACTCCAGAGTCAGTCATGCCCAGCCAGCTTCCCCATCCCCAGACACATTCTGTATTTGTTTTCCCCGAGCCTCCTGTCTCTGTCACACCCGTCATCACAGAAGCTCCAGTGGAGGTTGCCCACGTCAGCAAAGTGCACACGTATTTCCATAGCGTACAGTCACCCAGGCCTAAGACTCCTCTCTCAGACCAGGTCCCTAAACCCCTCAGCGATGAGATGCAGAGGCCTTTGCCCACCCCTCCAAAGACAAGCCACTCAGGACAGACACTAGTCTCTCTCAACACTGGTGAGGCTCAAACTGCCACTCCCAAGTCAGAGCCCTCCATCCTTCCTTCTGTGACAGTAGAGCTCCCCTACCAAGCCCCCAGGCCTGCAACTCCGAAAGAGCCCGGTGGGGACACTTCCCCCAGGGCTAAGACCCCAGATGCCCAATGCAAGAGACCTGCAACTCCCAAAAGTGACATGGAAAAATCTAAAATGGAGCAGGTGTCCAAACCCCATGAGCCACACAGTGAGAGTCTAAAGCCACTGCCTCCCAATGCAGCTCAGAAGCAAGACACCCCAGTGCCCGTGATGACAAGTGACACCACCAGGGCTTCCTCCACAGAAGCAAAGGAGGAGCACATCATTCCACTGCAGCCCACTGCGGCCTTTTCCAGTGCTGGCCCTCTCCCCAAAGCTGAGCCGACACTACCATCTGTGGATAAGTCTAAGCCTCCTAGAGTTGGTCTCAGAGGCTGGTCTCGCCTCAAGAAGCACTTGATAGTGGAACCAGAGGAGCCCAAGTTCCCCGAACCTGAGCCAGCCATGCCTAAACAGGAGGAAGAAGGAAAAAAGAAGTCAGACCTCTCTCAAGGGAGCACCAGCCAAGACAGGCTCGTTAAACCAAGGGCCACCAGGATGTGGGATGCCATATTATATCAGATGACAACAAGCAAGATGAGAAAGCAGCAAGAGAAAGGGGTGAGGAAGGTAGAGGGATTTCCATTCCGATGCCGCTTGCCTCTTCTTCTTCACAGACCACGCTTTGATGCCCGGAAGTTGAAGGAGCTGGCTTCCAAACCAATGACAAGGATCACCACCGTGTTCGAGCTAAGCCTGCTCCACCGCAAGCCACCCGAGGAAGACCCCAAAAACTTTAACAGGACTGCATCAGGGTGGCAGATAAACTGAAGCCAGCTGAACTCCACCGTGGCAACTAATACGCTTCACCCTTCCCTCATACGAGTCCTCCAGGATTCAGGGCAAGCTCTGCACAGGAGAGCCTCTTATAAACCAGGCTTCTCTGCTGAATGGAGCCACGTGCAAGAAGTAAATAAAATCCTTCACACCCAGCAACCTTATCCTGAGGGTTTTAGGGGTTACCATGTCTGCATACCTAGAGTTATACATATATGAAATGCTCTTAACTTCCACCACTGTGGGTTCTGAACCCACAAAGAATAGAATGACACATACATGAAGACCAGAGACCAAAAGGAAAGCAGTGAAGAGACCTGCATAAAAAAAAACCCACCCACATAGTAACATTTAAATTTACCTATAGGAAGGAGATGGAATCTTAGGAATTTTTCTTACAGCATTACAGGAGGCACTAGTCTGGAAACAGGATAGGTTGTGGCAATGCAGATCTCTCTGCACTACATTAATTGTAAAAGTTGTCTTCTCCTGGGCTGTAGTTCCAGCTTGTTAAAAGTACAGCTCCTGAACCACTGAGTTTATTGCTTCTTCAATGAAGCAGCTAATGAGGGCTTCAATTCCTGCTCACTTGGAACAAGAGAGAAATTAATTCCCTTCATGTCAAGCATAGTCAGGGGGCAGAATGGAGCTATGTTGCATGCTGCTCTATTACTAGCGAGTCCAGAAAGCTGCTTTTCATTAGTTTTCAAACAAGGTCTGCTTCCAAGTAAATATTAGGTTATGGAGTATAGGGAGCCCTTTCTTCTAATGTTTAGAGATAGTTTCAGTTTCAAATGCTTTTGAGTAGCACCTGTTGGGGAAGAATATAGGAGGGACTAGCAATTGTGTACTTCAGTTTTTGGATGCCCAACTTGAGATACTTCAAGGGCCAGGTTTTCAAAAGATAGGTACTGAGCACTTTTGGAAGCAAGCGTGTGGAAATCAGGTCCTACATGGGCATGCCAGAATGGACAAACATCACCAGTCACAGTTGAACGTCTTGACCTCTAAAAATAGGTCAATACATAAAGAGGGCAAGGGCAAGGGGTGTGCAAGCAAGTGCACACACTTACAGAACTGAAGCCTTCCTTAAAAGAAGTTGTTTGCAGAGCTGTCCAAAAGCAGTCTCTTGCGTGCGCACACAGACACACAGTCTTATAGAGTCTGTCATTTATTTGGCACTGTTATTTTGGGTTCAGGCAGGGAATTCTGGGACTGAATTCTCAAGACTCCAAGCTACAGTGGCTCCACCTTGCCACTGCTATAGCCAAAGGGAGAGAGGGTCAGTATTTCCTCCTGTTGCCATTTTCAGGTACATCATAAGCCTGTTACAGCCTGTATTTTTCCTGATGGCTTAAATATTTGTTACCCACTTAGCACCCAATCCAGACATGAAAGGAATAACAAGATAATCTATAGTCAATGAAAGGCAGAAGGTCCCGATGGGATGGAAACCTCATGCTTCAAGGTGTAAGTTAGCCTCTAGCTACTGGGTATTAAGATAACATTTCCTCTGGGGTCAGGTTTTTCCTAGAATTGCCTACTGCAGAGTTCCTCACACCTTCACCAATTCAGCTGAAGATGGCTGAACAGATGGACATAGGGTCTCATCTGCAGTAGCAATTCCTCTGTGCTCTCCTTCTCCCTCCAAGGTATCTAGCATTAGCCACTATTAGACAAGATACCGGACTACAAGGAAGGCTAGTCTATTCAAACATGGCAGCTCCTTTGATTTTTTCAGGAATTTGGCTGAAATAGTGACCTGCTGATATAGATTGCAATGCTGCTATTCTTCCTGGTGGTCAAGCAGGATAGCCCACCAGCAACAAGTGGACCTGTTCTCAATTCTGCCTTAAGATGGACTACTTAGCAACAAGGATACTCCATGCATTTGGGGCGCCCTTTGAGCAAGTAGCCTTCTACAAGCAGCCTCGGTTCAGCTCCATGCACTGGGCAATGCAAGAGACAGGCATGTACTCCCTCCACAGAAGACATCACATCTTCCAGGGCAGGGCAGTTAAGCCTTCTCCCAAACCTAACCCACCCACAATAATGCACTATAGCTATCACTGGAGTACTATAGCCAAGGCACAACTTGGCAAGACCTAGGATTTTTTGGTAAAAAAAGCACCAGATCTTAGCAATGTAGGAAACAATGACAAATCCAAAACTGATGCTCCTTTAACAACTCCTATTTCTTCTACGGCTTTTTGTCCATAGCCATTTGGATTTTATAAGTGTTATTTTCCTTTTGTGAATTTTAAGCATCATTAACAAATATTTTTTCTGGCTATTTTGGGGTGGGTTTGTTTTGTGGGCTGTTTTGCTTTTAAATGTTTACATCTCCATAGCCACAAGGCCTAGAGAGAGTGAGCTCAAACAGCAAGCATTCAAGAATTTCAACTTCCCCAGAGAAGGTGGTTGCCATAAGGAAGAATATTTCTGCATAGCCAACGTAGGATTGGCATGCTTAGCCCCAAAAGGACATTTGATAGGCGTGTTTACTTTCTGTTCCTTGCACAGGATAGAGCTAGTGAGAGTTTTTCCATTTAAAATGAGGAGGTAGAATTTCAAAAGCAGTATTTTTACTTTTGTGGAAACTTTTTGGATAGAAACATTTAAACTGAAAAATTTATCTTCAAAATTAAATTTGCAGGGGGGTTCAGTATGCAATTCTCTTCTTTAATCCTTTTTCTACCACCCCATCTTTTTCCCCAGAGCAAAAAAAGGAAGAAAGAGGAGAAAACCCTAAAGTCTATGTCTGAGTTTTTAAAAAAAAAAAATCTGCAGGTAGCAAATTTTTCTGTAAACTATATTGTTGGTTTCTTTTTACCAGCTCTGCTCTGCCAAACAGATTGGCAGCAAGTTAAAGTCCCAGTCACATGGAAGGACAGGCTATTACAGATAAGACTTTCCTGATCTAGGCTGAGAATGGAGGTATTTTCCTTTGGTGAACAGCTTTGTTCATTTAGCCTGATGTTTTTAGAAGGTGCACAAGGGAGTTTTGAGAATCAAATTCTACAGCACTTCAACGGGATTCAGATAGCATCCAACTCCCTTGGGTCCTCTAAAAGAAAATAAGGTTGGGTTTTCAGTAGTTTGAAAATAGAGTAGCAACTGGAAAAACTCCCAAGTCAGCCTCTTAGTTGCACATAATTCAGAAATATCTGCACAACTGTGCCTGAAGCCTGGCTTGTGCACCAATAGGAAACTAGTGATTTCATTTAGGGTCGCATTTTTTGGTAACCAATACATAGTCCTATCAGTACGACTGTTAGCAGGGACACATACTAGCCCACAGTAAGGGCAGTTATCTAAAAGCACCTTGTTCTGAAGTAACCTATTCCTTTTTCTCTTTGGGAAAGAACCTTACCCACATAAAACGCCTTTAAACCAGTATTATTGTATCTGCATTAGAAGAAGTTGTACTATTTTATTCTAGAGTAATTCAAAACTGTCCAGTTTAGACAAGACTTAAAATCTCTAGATAATACATTTAGAAATTAATGAATGAACAGTTTAATTAATTACTTTAATTCATTTTCAGCACAAAGAAGTTGCCCTCTCTAGGAAATTAAATTTTCTTCCATCTTGCATGATATTGAGCATGATTTTGCAGCCAGTATATGCAGGGGTTACTATTAACATCTTTAGGGATTAAGCCATGATCAGGTGCTGATGCTGAATAGGAGTTACTGGTGGGCAACAAGGAGCTGCCTTAGTCTATGATTATCAAGAGAGAAACTCTGTAGCAGAGTCCTACGTATTTCTGGACAGGTGCATCCATTTCAAAATGACAAAAATAAATAAATTTATTCTAGGAGCAAGCAAACTATGGGCCCACAGGCTAGATCAGCCCAGACAGATTTTATCCAGCCTGCCAAACACATTTGTACAAGAATGCACCATCTAAAGGCCATCTATCTCAGCTGCCTCCTCCAGTCTGCCACTGTCAGCTGCTGCTGCCACCACCTTGGACCTAAGGGAGGGTCTAGCTGCTACTGAAAAGTTGGCAACCCCCAATTTATACCACTTAAACATGCACATATGTATATTATATAGCATGCCAATTTGGAGTACAAGGTTGAAGACAAGCAAGACAGAATTTCACGTAGGAAGGCTTCCAAAACCCATTCCCCTTTTTAAATTTAGCTTGCTTCAGCATAGCTGCTTTGTGAGGTCAGTTATTTGCAGTCCTATAGCAGTGGTCAAGAGTTCAACGGCAGTCCCTTTGTTTGCTAGTATATAGTACCCTCTCCTCCTGTTGCCAAAACAAAGTTGCTTTAAAAAAAAAAATCCTGCTACCTACACAGATATCACAGGAATATATTTACAGCATAGTAAGAATAACGCTACTGTAGCATTGGTTTTGCACATGCAGGGGTCCTCAATTACCTTTCATGGATTCTGGATTATTGCTGTCAAGCAAAACTACTGATTATTACAGTGGGGAGGACAGGCCAGTTTGGCAAAAGAACGTCATTTCAGGAATTGCTGAGTTTCAAATGACTTTGTCCATAGCAACAGTGAAGCAGTGAACAAGCAGCTCATATATGAGAGGAGAGAATAGGTGCTTGCTGAGCTCTGCATTTAGTGTGGCTTATAAGTTTGTTCACTTGCTTTGCCTCCCACCTCACTGCATTTACAGCCTGCTGCATAAGCAGGAGCCTAGCTTACCAGGAGCTCAATTTCCTTAATGGGAAGGAGACTAAGGCAGGTCACACTGAATTGCTTAGCCTTACAATAAAAGGAGAGGGAGCAAGTCAAAGCTAGAAGCAGATACACTGGGTAAGGCCAGGTTTGTTCTTGGCACAAGGAGAGAAGTGAGATAACAGATGTAGGCGGCAGAAGAAATTTAGATGGCATTACAGTAGGATACTTCACAGTAAGTCAGTGCATTGAGATTTTTCTGAGCAGGGTTGACTGATGTGAAAGGGAGAAGACAAGGACAGTATTTCTCAGGCTACTTCACTGTATTTTTGGGCCACTGATTTAACTGTACATGAAGCAGTGGCATCCAGTCAGCAAAACTAAGCCAACACTTAGAGATACCCACTTACTCCATTAGCCTGCAAGAGAGGTAAGCAAGTGAGAAGGGGTAAAGTATGGGGAAACATTCAATATCCAGCATTTAAAAACACTTTACAGAAAGCCCTCACATGCTTAACAAGTGACATAATAGGGTTCTGGATGCTTCCTTGGACCATAAGGTAGAAATGTGAACGAAACTGGAATGATGGGGAACGAAGAAAAGAAAAATAGCTGGATGGATCTCAAGGCACAACAGCCAGCCAACAAAGCAAGTGAAAGTGGAGGTAAAGCCGACTACCTATTTAAACTCTTGCTGTTTGTAGCCAGAAGAAAATGCATCCGTGCTCAGATTCAAATGGGACAACAACAGCACCACACCATGGTCATTCAGAGTATAAGCTCTCATCTGAAGGAATGCCTAGCTGTCACCTACCCTTCCTTCAAGGAGGGTTGGTTAGCTTCCTACCACTGGCAGGCCTCTCCTAAATCTGGCTTAGGAAAAAAAAAAAAACAAAAAAAACAACTTGTTAGTAAAAGGGTGCCTTCCTCTCCAGCCATAGAAAAACAGTATAAACTCAGATAGGGTGAGTATACCCTAGTATGATTTACTGTATGGGACAGCCACACTTATCAAAGCCAGGCTTGGTATACAGAAGTAACAGCTAGTAAAGGGGACTGCATAAACAGAGATAAGGGATATGTTGAAAGCAAAGCAAGTTGAGGCAGGTTTTAGGAATGATGACAGTTATAAGGGTGAGGGGATCAAGTTGCCAGAAGGACTCCATATCCTATGTTTGCATTGCCAGACAACAACACACATGGCAAGTCCTCAAGGATGGCCTTCTGAGCTTTCTATCTCATCATATCCTGGAAAGAAAGATTCTGCACGCTTGAGAACTTGTTTAAAAGAGAGCGCCAGGGAATGTAATCCCAACTGAACTAGGGAAGAAGAGAAACAGTGTTTTCTGAAGACAGAGCTACATATAAAGCTTAGAGAAAAAATAAATGCTATTATGGAAACAAGTCATATGCTGTTTTTATCTGCACACAGTGTCTGGCACTCGGACTGCTCTGCCCCTATCACACCACTCTATGCCAGCACCTTCTTGCCACTAAAGCCCTTTACTGTAATCCACTTAAGATAACAGGGATCTTATTAACCTAAGCAACAAGCTCTTGAAAGAGAGGGATGCTCCAAGACTGACTGTACTGGTGACAAGAGATAGCTCTATCCTTTCTTTCAGTGTGAACAGAGAGTCCCTTCTACTGCCTGGTTTATCAGGAGCCAATGCACATTTTCAAGAGTTATTTTTTCTCCCTATGGGTCTAATCCAAAGGCCACAGCAGTCAGTGTAGTCTTTTCACTGCCCACACAGAAATCACTGAATTAAGCTTTATAAGGACATGGGTAAGAGGGCTGCCAATTCCCACGTGCTTGTCCAGTGAATCCCAGTTCGGTCCTTGCATTGCAAAGAGTGAGAAATCTAGGCCCAAGAGACGGGACTGGAGAACACCTTATCTGACCAAGCCAGATTCTTCCTTGGGTTAACGAAAAGAACATTGCCTTATGAATACTTTGGTCAGCAAGGCAAGTTCTCAGATACCCTACTCCCTGCAGCCTCTAGAAAGAGCTACCCATATTCCACTGTCTTCCTGTCCCTAAGACAAAGTCACTGAATATTCACTGAAAAGTAGGAACCCAACCTCTACTACATGGTACCTTCCTACCCACTGGGCCCCCTTCTTCACCTATAATGCACAGAATTATTCTAGCTACCCATAATGTATGACTGAGTTTCTCCTACCTCAAAAGGCAATGTCCCACCTACCTGGTTAATTAGTACTCTGGACATACTATTGTTCTGTTGCATCATCTATCAACACCTTCTTGTACTGGCCATGTCCAGTTGATATGAATTTGTACTTCTTGCCAGGAGTGCTCTGAAAGGGAGAAAAGAGAGTTAGCATCTTTCCTCAAATGCACATCTCTTCTGCCAGGGTTAAGAGATGATTAAGATATCTAAATACATGTTAGGGATTGAGAGCCAAGTTAACAGACGCCTGAGGAGCAAGCCAGGTTCTCACTGACATCACTATATTTGTTCAGATTCCTATGTGTGTGTCAGTTTGCATTTGCCTCTTCACCACCACCCCCATCTGTCCTTAGACAAAAAGGAGGTTAATCACTTTGGGACCATCAGCTAAGATGGACATCTTTAAGGCTCATATCCATCCATATTATGAAGTAGCTTAGGGTATGGTTGGGGAGGCTTGCCTAACAAGAACAAAGGCAGTATTCCATCTGAAAGTCCTACAGAACCAAGGTAATCATCTGCAACCCGGGGGGGGGGGGGGGGGGGGAGGGAAGAGGAGACTGTAAATATGAATTTTTGCTATGTACATGCACCACTAGAGGCCACTACTCTTCTCAGAAGAAGGCAAACAGCCCAGCAATAGCAGTTTACAGGAAACCAAACCCAGGTCTTTAACTCTCTCTCTAGGGGAGAATAGACTGTTTAACTTTAAAGGCTATTAATAAAGAGCCAGAGCTATGAGTCGGATCCAGATGCAAACACACCAGAACAGTATTTGAAATCTTGGCTTAGGCTAATCATTACATTAGTAGGGACACTTATTAGAATAGAGAGAAGTTTCGAAAAAATAGCTCCCGAGGTGTCTTCCTACTGCCCTGTCCCCCTTCATAGTCCTGAAAGACTCAGCAGGTCACTGTTATGAAGGAAACCCTTTGACCTAGGCCTGTGGTTGCCTTGGGGCATAAACTGATGTTGCCTGCCAACATATAGACCTCTTCCTTTTTTCATGTTCCCTCTCACCCAAGGAAGAAGTCTCTATTCTATACGAGAAAGGACAGATGCCAAGAAAAACAAATATCTTACCTTGGCATTGCCTTCGAGCTTTGGCCCACCTTTCTGTTCCCAAAGGCTTCGTTTACTCACGATGTCTCCAGCCACAATGTCCTGAAAACCAAAGATGCCTTTCCTTAACCATCAATACTGATTAACACCACTTTTACTCCTGTCACCTGCCTAGTTTAAATCAAGGGCATGGACAGCAGGATCAGACAGTCCTGCTGGGCAAGGAAGTGGCCAAATGCCATAGCCCATGATGAGATCCCTCCCTTTATTCAGCTATCATGAACATGCGTTTAACTTTAACATTGTACTGAGTTCAAGGCCCAAGCATAAATTTTGTAAGAGATGGGAATAGTGTTATTAGGATAACTGCTAACATTCAAAGAATTTCACACCATAGCAATCCTTTTTTTTCCCCCCCCCCCCTTTCTTTTTGTCTCCATACATTTGCAACCCTGGTTTTGCAAAACTATGCTAGCTCAGAGCCAGATGATACATCCAACTAGAAATGGTGTGAAAGAGTAGCCTCCTCATTTTCCAAGGTCACACTACCTCCCTCCTTGAGATTAGGAGCTGTTAGCACTCCAATTCACGTTAGTTCCCGATTATGCAGCTATTGGAAGCCACCACGTCTAATAGCAAGTACATTCCTGTTTCAATTAGGGATAAGATTAGTTTCTTTCCCTGGGGTCTGCCCAGTTGTAGCTTAATCCTAGGTACAGAGAAGGCTTTAGCCAGGTGCTGAAAATAGAAAGTGAACACTGAAAGTTTTAGAGTCATCCCAATAAAGGAGAGAAGAGAAGGAATTGTATTCTGTTGATATGGTCCCTTCAGAAGTAGTACATTTTATGTCACAGTTTGAGTTAAGACTCCAAAGTACTACCAGGTAAGACAGGCAATGAATTCATTTCAATAAGCCCAACCAGTCATATAACAGGATAAGGTATCTTTCTAAAGCTTATGACACTAAATGCAGGAGGGGGGTGGGTAGGAGTCCTAAAGTAAGAGAAAGAACTCTTTTCTTCATGGTGCAGAAGGTCTAGCAGTCTTACCTTACAGGCTGGTGTCTTAGGAGAAGCTTGAGCTGCAACCTCTCCAGTCTCCCAAAGGCTTTTCGTGCTGGCAACAACCATACCAGCAGGAAGGTCAACGGAGGGTTGTCGGACAGGTTTCTGAGCCTTAGCAGATGTCTGGGAAACAAGCAAAAATCAAGCTTTAGACAGCGAGATTTTTCTGCAAATAAGTCAGATTGCTATTATTCCCCACTCGATACATTAACTCACAGAATCACGAGTGCCCAATGAAAACACAGAGTAGCTAGAAGAAGGTTATCCATGCCCACTATAGGGACATGGAGCATAAGCGAAGACACCGCACCACTGCAGGCTGGTAAGAAGCCATTTAAGCAGGTCTCTTCTCTGCTCAAACCTGCACAAGATCTCTTCTCCTACTGAAATGAAGAGCACTGGTAGGCATATGGCAAATTCAGTAGGTACCATCTCTTCTAGTACTATTTTAGGTAGTGGTTAAAGCAGTGTCTACAGGGATAAAGTGAAAGTGCTATAGAGAGAGGATGGAGCATCCCATGGAAGTATAGGCTACATGAAGCTGGGAATAGAGAAGGCTTCAGCTATGTGGTGTGGAGTATTACCTCAATGGCATGAGTGTACTGCTCCAATCTGTCATCAATCTTTGAAACAGGAAGGGGTGGCTGAGTCTTCTTTATGCTGTTGCTAAGAAGAGAACAGAAGAGAAGGGGGAATAAAACAATACTCTGATAAGTTTACCAGAGTGAAGCCTCCCCAAGCCTTTTATGGAAAAAGCTACTAGGCTCCCCTGGGTCAAGATTTTAGTTCAGAAAGATGGTCAAGCATCCTTTTACCTAATGGAAAGTATTCCCTTTCATCAAGGCAGCAGAGACCTCAAGCACATACAGTTCAGATGTTGCCTTTGGTTCATGTGAGCATCTGTGGGATGACTATGTCCACAGTCAAAGCCCAGCAGAAAACTGCCAGAGGAGAGTTACCTTTTCTGTATGGAGCGGTTCAGGGATTCTGTGCGGTCTGTGATCTAACAAGGAAAAATTAGAAAGTCATCAGTTTTCCATGCTGTACTGAGACCCTCTCTGAACCTCCCTTGACAGGTCAGAACAAGTATTCCCCACCTCCAGCCAAGGTGCCTTAGACAGGTTCAGAAATTCCCTTCACCTTCCTGTCCAAAGCACAGGACACCCAAATGCTCAGTTAGCTCCCCACTTTGCAGTTAAGAGGAAGCCACTCCATCAGCAGCAATACAGATAGATAAGCAGAGGTGCTGGAGTTTTATGGGGACCAGCCAAACTTCAGCCTTCTTGCCTAGCAACTCTCCACCTTGAGGAAGGTAATAAATAAATAAATAAATAAATAAATAAATAAATAAAGCACCCAAAGGAGAGAGTGCAAGAACCCTTGCTTCTAGTCCATACTCAGTTACAAACATATTCTGGAAGTTGTACTTCATTCTTTGATGTTCACCTACCCTCTTGTCCCTTGCCATAAAAGCCACTAACTCAGCTAGACACAAAAGCTAATAGGTATCTTAGCTGCCAGCTTAAGTAGCAACATGATTATCCATTCTCTTCTCTGGTCCCACCATATTCCACTACACTAGGGGTGGGCTGCATGGGTGTGCCTTCTACAGGACCCACAGGTGTTTGGAGAGGAGATGGATGGGAGTGTCAGGTATAGAAAAGCAAAGACAGAAGCAAAAATATGAAACCAAAACAAGGGGAGAACTGAATGAGCAAATTGCTGCTGCTGCTGAATGAAGACCAGTTTTAGCACAGAGAAAAGCAGGAATGCAAGCTGCACCAGTTTGAATACACAGTGTATTTAATGAGTTCTGCAAAACCAGGAATGCAATAGCAACTTGACCAGCAGAGGTTCAGCCAGTGCACACCTACATATGCTTCAGGAAGCTACCACGGAGGGAGACCAGAACTAAATGCCGCAAAGCAAAAGAATTTTTAAATGCTTTCAGAGGTCAATGCTAATTTTAACCAAGCAATGAAGGATCTGACAAGACAGATAGTCACCAGGAGGACTGGCTTAATGGGTAGAAATATGCGAGAGGTTAGAAGGGGGTGTTTGTACCCATGCTCAGCTAAGATTTGTTAGGATGACTTCTCTGCTTTTACAGAATGCTTGTGTGGTGCATTCCTTCTAAAATGTAACTCTTGCTGAGCAGCTTGTACTGGGCCCACTTTCTGCTCTGGAAGCTTCTTCCCTTATGAGCTCAGCCTGTGTAAACAACCACCGACAAGCTGAAGGAGTGGCATCAGAACTGCATGTATAGCCGATGACATCTGAGCAACTGGAGCACAGGTAGCAAGTGGTACTGTATACTACACTTACCCATTTAGAATGGTAGAAGATGTACAAGGCTAGGAGGGACAGGGCAGCATCAGGCCCTCAAATTCAATTCCCAGCTCAAGCAGCAGCTAAACTAGTACTTAAGGCAAATCACCACCCATACCTCATCATCACCACTTCTGTGAAATACTACCAGTTCTCACCCGATTCCATGAAAGTGATTTTGTTATTTTTGGGACAGGTGCTATACGGGGACAAATGGCTCTTTTTGCCCTCCCCATCCCACCAACAGGTAATGCATCAAGCCCCAGCCCATATTTAAAGAGAGCTACTACAAGAATGAACTACAGACATTGCATTTCAGTGTGGCACCCGTCAGCTTTCATTAGACTCTGCACTGCTCACTTACCTACTCCTCAACACCAAGCCTCCCCCAGACTCATGCCTTCACACTACACAAGTTCTGCAGTTCATCAGGCATTTAAAAAAAAAAAAAAAAAGAGCAGAAAGGGACCATAAGCATCTTGGCCTGACCTCCTGGAACATGGCCACAACAGAAATCTGAGGCAAAACAGCTTCACCTGGTCTGGCTTTCCTTCTTTGGCTGTCAACTTCATGCCTGCAGCTATTCTTCCACCCCTTTTGCTTTGGGTTCTTCTCCCTCCTCTCTCTCTCATCACATTCCAGCCTTTCCTGGCTATCAAATCCTTTTGAGTCCCAGTATGCTATGACCCCATTCACCCAAGGCCTCTGCACCTATCCATAGAAAAAATAAATAAATAAAAATCTCTACCACCTCTTCACTGTCCCACTCCAGAAATGAATACTGTGGCTTAGTCCGCAGGAATATTTATCCAAAGAGTCACTATTCCAGCTGGATAGCTCCATAGAAGTATCCCAGTTCTCTCCAAGGAAGATTTCTTCGCTTTTAGACAAAGATTCAGCCTCCTACTGATAACCTCCCATCACCACCATCAAGACCTCTTTAGAAAGACTACATATCCAATCACTTCTTTACTGAAATATTCACAGCAGCAGCTCCCTGTGAAAGCTCAAGGTGCAAGTGTTTCTGCAAAATGGTAGAGCAGCTTCCAGAAACACTTGGTGCAGGCTCTACTCTGCTTCCAATTATAAGCGCTCTGCTTTTGCTACCCATTTCCTTCTCTCAGCACAGTGAGGATATTTCTCTTTCATCATCACAACCTCACAGCTTATCATGAGCAGCATACATTGCAACCACAATCCAAATAACCGAGCCCCTCCAGAGCAATAAAGCTATTTTTAATCTTTTCTATATAAAGAACAGAAGCTTTCTCCGCATTCCATTTTGGGTACCATGTCTGACAGTTAAAGATTATGAAACTCACCCCTTCCAGGAAGTTTGATAAACAGAATAAATAGGAAGTAATCATGAAATGCTAAGCACAAATGACTCATGTACAGAGCACAATATCAGTAGGTGATTAATGGACCACCCCAAATTCTCATCATCACCCAAAAGGTGAAGTCATAGAAATTAAAGGCTGGAAGGGACCTCAAAAGATCAGAGTCCAACCCCCCTGCTCTGGGCAGGAATACTACCGAGATCAAATGATCCCAGCAAGGTGTCTGTCCAGCCTCATCTTGAAATAGGATGGCACTCTACACACTTGTTATCCCACATCCTGGACTATGATCAACAAGGTCAATGCTTGTAAAGGATGAAAAATCCCACCACCACTCCCCCATACCTCAAACTTATATCTGCACTAGGGATCACACACTAGTAAACTGGCATAATACAAGAGATAACTTAATGGTCTGTGTGTACATATAGTAGGGGGGGGGGAAAAAAATGAAGAACTAGCTGAAAATGCGAAAGCAGGTTTCCATCAGATAAGTTAATGTTATCAAAATACAAAGGTTTCACAGGAACATGCTGATTTTTTTTTTTTTTGAACTACGCAAACTTTGATAGGAAAAGTCAACATGTTCCATGGCAATGTGAAGAAAAAAAAAAACAAAACTGACTCACTTTGTTCTGACTATTTTAACAGCAAGGTCAAAATAAAATGGACTACATGTTTCAGGGACCTTGAAACAGTTTTTCAGCAGTTCCCTCCTCCTCCCCACCGCAACTAAATGGACGCAGCTCCAATTTGGCATGACAGCAAATGTTAAAGTGCTAGAATTTTTCATGGAATGGAAACTCCATTTTCCACCCATTTGTATAAATGAGATTATCCACGATGATTGCAATCATCATCTTCTATAAAGAAAAACTTCATTCTTTATGGACAGGATGTTATTTTGCCAGGGCCTGAACATGTATAGAGTTAAGGGCATTTCCTATGTTAAAGAGATTACAATAAGTAAAACGCAGCAAACAGGATGGGAGAAAAGCAGCATCTCCATTTTGTAGATAAAGAAACTAAGGTGGAGAAATTACATGACTGACTCAAGGTCACATAAGAAGGCTATAGAAAAAAACTGAGAAATAAATTTGCATTTCTGAAGCTCTAAGCATGAAGGTGAAAAAAAAGGATGATGTTAAGTACGCATAATAGTCCATATTTTATATACTCATGATTGCATCCAGCACACACCTTTGTGGAACTTGGTGGAGATTGACCAGAACATTCTTCGTCCTCTTCAAAACTGCAGGGGCTTGGGGCTTTTGGACGTTTTTCTGGAGTATCTTCCTCTTCATTTCTCCTCCTCTTCTTATCCTGAATGCAGAGAGATGGTTAAAATGATTCTTGCAACAAAATTTATTCTCCCTACTAATCTAGCATGCAAAGTGAAAGCTTACACAAAGATGCTTTGAGCGTTTGCACACTGTACTACAAAGCTAAATCAGTTTCCCGGATTTTGTTTTTGAAAAGGTCAGGATTTTTACAGGTGCAAGTTCACACAAAATGAACTGGCGAGGAGACCTTGCAAGTATTTTCTCCCAACCCTCATGAAGGAGGAAAACTTATTTGTCACTCCAAGGCTGGTAGCAGGAAGGAATCGCATCTATCTGGGAGAGATACAAAACTATTCCAGCCTTCTAATATAAAAGGATCCCATAAAACATGGCATCACAGTCCACCATAAACAAGCAGCACTTAAAAATGAAGCATTGCAAACAGGTACCCACACAGAACAAGTTCCAACATAGTCTCCCTTGTTTACTAGAAGCCACCCCTTACCTGGAACTGTACACAAATATACTTAAGGTTGGGAGGCAGCAAAGCTAGACCACAAAGCCAGATAGACAAATAGATCAGGCCAAGGTTCTCCAGGGTGTAGGGAGAAAAGAGAGCCCCCCTTAAGAGCCAAGTAGTTGTCCCACAAGGAGAAAAGGTAATTCAATATGGAAGAACTACCTCATGAGTAGGTATCTTAGTGGAAACTAGCTCATGGATATATGCAGCAGCTGATTTTGGTGGGGTTCCAGCCAAAATGAAAATAGTACCACACTTAGACCATATGCAGCCAGTGCTTTTACGTGTATAGCTACTCCACTGCAAGCCACCACAGTAGATGTACTACCTTAGGAAAGGGCAGTTTGCAGTGATGTCACATCCCAGTAACTTCCTTGAACAAGTTATTGCATAACAGTCCCTTATTGACTTAGTGTAGCACATCTGCATTAGGATGTCCTGTCCCATCCCCCATGTGCCTCATCAACAGTTACACCAGCTCACATTTCCCTAGTCTAGGCAAGGATGGAAATGACAGCCTACTTGGACTTCCTGACACTGAGATGCAACTTCACTACATTGTTTCAGATCTGACCTCCTGCAGCTGCTCCTCCTCTTTCTCCTCCTCCTGCTGCTGCTGCTGCTCTTGGCCATGCTCTTCCTCACACAGCTGCCCGTACTCCTCTGTCTCCAGCTGCTTCTGCCTCAGCTCCTCATTCTCCTCCTGGTTGACCTCTTCTGGGCTCTCCTGATCCAGCTGGACCTGCTCCATCTTGACCTCAGCTTCCCTCAGCCCACTGTCCTCTTCCTCATAGGACTGCCTTGGGGACCTGGACATGGAGAGAGCAAGGTGATTTTGAGATAGGAAGGGCAGGAAAAAAAATTAAAAAAAAAAAAAATAAAAACAGTGTTTTTAACTTGTTTCTCTAACAACCTAGATTCATTAGCATGAATTTACTAGAATTTTAAAACTTTTGTGCAAATGCACTAAAAAGGTAGGACATCCAAGTATATGAATTTTACTTTCATGAGGAACTTGTGGCTGGTAAAGCTGATCAAGAAAACAGGTGAGGAAAAAATAAAGAGAAAGAATTGAAACACTATTTGGAAAAGGTTGTTGTTTTAAGCAAAAGATGTCTACTCTCTCTACAGGTGGTCAAAGGAAAAAAACATATTTGGAAAGGGAAAGAGAAAGAGGCTGCTCATTTACATACAAAAAAAAACAAAAAAACAAAAACACACCGCAAATCAAAGTAATTGGAACAGGACTCATTTAGACCCACATTACTTCAGGGCTAGTTTAAACAAAGTGTTGCTGGTGGACGAGAGCACTGGAGAGAAACCAAGAGTAATTTTCTGTCACTGCTACAACCCTCTGGGAAACCATGGGTGACTCTTTCCATCTGTGAAAGATAGCACCTCCTTTCTTTTCCCTTCAGCTGTCTGGTCCATTTAGACTGCAAGGTGCAGGAAGGCTGGAACTTTACACAGAGACTCTCACTTACTGCATGCAGTTTCAAGCACAGCAAGATCCCCATCTCACTTGGCACCCTCAGCACTACCATAATACAAACAAGTAATAATGCCTTGACAAATGATCACCACCTGCTCCAAGACAAACTGGATGTTGCTTTCCAGAGTCCCTCATTCTCTTCCATGTGGCAAGAACAGCAGGAAGCAAAACAGGAAGGAGAAAGCAGCACCATTTCCCAGCTTCTCATGGGTAGAGGTGTGGCTCAACAACACCATAGTATCCCAGTGCCTCAAATTTCTCTAACGGGTTTAGCATCAACACATCTGCACTATCACCCCATTTCACAGAAATACAGACAGGCTAAAGGGCCTTGGTCATGGCCATGCAGGAAGTCTGTGACAGAGCAGACTGAATGCAGGTCTCCAAGTACAAGTATATGCCTGCCATGCAATCCCGGCAGTTGCACAGACATTCGCACACTATCTTAAGACCAGGAGCAGTTTAAATCACAGGGCTCAGCGTGGGCTAATGTATTCCACTTCTCAGGTGTGTTTTGCAGCCTGCGCTGCCACAGAGTGCTCAAAACACCTTACTAGCTCAGTTGTGCCTGCACCACCCTGCTGTGATGGTAGCATAGACATGCTCTAGTGTAGGGTCCTAATCACTGGACCATCCTGAACCAGGGAAAAGCAGCTCATCAGTACTGGGACTCCTTCACCATGGGCTGCGATGGTACATACTTGTTCATCACTCACTTGATCTGAGACATCCAAAAACAAATGCATCATCCAGAGGGAGAAAGACCACAGCATTAATGCAAATTAAAGACCAGCTGAAAATGGGGTCCTGCTGATCTAGGTGCTGTACATACATGAGAGGGAATCCCCACCCTGAAGAGCCTACAAGCCCAAAGAGTAGGAAGGGAAACAGGCAGAAAGGGGAAATGACTTGCCCAAAATCCATGGCAGGACTGGGAACTGGAACCAGGTCTTCCAAACCCTAGTAGAGGACTTCCTCCCCCTGAAGTCACACACTATAACATCGTATTTCTGCTCCAAAAACTATTTCAACTGACATGAATCTTCCCATTGATTTCAATGAGCTATAGATCAGGTCCTAGGCTGTTTTATCACACCTGTTCAGCTCCTAGTATTACACTCAATACACAGCTCAGCTTCTCTTCTGAGCAGGAACTGCAGTGCCAGCAAGCAGCCTTGACAGAGACCTTTATATTAGGTACCAATACCAGGTGCTGGCATTGCAAAGACTGCAAGAGGGAGCACTTTCAAACACCCACCTTTCAGGTCAGACACAAGGTCTCACTGAAAAAGATGCTGGGTTTAAAGAGGAGTATGCAGGAAGACAGGGCAGGACAAGGCTTCATTCTTCTCTCCTGCAAAATCACTCCTCCCATCTCAGCTGCAAAGCAGACAGGAGACAAACCATCATCTGCATTTTGGCTTCAGATGTAGTTAGTGGTCCCTTCTCCACAGCTGGAGTTTGCCTGCCCAGGTAAACTGGTGTCATAGCTCCTTTCTGACCCTCAGTCACTCTGAGCTACATTTGGGTAGATTGAGGCCGAGTATGTGTTTTACACTAATCTTTAGTTTGGGAGTTTCCTGCCTCATTGCAGTCTCAGCAAAATCTGTATATTATTCACTAGGGTACAAGACCCATTTCTCCACACACATGCCCCTTCTACCCACATTTCATCTGCCTTATTTGCTCTCTTAAAGTCCCATTTATCCAGTCAACTTCCCACCCGCCCAATTCCCTGCCAACAGGCTGTTACAGAACCAGGGCAATTCAGCCTAGAGCAGCACAGAAATCCAGGCAGATACTGGAAGCTACGTTGTTGGAAGAAGAACAGGACAATAAACAGAGAGGGAAGTAAAGATATTTCAGAGCTCCTCATCCCCCAACATTTCTCCTCACAATTATTTTTTTTAAAATTCAGAAATTCCACACAGTTGTTGCTCAGGACTAAGTACTTACCAAGCCTGACCATTTTTAAATGGTAAGCCCAGGACACCCACTGAATGCTGTACTTCAAAACACTTAGCAAAACATGTACAGCTTAATTTTCTAGGTGTTAACAGGGTACAACTGCTGTTCCAGCCTCTGGACACTACAGATGCTTCACACCTCTGTTAGCCAAGCCACTTCAATAGATCCATAAATGGCCCTGGTAAATAGTTCTGCTGATTCTTCCACTGGGCCATTTGTGCTACAGAGGAACCAGTTTATAGCCTTAACACTTTGCCGTTCTCCATGGTATCTTTTTAGGGAGGCAGCTACCACCCATCAGGCAGCTTAACAGTTCATTGAAATTAAACCTGTTTTGGCTTGTAAAAGGGCCAGGAATGCTACTGTCACCACCAAAGCTCCTCTCCTACAATGCTGCTGAACAAAAAACTGTTACTTGCATAACCACAGCTGGTCAGCTGCAATGAAAACACCTGGTTCCTCTGGCTGAAAAGAGTACACACTGCTATCACAGGAGCTAAAGTAGTAGATTCATTCATAATCCAGGAGAAATGGAAGATAGAGCCACACCTCACCCTTTTACCACCCCCTGTACCTTCAAGACAGATAGCACGTGAAGCACAAGGTGGCAAAGCATGAATGGAAAAGTCAAGATTTATGCTGTCTCAGAACATGCTATATCTGCAAGACACAAGACAGCTGTAAAAGATAAACAGGCTCCAGCCAAAGACTTGCCTTGTACCTGCTATGTGGAACCACTAACTGCAGCGATATTTTGCCAATATCTCAGCAGCCTGGCTTCTCCCAAGATACTTCTCCCAATGGCTAGGGACAGACATTATGCACACACCGGTTTAAGTGATCAGAAACTGGGTTAAACCTGTAACACAACAGATGTTCCATGCACATAAGCCAGTTTGAAAATAGCTGAAACCAGTTTGAGGTGAACCTGGTTGAATGTAGTATTAGATTTAACGGATTTGGGTCAAACCAGTTTATGCAATGTCTGTCCCAGACCCTTTGCTGGTTTAAGATAAACCAGGCTCCCCCAGCATCCTCTCTGGGCTGGACAGGCTCTCTGTTCAACAGGGCTGGCCCCTCCTCTCAGCTCCCTGTCTGCAGCTCCCACAGAGACTTGCAGGCACAGAGCATCTGCCTGGCTTCTCCCTGCTGAGCAGGGATTATTTCTGCCCACCCCCTGCCACCCTTCTGCCTTAATGCAGACACCTCAGCATTAGCTAGCAGACCACATGCTGGCTACAGTCTGTGCTATGGGAAACAAAGGCAGACAAGCTTTTTGGAGCCAATCAACAGGTAGCTTAATGTCCTTCCTTGGAAAAGCTGTTTAAGAAGAGCTTGGAGAGAGGCTTTGTTTTCTTAATGGGTTAAGAAACACTGAGTTAGGGGTGATAAATATTCTCTGCTAGGCAGCTGGGGGGGGGGGGTAATTAGTGCATCCTGCCCAGGCCTGGCCACACCCCACTCAGCTCAGCACTGTGACACAAAGAGAGGGCTGCTCTAGCACCCCCCTGGCTTCTAGCCCGAGCCACTGCAGGCATGTGCCAGCATTTCTGGAATGAAAAGGGAATGTCTATCCACCTCCAAATTGGCTCAAGCTTTGCAGGTTAGACTAACCTGCAAGGATTGAATCAATTCAGGCTCAGGCTTTTTGAATGCCTGTCCCTAGCCAATGTGTGAAGGGGCTGACAGAAGTCCCACACTGCATCTTATGCTACAAAGTCAGATTCACTACTCTTCTTATCACCTTATCCCTAGCCCTTCCGAGTTCTTCCACCAGTTGAAGGGAAATAACAGCCTTTTGCAGCTTTGTATTGCCATAACAATCCAAGGAGGTGCATCAGATCAATGAGGAAGAGAATGCTAACAAGTGCCAACCATTTTACTTTCCAGAAGCTTTAGGGTATGAGAATAGGGAAATAAAGTGCCCAGACAGCAACTCTAGCCCAGCACTTCCCCATCTCTCCCAGTGAAACCCATCCCCAGAGTGGATTTGAACACCCATGCCTGGCCACAATACTGACACCCACACACAGCTGTGAAGAGCACTATGGAAGAACACAAAAATTGCTTGCATCGCAGGAGCACAAAGCTTCAGTCATAGGTCAGACCCCACTGTAGGAAGAACTATACAAATAAAGAACAAGACTCGTCTCTGCTGGGTAGCACCTTTAGACTGTAAACATGTTTGCAAAAGTCCTTAAATCAGAAGTGGTTGCAATGCAGCTGATTATAAAGCAACACCTCTCCCAGGGGCAGCATGCAGGCCACTTACAGTAGCTCTCGCTCCAGGACAGATGACATTCCTCAGAAGCCCCCTTTCAAAACATATTCGGATCCAATACACCCATGTACAGAATAATTGGACCCAGCACACCTAAACACAGGCCTTATCTACCTGAGCTAAAAGGAGACCAGTTAACAGGTGCTCCTGGCAGGGAAGATATTAGAGTGGTGATTTCTAACCTTTTGTTTGCAGACCCCTAAAAAAAAAAAAAAAAAAAAAAAAATTTGAATGGAGGCACAAACCCCCCTGAATTGCCAGTGTGGGTATTCACATTCTTTTGATTGATCATAGTTATGTTTCACAAACTCCTCAGACAATCTGCAGACCCCCAGGGGTCCATAGACCACAGGTTAGACTACTGTATTAGAGAGCGAGGTCAATAAATATGCTTACCCCAGGGGCCGTTCTTTCTTTCTTACTCCCCTATTAAAAGATAAATCACAGCCTATACTTGAGATTGTATGGCTTCAACATGAATAAGGGAAGAAAGCAGTGCCTCTCAGGATTGTACCCAAGTCACAAGACAGTTGCACAGAACGAAGCGCTCCCAACACATCCTGCACTAGCCAGCATGCTCTCTTTGTCCTAGATGAAGCCTGAAGTGGATCACTCAACTCAGGCAGATTTCCAGAGTCATCCTAGCACATCCAAGTCCTGAGTACATGCAGAGATGTTCAGAATCAGAGCAACCCCCACAATACCATGCCAGAGCCAGGGACCTCTTGATACGGAGTCAGCTGCAGGTCAATGACAACAACCACACCTCCAACCAGTGTCATCAGCAGCCAGCAGCTCTGCACTGAGGTTTTATTAAGAAAGCAGCTTTCCCTGCTCTGTGTTTATTGATAAAACAGGCAGCAAGGCCGTCTACTTCTGCTGTTGCCTCTGCCGAAATAGCAGCATGCTTAGTGAATCACAGCAGATCCCTCTGCCACCTTCTTCCCTAAAAGCAGTGTTACATCACCACGGAGGAGGGTACCACTACCCCCAACCAACTCTGCAAAGCGGAGGAACATTTCACACAGTCCAAGACACATCCAACATACTTGTCACTCTAGCTACTAGACGCCCAATTGGTGCTCTCACAACAGACTGAAGGTTTTACTAGGACTCTTTACAACTATCCCAGGCTGTAAGGCCTGTAACCTGAAGTACAGCCCTATTTTCACAATCAAACCTGACACATTTGACTGGCTGCACATATCCATTACATGCAGAGCTGCTCTATGGAGACCACCATCACTGCATTATTACAAAGGCACAGCTACAGAGCACAGGCAGCTATTTAGAACTTCAAAGCTGCAGCAATAGTAGAAATTAATTTCTCTCACCCCAGGACCAGAGCCCAACACCAGAACTAAAGGAAAAATTAAAGCAATATAGAACATTAGAGCAATATATGACCCAGGACAAAAAACAAGGAGATCCATTTCTTTCAAAAAGAGCTGCTCTATGAGCAGGCTCACCAGTTCATTACAGAAGACTTATACATGTGCAATATAAACAGAAAAGAAAAATACTTTTCCCTTCATCACAAGGGGATAGATCCTATCCACAGCTCAGCACTGAAAGAGAAGAAAACACTCCTTTCTAGTCCAGCCATGGTCCTTCAGCAGGCCCAGCAAGTCCAACAGCTACAGCATGTAACATACCTGCATGTTCACTCTAGGATATCAAATGACTCTTAGAGAGTCCAAAGCTGCAAAAGGCTGAGTAGGAAAAGCAATACAATGAGATTTAGTGCAAGCACATAGAGAACCTTATCAACTATAATAAATTACTCCAAGCCAACAACAGTAACATTTACACCTTTACTATATAGCACCTAACCAACTTCCAACTATAAGCCTACTAGGCCTAGGCTAACTTGATTTAAATGCCTTCCTGCTACAGCTATTTGGGAACACCCCCTAACTGAGCATCACCTGCTGCAGGTGTTTCCAATTTTCCCTCTCCCAGCTGCTGTTCAGCAGCCCCACTAAAGTTTCTCCAACCAGAAAGCATTTTCTAGGAAGAAAAGGAGGAGAACATGCAACATGTCTGACCACCAAGAACAGAAAATGCTCTCCACTAAAGAGAAGGCATACATCTGTGCACTCACACACTGAGCAGAGACCATCTTATATGGAGAAGCCACTGCAGGAAGGAAGACTGAGGTGCAGGTTTAGAGAAGAAAAGGATCCACTTGTACTTAAGGTTATGATCTCACAAATCTGTTTGACTTTAGGGAGAATGGTCATGTGAACAAAGCTAAGCACATGTGCAAGTATCTTCAGGATGGAGGTTTTAAAGGGGAAGAGAGTAGTTCCAGATTTAAGGGAGTTGAAATGTTTGGAAAAAATATATAGATAAAACTATAATTCTCTCAGCTCCTTGTTGCATTATCAACTCTACAGCTTTTTCAGCCTTCTGGAGAAAAGGAGCCCATCTCAAGACAGAAATTCCAACAGCAACATCATATTAACAACAAAGCTGCATCACAAAGGCCAAAGCTCAGCATCAAATTAACCCAATGAAAGGTTTGAATTTAGCTCAGCATAGAATTGAGACCAGTCACATTCAGTCCCACCTCCAATGCTGTGTAGTGAGTCTGAGCAGCACGCTAGAACCAAGCACAATGTTGAGTCATCTCCAATGACTCAACACTGTCTATTCTCTCCCACAATCCCTGGGGTTAGGGGAGATGCCAGAAGCAAGTTGGGCTGGGGTGTGACCATAACACATACCTTGATGGCCATTTTGGCTTGCACCAGAAAGCAATCTCCTATGCCTGGAGGCCATTTCACCTCTTGTAGCAGCTCAGGTGGCTTAAAGATATAGATTAGCAAAGGCAAAAAGTGCTTGCTTCCTGAAAGTGTATGATAGGACAGTCTAACAAAATCAGGAGCTAAATCTAGATCCAAGTTTCCCCAGAGTTTGGAAGTAGTTAAAGCCTCTGTCTCCATGATAGGTCAAGTCTATAGTTGGCAGAGGGTTTGCCTTGACTTGTTCATCCTGCAGTTCAGGCTGAGCTCAAGACTTCCTGCTACAGCTGTCACCCATCAGGCTCTAGGCTTGGACTCAGCCAGATACCACCTCATCTAGAAGAGCCCCTTCACTGCTTTTCCTTTCCCCTCTACAAGCAGGCACTGCTCCCTGGGTCCCTTTTAGGCATGTTAATTCCTCTCATGTGCTTTCCACTACTCACCTCTGTTTGCGCTGCTCAAGTTTCTGTGACCAGTCACTGAATCCCTCATCCTCTTCCAGCTCTGAAGTCCCAGAGGGCTTAAAATCACACCTGAAACACAGCAGAAGAAAGATGTGCACAATGGAATGGGAAAGCTGGCATACAGTGATCAAGCTGAACCTTGTTCTTCTCTTAGCACCAAACTGGAAATCACAACCTCCCTCTACAGTTGCTGTCCTCAGACAGTCATAGCTTTGGGGCCTGAGCCACTCCTGAACTCTGCATTCATTCTCTATTAAATGGAGGCATCATTCTCCATTGAAGGGGAGACCACCAGGCTTTCTCAACTTTCCTCTAGTAGATGGGGGATACTCAAACAGTGTAGTCACCCTGCACTTCCCCCCAACTTCTGATGTGAAAAGGAGGGTGACCAGTCTTCTCTGTTTCTACCAATCCCTAGCTGACTGTTGTTGCTACAGAAACTGGGTGTAAGGTAGAGCAGCCTTCAGGCTAGGTTTGCCTTAATAACTAGTTCAAAACCTTAGAAACCTAGTTCACCTTTGCCTTACAGCATTCATCTAAACCATTTAAACTAGTGCAGCACATAACCAACTCAGAACAGAAGTACTTCACCACCCACACATGCAGTGGTGGAAATGACAGCACAATGTGCAAGGCAATGGATGAAGGAGGATGAATCAGAAAAGAAGGATGGTCCAGTAGTGAAAGCCCTAGTCCATGACTTGGGTCCAATGCCCTACTCTGCCACAGATTTCTTGCCTGATCTTGCACAAGGGACATTCTTTCTGGGCTTCAATTCCACACCTGTGTAATGGGACACAGGTGCCCTATCCATTCAGAGCTGCATGAGGGTGCTCAGACACTTTAAGATCCTTAAACCATCAGTGTATATTCACTCTACCTGAGATCTCTTGAGGGTATATTAATAACCTTGTACAAAAGTAGGGTGTTGTGGTTCCCTTGCTTTACCTGTGGGGTTGACAGTTTTACTAAGAGGTTAAATTATGAATTTGTATAGGATGGTTTAGATAGGAATGATCCTGCCTCGGATAGGGGGTTGGACTAGATGACCCGTCGACATCCTTTCCAGCCCTGCTTCTCTATGATTTCTATGATGTCAGCATTAAACTTACTTACAAGTCTTCCACTCTGTGCCTTATTACCCCCAGCAAGGATTAAGGGACCAGTTTGTGGACAACAGCTGCAAGTGGTGGGGTATGAGACAGAAGACAACCTGGCTTGCTTCTTTGGGATTCTTACTGACCTTTCACTGTTAGAGCAAGTATTTCAACCTTCTGCTAACCAGCAAACTAAGCAGATCTTGACTCAAAAGGGTTGAATGTTGCTGTGGTGGAAGTCAAGGTGTCAATAGGTGTCACTTTCACATAGCCATTTTCCCACATGGATTCATAACAGCATGTTCAAATGCCCCTGAGAACACATTTGTTGGCGGTTTCTCACCCACTGTTAAGATGGCACAGCTAAGCACTCATTCTTTTGCCTCCTACAAAGCCTTGAAGGAGTAGTAGGGGGGAAAGCCAAGAAAGAGAAGCTTCATCTCAGGAAAAATGTCCTGGGGTTCTACCATGGAGGGAAAAGCTCTTTTCATTCATTAAAGAAGAAAGAAGAAAAGGGGAAAAGCACTTCTTAACCCGCTGGCAAGAGGCTGTAAAGCTTATCATCCTGCCCAAAGAGTATACAGAGAGCATTCCAAAGCTATGATTAAATGCCACAGCCATGGCTGAACACAAAAGCACATCAAACCCCAGCACACAGCCACCCAGAGGCAGGAGCAGCTCCTTTGCATCTCACATATGCCTGCTGCAGAGGGAGTCTGGCCCCATTTTTTGTTTCTCTGCTTCACTATTCTCTAGGTCTTTGGTGACCCCATGTGAGAGCCTTAAGACATAGGATGGTCAACTCCAAATGCTAAAGGAGTTATAAGCCAGGCCCCTCTAAGTCACAAGGCTGGCTTTAAGTGATGAAATCACCAATAAATAATAAATGGGGAAGGAGGTTTTTTCCATTTCCTACTGGCTTTTGAGCTGGAAGGATGTCCCTCGCATCATGTTTTCAAGTCTTCCTCTGATACTGTGAGGGCTAAAAAAATCCTTTTTTTTTTTTTTAATAAAAGTTGAAATTCTCATATTCACTTGACTCCCGCACCTGGTGCTTTATGAAAAACATGGAAGGAGCTGGTAGCTTATGAAACATTAAGAAATCCAAAACCAATGTTCTCAGAAGCCAGAGGCTTCCGGAAATCCTGCCCCCACATGGTTGGGTTTGGGATCCCTAAAGCAATAAGCTAATTTTTCAAAGGTGCTCAGCATCTCTCTAGTACCAGAGGTGATGCTAAGCATATATGAGAATTTGGCTACTGTTTTTGGTTCCTAAATAGAAGCTAAGCTCCTTGGAAAAGCTGAAGTGTTAATCACTTGAAAATCTGGCCAAAAAATTGATGCTGTATTTGGAGGAAAATAATGCTGAGAAGAAATATTCTGTGGTGGGTACAGTCTCACTTCCCAACCTGTTCTTTCAGGGAATTGAGGCTGTTCCAGTTCCTTGAGCTGCTGCTGTGTGTTATGCTTGGTTTCCTTGCAGGTTAAAAGTCATTGTTCTTACACACGCTAGACTCTAGAGCATAATGTTGTTCTCCTGCATTCCCAGTCCCTGGGATCTCAGTACCCCAAATTGTTGGGCCCCAAATTGCAAATGCAGTTACAGATTTCATCTTACCATTTAAAAATGTCTGAATCAATGCAGGAAGAAGTAGGGAACACCATTCTCCAAACTACTGGTCCCCGCAGTCACAGGGGCAGCTTTGCCATGGGCCAAGAGTGCTCACTGTGGCCCTAATCCATCCTCCGCTATGGCTATTCAGGAGCTCCCTGCTGGCTACCAGTTGCATCCCATGGGAAGGAGGAGAGAATGGCCTTGCCAATGCCTGTTGCCAGCTGTACTGTGGGAGCACTGGAGATGGTAGGCATATGTGCCTATTCCTAGAGGACTGACTTGCAAAGAACAGCACTATCCTAGGTTGTACCAAATAGCACAGGTCCTCTAGGCTAGGGACAGACATTCAAGAAGCTGGAACAGCAGCAGCGGGGTACCATGGCCCTTGAGGCAGAGGGGGGCAGGGAGGAGAGTTAGTCTCCCCTCTACCTCCACTGGCAGCTGGGTCTGCCCGCCATTGCCACCACACCCCCTGCCCCAGAATAGGCTCCCTGCTGTCTCCTCCACTGGATGACAGAGGGAGAAGGAATAATCTTTTTCCCTGCCCCCCCACCCCAAGGGGCCCTGACAGCCAGCATCTGGCCATGCCCCTGCCCCGCCGCTACAGCAGGAGGGGGCAGGGCCCTTGTTGGGAGCAGCAGCCCATGTCATAATGTAGGGGAGTGCGAGCCCCTTCCCAGCAGGGGCACTGTACTACGGGGCTGGCAGAGCTGCGGCAGGCTGTGCACAGCAGCACTGGGGTCCCGAGTGGGCCAGAGCCCTGCAAGCCCCTCGCAGCACTGCTGTGCTCCACAGAGTGGCCCCCGCTGAGACTCACGCTGCAGGAAGCTCATGCTCCAGGCAGGGCCCCTGGGGTGGGGGGCAGGGAGCACAGTGGCAACGGAGGGCAGACCCAGCTGCCAGTGGAGGTAGAAAGGAGACTAACTCTCCTCCCTGTGCCCCTTTGCCTCAGGGGCCATGGTGCCTGGCGCTGCAGCAGCAAGGGGGGAGCACCCTGCAGACCGGGCTTGGATCCCTGCCAATAGGATAGAGAGAGGGGAATTAAACCCCTCCCTGGCCAGACCCCTGCCCCTGCCTGTCCCTGCTCTGGCTGGGGAATAGAGGGGTGGGGCCAGCCTTTCTGGGCTGGAGCAGAGAGCATGCCGAGATGCTGGGGGACTCTGGTTTAATTTAAACCAAGGGATCTGGGACAGACATTGTACAAACTGGTTTGGGCCAAATCAGTTAAGTCTGATACTACATTCAACCAGGTTTATCTCAAACCAGTTTCAGCCATTTTGAAACTGGTTTATGTGCACTGAATGTCTGTTCTGTTACAGGTTTAAACCAGTTTCTGATCACTGAAACCAGCTTGTGTGTAATGTCTGTCCCTAGCCCTAGTGACCCTTCTGCAAGCACAGCCTAATGCAGTCACTCCCTGTCACGAAAATCCTCCCTCAGCCAGTTCTGCTTCCCAGAGGTAGATTTCTGTTTCATGGGGAAGCTTCTACAGCAGCAGCCAGCAATGTTTTTGGGCAGAAGACCCAGCTCAGGTCCAAGCTATGACCCAGCTTCCACTGCCACTTCTCCCTGCCACCCAACCGCAGCATGGGTAAAAAGCTCTCTGTGGCCTGGATCCAATGGCTCCATGGGTGGTAGGATGCCCACCTCTGTATCTACAGGGAACTTCCAAATGCTGCCTGTCTCCTCTATGATGCTCAAGAATACCAACTACAGATCTCTGATGTTTCCAAGATGTGCTTGGGACATGGGTTAAAGGTCAGATTTGGGGGCAATTGTGATTTCACAGCCTGGTCTCCATTCCAAAAATCGTTGGGTTGGAGAAATAAAATGAGGTGACAGCAAGGAATAGGGGACTCCAGCCTCTCAGCACAAAAATGGATTGGCACCACTCCAGCATCTAGATCTACAGGGAAGCTATTGCAGCTGTTTGGAAGAGTACCCAGAACCCATATTTTCTTTTTTGCCTGCACAAAGCCCTGCACTCCAAGGAAATGATGAGGGCCTGTTTACAGAAACAGCAGTTCAATGAATAGAATGAGTCACTGTAAGGAGTTGGGGGGGGGGGGGTGTTTATATGGGAGAAAGCAAAGCCTTATGGAAGATTAATGGCATGTTGACCCTAGCTGAGCAAGCTAGCCCAGGTGGTCATCAGCAGCTGCAGAAGGGTCAAGAAATGGCTGGAGAGAAGGAAGTATAGCTAGAGAAGGCACAGCACAGCAGCTTAGTGCTAGCAGTATGATTGTACAGCAAAGCAAAGAGGCTGGATAAAGTTCATCCATGCAGGCCAGAAGTCAAGGGGCATTTTTACATGTGCTGCAGGACATGGCACTGGATGTTTTAATTAGCAAGCTGCACTCGAGGCTGAATTAACTCATAGGCAAACTAGGCACATGCCTAGGGCCCTAAGTGAAGAAGGGGCCCAGTTGTGCTTATTTTACATATTATAATTATTGCGTGAAAAATGTAATATAAATGTACAGTATTAAATAGGGGCCCATGAGTTTGTTTGCCTAGGGCCCACTAAAAAGTTAATCCAACCCTGGCTGTGCTAATTAAAAGTGCCTGCGCATCATGTGTATCAGCATCCCCATGCTGAAAAAATGGCAGCAGGGCACATTGAACTAAAACTCATAGAACGTGTTTTATTTCAAAGAGCCTTGCCACCATTTTTTCAGCACAGAGAGGTGCAGGGAGGCTGACACATGTGACGTGGAAGGCTGCTGGAGCGCATCAATTTCCGTGCTCCAGCAGACTCAATTATTTGAATCTGCTCCAATGCGCTGGATTTCCAGTGCGTCGGAGGAGGCTCCGCACATGTGTATAGGAGCCCAAGGTGACCAGCAGGCCATCCCTGTCTGAGGGGAGAACAGATTTTGTTATCCAATGTCCCCAGGGTTTCTAGGTGTATAGATAAGAGGTTTTGATTTTGGCCCATTCTTATAGAAAAGACACCTAGAAGTTTTCCAGCAGTCTCTCTAAACCTCTGTACCCCATCTCCTTTTGAAACAATAACCCTGAATGGAGAACTGAGCCCAGAACCTCTGAATATATATATAAAAAAAGGCCTCTACAACTTGAGCTAAAAGATTACCTTTAGCAGATGAGAGAAGTTGCATGGTCTGACTACCTGGGAAGAACCATGACTTATATGCTGCTACTCTGACTTACTTTGCTTATTGCTGACTCCTACTTCAGCATAAGCTCTCAGATGGTCCTTGGTCACTGAGACCAGAAATTTCAGATTTGGCTGCCTAAAATTAGGCTTTTAATCCCCATTAGTGAACTTCAGTATAAGTGGCCTGACTTTCAGAGATTCTCAACACCAGCAAACCCTAATGAACACAGCAAGGAATGTAGGGTGTTTATCACCTTTTGGCAAATATGGAGTTTTTATTTAGGCATTTAAATTTATCCAGATACCAGCATTAGGCACCCAGGCAGAAAATTTTTGGCTTCACAGCACAATCCATTTTTAGCACACTTAAAACTCCCAGTAAAATCAATCTCCATGATTTTGACTGGGCAAGGAATGCAAATCTATCAACACTAATGAAAAATGAGGATAAGGTACAAAATCCCATCAGGATCAGAGATGAGAGGGCTGTCTCCCTCCATTAAACAGATAAAAAAAAATCCCAGCCTGATTGTTTTATTTTTAAATTGCCAAAAGCTGTCAACAAACTGTATTATATATAACAAAGTATCAGACAAGCTTTCACAATAACCCCCAAGAAAAAACACCTGGTTTATTTTTTTTCCTTTTTTTTTTTCCCTGTTTCCTGCCCTGCTCTCCCCACCGCTGCCTTATCTTCTTTTCATGAATTGTCAAACTGTTCACAACAAAAATACAACAAAAACTTGAATCTTCTTGGGAAAAAAAATCCTGTTTTCTCCTGAGAAAAATGAAAACATTTCCCCATGTTTCCATAACGGATTGTTGAATCTGTTGCTTTTCTATGAAAGTGGGACCACATCCGGCAACATCTTATTTATGCTCTGAACTTTATTACCATCCCAGTTGCAAAGTTAAATAGCTGCATTTATGCTTGAAGGGTTGTGGCCTTATAGAGCTGGTTAAAACATTCGAGTTCACAATTTTCCCAAACTCTTTTCTTTACTAACTTCATTTTTTCCTACTGATCTGAACCATGATTCTACAAAACACATAGGCAAGTGCTTAACTTTCAAGCAGTCCACTGAAACTATTTACATGCTGAAAGTTAATCATGTGCTGAACAGCCTTGCAAAACAGGCCTTATGAACTAGCTCAGTGGTTCTCAACCTTTTTTTTAGACTCAAGGCCCACCTCAGAAATGCCAGCTCTTAGCTTTCATGCATTTTTGAACCAGAGAAAAATAATAGGGTGGTACTCCTGATGCAAAGTCCTCAGGAGGACCACAGCAGGGCAAAATGTTTCTAACACTACGAATTTCTATTAAACATTTCTGGGATTATTTTATGAATCATGCTGGCATACATAACAGTGGTAACACTGTGTGGCATCCCACAGCACCCTTGGAAGGCTCTCAAGGCACCCCAGGGTGCCACAGCACCCTGGTTGACAATCATTGAACTAGCTCAACATTTACAGAACTGCCCCAATTTATCAACTAAAAAAGTGAAACTGCCATGCCGACTGGGTTGCCAGTGTCAGGGGCTAAGTACAGACAGTCAAAAAGCCCAAGGCTGAGTTGTTTCAAACTTCACAGGTTAGTCTAAACTGTGTAGGTTGAATCAATAAGTGAACAGACATTCACTTTTGATTCTGGAAATGCAGCCACATGCCTGCAATGGCTCAGGGCAGAAGCCAGGGGCGCTAGAGCATGCCTCCCTGCTTGGCTGGAGCAGACAGCTTGGACCAAGGCTAGGCTGCCCATCCTGCAAGAGGAGCTTGCAGGGGTGGTGCAAAGCCATCCTGGGATGCTGGGGGCCTGTGAGTTCACTTGAATCTGCAGGGGATCTGGGACAAAAGTTCAATAAACCAATTAACCTAAATCAGTTAAGTTGGATGCTACATCCGTCCAGGTTTATCTTAAATCTGTTTCAGCCATTTTGAAAGCAGTTTATGCACACTGAACTTCTGCTATGTTGCAGATTTGAACTGGTTTCCAATCACCTATACCAGTTTATGTGTAATTTCTGCCCTAGCCTGGGAGTGAATTTAATACTTCTGGCTTTTACAGCATGAGCTTCCACTTCCTCAACTAAAAGCCCAAGCTCTTCTAGACAAGATTTAGGTTATCCATTAATCAAATCATAGTAACCAGTGGTTAGAAAACATAACAGCCACTGTATGTGGCTAAGTCATCGCTATTGGGTGACAGAACTAAACAGCTGCATCGGCGTAGGTTGCCCAAGCAATAGGATGGAGCATGTTGATACAATGAATTATACTCAAGCTCTTCTTACTGGTTTTCTTGTGAGGGCACTTCATTCTCTGAGCAAGAGCTGGTGTTGTTCAAGGTCTCCTCTGCCTGGGACCGGAGCTGTTTTTCCCGTTCCCTTCGGCGTCGCTCCCTTGCTGCTTCCTCCTCATCCTCCACACTCCACTGTGTCGTCATCCTGCAAAACAGAAGGAAAACGCGCTCTTTAGGCAGTCCACCCACTTCCATGGACACACATGGGAATGAAGGGAAAACATCCTGAATGCTCAGGTTGATACATAACACTGCAGAGTGTGAGATGAGAAAGCTTTCTGCAAACTATGCTTATACCCAGGAGCACATATCCAAACAAGCAGCTTCCATAGAAGCCAGTGGAGCAACTTGTAGAAATGCTGCACAATGAAAACTAGTATGTGCTTGTGCAGAGTCAAGCCTACAGAATGAGACCCAGGATGATGGGACCAGATCCCTCCACAGGGGTTGGGTGACACCACCTATGGAACAGCTTTGCAGATAGTCCTCAAATGACCCCATGTCTCATTCTTTCCAGGACAACCCCATTTCCCAGTGGTTTGCTGAAGCATTAAACAGGACTCCCACTGCCAACTATTCCCATTTTAAGCCCAGTAGCATTTACTGCCGTTTCCTAGAAAGGGGCACTTCTGTAAAGGGAAACCCCAAGCTCCAGGGAAATCCTTCTTGCAGCACCTGGAAGCATGAACAACACATGCCACCAGCGGCTGGGAGGGCATGGCGGTGGCAGGAGTGTGGCAGCGGGAGCGCAGCAGCAGTCAGCAGGAGCTCCCACAGATGCCACCGGCACTGTTCAGCAGTGATGGTGGGAGGAACCAGGGGTCAGCGACCACCCAGTGCATCCCCTACGCATCGCCCCTGCCTGGAAGGCATCACCCCCTACCTTACAAACATCTCTGCTACAGCTGACAAGTGTCCTGCTTTGTTGATCTGACCACTGTCCTCTGTGCCACCCAGTCTACTCTGCCAGTGACCCAGAACAGGGCATCTGTCCTGAGACCTTTGCAAAAGGTATTCAGTGATTGCTATCTCAGGGGTGCCTAGTTTCACATCATGCTGAAATCTTGGCAAACAATGCCCTTTTTTGGCAGCCTCAGCCACAGGTTGTAGCATTGGCTGGTTTGGGAAACTGAACTGGCTTCTCTTTCCTAGGCCAGTTAGGCTAGGGACAAACATTACACATAAACTGGTTTAAGTGATCAAAAACCGGTTTAAACCTGTAACAGAGCAGAAGTTCAGTACACATAAACCAGTTTTTAAAATGGCTGAAACTGGTTTGAGATAAACCTGGTTGAATGTAGTATCAGACTCAACTGATTTGGGTCAAACTGGTTAATGCAATGTGTGTCCCAGACCCCTTTCTGGTTTAAGATAAACCAGACTCCCCCAGCATCCCAGCATGCTCTCTGGGCTGGGAGGGGCTCTCTGCTCCACAGCAAGGATGACCCCTCCCCTCTGCTCCATGGTCTGAGCTCAGCAGAGACTGCAGGTACAGCAGGGTCTGCCTGGCTTCCGCCTACCCTCCCCCCCCCTCCCCACCTTGCTGCTTACTGGACAAGCAGGGATCCTCTCCCCTCCTATCTCCCATAGCACAGACCCCAGCCCCACAGACCCTAGGCATGCGGTATGCTAGCTAATGCTAAGAGGTGTCTGTGTGTCTCCAATTTCACTGGGGCAGGCAGACAGAACAGTGTCCACTTAAGGCTTTTTGGAGCTAATCAACAGGTCAGCTGGTAATGTCCCCTCCTTCCTTCCTTGGAAAAAGCTGTTTAAGAAGAGCTTGAACTAATGAGAGAGGCTTTTGTTTTGTTGATGGGCTGACAAATGCTGTGTTATCAGCTCCCTGATGGCTCCCTCACCTGTTAGGTTTGCAGACAGTATGAAGAAGCAGGGAGAGGGAGATTGAAAAGCTCAGTATCATCAACAGATGCATGCACTGCACGCCCCCCCTCCCCATTTTGCCTCAGAGTACTAGCTGGGGGCTAGGAGCTGGTAACACTCTCATCCATTGAGCAGTGAGCAGGGAAAAGCCTGGGATGGTGCAGGCAGGGTAGGGATTTACACCCCTCCTTAATCAGATTATCCTGCTGGGATAATCCTGGCCATTCCCCCCCAGTTCAGCAGTATAGAAATAAAGGGAGGGCTGCTCTAGCACCCCCCAGCTTCTAACCTGAACCACTGCAGGCATGTGCCTGCATTTCCTCAGTTCAGAGGGAATGTCTGTACAGTTGCAAACTGGTTCAACCTAGGCACGTTAGACTAACCTGCAAAGATTGAATCAATTCAGGCTCAAGCTTTTTGAATGTCTGTCCCTAGCTTTAAAGTGCATTGGCAGAACAGCATGGCTGACAGCTGCTGTGTAGCCATTCAGTGGATAAAAGCCCCAGTTCAGAATTGCACTGAAGCACTTTAAAGGGACTTTATTGCTTTCCTATGCCAACACCTCATTGTGACCAGGATTATCACCATGAGGCACAGACTCTCCACCCCCATTCACTGCTTCTTTGAGCGCTGCAGATCTCTCAAATGAGGCAATGCAGCCACCTTAGCATATCCCTGATCCATGCAACTACCACAGCTCTTAGGCCCTCTCTCTCAAGAGCGCTTACTGATGTCTGATGGGGGTTACTTTAAGTGGGCTCTTTGCCTCATCTGCGGGATTTGGCATATGGGGAACAGGAGTGAGTGGGAAGAATGTGCTTCATTGTGCCCTTCCTGGGCATAGCCCAGAGGCTTGGTAGAGGAGTCCTTCACGGTCTGCTGAATTCCAGATTCCACCCTAGGCCCAGGCCCAAGACAGGATGTCAGTCCTCAGTGCCATTAGCTCTACACCTTCTGGCAATACTAACTCTGAAAAAATGTAAGCTATTACGTCTAAACACAGACTAACTCTGAGAAAGGCCAGGCCCTGGCACTGAGTGGTTGACTGGTGCTGTGAGAAACCCAGCTCCAAGGTCGTAGATCCCAACATCACCCAGAAAGAGGCTGTGTGTGGAGGAAACCTTGACGTGTTTTCGTAACGAACCACGCTGTTCCCTTTTAATCAGACTGCTGGTGCCAGGCTGCTCTCTTGCTACAATGGTGCAGGGAATGTCGTAGAAGGGTACCAGACACTATCGCTCAGCGGGTCTCTAGCTCTGCTCTGCACTGTTTCCTTCCTCCCATGCATAGAAGAAAATCCTGGCCTGGCTTCTCCCACAATGTCTCAACCACCAGATAATAAACCCTCTGTCAGCAGAACGACTGCTCAGATCCCAGAGGAAACGATAAGCCACTGCAACATTCCTACACTGGTGATAACATGAATTCTAGCACGGCATCTGCTCCTCCCCTCCACGTGGCTTCAGCACCAGGCTGAACACTGTGCGAGAGGAACAAGCTATGAAAGTAGACTATGTCTCAGTGGCCCAACAAGTGTGGCCTCAGCTCAGCCTTTGCCAGCAAGATTGCTGCTTCCAGAGGGCTCTAGATTACAACTGTAATTGAGCAAGACCTGAGTCATCTAACCCAGCGGGCTCTCCAAAATTTTTGCTTCATTGCAACATTGACCCAGGGCCACTCCTGCCAAAGATGACTCCCATTTAGTCTAACCCGCCAAGCTAGCAAGGGCTCCATACTGAAAGCAGAACTAGAAGGAGCAAGGAGAAAGCTCCCCCTGGAGATACTTTTGCAAATTGTCTTCAGCAAAGTGTTGATTTTTTAGCAAAGAGATGCAGGATTTTTGTCATGCCCGAGAGCCCACTTGGCTAGGTACTCTACACTCACATGGGGCTGGTAGCTACATACCCTGGTACCTGTCTAACTGAAGATGCCATTTGAAGCTAAGTTCACTAAACTAGTTCAAAAGACAGGATGGGAAAAATGGTTCACACCAGACCCATTTCAGTTTAGTCAAATCAACAGTAGTGTAAGGATGGGTGGGCAAATGGGGCATGAGCCCCAGGCACTGCCTAGGGTGTATGTGGGGGGTGGGGGGAAGTGCTAGGGAGATGCCCATCCTCCCCTCCATCCCCATGCAGCAATTCCAGCTGCAACACTGGGGAGTGTAGAGAAGAGACAGTGAAAAACTCACCTCCATTCAAAGGGTGTGCAGTGCAAAAGAAGCAGCCAAAGTTTTGCTGCTGCTGAGAGGGATGCCATCTTTTTCTGCTGCCAAAAACTGGTGAGTTTTTTGGCTGCTGGACATGCATGTAGGCACCAAAAAAGACGTGACATCTCCCCCAGCCACAATGAACCTCCAGTAGCAGCTCCCGCACCATGTGCCGCTGCTGTTTTGCCCCCCCCCCCCCCCCGCCCTGGCCACAGCAAAAAAGGTAAAAGGTTCAGGGTGCAGGTGTGGGAGGGTGCAAAACTGCCCAGAGAACAAAACTGACCAGTTACACCTCTGAAAATCAATAAAGAATAGGTGTCTGCTAAACTGAAATAAGTCCCTCAATCAAAGTAAGTGTTCACAGAAGGACTTAGATTATTTTATCTAGGATTGTGCAAAGATGTAAGTTGATTTTACACAGGATTTTGAGATATCAAATTATATTTTCATTCTGATCCAGTATAAAACTCCAATAGTTGAAAATGTTTCCAAAAAAGAAAATTCTGGAGAAAAAAAACCAACCACCCTCATTTTTCTTTTAGCAAAATCAACTGAAATGTTTCATGTCAGCTTTGCCTTTTTATTTTGTATTCTGTTAGTGCACACACATACACACACACACGTATCCTTTTGTAATAAGTTTTTGAGTTTCGATGGATGCCAAAGGATGCATGTATACACACACACACCCGTCTACATTAAGCAACAAAATGCAAAATCTATATATATTTGGAAATTAAAAACCATTTCAAAATTTAAAAAACCCCTCAAAATGTTCCATTGTGAAAGGTCAAAACAGGATATTACAGTATTGGAAACATTTTTCCTGTCCCCCTCCCCCAAATGAAATATTGGCAACATTGGCTCAGTTTCATTCAATATTTCCATTAGATTGAACTGCATTTTCCAAATGAAAATGGTTCCCTGAAGTTTTTTCCAACAAGCTCTAATTTTAACAAGCACGGTGCAATATGCATTTAGACAGTCCCACTGTCAGAGTTTCTCCCTACCCCAAAAAGAGCTTACAGTCTAAACCAAAAAGGCAGAGACAGGGTGAGGAAAGGAAACTGAGGCAAACTGTGTTTGTCCAAGGTTATACAAGTGACTGGTAGAGTATAATACAGGGAATAAAATCTTTTTACTTACCATCTGGTGCCTTAGCTACCTAAACGCACGGCCTCAGCGTAAATTATTGCACAGTGTTTTCCACAGACAAGTGCCCCCATTGCCATGTTTCCAGCTGAGCACCCAAAAGCAATGGTTGCCTTTGAAAATCTTGGCCGGATTATTTTGTGTTTCTTTGACTGGCTTGTTTTCTAACCTTTTTTTCTGTATGTTCTCAGCCTAGCCAACAATGTGTCTAAACTCACCTCCATTCAAAATCCACTGGCACCCCTCTGCACTACTAAAGCATACAAAACACATGTCAAAAGCCTCCAAGGAGCTGCCAAGGAGAACTGAACGTGCACAGAGAGTAGTGTTGCCTGTCACAATGTTACAGTGCATGCATCAAACCTCATTTCTCCTTGTCCCATGAGATGGGGCATCCCCTGCATGTCACACCCCAGCTCTTAAAGTACCCGTTTTGTTTTTTTTAAATGAAATTAGATAAATTAAATTGCACCCGCCTTCACCCATCCGGTTCCCTCCACCCCACCTTGCTGCAAGCAGGAACAAAGAGCATGAAGCTACCAGTAACACAGGACCTGCAAAATCCCTTCTTTATTCATTTCACACTCATATTTACTGTTTTCTCCACAGTTCCCATAGAAACAGTTGTCTCTGCTCCTGGCAGGAAGCCACCGTATTGTTGTTTTTTTTCCTTCAATATATAAATGAAGTCATTCATTAAACGCCACTATGACCTCTCCCCCTTTTTGTGACAGCACTTGAAAGAGTCTCTGATTCAGAAAGGCTCTTAACCCCATCTGCCCTGGACTGACCCAGTCGTAAGGAGGAAGGACCACATTTGTGCCAAAGCAAGTAGGATTTTTATAGTTCCCCTGGCACTGCCAAGGGGACTCCAGTTGGGAAGAATTACAACGGGACTCTAGGGGATCTCAGAAGGGCTGCAGTAGGAACGGTGTGACAGTCTGCTCCATTGCCAAGTAACTTTGATTCGTAGCCTTCTCCGTTTCCCAGTTGGATGTGACTAATTCTCTCTCCATGACTTCACTGGCTCGCTATTCTGTCACTACATCTTCTGAACCGGCTGTGTGGAATGTGAGCAGAGGACAGTAACACCAAGAGCAACTGTTTCGGGGAAAACAAGCTAAAATGACTTCTCTGTTTGATACGACTTCTCTGTTCAATGAAAAGATACTATGCAAGCTTGCCCTGTAACCCAGGAAACAGGACTCTACAGCGACTAAACTGAATCACAGTTTGCCAAACGCCCCTGTAGACTCCTTGCCATAAATATGCAGATGGAAACTTTCTATTGCACTGCACCATTGCCTCAGAAGTTCTTCCAGCAGTAGGGAAATGCCAGCACACTGAAGGCCTCGGTCATGCTTCCCTTGGGAATAAGGGCCACAGAGGACAGACCCAGATGACCCCCAGTCAGTGGTTTCCCCTGGATGTCACAAACAGAACCTCTAAAGTGTACACTTTTTACCAAAACTTTGGAACGGCCTGGATGAATTTCAGTGCTTAAGCAATTCAGAGGGCTGGCAGTAGAGCCGTGGGAGTAATGGATTTTTTTTGGCAGGCAAACAAAAAAATCCCCCCCAAAATCATTTTGGGTTGACGCAAAGGAAAACATTTGATTTTTCACAGTAAAATTCAAACAATAAATATTCATTTTGGATCATCTAAAATATTTTGTCTGACCCAAAATTAAATGTTTTATTTCAGTTTTGGGGTGATGTCATCATTTATAGCTTTATTTATTTGAACATTTAGGTCAGGGGTTGTCAACCGGGGGTACGCGAGAAGGCCCTAGGGGGTATGTGCAGGCAGGGATGGAGCGCTGCCACACACCGTCCCATGCTGCCGTGCAGGTGCCACCCACCTGGCTGAACACAGGAGAGTGGGTAAAGCTTACACGCAACAGCTGCTGCTCTGCATTCAGCCGCACACCGCCACCCCTGCTCCGTGTTCGACCATGTGCCACCCCCTCCTCCCCCCCGCTCCGTGTCCGGCTGCTGTTGGTGCACTGCTCCGCATCTGGCTGCCAGAGGTACACTGATCCTAAAAGGTTGAAAAGCCCTGATTTAGGTCAACCTTGAAACCCACTCACCATTTCAAAACCAAAAGTTAGGCTCATAGAAAGTTACAGTGTTTCATTCTGAAAACAATAAAACAAAAAGTTTGTGCTTTTCCAAAATTTCATTCCCTGTTTCCAGATCAAACACGTGAGATTTGGCGAATTGGTTTGGTCACTTCACAGGTGTGTTTTCCAGCAAATGTACTGTGTGCTGGAAAATTTACACCCAGCTGTAGTTGGTGGTGCAGAGTAGACCCGCATACTACAGAAGGAGGCTCTATCTCTACCCATGTAACTCCAGACTGACTGCACTCACCACGTACTGCTATTGTCATCCTATCCAGGAGCTTTTGGAAGAAGCAGAGTATTATGCACAAGGAACTAAACCCACATTTGTTTCATGGGTGAGTTAATGCTCTTGAGGAACCAAATTGTCCACGGTTTTCACCTCTCCCCTATCTATAGTTTGCAAGCACGAGGGGATGGGAACTGCTCTGGTACTAATGTACACTACAGTGAATATGCAATAGGTCTAGAAACTGCACTGATGTTAGAGCCCATTTGATATTCATTTCCTATGAAACCCCCACCGCAGAGGGCCTGTTTGCTTTAAAAGCAGTCTGTCACGGGGCAGTGTAAAATCTCTTCCGTTGCACACCCTCCCCTCCCCTGCTCCAGCCCTTATGTTTCTCAGTCTGCCCTTATGCTCTGAACTCCTAACTTTTGTTACACCCTAACCTTTTGCTGCAGAGACAGCTGTGAATATACCCTGAGCACAGGACGGTGAGTTCATGGTGCCTGTAAAAAGGCAAAGGAAGTGGAAGAAAGGGGAAATCTGGGCAGCCACGCTCATGCAGTGGGTCTGATTTTAAACTTCCTTATACTGTGAGCTGCCTCGCAGGGGACTGAAGCGAGTGTGAGTGGACCCCAGACACCGTCCCATCAAAAGGCATGGTTAAGCATATTAGAATGGACCAGATACTCCATGGCCAAGGAATGGCTATGTTGTATCTGACTGGGACAGAGCCTGGTCCTTTCCCCATTCTTCCCTAAAAGCTCCACTGGATGTGCTCTTCCCTAGGGAACTGGGGCCAAAAAAAAAAAGTTGTTACAGCTACAACAACTGTTTACCCCATCTGACCTGCAGTCCACCTCCCTCCCTTTGCCTGCCCAGAGCTCTCTCATAGAAGGACAAGGGGAGAACATGGACTTCAGTGCAGAGCAGAATCCAAGATTTCACCACCACACCCTATTCTCTGGCTCCTTCCTCCCCGCTCCATTTTCTTCCTCACATGCTTTCTGTGGGGTGGATAAGAGAACAGAAAGCTGAGCCTGCGTTGTTACATGATAGATTCCTGTGCGTGGAGCTAATAAGCTGAGAGAGAGAAGGACCGAAGAAGGGAGTGATTGGAGGAGGGATTGCAGTCATTCCAAGTAGTCTGACTAAAGCCTTCGCTGCAGCCCACAGGGGTCTGGTGGTTACAGAGCTATTCTGCAGCACATACACTCTTCAAGGGATGATCTTGTCCCTTCCTATGATCATCATGCGCCAGCTACCACATATTGCCATTTACAGAGAGTTTGGGGTTCTTGTGGGCTGCAGTAACACTCCCCAACTATGAGTTCATATCAGCATTAACTCTCTTTTTCCCAAAGCTGAATGGAATTGTTGATGTATGTTCCCATCCAGCAAAAGCATCCTATTGCCTCTCAGGACAGCCAGCAAGCAGATCTGCATGATGGGGGTCAAAAAGCAAACCATGCAAGCAATGCTAAAAATCATATTTGAATGAGCAAATCCTGAAGCAGAAGAGATGGTGTGGTCCAGTGAGCAAGATACTAAACCAAGGTACTAACCTCTGTCATGTAGCATAAGCATGTTATTCCCTTGCATTTTTGACTGCAGTACCTTTGCAAAAGGAACTCTCTCTTCCTACAATGCTGAAAAATGCTAAAACCTAGAGAGAGGCTCAAGGTTCGTACTCTGCCAAAATCCAGTGGTGCTCAGACCTCAAGGTCTGAGTTGGGCCAAATGCCATGCTTGATGTCTGATCTTGATTTCCCCAGCTTTTAGGGTCTGCTTAGAGCTGAAGTTTCATTTTCATCCACTCCCTGCTTTTATCTCCCACTGATGGAGAAAGGCATGCACATTAATGCTCTAATTCTGCTCTTCTGAGGCGTCAGTGCTGTTAATGCCCACACCCAGCAAACTAGGGTTTCAAGCAAGGTCATCTTCCTCTTGACATATTCCTCACACTCAATCAAGGAAGTGATAGTGGCCAGGCAGGAGAATTTCTGGCAAGGCTTCTGCTATGTTTAAAGCAAATCCACCAGACTCTGGGAGCCTTTCGCATGGTTCACAGCTAAGAGGAAGTTTTGCTGGCACAAAACCAACCCTCAGCACTAAAGCTAATTCCAGAAAGGAAAATGAAAAACCTCCCAGGAGGGCCTAGACTTCAAGGAGCTCTGCCAGACCCCAATACTGCTGTACACGTGAATTTGGTATTCCTGTCTCCTGAGCTAGCCCTGGCTGCAAGTGCCAGGAAGGTGTCATCATGGTCCTACTGCATGTAGGTCATTCTCCCAGCATGTACAAGGACCAGGATAGGTGGGAGGCAATGGAGGGGGCTTTGGGAGCATGGACTGCCAGTAACAGCAGGAACTCCTCATTTGAACAGCTTTGCACTATCACTGATGTTGTCCAAAGCATTCTGCTCCATTGACCTCAGTAGTAAAAGTCCCGCTGACTTCAATGGGAATAGAGCTAAACCAATACTGAACACCTCTGAAAAAATACCATGGAGGTAGACGCCTGAACAAAGCTGTTAGAGACGGACCTGGCTACCCTGTGACTTCCTCAGGATCCACCCATTGCTCAGTCATCTGTTTCTGGTGAAAGGGAAGGGAGAGAAAGAGTAGGGAGGGAAGAAAACATCCCATAGACCTGTACATGAGATCTTCCCCTTCCCAATTAATTCATTCTAGCCCAGGATTTCCCTGGGAAGAACAACATGATTCAGCCCCAGTGCAGGTCAGGAAGAGGGTGCCTTTCAGTCTGTGCTTCCAGAAGGTTTGTCTTGCAACCTAGTCCTCAGTGGAGGAAATCTTATCCTAGCTCTAAAGCAGGGGTGGTCAACCTGTGACACATGTGCCACAACTGGTACAGGCAGCCCCTATGTATGGCACATAGCAGACCCAGGATGGAACAGGCAAAACAGGGGCAGGTAGGGCAGGGGGCAGAAAACAGAGCAGCAAATCAGACAGGAAGCAGAAGAGATTGGGTAGGAGCACAAGACACGGGACAGAAAGCAGAGCAGCCAATCTGGCAGGGGAAGAAGAAGGGGGTGGCCTCGAGGAGGAAGGGTATGGGGCTAATTTGTAGCATGCCTACCAAAAAGGTTGTCCCTCCCCCCAGTTCAAAAGCATCAGTTCCCTGTTCAAGGACAGATAAAGATGCTGCCCGTGTGCATTGGTTTCACTCCTCAGCTGCTGCAGACCTCAGTTGGGAGTTTATGCTACAAAGTTTAGACTAGAAGAACACAGAGTGGGAAATGATGTCTGTGCTTCTTCCTATAGTATCTTGTACACTGCTTCACTGCCATGCCTGTTTTCCCATACAGTGCTTCACTGCCATGCCTCTCTTAGTCATGCTCCCCCACCCCTCCTAGAAATCATTCTTTGTCTACAGGATTCAGACCACAGGGTAAGGCTGAGCTCCACACACACATACCCCTTGAATTATTCCAGTCCTTGCAGACATTTGGTGTTGGGAAATCTGTGGAGCTCATTACTTGCTTACAAAGAAAGCAAAGGACAATGAAGTGTATGTTCAGGTAAGCCAAGCAAGTGAAAACAAGATATAGCTCAAACCTTCCTGAATAGGAAGTGAACCAAACTATACACAACTTAACAAACTGCCTTCATTTTTTTAAATGATCCTTCTTTTCTGGGCTCCATAGCGCATCTCAGTTCTTCTCAGAAGTGAGAAGTTCAGCTGGTTCATAGACACCAAGTCTGGGATACATCAATCTGAAACCTAACGAAATAAGGTCTCAGAAGAAAAGTGTCTGGCTTGATTTCAAGCTCTATTTTGTAGATACAGATGACTATCCAGGTAGTCACATGCTCATCCCAACAAAACCAATTGTGAGCATCATTGTTACATTATAATACTACTACTAGCAGCAGAGTGTGGAACTCCACTGTGCCAGGCACTGTCTATTCATTTTATTCCCCAAAGAGCTTATATTATAAATGAACAAGACAGTCAAAGAGTGGGAGAAAGGAAGTATTAACAGCATTGCACCAGTGCCTACAAACACAGCACTCTCCTGAAGCTGTTAATTCTAAGCTCTGTGAGGGTCCAAGCCCCACAGACACCATCTCTCTGTTGGCTCAGCCTAGAGATATGCTAGCCACTGCACTGTGCTTTTATCAAACCATCTTTCACTCCCATCATTGGGCAGCTACTGAGAAACTTGGGTGCAAACCCTTTCTCCTTTTCACAACTCTGGGTTGTGACACGCAGCCTATTCTCTACATGCTGTTGTCTAGTAATATGGTAAGGTAATGATTAATACAATTGGTTCTGTTAGGATGAACCCATTAATATCTGGAGAGTCATCTATATCTACAAAAGGGAGATAGGGCCTGAAAGCCTGGGTTGGTTAAAAGTCTCCCACTTGGCAGGACAGATGGCAGCCATGGGGTTGCTATCCCTGATATCATAGTACAAGCCACAACAAAGAAGGGGTGGTGGGGGGGAAGTCCAGGGAAGATTATTGCCTTTGGGTTCCTAGGTTTTCAGGCCAGAGCAGATTACTATGAGAATCACAACTGACCTGTGTACCACAGGCCAGTGAACTTCATCTAGTATTTCTGGCAGCAGCAGAAATTATTCTGCTATGTATATGAATACCATTGAACCCTGCATTGATTTTTTTTTAAATGATTTGCCAAGGCTATGTTTCATTCCATTCTTCTGAGAAGATGACCTGTCAGTGCATGGTATGATGGGCAGTTGAAACCAAGAGCTGGTAATTTGCATGTTCCTTAAACATCTGAGGCAAAACGAGACATATTTCAGAGTGCTGACAATGACTGGCAGGAGCAGCCCTTGGGGAAAGCCCCCAGCCCTGCTGATCAGTTTAGATTTCTCTCTCCCTCCCTCTGTCTGTCTCTCTCTCCAGCATGGGGCTTTGATGGGAAAGCTCTCTTCAGAATTAACCATGGAGAGACTCCAGTGTTTCTTCCTGATGCGTTAGGCCACATTCTGCTTTCTGAAGCCAGTGGGAGTGGCTCAGACACAAGAGAATGTAGCTCACTACGGTGATCTTTTAAACTCAGAACTTGCTCTGCAGGGCACTGGAATTGCACATCAATTCAGACAACATCTGTGCAAAAACCCCAAAACAGATAGGGAGCATTTAGCAATCTGGATTGGATTTCCCTCCCGGCGGGAGATGCTCATGAATATTACGGTACTCTACGCTTTGGCTGTATCCACCTAGCTCAGCCTGGAAGGCAGCAAGCAAGAACATTTTAAAAATCACTCCCAATAGCAGACACCTTTTATGTTTTGCAGGTACTTTCCTGAGTGCTCTTTAGACATAGCTTGATAGTCTGATGCAAATGCTGCCAGCAGGGCCGCTCTACCTGTGATACTATTCCAAAATCATTCTACTGGCAACAGTCTCAGGTTTCTTATCTCAAAGAGGGACTTTAAACCTGTGGTCACTGCCCTGAGTAGAAGGCTGACATTGGTTTCTTGACTCAGTGGCCCTGGAGCAATAGCAGCTGATAAGAATGTACCTTTCACTGCAGCACATGACTTTAACATACACCCAGTGTAAGCAACATTGGGGAAAAAGACGTCCGATTTCTGGAAACCTAAGGTAACAGAGTTGGAGCTGTGTTGTAGCTGTGATGGTCCAGGAAATGTCTAAGGGCTCATGTACATGCTACGATTTTTGCCCTTTCATGCGCTGCAATTGCCTGTCTGTTTGCACGAGTGGGATTTCCCAATGCTTTGAAAGTCTTTCTTGTGCATTAAATTAAAACTCCTCTGACATAGTTTAGTTTGGCTCACCGGGAATTAAAGCATCGCGTCCATGGATTTGTTGCATACAAGGCACTTAAAGACATCCAATGAGCTTTTTTGTCCACCACATGGCACTGCAACTTTTTTGTAGTTCACCCCTTGGAATTGCTTTTGCTTTTGAATTGCTTCCACTTTTTTTTTTCTTGTGTGGTTTACCGGCTCCCTGCTTGCACAGCTGCGTGGCAGGACATGGGCGCAGGGTGTGTGGGAGGTCCTGGCCGGGGGGGCAGTGCTGGACTGTCCCACTCTCCTGCAGCATGAGCCAGGGACCTGGCTTAATTCATTTGAAAACAGATGCGATGCTCTAAGGATTAATTCATTTGAACACCTAATGTGTATAAACACAGATGCGACGTTCCAAAATAAACAAGTTTAAATTTTATAAACTTATTTAATTCAAATGAGGATTAAAACCCTTGGTGCATACAGGCACCCTAAGAGGCAAGGATTTTTTGTGATATCATGGACCAACTGTATAGGTCCAAGCCCTAAAGAAGAACACGTGGTGCCCAGCAGCATATCCAGCAGTTCTTCCAATTATTTAGTTGGTCCATAAAAGATATCACAAAAAAAACTTGCTTTTCAAGAACCTAATGAGATTTTAGAGATGAAACAAATAATACCATGATATTGCAGAACCATAGTAACATATGGATTCTAGCAGATAGACTTGGGTTAATGCTGTAGGCATTGTGGTTTATGAAGCCTCTCTGCACTTCATAGCTGCTAGGATACAGAGCTTGATTAGCACTGTGGTGTAATAGGATCATTAGCGTGGGTTAGAGAGCACAGATATTTGCATAGACTTGTTCTAGATCACAAACTCTTTTGGTCCCTATGCATTTCCTTATGTTCAGCAGGCACTAGAAGGAAAACCCATTTGTTACCATTTATGTCCTGAAGTCCAGGCCCTTTGGAAAAGCGTTGGATCTTACGTCCTTTTAGATCAAATGTCCTAGAATTCAGAACTTTTTAGAAATGGTGTGGTATTGGTTTCACTTGTTAGAGAACGAGAGACAGAGAATTAAGATGATTCTTACCTTTTGCTAGGAAAGACTTGTAGAAGGCAGGATAGATTTCCACCTTATAGACTAGAAAAGACATTTCTGAGGTAAGAGCTTGTCAGGATGGTTCTGACTACTTCACAAAACAAAGAGAATTAATTTTGGGTGGGTGGAGGGTGGGATGGGACTTGCCCCTATGTCCTCCCCACCATGATTTCTATGATTTTGCCTTGGTTTGCTCATGGTATACAGAGCCTGATTGACCATACAGCAGTTAATGACATTGTTACACCGGTTTAAAACTGGTGTCAGAGATCAAAATCAGGCCTGTTGCTTTTTATAGCACAGAGGAACGGGGATATGAGATTTCAGTCACTGGGCCGGAGTTCAGAACTCACTCGTTTTCCAATACCCAGTGCTATCTAATTCCCTGAAAACTTGCCACCTACAGCACAGACTGAAGCATGGAAGAGGGGAATGCAGAGCAGGCATGAGAATGTGCATCTCAGATCTCTGTGTGATGTAAGGTTTTCTTTCCATGTTACTATTATTTATGATTTGTATCACAGTCATGCAGCCACAGTCGGCATCTCCTGGTACTGTACACATACTACATGAGACAGTGACAGCTCTAGAGCATGTACAGTCTAAACCGGTGGGGGCCAACCTTCCTGGCAGGTATACCACCAGGTAAACCCCGCATCCTCTCCAAGTGCCACTCTGATCCCCTTCCCTTGCCTGCTCAGTTGTTTTGCTTTCTGTTCCCTTGCCCTGTTGGTTGCTCTTTTCTTCTCCTTGCCGCATGCTTCTTGCTTGATCTGTTGCTCTACTTTCTGCTCCCAACCCTATCTATCACCATTTTTCCTGCTCCCACTCTGTAGGAAGCACCTCTCTTTATGGAAGAGTAACATTATAGTTAATGCTAGACAGGGCAGCTGTGGAGCTTCTGATATAACCATCCACAGCACAAGTAAATTCTGGGAATGAATCCATAAGGTATTCAGGGGGGACAGCTCGCATTCTTGCTCTGGAGAAAGGAGGATTAGTCACCACACTTCAGGGGAACAGGTGGACTGGAAGAGTGGGACGTGGGGACCTTATGCACATGGAGAAGCTCCAGAGAAGGGGGTGGCTGCCTTGCAAAGCTGAGGATGAGCATACACAGCACACAGCATGCAAGCCTCTGAGGAGGTAGGTGTGAGACACAGGCCACAGACCAGGACAACTCTGCTTGTGAGCATCTGACTTCGTGCTCCAAATCCATTTATCGGCACACTACAAACAGATTTGTATTTATCTGTCCTGGGGAACAAGAAAGCTTCATGGCAGTCAAGGCTGTGGGATCTAATTTCTGGCTCAGCTGCTGGCTCACTGGGTGAGCTTTGCCAAGTGGCTTAATTGGTCTGTGCCTCCATGGGTGAAATGGGAATGAATTATACTTACCTGCCTCCCAGTGGTATTGCCAGGATTAACTCATTCACAGATGCCAGGAGCTTTTATGAGGTCCTTGGATAAAAGGTGTTGTACAAGAGCAGTAAGGTAGGCAAGGCAGGTAGGTTGATAGGTAGGTAGGTACACAGACAGACAATTCTGCGGGGCAGATTTTCTATATTAGCTCTGCCTTTCTTCCCACTCTTATTCAGAGTTAAGGAGGAGGTGGACTAATTTCCTCAGCCTGAAATGATGCCCAGTTACCATAAGACCAGGTTTTGCTCCAGGCCAAGAGACAGCTCAGTGCTAGAACACATATCTGAGCGCATTAGCTCCAGAGCTGGATTGCGTTGCAGACTGCCACCCCTTCTTGTTTTCACAGCTTCCTATCCAGGGACAGGCAATGAGAGAGACATATGCATTGCACACCCAGACAATGGTAGACAGGAAGGGCTATCGGCTTCCCAGACAACATCCAGCCCTCCCACCTGAACAATGAGGATTGCAGTCCTAATATTGACACATGGCTCTGAACACAGCAGCGCTGTCTGTTTACAATACAGCACTTAAGTGGCAATAGAGCTGGGACAACTCCCTGGATGGGCTATGCAATCCATCATCAGCCCAGCATGCCAGGCCTGCTGGTGTCCTGCAAGCCCCTCTGAGACCTGGTGGAAAGCTGATCTCACTCCCCCCGCCCCAACAAACGGCATATGGCCATTCATTCCCACTGCTGCATGCTCATTCCTCTGCCTCACTGAACTTGTTAAGTTGCCAGCCAGCTATGCCCTAAACAAGTGGCAACAGAGAGTTATAGTGTAAATGGGGAACAAGGGTAGGGGCAAATGATACAGCCAGAGAGGAACCAGAAGTGTACTGAACACCACTGTGGATCTTCAGGCTTGTGGTGGGAAAGTGAGGCAAGGCAAAAAGGCAGCTACTTTAACCCTTGCGAATGACTGTAGTTACCCTCAGTCAATGGCACTCGGCTGCAATGCCTCCTTCCTGTGACTCCTCCCTGGAAAGGAATCTGAGCCTCCCACAGCAACAGCTGATCTTTCTCTGGGCGCCTGCCCAAGCAGCTGTACCCCTTCACTTGTCTCCTGCCCACTGCAGTAGCTCTGCTGCCTCAGACTGCTTCCCCTCCTTCTTCCTAGCTCCCTTTTCAGTCCAACTGACACCTGCTTTCATCTATCCCACTTCCGCACTACAAGTTCTCCTCCCTTCCCTGTCAAGTGAGTACCTAGACCAGTGGTGGCCAAACCAAGGTTCTCTGCAAATTGGCCAAAGCCCTGCCCACTTCTCCCCAAGGTGGCTCTGGAGGACAGTGCAGCCCAGCACCTCCTGCTGCTCTGGCTTTCTCTGCGGGGAGGGCACCCCAAGCTCACCCTCTTCCCTTTGGGACTGCCGGCTTAGGTGCTAGGCTACCGGGGTGGGGGGCTGCAGCCATGCCACTTACCCCAGGGCGTACTGCCAGTGGGGAAAGCCAGAGTGGCTCGGCTTGTCGGGGGGGATCACCTCCACTCCAGGTAACGCAGCACTCACCACTCTCTGGCTCTTGAACTTTGGTGGAAGAATGAATGTGCCTCCCAGGGTGAGTAACTCTGGCCACCCCTGGCCACTAACAGAAAGGATGATTGCTTAAATACTGGTTTACGATATTGGGGAAGATCAATTCTTATTTTTCACTTCCTTGTTTTGAGTCTCTTTAGGTGTGACAGGCTCAACTCTTTCCTCCCCTTGCTACTGTGACATCCCAGTCACCACAATGACACTCCCTGGAAAGCTACAACCCCAGACCCCCTTCCTAATGCCGTTTCCCTCCCCAGGCCAAAATTTCATGCCCACTCCAGCCACTTCCCAGCCCTTAGGATACACTGATCTCTGCTCCTGCCTGGACAGCTCATTATTCTGATGGGAAAGAAATTCAGGGCAGGCTTCTCCCAGCCAGGCATACTATTGTGAGCTCTGGGAAATTTAGGAAGCTCTAGGAAACTTAGGAAGGAAAGAAAGGCAATTTAAGAGGGTGGGGAAAACAACCTTCATCAAACCAAACACTCCACACAAGAGCAATGAAAAACACCAAATTCCCAGGAGATTTGGAGGGAAATGTCCCCCAAACTAAGAGAATTTAGACCACATGGCAGGGGCTGAATTGGTTCCCAGGTTTCTACAACAAAAAGTCCCTCAACTTTAGAAAGAGGCACAAGACATGGAGCCTGCCAATGCTGGGAACAAGGTGACTCCAATTAAGATGGAGTATTGTATATAGGACATACCACTTTTGCAGCGCATGAAGGACATGCAGTTTCCTCAATTCCATATGAAGGCTTCATCTATGCTTGGCCCAAAGGCAAGGGGAATAAGCCTGGTTTAAAATCCATGCATTGGTTTTCCATGCTAATGATTCTGCTGACTGATAAGAGGCTGACAGTAATCATTTTGCATGGTCAAAGAAATATCTTCAAGTTCTCTCTCCACTGAGAGTCTTCACGTCCCCCCCAATTCCTGCGATGAAATTGTTATTTCAGATTCTTATGACTTGAGCGTGATGATCACCATTTTTTGTTCATTCAGCAGTATAGCTTACTGCCCTCTCATAGATCAGGATCACATTGTGCTAGGCGATATACAAACAGAACAGAAACTGTTCATGTTCCAGAGTACTGTCTTTTCAAACATCAGTTTTGGAGTCCATCCACAAAAAGAAGGGAGAAAACTTATACAAATTTCTATGAGAGGGTTAACTTCTCACATACACACACACACAGAGCCAACTACAATAATGAATCAAGTGAGTAAGGAAATCTGATTATATGAAATCATCTCAAGGACATTGCTTCTATTCTGGAAGTAGCAGAAGCTGCATTGATGAAAGAAGCATTTTTAAGAAGCTCAAAACAGAAGCACATACAAATTTACAAAGAGGTTGATTTGTGGGTCAATTAAATCGCAATATTCTGTTGTAAAACACACGAGGTTCAATAAACGCGCGGGGGGTAAACTTCCAGCAGGGGTGGCTGATGAATGAATTGGAATGACTGGCAATAGCTGCCTATCTTATTTAAAGGAATTCATTAGAAGAGCAAGGAAAAAGATATAGTGAGTCAGGAAGAACGATAAACTAGTTAATGTTTGGAGAGTGATTTCAAAACAAGTCCTTGCAGAAGGGCTTGGTATTATCACCGGGAACTTATTGTGAGCAGAACAAAGAAGCCTGTTGTCTGATGGATGCTCTTTCAAAATGTTTTGCCTGATGGAGACCCCTGCTCCACAGTGGGAGCTCCAAAGAGAGGAGTTAGATAAGAGTCTAGTTGTTCATTCTTTCTGATGTCTTTCTAGGTAATTACACAGTCCCTCGTGATGTGCATTCCCTGCCATTGCAAGGTGCATCCTTGCACTCTGTTAGTTCAGTCCCTAAGCTTTCTGATGTAAAAGGCATGCTTCTGTCAAGCATTTTCATGCTAAGCTACCACTCTCTTTCTGTGGGTGGATAGAAAAGAGCAGGAAGGGTTTACTGTACAATCCACGTCCAGGCTGTAGGAAGATGGGGGTCCACAACTCTCGAGGTATAACAGCCCGTCGGTGTTCTTGGGGAGCACTCATCTTCACATGGGCCATCAGTCCAAAAAGCACAAAAAGGCTTCAGTCAAAACCCATGAAATTCAAAAGGCACCGTGCTAACATCAGGCTGCTTTGGACAAGGTCCTCAAACCAGTGTAGTGGGAAAAGGGCTTTCTTGTATAATTTGAAAATATCACTGTTCCTGTACTTTACTTCATTCTGGGGGGTATTAAATGATGCCTAGAGAAGAGTAATTCACCAAGGACTGCTGAATATATTTGGCACATTAAGTTATACATACATTACATGTGGCCTTTCAACGTAGGTGAAGCTCCACACAGGGAACATTGCTGTAAAGAGGTTGTGTGGGACAGGGGGGGGGACAATGAGAGCTCCAAATAAAGCCTACAGTCTCTGGAGGACTCCAGAGCCAGTGCAAGGTTGACCTTCTCTTTACTGGTCGAAACTAACCCCCCCCCCCACACACACACACTTCTGCTCTGCACAGTACCACTGGGCTGCTTAAATTCATATGCAGCATTTTAGTAGAACCAGCAACTCCCACGGGCTATGCCTCCCTACTAAAAATGAGGATGGATGCAATCTAATTATTTTCAGCAAATGAGGTGCAAATCTGAGGCATCTGGCAAGTTGCCTGGGGGTCACTTGATTGAACAAAGATACAGTGCCCTAGTGTCAGGACTACACAGGAGGAAGCTTTCAGCAACCCTTGCCTCAAATAAGCAGGGTGGCAAAGAGCTTACCAGTCCAACAGTGCCTGCATCAAACTGACATCACTAGCACTCACACTGTATTGCCACCAATGTGACTCTGTACCGATATCACCTCTTCTAATTTGACAGCCAAAAGGCACATATACTTTGGACACGGCTGCAGTGCAGCCAGCGTGATTACAGTGAGCCTGGTATCTCCATTCATAGTGGAAAGCAGAAGAATAACAACCATCCTTTGCACTGGTGCAATGTCTTGAGGCAAGGCATCTCAAAGCATCTCACAAACTTAAATGAGTTAGTGCCATATTAGCCACATAAAACAGTAGCAAAAAGGCGGCCTGGGATTGTTTAGTTGGCTCGCAATGTGCAATCAGCAATTTTGCTCATGGTGAAACGTAGGCTGACACTGTTGTGTGAAGAAGGTGACCTCCTTCCTAGAGGGTTTCACTGCATATAAAGAAAAGCACACAGTGCAGGGACCAAAGTTTATCCATACTGTGCAACCCTGTTTATTTCTCTGGTCTTCAGTGGGTTTTGTGGATGTAACTAGCAGTAAAATTCATCACTCCCCCCCACCTCACTGCCACCCATAGAATAAAACACCTAAACTTGAATTGAATGCAACATTCAAAGGACCCAACTCAAATGCAGTTTTAATCTGTATAATCCCTAAAAACTCTCCGTACTCGTACAATTATAGTAGGCAGGTCCTCTTCCCAGTCGGCACCTGTAATCCTTATTGGTATTAAAAGGAGCTTTGAACAGATAAAAGAATATACCTCCAGGTATGCTATACTGAATCAGGGCCCTTGCACTGAATCCAGGCATGGAGGCACATGAGACTCTCTGTACTCTTCTCTATCCATCTATGATTTGCACCATGCTCATTACTTTGGTTTCCTACAAAAAGTTTTACCCCAGATTTGTGTTTTGGGGAAGACAGAACAGGGTATCCATCCTCTTACTTGCATTGCCGTCATCAGCCCCACCCAATCCTCACCAGTTCTCTTAGTCCCATGTCCTATACCATTATTTGTCAGTTTATTGAAATTCGTTCAGCAGTTTTATTTCACTTGCAGTTTCCTAAACCTTTCAACCCAGCCACAAGCAGCATCATTCTGACTGGATATTTCCAAAAATGGAGTGGCCGCCTTGGATCTGGGCCAGTGGGAACACCAGCAAGGGGTCAAAAGAGAGTCGAACATCCTCTTGTCTCTCCCAGGGACTGATTCAAAGCCTGATGAAGTCACCCAGAGTCTTTCTATTGATACCAACACATACTGGATTGGACCCAAAGAGTGGGTGGGTGAAGGAAGTTTCTGGACTGGTTGAACCAAAAGAACAAATTCCCTTTGCACCTATAGAGTGAGAAACCCTTCCAAAGAGAAGCCGAAGGCTGCATTACTGTATTTGAAAATGCTGAAGCTGAATGCAGCCTGGGAACAGGAATCCTGGCTTCCCAAAATCACATGCTCCACATGGCCTCCTCCAACCCAGACCTTGAAGTCAGCATCCTCTGGCGAAGTCAGATGTTATGCAGGGAGCACTAAAGCACTTAACTTTCATCTCCAACTCATTCTATTTCCCCTTCTTCACACCAGGTCAAACTTAGTGATGACAGTGATACATTTCCCCAGTCAGATATGAGTTTTCCACATCCTCCGGCATGGGGCATAAGAAGCCTCTCTAGTTCCAGTAGCTACTGGGGAGCTGGAACGCTGAGGCAAAGGGCAAAGAGCTAAACTGGCATTTCCAGTTCACATTAAAAAGCAGTGTGACGGCAGAGGAGGGAAGTTCCATCTCCAGTAAACGTGTGGAGCATACAGTGTTCTCTGGACAGTTTTGGGCTCAGCATTTAGCAACAAAAAGGAACCCAGCATGTTGAGGCTGCCCAGGGAACTACCCTAGGATTACAACCCAAGACACTCAGTGGGTGTATATCAGCATTGCTACAAAAAGGAAATCAGTAGATCCAGGCTGACTTTACAGCTGCAGAGGAGCTGACCCTCTATGGACCTGCAGCTGCACATGCATTGCCCATAACATGAGTCACAAGAAAACTTTGCTAGGCAGAGTTCCTCTCCTCCAGTCAAGAGGCACGCACATCCACAAACTCTCCGAGGCAAGAGTTACAACCAGCAGGTTCAGGTAAGTATCGCAATACAGTCGTGTTAAGCTATTTTTGCTATGTGCTTTTGTGAAAGCCACCACCAGTAAGTTCAAATCTGCCTTCCTTCTTTTATTATTTGAGTTTCATTTATTTTCCTGGCTTCCAATATGTTCTGTCTGCCTCAGAGCCCCGTTCACTAATGCATTCAACTGATTTAAATATATGTGTGCACGCGCGCGCACACGCGCACACACACACACACACACTGTGCAACAGAACAATATTACTCTTCTCTCCACGGTACGAGCAAATGCCCCTCTGGGAAATAAACAGCCCGTGGTGTTTGGAATTAGCTAAATATCTATGGTGGAGAGTTAATGAACTGAGCTCCATGTAACAAAGAACCCCTCCTCCCTGCCTTCACTCAGCCTGGGCTAGGCAGGTAAAGACTTACCTTAAGAGGTTTTCTAAGCCCTGTTTACTGGAATTTCTCCTCAGGATTGCACTGGTCATGGTGGGAGAGGTTGAACTCAGGGCCGGCTCACAGATCCTAGCTGCGAAACCTTCTTTTCCTCACTTTCCCCCACCCCTCCCTTTTCTCTTCTTCTTTTTTTTAAATATAAATAATCCTGTTAGTTCTCTCTCCCTCTCCCCTCTCTCTCTCTTCAGGAAGTTCTGCAGCTGGTTTCCTTTTGTTTCCCTAAGCCCCCCTGTTCCACCCCCCTCTTGTCTCCTCCACCTCTACCTCCTCCTTCTCAGCCTAGTGGAAATGTCAGAGAAAAAATCTTTCAGAGAGAAGCTTTGTAGTTAGAGGCAAAGCAAGGTCCCCTCCCTGCATGCATCTGATTGCTGTGAGCTCAGTGTGAAGCCTTGAGCTCTACAAGCAATGGACTATTCTTACATATTGATATCTGTTTCAGTCTCTTCTTTCTTAACTCTCCTTCTATCTTATGCTTTCTTTTCTTTTTCTCTACTTCCCCATTCCCTATTTATTGTCCGTCTTCTTCACTTTCTAGTCTGTTTCTTTCCCTTTTAACCAATTCTTTCCTAATTGCACAAATTAGGAACAAAAGCCACTCAGGGACACACAACCAGATTAGAGGCACTTGCTCAAAAAGCTGGAAAGATAGCACACCGTGGATTTACAGCTACGGAGCTAGCTTGAGATTGGGACCCGGTGTAAATCAGCTTCAATCCAGGCAAGTCAGTGGAGCTCCTTCAGCTGAGAATCTGACCCTCAGCATATGAATTTACCCTTGCAAGTAAATTATGAGATTGGCCAATTTGCAAAGAGAGTTGTAATACAGTGGTTAAAAGTGCTGTATCAACACCTAAAAGGCAATGGAAGCAATTTGCATGTGACAGGGTAGAATGTGAGGAGGTGAGAGAGCTGCTACCGTGCTGGGTTAGGATGACCTGGGTTCTAGTCTCAGCCACTGACCTGCTGAAATGATCTTGGACAAGTCACTGCAACTCTGTGCCTCAGTTTCTCCATCTGTGAAATGCAGATAATGAAACTGACTGACTTTGTCAAATAGTGGATGAAGGGCTGGCATTATTATTACTTCCTCTGCTATGGCAGGATGCCTGTGTCATCTAATGGACATCACCCTGGACTAGGGATCACAGGACCTATGTTCTTATGCCAATGCTGCCTCAGCATAGTGAATGACTCTGACCTCTGTTTCCTCTCTCACCCTCTTCCTCTCTTTTGTCCATTTTGACTGCAGACTCTGGGGCAGGGATTGTCTCTCTTTGTAGGTATGGACAGTTCTTGGGCTCAAGCCTCTAGATGCCACTAAAATGCAAAGAAAAAGAGGCAGACAAAACTCTTGGGGTAGAGATGATATCTGTTATTAAACCAACAAAATATTTGAAAGATAATCACCTCTACCCCAAGAGTTTTGTCTGGCTATGCCCTTAGACAAACAAGGCTACAACCAATATCCCTGAAAGAAAAAGAGGAGTATTGTCTAGTGCAGAGTTGGCTAACCTGTGGCACAGGTGCCAAAGGTTGCGCAGGCAGCTTCCGTGTGTGGCACACAGCAGATGGGTAGAGAATAGGAAGCACAGTGGTAGATAGAGCAGGAAGCAAAGCAGGAAATCAGGCAGGGAGCGCAGGGCTGAGCAGAAAGCAGAGCAGCAAATTGGGCAGAGGAAGAGGATAGGAGTGGCATTTGGAGAGAGTATGGGGCTAATTTATGGCAAGCTTGCCAAAAAGGGTAGCTCCCACTGGTCTAGCTGAGCCAAGGAGTCAAGAAGTGGTGACGTCTAATCCCATCTTTTGCATTTACTTGGTGGCCAAGTTGTTACCTCAGCTTTCACATCTGTTCAATGGGACTATTACCACTTGTCTCACTAGTAAGAACTGCAAGGCATTACAATTATGATCAGGTTTCATATGCTCTGAAATGTTCATTTTACACTCTCAGTCCATCACTCATCATTTTTATGTGATCATCAGTAATGCTGAGCTGTTTATCGTAACTCTGTCACTTGGCATACAGATGGTTGCCAATTGTCCCTGTAATAAATGAAGGAATATGTATCAAGAGAGAGTGGGTTTAAACAAAACTGCAAAGATATGAAACGTTAAAAAATAGGTTTCTTTGTTATTCTTCTTCTTTAGGGATTTATAAATGATAAGAAATATAGTAAAAGTAGCCAAAGCATAGCTATCCTGTTCTGGTATAATTGATGACCCAAACACCACAATGTAGTACAGCAACCAAAACAGGGCTGTTCTGTTCAAAAAGATAATGATTCCAACCATGTCAATGCCAACACATGATGCACATGAAAATACCCATTGACTTCATTGGGCCTGCCACACACTCACACTTGAGCACATGGTGTCATGTTGGCAGGGGAAGGGCATCTATGGAAGTCACTGACCCAACTTGCCAAAGACTTTACTAGGACCTCTCGACTGCTGTCACTTTCAGGGAGGGTAGGACCAGGTGCTCAGTATGACAGACAGTCTACACAACGTGGTTCTAGGTGTGGGTGTGTGAAGGCCCAGGGGGGAACACAGGTAGGAAAAAAATAGTTGGGAAGGTAGCTAATGCTCATGGCATTACCAATGACAACTGCTGCTGACTACTGTTGCAGCCTCATGGTCACAGGGCTCTTATTATAGCCAGAGATGCCACACAATCCAGAGGAAATTCAGGGAGGAATGTGAAAGCTGAGGCTTTGGTAGTACTGGGGAGACTAGCATGGGCTCACCATGGGGTGGTGGCAGGCAGTGCCATCACCTAGCTCCGTCTGAGAGGCTAGATCCTCAGCTGATGTAAATCTGCAGAACCACTTTCCTGCCAGACGAGCTAGGCTCCACTGGGCTCACAGCAAAACCTTTAGCTCAGGAGAGAAGCAAAACATCCAGCCAAGTTGAGCTCTGGGACTGTGAACACTGGACAGGTCTGTGAAGAGCAGTGGTTCTCAACCTTTTTAGACTTGTGACACCCCCGGATGGATCTGCGGCACCCCTCGGAAAATGGCAGCTCTTAGTTTCCACCCTTTTTTTTCCAGAAAAAAAAACAGAGAAGTTTTTCTGTTGCAGGATCATGAGGACTGCAAAGAACGCAGAAAGACCACACCTAGGGATTTCTATTGGGAATCTCTGGGTTTATCTTGTGAATCATGCTTGCAGACTTCACAGTGCTAACATTACATGGATCCCTTGAAAGGATCCTGACACCCTGGTTGAGAATCACTGAAGTAGAGTCCAGAGCCCTTCTATATGTGCTTCTTGCCCTCAGGCCGCATGCAACCCACAGCACCCTGGAGAATCAGCGAGGGTGCTTGCTGTGTCTGGTAGAAGGCTTTCCCAATCCAGCAGGGCATTTAGGACCATGGAAAAGTCAGGGGGGTTAGCTGTTTTATTGATAAGGTGGGGAGAGGCTAAAACCCTGTGGAATGAAGAAAGGGTGCGTCAAAGGTGCGTGACAGGGCAGGGGCTTCACTTCTCACTGCATTCCTTGGGGGAGGGGAATTCCCAGGTACCGTGCCCTGCCAGCCAGTCCCTCTGCATACTGCCCCCAGAGCACAGGCCACTCGCTATCTCTACCCCCACCCCCTCTTCCATCTCTGTCACAGCATGAATGGAGATTGCAGGGAAGGAAGGGCCTCCTCCAAACCAGGGAGGGGCCTGCAGGATCCAGGGGATGGGGGCAAGGGGAGTGATTCTCTTTAAATACCTGCATCCCAACTCCTCTTGCTGGAGAGCAAAGCACAAATGCTCATCATGGCACTGGGGCTGATTTGCTTCTCCAGACATAATTCAGCAGGGGCATTTCATTTGTCTCTGAATGTCAACCAAAAAAAAAAAAATCACAGCAGCTGAGCCTAGTGGGATCCCCACTTACTGCCCTTCCGCCTCTCTTTGCAGCTGAAAATGGTTTGATCCTTGGGAGGCAGGGGAAGCCTTACTCCAAAAGGGGTAGGATGGGGGGGGGTCTCATTCCCTCTATCCGCCTCCCTACTTTTTAATCTGTGATGGAGCACAGCTGTTTCAGCGTGATTTATACCAAGCATTCAAGGGCAGCTAGGGGTTAGCATCAGCCATGCAGATGCCCACAGTCCACTGCAGTGACAAGCCTCAGGAACAGCCGTGGTAACCAAATGAAAAATTGCAGAGCTAAGGGGATAAATTTTCCTGCTGTAATTTTACAATGGGAATAAAAAAAAAAAAGAGTGCTGAAAGTGCTGCCTCCCTGCAGAAGACAAGATCAAGGCCAGTGGGCAGTCTGTTGCTCTGTAGCCCCCTTTAAGACACGCACTTGCAATGCCAGGAGGAGAAAGTCGCTCTCTAGCTCCAGACAAAAAGTGAAGGTGAGATGCGTGGGGAGGAAGTGACTCAATTCTGTTGCTGTGGGAAGGAGGGAAGGAGTCCCAGAGAGATAGGGCTGCACCAATTCTCATTAATTACACAATCGCTTTGCTATGTAGCACTGGTTGCAAAATCATAAGGAAGCTAAAATATGTCTAGCAAAAAACCCCCCAAAATACCAAGACTCTAGCAAAGAAATGCAGCCAGTGACTTATTCCAACATCAATTCAATTAAAAGTTATTGTCAGGGACCATGTCGGGAATAAGCCACATAATTTGGCTGCCCTGGCTTCCAGTCGTTTAGGGTTTACTTCATCCCAGGTCCCATCCCCTGTGCCGCTTCAGCATAGTTACAAGGAGTCTCTCCCTTTATTTGCACCCTACACACCAGTCGCCAGAAGAGTAGTTTTCTATGTTACTCTGTGACCTACCTCGCACCAGAGTTTTTAGCAGGGTCCAGTTGCTTTAAATGCCCTTTCTATCCACCACTGGCTGTACCTGTACCCAGAAGCCACAGCCCCAGCTTGGCTCCAGCTAGGCCAGTAACATGGCTAGTGACAGCCCTGAGCCTGGCCCTTGAAGAGCCTGAATGCCTTCTGCTTCCTGAGATTTTAACAGAAGGGAGTAGAAGGCGCTCTACATCTAGCAGGACTGGGCCCAGCACTTGCAAGACGTTCTTGAGAAGTTTTCCATCACAGACCTATGAAGATGCCAAACCCTGTGAGATGATAAAGCCTTCCCCCAGCAAGATCATCTGCCCTCTGCCCTGCCCATCACGCTAAGGGGAGTGTTTCTATTGGCTTCAATACACTTTGGATCAGTCCCAGGGCTGTGGAGCATTGTAGTGACTTTCAGCCTGTGTGGCATTACCAATGAAGTAGCATACTGTGCTTTAACAGGACTAGAAAACAGAGGAATGAACTGAAAAGTGCTTCATTTAGATGGACAGAGAGGGTGGCTCATTTGTTGTGTTCCTTCATGCTAGATTGGAAGATATCTTCTGCGATGCTTTTCCTTCCCATGACTCACTTTTTTTAAAAGCTCCTCGATCTTGCATCTCACCTCCTTGTTTACTGCACTGACTCCTTTTCCTTCTGGCACTGCACCCTGAATAAGGAAATATCCTCCAAATTGCATCTTCAACAGGACCCTTGGTTCTTGTGTTGGACACCAGCTCAAATACTCTACTTGCACTGGATATCTTGGGTCCCTTCTCACATTCCCTGTACACTGGCAACCCACACGAGTGACACCACTTGCTCATGTCTAGGTAAGGCAGCCCAACTGAAAAAGGACGCTCTCAGGAATCCTCCCATTAGAAAGGATTACAATTAACCTATCTGCAATATTCCAGCACAGGGACCCCTCCTGAAGGGATCTTTTGCACACCATCCAACTAGCAAATCATGGTACCGCATCATTTAACAGAGCCAACCTCAAGAAGCATGGCGGTGATAACATGGCAGGTAGGTGCCATCTTTCCTACCTAGCATCATTCTCTCTCTATATAAACCACCATCAAGGCCATTCTACTCTTCCTAGCTTTACACTCTTACATACGCACACACAGAGCACAAACCATATCTTCAGGAAAGTCTAACAGAAGTTGGTCTTTAGGATTATCTCTTAAATGCATGCCCAGCCATCTTCAGGTCTGGCTAAATAAAATGGGACATGTTAATTGGAATGCTGTTCTAAAGGACTGACAACTGACATGTGAGGAATGTATTGGTTATGCATGTTTCCATTGCATCAGGATCCCAATGAATATGTCCCATTTCCTTTCACCAAGACTTCATCAAATAGACTCATCAAATGCAGAGTCAGGATTTTAGAGGAGGGTGGGTTGTATTGTGAGAATAGTTTAGGGCTTATGTGATTTTTTTTCTTATAAGAAAGAGAAGAGCTGACAGATGGATACGTAGGTGTGAATGTGGGAGACTGAGAAGGGCGGGGAGAAGTGTGGTCTGCTTGTTAGAGGAGATGATTTGGAGTTGGGAAATTGAATGATAGGCTTGACTCTTCTACTTGCTGGGCAGAACGAATCACTTAACTACCCTGCTCCTTCCATTTCCTCTGATGTAAAATAGAAATAAAATTACTTACCTAGCTCACAGGCATGTTACATGCCTTGAGTTATACGTGACTCTAAATCAAAGTGTGCAGCATTTTTATCATTTTTATGGCAAGGGGGAGACAGAGAGGCAAGAGAGGCTGGGAATTGAAAGAACTTGCAAAGGGCCAGACTGAGAGCCCATCACAGTAAATGGAAATACATGCTACAGCTGTGATGGGCCAAGGCCAGGAAGAAGACAATGACTGGAAAAGGACACAATCCCACAACCTTTTGCCAGGCTAACCTTCTTCTGGCTTCAATTGGGTTAGACATGACAGAGGAAGCTCCCAAGGCAAAAAAACCCACATACCCCACAGGCACTTGCAGAGTGCTGCTGCAGGCAGGATCAGTCAGTTCCAAGGTTTTGCAGAGCCCACATGACAGGAATAGCACCAGGGAGACAGGAGGAAGCACCTAAGAGATGCTCACAAAGAGTCATTAGTGCCACAGAAAACAGGGCTGGAAGGGGCCTCAAGTGGTCATCTAGTAAACCCCTCTGCTCCAAAAGTAGGGAACTAGGCCTCCTGTGCAGCAGAGCAAGGGAGAAGAACAGGACCAGCCTCAGGGGTGGGGAGCTATAGTCAACCGGATGATTCACATCTAGGCCAAAATATGAGAACAGAGAAGGAAACATCACTCTGTAGCCAGGGCCCAGGCAGTTAGCAAATACTACGCAATATTTTTTGTAGTGAATCTGAACAGCATGGCCTGGGTGCCAAGATTTGTTTTATTCTCATTAAATAAAAACAGGGAACCAGGCAGGAAAGACTGCCAGGGTCAGAAGGAATTGCCTCTGCTCCTTCCTCCCAATCCTGGCCTGCTCCCCAAAACTGCAGGAAGGACCTGTCCTCTTCTGGCCCAAAGCATTCACACAGGGCAAGTCCCGTCTCCTTTCCCCAACCCAAGAGGCCAGACAGGTTTTATAAGTTCAGGGTGACAGACAAGAGAAGCTGTTGTAGGGGAGTGAGAAGTGGGGGAAAAGGAGCAGGGCCAGGAAGGAATTTCTTTCCCCTCCTGCGTCAGAGAGGTTTTTTTCTTTTTTAAGCCTTTCTCAGAACCACTGGGTGTTGGCTGCAGCCAAGCATAAGGATTTTGACTGTGGTGTATCAACGCCTCTTGCTGGGACTTAAAGCTGGAGTTTCCTGGCTACAGGGTCTTGCCCCTCCAGTCGGGGTCAGACCAATCACCATATTTGGGGTCAGGAAGGCATTTTACCCCATGGTCAGATTGGTATGGATTGTGGGGGGTTTTGCCTTCCTATATATCAGGGGGCATGCCTCTCTTCCTGGGATCGCTGGTGCATATATTAACAACCTTTACAGCCGCCCCCTGCTTCACCTGTAGCAGGTTAGGGAGTTATGTCTTGTGGTTTTGTCATAGTTGACTGTAGTTTTGCTAATAGGCTAGACAGTGGATTTGTATATGATGGTTTGGCTAGAGATGATCCTGCCTTAGGCAGGGGGTTGGATCAGATGACCTCTGGAGATCCCTTCCATCCTTATTTCTCTATGAATCTGAGACAGATGGTATGACCATTATCATTTGCATTACAAAGGCCCTCACTGAGACCAGGGTCCCACTGTGCTAGGTGTTTTATGTGCACATAGTCAGAGACAGCACCTATGTCAGTGAGCACGCAGGCACATGCGAGTTGCCCCAGCATGGCTGGAATGGGGCCTATTCTGTAATACTTCGTAGACACTGCACAGTACCTTGTCATCCGGGTGTTTGCTATATAAATATATTCAATTAAATCAATAGGGTAGATAGGAAACAGACAGGAAGGCAACACAATGACTCTAGATTAGACATTCTCCAGAATCTCCTGGAGAGTCATGACCGGACAATGAGGAAAGCCAGTGGCTCCGAGGGGATTGGCTCCAGACCACTGAATGGGATTAGAACAGTGGGGCCAAAAAGCCAGAAGGAAGAGGGTTGCCATCTAGGCTGACCACAGTGAAGACAGTCCTTGGACAACAGCCCAGAGAACTTTGCCAAGACTGAGGTTTACAAAGCTGCTGAAGACAACATGTGGACAACCAATTTCCATGAAAATAAACAGGAATTGAGCATCCAAATCCATGTACAATTTTGAAAACCTCACCCTTAAATGAGATAAATTTGGTAGGTTGGGAATTAGAAAAGCGAGAGAGAATGTATTTGTTGCCCCTTTTTTCCGCAACGGCAGAGAAACTTGGCTACTGAGTGCAGGTCAGCCTTTTCGCTCTGTTGTAGGCAGATCCAGGTGATCCCTGACCTTACTCTATCAAAAGGCATCCATGTGAGGGACATGTGCACGTATCTGCTGAGACCAGCAAATTCATTCCAGTTGAGCTCCTCCATACTAGAATGAAAGCCTCTTGTGAAACTGCTGAGCTACAGCGGCAGGCCCAGAAGCATTAAGCTCTGACATGGTGGTGAAAATTTATCCTCCATTTTCTGTTTCCCCTCCTGGTACAAGTTAAAACCCACCAAGGGAAACCAGGGCTAATATAATAGTGCCAGTTACTCCAAGATGGAGAACCATGCATTTGAAAGCCAGGAAGGACCAGTATGACCATCTATGTGATGCGTCAAGCCCAGAACCCTTGAGAGCACCTCTGAATCCTCAAGAGACCATACTGGGGTCACAGAGCAACACAGTTCACCCACTCGGTAAGTGCTACATCCCAAGACTGAGGTAATATGGTTGTTGGAGAGCCATTCTGGGAACGCGCTAATAAGCTCACTGTCTTGGGAGTGATTTCTGTCATGCACCCATCACTGCTCTAAAGAGGCTAGGTTGCATGTGTGTCAGGGTGTAGCCTATGCAGAGCAGGCATGCCATGCCTTGCTGCAGTGCTCTCCAATGTGGTCCCTTGGTGATATAGATATGGCCAGTGTGAGCTACAGCCTGTTTCAGACCATGACTTGGCCTGAAACTCCCGCTCACTGTGTCATGGGACATGATGGGAACTCAGCAAGAAGGGCTTGGCGACGCCAATGAGAAATGAGGCTTCCCACAAAAATTAAGAATGAGAGAGACACATTGACTTCTAAGAGGAGAAGCGGGCACAGACAAGCCAAGCATGTGTGACAAACCAAGCGTGATATGCAGTCGGTGGGAGTCTCTCTGCTGACTCCTTGTGGGCTTTGAAACAGGCCCCAGTTGAAAAGCGCCCAAGTCTGTAATCAAACTAGAACAGCTTGGAGCTTACAGGAGACAAGGGAGACCAGGAACTCGGAGAGAAAGGGTGTTCATGTGCTCTGCAGACCCTGAGAAAAGCAGCAAGAGGTGGATAGTCAGAAAGGAGCTGATGCTCTCAGAGGAAGTGAACATAATGAGAGATACCTCAGTCAAAAAAAGTGGGGAAGGGGCATGGTGGAGATGAACTGAAACATATCGTCTCCCAGCCCCAGTTATTTCTCTTTCCTCATCAGAGCTCTTGCTGTGAAAAAAGGGTCACAATGCGGGCCTGAGAAAGCAGTGGGGTGGGATAGGGGCTACTGGAAAATGTAAGCAGCGGACAACTTTTGCTAGCCTGGTAACCCCACATAGTTAAGCTGGAGCAGGGCTTCCCCTTTTCTAATGGGTCAGAAGTTGTGGATTGTTTAAAGTTTGTCAGCAACTTGCAGTTTGCCCATGTTAGTGGCTTTGAAGTAGTTGTCATCATCTCTGACTGCAATGGAAGGGGCCTCTGTAGCGTAGCAGTGCTTGCTCTCCTTCTCATGTACAGGGGGAGAGAGAGGAGATCATATTTTCCATGCCATCTGGCATGTGCCTGATAAGAGGAATCACACATACTGCCTATTTAACAACAGCAAACAACTCGCATTTAAAGCAGAGAGGGGGAAAGCTTCATGGATTATGTGAGAATATGCTGGCAGCAAAGCGTGCATTTGTCAGGAGGTGAATCAGGGCTTTTAGGGAAGAGGACCAAATATTCAGCTGGTATAAATTGGCATAGCTGCCAAAGGCACCACTGATTTATGCCAGCTTATAGTCACAGATGCAACATTCAGATAATTCAACTCACCAAGGAGGGGTCAGGTCTGGCTGTTGTTTTGGGCCATCTCCACTGAAAATGAGCCAGAACTTCAGCTGGTGCAAAAATCCATTGATTTTATTAATTATGACCCTTGGCTAGTCTGGCTCATAGATATTTCCCTCTTTTTCCTGACAATCCCAGGCTGGTTATGAGATTTAGAAAACTAGATTCTTATCTGATAACCTGATACAACTGCCCTGAAGTCAGAACTCCTTGGGTTCGCCCCAGCTGTGAATCGGGTTCAGTGTACACATCTCTGTAATGCTGACATTGATCCTCTCTAGTCAAGAGTAGTGGTTTCTTGCTCCCCACAACCCTGTTACCACCCCACCGCCAGACCCAACTCCTTATCTTAGTAAAAAACCTTAAAAAAAAAAAATATTCAGCAGTCAAGACCTTTGCAAACTTTTTCCTGTGGGGGAGGGAAGCTGCCAGCCACACTGCCCCTGCTTTGCACTAGATGAAATCCCCAATGAGTCTGGAGTGGACCTGCCTCTTGCAAGAGAGACAACTCAGACTGCTGAAGCCTAGGATTAAGACACTCAGGCGGCTGTCTCGCACATCTGGTGTGTATTAAGACGGATACACTGGCAAAGAAAATACACTCAGATTCCAGGCAAGAATAGTTAACCCATTCACTGCTAGGTCCACCATAGAGCTGTTTCCCAGTTGCCATCTCCCACAGAACGTAGGCAAAGTCAAGGTTTTGGGAAAGGGGGGGTTGGGGTGAGAAAAAGAGGTGAGAGAGAAGCTGGTCTTTGGTTAAGTCAATGTGAAGAGGTTTAGAGGACCTGGGTTCAAGTCCAGCAAAACACCTCCCTTCTTTGGTGATCCTGGCAAATTGCCTGGAGTTTAGGAGCTGCTGTCCCTCACCTGGATAATATAGCCTCTCCCCCATTCTTTGATTGCTTTGTGTATTGAGATACCAGGCTACTTGGGATGGATGTGGTCTCTTATCCAGGATAAATACAGTGCCCAGCATAAGGGGCCACTGACTTGTTGATGGGGCCTCTTGATTCTACTGTAATGCTAACACTAATAGTACTGACTTCCTGCAACCATGTCCATCCAAGGACTTTTACCTCAGAACATACCAGCAGCACTTAGCATGCAAGGCTGTGACCCATAGACTAGGTACATTTGTCTGGAGCAAGCGGCTGGTTTGGCATCTCTAGCTACACCAATGGTACGTGTGGACGGCTTGAGATATTAGGTAGAGTAAACCTCCATATCCCATTCACACTATGTCGCATCCATCCCAGTATGTTCCTGAGAAACAGCCAGTCATCCCCATTATTTCAGGCTCTTGGACATGTTTCTAAGAGGACAAGGATACGAGAGCCCCTTCCCCAGGCAACTGATACTGAGGGAGCACACTAAAAACCAGCACATTTTCAGCAAGGTGGGACATGGGATCTTTTTAGGAGAGCAACGAGCTCACAACGGCCAATGGCACAGAGATCCAGGCCAAAGCTCTTTGAGGTCAAAGCGTGTATGTCAGTTATTCCCAGGGAAAGCAGAGCCCTCCCCTTGCACAACATGAGAACAGCCTCCATTGTTCTCAAAAAACAGAGAGGTCTGGCTGTAATAGAGTGCGACTACGAGGAAGCTCATGCTGCTGGGGTTGTGACTAGCGCTGCTGGAATCCTAGCAGGCTTCTGCTGGGCCCTGCTGCATGGGGAAGCTCATGCTGCAGAAAACACACAGGGCTGCATACAAAAACGAAAAATTAAAAGCAATGGAGATTTGCAGTATGTCGCTTAGGAGCTTTACAATGTTGAGGTTCCTTAAGGGTCACACTGATCTTGTTTGCCAAACACAGGAAAGGGCAGATGGGAGTTAAGGAAAAAGAGAAACTCTGAGGAAGGGTGGATTAAAAGCTGGAAAACTGGCTGGGTAGAAGGCAGCCAAAAACATGGGGTTCCAGTCCTGGTGGAAGGCACCATTCCCAGAGCTTAGAGCCCCTTTCTGGGAGTAGAGCTCAGGCCAGACAGAAGCTGCTACTCTCTCCAAGATAGAGGGCTGAACTCCTAGCTACCTTACTGTTCCTTGATGGGAGGTGGTGTACAGGAGACCTGAAGTCATGATAAGGTCCCCTTGGAAATGCTTCTCACATACGGCATGAGCCATATGTCGTCAACCGTATACCACCCCTGTCAGTGACTTTGGGGGCACAAGGTTTGCCAGAGGATTACCCACAGGGAAGGAGGCCTGGCCAGGCCCTTCCTACACCTGCAACTGCTCAGAAAGCCTGCAGGGGTTGCTGGCAGATGGCTGCAAGTGAAAACAGTTGTCACACCCAAGCAACCTGCACAAAAGAGGCCCCAAACTATCTTGTCTTGGGAATTCTGCCTCTGTACCAAGCAGAGCTTTGGAGCAGGAGAGACTTGGACCCATGTGGCTCATTCAGAGCATGGGATCCAGTACTACCAAAAGCTGGGGAATGTCAGAAGGACCTGCAAGGTCAAGTACCCAAATCCCTCTGAACTTCATTGGGGTCTGGTCACCTACCACCCATCGGCTCCTTGGAAAACACCAGACCAAGCCTCCAAGTGGCAGAAGCATGGAGGACCCACCCACTGCTATCCATGTGACAGACCGTGGTGAGCCTCAGAGGAAGGAGCAGCCTGTTCCAAGCTCTTGCCAACAACACATTTTCCTCTTAGGCCGAGTGTTTTTGTGAGGTCGCATGCCCCGAGGTAGAAGGCAGCAGCAGGAGGAACAAACAAAGGAGATGGCAGCCCATGGGTGCGGGGGTGCCCAGGTACAGGGGATTCACCTGGCTGAGGAGAGAGAAAGAGGAGACTGCTGAATTCTGAGCTGTCTAGAGGCCAGCCCCTGTTACCGCACACAGTGACAGCATGGCATGCCATGCTTCCAGCCCCACAACCTCCTTGGGCTGAAGAATGCAAGTACCATTGGCTTCAGGGAGAGTTACTGACCTCTAAGCAGCAAGCGAGTCATGACCTAGGCTAGAAAAGTTTGTTAATCATATATGGTAGTACAAGAGAACTACAACCACAACAGAGAGTACTGCTGTCCCGGATGTTGTAGTGTGACCTACAGAGAGACTGGCCTTAACCCCAAGAGACTTCAGGCAAAGTAGATGGGAGATGAGGTCATACAGCAGAGGACTGGCAAAACCAAAGGAAAAAAACACAGGTCTCATCAGCACCAGCCCAGCACACTAGTCATGGGACCAAGATGCTCCATACACTGGGAAGGTCCCTGTCCTACAGCCAGGACTCTGGCTATGTGGGAGCACAGGTTTCTAAAGTGAATTCACTCACCACAGACTAAAGCAGTAGCATAACTAGAGGCGGGTGAGAGGGCACCTACCCCATGCACCAAGTTCGGATGGAGGCTAGAATCACCCCGCACGTCCCCAGCATGCCTGTGCTGGGAACTCCCAAATAGTCCCCAGATACTGCTGCTGCTTTAAGAGCAGACAGAGCATATGGTGGTGGCAGCAGCAGCAGCTCTGCCGGGGACAGCTAGGAGCTCCCAGTATGAGTAAGACTGTGGTGCCACGCCCCTACTATTGGAGCTCACCACCTCCCTCTGCAACCATGCCCCTCACTCTCAGAAGCCAGGTGCCTTTCCTTTCACCCCCTTTCACACTCCCACAGGGTTTTCCCTGGGCATCAACTCTGCTGGTTACACCTTTGGACTGAAGTCCTTTAGTTCCCCACAGAACAGGTGCAAAATAAGCAGCAGCAGTTTAGACCCGGTGTCAGCACTGATAATGAACTATCATGGGTCTCTGCAGGCCAGTATTGAAGGTGACTGTTTTCAGCTCCTTAACTGTTCACTGAAGCACCTGCTAGGAAAAGTAGGGCACCTAAATTAAGCATAATTAATTAAACATTACCCAGTGCTTGTGCCATGCTTTAGAGGTGGAAAGTCCGATACAGAGTCATCAGACAGAATTGTTATGAATTCACTGGCAAAGCTGGGAGGTGGGAATTACAGGAGCAAAGGTTTGGGCATGAGGGGTGGGAGGGCTTGGACTAGCGGAGGGTGAAGAATGAGGGCCATAAATGTTGGGACCCCCTGGGCCAGAATCTCAAGGAAGATATGTGGGGAGAAAGGCACATTTTAGCCGCTTAGTTGCCACGATTGCCAGATCTAGCTGAGAAAGTGAGGCACCCCCAATGCTCCTGGCAGGCAGCTGTGATAAATCCTGATGTGTCAGTTATGACAAAAGGAAGTGCATTCAGCTTTTGGAAATCCGCTGGCAGGAACACGGGCATATTCTGAGGCAACATGGGGGGTTATGGAAATCTGCAGCACAACTGATCATGAACTACAATGAACACATGAAGCCAGAACAGGGGGAAATTTGCCTGTTTTTCACCCCTTCAAGCTGAGGATCTCAAAGTGCTTTACAAACATAAACCAGGCTCACAGCACCCCTGACAGCAGTGTTGGTCCCATTTTAACAATGAGAAACCTGATGCACAGAATGATTGCATGACTTGACCAAGGTGGCACAGCCAATAAGTAGCAGAGCTGAAAACAAAACCCAGAGATCTTTTTGTCTTGCATCTGTGCTTAAACCACGAGAGCAATGGGCAGAGCCACTGCTGCCATAAGTAAAAGCTTCCTGGAGATCGGTCTTTGGGCCAGAGGACTGTCTTTGTTTGACGTGGGCTAAAACTATCGCTTCCCCCACAAAAATACCCTTGCCTTGAAGTATCAACTTTTTTTCAGCTTAGCTCAGGGGCTGGTCCTGCCTTGTAAAAGAAGCATGAGGAAATCATGCCCTCTTGTGGGCACTGTGCACAGCTCTGTTGCTTTTCTGACGGGGATTAGAGCAGGTGGTAGCTCTCTCATTTTGTAGGATGTTTCCAAGCCAGCAGCCACCACGCCCAATAGTTTGGTGCTAGGGCAGGTTTCTATCCGTTGTCAGCACAGTTTTTCTGATACGTGTCTAAACTCTGTGATCATTTGTGCAAGGCTTTTTCAACTCCCACCTTGCCTGAGCAAAGCCACAACCATTTAGTAGCGTGTGAAATATCACAGAACTGCGTGGTCTCGTCTCATCCACAGAATACCACCATGACTAATCAGCTGTCCCCAGGTCTGGTGCTACCTTTGCAGCCTGCAAGCCATGGTAGCTCTGCTGCTTTCTACCTAGCACGTTTCATGCACAGGGGCAGCAACCTAGCTTTTGCCAGCGCTTTTGCCTCTTAACTCCTCATCCTTCCTTAAGAGGAAACTGAAGCTACAGAGTTCTGGCACCAGGATCCAGGGTTTGGTTTGGGCCAAGCTTTGCTCATTTTTCCCATCGAGCCACCTTACTTTGTCTCTGTTGTTTTCTCACCCTCCCCTCCTCCTTCCGAGGCTTCGTTTTATTAGACACTGTGATGGGAAAAGAGCATCGCTCTGACCCACAGCTGCTAAAACGGAAAATGATGTATGTATTAGGAAATTGTTTGCAGTCCAGCTGCAAGCATTTATGGAGAGGGCGGGGGAGGGGGAGAGAGAGAGAAAAAAAGAGGAGCCCTGGCATCCTAGGTGGGCCCCGGCTTAGCTGACTCCCTTCTTGTCCTGGCAGCCCCTGGACCATTGCCTGATGCAGTTCAAAGGTGCAAAACTGCCTGAAGCTATGCCATGCTAGGGTCAGAGCCGCTTCTTGACTTGGAAAACCAGATCTACCTCTGCAGCTGGTAGTTTGGAGACTGTGATCCTCTTTTTGCTGATGGGGATATCACCTCTTTTTCCTGACAAAGGTGGCAGAATTGCAATTATCACCAGGTTTCAATGACATGGCAGACCCAGGGTACACAGTAAGCTGCCTGCAGGCTAAACTCGGAGGATTCAGATTATATTGTACATCTCTGAAGAACAACAGTGGGAGGAGAGGGGGTGGAAAGTTCTTCAAACCACTGAATATGAAATCCACAGAACTTAGGAATATTTCCCACCTCCTCTCATGTAGGATAGGGCCATATGTTTGCAGAGACACCAGGCTCTTAGGCCATAGGTAGCCTAGCAGCCCTGGGGCCTGGGATTAGATTCCATCCCCACCCATATAAGAAATGAGTTTATACCAGGCCTCAGCCCATCTCTCAGCAGGAAGAGTCTTGCTGAGATGTTCATGTAAAATGAGTCCCATTGCATCTTTTTTCCAACCCTGGATGGATGGATTCAGACTTAAGACTGCCAATGTCAGTGCATCCCGCTTGGTTTTACCCTGTTATTTTCTGCCTGGATTCAGAACAGGGATGTATATGTTCAATTGGGCCTGCAGGGTCTTGGTGCCTGAATGTTGGATTCCTATCTAGCATACCCATGACACAAACCCTTATGGGTCTCAGCCTGCCTCTCAGTAGATTCCTCCATTCAAGTCTCAATACTTTTCATCCATAGGAAAAAAACATTTTAAAATGAAGCCTTCTAAATGTTATCCCATCTTCCAGAAGATGGATGTTTCCATTTCATTCACGTCCTCAAAATGAGCCCTGGCTGGGATCTGCTAAAAAACTTTTAATTTAGAATGATTATTGCTCATTGTTTAACATATGGTTTAGTCTTATATATTAAAGGAGGTCTTTATGGTCTGTCCATGGATTACAGTGATGCGGTTTTGTTTCTTTTGGATGCACAGAAAGGACCCACACTGATATTTGCTTTAAAGGAAGAAAGGTGGTTCATTCCCATAAAAATACCCCAAAAATCTGTTCTCCTCTGGGTTTTCTTTAATTTTCCTGAGGAAAGGTTTAGGTGCATCTCCTGGCAATGCTGAGTAGAACAAGGCTTTTAAATCTTTTAGCTCATTATTTTGTAAAAATAGTGTCCCATCTCAGATGAGGCCCGCGTTCCTACTGTGGAATATGAAGCAGGACAGAAAATTTAGACAATCTTCTCCTTCAAAATACACACACATCTCCTGGCGTTTTTTTAATCAGAAAGAAGCAAGAGCAGGCCACCACTCTAGTCCCATCTCTCCCCACCCCGCCCTTCACCTTCACAGGTGACCTTCAAATAAGGTAACTCAAATTCAGAGGACTATCCTCTGACTGTCGGCATCCTCTCTATTCCTTTGCCAAGGTCAGGGTATTTTCCAGCTGCTTTTGTGGTTCATTCAACTGGAACCTATTCATTCCCCCCACCTCAGCCCTTTTCTTTGATGGAACAGCTCAGGGTTGAGCGAGTTGAGTTATACTTTGAACAGCCCCTTTGAGCATGGACCACATGCTCCTCCTCCCCCTCCCCAAGAATTTAGTGCTAAGTAGTCCAGCAAACCCTCACCAAGTATCAGTTTTCTCAGACAAGCTCCTTCCAGCATTGGGTAAACTTAGCAACAGCAGTAATCTTCCTGAGGACTCTCCAAGTCTCCTCTAAGGGATCTGGAGAATTCAAGGCAGCTGGTGATGGACATGGTAAAAGAAGGGACAGGGCTTGCTGGCACAGCAAAGCCATCCTGAGCCAGTGACCATACATGGGCAGCCCAGGGCTCCCTGCAGTACCAGGAACAGGAGGCCAGGGAAGGAAGGGGGCATGGGAGGATGAGGCAGCATGGCTAATTGTGTCTGTAAGAAGCTATTTTCACACCCTGTGGCTCCCTAACAAGAGGAGCACCTACCTTGCATACCACATTCCCACACACGTGAAAATGCCCTTTAGGATGCAGGCTGCGTAAAGCTGTCTCTACACTTAGGCAGCAATGGGGAGAGGGTCATCATACACGCTGCCACAATGAGGTTACGGGCTATTGCTGAGAGAGAACAGCCCTTAGAAGACTTTGTTTATATAAAGCTGTACCCTCCCAAAACAGGTTCCTAACCACTGATTGCACAGGCCATCCTCCTGGGGTAGCAAGTCCCCCCCACCCTGCCACGACAGTGGAAATACAATAAAAAACTCTTTGGTGACTAGGTCATAGCATAAACAGGAAAATTACACATACACAGACTGATGATAGTTTATGTGGACCCCTGCCTCCTTCCCTCCATCTCGCAGCCCTCAAGAAAGCATTGTGGCAGCACAAACAACGGGCACCTTTATATTTGGTTTCTGGCCTCCACGACAAGCCGTAAGCATGGAGTATGAGCACCTAACATAACCAGTGTGCAATGGGGGACCCCATGGAATTGCATGGTTTGTACTGCCCCAGTGTCGCTCTGACCACAAGAGCTACCTTTAGTTCCCTGCAGCTAGCAGGAACAGCAGGGCTCTGAGGACATGGTCGTTGTGTCATCAAATGCTGCCTGACTCCCATCAATACTCAAGCTTCTGGAGCTGCTGGCCTGGGGTCTGTATTTTGCTAGTGTAGCTTTCGTACCTATCTGTGCTGATAGCACTTCAGGAAGCAGATAGGCTGCATGATTCAACACCAGCTTTATTTATATGCCCATCTCCAAGAGGAGATGCATAGTCCCAGTAGCAGCCTTGCTGGACATCATGTTCAGGGGCATCAAAGGAGCCTCATGTTGCTAATAAAGGAACCAGTATGCAGTTTTCTGACTAATGATCTTCCTTTCATGACCCAACTCAGCCTCACCCTCACCCCAAGTCAGTTTGTCATTTAGAGTCTTGTTACACCTTGCACTGTGGGCCGCATAAATATTTGTGGGTGTTAGTGCTAGCTTGGAGTTTGGAGCAGTCACATGATTAGTCTAGAAACCTTCTCTGACTATCTTCCACCTGCACAGCTATGACTTGCCACTAGGCCTAGGATAGACATTACACATAAACCAGTTTAAGTGATCAGAAACTGGTTTTAACCTGTAACAGAACAGATGTTCAGTGCACATAAACCAGTTAGAAAATTGCTGAAACCAGTTTGAGATAAACCTGGTTGAATGTAGTATCAGAATTCACTGATTTGGGTCAAACTGGTTTATGCAATGTCTGTCCCAGATCCCTTCCTGGTTTAAGTTAATCCAGAGTCCCCCACCATCCCAGATGCTTTGCAGCCCTGGGTGGGGTTCTCTGCTCCAAAGAGCTAGGCTGGCCTTGCCCTTCTGCTCCCTAGCTGGAGCTCCAGCAGAGACTTGCAGGCACAGCAATGTCTGCCTAGCTTCCCCCTTCTCCCTCACCACCTCCTCAAGCAGGGATTCCCCTGTCCCCAAGCATGGACCATAGCCAGCATGTGGTATACTAGCTAATGAGGAGAGATGTCCATGTCCACTTAGGGCTTTTTGGAGCTAATCAACAGGTCAGCTGGTAATCTCCCTGCATTCCTTCCTTGAAAAACGTTGTTTAAAGAAGAGCTTGAACAAATGAGAGAGGCTTTTGTTTTCTTGATGGGGTGCTAAATAATTCTGTGAACTCCCTGCTGGCTCCCTCACTGGTCAGGAGCAGTACTGAACCCCCTCCCTAATCACAGCATTGTGCCAGGGCCTGGCCTGGCCATGTTCCCCCCCCAGCTCAGCACTATTGTAGAAGGGAAGGGAGGGCTGCTCTAGTGTCCCCCCTCCCAGCCCGAGCCACTACAGGCATATGCCTGCATTTCTTCAGTCCAGAACAGATGTCTTTGTGGTTACAAACTGGTTCAGCCTAGCCTGGTTAGACTAACCTGCAAAGATTGGATCAATTCAGGCTCAGGCTTTTTTAATGTCTGTCCCTAGCCCAGAGACCTGGCAAGCAGGGACAGGACTAGGAACTCTAGTTCGGAGTTGCCGCTACAGGGCTGGTGAGCCAGGACAGGCTTCTATCCCTGCTCTATGGGTGGGGGTGTGAGAGATCTTAGGATACTGGAGCATTTCAGCTTGGGCAGCACATATTAATGGAGCAGGAGCTGGATAGTACAAATCAGAGACAATCCTGCCCTGTAGTGGCATAACTTTCAGCTGTATAATGAGTGCTTAAAACTACCTTAAGGTGTTAACCACTGGATTGTCTGTGCATTAAGAACTCCAGGTGCTGCCCCAAAATTACCATGTAACAAGGCCCATAATCAACCATTCCAAGCCTCTCTCTCCATGCTCCTCTTTGACTCTGTCCCCACCCTTTACCCTACTGAGTTGTCTCAGGAACATTGCTGTAACTTGATCAGCTGTGGGTTTTTCCACAGACTGCCTATTCTACCTTGTGAAATCCTATGAAAATATGAACTTTCATTTCTACTCAGAAGAACTTTTACCAACTTTTCTCCAATGCCTGATGAAGGGTGTTTGTGCTCAAAAGCTTGCAATTAAAGATTTTTTTTTTTGCAAAAAATCTTGTTGGTCTACTATAAGATATTATTGCTACAAGTCTTGATTGCTTCTTCTACCTTGGAAAACTTACCTTTGGCATAATTTCCCCCTTACCCCCTCCCCTTCTTTTCCCATCATTCTCTTCATTTCCACCTATTTACACAGTCTCACCAACCTCCTGTAACACTTTTTGCTTCTTTCATCTTGGAGATCTCAGAACAGCAAAGATTCCCTATGCCTGAAGAAGGGTGCTTGTGCCAGAAAACTTGCAAAGAACATTTTTACAAGTAAGTTGGTCTAATTAAAGATATCACATCTACCCAAAGAAACTTGCCTACCTTTTGCCTGAACTATATACAGGGAGAACAACTGAGGAACTGAGCTAGCAGTCGTGACCACCACATAGGAAAAGAAACACCCCAGACCATGAGCAAGCTTCTTCTTTCAGTATTTTGGTAGGAAAGTCCAGTGAGACTTTGGTTGATGCCAAGGTGTCAAAATTTGGTAGAATAAGTACAGCTAACACCAGGATAACTGAACTGAACCTATTCAACAGTTTCGGGGAGAAGGCAACATTCTCTTTTAATATTTAACAAACAAAATTAAAAACTCCCTCTACCTTTTCTCTCTCCCTTAAAATTTTGAAATTTAAAAGTTTTACTAAAAAAAAAAAAAAAATTACATATCTTCAACCAGAGTAAGAGGGAATTCTGCCATTTTACTCTATTTTCCTCCTGTTTTGTTTTGTTTTTTTTTAACCAAAACTCAGGATTTGAGCAGTTTGAAGCATTCTTATCTGTAATATTTGAGCATCTTTAGCCATGCCAGGCAGCAAAGAGGCCAAAATACTTTAGGAAAAATGCTTGAGCCTCCAGTCAGCCTGAAAGGCCTTAGCCCAAGGCCCTGAAGCTTAGTGAAGCAAAACATGAACTAATCATGTCTGCACCACATGATTATCCTCAATGCACTGCTTACATTTGCAAAACATGCCCCAGCACGTATTAATGTCATGGTGAAGCACTTGGTGGGGTGAGGGCGGAAGTAGCAACAGCCAGTCTCTTCAATCGTTTCAAAGCCTTGATCAGGGACACAGAAGGAATCAGTATTACTCTGCTTGGCAAAATACCTGTGCCAAGCATCCCAACCAAACAGACCTATCTACACAAACCAAAAATGTGGAAGAGAGAAAAGAATGGGGAACCTGTACTTTGCTGGGCCAGCCCAGTGATCTTATGTGAGAGACCTACCTTTGCTTGTTCTTACTCCCCATAGGGGAAAGAGGGCTGAGAGCTTTGTGGAGGAAGAAAGCTAACTCAGCTCTTGAAAGAGCGAGGCCACAAAGTCCCCATTGCTTTGCAGGACCTGCTCTGGGTGATGCAGGCACAACACACAGCAAAGATACTATGGTGTGGAGAGTCTGTTGGTGTATGCTGAAAGATCAGAAAACACTCTGCAGGAGCCCGACCCAGAGCTCCATGTTCTTTCCAGCTTCTAATTAAACTTAAAACCAAGGTTGTTCCATTGCCTGAATAATTGCCTACAGCTGTCACCTAGATTATCTTTTGCAACCATTTACCTGTTCCCAGGTGCTTCCAGGCAACAGCAGCACACAAATCTACAAGGATATCAGTGCAGCCCAGATGCACCTGCTTTGGGAGTATTCACCCTTTAATCATAGGATATAACAAAGCACAAATCAAACAAGAGCCCTGCTTTTCCCATCACCCCAAAATCCTCAGATATTACAACTGGAAAATTTATTGACTGTCATATAAGTTTTGTGTGGCAAGGGTAAGATATTTTAAATATAAATTGGATGGAATCTGGCGAATAATATCATTACTGTTTTATCTTTAGACACACCAGAGCTGAAACTCTGTATCCAGATGACCCTAGATTTCTAGATGACCCTAGATTGTGTGGGTGTTTAACCTTTGAATGCAAATTTTAGGACGGGCTGAATGTAATGTGTAACTTCACCCTTGCTAATTATTTTTTGCTAATGGATTTAATCCTTGAGCCCACAAGGGAGACTGACTCTGATTTGGAGCTGAAGTTCCAATGTTGAAAGTCACTGTTGATAAAGCCATCAGAGGGGTTAAATGAGCAGAGTGTGGGCAAACCCCTGAAAGACATCATCCCTGCTCTGAAAAGTTACCAGTCTGATTCAGATGGACAAGAAAATGATTTCTGTGAAATTGCAGAATTTACCATCTCTCCCCCCACCCCCTTCAAACCACATGTGAGAGCTGTTAAACTGCATTTACAAATACGTGTACCAGCAGTCATTCCAGGATTGATAAAAATGGCAGGGTATGGTCACGGTATGAAGTAGCAAAGAGGGACTTTTCCCTCTTACCCATCTCTGACCTTCAGTCTGTGGAACGCGCCCACAAGAAAGGTCTTTTGCCAGTTGTCCCATAGGTCTCCTATGCCTAACTGGACCCCAAGAGGTGCTGCCTGTACTCAGCGTATGGGCAATATGAATACGGAGTCAAAACACTTTAGGGGAAATGATGGAGGGAAACGTGGAACTCCTCCTCACCAACAGCATGAGGTCTAAGCATCTGTCATGCTCCATTGTGCCAAAAAATTTCCACAGGGAGATGGAAAACTGGATGCAACAGCCGCCCAGCACCTAAAAGCCACCACATCCTCTGACACTGGACACCCACATGCCCCACAGGACACCTGGCTTTTAAGTTCATCTCTTTACAACAAGCCAGGCCCCCTGCTACAGGAGTCCCCAGAAGCTTTGATCTAAGCACTGGAGGAAAAGTTTTCTGTTCTCCTGTTTGTCCCAGGAAGTTTAGGATGCCAAAAATCAAAGAGGTGGGAACACTAAAGAGCCTGACCCCATGGCTGTGTCAATGAGTGAGGCAAGAGTGGATGAGATTGGTCAGGATCTTTCCAGAGCTTCCAAGGACAGGTCGCTTTCAGCGTTTCCCTCTCCTCATGTATGTGTGACTAAAGTGCCCTTTAACACACCCTTGTCTTGGCCTCATGGAGCCCCCACTATTTCCACCTTGCTTCTGTCCCCCACCCCAGCTTCCCCAGTCGTCCTGTAGCCACCCTAGGGTTAAACACCAAAATGTGAAGGGAACCTCAGCCAGTCCGAAGGGCCTTACCTTTCAGGCTCTGTCAGGGGCTCTTCCCCCACCTGGTCCTCGCCCTCGGGACCTCCCTGGCACTCCTCAGAGTCTGACATTGCTTTTCCTTGTTAACAACCTTGCAGAATGGAGGAGCCCTGCAGACAGCTCTGCAAGTGTTTGGTGTGTGGGCTCACTTTCACATCTCTCTTCCTGTGCTAGCACAGAAACGAGCCGTGCCGGAAGCCTCATGGGGCTGAGGGAGTGCGGGTGGGGGAGGAGATGCAAGATTTTTTTTTTTCACCCTTGGATAATTTCTAAGTATTTGCCACAGTCCCCGTCTCAAAATCTGGAAGCGGTGGCCCAAGACAGAAAGGAAGTGTGGGGCAATAGCAGCTCACAGTGTCTGTGAGTACAGAAAGATGTCTTGTAAGAGATCACAGCTATTTGCGGTGCAGTGGGCACTATGCTACGATGAGACTGCAGCATTTCCTCATGTGCACCTGCCGCAGGTGAAGGATGCCCTGAAGGCTGCTCTAATTTTCGCCCTGGTTGCCACTGCAGAAGCATAGGTGTTCCAAAGCTGTAGCCATGCTCTCTTACAGCCCTTGTACACTGCCTGGTCCTACTTCCCTGCCTAACAGCTTCCTGCTTTGGTTTGCACATTCTGGTTACTTGCAAAGGGGCAGTAGTGCTGGGTGGATATGCTTGTTTGTGTGGTGCACTCACCAAAAGAGGAAGGATTATTTAAAAAAGGAACCTGTTCAATGTACAGAAGCCACTGAGCAGTTTGTTCCTTGTGGTCTTTAAAGTCCATGTCAGGATTTTCCTTCAACAAGCACAGATGACACCTTCTCTCCAACAGAACCGAGGCTAACTCAAACTGGGGGTACCTCTGCTTTCTGTCTTGTAGACAGGTAAAGAAATAAACCAAATGGCTCTGGCATAACTCTGGGACTGACCACTGGGGACAAGGAAACTGAACCGAATTTCTGTTTGCAGTTGAAATGTTGCAGGAGGGAGACGCAGTTGCCTGGTGTCTGCCCAGAAGCTGCTTGGGATTTAGACTATGTGGCAGCTGTCCTTAGCTGAAGTGGCAAGAGGATGAGAGAGAAGTTTAGTTTGTGCTCTTTCCAGAACCTAAGAGACAGCCCAGCCCCCGGACCCAACAAGGAGTGGAAAACCCCCACTGCCTCATTCCTTGGAGCAGCGATATATAAAAGAGGTCCCAGAGAGAACATCTTCCAAAGAAGAGGCTGGCTGTACCAGGTTCTTGACATCCCTCTTGCCCAAACGTCATCTCCACAAAACCAAGACCAGGCCACTGCCAGAGGTGGAGTGACGGGACATTCCAGCCGGCCGAGCTGACTCTCCCCACTGCATGTGGGCCCTGAGTTCAATCTCTGCAAGGGGGAAAGGTGGAACAGATTTTTGGAGGGGATGTGCCGGGTTAAGCTTCTTCTGAGGAAGAAGTGATGGGGCAGCACTGGTAGCGCATACCGCACCCTTTTCCTTCCTGTGGCTTCTCTCTGTGCATAAATACCCTGCACTATTTCCGAGCACTGCTTGTGCAAGAAGCATCCTCTCCTGCAGCTGCAAAACAGCTCAAGCCGCGTGGCAGTCACTAAGGCCCATTCTGCAGAGGAACTAACAGGGTGCAGGAGAAGGCCACAACTAGGGCTTCATCTAAGGCAGCTCACTTCCTCCTTTCTGCCATTTGCCCTGAAACTGAGAGGTGATGGTTGATGCGGGACTGCACAATGGCAACAGAGCTTGAGCAGCTTCCCTCTAACATAGGGATATATAACAACTGAGAAAATATCTCCACCCTCCTTGGGTATCCCTGGAAGGCCTCTTGTAAATGGAAGGCTCAAGTCAGGAGTCCTGCAGACACACTAGTGATGTGCGTGATGTTTACTGACTGTGGTACATGATGCAAGCAAGTGCAAAGCAGACCCCATGTACTAGGCTCTAGCAAGCACCCTGGATTCTCCAAGGGCAGTTCATACTCTGGGGGGCTGGAGAGGTGTCCCAAGACACTGTCCTGGCAAAGAAGCTCCGAGACCTCCCCACCATGCACCCTTCTCACCATAGTTTTTCACCATGACAGCAAGCAGTTTAGCAAGACAAATACTGTAGCTGTATAGGTAGAGGACGAATGCAGACCTTGTTGTCTGCTGTGGGGTTGATTCTGATTGTAAAATAACAGCTCCTTAGGGTTCCCCCTTCTTCTTGTTCCAGACTGGCGGCTATACTACTCTAGGATCTCTGGCTGGGAATGCACAGGATGGATCTCCACCTGGCCTAAATCAGCATTGGCCCATAAATGCCTAATTACTTCCTCATTAGGTAAGCATCAAGGATCTACCTTGCTGATATGGCCCCAGTAGTCGCCAAGGACTTAATGTATGTGTCTTGATCATTTGATTATCTCTGCAAGAAAGTTTCATAGCCCCTCCCTCTGCAAGAAATAAGTGGCCATGTGACACAAAGTCAAGTCATGCCTGGTTCTCTGAAGCTTAAAAATTCAACTATACTTTCAAAGCTTTATTTACATCATTAAGATCACTTTGAAACAACAGATCTTACAAAATTGCTGGATTAAATTGCATTTGATTTGAGTTCATGCCACTACCATTGTTTCAGAATGTAGTTAAGACATTTTGTGGTTTAAGACTTGTTTCCATAGCAACAGTAGGGGGTGGGATGGCAAGTAGGTCTTGTATCTTGCATTGCTTTATGAAATGTGACTGTGGCCTCAGGAAATTTAGCCCTAAACAAGGATACTAATGAGCTGACTGGAAAAATAATATAGGTGGCAGGAAAGGAGGAGGAGTAATTTGGAAGTTGGGTAGATAGAAGGTTTGCAGTTACTAGCTCCATGGGACTTAGGATTCAGTCTCAAACATCTTCTTCCGCCCCTCCATGCCAGACTTCTCCTCAATGTTCTTTCTCCAGTCACCCACGTCACGCAGATCCTTCTCCTGTAGATGAGAAAGAAAAGGAAACGTGAACGTGCTTGGAATGCTATGCAGTGCTCAAAACCAACTGTCCAGTCTTTAATCAAACCTCCATCCCAGCGGGGCAAAGATAAAGTGCAGTCCCTTGAGCAGGTAGCATGCTTTTGTCACATTCTTAAAGAGAGGAATTCATCCTTGTGCAGAAGGCTAACTCAAGACTTATGCCCAACAACTCTCACTTTAAAGACTGGTGATACTTCAGTGGTGTATAGCCCTCAGGCTTGCTCTTAGCACAGAGACGAGATGCAACCCTTTCAGCCCGGAGTGCTTTCCGTATTGTACATACAGAGGCACCCCCTGCTACAATACATCCACCTCTGAGGTGCGACGAGGCAGCTGTTTAGCAGTGGACAACAACACTGAACAATAGTTTTGGATTGGAAGTAGCTTATCCATCAAGAGGAATACAAGTGGATTAAACACATTAGTCCACACTGGAAGTAATCAGGATTCTAGAAATATCACAACTGCAAAGACAACAGGGTCAGGCAAGAATGTGTGGAGGACCCAAGTCTGAGTATTGCAGGTCTAATCCCTGCTAAGACAATCTGAGCTACAGCGGAAGTGTATATCCTTCTCCAACATGGTGGTAGCATTCTATTATCATTAGTAGAGTAAGGTCATTTGATACTAATGTCTAAATCACCCATGGAAACATCAAAGTGCATTCTGTTAAAATCTTGACATTTGCCTCTTGGTAGTAAAACATTAGGGCAGTAATATAAACCCAAGCTCTCTTTTACTGCAGAAAAGTACCTGGGGGTTACTGTGGACAATAGGCTGGATATAAGTCAACGGTGTGTCCCTGCTGCCAAGAAGGCTAACAGCATACTGCGCTGCATTAATAGGAGCATTGCCAACAGATTGAGGGAAGTAATTATTTCCCTCTATTCTGCACTGGTGAGGCTACATCTGGAGTTCTATGTCGAGCTTTGGGCCCTCCACTATAGAAAGGATGTGGACAAGTTGGAGAAGGTCCAGCAAAGGGCAACAAAAATAGTGAGGGGGATGGGGCACATGGTTTATGAGGAGAGGCTGAGGGAACTGGACTTATTTAGTTTGTGGAAGAGAAGACAGAGGGGGGATTTGATAGCAGCCTTCAACTACCTGACAGGTGGCACCAAAGAGGATGGAGCTAGACTGTTCTCAGTGGTGGCAGATCACAGAACAAGGAACTATGATCTCAAGTTGCAGCAAAGAAAGTTTAGGTTGGATATTAGAAAAAGCTTTCACCTTAAGAGTGTGCTGAAGCACTGGAATGTGTTTACCTAGAGAGGTGATGGACTGTCTATCCCTGGAGGTTTTTAAAGCCTGGTTTGACAAAGCCCTGGCTGGGATAATCTAGTTGGGGATGGTCCTGCTTTGGGCAAGGGGTTGGACTAGATGACCTCCTGAGGTACCTTCCAACCCTCATTTTTTATGATTCTATAAATGGCTTCAAGCCTCTGACATTATATAACATCATGACAGCTGGGAGAACTCATAGATGGAAAGATCACATGCAGGAGAGGCAGAGAAATGACCATGTCACAGAGACAGGACTACTCTCAGAGTGTTAGAAAAGACTGACCCAAACCACTGAGGAGGGTTGAGGAAGTCATAGCTTGCATGGTAGAAACACAGAATGCCAATGACTGATACTCCTGCCTCTTCTGAGAAGCCAGTGTTTTTTGTCAGACATCCCTGGTCAAGTTATGTTACAAGACCCCCTTTGAGCCCAATCCAGAAGGGATTTGAGTCTGTTATCCCCTGGCAGTCAGCTCAAACTCTTTAACTCAAGATGTACTGATTCATATTTTCATCTCTTTAGCCTCCTGTTCACTGCCAGTACATCATCCAAGATGGTGACTGCCATCCCAACATACAGGAGAACATGATTTCCCACTAATAATGACCGACTTCAGTAACCATGACAGATGTAGAGTGTTACCTTCTCAGTGTCCTCCTTCTTGACTTGCTTCAGGTTGGCTCTAAGTTCCATATTGACCTTGTGCTTGGAGCCCAGCAGGGCGCGCAGCATAGCGTCAGCAGACATGCGGACCCTACGCAGGGGTGGCCTCTTGAACTTGCCTCTCAAGTCAAATAGTTTCTGGCTCAAGTCTTCAAGCTATGGAGAAAAAGAGAGAAAATGGTATTGCGGTGGGAAAAGGAAAGGGGAGAGGTCAATGATGTGGTGAGATGGAGGTACAGCAATGGGAGCAAGGACAGGGGGGACACCAAAGTGCATGTAGTGAAGGGTGTGATGGGAAGGGTGCACCATCGCTAAAGGCAAATGATGGGTTCAGCAAAGCACAGGAAGTATTAACAACTGAGTTGCTTGGGGGGGCTGGCAGGTACAGATGAAGTTTAGTAGGGGTACAGAGAAGAGATACTTATGCTATAGAGAGCAGAGCTCAAACCTGAGCACACTCCACAGACCTCCACATCATCAGAGACGAGGCTGCTAAGGGAAGCTTACCTCCTTCTTAGTCTTCTGTAGCTTAACCTCTATGTCATATCTTTCCTCATCCACCACTTCTACCTTACTATGAAGCTTTTTGCACAGTTCCTAGGGAGAAACAAGGAAGGGGATGAAGCATTAGGAAATACACAAACTTGTCTTTTCCTTCTTCCCTAAGAGATATGCTCTCCTGGTAGCTCTAGCTATGCAACTGGGGTGGGCCATCAGTGAATGAATCTGGAACCCTAGATCAGTGGATCTTGAAATGTAGTCAGTGAATCACAAGCCACTTCCTGGTCTTTTTTCTATCTGCTTCATGGACTTCCAGCAGCACTGCATGACAGAGTCCAACTTACCCCACCAGGCTGGACATTTTCCTGGCACAGAAGAGTCTCCAGGCAGCTCCTAACCACTCAAGCTAGTTGCATGCCATCCCATTCTCCCCCAGCTTAGCAGACATATCCTGGCCCCATGGCAATTCTAGGCTGGTCCACAGTCCACCCACACTGGGAATCAGTAGCCTAACAACCAGGGAACCCAAAAAGCTGCTCTGCAATTTTACCAGTTTGCCAATCCAATGTGCAAATATAGTACTGGGAAAAGCCTCAGTACCCACTTCCAAGGGCAGGAAAAGTACTCATTTAGTGACAGATTATGTTCTTCACAAAGTGCAGAGAATTTTAGATGTCTTAGCATGGAGTCTTTGGAAGAACCTGGACAAGTCCTTAGTTCACCCCCCCGAAAGAAAAATTGCACTGGGACAAAAGGATCTACTGAATCCATGCAATTTAGTATAACTGCAATTTGGAAAGTCCCCCAAAAAGTCAAGCTGGTGCCTCACGTGTGTGTTTATGATTGGAACTACTGGAGCTAGGCAAGCTTAGTGAGGTTCCTCTCCAGAAGTTGTCTGGGTATATTCAGAGGCAACCAGCTGGCTACCGAAACTTAAAGAAGCAACAAATACAACAAATAGTTTATTTCTGGATGCATGCGTTGTCATCTTTACTTTGTGGGGAAGACAAAATGTCAGCCTCTCACTTAAAGAGCCAAGACTTTTCCTCTCATCAGCTACCATGCTAGAAGTAGAGCAGATGGGTCATAACCTCTAGGGAGGATGTTAGCTGATACAAAGGATTCACACTCACACTGTCCCTCTCATACTGATAAGCTGGAGTGGTATCCCTGTTAACTGGGGTCACAAGATGCTGAAAAGCACTGGTGTAAGAAAATGGACAGTGTCAATGTGGGCTGGAGGATCTGAATCAATAGGATAAGGGACACCCCAACCGTTTTTTGCTTTCAGGGAAGAGGGTAGGGAAGAGACTAGGCTCTTACCTGTAGTTCTTGCATGGAGTGTGGCAGCGACAAAGAAGGACAGTGTTCAGCAAGGTAATTGGCCTTTTCTGATGCTTTAGCTGCTGTTTCTTTTTCTAACTCTTGGGCAGCAATCTGGAGCATAACACTCTATGGGACAGAAAGGAAGGAACTCTGGTTACCTCTCTAAGGGATCTTGTAGCTACTCCAGGCTCAGCCTCTCAGTTGGAAACTTGAAAGGGAAGATAATAGAAGAGCTGACCACAGAGGGGTCATGGATGCTTCCAGACCATCCTGCTGCTAGCAGGGATTACTTGCTCTAAAAGATGGCATAGAAGAACTAGCTGTGGGGAGCACATGGCTCCTTCAGTACCAGAGGCCCTGTTACAGATGCTGGAGGAAGACTGGCTGTTGAGAAGTATCAGGTAACACCTGTCCCAACCATTCCTTACATAGGTGTCAGCCAAGAGCAAGAACTCCTGGCTGTGCTGATCTCATCAGGAGACATGTAGGGAATGGAGTAGGAGCACTGATGCTGGGGATCTCTTGGATTTTGGAATCTGAGCTCTGGGTGACAGGGAAAAGGGGCAAGGAATGATGGCTTGCTCAAAACAGGAAGGCAGGACAGTTATAGATCAAGCACATACCTTCAGATGCTGCCGACGGGCAGTGGCGGCCCTCCTCTTTTTCTAGAAATGGGAAGAAGGAAAGAAAAAAGTAGGTTACAACATCCTTCCTCCCTTCTTTCCCACCCCCATACAACCCCAATGAATTTTTAGATTCTGTGTCCCTGCCCACAAGGTAGCTCAGATTGGAAAGCACTAGGGACAAGAAAAGAAGAACTGGGCCCACAATACAACAAACCGCATCCAGGATCAATCCCCTACCACTCCGTGAAAGAAGCCCACCCTACACCTCAGTGATGACTCCCATAGCCAGCAGACCTTACAAGGTTGCTGCGATGCATATTGGCCAGTGAAGCTCAGCACAGAGATTTTTGCTGACCCTAAGTGCTGCCCACCCTCCACATCCAAAAATCATGAATCAAACCTGAAAACCCATCAAGAGGTTGGCTTAGAAAATGATCTGGTTTGCTTGAAGGTGGAAAGACAAATTAAAGGGACCCCAAATACTTTAGTGTTTTGGTTTTTGAGGTTAGTGTCACATTTTCTTGCTTTCCACTTCATGGATGGTAGATTTTTGGGGGAGAGAGGGAGGGGCTGGGGGGGTTAGATAGTAACTGAGTTTTTCTTAAAGTTCTGCATATCCAGGAGCTGAAGCGGGGACATTAAGGTCACCAATTACCACAAGAGTCACAATACAAGCTCAGTTTGTCTAAACATAGTCAAGGACCTATGGACAGAGTACATGAGGAAAAAACTTGGTGGGTGGCTTTGGAACTAAGTTCAGCTTCCAACCCATCCTAGGTCTGTCAGTTCATAGTATTTCTATTTGCAGTTGTTGGGGCACCGAGAAGGCAGGGCTGTGGGATGTAGAGATTTGTCACTGCAAGGAAATATCCACAGCAATTGGGCCATGTGGGCTGGGAGGCAGCTATTTTCACACACCAAGGGGGAGGATGTGAGCAGCAAAGCTGTGGAAGGCAGAACAAAGCCAGGCTTGTGGCTGGCTCCAGTACTTTGGTCTGTCCATGTGGGGTGAGATTCATTGCTGTAGGAGTGAGAAAAGCATTGGTGCCAGTGGACTGGGACAGCCAGATCCATCACTTCAAGGGGAGGAGCAAGGGGATGTGGAAGCTAGAAGGCAAGATGCAGGTGTGAAATAAAGGGCATGGACAACTTCTCGGCAGCACATCTACTTTCTGTGCACTGAGCTGACCTCTGAGCCAGCTCCTCACCTGCACTTAGGGCTTCCACTCTAGCAACCTATAATTTGGCCAGCATGGATCATGACATTAATAGGAAAACACAGGGATTGCTCTAGAAAACAAAAAAATGGTGCCACCATCCTGCACCAGTCAATGCCTTAAGGCCACAGAAGAAAATGAAAATCCCTTTCTCATATTGCATTTGGTGAACCGGCAATGCTGTCAATAAGAAAGCCCACTGGGAAATGTAAATGCCTTTTCTATCTTGCCAAGCACCAAAACTTTTGTGTATTTCCAGGATGGCCTATTTTCTGCTGAAAATGTGACAGACTAATCCAGGCTTCCAGTGCTCATGGGGGGATGGGCCAGTAAGAACCATTCTCTGATTTATAAAAGTCACAACCTCTATCCCACACTGCAGTTGTTCCCTGAACATTTCACTCAAGAAAGTGAGTATGTATAAGAGTGGCTGGGGCAGGGGAAACACACATGCTCGCATTTTGATATGCACATGGGAAGAAGCATCCAGATGTTCCAGCAGTGTTACACAGGGGAAAGGAGAATATGAATCTATAGACTGGCAGATAACCGTTTATACTTCTATCACAGCTTTCAGCTTGAAGAAGTACAGAGGTCTACACAGAACAGAATGCATAAAGAGCTCTTTCCCACAGAAGTAATGCAGCCACCTCTGAGGTGAAACAGCAGCAACCTAGCTGCACACAACATGAGACAAAAACTTAGGAAGTTAATATCCTACATGATTGAAATAGCAGAGGGGATGGGGAGGGCTGAGCAGTGTGGATCATAACAACTTCAGTGGCAATTTGACCAGGATGTCAGTGATAACCTCCTTTCCCAATGATTGTCATTATTTTCTTTTAATACTCTGGACCCACATCCTTACGTGATTTCAATGAGACTGTTGCTTAAGCAATAATGGAGTGTAACCCTGGTCAGACACTCAAGAGATATGATCTCATGAGCAATAAGGTCCCTAGGTTTTGTTTCTCAGCTGAAAGAGGACGCTTCTAGCAGCCTGGTTCCCACCTTGACCTGTCTTAGAGCATTGGCTTCAAAAGGCTCTCAAGCCACCTGTCAGATTGTCAACCCATACCGTTAGTGCCTGGTTTCCCATAGAGTTCTTTCCTGTACAAGTAATAACAGGGTCCACCTTCTACAGCTTGCATCTGGTATGATTTGAGGCAACGCAGAGCAACTCACCAAGAGGCAACTCTAGGTAATGCTTGCAGGACCTACAACAAGTCTTGTTGCTAATTGCTCTGGCTCCTATATTGACTAGTGAGACGTCCATCCTGGAACTGATTCTGAACAGCTCAGGGATGGGATTTCACCAGGTACAAAAATAGGAACAAGTGGTTCTAAACTTTTCTGAGAGGATGGGTGTCTTTCCAAGGTGATCCCACCTGTCCCTCTCCCCAGGCTACATGACAATAAACAAGCCTGGTTGGGATTCCCTATACTCGTGTACCCCATTAAAATCCTAAGGAGCTATTCCCAACCTTGGCATAGGTGAGTGAAGCATGATGCTAGGGCTTGTACAGGCCTGATCCTGTTCAGAATGAGGTCACAGGGAGTTTTTAAGTGCGCAACCATTGATTGTGCAAACCTAAAAGTAGGTCAGACAGCATCACCTTCAGAAAGGGGGTTGGACAGGGGTTTGTCAATGGCAAACTAAAAAATAAACAGGGAGCGCAACAGCTATCTCAACCGGAGAGGATGTATCACCACAACAATTCCTATCCCTTTAATTCCTCTGTTGCCATAGGACCTATCCAGCCATGGACCACAAACACCTACCCACTGGGCTGTTGGTGACAGCTTCACCTTGCAGTCAGTTTGCAAAGTAAGAATAATCTTGGAAAAAAATCTAACCCTCAAGCTAAGACCAATAAACATGGCCTCCCTCCAGCTACCCTCTCCAAAAAGATTTCTTCCTGCTTTTATGCCCTTGGACCCTTGTCCTTAGAAACTCTTTTACTACAAGAAGTTTGTTGGGGCGAGTTTGCTGTGGACAGGTCCCCTGCAGGAGCTGGTCTTTCTAACAAGGTACCATGAAGCTAGGTGCATTGCCATTCCTATTGAACATTACTAAGAGAAAAATCCCAGAGAGAAAGAAACTTACTTCTTCACTGCTCAGGGAGAAAGAGACAGAAGAAAAGGGAGGGAGGGAAGAAAAAAGAAACAAGAGATTAGCATCATAATAAAAAACAAGGAATTTTGAAAAAAAAATCTTCACCAAACAACTAAAAAGCAAACAAGATCTATGAACTTACTCAGACATCTTGGTTTAGTTGGTTATGAACCTGCAATTTAAAAAAAAAAAAGATGTAAAATAATTATTTATATTAAATGTGAATTTCTTGGTTGTTTGTACATGTAGTTCTATCAGAAAAGAGGAATTGGTTTGTTCCTATTCCCCAACTTCCCTAATCTCTTGTCACATGGGGAACTAGCCGCAGCTTGTGGCTGGCTGCCAATTATGTCCTCACCCTCCCTTCCCCCTCCACAGCCTGAAAGTGCAGCACCGGGGGCTTTTTGACTGGACAAAATCCCCATGGGCAGACAACAATTCAAAGTATCGCTCTGTTGAGACAATTTTTGCAGACAAGGGGAATCGAGTCCCCAGGAATCCTTTCTCTTGGTGCCTTTCGCATAAGGAACGTGCCACTTTATACTAAATTCCTTAGAATACTGCTAGGTTCAATTCCATGCACTGCCATAGCTTCCAATGCGCAACATGGAGCAAGTCACTTAGTGGTGCCTCAGTTCCCGATCCAAAAATGGGCATAACAGCACTGGCCAACTTCAGGGGGCATGTTGTCAGACTAGATGCACTGAAAAGACACTCGGATACTATCATAATGGGGCTAGGTAAGAACCACAGACAGGTAAATAAGGTCAAGGCAGCCTATGTTCCTTTCCTATGCATAGCATCTTGTACAATGCCAGCTGTTGGTGCTGGCACAGCACAAATGATATAGTAACAGACCTCAAAGCCATGACTGTGTTGGCAGAGCAAAGGTACAGGAGGATTCCCTCATGCGGTTTCCTGAATTGCCACTCAGAATGGAAGTTACAGGTATATATTGCCCCCACAGCAGGGAACGTAGTGTAACACATTGGCATGACCTCACTTGAACTGTAATTTTTGTATAAATATATTTAAAAGAATTGACTGATTGATTTTTCCCTATTTTTATTTAACAATGTGAAATCTGAAGGGTGCCTATTTGGGCTGGGAAGGACACTAAAGAGTTACCGATAATTCAGGCAAGGGGAAAAAAGAGATGGGAGTCCCAGAGAGGAGGTGCAGAAAGCACCACCAATCTGCCGAAGGAAACTTTATCTTGGGATATGTGAGGGGGCCAACACATAGCCAGGGAGAAAGTGCTTCTAAAAATGGTCAAGGGATGCTTACAAGGAGCTGCAGCTGTCTCCTTGGGCTGCCACCGTTCTCACTCACAGTCCAAAGGACTTGCGGAGGTCAAGGCACAGCAGTGGCAACCACAGGTGGCAAAGCTACAGCTGAGGGACTTGGCATCTGTGGAATGCGGGTTATTTTTAAACAAACTTCACCCTGCTCAGTTTAATTCCAGTGATGTGGCCAGTGCAAAGAAAACCAAGCAGTGAGACTTTCCCATTCCTTTCTTGTGTCTAAAAATATTAGCATCTGCTCCCAGCAGCCTTATGTTGCCTACTTAACAAAATCAAGCAAGCAAATTCAAGAATCAGTTGGTTATGGTAAATCATAGTCTCTGCTTTGGGACAAAAGTTATTGCCTATGCTTCAAAAATGTCCATGCTCTGCAGGCATGGTCGGAGTGAAAGAATCTCAAAGGGCCAGATCATCAGCTGGTGTAAATTGGTATAGCCAATGGAATTATGTTGATCTATGCATAATAGAGGTTTTCATTTGGAGAGCCTTGAGAATTAGATCCAAGGTCAGCCTTAAGGAGCATGGCTGTCTCCTTTTACTTAATTACACGGGGGACATAGAAACAAACAGATAGATAAGCAGAAATGATGGTTGCAGATGCAATCTGTAAGCACAACACACTAGAGAGGACAGATCAAGCTAAGGGACATAGATACTATTTCTAGCTCAGGGTCAAAACTCCTCCCACACACACCCCAGCTGAGCAGAAATAGCCCAGACCCATCAGCACGTCTCCCACAAACTCAGGAAAGCAAACTCCATTCCCCCAAAATCCTGTCACAGCAAGGCAGGTCAGCAAGAGGCATGCGAAGGGCTCACCTAAGTCCCAAGGAGAAAACCAGACAGCACGGATGGAAAGACGGGACTGACTGGCAAGCCGCAGGCAGCTGGCTCAGTAATGAGGTATAAATGGGCTTCTCCGATGGCTCAGCAGAAAATCCACCTTCTCTTTAAGGGCATGGAGACCTCCTCAGACCAATGATGTTCAAGGCTCCAGAAATGCAGAGCACCTCCCTTGGCTGGAGCAGTCAACCCAGGCAGTGTTCAAGGCATCTCAGAGAAGAGAGGAGCTGGGCTGTATCATGGAGTCATCATGGGGGAGTGTGATGGAGGCTCACAGCTTTACGATGGTGGTGGAGAGAGGGGTGTTTTGCAGGGAAAGGGTGGATCTGGTGAACTGCAGCAGTCCTGAATCCAGGGGCCCTTCTTTATAGACCTGATGCAAAATTCCCCCCTGTCCCCCCCCCAGTCTCCTTTTGCCTGTTTCAAGGGCAAAAATATTCCTTCTCCAAAATTCCCACTCAGGCTGTGCTGAATGACCCTCCTATGCATGAGGTTGGGTGGCCTCTGAGACCCTACCTGTGCCAGGTCACCAGGAATGATGCTCAGGCCAAACACCCCTGGCAGGGAGTATGACAAGGTGGTTCTAGGTAAAGCTAACTCAGGTCTCTCTAGGAAGCACTACAGCATCATGTAGACATCCCTTTAGCTGAAGAAAGAAGCATGCTGTTCACACTCCCCTCTGCCACGTTCTCTTCTGCCCCATGCTGCTGTAGTATGCAGAGGAGAGGAACTGGAGCAAGCCACACCTTTAATATGTTTCCTTGAACTTAAATATCAGAAGTTCACCCAAGCCTACAGGCCCATTGAGCGAGCATAGACACACCAGTGTCAATAGGTGCTCCACCAACCCTGAATAACCAGGTACCTGTTTAGAGCTGGGCCAGTGGAGGGTGAATTTGTCTTGGCTTTGGGGCAAGGCTCAAACCATAGTAAGGTGCCTTATCTGCTCTGCTGTCACACACCTGCACTTATACATCACATGGTCAAAATCCACCACTTCAATTCCCCCTGAAAGGGACACATGAGTAGCATGTTTAGAAACAAACTGGAGCCCTAGTAGCAAATGGCTTTTTCCCCAGTCTAGAAGTAACATTTTCAGTGGAAAAACTGTCTTGTGGGGCATGGCTGGGAGGGGGCCTGGAAAGCAAGAGAGGTCTATGACTTTATAAGCAATGTATCACCATCATCCAGGACCAGCACTTGGCTGGTGGAAAAGAAAAGACAACTCTTTGTCATCCAGGAAAAAACCCACAGTCCAAACCGTACCAAGAATGAAGGAATACAAGGTCTTGCAGTTGTTCTGAAGGTGCGTGGAACTGCTTGTAATACCAGGCTGAATTCCCTCATATATTCTCTGCGTATGGACATATATACCACTACCCAGTACAAAGAGCCTTCAAGGAGACCCAGTCCATGCAGCAGACCATCTACTGACAGCTTATGGTGAGGGGCAGTTTGCAGCACAGTATGATGGAGCCATTGCTGGCTTTCTCTCCAGCCAATTTGCTGCAGGCATCTCATTGGAGGCATTTCAGAGATGACAGTGAACATGGCAGGAGTATTTGACTGCAGTGGGGCTAACAAAGAGATGGGACGGAAATGATCAGATATTGAGGTGAAATCCTGTTACCAGTGAAGTCAAGAACAAAGCTCCTCCTCGGGACAACGGGGCCAGGATTTTACCCCTCCACATTTAGCACATTTTATCCATCACTCTCCAGACACTTCTCAAAGGAAGGTCTGAGCTGTCTTAGTCTTTCAAGCAGAGGAACAGATGCTAAGCACTTCACCCAAGCTCACCCAGCAAAGATTACAAAGCTAGGCCAGACTGTCACTTCCGGACCCTCTAACCGACCTAGGCTTCCCCTGGCTTCCTGCTGTTTCAGGGTTGATTAGACTCGAGGCTGCAAACCACTAAAATAAATAGGGCTTTCGCTGTCAGCAACAGACTCACTGCTGCAAGCTTTCTCAGCATCAAGACAGCCACAGTCACCAATGTTTGCTGTGCTGTAGAGGAACAGAAAGTATTCTGCATGGTTACTAAGGGAAATATCTTGCCCTATTAGCAAATGGCATGTGCTTCAGTCTGGAAGGGGCATTTTCTATGGAAAAACAAGAAACCATCTTGAGGCATGGGTGGGAGTGGGGCTGAAAGACAAGAAACATTTGTGGCTTTATAAGTAACATATCACTATCATTCAGGACAAGACCCTTGGCTGGCATGAAAAAAAAGATCAGCAAGACTCCACTGAAATCAAGAGTGTAATGCTAATTTGTAGCAGCTGACGATCTCATCCAAGGGCTGTAAATCTATTGTGGGGCTCTTGGAAATACATGGCAACAATATTAGCCTTATCAGAAGTCTGCTGACCATGAGAAGGGAAGGAGATGGACCCCTGTTATTGCTGGCCAGAAAATTGCCTGGGTAAGCAGAAGGGTAAAGTCTACAATTATTAGCTCTATGAGGATGACCTTTGCACCGGGTGTGCATACCCAGAAGTGGGTGAGCATACAGTTGTACTCAGATCCCTGGGGACTATCCTCAGCATGGGACAGGAACAGCATTGAGAAACCAGGGGAGTTGCCTCTGCCTCATGAAGAAGCTGTTGAGGGCAAAGATCCTGGCAGTGCCTCCTCCAGAACATGGAGGCCATCTTTAGCATGGAGTGGGGTTAACATCAGTAGACTTTAAGGTATGCCATGTGTTCAGTTGGTTAAGCTAAGACACTGTTGCAAAGTTGTTCTTTTGCTTCATTTCATACTATCTGCTCTTTTCCAGCTGCAGTTCCTTTAATCTTACATGAGGAAACTTGCTCGTTCTTGTAGCTCTGTTAAAAAACGTTGGATGGGAAGTCATTTTTCAGAGAAGAGGAAGATTCTTTCCTCTACTACTGTTCCTATAACAGTAGCACCTAAGAACCTCAGTTAAGGATCAGGGCCTGATTTGAGCTAGGCCATGGGGAGACAGGGAACAAAGGAGATTATCCCTGAGACCTGATCTTCATTCCATTGCACAGGCAATGCGCTAAGGATGGCTACTAGCTTTACTGTTCTTTTAAATATAAAATATCACACCAGGACTCTGTGCAAACTCTGCTACCTTCCAGTAAAGCAGTAACAGTCACACGAACACAGACATGTATGACAAATGTGGTTTTCATGTTGCCTGGGTCATGTTAGGAAGGTGACATCTTTGCGCCATCTGCTGGCAAAGCAGTAGCATCGGTGCTGAGATGTACTTCCCTCCCCCCCCCCTCACCTTCTCTTTCTTGTGGGACTGGCCCTCAGTCATCGGAGTGAGAAGAGCAGAACTGATGGTTTTGGTCTAATGGCCAAGCTGAACATTGTGAGTCATGCACCCTTCTGAAACCTTGCAATAACTGGCACCTTCCCAAACCACCTGCAGCAGCCTGCACAGCTCAGCCTGGCTCTGCTTTATAGAGAGAAGTGAAAGAAATACACATCTCGTTGAAAGACAGAGTTTTTAACACCACCTTCTTGATTTATCATGTCTTGACTTGTATGTGAATGTTGACGATGGAGAGGCTGCTGGACTTCTCTTAAGATGCTGTGAAGTGGGGCCTGTGTACAAGTCAGTCTTCTAATGGACTTACTTTTCTACCCCCAATTTTGGCATCAAAGCCCTTTGTCTTGATGAAGCAATAAGCTATGGCTGACAATCTTAAATCAGCTTCTCTTGCTGCTTCTTCCCACCTGGCCAATCCTTGTCCCACTGAAGTTTGTGGAAGTTTTCATTACCTTCCCCAGAAGTAGAATCTCTTCTCTAACTACCCAAGGTTTCACTCGGTGCCTGTTACTGTAGTATCCAAATTGCTTATCCCAGGTGTCAAACTCATCAGGCTGGATGAGTGGCATTGACCACAGGCCAAATGGTACAAGACTGGCCCTGCAGGCCATATAGGATCCATACACTCCCCACATGCTGGATCCTGCCCAAACAGTGCCTGCTCTGGGACCTATGCTGTACATCTCCCTAGCAGGTCCAGGGCAGAAGCCATATGCAGCACAGGTCCTGGACTGGCTGAAGCAAGCACAACATGCCATGTGGTCCTGCACTGGCTGAGGCAGGTGCTGTATGAGACACAGTCCTGGTTTATTGGCACCACAGATGGCACAGGTCCCTGACTGGCCAGTGTTGGTGCATCATGCTGCATGGATCCCAGAGCGGGCACCACATACGGCTTGTGTCTGGGCTGGCCAGGCTAGGCACCATGTACAGCTCATGTCCCAGGCCCTGCACGTGGGTCCTGTCCAGCACATGCCACGTGTGGCTTGTGGGTCAACTCTGGACCCAGGAGCAGCACTGGAAGCTGGATGATGGCACTCGGAGCTACAGTGAGGCCTAGGTCCTGCTTCTGAGCAGTATTTGGGTGTCCTACTCCCATAGAAATTATCCAAAGCCTTAACAGGAGACTCACTGCGGAACAGTTGTGGAGCAAGCAACTGAACCCAGGTGTCTTAAACTGAGGTTAGCACACGAAATGCTGGTCCCCCTTCTTCCTAGCATCAGACCCCTCCATTAAGTCATCAGTTTTTCTATGCTAGGATTATTCTAATCCCACTTCCCATTTGTGCCGCTCCATCACCGGTAGTGGTGAGAGAAGCACTTGGTGTAGACAGGCCATCCATGTCTTACTCAGCTCAGAACAGGCTAGAGACCAATGGCTGAAGATGTTCCCCAGGCTGGGACACCTGAATTCCATCTACATCACACTGTATTACATCAGTCTATGCCAGTGGTTTTCAACCTGTGGTCTGCAGACCCCTGGGGGTTTGCAGATGATGTCTAAGGCAGAGGTTGTAAATCAGGAGTATGCATACCCCCAGGGGTACTTAGAAAGGCTGTAGGGGGTATGCACAGGTGGGCGGGGACAAAGTGCACCCCATGGTGCAGCAGTGGCATCTTCCCTGATGCGTTCCCGTACTTTGCTTCTTCTGGTGGGGAGGGGCATGCAGAGTGCTGCCAGCTGCATGCAGCACACCGTGGTGCCTCCCTGCCCCCCACCTCAGCTCGCTCTCTGCACCCACTCCCAGGTGCAGGGGCAGGGGGGCGAAGGCAGTGGTGCCCCTCTGCAGGCTGAACTCATGTCACCCAACCAGCCAGGGGGTGAGACTCGCATGCGGCGGCTGCCACCGCCACCACCCTATGTTGCTGCTGTGCCCCACGCTACTTTCCTGCAGCCAATCGCATATGCGGCTCCGTGGGCTGCTGACACGACTCGCAGCTCACCTGTCAGCAGCCTGCAAAGCCGCACATGAAACCAGCTGCGGGAAAGCAGTGTGGAGCATTGCAGCAGTGATGGTGGTGTGGGGTGGTGGCAACCGCTGCACATGAGCCCTGCCCCCCTTCCACCTGCCAGCCGGCTGGGTGCCACAAGAGCAGCACCGCCCTGGCCCTGCTCCTGGGAGTGGGCACAAAGACTCATTCCCAACCCTCATTCTTGATCTGCCCCCACCCCCCCAGCCCCTTCCCTCTCTCGCCACGCCCCTTCCCCCCACACACACATACCTGCTGTGTGTGTACATCTCCATGCATCTGTCTGCATGTGTGTGCATGCGTCTGCGTCTCCTTCTGTGTGTCTGTGTACGTATGTGTCTCTGCCTGCATGTGTGTGTCTATCCCCTACCCGCTTGGCCACAGCAGGTACATGGCATTGCACCACCCTTGGGGCAGCAGGGTACAGAGTTCAGCCTGCAGCAGCAGCTGCTTCTGCCCCACGCACAGATCTGGGGGGCACATGCCCCCCCCCCACATCCACCGGGGTGCACGCAGCAGCAGGAACTGCCCCCCTTCTCCACACCTCCTGGACGAACTGCTCTCACAGCTCAGGCCCACGCTCCACCCCGGCTATGCAGCACCTTCTTCTGCCTCTGCCCCAGCTCCAGCCCCATCCCGTCCCTCACCACAAGGGCCCTCAATCTTCCCCCTTCCTCCCCCCATTAAAACCAAGCAAAAAATATAAAGTGGTACATGAGCTGAAACTTTGAGGCAAAAGGAGTACACTTGTTAAAGAAAGTTGAAAACTCCTGGTCTAAGGGATCTGCAAAAGATGACTGTGATCAATCAAAAGTATGTGAATACCCATGCTGACAATTCAACAGGGTCCGCACCTCCATGCAAAATTTTTTAGGGGTCCGCAAATGAAAAATGTTTGAAAACCACTGCTCTGCACTAATGTCCCAGCATCGCTACCAACACTGGAAACTAACTGGCTGCAGTGCAACTGTGCGGAAAATAAAGAAAAATGGTAGCACAGACAAGACTTAAGTGAGGTCACCTGGTTACTATAGAGGATCTCAGTATCTCCAGGAAAGCAAGGAGAATTTTGGGGAAGTCTGCCCCAGCTGCAGAAGGCTGGCTTGCAGTGATACTCCATTAGGAACAAAAAGGGGCAGAAATGAGGAGGTAGCAATAGCAGAACTAACTCTAAATACGTGGTTTCCTTTTACCTAAGCCAGGCTCTTAGCAAAGATGTTAACATCAACCACACAAACCACATTCTCCCTGTATAAACAAATCTTTATTAACATCTCCAAAGACTCTATAGCAATTTCTTCAGCTAAGAACATTCGTGCTGTGTGCAGAACTACCCCATTTCAGAAACTGACTGCGTACAGATCCCGTGCAGACATCAGGTCAACCCAATGCATTCCTACACTGCGGGAGGATACTTTTTCTGCATCACCCATAGCACCTCAAGGATCCATGTGTATACTACACGCCAAGAGTGCCTTGCATCTTGGCCAAGCCATAAAAGCAATACAAGAGTCTGGGTATATAGTATAGGAATAGACTTTTAATTAAAAATATAAAGAGAGTTCTGTTACCATGTTGCATCTTCAAACATTGGCTTGAAAGGATAAGGAGGACTGAGGTCATAGAAACGGATTTTCCCATTACTTCAATGTTTTAAATCAGGGATTCTCAACCTTTTTAGACTCAAGGTACCCCTCCATAACTTTTGCAAACTACAAATATTGATTTATTTATTATAGGATTTATTTGCTCAAAAAAGGGCCAGGAAGGAGGAGCAGCAGCCAGAAGGGAACAGCCTGCTCTGCTGTTTGTTGGGGGAGAAAGTGCAGCTAGAAGGGAGAGCCCATATTTATATCCTCAAACTTATTTAACTTATCTGGTCTTTAGCAGTGAGGACAAAGAAGGCCCTCACAGGTCATCAACCTCTGTGCAGGTTTCCTCCTTAAAAAAAGACGGCCTGAAGTGTGAGGTGGAACCCTAAGATGCTCTGGATATATAAAACAACACTCAAACTTGAATCCAAATACAAGCTGTAAATCCAACAAGCATCAGAATAAAACAGACAACTGATCAGAACCCAACACTGTTCAAATCTGAGAAATTTTGGCACCAGAAAAAGCAAGTGCTTGCCAAAGTCTGAACAAGGAGAAGTTTGTTGAACCTTGCTGAAAACATAAGGGAACTCTGAGCAGGTCCTTTCGAAGAGGAGCTTTACTCCAAGTTACTGGTGAAGTCACCAACTACCAAAAGAGACAAAAGCCAACCTAACAAAAAATAGATAGATGAATGTTTAGGAACCACATTTCATTTCTGTGGAGCTGCTGAAGGTATGTTGCACCTCCAGAATAATAGATATACCACAGGAATTCAGGGTGGACATGACAGAGGCTCAAAGAAGATCTCAGTCCTGGCTCTACCAGTCTGAGACTCAAAATAGGATAAGACCTAGAGATACACCTCTGTCGCCCAATCCAGTAGATCTGATAATGGCATTGATAAACCAGGTGCTGGGGAATTCACATGCAAATGTTGCTGGGAGTGGTGGGAAGTTACACTGACTGGCACACATTAGGAAATCACCCGTTGCTATTGCTATAACCCTTCTCTTCCTGCCCCTAAGCCTACTGATTACCTCATCTTCTGCATCCTATCTTATCTACTCTTTAGGGGACAGAGCCTGTATCTTCTACCTGTCCCATAAAGCACTTCACACACTCTAGGCACTTAACTTGGGGTCATATAGTAAGATCAATGAGGCACCATAGGACACTCTTGTGACATCTTTCATAGTCTGAGGGAAGCCTGCCTGCCTGCCTACACAATTCCAGCACCAGAACTGAGCCCTGTTTTCAAGTCTAGCACATCTCATCGACCAGAACTATGTATCCACCCCGCCTAGTACTGTTGGGAGGTTTTGCTCTGGGAGCGGGGATGATGCCTTCTGCAAGAACCTGGACTTCCTGAGGAATAGAGAGTATGGTCGTTAAAAAGGTCTACTCAAGATCACCAAGCAAACCTGTGTCCTACCTCCGTCTAATTTACAGAATCACCTCATGGCTAGGCGCACCGACTTCAGGATCTTATTGGCACACAGGGCCACTGGCCTCTCATGAGACTCTCTCTTCATCCCCCGCATTGTCCCCATCCAGAATTACTGGAGAAGTGTTTCCCTGAGAGATCTCCCTCCTCACAATCCATTTCTGCTCACTATGGCTATTGGAGGTCCCGCCAGGGATGGTCACAGCTTCGGAAACCCATCCCAGCAGTATCCTCTAACAATATCCCACAGCTACTGTCATCCCATTAAGTGAGAAGACATTTAAGCTATATATTTCTTTTTGGTTCCACTTCAGGGCTAGTAACAGGTAATACAACATTTCCCTAGCTTGACTGTCCTCTTACGTCCAAGCCATCTTCCTGGACATGGACTGCTTCAAGCACTCTACGTCGACATCACCAGGCTGCAGGGACCTTTCCAGACCCACCAGCAAATTTTGATGGCACTCACGGATGTTCAGGGGATACCTGGCCCTCACAAACTCATAGGCTGCCATCAGTCTCATTTTGTGCTTCACCATCAGGTACTGGATGACACAGGTAGGGGCTAGAGAGTAACCATCCATGCAGTGGATCAGAACTCGCTTCCTCTTCTCCAGTGAGGCATCAATGCATTCATTGATGTCTTGGAAGCAGGACTCTGTCAGGACAGGATATTTCCCATCCAGAAGTCCTTGGATATCCACCTTCAGGCGGGACCAGCTGTGCCTAAGTCCTCCTCGATTGCATGTGCATGGGATGATGCTCAGGCTGTGGTCGTTGGGCAGGTTGCTCATGTCAATGATGCTATCTATATTATTCTTACACAGTGCCCGTCCACTGTAGGCTGCATTAAGGTTCCCCAAGTAGATGCAGTCCATCACCCTGGCAATGACAGGCTCTGAAAAGTGAAAGTACTCTGGTTCTTCTGGCTTCGGGCTGCCAGGAACAGTGGATTTTGGACTCACCCTCCAGACATAGCTGCAAGCTTTCTTGGAGCCAGAGAAGGCCAGAGGGTTGGAATCTGCCTCGGAGCTGTTGTTCCAAGATGGTGACGGAAACAGGAAGAACTGGCTGGAGGACTTGGCCTTGGGGAGCTGTTCTACTGGACTGGGCATGGCAGACTGTGCTGGGGAACTGGACCTAGAGACACAGAAGAGGGATGCCCGCTCCAGGGAGCCTGTGCTGCTGGCTGCCCCTCCACTGTGAGCCTGCTCCATCTGCAAGACAAGAAGTAATTGGTGTGACTAACAGCCCTCTGGTGGCAGCTGGGCCAGCAGTTGAGCAGGCCTGGGACACCAAAACAGGAACATGTTACATGAAAGACCCCAAAAGATTCAAATGCTACCAGTCCCAATAATGAGAATTGCCCCACCTCCCTGACACCAAAGATCTAACATGCCACAAATAGGCCCAAGTCACTCCTCACCTGAGCCTGCAGACCCTTCCGCCAGTCCCGTGATGCCAGGCTGTCATATTGTCCATCCCCATCTGATGAGAGTGACAAGCAGAGCGTCCGATGTGTCCTAACAGGCAGCTGGGGCACAGAGGCCACGTTCCTTGGCCTCTGTTCAAGTGCTTCATTCCTGTTCATCATTAAGTTTGGACAGGAGCCTGTAGGAATAAAACAATCCTCCTAGACACAGCTCTCATTATAAATATCTGCCTTGTACAGAGTCAGGGCTCCAAGCATCTTAATGAGCCTATTCTGTAGGAGGAGACAATTCCTCTTAGTGTGCTGCCATTAGTGCACTGCAACTCATCGAGACGAGTTGGACCCAGTCATAAGGGCATTGAAGCTGAAGGCAGAGAGGGACTCAGCAGAGCTACAGACAAACCTTTCAGTTTGTTTCTCAATGCACTCACTGTTTCCCCATCTCTACATAGCTCAATATTTTGCTATTGTGCCCATACGCCCATTTGTATCCAGAATGTCTTTTAGTGTGTGTTTGCTGGCTCCCTGCTACTCTGATCTGCAAAGAGCACAGCACTTAGTGCTATTATTGTGCAGGGTGCTATGTATATGAGAGCACTAGCATTCATCTCTAGTCTCAGAGGCCTTAGAAAGGCTCCATGAGCCAGAACACATTACCAACAGGCTTCCTCTGCCTCTAGCACTGAAAAGGTAATAAGTCCAGCCAAGAAAACAATGTCACTCTTCCCATCCCAGGCAAACCAAGAGAGGTAAAGTGAAGGGAAGCAGGGCCACAGATGACATACACAAGGATAGAAGCCCCCTCCCATTCCCTCCATCTCACTGTGACTAACCTGATTATGCTAATGCAGTCAGGTTTCATTTTCCATTTGGGAAGAGGGCTGGGATTCAGGGAAGGAGCAGCCTTTGGAACTGCTAGTAGTTGAGAGGCTGAAGTTCAGAGAGTCACTCAGAGGCAGGATTAGAAGCCTCAGTTTTCTAGCTTATAGCCCTAGGCTCAGATTTTAGCTCTTTAATGACCCTAAGAAGCCTGGATCATGAAACCAAGTATCTAACATCTCCTCCCTGGTACCAATCTGTGATCCCAACTGAGACTTTAAGAGACTGATGGATCAGGAAGGGGAACCCTCAGAAATTCCCAGGGACAACCTGGATCTTGTTACAGGAGTACTAAAGACCCAACCCAGACTGTACATGTTTGTGCAGATACTTGTACGTGCCTGGGAATAAGAAGTAGACTCTGCTTCAGAAACCTCTTGTTCTAGAAGACAAGCGCCTGAACAGAACATGTAGGAAGTCCAGACTCAGGCAACAGGCCTGTCTCCACCCACACTAAATCAAAGCCTACAAGGCTCATCACACTATTAATAAACAGCAATAGCAGGTCAATTATTAACCTCAGAAGCCTCCCCTGTCACCTTTAAATTGTGGGCAATAGCTCATCGCAGTTCCACCAGAAACTCCTAAGCCAGTCATTTCCCTGATAACAAGAGGTCACACCACATTTGTTTGTCAGAGGTAATCTTTTCACTTCATGCCAGTTTTCCCAGATTCTATGGAACTACAGAAGCCAGATTTAATAACAGGCAGAAGCTTTGCATAGTTTATAGGACCAGGGCTATCATTAGGGCAGTGAAACCAAGCCACTGCATAGAACCTCAAGAGGAACAAGGGCCCTTTTACATTAAGAGCCATGAAACTGCCCAATACTGATGTCCCAATACTGAACCCACTACCAAGCCTCTGCACAGGGATCCCAAAAGGCAAACCTTTTCATGCTTCCATCCATACCCACCTGTGCAGCACTGGGAAAGAGCCTTGGATGAGGACAGCTGCAAGGAGATGGGCATCTTAAAGGTCTTCTGAAGGTGTTTTGCAATTAAGCCTGGAAACAGAAGGGGAAATGTAAATCAAGAAGGGCACAGCCAAAGCTTTAGAGCATACTGTCTAGTATCCTTCAGTACAGACCCATATGGCAACTACTCATGAGCAACCCGTTATGGCTGCTATTACTAAACATCATCCAAATAGGCAGAGGACACCTTGTTAAGCCACTTGCTGCTGGTATGCTCTGCTAGCTGGCACTGAAATCCAGAGTGCAGAAGCCTCTAACTCGGAGCTTCTCAACCAGGTGCCACACCACCCTGGGGTGCTGCCAGATCCTTTTAAAGGGTACTGCAAGGTGCCACACAATATTGGCACCATCCGGTGTGCACACACCTACACATGATGCTTAAGATAAAACCCAGAGATTTCAAATTGGAATCTACACTGTCAAAAACCTTCTAACCTGCTGTGGTCTTTCTGGGTTCTTTGCAACAGAAGAAATGCTTTATTATTTTTTCTTTATTCCATAGTCAACGAACAAGTGAAAGCTAAGAGCTAGCCTTTTCCAATGGGCGCTTTAAGTCTAAAAAGGTTCAGAACGACTGCTCTAGCTAGTGATGGCTTAGCAACCTGTCTCCACCATGAGTAGGGCTTAGGAGACCAAGGGCACACAACTACAGAGCTTGTTGAGTCAATTCTTCAAGGAGCAGACATACCATTTCCCTACTCAGAGAGACCTTAAGATAATAAGGCTTGTATCAAGTTTATTCAATAACTTAACAGTTCCAGCAGCCCTAGAGCAATGCTTGTTTGTTCTGGAGTCCCTTTCCCAAAGCAGACATTTAAGCCACTGCCAGTTTCTAACTAAACTCCCCATTTAACAATTTTAGAAACACAATCAAGGTCAGAGGCCTGCCAAGCCTGGTACTAGTATGGGTAAGGCACATGGCTTCTGCCATCAGTAGCATACACAAGGGAGTGAAGAGGCTGGCAACACATCTACCTCTGACTCACCACCATGAACAACCAGGTACCCAATTTACAAGAGGCCTTCAGCACAAGTCCACATGAAGACTCAAATTGATGTCTCCTGGAGCTGAGATACTTTAACTGCTCTGCCACCAGCATGGCTTTTCAGACAATCTTAGTGCCTGTCCTGAGGTCAGGAAACATAACTTCCACTCCATCCATGGCAGATCCCTTTATGCCTAATATTTCAAGGGCTCAGAACAGCAACAGATCACAGACATCAGGTACAATGCATTTAATCCCTGCTGGGCCTAGGCATACCAAGACAGGAGCGCCAGTACGGTCTTAAAGAAAAGTGCCCCCATGGTGTCCCCATGGCTGTTCTGAGCTTTGACTGTCTTACCACCATATGGCCATGTCTCCCACTGTGGTCAGAGAAGTCACATGTGTTGGAAGTCACATGTGGGCAGAACACAGAAACCAAGTAGTCCTGGGCAACTCTGAGGGGAGTACCTTCCCTATAAAGCCAAATCTTGAACTTATCATATGCCCTAAACCCCCTGGTGAACAATGTCTTCAAAGACTGCAGGACAGAGCTCTGAACATAACTTTTTCTGGCCTTTGTGAATATGAGGAATACTCCTTACTGTATCCAAATTGGAAGCTCCCAACCAGTTATAACACTAAAGCCAAAACTGTCTAATGGAGTGATGTCCCTACATCAAACTTAGGCACCTCCCTACATATCAAGGAACGGGTTTTTTTAGGCGTTGAGCAGTTACAGCACCCAACATCAACAAAAAGTGCTCAGACCTTCTACAAGGCCAGGATCCAGGACCCCGTCTCCCCACTCCAGAGTCATGCTAATCAATTTACACCTCGGTAGCCTCCTACCTGTACACACTTAGGCCACGTTTCTGCTTTTGTGGTTACTTTTACTGCCCTGAGTAATGCTTCCAAAGTCCATGGGACTAATCACGGTACTTCAATTTAAGTATAGATTGAACTGCCTCACATCTACATGCATGAGTGACTGATGCCTCCTGAACCTGGGGGGCACCCGCAGAAGCCGTCGACAGTGGTGGTCCTGTCAGGGGGGCACCAGCCCTACTGGCAGCATCAGTGTCGGCCATCTGGGAGGCACTGGCCCTGTCAGGGGGGCACATGCACCCCCTACCAGTCACCTATGTCTACATGGTATAAGGTAGTTCTGTGCTGACATACATGACACTGAATTCACACAAACCCCCTTCCACACTGAAACAACAGCAGCCACAATCATGTGACTGGGCCTGAAGCCTGCTTCCCCTCTCTCACTTACCTGTTACCCCGTTCTTCTTTGGGTTACACTTTTTGTCTGGAAGCTTGCAAGTAAACAGATCCCTGCACGGCTCCACCAATGACTCCATGGTGCTCATGCCTGAAATACAAGAAATAAGAGGCTGAGACATGCAGCCTGACTGCCCACCTTTCACAGTGGAAGATCTAGTTGGCTAAAAGGCAGAAGAACCAGGCTACCCATCCACAGACCCAATGTGAGGTTTTCTTCTAAGGGAATGAATTGAAGCCATGTGTAAAAAGGAGACAGACTCGATGCTTGCAAAACTGGAAACCAAGTATGAATCCCTCCCAGATCCGAAACACCTACATTTTCGGAAGCCAGGAACATAAGAGCACAAGAACATAAGAGTTGCCATTTACTGGGTCAGAGTATCCCGTGCCGCACAGCGGCAGAGAGTGGATGCTGAAAGGGTGAGTAAACAGAGTCTGACCATCTTTTCTCTCTGGTGAGCTGGAAGCTTCTGGTGAAGACAGCTCTACTTCTCCTCGAAAGAGATCAGTGCCTAAAGAGTTGCACACCTCTAGGAATCTGATCCCAAACAGGGAATCAACTTTGTCTCCCCTTGCATTTTACCACCACGGGACTGGAGTTTAGGCACAAGGAGGGATGGACTCATGGTTCATTCTGCTGGCTCACACCAGGCCCAATCCACCCCTTCAAACATCATCCAAGGCCCTGAGCCTGGCACTAGAAGCAGGGGAGAATTTTTTGTGTTGCAATCCAAATCAGCCAAATCAAGTCCAAATCCATGAGTCAGTCCAGAACCATAAGTAAGTGGCCCTGCTACCAACAAACATCCTCCACCCCACCTGGGCCTTCAGATGTTCCCAAATCCTTTGGCAGGCATCCTACATGCAGGCCCAAGCCCAGAGGCTCGGGGTTCAGATGCCCCCGAGTTTTGCTTGCCCTCAGCCATATGGCTGCAGAAGCAAGCTAGGGAGGAGTCTCCCATTTCCATAAAGTGGGCATTAAGCCAAGATCTTCCCAATAGGGCAGCAAGCAGGAGGTTTACCATACATTACCTCTGCGGGTACTAACCCATGTCAAGAAAGTGGTTAACCCCGGGTGCAAGTAGGAAAACCACCCTGTTGGTCATGGTATTTCCCCTGCCAGGTAAGTACTAGAAATGGATGAAGAAGCCTCCTGTCATTGGCACGGTGGTTAAAATGAGGAGGAAGTTTAAATGCAGGGGTGCACAAGTCCAGCTGCTCTGAGGCGAGGGCAACACCTGGAGCAGGGTGCATCCCCTGATCTTCAGAAGAGGGTTTATTTGAGGGGGAAGGGGAAGGGAGCCTTGTGTTTTCTGAGCCAGCCTCACGATCTGGGCTCACAGGGGCTGCTTGAGGGGGAAAGGGCCTTTTTTCTCCTTTCGCTATTACCTCCACATGTAGAAAACGCCCCCCTTGTCCCCACGCTCACCTCCCCGCCACGCTGAGAAGCTGAAGGAGGGAGGGGAGCCCACAAGTCCAAAGCCAGGGCAGGCGTGCAACACTGCCAAGCCAAAGGACTCCCCCTGCCCCCTCCCTGTTCAGAGGCCGACCCAAAACAGAGACAAGCAAGCCAGGGGCCGGAGCCCCCGAACACCCCTGGGCCCCCACCGCACCCAGCAAAGAGGGGCAGGGGTCCTGGCAAAAGAGGGTGCCAGCAGCAGGTGCCAAGGGGAGGGGGCAGGGAGGAAACATCACCCCGCAAGCAGGGGCCCAGCCTGGCTTGGGGAGCAAGGAGCAGCGCCCAGGGGAGGACATCCTACTCCCCAAAGGACAGTAGCGGGGGGGAAGGCATGGGCATCCCCTGCATGCACTGCCGGCCTCAGCCAGCCCCCCTCCCCTTCTTGCATAAAGCGGATCGGAGAAGTTTCCCGCAGACGCTTTACCAGGGGCAGAGACAGGGCGATCCCCAGCGCTGCTGCCTCCGCCGGGAGCCGGGCCGGGCCGGGCCGGGGCAGGCTGGGGGATGTAGTCTCCTCCCACCCCGCCTCGCCTCGCCTCGCCTCGCTCCGCGCACGGCCCGGCCCGGCGTGCGTGCGTGTGCGCTGTGCAGGCAAAGCTCTGTGTGTGTGTAGTGAGAGCTGTGTGCGTGCAAAGTCCGAGCTGTGTGTGTGTGTGTGTGTGTGTGTGTGAGCTGTGTGTGTAGCCAGAGCTGCGTGCACACACGCATGTGTGCGTGCAGAGTCCGAGCTGTGTCTGTGCAAAGTCCGAGCTCTGTGTGTGTGATGGTTTGTTGGGGGGGAGGCGGGGTGAAGTCAGAGCTGTGCGTGCAGGCATATGTGCGTGTAAGTCAGAGTTCTGTGTGGGAAGTCAGTTGTGTGTGAACTGTGACGTTAAAGCTGTGTGTGTGTGTGTGTGTGTATTTAGTCAGAGCTCTGTGTGTGTGTGAAGTCAGCTGTATGTGCACATGTGTTGGTTTGTGTGTATGTGTTGGCAGTCAGAGGAGTGTGTGTGTGACAGCTCTGTGTGTGTGTGTGTGTAGTCAGCTGTGCATGCAAGTGCACACGTATGTAAGTCAGAGCTCTGTGGGTGAAGTCAATGTGTGTGCATGTGTGTGTGAACTGTCAAGTTAAAGCTGTGCGTGTGTGTTGGCTCGTGTGTATGAAGTCAGAGCTATGTGTGCATGTGTGTGAACTGTGAAGTCAGCACTCTTTGTGTGTGTGTTTGTGTGTATCTGTTGGCAGTCAGAGGGGTGTGTGTGTGTGAAGTCAGAGCTGTGCATGCAGGTGCACACGTTTGTAAGCTCTGTGGGTGAAGTCAGTGTGTGTGCATGTGTGTGTGAACTGTCAAAGCCGTGTGTATGTGTTGGCTTGTGTGTATGAAGTCAGAACTGTGTGTGTGTGTGTGTGTGTGTGTGTGTGTGTGTGTGTGTGTGTGTGAAGCCAGAGCTCACTGTGGACTGTTTTTCACCCTTTCATTTATCCCCTGCAATCCCAGATCCTGAGGCCGGCTCAGAAAACACAAGGTCCCCCCCAAATAAAACCGACACCCACCTACCTTGAGTTCATAGGTAAGTAGGGCTAGGGTCATCTAGTGCAGCCCCCTGCTAGAGGCAAGATCATCCCTCACTAAACCATCCCAGTCAAGTGTCTGTCCCGCCTGTTCTTGAAAACTCCCAAGGATTGAGACTCCACAGTTTCTCTAGGCCTCATGATATTCATGCTCTTACTTTTAGAAAAGTTATTAGAAATGTCATTGTTTGACCAGCTTAATCAAACAGAAGGACCTATACGCACTAACAGAAAGAATGATTGCTTAAATATTGGTTTACAATATTGAGGAAGATCAATTCTTGTTATTCACCTCCTTGTTTTGAGCTCTGGGTGTCATAGGCTCAACTCTTTTTTCCCCCTTGCTACCACCATGAGAGAAGGTAACTTGGTGCAGGAGAAATCGGATGCCCAGGGACTCACATCACCACAGGAGTCTAAAAATGCACTCCCTCTTACTCCAAAAAATTGAGCCTTGCCAGGAAACAGGGAGATGTGGCCACACTGGTTAAAAGCCACTAACTACTCTGCTCGGTGCAATTTTGCCAGCACCTGAGGGTCTAAAAATCACGATGCTAGCTCCAATCGTGATTTTTTTTTTTTAAAGCAAGTATTCTGGCACTTACGCTTGGTGCACATTTTTAGGCTTTTCTCTACAAATAGGAGGGCACAAAAGTGAGCGCACATCACAAGGAAAAGAGATGCTCTGGTCCAAGTGCTGGATTTTGTAGGAAACAAATATTTCAAGGCTCACCATGAAATGATGGAAGTCAACAGTGATGTCATGGTTAAACATATATTGTCCGCTTACCTGAACACTACCATAATTTTGTCCCTTGATTGTAACAGGTATTTCCATACCTACCAACAGCTAAGTCACAATATGAAAATGAATAAGTAACTCAAAGTCTCTAGCATACACATAAAACTAAATAGCAATCCTTGGTCTGTTTCTTAAGAAATGCCTGTACGTACCCTTATTTCTACACTTACAAGGCCCAGGGCTCTCTATTGCTTTGCCTCTTATTTCTACATAGTCAAAGAGAAGGGAGAATGGCAGTCAGTTCCGGTTACCCTTAAAAATCACTTTGGGCTGGTATAAATGACTTGCAAATGAAGACTACAGACCTCACCTTTGGACAGTAACTGCTGTGCACTAATAGCATTTCCTCACCTTACAAACAAAGGTAGATACACTTCTGTGTGTGCTTGTACCTGCCCAGGCTGAGGATACTAAGGGACATTTTGCATGTATATAGTGCTTATATTAAGCAGCACCATTCACAAATGGGAGAAAAGCAGAAGCAGAACCTCAGCCTAGTGGGTAAGTTACTTAGGTCTGGTCCATGTGGGGGAGTTTTACTGTGTTGCTTCATGGATGATGTCTTCTAGTATAATTTTACTGGTAAAAATCTTAATGTGCATGACTTTTTACCAGTATTAATGTGTCAAATACTAGTGCAGATATTTTAAATAAGTTTAACTGCATGCCCGCTAGAGCAAGCTTGCTGCTTTAACTACAGCAGGGTAGTTCGATCGGCAAATCTTTCTAGGATAAATCCTTACTCAGGGTATTTCTGCACAGCACTACGCAGTTCCACGCAGAGATACCTGAGCTAGGAGTGAAGTGTCAGAAACAGTCTAGCTTTGTTGGTGTGGCGCTATGGCCAGGCCAATTAGCCCTCCTGAGAATTGTTTGAATCACATAATTAGGCAGTGCGAGAGCTAGGATTTAGGAGCCATGACTTCCAGCTTTGTGTTAGTTTCTCTAGCCTGTGCCACCTAGGAAACAGAAAATTCTGTTAAAAAAATATAAGTGGATGCTTCTCCTGAATTCTATGAGTTCTACATGCCGTATATTGGAGTGACTATCCATTGCTCTCTGCATCTCGTTTTAAAAACACAATTAAATAGGCTTTCCCAGGAGCATCCCTCCCACCAATAAATCACATATATCATAAGCCCACAGCCTAGAACTGGTTCTGCTCTTTAAACCTTGGTAAGAGCTCTCACAACCTCTTGCTGTTTGGGAAAACATTCATGCCCTGTGTGTATCAAACTAGGACAATTTCTGATGGGCAAAGCAGTGAATTCTACACCTTTGGGCTATCACAGAGAACATCCTCTTCTTAGCCTATTGTCCTTTAAATGAAACTACCCTTTTATTACTCAGTTGAGATTCTTCATGTGGAAAGAGGCCATATTAACAGGTTTGCAGTTACTTTCAGCCCATCTGCTACCATGTCTACAAATAGCCAGATCCTAGGAGGTGCTAAAGTCTGTGGGAGTTTCGCCCAAGTCTAAATTGAAAGAAGGCTTTTAGCATATAGCCCAGCACAGTTCCTATCCAGTTCCCTAGAAGTCTCCCTATGCTTAGAGGAAACATAAACCTTATTAACATGCCTGTGAACATCCCCAACAATTTTGTAATATCTCTCTCTCTCTCCAGTGGGCTAAACTGGTTCCTGATCCCCATCCCCATTCAGATACCTTATGCTTCATCTCCAAATTCACATTCTCCAGTTCAGCCAAAAAAAGCCTAGAAGCACCAGTGCTCTGACCCCATGACAATATTGCCTTCCCACCCCCATCCCCAGGTTGTCTCTGCTGGTACAGCCAACTCCTTCCAGCTCTAGAGGATCCACCTTTTTCCCAGGTGAGACAGCCTACACCCATCCCAAGAAGTGGCACAGTTGCAATAAACACTTATAAGTGCTGAACTGTCACCCAGTGCTCTCTCCCTGTAATGGAGCCATCCCTCTCTAGCCACAGAGCTAGACTCTCACCCCCAATGCTGCCTTTGTTACCCAGCTCATAATGACGTGCTTAAGTACTCCAGTGCCATCCTGGATTTCCATGAACTCCATGGAAGAAGAATAATGTTTTCCTGAAAAAAGGATTACCTGGAGGGCACTTTAATAAATGTCAAATCATGACGCATGTCCGATACCCCTGCAATTCCAACTGATAACAATACTGTTTCATTCAGCTCCAAGTGCCAGGACGAAATTGTAGCCAGCACGTAAGGATCACAACTGGTTTCAGCACATAACCATGGAGCTGCAGGATGCCCTGGACATCTCTTCTCAGCTAAAGCTGAATCATGACAAGCTTGTGAGCAACACCATCTCCTGTGAATTCCAGTTTGCACAGGTACATTTACATTATTTGCTCTCCCTCAGCAAGCTGATGCATACGTTCTAATGAAACCTGCACGCACTCACCTTCCTTAGCCCTAATTAACATGCCTCTGTACAATTCTGAGAAAATCAGGCAAAGACTTACCTTAGAAGTAAGGACCTGCTGTACAGCCAACTGCCCGTACTCGGCTGTTCTCTCCCTCTCACCAATTCCTTCCAGCTCACTTTGCTGCTACTACCTTCCTTAAAGGGAATGGGTGAGGGATCACTTATAAAGGGTCTGCTCGTCTCTGAAGCTGGCCTCCAGGAGGCTGCAATTGGTTGATTTGGCTGGTTCTGGGTATCCTGGATACTGCTGTCTGGATATAGATGCACGTCACGACCTGGGATCTAGAGACAGCTGAGTGTTGTACAGGCCCCTGTTTGGAAGGAAGGTGGCGTGGGGTAGTTGAGAAGAGACAGTTCCCCCCCCACCCTGTCATACCATCTGTGAGTAATACTCCTCCTAGAATGGCTCAGCCACAGTTAGGCAGGCGGCAGGGGAAGGAAAGAGCCTGCACTGCAGTGGATGGCAAACTTTACTTTTAAAACATCTCACTTGTCAATAGAAAGGGCTAGATTCTGCTATTGAAGTCCATGGATTTACCCCAGCATAGTCCAGTGATAATCAACCAGCCCAATGCCAGGCTCCAGTAATGTACAGGTTTTTTCCAAAGGGTATGACATCAGACTGCCAGCATAGATAGCCTTTAAACCAGCCTCCCTGTGGAGATGCTGTCATACTTCCTGGGAAATCAGGGCAATCAGCTAGTTACCTTGGGTGTCTGTACATGAACACATGGAGCCTGGGAAACAAGCAGGAAGAACCAGAAGTCCTCACACAGTCACAGAGCTATGACGTGATTGGAATAACAGACTGGTGGGACAGCTCGTAGGACTGGAGCACTGTCATGGACGGGTACAAACTGTTCAGGAAGGACAGGCAGGGGTGAAGAGGAGGAGGAGTTGTACTTCATGTAAAAGAGCCATCTGATTGCTCAGAGCTCCAATATGAAGCTGGAGATAGGCCTTTGAGGGTCTCTGGGTTAGTCTCAGAGTGGAGAGCAACAAGGGTGATGTTGTGGTGGGGGTCTGCTATAGACCACCAGACTGAAGCCTAAAGGGGTAGATGAGGCTTTCTTCAAACAACTAGTAGAAGTTTCCCAATCACAGACCCTGGTTCTCATGGGGGACTTCAATCACCCTGACATCTGCTGGGAGGGCAATACACCAGTGCACAGGCAATCCAGGAAGTTTTTGGAGAGTATTGGGGACAAACTCCTGGTGCAATTGCTAGAGCAGCCAACTAGGGGCTGTGCTCTTCTTACTGCTGCTCACAAGCATGGAAAAATTGATGGGGAATGTAGTAGTGGATGGAAATGTGGGCAGCAGTGACCACAAGATGATTGAGTTCAGGATCCTGAGGAAAGAAAGGATGGAGAGTAGCAGAGTAAGGACCCTTAACTTCAGAAAAGCAGACTTTGACTCGCTTAAGGAATTCATGGGGAGAATCCCCTGGGAAGCCAGATGGAGGGGGAGAGGAATGCAGGTGAGCTGGCTGTACTTCAATGAAACCTTACTGAGGGTACAGGAACAAACCATCCTGATATGCAGGAAGACCAGTAAGTATGGCAGAAGACCAGCTTGGCTTAGCAGGGAACTCTTTAATAAAATAAAACACAAAAATGAAGCTTATAAGAAGTGGAAACTTGGACAAATAACTAGGGAGGAATATAAGAGCATTGCTCAGGCCTGCAGGGATGAAGTCAGGAAGGCCAAAGCGCAATTGGAGTTGCAGCTAGTGAGGGACATGAAGGGTTTCTACAAGTATGTCGGTAGCAAGAGAAGGATCAGGGCAAGTGTAGGTCCTTTACTGAATGGGGGAGGCAACCTTGTGACAGAGGATGCAGAAAAGGCTGAAGTGATCAATGCCTTTTTTGCCTCAGTCTTCACAAGCAATGTCAGCTCCCAGCACAGTTTGGGGAGGAGGTGAGCAGCCCTCAGTGCTGAAAGAACAGGTTAGGGACCACCTAGAAAAGCTGGATGTGTACAAGTCATCGAATCATAGGGCTGGAAGGGACCCTGAAGGATCATTGGGTCCAGCCCCCTGCATGAGCAGGAAAGATATCTGGGGTCAGGTGACCCCAGCCAGGTGACCATCCTGACTTCTCTTGAAGACCTCTGGGGTAGATGATTGTACCACCTCTGGGGGGAGCCTGTTCCATAGTCTGGATACCCTAGTTGTAAAGAAGTTTTTCCTAATGTTCAGCCTGAAACGATCTTCCAGGAGTTTGTGGTCATTGTTTCTAGTTTTCCCCCACAGTGCCCTGATGAACAGTTGTTCACTGAGCTCCTGATGTATGCCTCTGATATAGCGGTAAGCCACAATCAGGTCCCCTGTCAGCCCTCTTTTCTTTAGGCTGAAAAGTCCAAGATCCCTCAGCCACTCCTTATGTGGCTTGCCATGCAAGTCCCTGATCACATGGGTGGCCCTTTTCTGGACCCTCTCGAGCTTTAGCACATCCTTGTTGAAGTGCAGCGCCCAGAACTGGATGCAATACTCCAGCTGTGGCCACACCAATGTTGAGTAAAGCAGGAGGATCACTTCTTTGGTTTTGCTGGAAATACATCGATTGATGCATGCCAGAGTTTTATTGGCCCTAGCAGCTACTGCATCGCATTGCCGGCTCATATTCATGCTGGGGTCTATTGCTACCCCCAGGTCCCTTTCATTTGTAGTGCTGGTCAGGTTAGCGATGCCCAGCCTGTAGGTGTGCTGGGGGTTCTTTTTTCTCAGATGCAACACTTTACATTTCTCTATGTTGAACCTTATCTGGTCCTGTTCTGTCCAACATGTCAGCCTATGTAGGTCTGCTTGTATCTGCAGCCTATCTGCAGGTGTGTCTGCACAACCCCATATCTTGGTGTTGTCCATGAACTTGGCCAATGAGCTTTTCACCCCCTCATTCAGGTCGTTGGTGAAGATGTTGAACAGTACTGAGCCAAGTATCAACCCCTGGGGTATGCTGCTGCCCACCTCTCCCCAGAACACCAATCTATTCATTTGGACTCTCTGCATTCTTCTCCACAACCAGTTTTGAACCCACTTGATGGTCCCACAGTTGAGCCCAATATCTTCCAGTTTTCTGATCAGTACCTTGGGGTCCATGGGGCCAGATGAGATGCACGCAAGGCTGCTGAAAGAGTTGGCTGATGTGATTGCAGAACCTTTGGCCATCATCTTTGAAAACTCATGGTGATCAGGAGGGGTCCCAGATGATTGGAAAAAGGCAAACATAACGCCCATATTTAAGAAAGGGAAAAAGGAGGATCCAGGGAACTACAAACCAGTCAGCCTCACCTCAGTCCCTGGAAAATCATGGAACAGATCCTCAAGAAATCCACTTCTAAGCACTTGGAGGAGAAGAAGTTGATTAGGAACAGTCAGCATGCATTCACCTTGAGCAAGTCATGCCTGACCAACCTGATTGCCTTCTATTAAGATGAGATGACTGGCTCTATGGATGCAGGGAGACCAGTGGATGTGGTGCACCTTGATTTTAGCAAGGCTTTTGATACGGTCTGCCACAACATTCTCCCAGGCAAGCTAAGGAAGTATGGGCAGGATGAATGGTCTGTAAGGTGAATAGAAAACTGGTTGAAGCATCAGGCTCAGAGAGAAGTAATCAATGGCTCAATGTCTAGTTGGCAGCCAGTATCAAGTAGAGTGCCCCAGGGGTCAGCCCTGGGGCCAGTTTTGTTCAATGTCTTCATCAACGACCTGGAAGATGGCATAGAGTGCACCCTCAGCAAGTCTGCAGATGACACCAAGCTGGGGGGAGTAGTAGATAAGCTGGATGGTAGGGCCAGGATTCAGAGTGACCTAGACAAATTGGAGGATTGGGTCAAAAGGAATCTCATGAGGTTCAACAAGGAGAAGTGCAAAGTCCTACACTTAGGACAGAACAATCCCAGGCACCAGGACAGGCTGGGGGCTGACTGGCTGGGCAGCAGATCTGCAGAAAAGGACCTGGGGGGTCACAGAGGACAATAAGCATAATATGAGCCAGCGGTGTGCCCTTGTCACCAGGAAGGCTAACGGCATCCTGGGCTGCACTGGTAGATGTGTTGCCAGTAGGTCAAGGGAAGTGATTATTCCCCTCTATTCAGCACTGGTGAGGCCACACTTGAAATACTGTGTTCAGTTTTGATACTCCTCCCCACCCCCCACCCCCGACTACAGAAAGGGTATGGAAAGATTGGAGAGATTTCATAGATTTCATAGACATTAAGGCTGGAAGGGACCTCGGAAGATCATCAAGTCCAGCCCCTTGGCCCAGGGGCAGGAAGTCAGCTGGGGTTGCAGGATCCCAGCAAGATAAACCTCCAATTGACTCTTAAAGGGGTCCAGAGTAGAGGCTTGCACCACCTCTGGGGGGAGTCTATTCCAGGCCTTGGGGGCTCGAACAGGAAAGTTCTTCCTTTTCCTTATGTCCAGCTTGAAACAGACTTGGAAGAGTTTGTGACTGTTTGACCTTGTCATCCCTTGGGGCGCTCTGGTAAACAGGCATTCCCCCAGATCCTGATGTACACCCCTTATATACTTACAGGCAGCTACCAGGTCCCCCCTGAGCCTGTGCTTTTCCAGGCTGAAGAGTCCCATAGCTCTTAGCCTCTCATAAGGCCTGTTTTCCTGCCCTCTGATCATATGTGTGGCTCTCCTCTGGACTCTCTCAAGCTTCTCCACATCCTTTTTAAATTGTGGAGCACAGAATTGGATGCAGTACTCCCGCTGCAGCCTCACCAAGGCCAAGTACAGAGGGAAGATGACATCCTGGGATTTGCTAGAGAAGCATCTATGGATGCAAGTCGGAGTTTTGCTTGCTTTGCTGGCTGCAACATCACATTGGTGGCTCATATTCATCTTGTGGTCAATCATGACCCCCAAGCCCCTTTCGGCCGTGGTGTTAGCAAGCGTAGCACAGCCGAGCCTGTAAGCATGCCATGGGTTTTTCTTCCCAAGGTGGAGTACCTTGCATTTTTTGGTGTTGAAGGCCATCAGGTTTTCGTTCACCCATTTTCCGAGCCTGTCAAAGTTGGCCTGGATCACCATCCTGTCCTCGGGTGTGGACTCTTTACCCCAAAGCTTGGTGTCATCAGCGAACTTGGCCAGTCCGCTTCTGATACCAAAGTCCACAGCATTAACGAAGATGTTGAATATTGTTGGCCCAAGGACAGAGCCTTGGGGACCCCACTGGTCACAGAACACCACGACGATTGACTTCCATCAACTGCCACTCTCTGGGTTTGACCACAGAGCCAATTCCCCAGCCAGTGGACTGTGCTGTAGCCGAGGCCACAGTTGGCTAGTTTTTCTATGAGATGATTGTGGGATACCAGATTGAAAGCTTTTTTAAAATTAAGATATATGATGTCAATCTCTTCTCCTTTGTCCAGGTGATAGGTCACCTGAACGTAGAAGGAGATGTGATTGGTCAGGCAAGACCCACAACAAACCCATGCTGGCTATCCCTCAGGAAGTTGCCTTCAGCCAGTTTGTCAAGAATGGTCTCTTTGATGATTTTTTCCAAGATCTTCCCCGCGATAGAGGTCAGGCTGATGGGCCTGTAGTTCCCCGGATTTACTTTCCTCCCTTCCTTGAAGATAGGCACCACATTGGCCTTCTTCCAATCTTTGGGCAGTTCACCAGAGTGCCATGAGTTCTTGAAGATCCGTGCCAGGGGCTGAGCTATGATGCTTGCCAGCTCCTTAAGTACCCTGAGGTGTAAGCTGTCTGGGCCAGCTGACTTGAAGGTGTCCAGCCTCTCAAGGTGTTCCTTCACAGGGTCAACATTGTTGAAGGGTAACAATTCTCCCTCACCCTGGCTGTCCTGTATCATCTTGATCAGGGCAGTCCCTTGGGGCTGGTGAAAAACCAATGCAAAATGCTCACTGAGCAGGTTCGTTTTTTCCTGGGCGTTGGTTGTCAGTTGACCCATATGGTTTAGCAGGGGTCCAATGTTACCTTTGCTTTTCCTCCGGCTCCCCACATATCTAAAAAAGGACTTTTTATTGTCTTGATACATGTAGCCAGTTGGGAGTTCAGTCACAATCTCGGCTTTCCCGGTGCACTCCCTACAGGTCCGGACCAGTGCAGAGTACTCCTCCTTTGGGGTGGATCCAGCCTTTCATCCATTATAGGTCTTTCATTTTTTTTTTTAGATGCCGGAGGTCCACTAGTTCCCTGCAGAGCCAAGGGGACTGCCATGCTCTTTTGCTGCCTTTCCTCTGAGACAGGATAGATATTGCTTGAGCTTCCAGGATCGCTCCCTTGAGGAGCAACCACTCTTCCTGAACTCTCCTCCCCTTTGGGTCGAGGTCCCTTACAGCCTCGCCAGCAAGCCTCCTGAACTTGTCAAAGTCAGCTTTCCTGAAGTCAAGGACTTCTGCTTTGCTGACTGACTTGCTAGCTTTATGGTAGATGGTAAAGGTGATCAAGCTCATAGTCACTGTCTCCCAGCTTCCCTTCGATCATTAGGTCACTGATTAAGTCATCTCCTGTTACCAGTACCAGGTTGAGTAGTGCTTTGCCTCTTGTCAGTCCATAGACTTCTTGAGTCAGATAGAGCTCATCCATGCACATGAGGAACCTTTACAACCGTTCAGATGTGGTCAAGTGCTCTTCCCACAAGATGTCAGGGGAGTTGAAATCTCCCATGACAACCATGCACTGGGAACGTGCAGCCTCAGCTAGTTCCCTGGCAAATTCCTGGTCAAGCTCTTGATCCTGGCTAGGAGTCTGTAGTAGACTCCCACCATTGTGTCCCCTGTGCCTTGTTCACCGCTGATTTTAACCCAGAGGGTCTCCAATCGTCTCCTCTGGGTGCCAATGCCCAGCACAGGGTGACAAAAATGGTGAGGGGGCTGGGGGATATGACTTATGAGGAGAGGCTGAAGGAACTGAGTTTATTTAGTCTAAAGAAGAAGAGTTTGAGAGGGGACTTAATAGTAGTCTGCAACTACGTGAAGTGGGGTTTGAAAGAGGATGGAGCTAGATTGTTCTTAGTGGTGGCAGATGACAGAACAAGGAGCAATGGTCTCAAGTTGCAGCAAGGGAAGTTTAGGTTATATATCAGGAAGAATTGTCTTACTAGGAGGATAGTAAAACACTGGAACAGGTTTCCCAGAGAGATGGTGGAAGCTCCATCCTTGGAGGTTTTCAAAACCCAGCTAGACAAAGCTTTGGCTGGGATGATCTAATTGGGGATAGTATTGCTTTGAGCAGGGGGTTGAACTAGATGACCTCTTGAGGTCCCTTCCAACCCTAACTTTCTAGGATCTAAATCAGGGAAGGACGGATAAGGCTGGAGCATGCTACTACCATCATGCTACAGGGCTGTTTGAGCACAATAAAAGAGGCTCTGCAGTAGATGCCAGCCCAGCTGTCCCTTAAGTACAGGAAGAGAAGGAGAATAAAAGCACAGTGAGTGTGTCCAGCATGGTATGTGCAGATCTCAGGGGGAGTGTGTTGCTTGTGGTGCCTCGGTGAACATGTGTGCATGTTTGGGGTCCAGCTGGACTCTGAGGCAGTATCTCAATTAGGGTGTGTGAGGAGGTGTTTGGCTGAGTGTAGATGGCAGGTTTGCTGGATGATGCGAAATAAAAGTGTCCGGATGTGTGCTAGGTGAAAGGGAGGGAGCAAACCCAGTGGGGAAGTGAAGTTGCAGTGGCCCTATAAACTTTTAACATCCCGGTCTCCAGACATCCCACCCTCTTCATATAACAATATTACTGGGGCCTCAGCATCTGTGAGCACTATAAGGGGTGCAGGCACAGTGAGGGATTAATGGAGACCTGGGAACCTTTTATCTAAAGAAGCCATTAGACCAAAAACTGGGCTGCTTATCTTCAGAGAGAGTCGCCCTCCCCCCAGCCCCCCTTTATTTCCAGTCTGTTCTCCTCTGGAGGATTCCCTATTTTGATAGGGAATCTCAGGGCTTCTCAGGGCTTCTACACAGTCTTCAGGGCCTGGCTGTTCTTTCTCATCCCACCCATATCCAAAAGTGGCTGAAGGAAGTCTTCTGAACGGATTTCCCTGGGAGACATTACTCAACCATCAATATGGTCATTTTCAGCTCCCAGAGTGAGCCTTGACTGCTCCCACATGCTCCTCTGCTCTTCATCTGGCAACAAAATCCATCTACCAAGGACAGATCGAAATCCAAAAATAAGGAAAAGAAACTTTACTTATGTAGAGCGCTTTGTGAGAAAGGGCTGGAAAAAGGAAGGGTTACAGCTGGTGAATTTCAAACCGAGTTGCAAAAAATGAAGAGCAAGTGTTGGCGGGGAGTGAGAAGGAATGGTCTCAGCCATCAGTGTGGGAAGAGGACTCTCCATGTAATAGGAGTCCAGGGGCAAGGTAGTACTAAGGTCACCAGGGGTTGCTGTCACTTAACCCAAGGCCCTCATGAAGAAGGTTTGTGACTGCACTAACATGGGCATTAATGCTTAAGCCTGACAGCTCACAGAAAATCAAATAGTGATGACATGGGTAATCTTAGTGGGAGTGCAGGAGGCTTGCCATTAGCTGTTTATCGTCAGAGACAGCATCACATGGAGGGAGCTGATCTTACTTTCATGCCCCGTGGATGTTAGGTCATTCCACAAAACCCACAGAGCTTGGTACAACTAACAGGTGTTTTGGGGGAGCAGCAGGGCTAGAATAAGGAAGGACTCCACAATTCAGGACAACAAAACTTGGAGCGAGGAGGGAAAGGTAGAACAGCATTGAGTAATTGAGGTGCAATGCCAGCACCAGGGAACAGACTCTCACATGGCTCCTTTCAGTGCTGTACTTAACCCACTAAGAAGATACAAAAGTCCCTGCCATTTATTAGTTCTCAAAGTCACTCCATAAACTGTAAGCTGCTTATTCTTGAGGCAAGCATCACTTATTTGAAGTACAGTGAGCGTACTTGTATATGATTGCTGTTTGCTTTGCAGTTGTGCCTATAAGCCCTAACCCTAGAACAGGGCCCTGACACAGTAGGCACTGCACACACACAAAACCAAGGTGATTATCTCTACCCTGACACCCTTACATTTCACACTAGTTTTCTTTGATGCGTGTCTTTTGATGCATGTCTTATCACTGAGCAACTCCTGTGGTGCTGAATTCCCAAGGACAGTAACATTAACCTATTTCTCAGTGTGGGTTTTTCAGGAGATTAACTTAGAGAGGGTTCTCCAAGGAATACTTTACCTGCATACTTGTCTCAGCGCGCACTTTACAGTCTCTTGAGAACACCTTTCTCTTCCAACATTTCCAACCCCCTTTAATACATCCAGTACTGTCACACCAGGTCTCTCTTGGTTTGCCATCTGGTACCGTGTAAAACAGTACAGTCTTGTCCTGTTTTCAGCAACTAAACCAGTGCCCTCACCTGAGCTAGCGTGGGTGAGGATGGGGTGTGGACACCCAGAAGGAGTAAAACCAAGATGTATTAAAGGGCAGATGAGCTCCCTGTGAGCCAACAGCTATCCATACCTGGAAAGGAGATGGATACCACCAGGTCACTTTGCCCAAAGAATCACCAGTGATGCAAAGCAATGCAACTAACCTCATGTGGCATGGAGGAAGGTTGTTACAGCATCTAAGGGCCCCAATGGTTGCAGGTACCTCAGGACTGACTTCACTTAATACATCCAAAGACAGGACAGACAGAGCTCAAGATCTTGCCCTTAACCCTTCTGAGGTTCTTAATTAGGCACTGAAGGAATAGTAGGTGATCCATGTCCACTAAATGAATTTCTGTATATCTACAAATACCGCTCTGTACACCAAGAAAATCCCAGACACTACAAACCTTCCTACTTGCCTCCTTCGCATAGGCATGAACCTGTTCTCACTAGAACAGAATATTCCCATAGGTCCTAGTGGTGTGGGATTGTCTTATGCCTTCCTTCTCCCCCAGTGAGGACTTAAATCTGTAAGGGGCATCCTAGATACAAACAAGAGGTATTAAATCAGCTGTGCAGTGCTCTACATCCTCCGCTGGGCACATGCCTGAATTCCAAACCCTTCCACAATTTGTTAGAGAAAGAAGATGTATTAGAGGTAAGCCTTTGCCTGGTGTTTAAGGCTTGCCTGGCTACTTGATTCCTGATTGGGTACATCTGTGCCTCCTTGCCCTCTTAGTTGCAGGCAGAAAGACAGTAGGTTAGAGTTGCACTCCATAGACTAACTAAATCAGGGATGCATATGCTTCCATAAGCAGCAGCTTACAGTCAGGCTTCAAGATACAAGACCACTATTTCCAGAGAAATGTTGGCTGTTTAATGTTTTACAGGTCTACCATTATGCTTGTTTTTTGGCACAGGTTGCTAGCTTTGATCTTGGATTCTGCCTCAACCTGATTCACAGCATATAAGAAAGCCTTTTATTCAGATTCCTACTCTGTGCCATGCTTTTGTCTCAGCTCCAGGCTCTTCCCTCAGCTTTGTCTCCCATCCAGTTTCTAGATAAACCTGTTTTTGTTTCTGCTCTGGACTGTCTAGTCTAGTTCAGGGCTTCTAGTATAGCTCTTGACTGTGGCTTCTGGCCCCAGACTCTGCTTCATCCCTGGTTCTGTCTCTTGGCACTTCTCTGCAGGTTTATGACATGGCCTTTGCTATTAAGGAAGACTGGTCATCTCCCCATTCACAGCAGGGTGCTGTGCTGAATGCCAAGGCTCAAGCAGTTCTCTGCTTGTCACAATGCTACAGGCAATAAGTATAAATTAGGACTCTAGCAAATGAAGTCAAACAAGGCTGCTTTTTTCCTCTGTGGTTTATTGACATAGATAGATGGAGAAAGGTGCAGAATCCTCACCTAATGTTGCAAGCCTCATTTCATTCAAGAAAGAGAGGGAGCTGTTATTCCTATGGGGAACTCCATCTGTTTGCCAGCCGTATGTCAGCTGTAGCTTGCAGGCTGCAGGGACTCTCAAGTGGTTGGAATTTAGCTCTCCTGTGGCTTCATTGGGAAGAAAGTCAGCCACCTCTGGGGGTATCTTCTGCATTCAACAGCACGGTGGCTGTACAGTGTTGCCTTTATCAGAATGTAGAGGAATTTTTTTCAAGGCATTTGTGTAGCTTGCAATTCAGTATTGTTTTTTATGCTTCATTGCTTGGCACTTACATACAATAGGAGGTAAATACCACAGGAATGGATGCCTTAGAAATCTGACATGGAGAGATTAGATAGTTTCTGGTGCTTTCTTAAATACTAGAGAATAACCTTTCTTTCCCTACCACTTGATTAATAGCAACAACAGGACTTTGCATTTTCATTGTGCCTTCTGCCAGGGGTTCTCAAAGTATCAGGCACGCACCAATGAAGTTCAGCCCTCTGAGAAAGGAAGGATTAGCATTCCTATTCTGCAGAGCGGACACTGAGGAAAGGAGATTAATTGACTTGCCCAAGGCCAGAAAGAGACTCAGCAGCAGACCAAGAATAGAACCCAGGTCTTCCAGCTTCCCTTTTTCCTCCTGTTAATAAGATGATGTATAACCTGAATTCATCCAGGCAGTTGGCTCCTTCTCTCGTTATAGTAGAGGGCTGCTTTGTATTCAGGGAAAATAAAGCACAAAGTAAAGAAGAGCTCCCTGAACTGTGCTCTGTGTATCAGCAGGCAGGTACAAAAAAGAACTGAATGGAACATAAGAACGCCTGACTGAGAAATGCTCAGCACTGTATTGAAAAGAGACTCAACATAGAAAAGAAGGGAATCAAAAACCATGAAAAGACTCTACCGAATTCTGCCCTTTCACGGTTTGGCCCCTTGCGAGAGATGATGCCAAATTCTTCGTCCTGTTAACCTGGTCAGTGCACTTTGCTTAGAAATAAACTTTATCACCTTCCAAGCAGTGCTCTACCAGAAAGGGCCGCAGCAACATCCCCCTCTCTCTCATGCAGGGTTCCCTCCCCTTTGAAGATTATTAGAAATGGGGAAAGTAGTAGACAATTGTTGCTGTTTTCAGAACAGCAGGGTCCACAGAGTAACAGACTCCAATTAAATGAAGAGTAAGCAGTTTGGTGGTTGGGTGCTATCTGGGTCAAATGTATCGGTTTTCCAGACTAAAACTTCAGCTCTTTCTTGGAACTGTGTTGTAGCTGTGTTGCTGTAAGAAAAACGATACACAAAGCTCTTGGGTCAGAAGCAATATCTTTGATTAAATCAACTAAATAGTAGCAAAATACATTCCTTTCTTTGCAAGCTTTTGGGCGCACACACCCCTCTTCAGGCTGAGGAGAATTCAAAGAATATAAAACTCCTCCTAGGTAGAGAAGAAACTCCATTTTGCACAGGGGAGGTAGAGGGTAGAAGTTTATTCCCCTGGGTATCTCGAAGTCCTTTTGCAAGAGTGTTGCTCTGTGATGTGCAGATTAGGCTGTCTTCTCCCCAGAGGTGTCCGATGTCAGAGTTGGACAGGGAGGTGAAAAATTCTTCTTTCTTGGTTAGCAACAATGTTTACTTTTCTAACTGGCTAAAATACAGTAAGTTGCAGGGATCTACGTTGTAGCCATGTTGGTCTGAGAAAAAGAGATGCACAAAGCTCTTGGGTCAGACCAACAGAGCTACAACACAGATCCCTGAAACATAGAAGATATCATATTTTAGCCAGCTAGAAAAGCAAATTTCATTGCTAACCAAGAAAGAAGGATTTTTCACCTCCCTGTCCAACTCTGACATGGGACACCTCCGGGGAAGAAGACAGCCTAATCTGCACATCGCAGAGCAGCACTCTTGCAAAAGGACTTTGAGATACCCAGGGGAATAAACTTCTACCCTCTACCTCCCCTGTGCAAAATGGAGTTTCTTCTCTACCTAGGAGGACTTTTATATTCTTTGAATTTTCCTCAGCCTGAAGAGGGGTGTGTGCGCCCAAAAGCTTGCAAAGAAAGGAATGTATTTTGCTACTATTTAGTTGATTTAATCAAAGATATTGCTTCTGACCCAAGAGCTTTGTGTTTTAGCTCTTTCTTTTCACCCAGGCTCTGCAAATTGTTGAGATATTTGTTCACCCCATGGAACATCTAACCTCTTCCCATGTCAGAATGTCCCCTGCACGCTGACAATAGGGTAGAGATTAATACCTGTCCTATGTCTTCTTGACACAAATTATGCTTACATTGAAGAGTGACCTTAGTGTTTCTCTCTCACCTTCCAGCTCCTCAGTTTATCTGCTTCCTTTTTCATTGCATATTACTATGGTAAATGTTATATACATGGTCTTCACTTAGCAATTTTTGTATGAGCAAGTTTTGGCTTTGAGAAGGCATTCTATGTTGTTACCTTTTGGTTATACAAAGTAGATAGAGGCAACCTGGGGAAAGAGAGAGCCATCTAAGAAACAGAAGAGTTCACTCACTCACTGTCCTGGTTTCTGAATAGAGTCAATTCTTGTGGTGGAGTCGCTTATTGGGAATTGGACTGTCGTGTTTGGAGTGAGATCTCTGGGTGAAGGAATTGCCTCCTATGTTATTTGACCATTTGTGTTTCAGGACTGGTATGAATAAAGCAAGTTAAAAAAAACCCCTACCCATGGGCGGTTTCTTCTGCACTGGAAAACCAACCTGCAAAGGCCTCAATATCTGTTATTACATGACAGAAGAGTGACAGACATGCTAGAAGAGAACATAGCTGCCCAAATCCCCTCATCCCCATTCCTTTAATTCAAAGTTCCTTTTTAATACAGAATGAAAACCCAGTAATATTCACGCTTTGCCCCCAAGGTTACGATATCCAAGTACATTTGAAATTAAGCAAAACAAATTCACCCCTCTTTAGTGTTTTTGCCAATCCCACTGTGACTATAGTTTATGATCTTGTAGCACACCCAAGACATACAAGTCATTTTGTGCTATCAAGCGTGTTCTGGTTGCAAGCTGCTGTGTATCTTGTTTGTGCTGTAAAGCAGGGGCTTGGGTCAGTGTACCCCCAGCGGCCAGGCACAGAACGGTGTACCCCCAGTGGCCGGACTGAGATGATGCTGTTTCTTGATTGGGATCCTGTGATGATGTCAGGGAAATTATTTAAGGTTCAGGCCACCTGGGCTGGATTTTTTTTTTTCCCCTGGGTCCCCTCTGGGAGCCTTGTAACTCAGATCAAGTGCAAGGGGCATCCCAATCCCAAGACCTCTGGGCTTGGGCCTGCATGTAGGATGCCTGTCAATGGATTTGGGAGTATCTGAAGTCCCAGGCTGAGGGTCTGGGATGAAGGATGCTTGCCGATTGTAGCACCATACATGGTGTTTAGAACGACTCAGTTCTGTCTGCTCAATTGATACAGTTTTTGGAACGATTGAATTCTGCTCAGTCAATATGATTTGGAACTGATTTGGGTAATTTGACCTAGAACATGAAATATATTATTAAAAAAGAAAAAAACAAGAGGGAACACTGAAATGCTTGCTGAAGCCTGAGGCCAGGTGGTGCAGAGAGTCAGGGTTTTGAGTCAGCATGGCCATGTGGGTTTGGACTGAGAATGCAGGGCAGGAGCCGGTAGCACAGGGCAGGAGCCGAGATGGGGGCTCCCCAGCAGCCCAGAGGAGTTACATGAACTTAAGGAAGGGCCCTTCCAAAGCAGAGGGGACCGGCACCCCCCAGTGGCCAGCGACAGCAAGGGCAATGATGCACCCAAATTCCCAGGGACTAACCTCTTGCGGGTTGAGACTCCCCCACACTCCAACTGCCAGGCCTAGGGTCGAAGGCTCCACAATAGGGGTAGGGGTGATACAGGGTATCCTTTGAACTGGAACAGTGTTTTGTATTTTTTTTCCCTTGACCATATTTTGTGTTCTAGTGTTTGCCTCTGTAATAAATCAGGGGTTTGTGTTCATACTACTTGCAAGGGAACAGTTGTTGGTTTTATTGGACACCCTAGTGATTCATTTAGTGTTTCCCAGGGGGTCTAGGTGGCGGCTTGAGCTGAGATGGAATATAATTAGTACCCCAAAATTAAACTCCGTTCTTGTTGCTGCTGATGGTTGCTCAGGCTCAACAGAAAGGTTACAACCCTAAATCTCCACCCATGATAGGTTCTCACTGAAGCTGACCTCAAGGTGAATCCATTTGTAAAAGATGTTACTGTTTGAAAAGCCCCTTCTATCTTATTTTGAGGCTGAGACTTTAATTTGCTGTATATCCTTTCTGCAGGTATTTTGTCAGCTGATTTATTTTCCCATGTAGTTCATTAAACATGTAAGTTAAGGTCTGTTTTGCTAATATAGGCCACACTCCATTTGTTGTATTTATTTCAAAATAATTGTCTAGCGTTCTTTTCTTTCCTGCTTTCTTGAATAAGTTCTATTAAACCCAGAAAACATTTATTAAGAATCATGCACAGTGGGTTTTCTAACTCAAATACAAGTTATTAATCTCTATTAAGAGTTTCTGAGCCTTTCACACTCTCTTGGCATTTATTTGACACTCCCCGATAGTCATTCAGGGGTGCACCAGATAATTTCAGATTAATTTTCTTCTACTATGAGTCTGTCAGTGCCTTAACTCTCCCCAGTTCTCTGCTACCCAAAGACAAGCAGATCACTGTCTGGGATTAGATTTCTCCCTATAGCACTCCATAGAGAAACAAGTGCCCAACCCAGATACCGAATGCCATGTAACTGTAAATTAGACTCCCTTTGAATTTAGGGAGCAGGGCACAATAGTAATGACCCTGGTTTTCTAGCATCATATGGTCTGACAACAGAAGGCAATATCAATGCCCTAAAGGATCACAGGATATCCTCAGGGGATGTTCAGCTACTGTAGCAATTTCCAAGCCAACCCTCAAACTTGATCCCTAATGCAGCAAAAGAAAAGGGTGCAAGGCCAGAGTGTACAGAGTTCAGTTGAACCTGCCTCTGGTAGAGACTGGAGTAAGCATGAAGCCTGCTTTTGCTAATGTGGTCCCTCCATACAAACTTTCTCATTAATAGTTAGTAATTCATAGATTCATAGATGTTAGGGTCAAAAGGGACCTCAGTAGGTCATTGAGTCTGACCCCCGGGCAGGAGAGTGCTGGGTTCAGACGACCTGAGCTAGGTGCTTGTCCAGTCTCCTCTTGAAGACCCGCAAGGTAGGGGAGAGCATCACCTCCCTTGGAAGCCCATGCCATATTTGGCCTCTTCTTTTGGCTAAAGCCAGCCACTCACCATTTCTCTTCTACTTAGGATCTTACTCTGTACCCATCACCATGGTATTAAAAAACCTGGCAGAATTACACAAGTCACTAGAGGACTGAGTCTGCTTGGAGACAAGAGGGATGCAGAATGCTACATGTAGGATGGTTTTAAGCCCTTCCTACCTCTCATGCCAATTTGAACAATTCAAGGACAGCTCTGACTTTGCATTGCTATTGTGAAGTCCTTCCTGGAAAGGTTGTTACCCACACAGAGCCAAGAGTGCACTGGTTTCACAGGCCACAGTGACAGATTACCACAAGCAAATCAAAGGCTGCTTTCCTGTTGCAGTAGGGATGCTGGCACAGGTAAAAATGCCAGTGACATAAATGCTGGTGTGTTTCTGCAGTCTCCAAAGGCTTCTTCAGATCCTGTGCTTTGTCTTGGAAGACAGCTTCCCATGCAATGAGCTCTGTGTTTCCTCTGCTGCAACATTTGACAGCAGATTGCAAAAACCTGGAGTCAAGCATGCAGCGATGTCAACAGCTGCTGTAGGCAAACCTCAACAGACTAGTCCTTCCACCAGCTGATGTTACTGCAGATAAGTCCAGGTAGGAATCTAGCCTAGAATGCTCTCCTCTTATTACATGATAGGACAGTAAAGGAGGAAATGAGTTTTCATGGTGCTCTCAAATTCTCTCTCCTTCTCATCTACAGATCTGATAATGCCTGCACTTTGTTAACAATCAAACACCTAAAATGGTTGGAGGGGAAGTTTCTAAGAAAAAAATCTCATTGATTTATGCATTTGAATCACTTGGATATAATCAGAGCTACTTCCATCCCTAGCATAAATACACTGAAATCAATGGAGCTGCACCAGGGGTGAATTTGGTCCAGCACTGTTTCTTTGCAGCAAAAACAACAGGGGAAACCACTTTGGCATCTTGGTTTGTGATGCTGTGCAGCACAGATAGTTTTTCCAGGGTATTTTTTAAATAGAAATAATTATTTGTATTCTGGTAGCACTTACAGAGCCCAATCAAGCTGGGAGCCCCATTGCACTGGATACTGCACATAACAGCATCAAAAAGGGTACTCCACAGTATTTTCAAGTATGCAGTTTGACACACACAGTCCCTTCTAAATCTCGTTCTTCCTTTATCTAGCATTGGCTCTGCCAAGAGAAGCCCAATCTGGCAAAAGCAGGTATAGATGCCAAGTAGCATCGGTGGAAAGCTAGCTTAATGACTACCTCTAAACAAGGAACACTTGAAGAGCACTGCCCCCTGGAAATGCCAATTAAAAACACTCCTGTGCCCGTGTCCCTGTGCTTGAAGCACTGTGGTAGCCATTTCACCTTCAAGGGTAAGTATAGACAGTCAAAAAGCATGAGGCTTAACCAATTCAATCTTTGCAGGTTAGTCTAAGTTGTGTAGATTGAACCAATATGCAAGTGAACAGACATTCACTTTTGATTCCAGAAGTGCAGCCACATGCCTGCAATGGCCCAGATCAGAAGCTGAGGAGCATTAGAGAATGGCTCCCTGCTCAGCTGAGACAGCTTGGGCAAAGGCTTGCCCACCCACCCTGCAAGGGGATGGGGTTTGCAGAGGACATGCAAAGCATGTTGGGATACTGGGGGACTGTGAGTTAACTTGAATCTGGAGGGAATTTGGGATAGAAGTTCAATAAACTGATTTAACCTAAATCAGTTAAGTCTGATACTAAAACCATCCAGATTCATATTAAACTGGTTTTGGCCATTTTTAAACTGGTTTATGTGCACTGAACTTCTGTTGTGCCACAGATTAGAACCAGTTTCTGATCATTTACACCAGCTTATGTGTAACTTTGGTCCCTAGGCCAGATACCAATAACCTGCTCTTTAGACACTGTGGTTGAAATGAAATCCTTCAGTGTAAACAAGGCCAACAGAGATTTTGGGGAAGCAGATGAGAGGAGAGCTTTGCAATTAACTGAGCTGTTAGTTCAGCTGATGAACTGCAGAGTTAAAAAATAAGAAGTTCATTTTGGCAGAAACTGAAAAAGTTTCAGGTGTTTTCCTCATCAAAACAGAAAACCTGAAGAAAGGCCATTCTGGGTTAAATGCAATATTTTATTTCCAAGTCTTTTTACTCTCCCTTTAAAAATAAATAAATGTGGCTAAAAATTCAGTCTCAAACTGATTTTATTTTGAAAATGTCACACCTTTTGGCTTTTTCTATTTCCCCGTTTCCTCCCACATGAAGGCAGTGTGAGGACAGATTAAAACACTGATGCTGCCTGTAACAGGCTGCTATGCGTGAATCCTGTTTTGCAGAATCTGGCTCAAATTCCCCAGAGTTAGTGCAGTCCCCTTTGGGCACAGGACTGGAGATGGAGTATGGAACCTGTCCACAGAGTGCAGAGGGGATAAGCCACCTTGTGTCCTCTTTCCTTAATTATCCATCAAGACAGACGCTACTGAGCTCTGTCCTGAATGATAAACATAGGCATGGTGCAATAACCTCACGTGACAGGAATGAATGAAAATGCAACATCCTCCCCCTGGAAAGTGCACAGTTTAAGCTGCACTAATACAGACCATGAATGGAGCAGGTACAGGGTAAACAAAAGGCTACAGCAACACAGTGTACAGTCAGCAGATCCTAGTAGTGTAATTAAGGGGGTGGGGGCAACTGAGGCACTAGGTGCAGTCACCAACTTGGGGACTGCAAAACTAGCAGCTGCCACCACTGGTCTCCCAGATGCCACGCTACCACAGATGGCCCACCAAGTGCACCAGTGCCCAGGGCACAGAACTGCCCAGTTATACCTCTGAAAAATCCTGTAAGAGCTGTTTTGGTTTTTTTGTTTTGTTTCTTTTTAAAGCAGAGGCTGCATCCTGGTAGCAATCCCAGCATGCTCTGAAGTAGGGTTCCCTCTAATCTCTCAGTGATTCTCATTGTGCATCCCTCTACAAATTCCATCTCACCTCAGCAATAACACAGCCAAGCCCCCATCCCCATTGTCCATGACTTTCACCCTGCATGTTTCATAGATTCATAGATGTTAGGATCAGAAGGGACCTCAGCAGATCATCGAGTCTGACCCCCTGCCCTGGGTGGGAAAGAGTCCTGGGGTCAGATGACCCCAGCCAGGTGCATGTCCAGCCTTCTCTTAAAGACCCCCAAGGTAAGGGAGAGCACTTTCCTTGAAAACTCATTCCAAATTTTGGCCATCCTTACCATGAAGTTTTTCCTGATATCTAGCTTAAATCTACTCTCTGTCAGGAGGTCACTCTGCTTATAGAGCCCCCATAGCCAGTGTGCATTATACCTTTGCATTATACTCATTAAACTCATCATACCTTTGCAAAGGCATGCAGGGCAGTGAGGCACAGAAAGACAAAGTGACTTGCTCAGGTCACACAGCAGGCCCAAAGCACAGCAGGGCATTTTCTCCTTCCTTCAAGTTTAAGGAGCAGCCTCTTTTGACACTGGGCTCTCTGCCTGGTCAGCCACTTTTCAGCATGTTTGGCCTGCGTAAAAATCTTTCACAACCTCTGCCTGCAAGCTTGTACTCACTACTAATCTACCCTCCAAACTAACCAAAAGGTCTAGGGAGCCTGGCTTACAAGGAGAGGTCAGAAGAACTGGGATTGTGCGGTCAGGAGAAGAAAAGATTGGAGGGAGTGGAGGATTAAATAACAGTCTTCAAGCACCTGAGGGGTAATTATAAAGAGGATGGAGATAGACTATGCTCTGTGGCTGCAGAGGACAGGACAAGGAACAATGGAATTAAGTTGCAGCAAGGAAAATTTAGGCTGGACATTAGGGAGAACTTTCTCACTCTGAGGGTGGTTAAGCACTGGAACAGGATACCCAGAAGAGTTGCAGAATCTCCATCCTTGGACATGTTTAAGTGCAAGTTAAACAGATGCTTGACTGGTGTGGTTTAGGCAGGGATGACCTTGCCCAGGCAGGGGGTTGAACTAGATGAACTCCTGAAGTCTCTTCCACCTTTGCTTCTCCGAAAGGACCACTGTGACTCTTTATAAGTAAATAGAGCACCCAGTGCTGCCTATAAGTTAAACTTCAAGATAAATTATTTTAAAATGTGGACAAGGACTCACAGTTATTGCACTCATTTTAGCTCTGTGTATTTCCGCATCCCATGTCTCCATATGGTTTCAGATGTCTTTTGCAGTGTCTTGTAAGCAGAGGCCAGGTTGTTTCCAGCCCCCTACTTTCCATGACCCTTGTGTACCCCAACCCCAATATATAAGACTGAAAAACATTCTGTGCTGTTGTCTCCATTTGTCTGAAGCAAGCATGTGGGTACAGTGGGGGTGCACTGTAGGTTTTGCAGTTTGCTGTTGCTGTCACGTGCCAGTTGCATGGGTTACCAGCTCTCCACCTGATCTGAGGTCAAAGGAAAACTTGGTTCCCTTGCTCATTGACATTTTTGCTATGGTTGATTGACCCAAGCCTTTGTGATGAAAAGCCCTCCCTACCCCAGCCCATAGCTTAAGCACTTCTTGCCAGCCTTCTGCAACCCTCCCCTTTCATCCAAGTATGTCTGTGGTTCCAGATTCCTTCACAACAGCAAGTGGAGAGAGAGATAGGAGGTCCTTTTATCGGCTGGGCAGAGGCAGCTTAAAGTGGGTTTTCAGCCCCAAGGCATTGTCAACTTCTTCTGCCGACTGCAAGCTGTGCCACTGAGCGATGGGCCGGCGGGGATTAGCCAGCATGTCTGACCAGTGGCGCAGATGGTTGCCTGTGGCTCTGCAGCCCAGGAACACCTTACCAATCTGTTCATTCTTGGTCACCTTGTCATAATCCCACACTGCGATCACCAAGTCTACGTTCTGTAAGGAGGGCACAAATAGAACTGGTGAGGGAGAGAGGGCTATGGAGGGAATGGGGAGCCAAAAGGCAGCGAGGACAGTGAGGAAAGAGCGAGAAAAAGGATTCAGAAGAGGAGAGTAGGAAGGAAAAAAAGAAAAAGAAAATAAAGCAGGCATAGCTGGAGGGAGAATGGTTGTTCTCCTTCGGGGCTGGCCATAACATAAAAACTGCCATTTACTGGGTCAACCCACAGGTCCATCTTGCCAGTCTCCTGTGTCACACAGGCAGAGACTGGATACTGAAAGGGTGGAGGAATAGGCTATGGTCAGAGTTTTCTCCACTGTTCCTCTCCCACTTGCAGCCTCTACCATTTAAGATCCAGGAAGTTCTGATTCAGAAACTGTACCCCTAACACCCATGCACAATAGCTACTGATGCCCCTTTCCTCCAATCCCTTTTTTGAATTTAGCTAAACTATCAGTTTCCACAACATCTGGTGGTAATGAGTCCACACTTTAATTACACACTGTGTGAAAGCTTTCTTTTGGTATTTTGAAACTTACTACCTACAAGTTGCATATTATGACCCCTAGTTCTTGTATTGTGAGACAGTAAATAATAAATTCCTATTTACTTTCTCTTCACCATTTAGCATTTTGTAAACCCTGATGTCCCCCATCAAGCAGATCTTTTCTAAACTTAACAGGCCAAGCCTCTTTAGTCTCTCCTCATATGGAGGCCCCTCCATACCACTAATCATCCTTGTTGCCCTTCTCCATACCTTCTCTAGTTCTTCTATAATCCTTTGTGGAGACCTAGACTGGACACAGTGTTCAAGGTGTTGATACCCTACAGGTTCAGAAAGGGGCATAATGATACTTTCTATTTCATTTATAATTCCCTTTTTAATAATTCCTAACATATTTTTTGCCGTTTTATGGCTGCTAAGCACTGAGCTGATGTTTTTAGCAAACTGTCCACAATGACTCCCAGATCTCTTTCCTCTGTGGCAACAGTTAGATAGAGCCCATCGTAATGTAGGTATAGTTTGCCCATGTGCATTACTGCTCTTATCTGCATTGAATTTCATCTACCATTTAGTTGCCCATTCTTTCAATTGTGCCAGATGCTTCTGTAGTTCCTTGCAGTCCATTAATAAACTTGATCTTTATTCATTTGAATAATTTTGTGTCGTCTGCAAATTTGGCCATCTCGCTACTCACTCCCTCTTCCAGACAATTTATGACTATGTTAAACAGCTCTGGTTCCAAAACAGATCCCTGGGTGACCCCACTACTTGTTTCTTTCCATCCTAAAAACTGACTATTTCTACTCACTTTTTTTTCTATCTTTAAGCCTACTTCTAATCCACAAATGGGCCTTGCCTGTAATCCTATGACTACCTAACTTCATTAGCCTCCAACAAGGGACCTTGTCAAAGGCTTTTTGGAAGTCCAGATACACTCTGTCAATTGGATCATCCTGATCCGCCTGCTTCTTGTACCCTCGCAGAACTATAGTAGTTTATTAAGGTATGATTTCCCTTTGACAAAGCCATGTTGATTCCTCTCCAGTAAGTCATGTTCATCCTTGTGCTGAACAATTCTTATTTTTTATTATTGTCTCTACCAGTTTTCCAGGAACAGAAATTAGACTCATTATCCTGTAATTCCTTGGATCCCCTTTAGAGAGTCATATGGGAGTCATATTGGCAATTCTCCAGTTGTATACTATAGTTAGGAGTATGCAGCTGGAGGATTGCCAATGTGACAGGCTGTAGGAGTTTAGCAAATTCCAATCTGAGCTCTTTCAGGACCCCAGGGTGAATGCCACCAGGTACTGACGATTTGCTGCTCTTCAGTTTATCAGCTTCCTCTATGACCTATTGACCTACAATGTATTCAAACCTCAATTTGGGTCAGCTCCACTGACTTGTCCCTTGAAAGAAGTAGATCTGGTGAGGAGATCTTCTTAACATCTTCCATAATGAAGACAGATGCAAAGAATGCATTTAGTTTTTCTTCAGTGACCCTATCATCCTTTATCACCTCTTTTATAACCTGATCTTGGAAGGGCTCACCGACTCCCTGGCAGGTCTCCAGATTATAGTGTAATTAGAGAAATTTTTATTGTTAGCTTTTATGTCTCTAGCAAGTTTCTCCTCAAATTCTTTCTCCTGAATTTCCCAGAGTTAGTACTCTTTTTATTTTTTGTCTCTCATCCCCTTTTAATTTCTGTCTAACTAGTTTCCTCATTCTGGTATAGTCTCCCTTTTGAAAGTTAAAGGCTACAGTGGTAGATTTTATTCTTATCTCTCCTCCTTCATGGATGTCAAACTCAATTACATTGTCATCACTATTGCACAGAGGCTTAGTAACATTTCCCCTTCGCACCAAAACCTGTGCACTACTTAGGAATGGGTCAAGAATGGCCTTTCCTCTTGTAGGTTCCAGCACTAACTGCTCCAGGATGCAGTCTTTCATAATATCAAGAAGTTTTGTCTCTGTATCCTGGCAGATTGACCCAGTCTATTTTTGGATAATTGAAATCTCGCATTATTACTGTGTTTTCTGCTTCCACTGCCTCTCTCAACTCTCTTAGCATTTCTAGTTTGTTTCAGCTGTGCTGGGTTGATAGGATACCCCCAGAACAACTTTTTTCCGTTGAAACAGAAATTCTCGGGCACCTGTCTTATCAGTTGAAAAATCTATCCTATTTGATTCAATGCAGTCTTTGATGTACAGGCCCACTCCCTCACCAGTATGACCTATTCTATCATTCCTGTATAATTTGTATCCTGGTATTACAGCAATGCATTGGTTTTCCTCATCCCACCATGTTTCTGAGATACCTATTATGTCAGTAGTGTTATTTAGCTAAGCATTTAAGTTCCCCCCATTTTGGATCTGGAACTTCTGGCATTAGTATAAGAGCGCTTATACTTTTTATTGTTGTCTGGTTGGCTACTTGTGTGTGACCTTTTAATCAGTAAATCTATTTGTTCATGCTGGTCTTCTCTGTGTTTCACCTGATTACCCCCCCCCCACACACACACACACCCAGTTTCTTATCCCCATGTTTATGGTTTCACCCCTATAGGGTGTGTCCATCCAAACTGTGTGCTGTTCTGCACTTGTCAGCTTTCCTCCAATTTTTAGTTTAAAATCTGCTCTTCCACTTTTTTAATGTTACGGTGTCATTTTGGTCCAGGTGGGGTCCATCCCTCCTGTACAGGCTCCCCCTGTTCCAAAAGATCCCCCAGCTCCTAATAAACCTAAACCCCTCCTCCCTACACCATCATCTCAGTCATGCATTGAGACCCTGGAGCTATGCCTATCTACTTGGCCTGGTGCATGGCACTAGAGGCATTTCAGTGTGTATAAATCACTCCTGCCCATGAGGGCTTAGGTTACCCAGCTCACAAGATCTCACCAGGCCAGGTTGGCTGGGCCTGCCTATGGGGTGGCAGGAGTCAGATAGGGAAGGGTGAAGCCAATGCATCTGGCCTTGTTAGCCTCACACACAGCTGCCACATAGAAAAGGAGGAAGAAGGCAAACAATGACAGTGGGCAAGATGGGAAAGGACATGATACCACCTCACTTCCCTTCTGGAAAATAAGTACAGACTTTATTTGGGCTTTGTCTTTTTCCCCTGGAAATCATAAGGGCTTAGGGTTTTGGTTGGTTGGTCTGGGAAAGTTGTGCTCTCATCATAAAGAGACAGAGCCCGGTCTGGGATGTTCCCTCCCAATTCCTTTTCATCATCCCCAGTTCCAGTCTTTAATAGCATGTTTCAAAGGAGGCCACTGAAAGGAACAAGACTTCACCCCCCTTACTTTTACAGAGCAGCTGAGCAAGGCTAAGCCACTAGGACAGCTCTGGCATCAGTGGGGCTAAATCTCTCCTTATTAGCACTCTATGCTATAGGAGCCACTTCCTAACCAGTGACCTGGGCTTTTTCTTATTAGCATGTGCCTGCTACTGAATGCTGTCCCTGGCTGGGAAAACTTACCTGGATCTGACTGAAAGGCACATCAAAAACAAATGCCTCGTTGAAATAGGGGCTTAAAGTGCTCTTCTTCACACTTGTCTTCTTCTTCTTCCATTTCCTCTTGTTCAGGATCAGCTGCACTTTGACATAGGGGTCTGAGAGAAAAACAGGGGATGAGGGAAGCAGCAGAAGATATAATTATTGTTACATCCTGGGATAAGCCCATCCAAAGGTTTCAAAGCTCACTTACAAAATGGCTTCACAGGACATTCAGGTGCAAAATTTTGCTCACCTCCTGGCCTCTACAGACCTCTGCCAAGTCATTTCAGCCTTGATTTCCAGAACCCATTTTTATGCTAGCGTTCAGCCTCTAGACAGCTTTGCCAACGTATTGGAGTCCTGACCTACAGCAGTCCCTGCTTTTCCAGCCCAGTGCATCTGACAATTCAGCCAATACATTCTTCTGTGCTGTAACTGCCTGTAATTCTAGCCTTGGACTTCCATACAACTTTGCCAATACATGTGATTCCTGATTCTCAGCCTTTCCTGCTATTCCTTACAGTGGTTAAAATGGGGAGAAGGGACAGAAAGAAGAAAAGACAAATAAGAGGCACGAGGATGACAGAGTTAGCTCTTCAGAGAGAACATGCAGTGGAATTGCTCCTATCCCTATACATATAGGGGGCTCTCTAGTGAAATCTTGCCTTACAGATACAAGCTCCCCCCGTCCCCACACACTGGAGTTTCCCCTAAGTCTCTTCTTTTGAGAAGAACTGCAGGAACTGCCAAACTGTGCTGCAAACAGATTGTGTGTGAATGTTGGCAAGTGTACCTAGACCAGCAAAGTAATTCCCTCTCATGATCAAGGGCAAAGTCTGAATTCTTACTGTCATGGTTTCCTGTATCTCTGTTTTCTGTGTCCCATTGCTTCAGAAGAACAATGGGAATGAAGTCAAGCCAGAATTTTGTTGGGGAAGAGAGACCTGGGTTTAAAGGAGAAACTGTCTAATAGGAGTTTTTCAGGCAATGCTTTTTCCTTTATTCTGTACCTTGGGCCCCCAGAGTCCACATGGCATAATCACTGTGGCCCCTTTCCTCTTACCTGTCAATCCATGTGAGTCCATCTTCTTTAGCTTCTTGGCCTCAAGGATCACTACAGTTAACTTGCTGGTGGTGGGGACGTATCGAAGCGAGAAACAGATCTCACCTAGGTGCTCTTGCTGTTGGAGACACAAATCCAGGAGTTAAATGAGTCATGAATGCCTGATAGTAAGATCAGTGCAGAAGATACAGTACAGCCAAACCCAGGCTTGGTATTGGAGATCTGCTCTAGTGTGTAGCTATAGGGTCACACATTGGAAGGCACAGCTAGTAAAACATGAGATTCCTCCGGGGGGAAAAAGTTCAGAAGGTCATACCTTCTTCTCTCTTATGCTAGTGTGGCCAACATTTTTAGCAAGCATGCCACAAATGAGCCATACTCCCTCCCCAAGTATCACCCTAATTCCCTTCCCCTGCCCAACTGGCTGCTCTGCTTCCTGTTCCCTCCTCTGTAGCCCTGCCCAATTTCCTGCACCTTTCTGCTCCCTGGCCTATGCTCCCTGCCTCATTCGCTGCTCTCTGCCCTATCTGCCATAGTGTTGCCTGTCCTCTCCTCAGTCTGCCATGTGCCACAAACAAAGGTTGCCTCTGCCACATGTGCCTTAAGTTGGCCATCCCTGTCCTATGCCACTGAAACTCCTGATGGCACACCATTATAGGTGTAGAGCCTCTAGTAGAGCCAGGGTTTCATTAAAAAAAATTAAAACTTGTTATCAGATTTTGTTATTGAAATTTTGATGATTTTGTGAATATTGCAATTTTCTAACCATACTCCTCAACATTGTATTTTTTTGGCTGCATAAATAATTCAGTGACTCACTGACACACTAAAATGTCATCACTTTCATTTTCAAATTGCCTACAATTGTCCAGTCTTGTCACTATAAATTTTTAATACATTTTATTAGGAAAAAAAACCTTTTTTAACCTTAAGGTTGTTGGTTGTAGTTGTGTTGGTCTAAGGACATAGGCAGACAAGTTTCTTTGGGTAAATGTGATATTTTTTATTAGACCAGCTAAATAGTTGGAAAAATTGTTCTTTGCAATTTTTCCAACTATTTAGTTGGTCTAATAAAAGATTTCACATTTATCCAAAGAATCTTGTCTGTCTTTTTTAGCTTGTAGCTCACTAATTTTGAACTATCAATAATACTAACATTAATTCACCTGGTAAGTGATATGCCTCATTGATGTTATTTACACATTAGTAACATATTTATTTTGTAACTGTAAGTACAAAAGACATATAAGTGAAGCAAGTAACCTGCAAAGCATGAAATTTGGAGTGGATACTTGATTTCAATCTTCAACATTTGCAATTTACCCTATGCTGGTTTACATCATCCAAATAGAGATCACAATTTCATGCGAGTTATATCGTATTGCCCGCTCTTGTGATTTTATCTCATGGGTATGTGAAATTTCCATTTTCATTAAGACAACCCTTGAAAATTAATTTTTTAGCTCTGCTGGTTAGAGAGAAACCATGAAAATGTGTGTCTTGAAGGGTCAATGAAAATAGAGGATAAATAAAGACTGTGAGATTTAAAAAAAAAAGAAGAACCAATGCTAGGTTCTTGTTAAATCAATTTTATCACTTTGGCAGTCTGACTCGTGACTTCACAATGCTGAGGGTTAGCCGTACTCTTTACGTAACTAACCAACTCAGCTGAAGTTGCAACCAATCTAGTTTCACAGTCAAACAGATTCTCACCATTTGCCTTTAGGGAATACGCCAGATAAAATGTACTTTCCCTGCTTCTTTGGGGAAGGAGTGAGCTAAATGGTCCATACTCCATGGATGCAGCCAGCCATAAAGTAGTCCATTACCCTCATCAGGACTTAGTACACGCTTTGGCTAGTGAGTTGAGGACAGGGCCCTTTCTTACTTCCGGTCCCCTCTGCTCAAAGCAAGGAATCCCAAGTGAATAGCCCCTTCTTTCTGGAATAGTAATCTGAGCCAAGGCAGCAGGCAAACCTAGCTTCTTTGAACAGTTAAGTAAGGGCAATGCTAATTTAGCCTAGCAGGAATAGCCCAGTTGAAGCAGTGGAACCATGCTTTCAGGGGGGAGATCCTCAGGATGGTTTGCCAAGAGTCTAGTTTGCCTTTTCCCCCAATGTGCTGCACCTTCTCCCCTAGGGTTTGCTTTGGATAATGACCTCAGTCTTACTGGCAGCGACGAGTTCATTCCACTGCTCCATGACATGCTGCAGGTCAACATTGCTGAGAGGCAACCGGACCTCGCCAATGATGTCATGTCTGGCAAAGCGGTTGAAGTCATACACCTGCATCACCAGGGTGGACTCAGACATTTCAGCCTGAGGAATCTGTGAGGGAAGACAAGAAAAAAATTGAAGTAGTGTATAACAGTGTTCCCACTATGCTCTTCTAGTACAGCCTGGTCTCATGAGTTTGAAGCAATGCCATTATAATAGAGCCTCCCTCACATCGCAGCTGCTCCTCTGCTCCTGCATTGAATGCATACCCCAGCCTGGGCAGGATCAGCCAGGTAGTCTTGAAGGTGCTCTGCCTTCTGCCAGAGTGAAAGGAGCTCAGCATCAGGATTTCCAACATAGTGTTCTACTGGTCCTCACCCTTCCCCTGGAAGTCAACCCTAATGATGAGCACTTTGTTTCTGTAATCTTTTGCTGGAGGGACATCTCACCCTTTGTTACTCCCTTTTTCCTCACTGACTCAACTGAAAGAATTTAGTCTGGCACAACAGTGTTTGGCCAAGAGAAGACTTTGATCCTGCCAATGTGTCCATGGTGTACTACATGGAGAACAAAGTCCCTGGGCTCCAGGAAAAGCACAAATCCAGTCTTCACATAGGAAAAGGCATAAGCAGGTTGGACTGCAGTCTAAGATCCTTTCCATGCCTGTTTCCTTCATTTTAAGAGTCCCTAGCGAAGAGAAAGGACACAGACCTTTTGTCTCCTCCTCCCCGCACCCCCTTTGGCCTTTCCTCAGCTCCAAAGTAGAAGAAAGTTGCTGGATGTGCAAGAGTCAAGCTCACTAACTCAAGATCAGGTCCTCCTGCTTCTCACTGCATTTGCCTTTGCTTACCTCCATGCCACACTCCAGACCTGCACCATGCAGGATGAGCCCAAAGTGCCTGATCTGTGATGACCAGTGGTATACTGAACAGGAATGTCTATCTTATGGTTGGCAGCATTTCTTACCTGGAAGGTGAAGCTTTCATTGAAGACAGGATTTAACGTCTTGCGGTAAACTTTGGTTTCATACTTCTTCTTGATATCAGATGTTAGGTAGACAATTACATATGGGTCAGAGGTCCCCCCACTGTCCATAGCCTTTAAATCAGCTGCTTGCTTCACTCCAACCTTCATCTTAAAAAATATCGACATGCAAGATTATCCCAAGTGAGGAGAAAGACACTACTCCCATGTGCTTCCTTCCCAGAGTAGAGCCAAGTGGGTGTGGGGACCCTGATGCCTAGCTGAAAGACTGGCATCAAAGTAGTGCCTTCAGCAGGAACAGCAGGTCTAGGGGAGGAGTTTTTGCTGTGTGCCATGTGTACATAGGGGAGAGTCAATCTGTTGGATGACCACAACCGGAATGGGATCTGAAGTGGCCAAGGAAAAGAGGTTTAGAGCTGGCTCTGACAGAAGAGGGCCTGGAGAGTTGGGACAAGAGTGGTAGGATGTTGAGAGGAAGGGACATCAGCCTGTGAACCTGGCCATGAATTTCCTGCCACTGCCAGTAGCACCAAGTCCTACCTCCTGGCTGCGGAAGTTATACTCCAAGGAATACTGCAGCCTTCCTCGCTTCTCATCCTCCAGACCACTCTCCAGATCATCCATATCTGGCTGTACCTAAAGCAAGAAAGCAGCAACAGGTTTTCCAAAATAAGTGTGTTCAGAGAGGTTCAAGATCGGTATCTCTGAGATGTTTCCATGGCTAGGAACTACAGGTAATGAGGCAGCCCTCTAACCATGTCACTGTCTTCCAGAGCAGATGTCACCAGCCCAAGTTGCTTGCTCCATTCCAAAAAGATTAGGGTTACCAGGCCTCAACTGCTCTGCAGGAACTGCCTTTTTGTGCATGCTGTTACTCTGCAGTAAGCAGAAACTAATTTTCCCCTCTTTCACTGAGGGCTGATCTACAACGAGTCATCTTCCACATCCCATGAGATAAGACTATGCACATGTCAGTGTGGAACAAGTGACATGTAGTAAAAGTCCACTCCCTTTTGCCCATGCAGCAAATTGTTGTAACAGGGAACAAGGGGCTCCTGTTATTTTAAGGGGAGAGCTTAGGAGGCCAAGCTTGCTGTGTGGGGCAGGCAGCTGGGCAAAGGCCAGCTACTAGAAAGTAAGCAGGCCAGAGACAACGGGGAGAGACACTACCCTGGAGCTAACTGCACTGTAGTAAGCAGCCAAGGGGCAGATCTCCAGGTAGCCAGAGTGTAAAGGCTGCAAGCAGCTAGGTTAGGCTGCTGCAGAAGAGGGCAGCTGGCCATTAAGAAAAAGGGGAAAGCCCTGTGTGTGGCTGCAAAGCCACATAACAGGATGCGGTGGTGCTTTGAGGAATATAAACCCAGTGCCTAAAGCAAAGTGGGCAGTCTGGCCTTGCATGCTGCAGGGAGAGGAGCGGCAGAAAAAGGTCTCAAGCTCCCTGAGAAAGCTGGAAAGAGAGAGCTAAGGGGAGAGTATGGCATTGACCCAGAGTGGGGGTGAATTTTAGTTTGGAAGTGGATTGATTGTTCTTGTGTTTAAGTTTAACCGGAGGAATGGATTGTGGCTGTGGGGAAGGATGGAGGCCGTGGAGGGGTGCCTGGTGGTGCACTCCATGTTAGTAGCCTAGCGTGGGTATGGGGACTCAAAGGCCTGAGGGCTGGAGACAGCTCAAAGCTGAGAGAGTTGAGGCCTGCATAGTGGAACTGGAGCCCAGGAGGGGCTGCAACCAAGTCAGGACCAGGGGCCCAAGACAACCAGAGGCTGAGAGGGTTAAAGCCTGAGTTAAGGGGCTGAAGCGTGACAGGGGCAGAAGCCAGAACAGGATCATGGGCATAGAGACAGGTTAAGACCAATATAGCCAAGGACCTGGTGGGCTGATACACAGACAGGGCCAGAGGAGCTGGAGAAATGAATCTGAAGCAACTCCTATGAGACATGCTATGGCTATGGGGGCAGTGGAGGCCACAATTTGACTTGTGCCCCTAAGGCAGGGGTGGGAAAAATGTGGCCTGGGGGCCAGATGCAGCCTGCCAGGCCCTTCTATCCAGCCCACGTGGCCCCTAAAAAATTTCGTAAATTAATATTTATCTGCCCTGGGCTGCCTGTCATGTGGCCTTCGATGGCTTGCCAAAACTCAGTAAGTGCCCCTCTGCCCAAAATAATTGCCTGCCCCTGCCCTAAGGAGACTTCTGCCCTAAGGCACAGATAGAGCCAGAAGGGCCATGATTTAGCACCTGGAGGGCAACACTGGTGCCAGCAAGGCACGAGAAGTTGTGAAGTGAACTGCAGCTTGCTCCAGGCCCCTGAAGGCAGCCTCACTAAATACTATAATATCCATCTAGGTGAGGCAGAAAGGGAAGGGTACCCTTCAGCCAGAGTGGGGCAGAAATAACTTGACCACTAGGGAGTGTCGTAGCCACCCTTGGGGGCCAGGTCCTGCTACATCTGTTCCTATCCTAAGCTGATGATGTTAACTTATCTATACTGTACTGCCAGGCCTGACGCGTGTTACAGACCCAGAAGGAAAAAAAAACTTGTTTTTAAACTGATGCTTTAAGCCTATGGTTTGTTGAAAGGGTCTCCATTGCAATCTGGGAATGCAAGTCTGAGAACTGGCCACACTGAAAGGTACTAAGAAATAAGATTTTAAAAAGGTTCCACTGATAAGCCCCAGTAGGTCCAAAAAGGCCATTGGTGCTGCTAAATGATGTATTCCTATATGATGCTCCTATACAGAGCAAACATAGGCCTCTCTGATATTGGCTGCTTTCATGCTCAGATCTCCCTGGACTTCTGTTTTTCTTACAAAACTGTTTATTTTGTAGTGCATGCAAATGAGGAACTGGTGACTCTGGTTATCAGACCATAGGCAGAGCCTGGGAAGTTTTTCATATCTGTCCCTCCCAGTATATTTTCATTCTGGCTTGCAGCATGTTCTTCCAGTCCAGCCTTGGGTTCTTTCTTAGCAGAAACCACCCAAATTTATGCCAGTGGCAAAGCCCCCTCCCATCCCAGCTCCTCAGCATAGTGCACACCCAAGAGAACCAGATGCCTCAGAGGAATGTATCTATCAGCTATGGAGCAGGATGGTGGGAGGTCCAGGAAGGTACATACCAAGCTGGCCGTGGTGGAGCCATTGAAGTTAACCAAGTTGAGCTTCTCCTTCTTCTTGCGTTTCTTTTTGCAACAGCAGCATTTGATGATGCAGATGAGAATGAGAATGCAAACAAGGCCCGCTGCGACCACAATGGCAATGAGAGCCCATTTGGGTACTAATGCAACATTTTGGAAAGAGAGAGAAGCAAATGGGGTTATGTTGCTTCTTCACAGAATCATAGAAAAGTAGGGCGGGAAGGGACCTCCAGAGGTCATCCAGTCCAACCCCCTGCCTGAGGCAGGATCATCCCTATCCAAACCACCTTATACAAATCCATAATCTAAACTATTTGTAAAACTACTGTCAACCCTGACGCAACATAAGACATAACACCCTTACCTGCTCCAGGTAAAGTAGGGGAACCACGGCAGCCAATGTCCTGGTTCTATCAAAGGGTTGTTAGGAGACACTAAAAAGATCCCAGGTAAAGGGCCACTGCCCCACTAGAGAGGAAAGCAAAAATGCCCAGAGTCCATTTTTAGGGAGAGTCTATGAAAACAGTCCCTGGTATGCAAGTGAGAAGGTTCGTAGGACTCCTGGGTGCTTATTTTAATCTCCTGATTTTAGGCAAGTCCTTTAGGTCGGGGGTCAGTACATCATAGCCCACGAAGCTAGCAGGGTATTCAGCAGTATCAAGGGCTCTGCCCATGCCATGACTGATGGCAGAGAGTGGAGTGGGCAGCAGCAGGTGGGTCCTAGCACCAGACTGCGTTCTCCCTGAGCTGGGTCATTCTGGCCTGCTGCCAGGAAACGTTGCTGACCCCTGCCTTTAAACCACAACAATCAGCCAAATACCTCTGGATTTGGGCACCCATCTAAATGTGACTTGGTTTCCAGAGATGCTAAGCTCCTGCAGTTACCTCTGGAGTAGTTCAGGGGCTACAGTTGATAAGCATGTCTGAAAATCAGGCCACACTCGCTGAGATGATGGAATTTGGAGTTGTCTAACACTAGACATTCCTATTTGAGAAAGCTGGCTTCATCCCCCATGACAAAGATCCCCAGCTGTCAGTGGGATAATAATACTCCCCTATCTCATAAGATTGTCAGTGTTAATTTACTTATGTCTGTGTAGTGCTTTGATACCTCTTACTTTCTTCAGTGGTATTATAAAAAACCATATGGTCTGTATAACTTGATGTGAAATAGGGGTAGCTGGGCAAGAACACTGATTAAAATTGTCAGTGCAATCTAAGGAATTTAGGTACAGGTCTCCAATTGATTTAAGTGGGAGACCTTTATCTAAATCTGCCAGGCCTCTAAATCCCAGTTTCTGGCTAGGTTAGTAGTATGGGCCATTGGGAGAAGGAACCCTAGCAGGTCCCTTCATGTGCCACACAAGAGAAATGACAAATGGTGGGGGATTGAGGAATATGGCAACCCATGGTAGCAAACATTCCCTGTCATCACAAATGACAAGTTTTCTTGATTAGTGAAACTTGAATGATGGGTTCTTTTGAAGACATAGGACCCAATGCTTCTATCTGGGGCAACAATGCAAGATTAAGAAACAATCAGCATCATCTCAAAGCAAGCTAATATTTAGAGAATCATGCATGGCTCTGCCTTGAAAACTGGCTTTATTCAGCTCTCCTATTTGTGATAAGATTTAGCTTGCAGTTCTATGGAACTGACTCTGAAACTCTCTGCCTGGCTGCAGAAACAAGCTGCAAAATACCTAAGTACACTTAAGTTAAACTTCTGGCCTTTATAGTGTAAAATAGGAGTGTCAAAGATCTGGCTGGCACAGTCCCACAATCTGATCCCCATTGCTGCCCTTGGGTCTGACTTGACCCACATTGGACCAGCCCCACGTGCAGGGCCCAGGATGCACTCAGTATGTGGCACCCACTCTGAGACCCATGCTACATGTGACTACTATTCTGGAGGGACTAGCCCCACATCACACACACAGCCTGCAGGACCATGTGAGGTTGAAACTCCTAGTTTCACACAATAACAATGCAGAGGCCACAAACTGAACGTAACAGCAATTTTTTGTAGGCTCAGGAAGCCTAGGATGTCTGAAACAATTTCTCAGACAGGTGCAATCCACTGCATCCAGACATCCCAATAGGCTGCTTAATGGGAAACCTAACGACAACAACATATTTACCTTTTTCCTACCAGATTTTTGTAGCAGAAACTCACATATGCCACCATCCCCAAATGAATGCTGTGTTAATGGCATATGCCTTTGTTTATTTGATTTGGTTAAAGCTACCTACATTTTTTAATGCATCAGAAGCTGCCACAAGAGTGCAGCAGAAATCAGGAAGCTGGGCACAGAATTTAGAGCCACCCTGCTTTCAAAGCTTACAGGGCCTTGCTTGTACCCTACAGCAGAACTCAGCCTGCAACTGTGGAGCTGCCAAGTGGTACGTACCACTGCCCTTTCCTAAATATTTCCTGCTTTTCCATTTCTCCTTCCCTTGGGCACTGAGCCCCTGAGAGCCACCCTCCAACGTTGGGCAGAGCTGAGACAAAACTATCACACGAAAGAACCTTCTGAGTCAACCTTTAAGTAGTATTCGAAGGTCACAGGAAGGAGGTGCTGTGGGCACTATGTATCAGTTGGCCCTGAGGTCCCCAGGCATGGTCCCAGTCTGTAGTGGATACCTTTCCATCCCCTAGTTGCTTCTATTGCTGGCAGATCATTACAAGGAACTGGGAGCTATCTAGATTTATCCCCTGGAGCCCTACTTGAGGGCAGCCATGTGAATGAGGGGCTTTGTATTAGTGGCAGAGAAGAGGCACTTGTCAAGATCCATTCCCAGTACTGCCAGCACAGCACCTTCAAAAATACTATTGGGTCCAGGAGTAGATCCTGAGAGAAAGTGGTGTAGTTGCACTCCTCCCCACCCCCACATACTTTGATTCCTATTCCACCCAAATTTAAAAATAAAAGGCCTGGTTGGGGCAGCAGCATTTCTATTCAGGCAGTGCTGAGAGTCAATTGACTTCATGGCTCATCATCTTCCTGATTCCTGCTAATCTCTACACTCCACAGATATTAACAACCCTCTATCCTTTTTGATGGTGTTTATGTTCCACTACTCAAACTATCCTTTCTTTTTTAATTTTGCTGTCTGTTAGCAAATTCTGGTGATGTCTCTCATCTATTTCAGAGCCCTTCAGACTGTTTTTAGCTCTATCTAAAAACCTTAACTCAGGTGTAGTAATATTAACTCAGGTGTAGAAATGACTGACACTAAAGTTTTGCTGGCACCATCAAGACTCTTGGGAAGAATAAGTTTTGTCTTATGAACAAGATATGTACATTTAACTATAATGACTATAGGACTAATGATGCAATATCTTTTAACTATTTTTTGCCTAGTTTCTTGTGGTTTTTTAAAAACTTTATGTATAATCCAGCAAATTAGTGCACATTCCAATAGTTTGTATTTGCTTTGAACTTAAACTGAATAATATAATGCTAGCCCCTCTAGCATATTTCTTATCTAAACTAGATAAATCAACTGGTTTATCTTTAACCAGAGAACAATATGTGTTGTGTTATATGTGATGATCTGCACCTCCCTTTTTAAAATCCTAGATCTGCCCATGATCAGGCCCTCATGAATCAGGTAATGGCTTGAAACCCATGGGAATTTCAAGAAGTCACACACATGGAATTCCTTTTTAATTCACCTTCTGGTTTCTTAGCCTTTCAGGCTTCTCTTTGGTACCACGAAGGTTGCACATTTACTTCCCTTTTTCACATGAAACTCCAGATTCATCTCATCCTCTGACTCCCAGAGCTGGGGCTTCAGGAAGAGTTCATAAAGTCAGAAGATTTGCAATAATATTGCAAGTAATGGTAATGCTGCCTTCATTTTCTTATAAGGTTCTCTCATATCCTCCCTATGCTAAATAGTCCTGGGCTTTGCAGTCACTCCTTATATAGAAGTTTTTTTGCATGTTGAATCAGATTCACCACCTGTCTCTGAATCCTCTTCTATTTTTGCTGTATGCCAGCACTAAACAGAGCATTTCAGGCCAGGTTGTACAGATTAGTATGAATGGAATTGTTATATTTTTAGTGCTTTTTGCTATCCCCCGACTCTTACCTCCCCCTCCCCCAGTATTATATGGGGGTTTTTTATTTCTGCCTTTGCTGTTATGTTATTAGAGCACTTGGGAACAATTTGAAACAGGTGGCTTGAACAGAAGCACCGAAAGCAGACCAAAAAAACCCACTCCATTCAACTCAGAGCAGATGCAGAACATTAGAGAAACCTGTTAGACCCAAATCCAGGATAACAATAAGAGAGAACGTGGTTGGCCCATAATAAATACCACAATAAGCGTACCATTACAACTCTTTCATTCTTCTGAGTCACCAACCCAGCATTTGTGCCCACTGTGCCACCTTGAATTTACTCACGTGGTATTTCATTAATTATGCCTTCAATGAAGCTGGGCTGAGCAGTAGTGGTTCCTGTAGCGTTAGTAGGAACAGGAGAGGCAATCATGGTGCTTGAACTGGTTTTACTAGCCATGACTACGCGCAGGTGGCCTGAGGAATCAAACAAAATAAATGGGAAATTCATTTCCTTTCCACAATGTACACTTTCCTGCTCTATCCAACCCAGGCCTCCAATACAGCCAAAAGAAATAAAACATGTAGTTTGGACCCCTCTATAATGATGTTAACGTGCAATATGTTATTCAGTGTCTTATATAGGGTTCTAGATATGGTATGATTCTTACTAAACAACTTGGACTCAAATTGAGTGGAAGTTGACTTGTGTTTGTCACTGACAGCTGTTTTCTTTCATAAAGAAAAATTATGATACCCTGTATTAACATGGACAGTTTGTTCCTTTGGAAAAGAATCTGAGAAGGTGTCAAAGGGAATAAAAACTCCACTTTCCTTCAGTTTTCCTGCAGCTCATGCTCCCTAGATTAAGGTAGAACTTGAATATAAAGCAGAATAGCTATTCCTAGTTAAACTTCTTATGTGGACACTTTCACAAGTTACAAAAGACACTATATTTTGAAACATCCTTATCTGATACCTCATGCAATAAGGGCTGTATGGGTCATGCAATGAGGGCAGTATTGCAATTTTTGCCTGATCTGATCAGATTTTTGATCTGCACCTTTTTATTTTAAAATAAGGATGCCTTATTCCAAAGAAGTTTGATCCACTTTAAAGAAGGAGGTATTTTTTATGCTGGGGCAAATGCACCCACACAGGGAATTAATCAGGAATAGCTAATCTGGAATAATATCAGAATAAACTAATCCTCACAGATTTCATAGACATTAGCACTGGAAGGGACCTCAGGAGATCATCGGGTCCAGCCCCCTGCCCAAAAGGCAGGAAGTCAGATACAGTCAAAGGATCCCAGCAAGATAAGCATCCAAATGTTTCTTAAAAGTGTCCAGAGTAGGTGCTTGCACCACTTCTGGGGGGTGTCTATTCCAGACCTCGGGGCCTTGGACAGTAAAGAAGCTTTTCCTTATGTCCTGCATAAAACGGTCTTGCAGGAGTTTGTGACCGTTGGGCCTTCTCATCCCATGGGGCGCTCTGGTGAACAGGCGTTTCCCCAGATCCTGATGCACTCCCCTTATGTACTTATAGGCTGCTATCAAGTCACCCCTGAGCCTACGCTTCTCCAGGCTGAAAAGTCCCCTAGCTTGCAGCCTGTCTTCATAAGGCCTGTTCTCTTGCCCTCTGATCATGTGCGTGGCTCTCCTCTGGACTCTTTCAAGTTTCTCCACGTCCTCCTTGAATTGTGGAGCCCAGAATTGGATGCAGTACTCCAGCTGCAGCCTCACCAAGGCCGAGTACAGCAGGAGGATGACATCCTGGGTTTTGCTCGAGATGCATCGGTAGATGCAAGCCAGAGCTTTGTTTGCTTGGCCAGCTGCAGTATCGCATTGGTGGCTCATGTTCATCTTGTGGTCAATCATGACCCCCAAGTCTCTTTCAGTCAGTGTGCTAGCGAGTGTAGCACTGCCGAGCCTATAGGTGTAATATGGGGGTTTTTCCCCGTGAGGTGAAGCACCTTGCATTTCTCCATATTGAATGCCATCAGATTTTTATCCATGCACCTTGCAAGCCTATCAAGGTTGGCCTGGATCACCAGCCTATCCTCAAACGTGGACACTATTCCCCAAAGTTTGGTGTTGTCAGCAAATTTAGCCAGTCTGCTTCTGAAACCGAGAACGGAGCCTTGGGGGACACCACTGGTCACTGAGTGCCATGTTGAGTCGGTTCCATCAACTACTACTCTCTGGGTCCAACCTCAGCCAAGTCGCTTCCTTTCTCTGTGCTTCAGTTCCCCTTTGGTGAGGTGGAGAAGTGGTATTAACCTCCTTTGCAAAGCACTTTGAAAACCATTGATGAATAGACTGAGGTGGTTTTATTATGTCTGCACAATAGGCAAGGACCTTCCCTCAGAGTAGGCATGTTGGCTGCTGGCCATTTAATAATCAAGGCCATGCAGTTGAAGCACCTCCCAAGGAATTGTATCCATAAATGCTGGGCCAGATTGGTATGACAAACACTGCAAAGTATAAGCCTATTTACCTTGGCTCCCAGCAGCCACTCGCATTGAATGCAAGTGTGTCTCTGTTTAATTAGCAAATGCAACTGAATAGTGTCTGCCACACTCTGCTACTCAGCACAAGGACAAGTAACGTGCACAGCCTCATCCTAATGAGAAATTACCTTTACACTTCCCTTAGCTGAGCTTTTGTTAAGAATATTTCATAATGGTAATAAATGCACACAGAACTATTGTGTCTTCAAAGTGATTCACAAACCTTAACTAATGATTTCATTACATTCAAGGCTATTATTATTTTAATGTCAGTATAATAATTCCTAGAGGCCCCAAAGGAATACAAAGCCCTATTATGTTAGGCATTGTATAGACATATATTAAGAGCCAGTCCCTGCCCTTGTGTCTGATCCAAAGCCCATTGAAGTTAGTGAGAATGTTTTCATTAACTACAATAGGCTTCAGATTATACCCCCAAAGAGCACAGGCAGACAAAGGAACTATTTTTATCCCCATGTTACAGAAGGGGAACATAAACAGAGCAATTTAGTGATTTTCCAATGATTGCCTTGGAAGTCTGTGGCAGAGATCTAGAGATCCTGCCCTGAACAGGGAGCTGGACTAGATGACCTTATGAGGTTCCTTTCATACCCTACTTTCCTATGATCTAGGCCTAGTTTTTCAACCTAAGATCATCCTTCCTCATAACATTAATGACTGTGAAATGAAACAATGTGCAAGTGTCGTACTGTAGTTCTGAGTTGATATATTCCCGCCCCCCATTCCTCAGGCCCATACTGTCCTGATTGGGCATTTATCTCGGATCTCTCTGATTTCTGATCCATGCTTCATTGGCTTGTCCCACTGCCAGAGCTAGAGAAATCTACATGGGCTCTGCTGCCTGGTTGTACATCCAAAAAGAGTTGTCGTCTGCTTGTGGTTGTGCCTGCTGTGAGCACTGCCTCTGTGTTTTTCAGACAGAAATTCACTCTTCATAGTGCTAGAGCAGCTGGGAAACCAAGCACTGAAAGCAGATGAGAGACAGTTTAAGATAGGAAATGACGAGAGAGAATGTGTGCAGTGAAGACTGCAAGGGACATTTAGGCAGAGAGAGGGGAAGATGGGAGATAGGAAACTGATGATTGATATCTTTGATTGTTCTAAAAGTGCCACCCAATCACAAATATTTTGCTGCTGAACAGGTTTGATGTGCATAGGCAGGACCAAGTCTGAAGTTTGCTAGCTCCACCATTGCTATTATTTTACACATTCCTTCTAAAGGAGACATTGTCCAACTTCTCTAAGAATACTATTATCTCAGGAGCATGCTTGCTCTGGCAAACACATCGTTTTATGCTCAGCAAGTCACCCAGGAGTGCTAGTCAGCCCAGAAGGTGTGTGCATACTCAGATTAATGTTTTGGTCTGTGTACACACAAAGGTGGAGAACAGGTATGATCAGCATCTCCTTCCCACTGATTGCTAATTGCATGGCAAGGCTCCTGGTTTATCAGCTGTCACTGGAAGGCAGCAGCAAATACCCTGCAGGCACCTCCTGAGGGAGACTCCCTGGCAGTCTAATTATTTAACAATGCAGAGACCTGGCTTTTGATACTGTTCCCCTCCCAGTTTCTTCTCTAGCCCACAGGCTCCATTAACCCCCATGGACCAGATCCTCAAGTTGTATTAAGCAGCATAGGCCCATGAAAGCAGGGCTCAGCAGGTATAAGCTCTTATCTTTTCTTTAGCTGTATGGAATTTGTGTTACTATGATGTACAGAAACTCTGTCTCCCATGCTTGTTGATGAAAGTAAACGACCCCCCCATCCAGTTAAGTCACTGCCAACTGGTTTACCAAGTCCTTTTTTGGTAAAAGAGAAACAATGGCAAACAGCCTGCAAGCAGATTAAAGAACTGCCAAGAGTATGTGAGATTGACAATGGCTGTAATTCCCCTTTTGCCTTCAGGCACAGGCATGAATGAGTCAGTGACTAGCAAATGCAGAGTCATCCTGCACCCTCCAGAGTAGGAAGGTGGCTGAGATGGTTTCTATGGAGCTGCTTCCTGTTTATCCCATTCTGTTTATATATTTGTAGCACTTGTGATCTAACAACTGATAATACTAAGAGTGCCGTCTGAAAGGAAGACTTTCCAAATGGTCCAAGGGTCAACCTTTTCTAGCCCATCCGCCCCCTTCCCCCCAGAACGGGCCACATTCTTGGAGTCCAAGCCACATACTCTACTCTGCTTGGAAAACCTTCAGCGAACAACCATAGGATCAAATAATCACACTCTCAAAGGTTAAGATAAAATAGATAGGGTGGTAAGTGTGCTCCTTGAGCCACCACCATATCAAGAAAGGTTGGCACTCTCACTGTCCAAGTCTGGTCCTAGGGAAAGAAGTGACTTAGACCACCAAGACTATACCGTCCTGGCCTGCCAGATGCCTACAGAAATTCTTCAGTATGAGATACCAGGCAAAGAGAACAGCACAGCATCACAGGAAAGTAGGGCTGGAAGGGACCTCAGAAGATCATCTAGTCTAACCCCCAGCATCAGGCATTATAACACTGAAGATACGCAGGCTGAAGAGTAAACATCCTTTCCTTCTTACTTTGTTACTGGGCAAGGACACCCCTTCTTCCCCCATTATTACTTCTCACACACACACTTTTGAGGTAGGATGCATGTGTCTGAGATGAATAAAGTTATGTCAACATGAAGCCAGCCATGAATTTCCCAACTCTTAATCTAAGCCAGTGCTACAGTAGATCACATCATGCCATCCAGGCTTCTAAAAGCACATTAGCAAAACCACTCTAAAAGGAGAGAAACAGCACTGCTGCCCAGTCTGTATCAAAATTAGAAAAATTAGATCATGAAGAGAGCCAACAGAATAACCCACTAAGGATAAGGATGTAATAACTCTAAAGAAGTCTGGTTTCCCCTTCAGGGGCTGAGAGGTAAGATCCCTTTAAGTTGTGCAGAAAGTTAGGAAATGGACTTGATTTGACTACCAGTTGTTTCAGTTTGATGATGTGATCTACTGATGCCTAAATTCAGTTTCACTCCTATTTCATTCACTTCCTGTCTCCATGCCAACCTTAACCTTAATTTGATAACTATTTAATTTGTAGTTTAACAGAAGCCAGTAATTAGCCTTAGCAAGAAGTCAAAATGATTTTGTTTTCGCATTTCCTAATTTCTAATAAAACCCAAAACAAAAACAATCCAGTTTTTCTTTCAAAACCACAGTTGCATTAGTCACTCTGAGGACAATGGTAATTTAGCTAAGAGACAATAGGCTTAGTGTTATAAGTTCTTCTCTTTGTCCCTCTCATTAGCATGGCGTCATCAAAGCAAATGGCAAGAATTCTGACCTGTAGAGGGACAGATCATCAGCTGGTATCTGTCAGCATAACATTCATTTAAACAGTGCTGTGCAGATTAGCACCAGAAGAGAGCCAGTGCCTATGTGATATACATTATGAGCTGTATGACCATATTCTGTTCAGTTATTCACATGCAGCCCTATTGAAATCAAGATGTGTTTGCTTAACAGATAGGGTTTTGCCTTTGTGCAGACTGTTCACTTTCCTGAATTCCCATTCAAACAAAAAAAGGAAAAAAAATCACAGATACATTTTACTTCCCTGTGCTCTCTCCTTAAGCTTCAAACCCCAGGAGCCCAGTTCTCCTATATGTGAATAGCCAGCACTGACTTCAGTCAGTTACTTCCATCAGCTAATAGAAGCATCTTCCCTAGTGTTTTGCACTGAATTATTATCCAACACTTCTGTAAGAGAAAGCTAACAGAGATTCTGCTCTCCTGATTACAGCCTGTACCATGATCAGGTAACAGTAAGTCCTCAGGATGTATAAGTTACCAGTACACCCTTCTATCTTGCTTAAATGAAATTGGAGTGGGGAGAAAGGTATCTCTGCGTCTGGGAGAAACCAGTTGCGACCATCTGCTTTTGCTGCAGCATTTCCAGGAGTGTTTCACAGCAGGCCACATGGAAGCCAAGTGTGGGAGCCAAGCAGGTCACATGGAAGCAGGCCCATTTCAGCAATGGAGGAAGAACTTTTTATACCTAGGGCCATCAGAGTGGATTCCAGATTCACACTGAGGGGTACCCACCAAAACCTCAGGGCCCACACATAGTGCAGGTAGGTATGAAGGCAGGGACTGTTCTCCCCCTCCAAAACAGAGTACAAATTGATGGAACTTCTGAAAAACTGAAACTGTACCTGATCCTCTGCCTGCGTAAATCAATGTAGATCTCTGATGGACCTTCACAGAGCTATGCTGGCTTAGACTAGCAGTAGGTCTGGCTTAGAGTTAGCATCTGCTAACCTATCCAAGCAGGAGAATGGCAAGTTTGAGCAAAGAAGCATCAACCCAACAAGGATGATTCCTTCCTATATGAAAAAATATACCAGCCTATAGTTAGGTAGCAGCCACTCAAAAAGTAACTTGAGATGGCTGGATGTTGCAGAGTATGATCTTGCCCTTATCATTATTTCAACTCCTTTCAGAAGAAGTTGCAAACCTTTCTTTTTTTCTTTTTTTTATCAAATGAGTATATAGGCTGGTTGGGTAATTCTGATTCAGCAGCTATATGATCAGTTGTCAGCTCTGTCACAGACTTCCTGTGTGATCTTAGGCAAGTCACTCAATTTCTGCACCTCTGATGCAGACACAATCATTCTCCCACCAGTTACTGGATTTCTGTTTAGATTCTAGACTCTGCAGGACTAGGTCCATCTCATCCTTTGTGACTGTACAGCACCTTGAAATACTGGGTCTGAATCTCACCTGGGGATACAATACAATACTACTGGAATACAAATAATTAACAGTGATAGTGGAATAAATGCTTGTGTAACAGACAACATTAAGCAAATAGTTCAGAATATAGAGCTCTCAGACTGAAATCCATAATTCTGCATATTTGCACAGGACAGGAATATAGCAGGTTGGTGGTTTTTCCAGTCAGAAAATTGTAAATTTGAAGGCTGAATATCTGCTACAAAACCATTCATGAATGGGCTATAGAACAAAACTTCCTCGGAGTAATTACTCAGTGAATCTGTGTAAGAATGAATAAACTGAAGACATTTGCAATTTGTTCAGAGACTTCACAATGGGGAAAGGAGAGGAAATAAATAATAGATGATGACTTCTTTTCCAAGCTACTCTAGTGACTGCAGTGTGTCTGCTAGGCTGTGCTCTGTGTTATGGCCTAATGAATCAGATCCCATCACAAGATTAGCTAAATCAAGCCCCGTTTACCATCATGGGATTTAATTTTCCATGTAAAGCCCTCCACTCTTCTGCACCTGCCAACTGATTTGTGCCATTCTGGCAATACAAAGCAGCTTTAGTACTGGTTTCATGGGCCCCTGTGTGATCTCTCCTGCCCACAGGGGATGTTCAGGAGAACAAACTACCACAGCCATTCCTACACTGTCCCCTAACTCTTCGGCAGGTGAAAGTAGGGGAAGGGGAGGGAGGAGGGCATGTCTATCCAATGGAGATTTCTAGGTGCTGGAAAAATATTAGTGCTGTGGTCAGATAACATAAAGCAAACGTCAAGTGGCTTATTTGAGCTGTAAGTCTCTTTGCACTCGTTCCCCGCTTCCTGATTTGTGTGCTGTGTACCACTGGCCAGCTCAGAATAGTCACACTGACTAGGCCAGATCTACCACCAGTAAAATACAGTGTAGCTCCAATCTGTAATGATGTTGATTTATAGTAGCATGTGGCCCCGTTGCGTTTAAAATACTGAGTGAAACAGAGCATCGTGCCACATCAAATATTCTTAAGTATTCCCCAAAATGACCAATTTATTAGGTGTAATGCCACCCTACCCCCAAAAAGCCTCAGGGCAGCTTACTATAGAAACCAAGTAAAATATTGCAATAAGGAAGTACAATGAAACAACCCTCTCCAAAACCCCTCTAAATTCCAAAGCATACATTACTGCTCCCCCTGCCTCTGATCAATGAGGTGGTGTTTCCCTCCCATCCTAGGCAAACACACCTTGCTTTCCAATGCACATTCCTTGTCTCCCACATTAGCCCTTACAAAATGAGCAATTCCCTAATCCTGGAGGTGGTGGGTGTTTGGGATGGAACCTTCAACAGCAAAAACCTATCAACTCAACATGGATGCTCCACAGTTTTCACTGAAAGTCAGGATTAGAACCAACCTTCTTACCCCAAAATGCCCTCCCCTGCCCCTCTGCAGCATCTTCTGCACTGAGTAGCTGTTGCCTTTCCTATGCAAGAGAGTTCTGTAGTTCAGCAGGGTTTTCCCTGCTGTATATTGCCTGTATGGGATGATCAGAACAACAAGCATTACATTAGCAGGCACTAGTTGTAGTCATAGATTTCATAGACATTAGGGCTGGAAGGGACCTCGGAAGATCATCGAGTCCAGCCCCCTGTCCCAGGGGCAGGAAGTCAGCTAGGGTCAAAGGATCCCAGCAAGATAAGAGTCCAAATGTGACTTTAGAGTCATTTCACCTCTGTACCTCCTCAACTTGCCTCTTCTGCTCCACTGTGCAATGCATTTGATTGGAGACAGAACTAATAGAGAGAATGTTTTTCTGACCTCCATGTTGGGCAGTAAACAATTCAGCTTATCCCACAGCTTGCTGTGACAGAGCTCAAGCTAACAAAACTCCACAGCTGCCAAGAAGTCCCTCAAGCTATCCCCTAATACAGTTGGTTCTCAACCTTTTTTTGACCCAAGGTATGCCTGGATAGACTTGAGGCACCCCTCAGTTACTGCCAGCTCTTAGTTTTAACTCATTTTTTTTACTTCAGAAAAATAGCAGAACCATTTTTTCTATTGTAGAGAATGCAGAAAGACCACCCCTATGGATTTCTATTTGAAAGCTCTGGGTTCATCTTCTGAATCATGTCTGCAAATATTTTGTGCTGCAAATTTGAAAAGATCTCAAGGCACCCCAAATTGCACGGTACCCTGGTTGGGAATCACTGCCCTAATAGATAGGGAAAAAGCATTCGAATGAGTCATGCAAGCCCCAGGGCACAGGGCCAATCACATGGGATAAAGGTTGGCTTCATTCTGGGATATCAAAGAAGACAGACACCCATTATCGCTTGAGGAGATGCATCAGAGCTCATGGCCAGACTCCAGTTACTGCCTGGACAAAATTCAGCACACAGAGTGGAATCTGGCTCGTCATGTTGTACCGCATAAGCAATTTGGGGCTCTATAAGGGGAAGGAAACTACTTACCTCTGTTTCCAGCTTCTTGTCTTCCCACCTCAGCAGTAGATAACCCTGCTCTCCCTGACTGTAGGGTCTCCTTTCCCTACCTCTGAACCTGAAAAGAGAATATTATCGTGGGGGACTCCAGTCTACAGTGGTGGTGGCAGCTAGCAGTGGGGATCAGCTCCTTTCTCTGTACAGTGGAGCCCAAACAGGAAATTCTTCTTTATTAGCTGAGAAACCAAACTGATTGGAACAGCTATGGGAGGCCCCACCTCAGGCTTTAAACTATTCACCTGCACACACACAAAAAAGAAGGCAGCAACTGAGGGAACTCCCAGTTGCACCAGGAAGCAAAAAAATAAAATAAAAATCAGGCACTGTGCATGGGGACAAGCTACCAGGTTTAAGAAGCTGGAAGCCACATGTCTCTTTACTGTGCTGTTTGCATCAGGGACATCTAAAGTAGGAAGCTTAATTTAATTCACTATGTAATGTTCCTCCCAACCATGTAATGCTCCTTCTACCCATCTACTCTGTACTTCTTCCCACCCAACTCCTCTGCCTTTTGTGACAGCTGCTTGCTACATGCTTCTCCTCACTGGAAAAAAATTTGGGGGAGGGGAATTATTGGCAGCAGCCCTGCAGTCAGTATTTGTCCTCAATTCCTTCCTTCTGCTGGAAGAAGTTGGAGCTGTGGTAAATTTTGGGCTGAATTCCTACATTGACTGTTGATGGGAGCCTGACTGTGAGCCAGATCTGTCTCGTCTCCCTGCTCCATCCACTTTGCACAAAAAGGGACATCAAAATGAGTCCAGTGTGGAAGCTTACTCCTTCAGGACTTTCCTTAGAAAAGCAACATGCGCTCACAATTAGCTTTTTCTTTTTAAATCCCCTTTCTGAGTTAAGGTTAAGGGTGTGGAGTTTGATCGTACTTTTAACAAGTGTTGCACTCCTCAGGTGTGATAACATCAAGAATCAGTTCATCTGATCCTCCTTGTTCTTCTGTTGCCACACAAACTTACCTGCACAACTCATAAAGATACTGAGCAAAACGCAACAGCAGCAGCAACAACAAAATGCAATGACCTGGTATCACGTCAGACTTATGCATGATCTCAAAGGAGGGCGTTTCCTTTTTTTGTCAACTTTGTTCTGTATATCAAATGACAAATGCCCCACTGAATTGTATAATGTTTGAGAAAACAGCCTATTGCAAATAGTACTCTAATCATTAACTCTGTATCATAATAACCATTGAGTTCACTAAAACTTCTGACAGCAAGTTATCAGGTAAGATGTAGAAAATTTCACAGCGGCAAACCTGCTGAAGGCTTTCCCCTACTTCAGGGGTGCTATGGGCAGAACAGTTGTGTCCCATGTTTAGATATGTTCTCCTGGCTTGAACAGAGTAAGTCAAGCTGATGCGATGGTTCTCTGTCATGTCCTGAAACGGGCTTGAGCTATGGATTTCAGAGCCTGTTGTTTCCCATTCCCTCTGATTCTCACTGCCACGTATTTGCATTTTCACTGACCTGCATTTCGCATATCAGCTTATCAAAGAAGCCAATTACGAGCACAATTTGGCTTGCGTAACAACTTGTGTTACAGCTTTGTCCCCTTTTGTATGCAAGGACAACACCTGTCTGTGTGCAGTCCAGTGTTCCAGACACCTGAATACTAGACTGCCAGTAAATGTGTCGTCACAGAAACTACACAAAGTGCAGTTGCCAAGGGCTGAAACGGGGATGGAATAATCACGTCTAGAAATGACTAGCTACAGCCACTGAACCTCCCCGTGTTTTAGATTCAGGGTAAATATCACTCAGAACCCAAGGCCTTCTCTTGGCAGTTCACCAAACACCTAACAGCCTGCTGGATTGGCCCATTTTTAAGTAGATTTGCTATCTCTGTATCTTATACTTAGGCCGTATTTTATACCATCTTCATTGGTGTGCTTCTTAGTAAATCACAAGATATGGCCCTATATGTACCACAGGAAAAGCTGCCTGAGACTCAAGATATGTTGTACGTAGAAATAAATAAATGTCTAATTGAGTTTATTCCAGATGCACAGATCCACAGTTTCGGGCTGAAAGGGACCTTGTGAAATTATCAGCTGCAACCCCCCTGCTCTGGACAGGAAAGACTGCTGGGGTCAAATCACTCCAGCAAGGCGTGCGTCCCATCTCCTTTTGAAGATCTCCAGCGTAGGTGCCTGCACCACCGCTGCTGGGAGTCTATTCCAGAGTCTGGTCACACAAACTGTGAAGAAGTTTTTCCTTATATCCAGTCTGAAACCTTTTTCTATGAGTTTATTACCGTTGCTCCTGGTTTTTCACCTGGGGCGCTTTGGTGAGTAGTTGTTTGCTTAGCCCCTGATGCTCTCCCCTGATATACTTGTAAGCTGTCACCAAATCCCCCCAAAGTCTTCTCTTTTTTAGGCTGAACAGTCCCATATCTATCAGCCTTTCCCCATATGCCTTGCTCTTCAGGCCTCTAATATTACAAGTGGCTCTTATCTGGACTCTCTCAAGCTTCTCCACTTCCTTCTTGAAGTGTGGCTCCCATAACCGGACGCAGTACTCCAGCTGCAGCCTCACCAATGCCGAGTAGAGTGAGAGAATAACTTCCTTAGTTTTGCTTGAGATGCATCAGTTGATGCATGCCAGCGTATTGTTTGCTCTGCTAACTGTAGCATCACACTGGTGGCTCATATTCATTTTATGGTCAGTTATGACTTCCAGGTCCCTTTTGGATATGGTGCTAGCGTAGCACCACTGAGCCTGTAAATTTGTTGCAGATTTTTCCTCCCCAGATGGAGCACTATACACTTGTCAGTGTTGAACAGCATCTGGTTCTGGTCTGCCCATTTAACTAACCTGTCTAGGTCCACCTGGATCATCAGCCTACCCTGAAGCATGGCTGCACTTCCCCACAGCTTAGTGTCATCAGCAAACTTTACTAGTGTGCTTTTCATCCCCACATCTCTATCATTGATGAAGATGTTGAAAAGCACCGGTCCAAGTACCGAACCCTGGAAGATCCCACTAGCTACCTTCCACCAGGTCGACACAGATTTGTCTATTAGTAGTCTTTGGATCCAAGCCCACAGTCAGTTTCCCACCCATCTGACCATTGAATTGTTGAGCCCATAGTTCCCTAATTTTATCTTAAGAGTCTCATGGGACACCAAGTCAAAGGCCTTTCTAAAGTCCAAGTAAATGACGTTGACCTCACCTCCTTTATCCAGGTGGTGAGTAACCTGGTTGTAGAAGGAGATGAGGTTAGTCAGACATGACCTACCCATGACAAAACCATGCTAACTGTCATTCAGAATTTTGTCTTCTACTAGCTTATTGCATATGGACTCCTTGAGAAACTGTTTGAGGATTTCTCCTGGGATTGAGGTCAGGCTGGTCAGCTTATAGTTCCCTGCGTCCTCTCTTCTCCCCTTCTTGAAGAAGGGCACAACACTGGCTCTCTTCCAGTCTTCTGGAACCTCTCCTGAGTGCCTTGCCATAAAACTGTTTATAAAAATTGGAATGGCACAAACTGGATTAAGTTAGAATAACTGTGATAAGGTCCAGAAGGCCTGTGGCAAAGCCACAGGCTGGTATAACAGTAGGTTGAAGGAGTCTAAAAAATGGCAGAAAGAGTTTTGTGTGCAGAAGTGTCAGGTTGTCAACTGATTAGTTAGCATCAATGGAATGAGGCTGCCACCCCTTGGTGGACATTGTTTATCGGGGGCACTGAATGGGCAGACTCAAAGAAGCAATTTTCACAATGGCTGCCATCACCCGCATCCTCTCCCTTGCTCCACCACGACACCATTGGGCTTCCATCATAATAATCTTGAAAGTCATCGTCCCCAGGCCAGGTGGGAGAAAGAAAGTCAGCTCTCATTGCCACCTACCCCAGTTTTGACTAAAACCTAAACAGACATTGGACTCCGGTTCTTCCCATCTTCTTCTCCCTTCTATCTCATTTCTCTTCCCCATGAAACTTCTTCTCTTTTCTGTCTTCCACCTTTTGTCTATCATGGCACCAAATTTCACAATACCATTGCGAGCTTCTAACAAAAAACACAAATAAAAGCAATGTCATACCAGGATCGGTGTAGAGGGACCCAGGCCAAGCGGCTACACCGGGGTGAGGCCCAGGTGCTGTATGCTCAATGAGTGTCTACTTCCCTTGTTTTTGTCTTTGCCTTCCATAACTTGCTATAACTAAAGAAGATGTCAGGATGTAGTACCTGATAATCTAGGGTTCATTGAGACGGTGTTTGTCACCATGTCCAAGAGTCTTCTGTGGGGTTCCACCTCCCTACACCTCACCCCTTTCCCCTCAAATGTTCTGTCAGTGATCAGAGTAGACTCCTGGTCTCACTAGGCAGCTGGCTTTGGTTGTTAGGCAGAAGGGTCAGTTGTGAAAGGAAGTGTTGTCCTGCAGGGTTGCCTCTTTTCTTCTGGACAGGCTGCGAGTCCACTGCTTGTGGAGCATGCCAGCAGTTGATGCCCCAGTAAGTGTGGGGCTTGGTTGGGTCTCTACTACAGTTTGGCTGAGTAAAAGTTTGTCAGATCTTGATCAGGTACTTGATCAGACCACATGCTGGGCCTGTGGCTCTCCAAAAGAGAGGTTGCAACTGAAAAAACAGCACCAGAAATAGAAACAGCAAGTTGTATTTTTGCTGTTCTTTCCTCTCTGCTTTTATATGACTCTCATTTTGTCTTAAAAGACTGAAGACTCTAACTGTAAAAATGGCAACATGAATAGCTCCAAACTATCTAAATTCAATTTTCTCTGTTTGGTTGGTGTCATTTTTAATTTCATTTGAAAGATTGTCTAAGTATTTCTCCATAAAAGGCTTCATACAACTAAGGGAGCAGGAATAACATTTGTAACAATGAAAGCCTTACGTAATACTTCTATATTTTGAGTAGTTTAACTAATTTGCCTTATTTTCCTGTGACTTAAGCACAGTGGGTTTAATGACAGTGTGGAAGTATCTCACCGTGCCATGAAAATCAAAGATGCAGTTCCTCTTTCTGGATTTGATAGTTCCCTTTGTGTGTTCCTGCCACGCCTTGGATGAAAAGAAAAGAACCAAAGGAATATATAATCTTGGGAGGTAGATCTGATGCTAAATCCTGCAATTTAGCAGGCTGTCTCCTCTTCACAGGGTCCAACCATCCCCTTACCTTGTCCTTACCACTCCAAATGTTTCAGTGCAAATCAATTGCACATTTCCTATCTCATTAGCTCTTCCTTACAGGGATCATATATAAATACACTGCCTTACTTTATGTCCAGGCAACAGGTCCTCTGCCATGGGACTTCCTATCAACTTCTCTGCCCCACAAGTCCCAAATATAAAGTCACACAATCCCATCCCCCGCCCCCCTGCCAGGGGAAGGAATATCATGGGCCAGAGCCCAGAGTCTCTGAACTCACTCACCCAATCACCATCTTTTTCTTTTTCCAGGTACTGGGAAGAAAGACCCCGCACTCACCGGACTCGAGCACCGTCAGCTTTGGTGTGGTTATTCCTCTTCATCCCTGCTCTCAGGTAAGTCTGTTTAAGACCGAATGCTCTACTGATCTCCAGTCGGTCAAGCAAAACACCGCATCTCTGTATGATTCCACGAGCCCTTATTCATGCTCCTCTCCTCACTGGGGAAACTAATCGTTCAATCGTCCCGGGTTTTAACTTTCAGCAGGATGAGCTGGGCATCTGGATATAGCTCCCCATTTGCTGCCCCGCCATTTCCTCCAGCTGGTCATTTTGTCATCCAGGGACTCCTGCCCAGCTTCTCCTCCATCCAGTCTCACCACCACGGCAAGTTTCTCTTTCCACACTGTTCTTTTGGCTTTTTGTGACAGGGTGTATTTATTGCCCTGTCACAGGCAGTCATTACCATGAGAGTCAGCCAGGGATTACAGACACAAGAGCTCAGATGAACTGGTTAAAGTTCCTAACAGTGATCAAGGGGCTTATTAATATTTGATCCCTTGCTGGGCCCAAGACACCCTCTTATCAATGTGACAGGATCAGTTTTTCCTCCTCTCATCCCTCACCCACCAAATCATACCACTATCACAAAAAAATATTCTACATCAGGGAGCTGTCATCTCTCTGTCTGACATGTGTGCTGTAAAGGGTTATTAAAGTCCAACAGACAGCATCAAGTCACACTGCATGCTGTAGAACATAATGTGGTTCTGTTCTGCTCTCCTATGTAGAAAGATGAGAATGAGCTCCATAGCTTGGGATAGGGACTGTAGCCAGACTAGATTGAAGCATCATCAATACCAGAAAGGCATAGCTTGGAAAAAATATGCCCTGGGCAGACTTCTGTCATCCTTCCCTCCCCCTCCTTCCCCCTACTGGGTAATCTCATGGAGTACAAGGCATTCTGGGAATCAAAACTCTCTTGACTGGCAGTGGAGTTTGCTGCTGCCAAGGGAAAACCTTCACCCTATTTTTTTTTGCCACTGAAGCCTATGTCCAAAGGACAAGAAAAATGCTAAATTGACAGCAAAGAATGGGAGTCAGTTCACCACCCCCCCTCAAGTGGCAAACTCCACTACTGCTCTATAAAACTATTGTTCCCAGAATGCCTTGCACTGTATGAGGCACATTGCCTGTGCCTGGATTGTACATTGTCTTTGCCTTGCTTGCTTTTCTCTAGAGCTGGAAAGTGCAGGCAGAGTGAGGCAAGGCAGCAAGGAAGTAGGCTGCAGCAAGTAGTCCTGGCATGAGGCACCTTCTACCCCATCTTTCTAGCACCCCTCCACTTAGGTGGCACCTGGGGCATGGGCCTTGCTCACTCACCCCATCTTACACTACTGCAGTATTGTGTTTCATTGAAGGTGTTTTCCTCTTGTGGTACATGAAAGGGAGTTACCCTAAAGTGTACCGCAGTCGTCACTGAAACACCAAATGGCCACAAAAACATGTACAGGTGTAAAATCCAGGGAGAAAGCAACCTGCTGACAGGCAAGATTCCTGCTAAGCTGCACGTGTGTCACTATGCTGACATCCCCTTGGGGAGGGAGAGTGGTGTGCGGCAGGTAGCGGCTCCTCCCCGAGGCAAAGCGGGAGCAGGGACAGAGGCTGGGGCTGAGCTAGGCACTGCGTGGGCTCCGCCAGCTCTGGGGAACTGCTCCGCTCCCCAGCCCCTTCAGGCAAGCTTTGCCTCGAGCCCCAATCCCATGTGCCTCCTCACTGCCTGGTCCGCCCAGCGGCGGGATGCACATGGTGCCACGCCATTTTCAAAGGCTGCAGTGAGGCACAGGGGTGGGGAGCAGGCAAAGTGCAGCTCCCACCTGCCCTTGCTTTACTTCAAAAAGTGATCTTCACCTTAAAAAGGTTGGAGACCACTGTCCTATGATTTCCATAAAAGCTTTACATTCAGTCTAGTAGAGGATGGATTAGGGGTTTATCCAAAGGGCACAGAAAAGTGACTATTCTGTCCTTGAGGTCGGGTAGATTTGCACCTTATGAACTAACCAAAGTAGACATATCTATATCTATGGAGAAACATAAATACATACTTTGGTTAATTTATAAGGTGCAAATCTACCTTACCTTCTACTTGACTTCAGGCTAACTAGATCCCTCTGTTCTCTCTTTCCCAGCAGCCATGGGATACAAAGTGGGAATTAGAGCAAACCTGAAGCTTTCCTAACCAGTACAGGGAAATAGATTCCCACACAGTCCAAGAAAACATACAAGGCAAAAGGCAGCTCGAAGATGCCTTTGTCTTGTCTGTTCCACAAGCACAGACATGGAAGAAAGGAAAATTGTGCTTACTATTGGTTTGCTGGATATATTAAAAGACTTCTTCAGGATGAACCAGTTAGTTTTAGGGAGCAGCAATTAAAATGTTATTGGATTTTAATATATATTACAAATACAGGTTTCCCTTACTTTATACGGGTTCTGTATGTGTGAATTTGCTGTTATGCAATGACCCTTTCTATACCAAAAATTTGGTATATGCGAGGTGTGGTGGAAGTCTGGAGTCAGTTGCTTTGTGCAGTGCATTGTGGGAGTGATGCCATAGGTGGAGGAAGAAAAATTATCTGACTGAGGGGCTGAGCCATGTGGTGGTGCCTGGGCCGGGCTGCAAGGCTCCTGCAGCCTGGCACCCTGGGAGCTGTGAGCCATGAAGCCATCCAGCAGCAGTGCCCGCAGCCACTGCTCAGGGCAGCTGGTGCATGTACTTCTGAAGCTGCAGTTGCCCCAGGAACAGGGGAACACAATGTTTGTAAGTAGTAGAAATAGGTCTGGGGGTCAGTCCAGTCAAGGTCTTGGAACGTATCCCTAGTTGTTACATTGTAAAGTGGGTTCCTTTTATGCAAATTTGAGTTATGCGCCAGTTTCCAGGAACACATGTACAGCACAAAGTCAGGGAAACGAACGTGTGTGTGTGTGTGTGTGTGTGTGTGTGTGTGTGTGTGTGTGTGTGTGTGTCCCTTATCTCGACCACCTGGGCGACAGTGATCATAGCCTGCTGGAATTTACTATCCAGCACAGGGTAGGGGAAGCAAGCAGCATGGCAGAGGTCCTCGACTTCAGGAAGGCTGACTTCTGTAAGCTAAAAAGGTTAGTAGGAGAGGCATTGGGGTCTCGGAGCTTCAATGAGATGGGAGTCCAAGACGGGTGGTTGTTCCTCAAGGAGACGATCCTCCGAGCTCAAAGGAAGTCAGTCCCAATGCACACCAAGGGGGACAGGAGTGCTAAGAAGCCCCCATGGCTCAGCAAAGGCATCCAGGAATGCCTGAAGGCAAAAAAGGAGGTGTACAAACAGGGGAAGCAAGGGGCTATCACCAAGGAGGATTACACCTCCATTGCTCGGGACTGCAGGGAGGCTGTTAGGAAGGCCAAGGCAGAGATGGAGCTAGGGCTAGCGACCAGAATTAAGGATAATAAAAAGTCCTTTTTCAAATACATAGGCAGTAAGAAGAAGGCACCAGGTAACGTGGACCCCCTACAGGATAGGCTTGGCAATCTCGTGATTGCAGCAAATGAGAAAGCTGACCTCTTTAACAAATTCTTTGTCTTCATATTCCTGAACAGGGACCGGGACATTTCTGCCATTAGAACTGCGGATAGACCCAGGGGAGGCACCGCCATACCTAGTGTCAGGGACAACCTAGTTAGGGAGCTTTTGTTGGGGCTGGACATGTTTAAATCAGTAGGTCCAGATGCTCTTCACCTGAGAGTACTGAGGGAATTGGCAGAGGTCATAGTGGGGCCCCTGGCACAGTTGTATGAGTGTTCGTGGGCCAGTGTCCAGGTACCAGAGGATTGGAAAAGGGCCAATGTCGTCCCCATTTACAAGAAGGGGAGAAAGGAGGACCCCAGCAATTATAGGCCTGTCAGTCTTACCTCGGTCCTTGGGAAGGCCTTTGAGAAAATTATCAAGGAGCACATTGGCAAGGGCCCAGCAGGGGAGGTAATGTTCAGGGGCAACCAACATGGGCTCATTGAGGGCAGGTCCTGCCTGACTAACCTGGTTTCTTTTTATGATGGGGTCACAAAGTCCCTGGATGAGGGTGTCAGGGTGGATGTCGTCTTCTTGAACTTTAAGAAGGTCTTTGACACCGTTTCCCACCACATTCTCTTAAAAAACTTGGCGACTGTGGCATTGATGCCTACACAGTCAGATGGGTGGCAAATTGGCTAGATGGTTGCACCCAGAGAGTGGTGGTGGATGGGTCATTTTTGACCCTGAGGGGTGTGGGCAGTAGAGTCCCCCAGGGCTTGGCCTTGGGGCCTGTATTGTTCAACCTCTTTATCAATGATCTGGATGTGGGTGTGGAATGTGTGCTGTCCAAATTCGCTGATGACACTAAGTTGTGGGGCGAGGTGTGCATGCTGGAGGGGAGGGACAGAATCCAGCTAGATCTAGACAGGTTATAGAGGTGGGTGGATGAGAATAGGGTGGAATTCAACACAGACAAGTGCAGGGTGCTGCATCTATGGAGAAGGAACCAGCAACACACCTATAGGCTGGGGAACACCCCTCTTGTCAACAAGGTGGCAGAAAGGGATCTTGGAGTCATTGTTGACTCCAGGATGAACATGAGCCGCCAATGTGAGGAAGCGGTCAGTAAGGCTAACTGCACCTTGTCGTGCATCTACAGATGCATCACAAGCAGGTCCAGGAAGATGATCCTTCTCCTCTATGCGGCACTGGTCAGGCCGCAGTTGGAGTACTGCATCCAGTTCTGGGTGCCGCACTTCAGGAGGGATGTGACTAGCACTGAGAGGGCCACTCAACTGGTCAAGCAGCTGCAGGGCAGGCCCTACAAAGAAAGGCTGAAGGGCCTGACTCTATTCAGCCTCCACAAGAGAAGGCTGAGAGGGGATCTGGTGGCCATTTACAAACTCACCAGCGGGAACCAGCGGGAATTGGGGCAGGCTTTGTTCCCCCGGGCACCACTGGGGGTTACTAGGAATAATGGCCATGAATTGTTAGAGAGCAGGTTCAGGCTGGACGTCAGGAGACATTACTTCACAGTCAGGGCTGCCAGGCTATGGAATGGGCTCCCAAGAGAGGTGGTGCTCTCTCCTACCTTGGGGGTCTTCAAGAGGAGGCTGGACAGATATTTGGCTGGGGTGACATGACCCCGGCACCTGTTCCTGCCCAGGGCAGGGGGTTGGACCTGATGATCTGTTTAGGTCTCATCTGACCCTAAGTACTATGATACTATGAACTCATTCCCATCTCTGTGGGCACATCTACACATTCATTACTGCACCATAATTACGGCGCATTAGGTTTAATACCTATAATAAAAGGTACTAACTTAATGCACTATAATCGGTGTTACTACATATTAGTGCAGATAAATGTTTTTTTTGTGATGTTAAGGGGTATAGGTTGTAGCTGTGTTGGTCTAAGGACACAGGCAGACAAGGTTCTTTAGGTAAATCTGATATCTTTTATTAAACCAACTCAAATAGGTGGAAAAAGCTGGAAGCTTTCTCAGCTTGACGAAGGCTGTTTGTGACCAAAAGCTTGCAAAGAAGAATTTTTTCCAACTATCTGAGTTAGTCTAATAAAAGGTATCAGATTTACCCAAAGAACCTTGTCTGTCTTGTAATGCATTAGCATTATTTTTGCCAGATGCAAAATGCACAGTAAAATTAGTCTTCTGTGCATTAAGCATCTTGGGTAGGACGCACCCAGTGTGTAGGAGAGCAATGTGACACTAGTGTGTTGAACCTTTGCTCTGGACCAATGCCCCTGTGGAAGCATAGAAGGAAAAAGTTATCAGAAAAAGGCAACAGATTAAATAAGATGAGCAGGAAGCACTATCAGTGAAGTGGCACTAAACAGGACATAGGACGCTGTCACAGGAAGCCAAAGGGTCCTGTTACTTTAAGTGCGTAAGAGCAGCCTGGCCTGGGTTAGGAAGCCCAGGAGGCTGTCACAAGAGATGGGGCCAGGGCCTGGAGTTTGAGAGAGTGAAAACAGGGACAAGACCCAGAAGCCAAGGTCTGGAGCAGTGGACCTGGGCTCAGGGGTACAGCCAAAGTAAAAGGGCTAAGGCTTAAAAGGCTGAAGCCCCAACAAAGGCTTGAGGCCCTGAGTGGCCAAGTGTTGCCCTCTGCAGGTAAGGCCAGGGGGGTGCCCTCTGCATTGATACCGAGTGATGCATGCAAGGCAGGGATATGGCCCAGAGGGTGGCCGGAAGCCATGCTTACTGCCCATAAGGCAACTTGTCCCCTGGGGCATGGAAAGGGCTAGGAGGGCCGTGATTTAGTGCCTGTGGGGTAAGACTGGTGCTAGCTAGGCATGTGAAGCAATAAATCGTTGATGTGAACTCAGGCTCGCTCCAGACCCTGGGGCAGCCCTCTTAAGAAATATAATATCCATCAAGACATGGCAAGTGGGGTAGAAAAGGGAGGCTGAGCTGATGTGGGGCAGGAGTCACTTGGCCACCATGGGGTGTCACAGCCACCCCTGCAGCATGCTCCTGTTACAGATCTGTCTAGCATTTGAAAGAACATATAAACCCTGTTCTTAACTCTGCCACTTTCTGAATGCAGGCGGAGATGAGGGTTAAGAGTATATAGAAACATGGGGTTGGAAGGGACCACTTGAGCCATTAACCGCAAACTGTTGCCATCCTAAGCAACTGTACAATAGACACTAACATCAAAAAAGACCAGGAAAACACCCAATCAAGGTCCCGCTGCATACAGGTTACAAGTTACAAACATCTAGGTTCTTTAGGAAGGAAGCCCACAGGCTTAAAAAAAACTACACCATGCCACAGGAAGGGGGCAGAGGAGACCAATGTCATGGGCCTCTGCAATACCAAGGAATTTGTTAGGTAAAGTCAGGTCAGATAACAGAGCTCTCTCTTCTACAAAGCAAAAGGCAAACCACAGCAGTCCTTGCCAACTTGGCTTGGGGAAATTTCTTTCCTGACCCCAAATTTGGCAATCAGTTGAAACCTAACTATGTGAACGACTCACCAGACAAGCCTTTCAATGTTTTCAGTTTCCCCAGGAGCACCAGCATCCCCAAGGCAACCCCCCAGTTTAAAGAGAACTTCCTCCAAGGAAAGGGAAAGCCGTTTTTAGACATAATAATGCAAGAGGTTTCAAACTCAAAGCAAAAGATTAATGGAAATATGCCAGATCCAGATCCCCAACTAGCATAAATCAGCCCAGGTTTTTTGACTGCCAAGGCATTGTACTGGCCTCTGGAACAAACACAGGTTCGAGTAATGAGAGAGACGAGTAGGCCTGGCTCATTGAAAAAATAAAGCTCAAGAAGTGTGCTCTAAAAACCCTAGAGTATGTCCTGGTGTATCTCTGTATTTCCTGAAAACAGCCCTGGCATGATTCAGTTTATGCAATCTGGAAGAAAAAAGGTTAAACCCTGCTTCCTCCCTGACCTGGATGACACAACAAAGCAACCCCACCCAAGAATTTTCTTTGCCTCACCCTGCGATGAAGCAGTAGACATATCTGCATAGCTGTCAGTAAATATCATGGCTACTTGGTCAGCAAAGTCTGCCCTGAAATGGGCAGGTGGTGCAGTCTGCTCAGGCACAGGGCTGGTCTGCTTCTGTTCAGTAGTGAATGCACTGTGTTGTGCTAATGGCATTTCAGGTTAAAAGGCTTCTGCTTTGCTTTTGAAAGGGAAACACAAAAATCATAAATAGACTCTAGAAGGTCAGCTAGAAAAAATCATCTCTCTCAAAGCAACAGAGCTGCATCAGTCATAGTTTAATCCTAGATGTTTCAAGAGACTCCATAGTGATACTTGCTGCTAACAGAGCACTGAGCCACTGAGGCACAGTAACATCTGCTTAACTTTAAATGTATAAGTAGACCCATTGTTTTCAATGAGCTTGAACAAGAGCTTTGCTGAATCAGAGGTTGAGCAAACAATGATATAATCCTGAAGGGAGGGAGCATAAGAGTAGCACCAATTGCTTATAGACCAGGAATGGTACAAGGTTTATGACAAGTGACTCCCCACATGTGAACTGCTGGCCTGCACCTCAGTCTCAGTCCCTAAATCTAAGCTTTCACTATAGAAAATATTCTAAAAGCATCCTACTGTTTCTGACATCCATTACTCACCCCAGTGTCAGCAATATGAGGAATCCTGTGTTCACCACCACTCTGAGCACAGAGGTCCCAGAACAGGAATACACCTCTCTTCACAAAGGCACTTAAGTACATGCCTGAAGCTAAGCATATGCAGTTTATGAAAGAGATTATATGATATACTTGCTTGTGATAGCAAAGAACTGGACAAAGTGACCCAGAAAGTCGCTTCCAGCTCTATGTTCCTAAGTAACATGAACAATGTGCGCCCCTGGCAGCTGGGGGGGGCACGACGGTGGTGGGAGCGTGGCAGCAGTAAGCGGGAGCTGCCGCAGACGCCGCTGGCACTGTCAGCGTTGGAGGGGCAGGGGTGGTAAGTGCCAGCCAGGGGTCAGCAACCACCCACAGATGCCACCGGCAGCGGCAGCCGGTGGGGATCGCTGACTGCCTGCAGATGCCACCAGTGGTGTCAGTGGCGGGGAGGGGGAGGTGGTGAGCAGTGACCACCCACAGGCGCTACTGACAGTGTTGGCAGCACCTTTTTGTAAGAGGTGTGCTGCCATGCTCAGGGGGTGCACGTGTACCCACATGCACCTCCTACACATTGCCGCTGCTAAGCAAACAGAAATTAGTTAGTGAAGAAATGATTAATTAACTCTACTCTGAAAAGGTGTAACTGGCACAAAGCTTAGATTTAGCAGACAGGCGATTTCTGTTTGTGGATAAAGTGCTTTAGGGTTGTTAGTAGGGCTGTGTGAAACAGCACCGTTTCATTTCGACTTCCGTTTCGCCGTTTTGATGGGACAGTGTATTGTTTTGAGTTTTGTTTCATTTTGAAGCACTGTTGTTTTGTTTCGTCAAAACTGTTTCACTGTTTCAACGTTTCGCCCATAGGCTATAATGGGGAAGCACAAAACTGCCTATAACTTTGTCACTTCTTGCCTGAAATGAAAACAGCAGGGATGGTAGCCCCTGCTGAGGCCATGAAGCCTGACAAGTTTCAAGGAGATAGGTGCAGGGGTTTCTGGGAAACTGCACCTCAAGCTGCTGACAAGAAAAACTTGTGACGTGTGTGACTGTGTGTTAAGGTTAGCTCTCGCTGGTGCTGGGGCCCCTACACCACACGGTAGTGTGCTGCAATGAGGCCTCCTCCTCCCCTACAGCCTCATCCTGGTCCACCACTTTAAATAACAACAGGTAATAACTTAGTAAGCAGCACAGTAGCACCAGCAGCATCTCAGGCAGCCAAACTGTCACAGATTAGAGCCTTTCTTTCATTCCCAGTAGGAGCTGCTTCTCCAGAACCTGCCAGAGAACTCTCCCTGCCAGCCCCAGCCCTGGGGCTTAGATGTGCCCAGGACCCTGCGTCCTTCGGTCAGGTGCTAGGGGTGTTGGTTTAAGGACAGGGCACTGGCAGACAAGGTTCTTTGGGTCAATCTGGTATCTTTTAGTAGACCAACTAAATAGTTAGAGAAATATATCTTAGCAAGGTTTCAGGTTGAAAAACTCTTTGTCACTAACCTCATCACTAGAAGCCAACTTCCTGCAGCCCAAAACACACTGAATGGATCCAAGCCATGCCATGACAAGGTATGCAAAACCTACTAACAATATTTCCAGCAAGTGGGGAGCACCAGGCAGACCGTGGCCTGGGTCCGTGCTGGTGGGAAAGGGAGGGGGAAATTAAACCTCCTCCCTGGCCAGTTCACTTGAGGCTACTGCCGGGGCTGGCCACATCCCTGCCACTGGAGCAGCAAGTGGAGAAATGCCTGGGAGGAGTTGCCTGTCAGACCCTGCTGGGGTCCATGCTGGTGGGACAGGGGCGGGAGGGGAGAATAAACCTCTTCCCTGCCCCCTTAAAGGGACTGGTGTCTGGCCAGCCCCCTACCTCTGCCTGCCCCTGCCCAGCCCTGCTACGGCTAGGGAGCAGAGGTCTGGGGCCAGCCCTGCTCTGCTGGAGCAGGCAGCACAGCCCTGCCCAGGGCTGTAGAGCATGCCGGGATGCTGCAGGACTCTGGTTTAAGTTAAATCGTGAAGAGGTCTGGGACAGACATTGTGTAAACCGATTTGAGCTCAATCAGTTAAGCCTGATACTACATTCAGCTAGGTTGATCTCAAACTGGCTTCAGCCATTTTGAAACTGGTTTATGTGCACTGAACATATGTTCTGTTACAGGTTTAAACCAGGTTCTGATCACTTAAACTAGTTCATGTGTAATGTCTGTCCCTAGCCCCTGTCTACATTTAGCGCTTCCTATGCTAATGGCAAATAAGGATGAACCATTATGATGAGCAACAGTGGGAGTTTTTTGTTGACAAACAATCCTTGTGCAATGAATCTGTGTGTCCTGCACGTTCTCTGTGTCACTCCTTGGTGCCCCACTTAAAGATCAAGTGGCATGTTCATATGCTCTTAGATTGCTAATGCGTCTGGCAACACCACTTTCCCTGCCCCTGCAGCAGCAAGGGGGGAGTGCCAGGCAGACCCTGGCTTGATATAGGTTTTAGAAAATGGACAGGGAAAGTGCCAATAATGTTAAAAGAACTTCTAAGTTCTGGAAAACGTGAAGATGTTCATATAACATAAAAAAGCTGGGGTCATCTGAACCCAGCGCTCTTTCCTGCCTATGCAGGGGGTCAGACTCGATGATCTATTGAGGTCCCTTCCGACCCTAACATCTATGAATCTGTGAAAAACATAGGGACAGAGTATGCCTGAAGGGTGTTTGTGCCCAAAAGCTTGCAAAGAACCATTTTTCCAACTATTTAGTTGGTCTAATAAAAGATATCACATCTACCCAAAGAACCTGTCTTCATATAACAAAGGGATTTTTTTCCACATTCTTCTAATACTCTGTGCTACCCCAGCCCTGTGCCTTTCCCTGGTAGTTTCTGAACTAACTGTTTCCATATGTCTGTTTTGTAGAGGACTTGCATTTCTGGGCAGGCCTGTGTACATATTGTGGTCAAAACGATGGACATTTATTTTGGAGAGCCATGAAATGAAAGGTCTGACAGTAAGTTAAGAATAGCTCCGAATCCAAAAATAGAAGAAACTACAGTCTGTTGCAGGGAGTGAATAAACATACCAAGGGGGGAAAAAAATTAGAAGCCAGCCTTGTTTAACCCACCTTCCAGGTTTACCACTGCCTTTGCATCAGCTACTGGGCTCAGCTCAGACCTATCATCAGGGAAGGACCTTGGAATCCACCCTAAAGAGTAAAAACCACCCCCACACAGCCTGGCCACCTCCTATGCACCACAGCTGGGAAGTGAAGTCTAAATCCTCTTATTTGCACACAGTCTGATCTGATTCCAGGCAGATGAACAACTACAAATCCCAGCATGCTTGGGAGGATCACTGAGCATAGGCATTGCCTCTGTTTCCTGCCAGAGATAGGAACTATAAAAGGCAGGCTGTTTCTTAAAAGTTTGACTGATTTGGATGCTGCTGCTGTTGGTGTTGCAGGGACAGGGGGTCCTGGAGAGCAGAGGGAGCACACGCGGTGAGTTTGGCTTTGTCTCAGCACTTGAATGCTTCTTTTGTAGCAGTTTGTAAAAAAGTGTACTCTAAAAGGAGTGTCGGCTGCCCTGCTGGTCCATTTGCTTTCCTGTGCAGCCTTCTCAGGCGACATCCTCAGTGGGCTCATCTCAGTCTCCAGATACATGCTGGACAGCCCCGAGACTCTTTGGAACGGTGAGGATGGGATTGGAAAGTGTATGTGTAAGGATACCAACTGGGAAATTAGCTAAATTTGGTTATCCAGAAGCAGTCAGATTTATTTTGGGGTGGGAGGCTGGGAAAACACGAGTCCAGCGTAACGTTTGTGAGAGCCGAAGTTCATTTTCAGATACAAAGAGAGCTGTTCTGTCTTTAGCTCAGTGGCCAGCAGGAGAAGTGAGAGCCGCTTGTTTTGGTTTCAATTCTTTTTTGCTTTCAGTCTCAGTGACGAGACCCAGGTCGATCATGTAGGGCAGTGAGTCTCAACTACGGTGCTGCGACGTCTTGAGATGCTTTGAGACCCTTTCAAGGCTGCCGTGGAACGCCACGCAGTGTTAGCACTGTGAGGTGTGTGAACATGATAAACCCAGAGATTTCAAATACAGATCCATAGTGTTAAAAACATTTTGACCTGCTGTGGTTTTTCTGAGTTCTTTGCAACAGAAAAGAGTCAACAAATGAGGGAAAGTTAAAAGCTAGCAGTTTCCCAGGGATGTCTCGAGTCTAAAAAGCTTGAGCACCCATGGTGTATGTGAATATTACAGGAAACCTTTCACTGCCCAGCAAGCTAGTTTCCCATGCTTGTTGTCCATCCTTTCACAACGCTATTCCTTTTCTGTTCTGATGGGAATTCCCTTTCAAATGCATTATGTAGGCCTAGGATAGAGACAGAGAGATCCAATTGCAAATCAGCATCTCCCTCAACAGCCCCCCCGTTCTGATGCAGTCTGAGTACTGGCAGATCTTCCACATGGCTGTTATGTGCTACAGTGGTGTGTAAGGGCTTTAAGGGTTAAGCTGTCTCAGAGAGGCTATGTCTATACTGTGCCCTTGACTCTCTCTTTGGAAAGGATGCTCTCAAGCACACACCAGCCACCCACTCCTTGCATGCATCAAATCTAAATGTTCACGGTGATCCCAGTTCAGGGGTACTCCCCCACTCCATGTTTGCTCTAGAGATGTTCATCTCTAGTAGGCTTGAAAGCAGCTGTTGGGGCATCTCTGGTGCAGCTTCACCACTACAGTTCTAGATTTGGCAGGTAGAAATGGGAGCAGGTGAGTGGGCTGTGCTTGAACATACCCCTTCCCACACACACAGCCCTGGGGACGCGGGGCTGACATTTCCAGAGAGTCTAGGCACGGCCCCATGAATCTTTCACTGCTCTGTCCAGCTGGAATAAATGGTAAAAGAAAATATCTTGCAAGTATAGTAACTCCCTGAATACCACATGGTCAAGTCAAGTCAGTCCCAAGGCTGTTGCAACTGTTGGTACCTTAAATGCTGTAACAACCCTCCTCCACTCCTCCCTGTGTTTGGACACAGGTTGTAGACCCAGGCTTCGACCGATCCAGCATGAGGTTAGTTGAGTTGCTTTGCATCACTGGTGATTCTTTGGGCAAGGAGACCTACTGGCACCCATCTCCTCTCCAGGTATTGATGGCTGTTGGCTCACAGGAAGCATATCTGCCCTTTGAGAGGTCTTGTTTTTAGTCCTACTGGGTGTCCACACATCCTCTTTACCCAGGCTAGCCCAGGTGTGGGTGCTGGTTTAGTCACCGACAACATAACCAGGGAACAGGTTGTACTGGTTCACATGGTACCAGACAGTAGACCAAGAGAGGCCTGGCCTGACAGGGGCGCACCACATGGTACCAGGAGGGAAAAAAAGCCTGAGTGGAAGAACGATAGAGCAAGTAAAAGTCCTAGTAAAGCCAAACCTCTGGCATGCTGGAAAGTACGATCAGTTGAAGCAGTCCTTCGTTCTGTAGGCAGTGGGTGCCAGCCAAAGGAGGACAGTCAGAACATGACTTGACTTGGGCTAGTTGCTGGTCCTATAGCCCTTGCTGTATTGAGCAGACTTCAGTTAACTAGGAAAGAGGAGGCTTTCTGGGAAACCGTATTAAAGAAGTTTGACAAGCACTGCACTCCATATTAAAAGAAAAAGTTTTGAAAGAGGTGTTCTTAAGCAGAAAGGACAAATAAGGTGAAACCACAGAAATTTGTAACTGGTTTGAGGCTGAAGAACCAATCTTGCAATTTGGAAGGGAGTGGGGAGCTGACTGAGTCCCTGGTAATAAACCAGACGGTGACTTGGATCTGGGACAAAATTACTGAGAGAGAGGCTGCTGGGACATCCAGTATTAACCCTTGATTGAATCTGCCCAGGAACAGAAGTTACTCCGTCTAGAATTAAGCCGATATAGGGTGAACCATGCTTGTGACACTATGGACATGACAGAGAAACCAAAATGGTACAAGAAATGACACACAGCTGCCATAAAGACAAGAGGAGTTCGGAGCTGGAGACCAGGAAAAACAGCACATGGAGCTATACAACACAAGCCAAGACAATGCTTGGCAATGTGGGAAAAGGTGCAAGAACTGCAATGGATTACAGCACTTTGTTTGAGTTTGCAAGCACCAGCAGAATGTGCACAATGAGGACAAAGAAGACACTGACAGCACAACAACCTCAGATAAATTCTTCATAGGGATAGTGGACAATGGAGCAGTAGATGTTTAGACTATCCATGTAAAAGCAACTGGCACATTTGTGAACTTAAGTTGGACACAGGTACACAAACCAGTGCTCTGCCAGAAAGAGAGAGACTATTCTGTGTGGCTGCTGCAGACAAGGATCAACAATCTTAAATTGGGAAATTTAGATTAGACATTAGGAAAATCTTCCTCATTACGAGGGTGATTAAGTGACAGAGCTCGCTGCCTCCAGAGTTTGTAGAATCTCCATCCTTGGTAGTTTTTAAGAGCAGTTTAGACAAACACTCGTCTAGGATGGTTTAGACAGGGATGATCTTGCCCTGCTCTAGACCATGCCTAACTAAATAATCTGCTGAGGTCCCTTCCAGTCCTATTTGTCTGTGGTTTAGAAATAAAAGTTAACAGTTGAAGATCCTTCAGGGATTGAAAAATCTAAGAAAAGAACAAGAGACATTTTATAGTAGCATTAAATGAACAACAACACAAAGGAAAAACTTAAGCTTTGCCACTTGCCAAGAATACAGGCTAAGACAAGTGAAAGGGCCCATCCTAGTGGCATAGGAGAAAATGGTCCCCTGAGGCAAAACAGGTGGAAAGTTATGTTGGCTGGAATAAAGCTCTGTATATGTTTTAAATCAGGGATGCTCAACCCCCAGCCTGCAAGCCAAATGCAGCCAATGGACCCTTGGAATCTGGCCTGCAGGGCTCTTCACGGGCCGAGAAATTTGGCAGCGAGAGAGCAGTGGCAGTACTGCCACAACTCCTTGATGCCAAAATCCCAAACACCATAGGGAGAGCAGAGCTGGGCCACAAGCCACCTACTGCACAGCCAGATTGGGGTTGGGCCATGCCCCCTGCTTCCCACAGAGTTGGCTATGCATCCCTCCCCCACAGGGTTGGATTGGGACCAGGTCATGCCCCCCTCACCCCACGTGGCTGGATCAGGGTTGGACTGCCCACCTCTGCATGGCCACATGGGGCCCTGCTGCACCTGCCCTAGGTACCAGATTGGGTCCACTGGCTGGATCTGGCCCATGGAGGGAGGGATTGGGCACTGGCCATTAGGCCTGCTGGCCAAAAAGGTTGAGCACTACTCTTTTAAACTAGCCTGACTTCCCTGAGATAGTCTGACTAGTTTGTATAATCCCCAGTCCAACAAGCTGCTGGAAAACCTACTAATATAATAAGGCAAATCCTGAAAAAACGTGTATAGTCAGATGCATATTCACCTCATTTAACTTACAGAAGAGCACCAACAGAGAAGGGGATGGCATCTGCTGCTGTTTTGTTTAACTGACGGCTGATCGTAACATTGCCTGCACTGTTAGGCTGGGGACAGAAGTTACACATAAACCGGTTTAAGTGATCAAAAAATGGTTTAAACCTATAACAGAGCAGAAGTTCAGTGCACATAAACCAGTTTCAAAATGGCCGAAACTAGTTTAAGATAAACCTGGCTGAATGTAGTATCAGACTTAACTTATTGAGGTGACACCGGTTTATGGAACTTCTGTCCCAGACCCCTTCCTGATTTAAGTGAAATCAGAGTCCCCCAGCATCCCAGCATGCTTTGCAGCCCTGGGCTGGGCTGTGCTGTCTGCTCCAAAGAGCAAGGCTGGCCCCACCCCTCTGCTCTGTAGCCGGAGCAGGGGCATGGCCAGACACCAGCCGGCATGGCCCCCTAAGATGAAGGGGACTGGGAAGTACAGTACAAAATCAGCAAGTGTACTAAGCCAAAGATCCTTCAACCCTGGTGAGTTGTGTTTTGGGGCCTGTCATCTAGCATTTGCCCAGCAAGGGTGGACCTTCAGCATCCTGGAGGTGAGGTATATTCACAAACAGGCATTCAGCATGTAATTCCAGGAGTCTCCCGAGCTCATAGACCACTGCATTTAAATCCCCAAAATACAGTCTTTTCTCTTAATCTACACTCCCTTTCTTCTGCTATAGTCCAGAGAGAGACCAGCTATCTGTGCACTCCCTATCCAAATATCTAAGTAACCATGACTTTGGCTGGTCTGGGAGTTACCTGACTTATGTTAACTATAGTTACTTGACAGTGTTGGCTGTAGTTATTTGACAGTGTTGGCTATAGGTGTCACTGACATAGATTAATGTACGTATCTCAACTATTACTGAATTTAGCAGAGTCTGGACTTTGCCTCTGTTTTTACTACCCAGGTTGAGTTAACGGGTCTATTTTAAATAGTTTCACCGCAAAGTTTAATACTGTAATTAAATACGTATGTATTCCATTTATGAAAGCAGCTGTTTACGCAATTAGTTAATTTCCTCAGGATTGCTTAAGCACTATACTAGTAACTTCCTTTTTGTTGAAAGACCAGCTTTTTGTACCAGATGCTTTGGGGCAAATTTTGTCCTGGTATTCTCCAAGTGGATTTTGAAGTGTGTTAATCAAAGAACTTTGCCCTTTGAGTCAAATGCACTGAACACCCATCTAGGCTCTTACATAGCACCAGTGAAACCCACTGAGTTAGGGAAGTATTGTGCATTTTTTACAACTGGGAAGTGAGGTACAAAGGGATTAAGTGATTTCCTCAGGAAAACAACAGGAGTCTGTGGCAGAGAGGAACTGGACCTGGAACTCTTCGGTCCCATTTTCCAGAAAAACCTTCACTCCAAGACTGTCACTGATCATTAGCCCTAAATAGGCACTATGCACAGAGAGCAGACATGCAAGAGGTCAATTGTTTATTCGTACCACAACTTCGTTTTTTCTGACCAGTTTTGGAGATTAGTTCTAGCACTAATTACTTACTTTCTGTAATTAACTTGTCCTTCAAAAACATCAAAAGCTGGTATGGGCTGAATAGCAGTCTGTTTCATAAATCTAATAACGGCCAGATTAAATTGGAATGGTTTATCCTGTATTCCTGCTGCTGGACTGTTGGTTACAACTTGCAAACACCTGGTTAACGACAAGAATCTGTGACAAAAAATATGTGACAAATCTGTTTCATGTCCTGTGACAAAAATACTTATCTATGTTGCATCAGTCCAGTAACTTATTTTCCCTTGTTTGAGGTTGGAGATAGAAGATGGCAGAGGCTGACGGCACAATTATCAACACCAACGTGAAACAGGTAAAAACAAAACCAAAAAAACCCCCATTTGATTTAACATGTTAAAGTCCGTATTTCAACAACTTAATTTCAGGGCAACGTTCCAAAATTCTTGGGTTTCCAGATGAGCACAGTCCAATCTTCTAAGCACTGAGCTGGGAGCTAAAAAGTGCAGCTCTTAGTGAACCTTATAGGATCTCTGTGTTGGAAATGGTGGAAGGATTGAACCCTAGATGCAAAAGAGTGGGTGAGACTTGACTCACTTGCAGAAACTTCCCTTTGCAGTGGCTGAGCTGAGCACTCCTAAGAGCATGCGTCAATTAAAAAATACTATACTATTATTGACTTTTTATTATTCTTGCAAGGCTGGGGCTGAGCTTACAAGAGTGGGGCCTAAATGCCAGTGAAGTGAGTATCAGTAACAGATAGTGTAGCTGGACCACAATGACAACACACATCACTAGATGTTTGTAAAGCATGTGCCATGCCTGTTGGAATCTACAGCTCTGCAAGGATAATGTCCCCAGGTCTGCCAAAACTAGGGAGTGCCTCAAATTTAGGCAGTCCCCAGACAGACAGCAGCTCTTGTCATTCTTGGCAGCTGAGTTGGGGGTCACATGGTTTCCAACCTGTCTGACTGTCTTCCCTGGTTTGAGGGGTAAGCAGTAAATACTATGGGTGTTCACTGCATCTGCATCTCCCTCATTTCTGCAAAGCCAGTAGTAATCAAGTATGCAGCTGCTATGCTGAGGCTTAAATCTGAACTCATCCTGGTCAACACATGTGTGTAATAAGTGAGCTGTTTATGGAATAAGTGTCCTAGTCCGTGTCCATTCCTGTCTAGTCTCACCTCAGAGAACTGCTTCACCCATCAGGTATCTTGCATTTGACACCAACTTAGTCGCAGCTGCTGTGATAGACAAGACTTAAATGTACACGGATGCCCACAACATCTAGGCTCTGAAAGGGGGACTCCAGTAGCTGGAGACATACTTTAGTGACATTCAGGGGTAACCTGTAGTAGCAGTGATACTGGTGGACCAAAGATGGCTGGATAAAAGAGATCAATAGCTCTGGCTTTTCCAGACTTCTTTTTTTTCCTCTGAACTGCCTCTTGCCTAGGACGACTGGTTGGCTGTGGTGGGAGAGAGGGAAGTTGGATGAATAGGGGCTAATGTAGAGGCAAGGCAGAGAGAGAGAAAATTGCTGCAGTGTCTAATACCTTGAGTCACCAATGCCAGTAGGGTATCATTCTTATGCAGTTGCTTGGGCGGTTTTGTTTAAGAGCCCGAGATGTAAGTGGGAAAAATGTTTCCAGTTTATCACTGTGAGCTCCTTCTTAAATTCATTCCTTCTTTTTTGGCTCTCCCCTTCATAGAAAGACCCAAATGAGGCGCTGGTCATTGCTGTGACGACTAGAGCCATCTTCAACCTAGAGGAGGAACATGAGCTGTTCCTGACAAAGGGCAAGGAGGAGTTTGTGAGGCACCAGCAAGCCAATCAGGATAAGCCTCTGGAGCAAGGTACAGCCTTCCCTTTCATTCAGGTGAGACACCAGGAACAGACTTGGCTCTGATCAAGGGATGTGATACTTGGCTTGTGGTCTTTTGTTCTTTCAACCTTTGCAGTCTTTGCTTAACTCTGGGAGGGATTCTCCAATCACTCATGGGGAAGTATCAAATTCTCCTTTTACATAGGTAGGACACTTTACCCACAGTCAGGTTACCAGGCCAGCTGCTCTCATCAGACCAAGATGTTCCACCTTAGGTCTTAATGAGCATGAGGCGTGGTTTCTACTGCCATCAAAGTAAAGCGATTTGCTCAGTGGCATGCCTGGCCTGGCTGTTTATAGAAATGAAGCTCTTTGCCATCGTTTGCCATCATTTAGGCATTTATCTCTAAGTTATCTGTCTTTGTTTTCTTGGGGGATGAGGGGATACACTACTGACTCAGGAAGCCAGGCACTGCATAATGACTGACTGGCCAGCCTGGAAAGTGCTCAGGTGGGTTTCTAATTATTTAATGGTTAAGGTATACATAACAATTTCCCTGCCATACCCAGAATGACAAAGGGAAGTCTGTACACTGCAGGTGACACTAGTTTTTTTGCTGCAGTCTTCCTAGTAACTTTATCTAAAAAAGGAAAGTTTGCATTAACAAGAACACCAGCCTGAAGAAGTTTCTTCCTGAGAAAGGGCCTTTTACCAAAAACATGGAGGGAAGATGACACCATGGGACACCAGTGACTTCTGAAAGTAGGGAGGCAAGTTGCATGTATAGTATAATATGGATAAAACACAAAATAGCGCTGGTGTCCTCCTGGTTTCCACTCAGATGTAGAAGCCTCAGGAGTTGTCATTACCATTGCTGGTGGGATTTGTAGGTCTTGCAAGGCTGAAAAGAGGGCAAGGGTAAAGGGAGCTCTCTTTTCCACAGTGAACAAGAGTCTGGGGAGGGGACAAAGCATATTTGCTAGACTCCCTTGTATGATGAAGAGAAAAACTGTAGGAAAAAGGCAAGAGTCCCAACCCTGTCCTGTCAGTGGGCCTGAAACAGAGCTGAGGAAGAAGAAGTCAAAAGAGTCTAGGAAGAGGCTGAAAAGAAGACTGGCTGGGTAGAGGACCCCCAAAGGTGGGCTGTTTGTGGCAGACCAAGAGCAGCAGCCTTGAGAGTGGAAATGAAGCACGGGCAGCTGTCTGTCAGACCTGATACCTGCTTTGTTGAGGCCTTGAAGGTTTCAGATTGTGGCAGACCAGCAGAGTCAGTTGCATTGCTTTTGCATCCCCAGAGAGGAGAGAAGATTGACAGGACCTGGACAGGGGGCTTCGTCTCAGAGAGTGATAGTGGTGCAGTCGACTCTTACTGGTCCCAAAGGGGTAGATTTTTGATTCGGGTTTAGCCAACAGGTTAAAGTACTCAAACCAAATTACTAAACACCTGCTCTCTGTTCAGGTTGGGATGCGACTACCAGAGCCTAGGGACCACAGTGATTCAGCATATTCACTGGCAGGATTGCTGTGCTGCCCTAGGGTAAAATCCCAGATAGAGGGCATAAGATAAAGCTATTCCTTCCACAAGTCTGTTCTTGTCTGAGGGAGCCACACATCATGCAGACAAACAAGGACATCTCCACTTGCCTGCATTAATACAACTTACATGCTCTCCAACCCTGGGAGGGATGTGTGCATGCATGTGTGAACGTGTGCTCATGTATGCATGTGCATGTGTGTGTGATGCTGGAATTGTACGAGAGAAGATTGTGTGCACGTTTTTGTTTGTATGCAACTTGGAGAACAGTCACTATGGTGTCCCTTCTCTGTTTCTCCCAGGCAGTACAATATGTGAATCAGAAACTCCTGGAGAGAAACCCTGAGGAAAAGAGGCTTTTTGATGTCATTGTGCTCTCCAACAACAGCCCAGAGAGTGGTGTGCGCATTGTAAACAGCGCTAAGCAATATGGTAAGGAAGCCCCCTTCCCTCGCTTTGATGCCAGCCCTCCTTCAGAGAACAGAGGAGTTATCTTCTCCTCCAAGGACTTCTGTGAAATCAAAGAAAGGACATCCCAGTAGCCCAGAAGGGGAGACAGGACCTTTGACTTTTATGAAATATATCAGTCTTATGATAAATAAGGGAAGGGAGTATAAGAATAGAATGATAGCACTGAACGTGGTAGTAAAGTGTATGGGATACTGTATTTGTCTGGAGAACGTCTGCCTCCTCGAGGAGGATGCTCGGGTGTGGAGTATGGTGGGTGTGAAGCCTTCACACTGTGAGGACACCATATAACAGTGGCAATGCTGAAAGGATCAACCCATCACTGTGCAGAAGCAGTCAGGAAATAACAGTGTTTTGATACAGGGGGCCGATTGAGAAAGGGTACAGCGGCATGGCTGTAACCCTCTTTTTGACTACACAGCAGGAGCAGCAGATGGGGACTTTAAGTCCCTGAAGAAGGTAATAATTCCTTGGGACAGCAGTAGCAGGAGGTAAGGGAGGAGGGGAAGGAACATGCTTCTGAGCAAGGGTGGGGAATTCTTATCTGCTGTGGGGACTTAAAGTCCCCGACTACTGCTCCTGTGGCACTGTCTGCCTGCCCTGGTGGGAGGTGGGGAAGGAGGCTGAGAGTGCAGGGTCTAGTCACCCCCGCAGCTCCAGTTTCTGCTTCTGCACCCTCCTTTGTAAAATCTTGGATCTGCTTCTAACGTCAGGGGAACACTGCCTGGGTGTGCACATGGGCCATGGCAGCAGGAGGGCACTGGGCTAGTGCAGGGGGTTATCACATAATTCCTGTGGCGAGCTAGAAGGCCTCCCATGAGGAGGGCCAGCTACACTGGACCATACAACAGTGTGCCATATGCCTGAAGACTGTTGGGGGGAGTTCAGTTACTATGCAGTGCTCAGGCCCACTCACCTAGCAGCATCTTACCCAAATAGCATGAGACACTTGTGTGACCCAGTCTGAGTCACACTCTTTCCTGGGGCAGTTTGAGAACTGACCAAGCCTGGTGGGATGGGGGCAGAATATTGCCCTAGCTTTCCCTCTTCCTCTGGAAGAGCTTGAGTCTATCTCCTTTCAAAGCATGTGACAGGTTTGAATGCAGTCTTAGCATCTTGTCCCTGGTGGGTTCAACTTTGTCAATGGGTAGCTTTTTACCATTGCTTGGCACAAGTGGAAGCAGTCACACAAGGAGCTCATTGATCAGAGATTCAGGCCTGGAGGGTGTTGGGAAGGTCTGGGTTAGGCGCAGGAATTAAGGGGTGGACAATTATGTTTTGAGACCTGTGGCTTTACAGGAACAGAGGAGCAATAGACAGCATCAGAAGTACTCAGGACAGCTTTCAGCTGCTGGCTGAAATGACCAGGAGGCACTCTCACTTACTGAAATTTTTTGGCAAGTCCTAGCAGTCCCCTTTAGTGATCATCTTAAACCTTGTGGCCTGGTGAATAGAGTATGGTTATGGGATTTGAGCAAGATGGATTCTATTCCCAATTTGTTGGGTGACACTGGACCACTTACTTTCCTCCTCCTTTCCTCAGTTTCCCCATCTATACCATGGAGATCATGATACTGAGCTTCTTAGCAGAGGGCTTTGAGATGCATGGAAGAGAAGGCTTGCGGAACAGTTAGGGATCATCATCTGCATTGATTTTCCTTTCCTTTTTCTGATATGAAGGTTTGGAGATCTCCAAATTCTGCTTCGTCAGCGATGAAGACTCCACCCAGTACTTGAAGTCCCATAATGTCAATCTCTTCCTTTCGGCCGACAGGACGGATGTGTGCAATGCCCTTCGGAGAGGTGCGCGCTCTCTCTCTCTCCTCTTTCATCCCCTTCCTCTTTCAGGCTGTGGCACTCAAGCCTGGTGCCATTTCCCCAAATCATTGTCCCTACACCAAGGTAGTGTCAAGCCTTGCACTTTCAGAGGGATTTATAACATGTTTCTCAAAACTAGTTCTAGGCTGGAGTTTGATCTGTGCTAGAATAGAAAACAATTACAAACAGAATGGTTGGCAATTCAATGGAGACTGGGAGTCATGTGATGCCTTCTCATGGAAGTTTGATGTTGAATGTTTAATCAGTTGGTGGCTCTGTGGTACAGCTGGGCACGTACCTTGTTATCAATATATTATTGAAGAATTTACCCTCATCCAGGGACTGTGGGTTCTCACATGTATTCAGTATTCATTGAATAGCTTCTGTGGAAAGCTCTTTGGCTACAACCCAGCCATGAGCTGGCTGTTATGTGAATTTTGAGAGAGAGCCTCAAGCTGTTTTGACTGGTCACCTGCATATTCCTGCCCCCACAACACAACAAGAGTCATTGTGAACATCAGATTTCCAGTGCATCATGACTATGAACTGGAAATTGCTAATTCAGTTAAACATGAGCAGAACCACTTTTCTTAAGATGGGTGGATTTAAGTATCTGCTTAACCTCTTTCAGGGAAGGGGAGCCCTTGGCAGGGTAGGACAGACATCTGCTAGAGAGTACTGGCTACAGCAGTTGCAGAGGAGCCACAAGCCTCACTCCCTTAATACCACTGGGGGCATTTTCAGACACTCAACATTTGAGCTGTGCATCTCCTCATGCCCAGAATGGCGCTGACTCTAGCTGCATAATTGAGCCCTATTTCAGGATCTGTTCTTGTCTGGAGAAGCCAGAGCTTAGAAGTCTTGATCCAAAGCCTATTAAAATAAGTGAGTATTTCCATAGAGGCAGTTGCCCCTGGATTGAGCCACAATAGAAGAAACTATGCATGTCCAGACTGTTCCCCACCCTCTTCTCCATCACACACAGACACAACATTTCCAACATTTCCTGGTCTCAAGTGGGTAGTGAATGCTTAACCCAGGGCTCATATATTCCTGGGCCCTCACCAAAGCATAGATGCAGCTTCTCTGGTTCTCATCCTAAATTGGGCATTGTCACTTCTTTCTGTCCCACAGGGGTTTCAGCTGCACTCATCTTCCAGCAGGAGGTGCAGGCTCCCAACACCCAGCTGCGGGTGGTGTTTGATGGGGATGCTGTGCTCTTCTCAGATGAGACAGAGCGGGTTTTTCAAGAGAAGGGGCTGGAGGGAGCTGTGGAGTATGAGAAGAGAATGGAGGCCGTGCCAATGGGAGAGGTGTGTTGGTTCATATTGTCTTAAGTTGCTTAGTCCTTTAGACCTGGTTCCAGCTTCTGTGTCTGGCTCTGTGTATCATCATACTCTGTGAAAATGAGAGCAAGAACCTTCTTCTCCTGTTCAGTACCTTTTCAGTAGCCTGTGCACAAACTCTCAAGGGCACCACTGCCCTGTGCCCTGACTGCTCTGTGATCACTTCCTCTGACTTCATCTATGGCCAGTGGAAGCTAATGGAAAGTGTCCCACTGGTTTCAGTGAGAGCTGGGTCATCTACAGAGGAGATTTGTGACACCAGCCCAGCACTTTATATCAGTCAAGGAGAGGTAGCAGTTTGCTTAATCCTTAAATCACTTCATACTCGCACTCTTAGGTACCAAATTCACAGTATTTTTCAGAATCACATGAGGTGATTTCTGTGGTGCTGTTTAGACAGGCCCACCTGCTTTCCAGGAACATGGATAAGGCCACCACATTCACAACTGGCCTACTTGTAGTTTAAACCAAGACTTCTGTAGAAAATGTCCAGCATACTAACCCATGCTGTCAGCATAGGCACCATTCAAAGCTTTGGACATTTTTACAGAAGCGCCGCAGCACCGGCGACTTTGAAAAGCACCCAGTGCTGTGACGCCTACAGTTGTAAAAATGGCGAAATGCACGTCAGTGCTGAGAAAATGGCAGCTGTGCACTTTTAAACTAACACACATAGAAGGTGGTTAAGTTCAAAAGTGCGCCACCGCTGCTTTCTGCGTGCTGGCGCATGTTTCGCTGCTTATACAACTGCACACAGCACAGGGCAGTTCGCACCAGCTTGCATCAGATTAATCGAGTCTGCTCTGAAGCGACGGATCTCTGGTGCATCACAGGACAAAAAAGTATGTGTATAAATGCCCTTGGGCACCACGTGACAGAGCCAGGTTCGCTGGAGGTAAGGTGTCAACTCCCTCCCTGTTTCCAGCCCCGAAGTTACATTAAGAAACCAGCACAAATACCTGAAATGCTTTCCTTGTTGTCATATTTCCATGTAAGCAGTTGCTGTCATGGCTTCTGGGACTATTATATGGTTATTAATGGGTGAGGAAATGGCCATGAGACAATTCCCTGAACAATTCTTAGTCTGAGTTCTAAAATGATCAGAGACTTCACGCTGTAAGCGATCCCCAGTCCCAACTTCTGTTGCAGATAGCTTAGAGCTTCCTTGCTTGCTTACTCCTTCCTAGTGGTTTTTATGTAAAGCAGAAATTATCTCCTCTTCATCCACTCTCACACCATTAATTCCTGTGTGCTTTCCAGGGTCCACTGAAGGCATTTGCCATGCATCTTGGGAAGATGCGTCAGAAGTTCAGCCAAGAGAATTCCCCTATTCGCACTTACTTGGTGACTGCCCGTAGCGGCCGTGACATGGGCATCCGTACCATCAAAACCCTTCGTGAATGGGGGCTGGCAATCGATGAGGCCTTCTTCATGGATGGGGCTCCCAAAGGCCCCATTCTCTCCAAGATCCAACCCCACATCTTCTTCGATGATGGGCTTCATCACATCCAGGGGGCCCAGGATGTCGGCATACCTTCAGCATGGGTCCCTTGTGACTGCTGATGGCCATGGATGAAGTCAAATGTCATCCAAATTACCTAAAGTGCATTTGTCAAATGTCAAGCCAAAGTTTACAGTGGAAGGGGTAAAGAGAGGATTTTTAAACCTGCATCAAACTCAAGAGAGAGGGAGGAGAATTCTGCATGTGGATGTGATGCTGAGTATATTATCCTTGTGTCTCTCTGTTCCAAAGACATGCTCCATTTGATTTTTGGGAAGTGACAAAAGAAGCCTAAAATTTTACCAGAAGTACCTGCTTGAAATGTCCCCTATACACCTCTCATCATTTGCTATAAGCTGTCTCTCCCAGGATTGTAGCCCATAGGGCCAGCATGCCACAGCAATCCTTCTGTGTGCTTCAAAACTACTGCTTCTTTAAAATGCCCTGTAATACAAGTGCTGAAACAACAGCTCGGATGAAGAGACCCATGGGAGCTGAAGAGAACATGTAATCATGTCACATTGACTTGGCAATGTGTAAACTATAGCTGTAGTCAGAGATGAATGTTGGTCTTTAGGATTTGGGGCCAATACTACCTAAATTCCCAAATGTCTGCTAAGTGCTGAATCTGTTGAGGACTTTATTTTTCCAAAGGATTTTTTACATGAATATTTTGTATGTGCTCGGCCAAATCCTGTGAAGTGCTAAGCCATTCACTCCAGCAGAAAATATAGGTGTTCAGCACTTTCTGGGATTTCATCCATTTAAGTATATATCTTCTCATTGGTTCTGGCTTGAATTTAAACCTGGGCCAGAATCAGGTCGCACAGTAGCATGAATCTGCAGTCATTTCCAGAGAAGTCAATGAAGTTATATCACTGCAGTTGAGATGACACTCAAACCTTGAATATGTTGTAGTGAAATGAACAGCAACATCTCCCTCTCTCTTCCACTCTTCTGCCTTCGTGCCAGCCACACAGCCTCTCTGCAGCTCTCTTCAAACAGCACAGTGCAAGTGTGTCACTGTCACTTTATAACGCATAACTTTATAACAGCGCTTTTCTTGCAGTATCTCAGGGATGAGTTGGCAATAGCGCAGGAATGACAGTCCCCATGCTGTAGCTGCCTATTCATGTTTAGGACCCTAGACAAATCATGCAGGACCCCTAGCCACTGGGGTATGTGTATGTTTAACAAGTAGGCTTCTAAGCCACGTTCTTTATTACAAGCTATGAAACCACAGCTTCAGTGACTGGGTAAGCATGCAAGTTGAAGAAACATTGCTGAATCACAGGTGGTAAGAAATCCGAGTTACTGCAATGTCCAGTCTCTTTTTAGAGAAACAGATTTGGCTGGATTGTATCATAGCATCAGTATGATGCAGAGTTTTCAGGTAAGAAATGTACTGTATTTTAGGGGCATGTGAGTGTGTATCTATTTATAAAGAGAAATAGTGACCAGATTCTCAGTACATGTAAATCTATGGTAGCTCTGTTGACTACACTAGTTTAGAATGGCTGAGGATCTGGGGGAGGTGTGAGAGTGAGGGAGAGAGATGCTGGAATAATGGCCTGTCATTTCAGATATCACAGCAAAGGGCTCAGACCAGTACCATGCAAACACTGCATTGCCTTGCGTCTTAGGCTAAAGCCCATTTATCCTCTTCTCCTTGCTGGCCTCAATAGCTGGTATCTGATGGCACTGGGATATTGCTTTTGCTGGCACCAGTGCATCTTATGCCTAGAGTGAGTGGATTTGGTTTGGGCTTTTTTACTAGAGAGGATGCAGTAAGTTGGAGCCACTCTGACTTTGCTAGATTGCGGTAGTAGGTTTCGAGTATTATTGTAGCTGTGATGGTCGAAGAAACATGTGAGAAGCAAGGGTTTTTGGGATATTTTTTATTGGACAAGCTATATAATTTGAAGAGATGTTAGACAATCTTCCATGTACCTGAAGAAGGGCACTTTGTGCCTGAAAGCTTGTCCAACATCTCTCTCAACTATACAGTTGGTCCAGTAATATACTGCGAAAAAAACACTTCCTTCTTTGCCAGATTGCAATTTTTTTGCCAAGGACTGAATTTGAGCAATCGGTCTATGCACACATTCACCACTAGAGGCCACCGTGCCATCTCACTGAGAGGTGCAGGCTGGCTAGCTGGCCCTACCATGGCTGCAGATGTGCAGGGGACAGAGTTAGTACTCAGAGCTCTTAGCTTCCTTCTCCCAGGGGTCTGTTTTAAACAGTGGGTATGAATCAAATATGCCTTGAAAAGGCCCATTTAAAAAGGTATTAGTAGACATAGCCACACAAATGATGGACATTCCATAAATGCAGGGCCCATTGAAGTGAAAAAATACTCATAGACCAACTTGAAGCAAAGAATTCATCCCTGGTCCTCAGTTCTCTTTTCCTGAGCCTGGAAGAGCCTAGGAGCAGAGCTGCAGGAGCAAGTGTTGCCCAGAAGCAGTTTTGCTTCCCTGACAGCTGATGGATGGAGATGCAGCAGTTAACTCAGGGGAGTCCCTTCCCCAACGCTAGTTGAAAAGATGCCTGTTGTACCACTGGGAGCGGGAAGGTCCGGGACAGAAGGGGATAAGGTAAAGCACCCCCAGGTTCTAGTAGGAGTATTGATGACAGCTCTTACTCCAAAGGGGGAGATTATGCTACCTCTTTTGTAAATAGATTTCTCATAGGAAGAGACATCTTTAGTTTGAACTTTGGTAGTTGGCTCTATGGTTTGATGAGTGTAAGGAGTGCTGAGCTGCAGTCATTGGTGCAGAAAGGCCTTAAAGTACACTTTCCACCAATGGCAATGCAAGAAGAGTGGGTTAAAAATGGTCTTTTTTTTTTTCCTTGGACAAAATAATGTTAATACAGAGATTTTATTTTGATTTTTCTATGAAAGAAGGAATGATTTTCCCAAGTTAAAGGAGAGTTTTCAGTTCATTTCAAAAAGGGAACTTAATTTTAGTTTCATCTTCATTTTCAAAAAAAATTAATTGAAACTTAGCAAAATAAGCTTGGTTTCCTATTGAATCTTTAAAAAAAAAAAAAAAGCAAAAAATCCCCAAATCCTGTCAAATAGGATAAGTTTCATAAAGCACTTTACTGAAATTAGTAGTGATGGGGGCGGGGGGAATAGGAGGAAGACAGCAGAGAATGGTTCATCAGCTCTAAATACCAGTAACAGTGGCACAAGTTACGTTTTCTACTGTGTTTTAGCCTCAAGTCATTTGAGGCTCCTATAAGTGAACTCTGAGCATTTATTCCACCAGTCCTTAAAGAGGGGGATCATAGATTTCACAAATGAGAGTCCTGTGAGAGCATCTCTGCCTTATGCCACATTGGATAGGATGCAATGTCTCGCAATGGGGCTTATATCCGACTCTTCCACAGAGAAGTAGATTGTTGCTAAAATTCTCTCCTATTCATGTTGCCCCTTCCTTTAGGTTACCCCATGTCCTTTCAGCGTTACAAACTTTTCTCCATTTACTGCATTCTTCATTTACTTATCACATCGGATAACATGGTGCATCATCAACCCTTGCACCTTCAGTCCTGGTTGGCTCATCTTTACTATTTTTATTTAAATTTTCTTCAGTGAGAGAAGCCAGAAAAATCCATGTCTGTAGCATAGATAAAAATGAGGATAACACTGAGCCAGGACAGGTATTTGGAAGGTCATTGTTGGTTAATATAACATTAACTGTGCCAAACTGATAAAGAAATATCTAGATAGGAAATGAGAAGGATATTGTACATTAGACAGAATACTCTGAATAACATCACGAAAAAAGATGGGAACACGAGATCAACACTGTTATTACCATACAGCCCCAGTCGATGAGTTAATTAAGGATCATGGGAGAAACAAGGGGGGGGGGGAAGGCAATTATTTTCTATTTAACTGTGTTCAGAAAATATAACTTTAAAAAAATGATTTACAATTTAAATTCAACTCCTTCAAATGCTGTTTTCTGCAATAAATAAAATGCATTGATATCAAACTGTTGGTGTCAAGAATTTCTCTCCCCAGTGTTGTGTTTGATTGAAATAGATTGAGTAGAAAACAGCCTAATTTAAAAATAAAATACCTCTCTCAGATTTAAGAGAAGAGCTGAGTCTGAGTCTTAGATTTTTTTTATTTAACAAAAGAGTTTAGTACTGCTTCACAAACAGCAATGAATTTCTTCATACCACTTCTGTGAGGTGAGGAACTATTATTATCCCCATTTTACAAATGATGCACAGTAAGATTAAGTTCAAGCATCTGCTAGTTTTGCATGCTCAATTTAAGACACGGAGGGACATATTTTTCATAGTCCTTGACATTATACAGTACTTTATACACAAACAGCCCAGCTCTGTAAAAGCCCAGCATTTCTGCTAACCAGGCCCCACAATTTCCAGTAAATAAATTTAGTAACCACCTTTGAAATCCTGGGTCTAGAAAACTTGTCCAGCATAATGTAGGAATTCTGTGGCAGAAGCATAAATAAAACCCAATTCTGCAAGGCAACATTTGACTCTGCAGCCCCTTGCCTCATTCACTATATACCTTCTAACTTCTGTAAACAATGAGACAGGCAATAGCCTCCTACACAACATACTTCCCTAATTCATCCAGCATAACCCCATTCTTCCAGCTCAAGCAAGGACTCCTTGCTCAGGCAATTCAAGATCTCACATCCAGGTTTCTTATTAGAGTTCCAATATTCTTCTTCCCACTCTGGTTCCCAGTCCCTGTTTCCCTCTCTCCCCCAGTATCCTCAGCCCAGTCTTCTAGCTTAGGTTTTGTGTCCCAGTCTTCCAGCCCAACCAGTTCTAGTCTGTTCCTTCAACTAATTCTGTTCAATTTCAGTATTTCCTTAACAATTGCTTCCTTGCTGTGATTCGTTCCAGCCACTACTCCCATTCCAGCTCTCATCCACACTTCATTAACTCATATAGCTTACTCCTCCTTCATGCAGACTAGTCCCTGTCAGTGGAAAAGATGAGACAATAGGAAAGAGAGAGTCTCTTTACTCAATTACTTGCACCACAGTAGCAATAGTTACAGTAACAGTCCTGCTCACCCCCTGAATCCATAAGCTAAAGTATACTCAACCCAGGTGGAATCCTTGGAGAATTTATCTATTAAAATCTAAATATATGGCTGAGACAGTGGTGTCAATGTGAAGGTTTTGGATTCTTTGGCAATGGGCAGAAGTTCTGGGAAGGAGAGCTGCTATCAAGAGCTGGGATTCATTTGACCAGAATTAGAAAAAGCATCTTTGGGTGTCATCTGGCCAACCTAGTAAGGAAGGCTTTAAATTGGGTTCCACAGGGGATGTTGACAAAACCCCTCCAGCAACTGAGCAACAACCCAGAGGTGAAAGGACAGGAAGAAGTATTTCAACTCTGGAAAAGAGCTAGAGAACCACAGGTAAGCAATAAAGTGGTGTAAAATGGAACTGGGTAGATCAAAATGCAAAATACATCCAATATATGCATGTGTGTGTGTTATACATATATATGCATGCAAGAAATATGGGGAATAAGCAAGATGAGATGCAGCCTGTGAAACAAACTGATCTGATGGGTATCACAGCGATTTGGCAGGACAGCTTATGACTGGAATGTCAACACTGAGGGCTACACTCTTTAAGAAGAACAAGGTTGGGAGAAAAGGTGCTGGTGTCAACTTGTATATCAAAAACATATACACTTGTTCCCGGATTCAGGGAGGAAGAAGATAGCAGAGGAGAAGGCATTTGGGTGAAGATAAAAAATTAAAAATGCAGCATTGATATAATGGTGAGGGTTTATGATAAGCCACCAAGTCAGGAAGAGAAGGTAGATGAGGCACTCTTCAGAGAGGTGACCAAACTGTCCAAAACCTGTGAGAGGTCCTGATGGGAGACTTCAATTTTCCAGATATCTGCTGGACGAAAAATACAGCCAAACATAAAATGCTGAGCCAGTTCCTAACTTGTGTGGAGGACAAACTTTCTGTTCCAGAAGATGAAGATACATCCAAGACATTATCTATCTTAAACCTTGTATCTTGGATCTCATCCCGACCAACAGAGAAGAACTGGTGGAGGATGTGAAGGTGATGGGCAACTTGGGAGGAAGCAATCATAATATTATTAAATTCTGGATCCTGAGACTGGGAAAGCATGAGGTTGGCAAACCTAGGATGACAGCTTTCAAAAAAGCAGATTTCAGTGGACTCACGGAGGTAATAGCATGGTGCCATGGGAAGACAGACTGAAGGATAAAGATGCCCAGGAGAGCTGAGATCTTCTAAAGAGCACAGTATTGGAAGCCCAAAAAGAAACTGTTCTGACTCTACATATTGCATGCAGTTTTGGGCTCTACATTTTGAAAAGGACATGGAGAAGATAGAAAGGGTCCAGAGGCAGATGACAAAAATGATAAATGTCTTGGAAGGCAAGTCATAGAAGGAAAGGCTGAAGGAGCTAGGCATGTTCAGCTTGTGGAAAAGGTACTTAAGAGGGGACATGATAGTCTTCAAATACTTGAAGGACTGCCACAAAAAGAGAGAGAAAACACCTTCTCTTTCTTACTTCAGAGAGAAATGCACCAGTGCATGTGGACCAATGGCTTGAAGTTGCAGCAAAGTAGGTTTAGATTGGATATCAAGAAAAACTTCTTCACAGTTAGAACAGTGAGGTAGTAGAGCAGACTGCCTAGGGAAGGTGTAGATATCCATCACTGGATGTCAACAAGAGCTTGGACAACCACTGGTCAAAGGTGATCTAGGCCTCACTATGCCTATGTTCTACTATGGATATTTCCCATGCTTCTGGGATTTGCTCATTCCTGCATGGGACTGGGAGGGAATTTCACCCTTCTCTCCCCTGCCCCTGACTGCTACATGTGTCAGGGTCTTTTTTTTTTAAGCTTTCCTCAGAAGCATTGTGTGGTGGCTGCAATCAAGACTGGGAATTTTGACCAAAGTGTGCCAATGCTACCACTGGGACTTAAACATGGAGGTTCCCAGCTAAAGGGTCTTGTGCCTCCACTCAGGGTCAGACTGGTCACCATATTTGGGGTCAACAAGGAATTTTACCCAGTGGTAAAATGAGTTGTGGGTGGGGTTTGCCTTCTGTAACAAGTGGGCCTGCCCTGTTACTGGGCATTTCTACACGTACACTTTAATGCATAGTAGCCTATTTAACTGCACATTAAAAGCATTGCGTAAAAAACCATGCTACAGTAAAAGCTTTGTTATCCGGCATAAGCGGGGTAACAGGTGTGCCAGTTATCTAAAAATTCCAGTTATCTGAGAGTTATACGGGAAATACTTGATCTGGCATGCGCATATGCATGTGCATACTAGATAGGCTTGGCAAAGATTCCAGTTGCTAATGCAAGGATTTGTACTGGGAAACATTAGGAAGTCCAGTTAATAGAGTATTCTGGTTAGTAAAATACCAGTTAACACAGCTTTTACTGTATTACGCTATTGTGCAGTAAATTAGGCTACTGCGCATTAAGCATCACCTAACAAACATGCATTTGTGCTACTGCCCATTAGGGCAGCTTAATGTGCATTAAATTTAGTGCCTCACATTGGAGGTACTAAATTTAAGGTGCATTAGGAAAAGCGCATTAATGCATGTGTAGATGCACCCACCGAAAAAGCAGTGAAGTGAGGACTGCATCTTTAAGGCAAGCTTCTGAGAGACTGGAAGAGGTAGGTTGTAGGGGTATAAACCCTGCAACAGAGGCAGAGGAGGTCAGGCAGAGCTGGAGGCAGAAGTTTCCCGCTGGGAGTTGAGGAAAGCAGTACTGGGAACTGGAGCCTGGCTCAGGCTGTACAAGCAGAAGGAGCCCCTTGCACAAAGCTGAGAAGCAGGAACAGATGCTAGGGGAACTGTGAGTAGGCTCAAGCAGGCCAAAGCTGCAAGAAGCTGGTAGGATTTGGTAGGAGCCTGGGAAGGCCTTTTAGCAAGGATCCTTGAGCTGCAATTTAGTCGAGATGGAGTTTTGCTCATTGCATTTTGTGCTGCCAGGCCTGGGAGGAGCAGAAGGAGACCACTGAGAGCACTTGAAGAAGGTGCTGCAATTGGAAAAAAGATAGAGGCTGGGGGTTCACACTGAGGGGCTTCAGCCCAATGAACTGAACTGAGCCTGAGGGGCTGAGGGTCCTGAGATGGAGCTGAGGGGCAAAAGGATCACTCTGGTGGTCTGGGGCAGCCTCCAGAATTTCAAATAACATCAGTCAAAAAGCCTGAGGCTGAATTGATTCAGTCTTAGATTAGTCTAAAATGCAGAGATTAAACTGAAACAGAAGTGAACAGATATTTACCTTTGATTCAGTAAATGCAGCCACTGCCTCCAATGGCTGGGGTCAGAAGCCAGGGGACACTAGAGCATGGCTCTCTGGCTCCTAGCCAGATGAGCTGTGTGTTTGCTTCTACTTCCTGATGCCCCTGAGGTCTCTGGGATTTGCAGTCCACAATCACAGTAGCAGGACCCTGCAGGGTTATTTATCACTTCCTCTTCCTGCTTCCAGGTGCCTCTGGGATTTGTAGTCCACAGTTGCAGCCAGCAGTAAGTTTGAGTGGGGGGAAGGGGTGTTTAACCTCCCTCCCTAGCCCCAGCCAGGGTTTGCCTAAGGGGTTAGTCTGGGCTGCATCCCTAGCAGAGCTTACCCCCCTCCCCACTGCCTGCCCCCTTGTCAGCCAGCCCTCACTGCTCCAGCTAGGGAGCAGAGGGGCAAAGCCAGCTCTGCTCTCTGAAGTAGACAGCACAGCCCAGCCCAGCCCAGGCATGAAAAGCATGCTGGGATGCTGGAGGACTGTGATTTAACTTAAACCAGGAGGGGGTCTGGGACAGAAGTTTCCTAAACTGGTTTGACCCAAATCAATTAAGTCTGATACTACATTCAACCAGGTTTATCTGAAACCAGTTTGGGCCATTTTGAAACTGGTTTATGTGCACTGAGATTCTGTTCTGTTATAGGTTTAAACCAGTTTCTGATCACTTAAACTGGTTTATGTGTAACTTCTGTTGCTAGCCCAAAGGCACAGCAGGTGAGTGCAGGGAGGTACCCAGATTAACTGGAGAGGAGAGGAGTGGCCACCAGGAGGTGCTACACCTGCCTTAGTAATGGGTCCTGTTACAGCTTCCTCTGTGTCAAGAGGTGTGGCCCTCTTCCTGCGATCTCTCAAGCATCTATTAATAACCTTTGCAGCAGCAAGATATTGGCCTTCATGATCTTCCTGACATACCTGTGGCAGGTTAGGTTGTTAGGTCTTTTGTTGTTGGGGCTGACTGTATAGCTTTGCTAAGAGGATAGACAACAGATTTGTACAGGATAGTTTGAATAATGATAATGCTGGGGGGTGGACTAGATGACGTCTTGAGGTCCCTTCCAGTCCTGCTTCTCTGTGATTCTATGGCCATATTTAACCAGTTTTATATGAGTGCCTGCAAAAGATTTAGCCCTGATGTTTTAAACCTTTTTGTCAAAGCATGGAGGCGCTAAAACTTTTCTACTGTGGACCTGGTAGATTTATTTTTAACATGGGTAAAAAAGTTTATTTTTCTTGCTCTTAAAAATGGCTGAACCAGTTTTGCTGCAGTTCTCCAAAAAAGATTGTCTGAGGCAAATGCCCAGCATGGAAAATTTTGGCCTAAACATTTGGAAAAAAGATATTAAAAGGTGAAATGTCAAGTAACTTTAAGTGCTACAACCTTCTTTGCCTGTCATTTTAAAATTCAGATATGACCTCTTTATGATTACCCTGACTTAATATAAGTTAAAGCTACAGTAGAACAATATCAGTTACTTTCTTTTGATCCCAGTATAGGGAAAAAAGAGCATTAGTGAAACTTCTTTTCAGTTCCAGTAGGTGTCACTCTCCTTTGCTTTTTTTTTTTTTTCCACATAGCATCAGCTTTCAACTTCCAGATCTGTGAGCCACTGTCAGTATTGCTCAACGTGTGGATTCAATCTACTCTGTCTGGGCACTTGTAAAATTTGCAACTTTTGATTAAATACTGTGCTGTTTGTTGGACACCGCCTTCACACAGGGGGCTAAAATGTTCATCTTATGAAGTGTTGTTTTGAAGTGTCCGTATCCAGATTTTAGTATGTTCAGCTTGACCCAGGCTTCAGTATCAAGGTTGTGCCAAAGTGGGACTCATTTGCTGGTGCATGCCCCACAGTACAAAGCTTGTTGTCAAGTTGAAACCTAGGAACAAAGTTCAGACATGTTTGGATCCAAAACTTTCCTGAAAGACTGATCCATAATCTATGGGTATTTTTACATGTGGCACTGAGCGCTTTACTTAGTGAGCCACACTAATTAAAAGCACCTGCGCATCACATGCATCAGTGTTCCCTTGCTGAATAAATGATGGCACACTTTGAACTAAAGCTTATCGAACATGTTTTATTTCAAAGTTCCCTGCCATCATTTTTTCAGCGTGGGGACACACAGGGATGGTGAGACACATGATGCAGAAGGCTGCTGGAGCGTATCGATTTCTGTGCTCCAGCAGACTCGACTAATTGAGCCTGCTGCATTGCGTTGGATTTCTAAGCGCGTAAGAGCAGACTTGCCACGTGTCTATAGGAGCCCTAAATGTCTATACAGAGTTCAGAGCCTCGGCAGGTATAAACTGATTTCAGTCCAGCTGAGGATCTGCCCTGTAGACTCTTTCTATGCAAAAATAAGATGTCTTCCAATAGTGCCAGTCACTATAATTGCTCTAGCGCTTTCATCTTCAGATCATCAAGCAAACAGTAATTAAAGCAACCGTACAACAAGCCTGGTAAATAGGGGAGGAAACTTATCCCAGTTTTAACACATGGGGAAACTGAGACACAGGCCCAGGTTCTTTTCTGCACTAAAATCTGCCCTCCTCAGATGCTGGGGAGGCAGAGGCAGCAAAAGATCTGTAACTGGGCACTTGATTCTCATTGTTGTGGCAATGAGACCCCTGCCAGCTGGGAAGGGTCCCTATGAAACCTGACCTTGCTTGAGAATTGACAATTGAAAATGTGATCTGCTCTATGCCAGAACCACACTAAGGCCTGAGGGGTGGAACTTGCATAGAACAAGACGCTGTGGAGTTAATCCAGCTAAGAGTTCCAACATGCTGAGGGAGTTCCCAGCTGGTCGGCTCGGGGAAAAATTAGGCCATGCTGTATGAGGCAAAGAGGCTACAAGAGAGGCAGAAAATCTGAACTACAAAGAGATCAAGCAACTTGGCCAAGGTCTCTTGGGTAGTCTGTCTCTGAGACTGGGTATCAGAACTCTTACTTTCTAACCCAGTCTTCCCTGCTCTAACCATTAGGTACTGCTGCTTCTTGTGAAATTTTTCATCCACTTTTTTGCAAGAAGAATGCCCTTGTGTTATATCCCTAATACCCCTGAGCTTGGGACCTGCCTTACTCATCACCATTCAGGCTTCCCAGGCTGGGACTGAAGAGATAACACTGCAAAGAAGTCAGACCTTCTACACAGCAGCACTGATTAAGCCTTCCTAACTAATCCTTATTCCCTAGATTTTTGCACTAAATTTAATGCTGACTCACTCCGCTATATCTGCAAGAGGAGATTAGCTGAGTCAAGAATGGCACAGGCAGGCCACAGCAAGGTCATCCAGCTGCATGGCAGAGGAGAAATCGCACATAATTCAGGGTAGCTAAACTAATGTCTCTGCTTACCCTGACTAAACTGAGATGCACGTGGGTTACTGCATGCCATAAATCTGCTGAGGAAAGAGGAGTGAAGCCATGTGCTTTCAACCCAGGATCATCATCAGCACATGGGGTGATGACTCTAACGAGGCAAAACATGCCTAAAATGGAGAAGGAACAGGAAAACATAACACCAGTCTTGCTTTGTGTAAGGTCAGCAGTTCTAGCACTTCTGCCTTGGCCCTCTCCCCATCTTAGTGATGACTCTGAGCTTGTGGCCTGCCAGGGGTGGATCCAGAGGGAGTGCAGTGGTGTGGTCACGCTCCCTTTCCACAGTGAAAGCCCCCTACCACTATGGCTCTTTCCCCATGCCTGGGTTCCCTGTAGGGTCACACCAAGGCCCAGCTAGAGTGGGATAAAATGGGGAGCAGTTAAGGAAGGGGCTACTGGCAGCTGCTGTTCCTGTCTCCAGCTGACCCGGTGGTGAGGGAAGCCCCAGAGTTGCTCCTGCCCTGCTCCAGCTAAGAGTTGCAAGAAGCAGCTGGGTTTGATGGCAGTGGTGGGGTTTTATCCCTGCTCCCTCCCCTTCCACTGTGTTTGGAGGCTACACCTTCAGGGAACAGCCAGGCAGAGTTCTGGACAAGGCTGAGGACAGGGGCATCAGTGGATGATTCCTCCACCCCTGTCCTTCCCAGCACCTGGGGACACCTGGGGAGCAGGCAGAGTGGCAATGCCTGCTGGAGAGGGCGAGAGGGGAATGGAAGGGAGGTGCCTGCACTGCAGGGCGGGTGTGGAGAGAGCAGTAGGGGATGTATTAACTGCTTTGGGGACTCCAAAATGTGCCAGGACAGACTGCCTGCAATTATGGCGTGCGGGTAAGAGAGGGGGCTGCAACCCCCTTTCGGCACCAGTGGCATCTCCTGCACCCCACTTTTCAAATTCTTAGATCCACCCTTGGGCCCAGCTACTGTCAACTTGCTCACACCCCATCACTAATGGGATTTCCAAACCCAAATCCTCTGCGTGCTGTCGGACGTTGCTACCAGTACAAACCAGGTTCCATCAACCTGGTCTGTGCGGGGCTGCACTTCACGTGTCTTCTCCGTTAGGTGTCAGATCTTCCTCCTGAGTGCTGTTTAATAGAGGAACTCTTCTAGTCAGCCTCTTCCACGTGTCTTTCCAGCTGCCCAGTGGCAGGACGACTGCTATGCTTGGTCTCAGGCCCCCTAGGGAACACCGAGTGAAAGAGGCCGTGTCTCCTGGTATGTGGATATTTGCCTGGCTGTCTCCTGGGCACAACAACTCCTTTTAAATACGTTGTTTGTTTTAAATGAACAGCAAGAAACCCCACAACCTGCAGTGAAGTCAGCCCTGGCAGCCATCCCCACCACCCACAGTGCCTACAAGAAACATGCAATTGGCCAGTCTGGGAAATCCAAGTTTCAGTAATACGCCCCACCCCGTGCCTACTTCTGAGTCTATCCCCTCCGCCGCAGTGAGACAAGTCAGCCTTGTTCTGTGGAAGCATGTGACATGCTTGCCGAGAGATCAGAGGAGCCCTGCGTCAATGGAATATTGTTTCAGCTGGGCTAGGGAAATTTACAGGGGACCCTTGCCCAAAACCCATCCTTAATCCTTCCTTATTGCCCCTTATTCCTAGTCATAATGCCCTGTGTCACTACAAGACTGGAATGAAAACCTTTTCTGTCCCTTCCATCCAGATGCTAGAGAGAAGCAGCAACAGCTGCCTCAAGACTTTGATATTTGAGATAAGCATTCCCAAAGTCTCCTTCTGACTCTTACGCACACGCCAGATCAGATGCATTAATGGTGCTCCAGCAATGCACGTATCCCCGCAGCAGCACTGCCTAGGATTCCTGAGGGGAGAGATTTCCCCATGCCGGTGCCCTGTCTACACTGGTTATCCCAGATTTGTGGCTGTGGTTTAAAGGAAAGGAGTGAGGGGTGGAGACGGGGGTGCTTCAGGGAGGGCCTTGGCAATGCACCAAGTGCTTAGATGCTAACTGACAGCTCCACTGATAGCGTCTGAAATTGCAGCTTTAACTTTTGGCTGCATCTCAAGAGTATTTTAAAAACTCTGAAAACAGATAAGGCAAGACGTAAATGGATGTGTGTGTTAGGGAGGTGTACAGAGGTGTGTGTGTGAGTGCATATGCCAGTATTTGTGCACAGAAGTATAGGTAGAAGTGTTGAGGGTGGGGTTTCAAGTACCAGAAAGTATGCAGGGGAAAGGATTTCTGAGTCTCCCACACCTGGCTGCATGTTGGCTGCTGTTGCCCCCATGGTGTGGTCCAATTGCACACAGGCCACTGCTGCTATGGGCTGCCGCCGCCATGGTGCAGGCTCTCCAGGGGCCACCATTCTGGCACTCCCACTAAATTGGCACCCAGAGCTGGTGCTTCACTTAGTGTGCCCCACCCCACGTTATGTTACTGTTTGTGCCTATGTCTGTGCGTGTCCGTGTATATGCACACGTCTGCACATGTGCTGCTACATAAATTCAGCCACACATGCCTCATTTTCGTTCATCATAGAAAATTCATAAAAAGTAGCTTTTGTTTGAATGCCTGCTGAATTTCTGGATAAAGGACACACACACAGCCTGACCCAGTAAGATACTACAGCAGCAAAACACTACCACTGGCAAAAATGTTTCCGTGTCTCAGTCACAGCAGAAATTCCTTAGCATCAAGTGTGGAGTACTACAGCACTTTGAAAGGGAGCGAGCCCAAGTGAACCTGCTGCAAATATACAGAGCCGCTGAGTGTTGCATCAAGCATCTCTATGTGACCGCAGCTGGATTTCATGGGTAGGGCGTACCTTTTGAAGATTTCTTTTCAAAGAGCTTTATTAGCATTCAGTGATTAGTATCGGGAGAACCAGTTAACAAGTGGTTTGAACACCCAGCTGAGTGTGCAGAAAATTGCCGTGTTTGTGAAGGAGCTCAATGGGGTCCTTCACATGCTTGTCACCCTCTGCGAGTCAGTCTCTGAAAGAGGTCACTGAAGATGGAGAAACCCTGTTGGTCCAAACTACCCTTTCATATTCATCTAGTGCTACATCAAAAAGCAGCTGCCAAGACAAAGGTCAGAAGGGAAGTTAAATAGGTGGCTCTTAGCCATAAGCATTGCTTATTTCTCAGGTGCAGGAGCTATGAAGCCATGGACTGCTAGAAAAGGCAGTGCCAAAAGCTAGCAGTCACATCTTTCTGCCAAATAGGCTGGCTGATCAGAGTAGGCTGAAAAAATCGGTGAAGTCTAACAATGGCAAAGGCCAGAGTCAAAATATATAGAGAGACATAACAGGTGAGCTTCATACCCAGAGCTTCATGCAGCTCTGCACAGGGCAGCATTGCCTGCCATGCTGTCAACAGTGGTGGCATGGCTAAGAACCAGCTGCAGGAGTGGCTTTTTTTCTTTTTTGTTCCCCTTTGGCACCCAGGGTTGCAGCTCTTGTCACCCTTTATCTGATTTCTGCAGATAATGGGGGTTACCTGTATCAAACAGCCAGAAATCTTGTGATTCTTGACTTCCTGCAACCATCTTCAAAGAGAGAGAGAATATTCTTCGTCTTGGAGCTCTAGTCCTAGGGACAGTATAGTGCTGCTTTTATCCGAGATAGGTGGGTCTTCCTAAGTCAAAGCTTACCACATGAGCCATTTCATGCCGGACTTTTTGCAACACGGATTCAAGTTCCCTAGGAAATGAAACTGAGGCTCCAACAACCCCCTTTTGATTTGAACCAAATTAGAGCCCCACTTTGTAGGTTAAAGTAATAGGTTTTACACTCTTACTGATCTATCACCTCTCCCTTCCTTATCTCCATGTACCCCTTCTATTCCCAGCATCTTTATTTTCTGTAGCATTTCTTGCCAGGCTGTATTTAATTTATTTAGGATTTGGAGTAGCATTCATTACAAGTTTAACTAAGACACCAGTTTGGGTTCATATGCATCTAGCATTCAGTGAACTAAAAGGCCCAGGCTTTCTCCCTCTTGGCAGGCAGACATTGGCCCTATTATTGGTGGAGACTGTCAATGCTATGCTTTGAGAGAGCAAGACACCAGCTTCTCTTAAAGAAGCTACTGTTAGGCCTTTGCTCAGTAATAAACTATTGGTCAATGTTGATAATCTTGCTAATTATCATCTGGTTTCCTGTCTCCTTCTTTGGAGGGAGTCAGCAGAGAAGAAAGTCTGACAATAGCTGGTGTCCTCAGAGTCTCTGACCCTGACCTTTACCTCGGATTATAGCATGGAGGCTACAGTCATGTCCTTGGTCAGTAGCTATCTCCCAGCAATGGACCAAAATCAAGGTCCAGATTCCCAGCTGAAATGAGGAGTGTCTGAGAATCTAGAGCCATGTATTCATTCGTATACTTTTAAATCCATAGGCTGCCTTTTAATAACACAAACCAGAAGTTTTCTTTGCCACAAGTGGAGGAAAATGTTTTTGACTGGCTTGGGTGGGCCTGGTGGTTTGGGTTACGTTGCCGTCAATAGGCAGACGACACCAGTTCAGGTCCATCAGAGCACGAGGGCATTGCTGATGACCTTCTCAGTGCTTCACCGATCTACAGACTTGGGCGAGGCTAAACCAGCTGACATGGCCTAGATCAGAATGCAGTAAGGCCAGCTGGCAGCATAAACAACCGGAGAAAATAATGACTTCCATATTTCTCAGTCAGCTTCACAGCCTGCCACACTAGTCCTACTGGCTTCTCAGATGCTTCCAGAGACTTGGATAGTATCAGGAGCTCTTGTTACCCCCTAGAACTGTCTTGGAGGATTGGGGCCCTTTCTTTTGAAATTGCTCTCATGAAAATAGGCCACTGCCTCTCCCTGCCGTGCTTGATTAGCATTTTGTGAAAGAAACAGTTATTCCCTATGGTCCCTTTGTTTTTGGATTTGACTAATGAGAGGGCCTGTATTGCGGAAGACAAGGAGTCCACCTCCCACCCTACAGCCTGCAGCAAGCTATGCAATGTATAACACCCTCATTTTCTAAGCAGGTTCATCAAGGAGTTAGCAAAAAATAAATAAATTCTACCAGTCAGTTGTCAGGCTGCATCTTGGGGCAGGTAATGACACAATCTTTCTTTCTTTGGTGGATTACCTCATGCTGTCTACAGACAAGGGAGGAACCTCCGTGTTCATCCCACCTAACATCTCTGTGGCATCTAATACGGTCTGCCCCACCTCAAGATGCTGTAAGGCTGAATTGGCTCAGGTCCATCCTGTTTCACTGAGCTTCTGGAGTTGTTATGCATAACTTCTTCCACCCTTAAAGTCTATGAGACTTCAGCCCCTCTCTTGCATTATTCAGCATCTCTATACCTCTGTTGGCCAGCACTATTGGGTGTGAGCCAGTGCAAGTTTCCATGGATTCCTGGAAGGCTGGGTCCGCCTCTCATAACTGAGACTCAGGATCTGTGCTGTTTTGTTGTTTCCTCAGCAGAGGAAATCAAATAGTGCAGAGGACTAGCACAAGGGCAGTTTACCACTGAAGTCTCAAGGGCTCAAGTGACTATTTAATAGTCTGTGGACCTCTTGCTGAATCTCCACACCAGGAAGAAGCACCATCATTTTTCAGTAAGTGGTGTGCCTGCTTACATCAGTCCTGGAGCTGTCTGATTCTGGATGTCATCCCAAACATCTGCTTTGACATTGGAAGAGTTGCACCTTCAAACCTCAGTTTTCTCTTGGGAAGCAAAGGCTCAGGGTGTTTGAATAATACAGTACATAGTTTGGTTGGCAGCATAAAGAGTGATCTTATCTGGGTGGTGTCCTAATAATTAAAGGGAACTTAGTGCTGCCACATAGTGTTGGCTTGATGATCCCTCCAGGTTTGAATCAAATGTTCTATAGACCATCAGCAATAAAAGCCTCCCTATTCTGCTCCACGCAATGGGAAAGTAATTCTCTCTATGAATGCACTCAGTCTTGGTGGCTTTGCTGTGTTTTCAGTCCAAGTCCTACACCTTTTCTCTTGCAACTGCTCTTCTGGTGCCAGCTGATTCCTCCATAAATTTAAATGTTTTAAAGATGTGAGAGAATGCAACCCAAGTGCCTTGAGCATGTTCTTTCAAGTCAGTAAAAGGGAAAAAATGTGGGACATCAGCCTTTTGCAAACATATGACACAGCGTGAAAGAAAAAAGACCAAAGAGGAATCTGGAAATGCTGTAGTTGTAGTTTTTGCAACGGACAGTATTTCCAGTCCTCAGTCTTATGATTCAGGATTTCTGCTGCCCTGTTGCATTGGTCAAAAGCACTGACTTCATCCATATCTATGTGGGGCAAAAGTGAATCAGTCAGATTCTAGGGTCAAAGAACAACGAAGACTGTTGTCTCACCTACCAGACTTCTATGCTGCTATGCAGTCTGTGTTGGGGTGGGTCCAGGTAGGCCATGACTGTAATGGACAATTCTGCTCCTCTGGGTCTTCAAGCAATGATCTGCAGCTACTGCATGATGCTGGACCACTCTGCTGGTAAGAACCCCATTGTCCTGGTCTTTTCTAGCATCCCTAGCAGGAAGACATGCTGCTGGATGAATCCATTCTCCCATAATCCACCTTCTTCAGTGGCCATGTGACCTCAGGTGAGGCTGCTTCACTGCCTTTGGCCATAATAGTCCCTCTTCCCTCCAGCAATATTCTGCCAAGCTAGTCCATGTTGATCGTCATGTCATCTGTGTTGTTGATATGATAAGTATGCACCTCCATTCCCTGTTCCAGCTGTGGACCTCCTGCTGAGTCTCCACACCAGGAAAAAGCACCATCGTTATTCAGTAACTGCTGTGCCTGCTCACACCAAGGGATGTGTGAAAACAAAAACTCATCGGGATGTGTGAAAATGAAAACTCTTTGGAAGGAAATCTGCCTGCAGAAAGATTTGGTTTAGGCTTGGGTGAAGTTCTGGCCAGAAGCTCAAGCCTGCTCTTACTTGATGTAAACTAGTTCGTAGTTCTCACCCACATGGAGTGAGAGCTATGAACATGGAAGTGATTTTTAATGTGCTATAGATGCTACTGGATACTGCTATGATGGCTGAGAGAGAGTTGTTTCACAGCAAAAGGACCACGCTTGGAATAAGGAAACACGCTGGAAATTTGTACAACAAATAGGGAAGCACCCTACATGTAAGAGGTGCTCAGCAGAAGCAGAGATGCATGTCAAAAGCATAGTTGGCATGGAAGAAGATGCTTAAAATGGTGGGACATATGGGCACTCCTCCATCCACCCCTTTCATGGGTGGAACTAGCATAGCAGGCTGGCAGCCTTAACCCACATATCGGTTGTACCATGTCACGTAGCAAGATGCAGGCCCAACTTCTAAAGCAGGGGTGGGCAAAATAGGGACTGGCAATTCTTTGTCCAGCCCACAGCAGGTCCTTGGTCCTACCTGGCACAGGCACCATCCAGCCGTGGTGTGCCCTGCCACCCCCTGGGCAAGCAGCAGGGCTAGGGTGGTTCTCTGGCTGGACTGCCTTTCTTGGAAGCCTAGGTGGCAGCAGCTCCTTCCAGCTGCCACCACCACTGCCCCCAAGCCCCGCAGTACTGGTGGGGACCCACGCTGCACAGTCCTGACCCCATGCACCCCACGCATGCTCTGAGCTCGCCTGCCCGGGCTTGGTAGTGGTGGCACAGGACAGAAGCTGTTGTTCAGTGCAAGGGGAAAAGTGGCCCCTCACCCTTGCCAGGCAGTTTCTGCTGCAGCTGCCTAGAGCTGCACCACGCCAGGCTGCCCAGCACAGCAGCAGCAGCAGTGCAGAGCAGACACAGGACAGACATGGGCTCTGGGCTGTTGCGGGGCAGGAGCAGGTGCTGACCAGTTCAGGGGAGCAGATGCAGGGGCTCCCATGCCTACTCTACCATACCCACAAACCCTCCCCTGTAAGCCCCACAACCACACCCTCCCCCATGCACACATTCACACACCCCACAAACACTGTACCTATCCACCCTCACCCTCCCTCACACCCCTCCCCACACACACAAACACACACGCACACACCCGTGCCTTTGGGTGAAACCCCGCTCACTGTACACCCACCCACCCCACCCACACCCCCCTCCTCCTCCACACACCCCACAGCCCACCACCAACCCCATACCTATGCACACACCCACACATCCCCACAAACACCCCCCAGAAATCCCCATACCCACCCCCCAAATCCATACACACCCCACACCCTTCCCTACACCCCATACACACACACACACACACACACACACATACACACACAAAACTCCCCACAAACCCCATACCCACGCCCCCCACCCCTTCACACAATATACATGAGTAAGACTTCATTTTGAACTATTATGCAATCACCTCTATATACACCACAAAAACACACACAAATCAGGACAAAAATATTTTTTTAAAGAAAATTAAAATATGTTATTGTTAATGTTTGATCTTTAGTATATAATTGGGGGGGGGGGGGTTCATTTCCAAGATGGCAAACCCCCTTTCCAAAAGCAGTACTTCTGGAAGCAAGGAGAAGGACTTCTGGTGGCAAAGTTCAGGGGTTTGGGGGTGGGACTTCTGGTCCCAAAATGGTGGCCAGGGGGTGGGGCACCTGTCAAGGGGCGAGGCTACCCTTGAAGCCCTTGACAGCTCACCAAGACTCGTTAACTGAAAAAAATAAACAATCATTACCATTTATGTACCATTGTAGCCTCTTGATATTCCCCATCACATTCTGTCAGGGTGAGAGGAAGTGAAAAACATAAACAATCATTACCATTTATGTTTATGTAATGTTGTCTATTTATGACCATGGTATAGCTCTCCTTGGCCAATCACAGACTTCTAACCAAATATAATAAGAGGATGCTATTACTAACTGTGCATATGACCATATTAATTTTGATAGTGCTGCATAAAAGGCAGATGCAATGAGATAAATCATAGGCTCCTGCCCCAAGGAACAGACAAATAAACACAAAACAGCTCCTTAATACCTGCCTTCTAGCTTAAATGCTTAAGTCCTTAGATGTGTTCTCTGTAAGCAGAGACGGGAGCCAGAAAAGCCTGCACTGAGTGGGAGGGTGTTCCTAGCTGATGGGAGCGGGTGGCATAGAAGAAAACCTGAAGTCTGGAATGGGGGAAGATGAGAAATGGAGCAGTGAGGTTGCATGGGCAGAGCAAAGGAAACAGGAATGAGGATACCAGAAGTGGAGGGGACACAGAAGGCTAGACATGTGGGAACTTTGAAATGAAGGAGGAGACTTGGCTTTAACCCAGTAAGGCACTTTAAGCACATGAATAGTACTCTCCAGTAAAGTTATGGAGAGTACTCAAGTCAAAGTTCAGCCAGTATTCCAGTGTTTTGTTGGATCAAAGCCTTTTGCATGTGTTAAGATCAACATTTCTCCTGGATATGGTGTGCCATTATGCTTTTATGAATAAGATGCGCCTGTTTCTTGAGCCGACGGCACACAAGGGAGTGATGTAGCTAGCAACACACCTGGCTAACTTTTGACTCACCAGTCAGAATGAGTAGGTACTCATTTACAGCTAGGAAACTAGGGGCAGCGTTTTGCATAAGTCTGCATAAGGACTTGAACTAGAGCCATAGCAAAGCACCCTAAATGTTCTGTCCTCACCTCCTCCCTTTGTACAGAAGGGGAAATCAACAGAAGGAGCAGAGCATCAGGTAGGCACAGCCTAAATGGAAGGGAAAGAAAGACTGTCAGACTCTCTATGCTTGTACACTTGCCCTCTCCCCTCCCCACCAGCCCAATCACCCTAGTTTCCAAGCTCTCTGGCATCCATGTTGTGGGCGAGTATGAGAAAGCTGATGGTTTATCCTGCAGGTAGTTTCTAGATCCCTGGCAGCTCATGGGCGGAAGCTAAACACGGTACTCAAGTTTCAGAGAGAAGGGTAAAGCTCCTGGGAGCCTTGTGGCCTAAGAGGATGTGAGTGGATTTAATTAAAGTTAATTTGGTGTGTAATTAGAGGGTTGAGCATCACAAGCTGAAAAGGAGGAAAGAATTGGCAACGGGGTGTAAAGACAGTCAGGGTTTCAATTAAGCCTACGGAGGTATTTGCAGTGGGGGAAGCAACATGGGAGAACCTTCCACCCCCAGGAAGGTAAGGGAGGAGGAAGAGGAGTGGTGGAGTTTGGAGTTTACATTTGTAATGTGTGAAGCCAAACTCCCAAAAGACGTGAAGATGTGCAGAACAGCTGTATGCCCGCTGGCTCAGCTTGCTCCCATAAGTATGGGCAGGGTTAAAAGCACAATCTCTGTTGCTGAGGATGGATTCCCCTTCCCATTCACACTTGCTCAAGAAAGGTGAGGCTATGCTCAAAGCAGGCCTTCTCACCAGTGACAGACCATTGCCAATCTCTAGAGAAGAAATTCCTGTTGTTCGGGGCCTGTAGTTGGTCACGAGTTCACAACCCTTGCAAAAACAGGATGTCTTATCTTGTACATGTTCTTATTGCACTGGGAGCTCCCAGGTAAAATTTGTGGCTCACACAATCTGGAAGGGAATAAGATGGCTGCGTTTAACTCCTGGGCAAGATGGGGCCTGTGGGCAATGGAGGGGAGACTTGGAAGGAGGTGATACCCACTATTGGCTAGTCAGAGGGGCCTGCCTGTTGCAAGCCCAGAACAGGAGTCAGACTACCTGGGCCCTGATGCAAAGGTACCTGGGAAGCCTGAGAAAATGAATCAGACACAAGAGGAATGGATGACCAATTCCTATTCAGTATTGGTAACAGACCAGGCTTGCCAAGGGAAAGCATCAGCTGACCTACCAGTTGTGCCCATGTATGTGCTTAAAAGGGCAGGATGAGGGGAAACTGAGGCATAGTGGCACCCCCTCCTAGGGCCCAGGTCAGCCAGCTTTGTTATCCAGGTCAGTGATGCCCAACCTTTTGGCCACATGCTCTAGGATTGGGTCCTGTCCAGCCCCCAGGTACTGGGATCGAGTCCTGTGCCACACCTATGTGCCTGATCTAGTGTACAGGGCCATGATACCCAGCCTGGTACCATGATACCAGCAGGGCTTTCCACAGGTCCAGAAATTTAGCAGCAAAGAAGTGGGAATTAATGCTGCCAACACTCCTCCACTGCCAAATTTTCAGACTGTAGGGAGCCCTGTGAGCTGAGTGACACTGCTCCAGGGGCCAGATTAGGCCCATGGGCCAGGGGTTGAGCATCCCGATCTAGGCCAACCCTGGAAGGTACTGAAAGCCTTGATTCCCAGAGTGAGATTCCCCTTGCTCAGAAGTCAGCCGTGCATTAGAGCTCAGGTGGGACTGACATGATGCTCAGTCTGGATCTCCGCACCAGGGCACAGTTAACTACCTTCCGTGATTGGCCAGGCTGTGCCCAACCACTGACAAAACTGGGCTGTATGTGAGAGGTACCCCAAGAAAAATAACTATAATCCAGCCTTGGCTTTTTGCAGCTAGACTTCCTGTCTCTTCAAGGTCACCGCTGTCCTCACTGAAAATAAATGTTTGCTCAGGCATAGGGCCAGGTCTGCCTTAGAACTGGATGGAGCTGGCTGAGTATCTCAGTAGTTCAAAGAACTAGATTCTGGGTGACTTCTTTCATCCCTGAAAAACAGGACCAAGGCTTAACCCAGTAAATCATCCTCCCTCGCTGCTGTCTGCACAGATGGCTGGTTCCTGCCACCTTCCCTGAGGAAAAACAGGTCATCCTCACTGGAAAGAAGAGGGAGCACTCTGCCCTGTTCCTCACACCAATAATTAGAGCAACTTGACGTGCTGGTGGGCCCAGAGGGGATGATGTTTACTCAGCACCATTTAGAGAGATTTCTGTCATCTTAATGTATTTGTGGCTATCCACAAAAGGTGGTACAGCTGAGAGTAGCACCTGGTATCAGGCCATTCATCTGATGCCTACAAAAGCTTATGCCTCTCTGGACAATTTAGTCTCTAGTGCTACCCTGCTCTGCCCTCTGTCTGAGGTCAGACAAAACAGGTAACTACCCCTCTCTACCTGGGTATCACAAAGGGCAGGGGCCTTGAAGGATATAGATGTTCACCTAGGTGTCAAACCTAGCTCTGAATGATATCCTGCACACTCCTACTGGCATCACAATATTGATTATGACTTAAAGAGCCATCTCCTCAGTATATTGGTGTCACTCTACTGATTCCAAGGTAGCCACTGAGGGTTTGGTACATCAAACAATATAAACCGGCAGACTCATTCCTTTTCCCCTATGCATGTTACTCAAAAAAGGCACTAGCAAATATGTCACCTCCCCGCCACAAACCCACACACTTATATTTTAAATATATTTACCTCCGCTAAGATTTATGTGAAGGAGGAGTTGAGAGCACAGGCCACAAAACAGGCAGTTTCTGGGCTTATTCCACTCTCTTCTGGCTGCCATTGTTGCCAAGCATATCTCTGGCCACTGCACCTCCCCCTGCTCTTGCCTCTTCTTCCATCCTAACCTTTCCAAAGACCTCACCCCTCCTCTGTCTGCAACACTGACATTCTCATCCAAGCCCTCATCCTTGAGGCTTGCAGCCCCACCAAAGAGCTTCTGCTGTAAATCTTTCTTCTGTGTTAGATGCCTGCTCCAAAGGCCGCCAGTCAATGGGAGTTCTGTTTTGATTGCAATGGCTTAGGATCCAATAGCTCTATTCCATATTTTGCTGCTAAGATGACCCTTCTAACCCACCATTCTGACTGCATCGCTGCTGCAAACTAAACATAAGCTTCTTGTCATCTCCTTACAGCATAGTTCCCTCTACCCACTGGATATTATCTTATCTGCAACTACTCCCATCTCACTTTGGCAAAGACAATGACTCCCACCAGCTGTTGATCTACTGCTCCTCACAGGTAACTTTGCTACTTTTTCCATGCGACTCCATGCACATGAAACTTTCTCCCCACTAAAATCCAGAAAGCTACCATACTGTCTTGAGACTCACTGCTAGGTGCTGTGGGACACGGTCTGCTGATAATACTTGGAAAATGGGGAGTGGAGGCCGTTGTTTTTCCTCTGTTAACAGCTACTTGATGTACATCCACCATTGCTTTTACTATCGACTTGTCTCTACCTTCCCTTCCCTTCCCAGCTTTGAGTGTTTGTTTCAATTGCTTGTTACATCTTGTCTTCATCCTTTGCTACACATCCACACAGCTTCATGTCATGAGGCCCTCATCTCAGCTGGGCCTCCAAGCATTATGCAATAAAGATAATAGCAGCAATAATAATAATAACGAACAGTAAACTATTACTTTGGCCACTCCTGTGCTACACCTGTTTGTTGCTGTTCCTTTAACAGGAAAGAACAGGATAAGTACAATATTTACTTGCATATGACATGCACGTTTTCCCCAAGAATCAGGTCACCAAAATTGGGGTGGATGTCTTAAGTGTGGGAGCTGATTTTTCTTCACTGGAATGGAAGCATGTAGGGATACAAGCATGGGGATTGTCTACTGTAACAGCTGCCACTTCTCTCTGGCAAGGAGGAGGGGCTAAATGCAGTTTTAATAATCCCACAGCTGCTTCCAAATTGGTAGTAGCTTTTGGCTGCAACTAGGAAAGGGTTAACACTGGAACTTGTTCCTCAAGCAGTCAGTGAGCTGCTGCATGCATTCAATTCTCTTCTGGGACTCTGAAAAAATCTTTTTTTCTCTATACTCGGCTTCCCCAAAACAACGTGTGTATCTTATTTGGAGGTCTGTGGCATGCAAGAAACTACAGTACTATCTCCATCGAGCTTCAACAAGCAGCTTCCTTGCTTTCTATGTCTCCCACAGAAAGAAAACTTCTACATCATCCATGCTGTGCCTGCATGAGTCAAACTTATATTTAAAATATTCCAGATGATATCAGGCATTTAAATCTCCTGCCTAGCGTATTTGGTAAGCTCTTTTATAAGATCAGATAAGAGCTCACGTGTGTGGAAGTGAGTCATTTGGTCTGTTCTTCAGTTGTTATGATCCTCAGCAGTCAAGAGGAAGTTTGTCAATGATTTCTAGTGACCCAGTGTCAAACCTTAAGGAGAGGTTCAAAACTGCTGAACTCATTGGAAAGACTCCCCTGATTTCAATGGGCTCTGGATTAGGCCCCAAATATACAGGGAATATTTATAGAAGAGTTGAAGTGCTTTTCTAGGGCAGCCATTCACTGACACTTCTGGCCACTTGGCATGGGAGACTGTCTTGTCAAATACTCCAAGACAAATACTCCAAGCCCTTTTCCCAGTGACTGCTACTCCTGCTGTATTGACAGGAGAAAGTCATCATGACACAGAAGATGCTACCGTAGCTCTATACCGGTGGTTTTCAACCTTTTTTTATTTTGCACCCTAAAAACTTTTAAATGCAGATGTGGACCCTTTGGAAATTATGAATTGGAGGTGTGGACCCCTTTGAATTGTAAATGTGTGTAGTCATTCATGTATTTTTGATTGATCATAGTCATTTTTCACAGACCTTTTAGACACAGTCTACAGACCCCCAGAAGTCCACAGACCACAGATTGAAAACCACGGCCCTATACCACTTGAAGACTAGCCTGCCCCTAAGACATCTTTATGAGGTGAGTGCTGCTAGCTCTGCTAAACTGAAGCAACACTTAGCAGCTCCAAGGGGCTGGAAGGTGAGACTCTTTATGTGAAACCAAAGATGAAACGTTGGGCACTGCCTAAATAGAAGTGTAATGGATTGAGACCCCTGCAACACTTCTACTTATATCCTGTCTCCTGTATAGCCTTATATCCTGTCCCCTGTGCATAGCCTTGTTGGTCATGTTCCTGGTGATGCATGGTTGCTGGTTCTTGCCTTGAATGCCACAGTGACCCCAGCCCCTCAGACAGAGCCCCTTTGTGGCAGGGCAGCAGCACCAGTGCCTTGGTGGAGAGGAGTGCACCTAAGGAGGGGTGCCAGGGCCGGGGGGGGACACAAAAATACAAGTTTGTTGAGGGCACCATTTTCTCAGCCCTGCTGGTGTGGGTGGAACCCTAGTTCTCAGCCCCTGCTGGCAGTTTGGATGTCTGAATGGAATAAACTAGGTGTGCTCAACCTCCAGCCCACAGGCCAGATTTGGCCCACGACACTGTGTCATCTGGCCTACAGGACTTCCCAACATCCAGAAATTTGGCAGTGGGGGAGTGGTGGCATTGCTCCCCTCCTGCCAAATTTTTGGACCCATGGAGAGCCCTGAACCCTATGCGTCGAACCAGAAATCCAATCCCACCATGCAGGGCTGGACAAGGACAGTGCCAGGCCCTTAGGACCTAATTCTAGCAGGATGGGGGGTTGGGGTGGGATGGGTTGGTGCCAGACCCTCAGGGCTCAATCATGGCATGCAGGGAAGGGAATGGGACATGCCAAGGCCCAATCCTGCCCACAGACAGACCCCACTTCCCTCCTTTGACCTATGGAGCCAAAAGGTTGAATACCACTGGAGTAAACACGGTCAAGTGGGTGGCCAACTGGCTTAGGGACCGCACCCAGAGAGCGGTGGTGGATGGTTCCTTCTTGGCCTGGAGGGAAGTGGGCAGTGGGGTCCCACAGGGTTCGGTCCTCGGACCGATATTATTCAATATCTTCATCAGCGATTTGGACGAGGGCCTGGAGAGCACCCTCTCCAAGTCCACTGATGATACCAAGTTATGGGGCAAAGTTAGTACACCGGAGGGCAGGGAGCAGATTCAGGCTGACCTGGACAGGTTGGATCAATGGGCAGAGAGAAATAGGATGCAATTTAATAAAGATAAATGTAAGGTACTCCACCTGGGAAGGAGGAACCCCCAGCACACCTATAGGTTGGGGAGTGTCCTTCTCAGCAGCTCGGAGGCAGAGAGGGATCTTGGAGTCATAATTGACTCCAAGAAGAATGTGAGCCGGCAGTGTAACGAGGCCATCAACAAGGCCAATCGCACTTTGTCATGCATTAGCAGGTGCATGACTAATAGATCAAAGGTGATGCTCCCCCTCTATGCAGCACTGGTCAGGCTGCAGTTAGAGTACTGTATCCAGTTTTGGGCGCCGCACTTCAAGAGGGACGCAGGGAATCTTGAGAGGGTCCAGAGGAGGGCCACTCGCATGATTAGTGGCCTTCGTGATAGACCCTACAGGCGGAGGTTGAAAGAGCTGAATCTCTTCAGCCTTCACGAGAGACAGCTGAGGGGAGATCTTGTGGCCACCTATAAATTTATTAGGGGAGGTCAACGGGGAATAGGGGAAATGCTGTTTACTAAGGCACCCCAGGGAGTGACTAGGAATAACGAGTGTAAACTAGTTAAGAGTGGATTTAGGTTAGATATTAGGAAGAAATTTTTCACAGTAAGAGTGGTCAGGATCTGGAATAGGCTTCCAAGAGAGGTGGTGCTATCACCTAGCTTGGAGGTCTTCAAGAGGAGGCTAGATAATCACCTGGCTGGGGTCATCTGACCTCAGTCCTCTTTCCTGCCAGGGGCAGGAGGTCGGACACGATGATCCATTGTGGTCCCTTCTGACTCTACAATCTATGAATCTATGAAACTCTGAATAGCTTCCGGATAACATTGACGTGGAAATACCCAAAGTACTGCTAGAACTCCTGTTTTGATGGGAGGATGCTGTTTTCTGCATGGTGAAAGGGGTTTCTGAAGCTTAGTTTGAAGAAAGTAGTGTTTTTCATATCATAGATTCCCTAGGTGGAGTCACCATGTTCTGGGAAAGAGTCTGACGTTTCACTTCTGCCTTATGCGGCTCAGCCCCCTGTGCTGTCACCAGGCTATGGAGGCAGTGCAGCCCAGAAGACAGACCACTAGCGCAGAACTCAGAAGACCTGACTTCTCTTCCTGGCTCTGCCACAGACCTGCTTTGTGACCTTGAGCAAGCCTCCCTGGGCTCTTCCTCGTGCCTCTTGCCAACTTAAACTGTAAGCTCTTCAGGCAAGGGATTGTCTCTCACTGTGTGTGTGACTCAAGTGCCTTCAACAAGGAGATCCTGACCCTGTCTAGGTACTACATTGCTACAACAGTGCAAATACCAGACAGAAGGTTACGTTCCCTGCTGGTCTAAAAACACTGTGTCCCTTTTACAGCGGCTGGCCCATCCCTCCCATCAGTCTTTGACATGAATCCAACAGCTCCATGAAATGTGGCTGGGAGTGAGTTTTGCAGACCTGTCTGGAAAGCCTGCTACCTCGTTACCCTGGAATTGGTACCAATGAAGCAGGCTTCGAGATAAGCGACCACATCTATTGCTTTCTGATTGACATCAGAATCCACCCTGTCATTTTTTTCACCTGCTTTTCGCTGGCCAGGGGGGAAAGGGGGGTGGTGGTTTAGTGTTCTCCTGGTGCTTGCTTCCCAATGTTCCCGCACACACAGGTATCACCAGAACATGTTTCATCTTGCTGTCCGCATGCTTTGTCAAGGTGTAGGTGTCACTCTATCTGCTTTCTGTTCAGGGGTAGTTTTCTTTTTTTGTTTAGCCCTACAACAGGCTACAAAATATCATGTGATGGTTCTTCAGCGGGTGTAAAAAAATCAGCAAGAATAGGTGTACTTTCATTATCTGCTGAGGAGTGGTGCCAGCTTGAACCAGCAGGGATTTAGCCCCACATCTAATACGCTGTATATATGACCCCCTGCCCAGCTGCTGCTGGTCCCTGTACTGCTAATGTGACTTCTCTTGTGCTGTGTATCTTGTTCCATGTCCCCAGGCACCCCCCTGTAATTCATTGATTAACTCAGTGCCTGATGTCTGTGTGACTCAAATGCCTTACTCCAGTCAGACAAGGGTAAATGTGATATCTTTTATTAGACCAACTAAATAGTTGGAAAAATTGTTCTTTGCAAACTTTTGGATACAAACACCCTTCTTCAGGAAGAGGGAGAGTCAAGCAGGTTGGGCAGCCAGCATGCAGCTGGCCTGGCACTCAGACTGGTGGTTGCACTGTTCGGCCCTATAGTTTTGGTTCTTTCTCTGTCCATATCTCCTGTGCTGACGTGTGAAGTTGCCTGCTGTGGCAGTCTGAGATGTGTATGGCAGCAGGCTGCTCTCTCCTCCCAGACTCTCTTTGCCTGGTTCATAAAGAACCTGATTCCACTATCTGAACTCTGAGTGACTTATCCAGTTGACTTCAGTGCAACTGCTTGCATGAGCTCGGGGAGCTTGCATGAGCACTTGGCATGCTGTAATTTTCTCAGCAGCCAGCGGATAGTCAAGGGTCAGATCCCTGGCTGCACTCCAGCCACTGTACCAGCAGAACAAAGCAGCCATAAAACCTAGTTAACCGGTCCCTTGAGGATTCCCCCTGCTTCAGGAGGGGAAGAAGGGTCATGGCTGGAATGTCACCACTTGCCTGAGATACCTAGCTGTCGTTGGCTGGTGTGACAGCGCCAAAGCTGCTTTAATTTATACTGGGACCTGGACTGGCAGTCAGGGGAATTTGTAAAGCTGCCTGAAAGCCAACTTTGCATGCATGCACACACATCCCCACCCCTCCCAAGTTGCAGCAAACACAATTTCAGCCCATGGCATTTTTCATCACTCAGTGAAATAGTGTTTAATAAAAAACCACTGGCCTTAGCCCACATGGAGAAACAGGAGAGCACTTTGATCCTGGTGCTCAGAGCCAGCATTTGGTTCACAAATATAACCATAGACTTTTTTTCCCCTGTCTCAGTCCAACTGCACCTCATCCTCATATCAAAAATGGGCAGCATATACACTCTTGTTGTTTCCTCTTTGGCAGACAAAGGCTTTGATGGGCACTGCATTAAATAAAGCCATTTGTCCCCAAAATGCTTACATTCACTAGCCTGGAGGATGTTAAAGTCTACCTGTGTGATAGGACCTCTTGCAGTCGGTATGCTAGGATTTTCTCTGAGTTATGCTGGTTGGAACCAACTTTTACCCCAAATTGCACCTGCCTAAGTAAGAACAGTACTTTGCCCTTCTGGTTTCTATAGAGAGAACTGGAGGGACTCAGCACATGTACTGCAGATTTACACGGGCCTGTTTTTCATGCTGAAATTTTCAGGCAGAAGTGCTGCTGTTACTGTATACAGATTTAGGATGTGTTATTCTAAAATCTCCAATGGAGAAGACTCCATAGCTTCCTTAGGCAGCTTGTTCCACTGTCCTACTGTTCTGACAGTTAGGACATTTTTTTCTGTCATTTTGCTGCTGTTAAACCCATTGCCTCATGTCCTGTCCTCTGGAAAAGGAGAACAGTTGTTCTTCCTCTTCTTTATGGTAGCCTTCTTAATATGTGAAAACTGCTTTTATGTGGTTCCCCCACACACACCTCTTTTTCTTCTAACTAAGCATTTCCTCATACTGCTTGCATTCCAACTCCTTTATCATTGCCTGCCTTTGGATCCTCTCAAGTTTCTCTACGTCCTTCTTAAAATGCAGAGTACAGAACTACACACAATATTACAGCTGCCTAGCCAGTGGCAAGTATACTGGGATTATCACCCTGTGGGTCTTGCATACATTACCGCTGTTAATGCAACCCAAAACTGCCTTAAATTTTGTTTGCGTGTTTTGACAGCATCACATTGCTAGCTTGTGATCCTCCATAACCTCCAGATCCTTCTCAGTAATGCTACTGCCAAGCTAGTTATCCCTGTGTTGCCTTGATGCATTTGTTTTTAATTCCCTTGACCTAGCACCTTACACTAGCCTTTGTTGTATTTCATTTTGTTGTCTCAGTTTAACCCCTTTCACACACATAGGTTGACTAATCCTCACAGCACCTCCAGGAAAGAAGGAGTGTTATTTTCCCTATCTTCCCTATCTTACAGCTGATACACTGAGACAGAAAGTGAAATGACTTGTCTGTGGCCACAATACTAGTCAATAGCAGAGCCCAGAATAAAACCCAGGAGCTCTAATTCTCCCTTAAGGTATATCTATATCACATGCCTTGTATTTTCAGGGATACCCACTTCTGAGCATACCACACTCATGTCTCCACCTCATGTATCAAACCCAGACATGTATCAGTGGAACCCTCCAGGTGATCCGATCCCCTTCAGCTGCCCTTAAGCACATCAGAAACCAACGCTTTGAGAGCAGCTGCTAAGGGATGCCCCTGAAGCCACTCCACCGCCATGTCTCTGGGCTTGGCACCTGCAAGTGGGAGCAGGTAGATGGGGTGTGCTCAACAGCAGGTATTCCTGGTAGTGGTGGTAACGGGATGGAGACATAGTGTCAGTATCCTTCTCTGGGTATCTTTGAACCCCAGGGCTAGGGACAGAAGTTACACATAAACTGGTTTAAGTGATCAGAAACTGGTTTAAACTTGTAACAGAACAGAAGCTCAGTGCACATAAACCAGTTTCAAAATACCTGAAACTGGTTTAAGATAAACCTGGTTGCATGTAGTATCACACTTAACTGATTGTACTCAAACTGGCTAATGCAACTTCTGTCCCAGACCCCTTCCTGGTTCAAATTATATCACAGTCCCCCAGCATCCCAGCATGCTTTGCAGCCCTGGGCTGAGCTGTGCTGTCTGCTCCAGAGAGCAGGGCTGGCTCCGCCCATCTGTTCCCTAGCTGGAGCAGTGATGGATGACAAGGGGGTGGTAGGGTAAGCCTGGCTGAGGATGCAGCCTAGTCTGTGGGAAGGGGGTCTTCCCCATCCAAGCAAACCCCAGCTGGGGTCTGGGGCCAGGAAGTGGGGTTAAATACCCTTCCCCCACTCAAACTTACTGCTGGCTATAACTGGACTACAAATCCTAGAGGCACCTAGAAGCAGGAAGAAGTAGTGATGAGCAACCCTGCAGAGTCCTGCTGCTGTCATTTTGGACTGCAAATCCCAGAAATCTTGAGGGCAGCAGAGAGAGGAAGTGAACACGCAGCCCATGCTGGCTACATGCCAGAGAGCCATTCTATAGCACCCTCTGACTTCTGGTCTGAGCCACTGCAAGCATGTGATTGCATTTCCTGAAACAAAGGTAGATGTCTGTTCGATTCTGTTTCAATTTAATCTCTGCATTTTTAGACTAACCTGCAAAGACTGAATCAATTCAGCTTTGGGCTTTTTGATTTTCTGTACTTAGCCCAGGTGACTGGGTTTAGATGTCTTGACAGAGAAGTCACACTTTCAAAAGAAGAGGTTTCTTTGATGTAAAGGCTTTGGGCTGGAGTTTGGGAGACCTTGCTTCAAGGTTCTCCTCTATCATATTCTCCTTGACTGATACCTTGGCCAAGTCACTGAATCTTTCTACGTCTCTTTTCCCTGTCTGGAAGTCAAGGGGCAGGATCCTAGCTTAGCCTGTCTTTTCCATTTAGACTGTAGCCTAGAGGGGCTCTCAGGGGCTTCAGCTGAGGGTGCAATAGAAATAGTCACTCCTATTTTCCAACCTGGATTGAGAAAACAAGAGATCTTCAGATTTACCAGCAGCCAAGACTGCTTTAGGGCAGAGGGATCATGCTGTTTTGCTAGGATTCCAGAGGTATGAGTTCTAGACTTGTTCTAGAGGCTGCTGCCAATTGACCCCACTCGAAAATGGGTACCTTGTCATAGTCTCATAGTTGGTAGGGTCAGAAGGGACCTGAGCAGGTCACTAAGCCCAACCCCCTGCCATGGTCAGGAAAGAGTACTGGGGTCAAACGATCCTGGCTAGGTGATTATCTAGCCTCCTTCTGAAGACCCCCAGGGTAGGAGCAAGCACCACTTCCGTTGGAAGTTGGTTCCAGATCCTAGCTGCCCTGCCCTAATGTCCAGCCTGAACCTACTCTCAGTCAACTTATGGCCGTTATTCCTTGTTATTCCTGGTAGTGCTTGGGGGAACAGGGTCTCTCCCATTCCCTGCTGGTCCCCCTTGGTAAGTTTATAGATGGCCACCAGATCCCCTCTCAGCTTTCTCTTGTGGAGGCTGAACAGGTTCAGGTCCCGTAGCCTCCCCTCGTAGAGCCTGCTCTGCTGCCCCCGATCATGCGAGTGGCCCTCCTTTGGATACTCTCAATGCTGTCCACATCCCACCTGAAGTGCAGCGCCCAGAACTGGACGCAGTACTCCAACTGCAGCCTGACCATTGTTGCAAAGAGGGGGAGGATCACCTCCTTGGACCTGCTCGTGATGCATGTGTGGATGCATGACAAGGTGTGGTCAGCCTTACTGACAGCGTCCTCACATTGGCGGCCCATGTTCACCTTGGAATCAATAGTGACTCCAAGATCCTTTTCTGCCTCTGTGCTGACAAGAAGGGAGTTCCCCAGCCTGTAGGTCTGCTGCTGGTTCTTCCTCCCTAGGTGCAGCACCCTGCACTTGTCAGTGTTGAGATCCATCCTGTTCTCATCCACCCACCCCTGTAACCTGTCTAGATCTAGTTGTAGCCTGTCCCTCCCTTCTAGTGTGCCCACTTCTCCCCACATCTTAGTGTCATCCACGAATTTGAACAAGGTGCTTTTCTCCCTCTCCTCCAAGTAGCTGATGAAGATGTTGAACAGTGCAGGCCCAAGGACCGAGCCCTGGGGGACCCCACTGCCCACATCCCTCCAGGACAAAAATGACCCGTCCACCACCACTCTATGTGTGCGGTCCTCCAGCCAATTGGTGACTGTGGCGGCGAAGCGCCCCCACAGGCGAGCGAGGGGGAGCAAAGGGAACCCACAGACCCCAGACCCCGAGAGCAAGCCCCCAGAAGGGCATATGCACCGTCAGAGGGGCAGCGGGAGGAAGAGCCGCATCCGCGGCTGCAGCTGCGTGAGCCGCCATTACGCCGGCTCTGGCAACAGCTGTTCCCCGCACGGCGAACAGCTGAGCCAATCCCAGTGGCCGGAGCGGCCGCGGCGGGAGGATTTAAGAACGCCGGCAGAACAGGGAACACGCGGGAGCCAGGGAGAGAGAGTACGGGTGTGCTGCCCATGCCGCAGGCTCTCGCACGGGGCAGCGAGGACCCCGTCTGCGGGTCTCAAACAGGCAGTGTAGGCAGGAGCGGGAAGCCTGCCGCCAGCATCCAAGTGCGAGGCAGCCAGAGAGTGCACGCCGAGGCACTCTCTCAGCGTCCTGAAGCGGCAAACGCACAGGAGGCAGGGGAGCGCCCTGCGGATGGGAGGAGAGGGGAGACAGCGGAGGCCCCAGGAGGGGGCTGGCACCAGGGGAAGCACCCACCAGCTCCCCCTGGTGCGGAGGAGTATTATCTTTAAGGAAGGAGGAAGGAGAAACCCCTCTTAGCAGGAGGGAGGACAACCAGAACCGGTCAGGGGCCATCATACTGGGCCCGGCAACATCTGGACAACATCACCCAGCGGTTGGCGTGTGGACGGGGTGTAGGGGAGGCGGAGCCCCCTGGATCACCGCGTCCCGTAACCGTGAGTAACACCATCTATCGGGAGGTCCCACCCAGGATAAAGATCTCCACTGGAGACCCCTCTGAACGTAACTGATTACATCCAAGTCGTGGCAGGCGAGTTGAGGGGAGGGGCCACACCCCGATAGGCCAGGCGGAGCGAGGCACGGGCTCCACAGTGACCCATTTGACTGTGTGGGCATCGACACCACAGTTGCTTAATTTTTTAATGAGAATGGGGTGAGAGACAGTGTTGGTGTTCCTAAAGTTCAGAAAGACTACGTCCACTGCGACACCTATGTCCAAGGATTTTGTCATCCACACTAGGGAGTCAAAGGTGGCTGGACATGATGCTAGCCACCATGCTGCTTTGCTGTGCTGTTAGGTATAGAAGCTGGGGTATATTAATCATACTAAGGTTAAGTAAAATGTTGATCTTAATGTTTTGATGACTGGCCTATGATATCGCATGCAGCATCAGAAGTGATCAGTGAAAACTGCACCAGCAACACATATGTATTCGACAGCATTTATAGATTGTTGTAACACTAATATCTTACCATAAGAGCCATTCACTTGAGTACTCTGCTCTAAATTAAGCCTGGGAATGTAATAAAGTCAATATTAGCCTAGTGCTCCATTCTCTCTTGAGAAATAAGTCTCTCTAATGATATGGGTTGTACAGAGGAAGTGCTTTTTATCGCCTCTCCTGCACAATGGTATTAATTTAACAATTTCCCATGAAGATAGGATCATGCCTGTGCTTAATGGCAGGTAAAATAAAAGAGGGAATATAAATGGAACATGCAGCCAGATGTAATAATAGAGGTTCAGCATTATTGTTTTTGGTTCAGCATTATTGTTTTTGGCAGATTGGTGCTGGGCCCTGAACAGGAGAGTTGTTATAGAAGTAAAGAAGAGCTTGGTTATTTGAAACTAAATCATTTCAGATAATTGGTTATTCCATGGGTAGCATGTGCAATATCCCAATTGCAGCGGCAACCAACCTGTTTTGCAGCATGTAGCTAACCTGGGGTGGTGAGAAGAAAGGCAGCTTGGAAAGCTGGGGCCAGCTTCACAGCCCATGTAACTTCCTCCAGCATAGCTCCACAGCCCATGGGACTGGTAGAGATATGTCCATTGGCACCAGCTAAGGTTCAAGCCTCCCCCTGCAGCCATTAGTCAGGGAAGCCATTAAAGGATGAATCACTCTTGCCGTGAAACATTTGCAAAACTATTGGCCAGCTTCCAAAATCAAAATGAAACATTTTGTTAATGACTGAATGACAAAATCATTTTTTTAAGTGTTGGTTTATTAAAATAAATTTGAAAAATTCTGCTTTCAGTTAAAATGTATAAATCTTTTGGAATTGACAATAAGCCAAAAACTCCAGGTTATTTATATATACCACATCCAACACCCTTCCATCACATGCTGCTATTTTTTTAATCTACACTTCACAACTGGACAAATCAAAACACCAAGATCACAGAGGTGATTATTTTTTCCTGAAATACCTCAATTTTATTTTCAAAACTACCAGACCAGTTGAGTTCTCTTGAAATCAGGACTTGGGCACAAAAATTTCTTTGACTTTAGTGAGACTTAGGCTCCTAAGTGACTTGGGTACTTTTGAAAATAGGAGCTAAACACTTGTGAAAAATTCACCCTTACTGACTTTCCCAATGTCACAAAGGAAACTTTTGTTAGAGTCAGGAATCAAAGTAATCTCTCCTGTTTTCCAAGCATGGGCCTTAATCATAAGATTAACTCTTCTTATCATAGGATCAAGCTACCCATACCCCTGATCCTACCTGCTACAAGGTGTGTGCAGATGTGCATGTAACCCCATGGAGATCTGCTCCCATAAGGAGCTTGCAGGCCTAGGATACATTTACATGCAACCCACCATTATATATATATATATATATCACTGATGCATATAAGATAAGAGTATAGCACAGGTCCTGGCTACATGTGGGCCCAGATCTACAAAGATATTTAGGTGCCTGGCTCTCCATGATTTTAAGGAACAGAATCACATCCTCTGACTTCCAATCATAACCATCATCTAGGGATCCTGTTTCACTGGCAGAAGTTAGGTACTGAAACATTTTTAGGGAAATAGGCCCTGATCATAAGTTCAAAATGGATTTGCTTCCTCTTCCTAATTCTGAAGGCTCCCTGACCAAGGAAGTGGTGGGTATGTAATCTATTGTCCTTTGCTCATTGCTGTAGTAGCTGGATGCTCCATTGATAGTGGTGGTACCACGACCTATTGGAAACCCAAATATTTAAGACTTATTGCTATTTAAATTAGAAGAGCTGCACATCTCTAGGCATTGCCTATGAAGAGCTCTCCTAACCAGTAACTCACCATGGCTCCTCTGGGATTATATTTGCTTTGTACCCACACCTCTTTCAAGAAGAACTCTTTCAAAAGGCAGTTCAGATCAGCCAGGAGACCAAATTCAGGGGTGAGTCAAGTCTGAGTGGAGGGAGTTGACAGTAATATAAATTAGCCCTTTCAGCCTCCTCAGCATGCATTTTATTGCAATACAACTGCCACTGACATTCACTCAGGGAGCTACACCCACTTTTGATTTTTCATCCAAACCCCACCCTTGTATTTTGCTTGGGGCTGACAGAGAGAAATGTAGCAAAGAAAGCAACAACTGTGCAAGAATAGGAATAGGTGCAAGTTCAGGTACAAGACTCCTTCCAGCCCCTTATTTTCTTATAGACACTGGCAAAAAGGAGTCAGAAGCTCTAAAGGAATTTTAATATCTGTGAGTCTGTCTCGTAGGAGCCTTACTCATCCTATTTACCTTACATACCACCCAGTAGTGTAACTAAGGTGAGGGGGACTGGAATGCCAGCTGTAGGTGCTACTAAGTGGGGGTACTAGATTTAATATGCATTAACTTAAGCACATTAATGCACACATAGATGTGCCCACTGGGCACATCTACACATTCATTAATGCTCCTTGGATACTGCGCATTTAGTTTAGTACTCACTTAATAAAGTACTATTTAAATGCGCAGTACCTAGAGTTCTTGTACAGTAGCACTGGCGCAGGGTTATTTAGTGATGCTTACTGCATGTTAGCCTAAATAACATTGCGCAGGAGGCTATTAGCATGGTTTGTGCCGTGACATGCTACTGTGCAGTACTATTAAGCTAATGCCTGGTAGGCATTTCATGTAGACACACCCACTGAGTAGCAAACAAAGGATTTGACCCATGGAGTCTTATATTTTGTGCTTTAGCCCTTAGTGGGCTACAGTTATAAATATTATTGTCCATACATACATTTTTACAGTACCGGATGCTGCAGTAACCAGATCAGGTGATAGAATGGGAAATAGTGAATCACGCATGATAGCTGTGTGACCTTAAGTAAAGCTAATACTTGGAATTGCATGCTTTAATCCTGTTTAAAAAAATCCCTCTCTTGTGTTAACTGCATTAAGCCCTGTAAGGTATTTGGGGACAGAGGTTGCACAAAGGGCTCTGTACTAATCATTGCTTCATGCAGACTCTAAGATCAGCAGACTTTCCACTATGTTGTGGCCCTTATGATTCAGACCATTTTCATGTGAATGCACTGGCGTTGGTGTAGGCTGGAAAAGTGGGTTCCAGAAAGCCCGATCTGTGGCATTCATTGCTAGCTGGCAGATGATATGCTCTGGAATTTCTTCACATGGCCTCTAGTGCCCTTGTTAAGCTTTCTCCATTGGTGCCAAGTACCTGAATTCTCTCTGTATTGTGGGAGCCAAAAGAGGAATTGGCTTTGTATGAGTTTCACAAAAACACCCTTGTTCCTTTTCCCAGGCACTGGGTTATGCACAGGACATTTCCACACAGAGGCAAAAGGGAGAATCCTACCTACATCAATTGCCTCTGCAGAGCATGAGTAGATCCAACACTTAGCCAGCACTCTGGTGTTGCCCCCCCAAGGCTAGGGACAAACATTACATATAAACCAGTTTAAGTGATCAGAAACTGGTTTAAACCTGTAACAGAACAGATGTTCAGTGCACATACACCTGTTTGAGATAAACCTGGTTGAATGTAGTATCAGACTTAACTGATATGGGTCAAACTATCTTAATGCAATGTCTGTCCCAGACCCCTTGTTGGTTTAAGTTAAATGAGACTCCCCCAGCATCTCCACATGCTCTCTGGGCTGGGTGGGGCTATCTGCTCCACAGCAAAGCTGGCCCCTCCCCTCTGCTCCTTGGCTGGAGCTTGGCAGAGACTGCAGGGTCTGCCTGGCTTCCCCCTGCTCTCCCCTACCTTCCCCATCCCCTCCACCTTACACAGACACCTCTCAGCAGGTAATGGTAATGTCCCTCTGTTGGTTTCTTAATGGGGTGATAAACACTGAGTTAGGGCTGATAAATACGGTGTTATCAATCCTGCTGGGCTGGGCTGGGCTGGGCTGGGCTGGGAACCCCTCCCTAATCAGAGCATCCTACCCCATGCCCCTCTCAGCTCAGCACTATAGAAAGGGAGGGCTGCTCTAGCCCCCTCTGGCTTCTAGCCTGAGCCACTGCAGGCATATGCTTGCATTTCTGGGATGTCTGCACACTTACAAACTGGTTTAGCCTAGCCCAGTTAGACTAACTTGCAAAGATTGAATCAATTCAGGCTCAGGCTTTTTGAATGTCTGTCCTTAGCCCTAGAGATGATCTCAGAACAACGAAAGGTTTGGTGAGCCTGACCACCAATCAAGTACTTGAGAGAATAAGCTTAAATAAATGTTAATAGCATTTTAATATTGAAATACAAACCATATATGAATGATAAGACAGTATAAATAAAGTGTATCCAAACAAATAAATAAAAGAATTATCAGTCATTGAAATAAAAATAAATTAATCTTAAATTTACTAAGTCCTAAAGTCTCAAATGCCCCTAATAAGTTGCAAGCCTCTTAGGGAAAAAAGACTACTTATTTAGGGTTAGCAACTAAGTTTCAAAGAAGCGCTTATCTGCAGATGAGCCATTGAGCAAGAACCAGAAGCAAGTCCCAGCTCAGTTTCTACTTGAAGCCTACTCCCTCTCCCTTAAATATGTAGTCACAGGCCAGTAAGCAAAATGCTCGGCAGAGACCTCTCAAGACTGGAGAGCAAGATTCTGAGGTGAACCTGGATTTTTATACTCGATTACCTGGCCCAACTTCAAAAGCTTTTAAATAAGGCTTGAAAAAATAGACGTGTGCTTAATGGGTTACTTAGCCATTAATATCAATACAAACTCTTTTCTAATATGCTTATCAAGCCTATCTTGCTTGTTGTCCAGCAGAAATGCTTACTCTTAATCATCTGCCCTAAAGCAGATCTAGCTGGTGTAAAACCACTGACTTTAAGTGACCACAAGCTGATTTCTTTTAACTTGCATTTCTCTTGCCTTCTGTCTGACTTCAAATTAACACACCTAACTACCTCTCCTGCCTTCTGAATTCTTCTCACCGATGACATTTGCTTGCCTGCTCATTTCCTTTGGCCCTTACCCAAACTCTGATCAATCAGGCACAAACAAACACTTTATAGTAATGCAGTTTGGGGACCAACCTTTGTGGCAAGTATGATACAAATTAACCAGGCACCCTCTCAAAAGGCCACTCCAATCCTCTTCCAAAGCCTGATCTGCTGCTCTGCTTGCTACCCTAGCTGTCACTGTGCTGCCTGCCCCCTCCCCAGTCAGCCGTGTGCCCCACACACAGAGGCTGCCCAAGCCACATGTAGCACCTATGCCACAGGTTGGCAGTCTTGTCCTAGTAGGTATAATGTACTACCATTAAGCAGCTTAGGGCCTGCTACAGTGTACAGGACAGAGGCATCATACAGAAAGGAGGCATCATATCCCTGCCCCATTCACCAGCAGACAGTGTACTCTGTGTGTATTGTTTCCAGCTCCCCCTACAATATAAGACTTTCTTAGGGCCATGAACAAGAACAGGCAAACAGGATTTACCCCAAACTTTATTTTCCTTTGCCTAGAAATCACCTCCTGAATATCAGGAGCAACTAGGTTTACAGTCCCATCCTTCCCACGTATTTCTACAATAACAACTGAAAGCTTGCACAACAACAAGTTTTTCATGTGTTTGCCTGATGACAAACCATGCCACAGAAATCGCTTGGCAATCTAAAAGCTTGCCCACAAGCCAGATCTGGATCATTTCACTTCCAGATCTGACCTTGATTCCAAAAGTCTCCAACTACTCCTAGGAACATGAAGTGGGCACTTAGCAGTTTACTTTTCCTTTCTGAAATAAGCAGCTTTTTTTGTACTATGAGAGTGGTGGTTTTGAGTTCCACTCCTACTAGTTGATTCAGGTTGCTGTATAGTTATATTTTCCACATTCATCTCCCTCTTTTACCTTTCCTCCTCAACCCATCCCTCTCTCCACACCATTTTGGGGGATCCTTCCCCCAGAATAGCCTATTTCATCCTGCTACCCTCCCCCCTTTTTTTTTTTTTGATAGGAGGGGAAGAAAACGTAACTCTCTTGTCTTAATTCTCCTGTGCTGCCTTGATTCATCTTGCTATTTGATTGCCTCTGTTGTTACTTAGTTTGCTTCTCCGTGTTTAAACAGCACAAAAAACCCTCTATAAAAAAAACAAAACAAAACAAAACAGGATTGTAAGCCAATATCTTCATACTTGGGAGCTCAAATCCATGTGACAGAGTAGCAACAGGCCTGAAAGGCTGTGTTCTGTAAGTGTAGGAACTGTTGTACCAGATTGGATGTATGGCTCATCTGGTATCCCCTTTCCAATGATGGCCACCACTAGATGCTTCAGAGGAAGGGGCATAAACCCTGTACTAAACAGTTGTACATTAACTTGCCCACCAAGCTGTTTTCTCCGAAATCCCCTCATGGAGGGGCTGAGGTTTTATTTCTACTCCAACCATCTGGTTCTTTGGAGAAAGGGTTAAAAATGATTTTTTGCTAAGTCACTCATGCATGTGGCCTGTGGCCTTTCTCTGCTTTGGCCCTTGGTCAGGTTGAAGGAATGCTGCTTGTAACTCAGCTCAAGGGAAGCCTTTAGGAGTATCTTTTAGATGGTGAAGCAGATCCTGAACAAAGGTGACTTCATCCGGACTTCAGGAGAGTGTAATATTTTTAGACGGATACAGAGATGCCACTGGCTTATGTCTGACTCAATCCTATCCACTGTTTTAGACCACAGGAACACTTTTACTGTGCTGGGGCTGACAGAGAAACTGGCCAGAGTGAATTTTCTCTAAATTAGTGAGTTTGGGGATTGCACAGGCTGACTGGAAAAAAAATAGATACAATTTGAAGGGAAATAAAAGTGATAATATTGTGATTGGTGGAACAACCATGATCAGCCTCTGGTGCCATCTGGGACCCTTAGATTTCATAGATTTCATAGACATTAGGGCTGGAAGGGACCTCAGAAGATCATCGAGTCCAGCCCCCTGCCCGAGGGACAGGAAGTCAGCTGGAGTCATAGGATCCCAGCAAGATAAGCATCCAATTTACTCTTGAAGGTGTTCAATATAGGTGCTTGAACCACCTCCGATGGCAGGCTATTCCAGACCGTGGGGGCTCAGACAGTAAAGAAATTCTTCCTTATGTCCAGGCTGAATCGGTTTTGCAGTAGTTTGTAACGGTTCAACCTCGTCATCCCTTGGGGCGCTCTAGTGAACAATTGTTCCCCCAGATACTGGTGGTCACCCCTGATAAACTTATAGGTGGCCATCAGATCACCCCTGAGCCTATGCTTTTCCAGGCTAAAGAGCCCCATGGCTCTCAGCCTGTCGTCGTAAAGTCTGTTTTCCTGACCTCTGATCATGCGCGTGGCTCTCCTCTGGACTCTCTCAAGCTTCTCCACATCCTTTTTGAATTGCGGAGCCCAAAACTGGACGCAGTACTCCAGCTGCGGCCTCACAAGCCTGAGTACAAGGGGAGAATAACGTCCTAGGATTTGCTTGAGAAACATCTATGGATGCAAGTCAGCATTTTGGTCGCTTTACTAGCCGCAGCATCACATTGCAGGCACATGTTCATTTTGTGGTCAATGATGACCCCCAAGTCTCTTTCTTCTGTAGCGCTAGCCAGCATAGCACTGCTGAGCCTATAAGGATGCTGCAGGTTTTTCCTCCCAAGGTGAGAACCTTGCATTTTTCAGTGTTAAACACAATCAGGTTCCTGTCTGCCCATTTGCTGAGCCTGTCCAGGTCAGCCTGGATCGCCCTCCTGTCTTCAGGTGTGGATGCTTTGCCCCAAAGTTTGGTGTCATCGGCGAACTTGGCCAGTCCGCTTCTGACTCCAATGTCCACATCATTAATGAAGATGGTGAACAATATGGGTCCAAGGACAGAGCCTTGAGGTACCCCACTTGTCACAAGGCACCACGACGATTGACTTCCATCAATTACTACCCTCTGGGTCCGACCACGGAGCCAATTTCCCAGCCAGCAGATCGTGGTGGACCCAAGGCCACAAGTGGCCAGTTTTGCCAAAAGGTGATCATGGGATACCAGATAGAAGGTTTTTTTGAAGTCAAGATATATGACATCAATCTCTTCTCCCTTGTCCAGATGATAGGTCACCTGGTCATAGGAGGAAATGAGATTGGTCAAGCAAGACCTACCCTCAACAAACCCATGCTAGCTATCCCTCAGGATGTTGGTGTTGGCCAGTCCATTAAGGATTGCCTCTTTAATAAACTTTTCTACTATCTTCCCTGGGATAGAAGTCAGGCTGCTGGGCCTATAGTTTGCTGGATCCACTTTCCTCCCTTTCTTGAAGATAGGCACCACATTGGCCTTCTTCCAGTCTTTGGGCACTACACCAGAGCACCAAGAGTTTTCAAAGATCCATGCCAGTGGCTGGGCTATGATGCACTTGCTCTTGTTCAGGACTTTTCTGAACCTCAAGTGCTGCCTGGAAGCCCCAGCCCACCTGTAGCCATCACTGAAGTGGAAGATAGTACAGGGATGTAGCTAATTATGTTGGAATGGATGACTACTACTGCTTCATGGGAGAAGGAGCTCTGACTTAGCCACTGAGCACCATTCCTAATGAGAGAGAGAGAGAGAGAGAGAGAGAGAGAGACCAGCAGTATATCAGGGAGTGGAGCTGGCATTGGTCCCAACACTGCTCCAGCTTCTTGGAAATGTTCACACTTGGCTGCACTTGCTGGGATCCTATGATCCCTGCTGACTTCCTGCCCCTGGGGCAGGGGGCTGGTCTTGATGATCTTCCAAGGTCCCTTCCAGCCCTAATGCCTATGAAAATACCTACAATCTACTCGGGCTGAGGCAGTGCCAGTGACAGACAAATATGTACATCACTAGCACCCAAAGCAGAAGGGGTAGTAAGCAGAAGCTGGAACAAAGGCAAATAAGGCTGTTAATTGAGGTGGTTGGAGGGAGCCTCCAGGCCCCTGTGACCATATCCCTGCCATGACACACACAGTTCTGCCCTTATTGTTGCAAACTCTGGGACACGCTGCACATGTTAAATGCACTTAAAATTAGAGGTGCAATGATACACTGGTCTGATACCAGATTGGCACCAATATAAAGAAAACTGATTGCATCAGAAATTGGCCTGATGTGGCTGATAATTTGGCCGATAAATGCCCGTGCGTGTATGTGCAACGGCAGTGCAGCATGCAAGACGAGAGAAGCACAACCCGGCAGCTTGGAGAGCTGCGTGAAGCTGTTAAGTCTGTTGTGGTAGAAGGGAAGTGGGGAGGGAAGGGGCGTGGGGGAGGAGATCAATGCCCCTGCAGTGAGGGAGGGAGCGGGGCAGGCACTGCTCAGCCAAAGTGGGACAGGACACAGAACAGAGCCACGGCTTGTCTAGGGGGCAAAGCTCCCACTGCTACACGCACCCTGGGAGGGCACCAGGGCAGGGCAAGATGTGTGTCCCCAGATCTGTGCAAGGCAGGGTGGGCTGCCCAGCAGCACTGGGCTCTTCCTGGCAAAAAGCTAGACTAGGCTGTGCTCGGGGCAGGCAGTGGTCATGTTGAGAAGGGGACTATGGGGGGGGGCTGCAGTCACCCCATATTTCACTGTAGCCCCCTCCCAGTGCCACTGCCTGCCCCAGCTCTCATCCCCCCACGTGCCTGGGAAGAGCCCTGTGCAGCCCTGGTCCTAGCCCGCAGCTGCAGCCCACCCCGCCCCGTGCAGATCTGGGGGACACCCCCCCCACCATGCCCTCCCATGGTGTGTACAGCAATGGGAGCCACCCCCTCACCCAACAACCCCTGGATGAACCACAGCTCCATCCTGCACCCCGCCCCACCCTGCCCTGGCTGGGTAGAGCCTGCCCCAGCCCCAGCCCCAGCCCCACTCCCTCCCTCACCATGGAGGGTGTTTATATGCTCTCTCCGGGGCCCCTTGTCTCCCTCCTCCCTTCCACCACAACATACTTACCAGCTGCACGCAGCTGTATTGGAAATCAGATCGGTATTGACTGATATGCCTCCTTAAAATCAGCTAGAGGTATTGTCTTCCAAAATCTCTATCAGTACACCCCTACTTAAAATATGAGCATCTGCCCGTTCAAGCAGGCTAATATTTGCTGAATGCACTCTTATCACATCATAGCAAAGTTAGTCCTCACTGGGAAAGGCATATCTCTAGGTCATCTTAAGTAACACATGTTGAGCTAATGTTGCACTGCTCCACAGAGATAATACCATCAGTTCCGGTCCTGCTGATTGTGGGTCCCAGCCCCAGGACTGCACAGGAGTCTCAACATGGCTCCACTGCAGTCCTGGGGCTGAGACCAAAAACCAGCTGGCTGTCAGTTCCAACTGTGGCACTGCACTGGAGTCTCCAGTTGGCTCTGGTCCACAGCACTGGCACGAGCTGTGCATGTTATGAGATCGTAGCAAGCAGTCAGGCAACTGCACAGAACATGTTCTAACTTTAACATGTGCTAAGTGCCCAATTCAGCAAGGCTGAGGAAACTGACTGATAGGGAGACATGAGAGCTCACAGAAATCTCAGGGTGCCAGGACCCAAGCACTGCCCTCTACCCGTGCAGGTGAATTGAGGGAGAGTGAACAGTACAGGGGACACTGGGTCTACCTTCACAATGCAGTGGATAGAAATGGTCTTCCCTCTGCTCCTTCAGGTGGAGGAGCCCATTGGATATGAACAATGGGCCATAACCTGGCTGTACCCAATGGTTAAAATGGATGCAGAAAGAGAGGGTGTGACTGAGAAAGAAGGGCCCACATATTACACCTATCTGCACTTGTGGGACATGAGTGGAAACCTTCTGTATACTATATCCTGGGAGATGCCCAAAGAATGGGTATGGTTTAGGGGGTCTTGAACCAGGAACTGAGGGGATTTGCTACCCAGGCTCTCTGGTAACGCCAATGGCCCCCAAGAGTATTTGGTAATTGAGCCAAAGAGCATGCCCAGGCTACTGCTGAAGGAGGAAAGGATAGGATGCCGTACTAGCCTGAGACACCCCAGCCTGTTAGCAAGTGTTGCTCCTTTGGGGAAAGGAAGTGATTTTTGCTGACTCTGTTACAGCAGAGAAGGAAGCAGGCACAAACAGAGCATTAGGGTCTGGAAGAGTTATATACTGACCACTTTGCTGACTCATTGGCAGAGCTGGCCCATGACTACATATTCAATGGAGGTGGGAGTAGGCTTCAAGTGGAAACTGAGCTGGGACTTGCTTCCAGTTCCATGGTTTTGCTGACTCACTGGTTAGCTGGCACCTTCTCACACACTCTGGGGACACAGAGGAAGTAGGATTTGGCACACTACCGGCTTGCGGGTTTTGCTGACTCGCTCAACAGAATTAGTGCTTTACCACATGCTCGTAGGATACCAAGAAAGAAAGAACTGACGTGCCCCCAGACAGGGGGAAGGGATGCTAAGGGCCCTCAAGGTGGCGGGAAGAAGCCTGAGGCCCTGATATATCGACTTTTAGGAGCAGCCAGGCCTAGGGTTTCATGGGGGATAAGTTTTAGCAGTAAATAACCCTCTCTGAGCAAGCCTGAGCACAGGAAGGAGACTGTTCTTACTCTACAAACTTGCCAATGTATGTTGGTGACTTGGAAAGCCACTCACTGACCAACAACAAAGTAACTGGCTGCAACTCCTACTGCTGGCAGGGGAAGGGGTTTAAACATCAGACAAATTACAGGTAGGGCCAAAACTCTCCAGGAACAACTAGTGTTTTTTTCTTGGGTGTCTAACACAAGATGCCTACAACTGATTCAATTTCCAAGAAAATGTTGAGTTTTGGGCTTTTGAAAATCTGACCCTGGTAAAGAAGTCTGAAGCAGGGAGCCCCAAAATACTACATGTTCTGGAAAAATCTTGGTCTTGGCACCTAACTTTTAACCAGAGTTAAAAGATGCAACCCCAGTTAATGCATGCCACTCAGCTGTTCTCACCCTCTTGTCAATTTATCTTCCAAAAATGGTCAGCCATTACATCCTGGCAGCAGGTAACAAGGATGTTGATTAATATATTCTACTGAATATAGTTCCTTATGAGCAGAAAAATCTAAGTATTTGGAAACCCTGATGTGAAAACGGCCCTTTCCAAAGACAGAGTTGTTGTGCATTGAGCTGTAGAAATGTGGTACTCATAACCCTTGGGCTAGATACAGACAGTCAGAAGGCCTGAGGCTGAAATCTATCCAGTCTTTGCAGGTTGGTCTAAACTGCACAGATTAAATTGAATGAACTAAAGGGAGAATGGGGGAGCAGAAATGCAGTCTAAAAGAACTAGATATAATTCAATAAGACCAGAATACACCGGCAGGTATTGTCAATACATTTTGGGGAATAGCAAGGAAATGCAGAAATTACTGCCGTGCATCATAAACCTGTATAATAATAGCACTAAGGCTTTCCAAAGGGACTTGAAATTTTGGGTGCCTAACTGATAACCCCTTAAAAGGCCATGACTTTCCATGGGTATAGTCTCTGTTCTCTTGGAAAGTAAGACTCTATTAAGGGCATCCCAAACAGGGCACCAAAATTCACTTTCTAAAAATCTCAGGCCTTGAGCTGTATAATTAGCTCCTAGAGAGCTACCAGTTCCCACCTCATTTTACCTGACTCTAGTCTAGGAGACATGTGCCTTATCCATCAATCATTAGATGTCAAGGTGATCCCAGGTGAGACATGACATACAAGTTAACATTAGAAGGGTGTGGAGAGATTATTGTGAGGGAGAGTGGACCAGGAAGGATTCCTGGAAGAAATAGGTCTGGCATAAGAGAAAGGGTGCCTGGTGGACACTCAGAAGCATAAAGGGAGGGAGCACAAAATGGAGGTATGAGCGTGAGAGAGAGAAAGGGGCTGCAGGAAAGAAGACTAGGAGGGGCAAAGGGAGCAGGAAGAAAGGAGGAAGAGTGGAGGTGAGGTTGTGTAGGGTCTTCCAGCAGGAGGCATTTAAATCCAACACAGATCATTTGTGGGAATATAGTATCTACAGCACCAAGTCCAACTGACTGCTACAACTGGAACTTGGCAACCTGAGTAGAAAAATAGAAACTCAATGGGTTTGAGTGTGGAGAAGCCCCAGCTGTATCTATGTAGCGGATAAACAAAGGGTTGCAAGTCTGGTGCCATTAACCACCACTGAATCTTCTGAGAAGCTGGGCCCCTCACTCTTCCCTCCCTTCCTCACTGGTACTGCTCATAGCAGCATTTCCTGCCACTCTGTTATTAGTAGGGGTCGACAACCTTTTCTAGCAATGGGCCATTCTGGCCAAGCTCAGGTCTGAGTTGGGCCAATGCTAGGACCAAGCTACCACCACCCCCGCTTCTTCTCACAGCCACTTCTCCCTGCAGCCTGTCTGTGGCATGGTACAGGAAAGCTCCCAGTCACCCAGAAGCCTCTGCCACTGAACACCACCGAAGCCCCAGCTCCATGGGCTGGGTCCAGTCGCTCTGCAGACAAGATCCAGTCTGTGGGTCATAGATTGCTGACCCCTGAATTATTATCATTTTTCACATTGACTCAAAAGAAGATCTCAAATTCCAGGGGTGCATTTCATTAAGAAAATCCCAGTCTTCTATTACCTCTTGGCAACATAGATCATATAGGAGCCAGATTCACTATTTCACATAAGCCTGAAGCACTCAGACTGTATTGTTAAATCTGGCCCGCCGATTCCAGTCAGATAAAAAATGTACTCAAAACTACATTGCTTATAGTCAACTTTGCTAGCTCCCATGTTTCTTATCGAGAGTCATGAGATATCTAGTGTTTTCTCCCTGGCCCAGATGCTGGAATTAAGAATGTCAAGGTTTGGTTTGGCTTGGTTTGGTTTGAATGTTTCTAAAGCTCATGGTTGAAAAGAGAGGCTTGAAATGAGAACCAGTTATTTTTTTAAAGGCTCAAAACCCAGAAGAAAAAGGGAAGGAGGCCAACATTTATTATTCCTCCAGAGTTTTAAATCAGCCTTGTGATTTTGGGAGGTTGATTCCTGAGTTCTGATCCTAGAGATTAACTGCTCTGCCCACATCTTACTGTGCTTTCTGAACAGAACCCCACAGCATAAGCAAGTGGCAGACAAGGGCAGAGAGATAGCACTTTGCTTTTCCACTAAGTCTGGAGCTACTGTGTGCAGCGAAACTGTGCAGAGTAAGACCATCCTGTTCACACCTCCTTTCCTCCAGCTCCACTCTGTATGCTGGCAGAGGTGATGGGGTGGGGTAGGGGTCTTCATGGGAACTCTACCGCACTGGAAGTCCCTGCATTGGGATGTTTCTCTGGGACTGGATAAATAGCCTTGGAGGCTAGGTCCTGGTAGAAGTGTCAGTGACCTAGCCCCACACTACAGGAGGAGCCCATCAGTTATCTTCCATGTATGTAGTGTTTTCCATCTGGATAGATCACAAAGATTTTGCACACGATTCACCCAGGATTTGCGTTTCCATCTTTAGGGCAGACAGGAGCTGCAACAATGTTTGGAAGGGACACATTTTTTGCCCAAGAGCCATTTGCTTCTAAAGAAGTGCCACAGGATCCATAACCTCCATTGAGACTGGACAGCAGTAATCTTTTAGCCTCTGAAAAATCCAAAAGACCTGTTTCCCCTGTCTTGAAAGGATGTCTCCTCCCATACAGAATTCATACTTTGGGGACCAGGAGCCAAGGTACCACAAGCCTGCCAAGGACTCCTACATTGTGATCTACTGAGAGCCCACAAGGCTCTTGCTCCTGCACTTTAGAGAAGTGGCAGGTTGAGTAGGGTTACCTCCTCATCTCCAGCTGCTGGACTGCATGAAAAGGCAGGTGCCATTATGTTAAATACTTCCCTGACTACAGGTGAGCAGTAGCTGCCAAGGCCACAGGCAAGTTTGCAGGCCTACACTTGAGAGGGAGAGGTACTTAGATGTGTTAGTCAGGCAGGAGGCCCAGCACCTGTTGAAGGGAGCTTGCCTACAAAAGCTCATGCATCTCTGATTCAGTTAGCCCTGTGGTTTTCACCCTTCTTTTTAGACTTGAGGTGCCCCTCTGAAAATGCCAGCTCTTGGTTTCCACTTGCTTTTTGACTTGAGAAAGATATGACAGCCGTCTTCTGTGGTGAAGAACTCAGACCCCCAACAGATCAGAATGGTTTTGTAACGCTATGGATTCCTCTTGACAATCTCTGGTTTTATCTTGCTCACCTAACAGTGCAGGGCATCCCATGGAAAGGCTCCCCAGACATCCTGTGGCACCCTGACTGTGTTAATCTGCAAGGTACACCTCTACACTGCATGAAAAAGGGGAGAAGGAGGTACAGGACAGGTTTGCTCCCCCACTGCGTCCTTGTATTGCTAAACAGCAGCTCCCATCCCTATGCCTTGGAGTGAATGCAGTGTTGCTGAGGTCCATGATGATTGTATTTGTACAATAATTTCAGCCCTTATATGATGTACAATCAATAACAGTAAAAGTGTTCAAAACGTACAATGATTTTTGAGGGAGCTCATTGACGCAGCATGTGCAAAAACCCAAGTTGCTGTCAGGGAGTCTTAACCAACTTTTGGGTTTGCTGTCAGTGCTTTCTTATGACTCCTTGCCTCAAAATAAAGAAATGCTTCAACTTTGATTCAGTTCTCACTCACTCACTGGCAAGTTACAGCGAGCAATGCAATAAGAAGAAGGCTTATTTGTGCACTTACTTGCATAGTTGTTTGTAATTTTTTTCAGCGTATGATATTGTATTTGCTGAAAAACTAATTTTGCATTTCCAGTACAATGGTTTTGTATTTAAGACCTGGCAACGCTGAGTGCAGGTCATGGGAAGAGCTCTGAATTTCTGCTTGCCTGGCAGGAGAGGAAGGAAAAAAGGCGGCTGCTCACCCTAGCAAGAGGAAAGCAAAGGAAACGAGAGCCAGGTCTCATGATTGCACAGGGGCTGACTCATGCTGACAGGTTGCTGCAGCAGGGCCAGGGTTAATTCTTCCTTCCCCGCCCCTTGCTGGTCATGTGACCCTCAGTTGGCAATTTTAGGCTGTCAGCTGATCCTGTCTGCTGCTGCTGCTGCTGCTCAGTCATTCCTGTGAGAGCAGGCAGCTCAGCTGCAGCACTTGCACCCATGGCGCTCCGCAGCCTGGCCCTGCTCCTGACCCTGGCGCTGGCCTGCTCAGCGCTCATCAGGTGAGGAAGTGGGGGGTCCAACTTTGCAAAGTTCAGGGGTCAGCAGTGCAAGCCAAGCGGGCATGGGCCTTGCGGGTTGGAGAGCTGCTTGCTTCTCTGGCCTGTGCATCTTGTGGGGAAGGCCCTTGAGGCTGGGGGCGAGGAGCCAGCTGCAGGGTTTGGCTTCTGCAGGGAGGCAGGGTGCAGCCTCCAGCAAGAGCCCCTGAAGGAGAGACTTGCGGGGGAAAGCCAGCAGAGAGACAAATGCTGCTCCTGCGAGGCATTACTTTCATTACCTGGGAGAAACCGCTTTATCCCAGGACAAAGTGTGGTTGTGCAGGTTTTAGACAAGGCCTTGGCTAGGATGATCTAGTTGGGGAAGGTCCTGCTTTGAGCAGGGGTTGGACTAGATGTGACCTTCTGAGGTCCCTTCCGACCTTAACTTTCTATGATCTGTTGTTCTAAATGGCTTCATGGGGGGTGGGATGCAAGAAAGGGCTTGCCCTGGGATTTAGCAAAGTGTGCCTGAACTATAGTCCTGGGATTGCATTGTATCCAGGGCCAAAAAAGCAGCTGTGCCTTTAGCTGCTTGCTGAATCCTGACTGACAGGTATGCACAGGTCCTCCCAGGACTGTCCTGTTCTGGGACAAACAAGTGGACAGGCAGTCCCAGGACAAATACCATGTCTGTTTATAGTCTGGGCATGCCACTCCTGCAGGCTTCCATGTGGGTGTGGTTTGATCCATAAAGCTTTCACCTGGTTTTCTATTATAGCACCTGCAAGTGTCTCCCTGTCTTTAAACTTTTAAGAGCAAATACTTGGTGCCACCCAGGATACAGTGTACATGTTTCCCTAGTTGCCAGTGTGTAAAACAGCTCTGCCGTGGGCTAGGCATGCTTGCCTCACTGAAGTCGATGAGTTGTGGGTAAACACCGCTGGGTGGAATTTAGCCTTTGTGAAACAGCTATGGCTCAGCCTGGCTTCTCAGTGCTGAGCATTTACAGCCCCCTGGCCTTGTGGGTGCTCATCAGTTCTGAAAATCAGGCCTTGGCTATGTAAGAGCTAACATTGCTTCATGAGAGAGGTTTTGAGGCTTTATGTGACCAGTCTGGAGTTTTCCTGTCTTGTAGAAATAAAATGGTAGAAGGCTAGCATATATTTAACCAAATGAACCCCTTCCAGAAAATATATGCCTACCTGGAAAGTGGTTTGTTTGTTTTTGTTTGTTTTTGTTTGTTTTTGTTTGTTTTTGTTTGTTTTTGTTTGTTTTTGTTTTTAGCAGTTAATCTTGAGTGGGGATTTGTTGCAAGAGGAAGTCTTGCATTGTGGAAGCAAGCCTGCCATTTGTCATGCAATTGCTTTCTAGTGGCTGTGTCAGCTCAGTTGCTGAGACAAGTGACCTGTTGATTGTTGCTTTGCGCTAGCCAGAACAACTATGCAAGATGCAAAGTTGGGTCTGTGGGGCTCGGAGCAGATGGCAGCTTACCACCCTTCTCTGCGTGGATGAAAATAAGGGCTATGACCTTTAATTAGTCATGAATTAGGTTGTCAGGCTTTGCTGTATGAGCTGTGGCATACCAAGCTGGGCCTATGTCACATTAAACTGCTTTGTGATTTTTCTCATAGCTTTAAGACTTTAAGATCTCCATAAGAGTAGGGTTTTTTCTGTTTTGTACTCCTTTGGAAATGAGTAAGTGCATTCAATTGTTACTTCTGGTATGTTGTAAACAAAGAAAAAGGGTGGTATTTCTGTAGACAAGTAGTGTGGTTTCCTTCCCCTTCCCCCCGCCAAACAGGAAAGCTCCAAGTTGCATAAAGTCTCTGCTTTGTAGCTCATGGTCACTGAACTCTGAGTAGTTCTCAACAACTCTCTTGCTATAGTTGCTCTCTTCTGGCAGGCAGCAGAACTGTTTCCTGATGCAGTTTACAGGAATGTGGCCAAGTGTCAGGTGTGGATAGGGTTTGATCTACAAATGCATCCTAGAAAACAAAACTGGAAGTTGGGACATCAAGAGATCGTTCAGTCCATCCTGTTGATCTGTGTTAAGATCAACCATATCTAGACCAGGGTGGCCTGTTTTAACCTTTTAAAAAAAAACTTCCAGGGGTAGCGATTCCACAAGCTTCCTACGTTATCCCATTGCTTAACTGTCTTCACAGTTGGAAAGCTTTTTGATAACCAGTCAAGATCTCGCTTGTTGCAACTGAGGCTTGTTACTACCACTTCTCCTATCTCCACTGGAAACAGAACAATTTATAACCTTTATCTTTCTATAACCTTTTGCATATCTGAAGACTATAATATTCTCCCCTGAGTTTTATCTCTTCTAAACTAAGCAAGCTCGCTACTTTAAACTCTTGGTGGTGGGCCCATGTTTTCTAGATCTCTGGTCAGTTTGTTGGCAGAAAGGAGTTGGCAGAGTCCTTCCAAACAATATAGTAAAAATAGATTTTGTTATGAATTGGGTTGGTTTGGAGTGACAGGCTGGCTACCACATCTTCACAAGCAGGCAAGCCTCTTGAAGAGTTGTCCTATACCAAAACCAGCAGGTACAGACAGAAAAGCATGAGCAGTACAGGAGTTCTGGGCCTTTAAACTATTGTGAGCCTAGTGGTCGCAGTGGGAGACCTTCTGGCAAACAAATGCTGCGCTTAAACCAGCCAGTGTATGGTTGCCAGTGGGCCCGTCTACACAAGATGCTTTACTGCGCAGCAGACTAATTTGCTGTACAGTAAAGTGTCACTGTCTACACATGCACAGCAGTTAAGGTGCAGCAGGCTAATTTACTGCACTATCAGATAGTCGCATCAGATACAAGAGGTATTTAGCAACACAGTAAATCACTGTGCTTAAACACGTGTGGATGGTGATGTCAAGACTGAATATACTCCAGCTCAATTTGAGCTGGAGTACACTAGTCACATTAATTGCACATGTAGACATGTCCACTCTGTGGTGTTGTATAACTGTGATCAGGTGACTGGCTCAGGATCCAAAGAGGTTAGCTGCGAGCTTTGTTCCTTGATTCATAAGTACAGGAATTCCTGTTTCTGAGCCAAATGGTGCCATGTGCTACTCTTCCCCACCTTCCAAACTGCTGACTTGAAAACCCTTTCAAAGGGGAAATCTCCATTTGTACAGTGACCAGCACAAATCCTTTTGGATGTTCTTCATTATAAGGCAAGTTGGCCTCCTAGTGTGGGGTCTGACTACTGCAGTCAATGAAAAGATGCCCATTGACTCAGTGGACTTCAGATCTAACTCTGGTGTTAGTCAGCATGCACCAACAACTTCCACAATCTTTTTTTGGGCAAGGCTAAAGTTGACTTTGGCTGTGCTTATGGTCTGAGGAAGGCCATAAAGCTTTTCCAACAGGGAGGGAAGAGCAGAGGAGGAAACGGTAGCAGAAACCAAACTTGCTACCATTGTATTCTTCTGGCACTGGTATCGCACTGTTTACTCTTACAAAAACTCACCTGGGTCATGGAAACTGAGGTGAGCATCCAAAAACTGGAAGTGGTTAAACGTGGAAACATTGGAAATGGCTGTCTGTGAATTAGGCTTCCTGGGAAGCAGTGAGCTTGACTTCTCAGGCATAGACCCTGGGGGCTGTGAAGGCAGCATGACTTAGTAGCTAGGGGACACATGACTAGGTCTCTAGGGATATAGATTCTCTTCCTATCTCTGCTATGTAACTCTGCAAGTCAGTCTTATGTGGAGATAATCCTAGTTGTCATCTCCCCAGTATTTTTTTAAGACTGTCCCAGCTGGGACGAACTGTGAAGGGTTTACTTCAGACCCTGCCAGGTCCTCTTCCCTGTCCGAATCTTAATAGCATCGCAGAGCTCAGCATACCTTAATGTTGCTCATTAGGACCTGGATCTGCCTGTTGACACCAGAAGAGAACCCATTTGCTGTGCTTATTTTTTCAGCAGAAATTATAAGGCCCCATGTTCCTACAGAATCTGTTCTGCCTTTTTGCATACACAGTCCCACAAGATGAATCCAGGTGGTGACAAGTGCTGCAGCATGGCACTAGCAGGGTTACTTGTTCTAATGCTGTTGTTTTTTTTTTTCCTCTTTCCAAATAGAATCCCGCTAACCAAGTTCCCCTCAATGCGGCGTGTCCTAAATGAGGTGGGAAGTGAAATACCAGATCTGAACACTGTGAATGAATTCCTAAAGTACAAGCTGGATGTCCCAGGTATAGGGGAACCCACTCCAGAGATCTTAAAGAACTACATGGATGTAAGTACAGCAGGTGAATTGCCTTGCTTGCTGCCCTTGAGTACCACGGTTAATGGGAGACTCCCCTATGACACTTGGCACCTTGCTGTCACCCATGCCTCTTCATCATGCAGAAGGGCAAAGGAAAGAAGCAGTGGTTTGCATACAAGAGTAGCTGACATATGCTGTTAGAAAGGCTTTCTTGAGTGCCCAGCTCTTTTTGCTGTGAATATTAATAGTCACACTTGGACTTTGTTCCATTTGACCTGTCTAGCACATGAGCATTAGTTGTCTTCACATTTATAATGCACTTTTCCAGTGCTATGCTTCCCTTTTAGAATTTCTTCCCCATTTCTCCTGTCCTCCTTCCCCACCAGATGGACGTGGGGCCTCCATCTGCAATATCCCAGTATCCACAGTGATTCCCTGGAAGCTTTGGCAGATTAGCAATACTGGGTGATTTATACCTGCCTGGATCACAAAACCAAATGGGCATTTGAGGAGGGGTAGCAGGTGGAAGAAAAGTGGAGGGAGGGCTGCTAAAGTTTTTATTTTTGTCTTTGACAATGTGGAAGGTTGCTATTATCCTCCTCCAAAGATGTCTTGCCTCATCAGAAGTATGTCATGAATGTGGGCCCATGTTGTGCGTGTCATTGAAACAACCTTCTCTAAACCAGGTCTTAGAAGAAAAGACTCCAAGTGCACATCCAGTATTTTACTGCTGACTTCTTTGACTCTTACCAAAACCCTTCTCTTGCTTTTATTCTCCATATGCAAAGGGACATAATACCCAATTCACAGAAGTATTTCAAGGCATAGCTAGTTGGAGTCGGACTCAGCTTCCATTGAAGTAGCATTCCAGTTGTCTTGCGTGTGGTGTTTTGGATGGAGCAGGCCTTTAAAAGCTGAGGTGCTTTGGAAGCTGTACAACAGCTTCCAAATATGTAGGTGTGGTACAGATTCCCAGGGAATGGGGAGACATGGTATAGCAAGCCAGTCCCTCTTTCTCTAACTACTGTTGAACACTTCTAACTTAAGGTTGGGGGGGGGGGGAACAAACCTGCCACACCTATGCAAGTTTCCAAGCAGTTTTCCTAGCTTCAGTGACCTATTATTTTTTTTTTTTTTCTCCCTCTCTCACTAGTAATTAACCAACCTAAATGACTGGTAAATAATGCCTTTTAATCGGTCACCTTGTCCTAGCCCCATTTATTGTGATCTGCTGCCTGTGATCTAAGGACAGAATCAATTGTAGCTTTCTCCAAAAATGCTGAGCATGAAAACAACCTATTATTGCCTTAAGGCAAAGGCCTTGGGTCAAAACTGACTCTTGGTTCTGTTCTCTGATTGGCTAGCTGACCTTGGGCAAACTCTTCTGCAATGCCTCTACTTCCCCATGTGTAACATGGGAATAATGATGCTGACCTCCTTTGCAAAATACTTTTGGGATCTCTAGCTAAGAAGTGCCATGTGAGAGCTAATTGTTGTTTATGTTCCTGCCCTGCTCCAGCTAAGCACTTAAGCAAGTACGTAACTTGAAGCTCTTGGCTAACCCCATTAAACATTGATGCTTAATGGCTTTGCTGGAGCAGGGCCTGAACCCATATGTGGGAGATGCTGGGTGCTTGTATGCATGTCTGGCCTCGGTTGTAGGCACTAAGCACTTGACAGTCTGGCCCTGTGCTCTCTGGAGATTCTGGCCTTAATTTACCTGGCGATTGTGCCATCCAGAAGCCAACGGGCGGAAAGATCTTTAGGATCAGTTTTTATTTATTAGAAGTACTCATGATGGAAGACCAGGAAGAAAGGGAATCCAGAAAAAGAATGTAAGGTTTGACCTTTCACGAATGATGTAAACGGAGCTAAATGTGTCTCCAGAGCATGGGCTTCCTCCACAGAAGTGCATTAACTGGGATTGCTTTGGACCTGCAGTAAACCCATGATGTTTCATTTAAAAGAAAACAAGTGAGTCTTGTAGGCCGAGGCAGCTGTCCACTTCCAGTCTCTCTAAGGAGGTTGTATAACTCCAATTCTGGAGCCAAGTTTAATCATACTCTTAGCTATAGAGGGGTAATTTGTCAGCAGCTAGGAGGCTTTAATGGATCAGGTCTGAGCCAGAAGACTTGTAGGGCCCATAAAAGAGAGCCTACTTGTGATGTCATTACTGTTGTATGATGAATTCACTGGAGTGAGGCTGGTACTAGTATAGGATCATAGGAAAGTAGGGCTGGAAGGGACCTCCTGAGATCATCTAGTCCAGCCCCCTGCTCAGGGCAGGTTCTTCCCTGACTAACCCATCCCAGCTAAGTGTCTGTCCAACCTGCTCTTTAAACTTCCAGGGATGGAGATTTCACAACTTCTCTAGGGAGCCTGTTCTGATGCTTGAATACCTTCATAGCCAGAGATTTCCTCCTAAACACCAACCTAAATTTCCTCTGCTGTAATTTGGGGTCTTGCTTCTAGTTCTGTCCCATAGGGCCACAGAGAAGCCCATGTCCTTTCTCTCTAAAATCCCTCTTCAGATATTTGAAGACCATTACCAAATCCCCCCCCCCCCCAAAATCTCCTTTTCCAGACTAGACTAAATTACCCTAGTTCTTTCAGCCTTTCTTCAGAAGTCATGGTTCCCAGGCCTCTAATCATTTTTGGTTACTCTTAGCTGGACTCTTTCCAATCTGTCCCCATCTATCTTGAAATGAAAGTCCTGGAACTAGGTACAGTACTCAAGGTAAGGCCTTGTCAGTGCTGCATGTGGATATCCTTCATGCACTCAAGCAGCTGTAGGTATTTGTAGATGCGTGACAAGATGAAATGATAGGAAATGGATTACAAAATGGTGGTATAAGGCCAGAGCAGCAGAGTGATTGGGGAACAGCACTTGCAAGGATGTACCACTGTCAGCTGGGATTTAGGCATGCATCTTTACAAGAGGTGGGTGTTTTGTTTTGTTCTGTTCTTTGTTGGGGGGGGGGATGGAGATACATGGTGAATACCTGGGTGCACAAATGGGAGGGACTGCTTACTACCTGTGGTAAAGCCTCTTCTCTCCATCACTGACTTACCCCTAACCTTGTAAATAAACCTTCTAGTGGACTTTTGCTCAGGGTCTATATGGCACTTTATTTCCTAAAATTGGAGCCTACCCTGAGAGAGCTGTATGCGGCGGTTTTGTTCACCTCCAGGAAAGAAGTGTTTTCACTGCAGGAAGAACCACGATTCAAGCAGGTTTGTTCTCCTACCTGCTAGCTTTGCTGATGTACTCTAGCAAATTTACCTGCTCTTCTCCTTGGATAACCATACTAGGTCCCAAACTTCAAGGTGCTGCAGTGTAGCTTCTGGTTCTTGTTCTCACCCCACCCTCAAGGAGCTGTCCCTGCCTACCTTGTGATCCATATTGCCCCACACCTTTCCACTTGCCACTCCCCACTTCCTCTTCCCAATCACTGCTTCATGCCTTCTTGCCCCGTCTCCGCAGCAGGCTGCTTGCTTCGTATTATCTTGGACTTTTGTCATAAAAGTTAAACGCTTGACTCTGTCCTTAGACCCTTAAATAAGTGGCTTCCACCCCCTCCCTGAGATGCCAACAGGACCCACCGCTGCTCAGCCTCCTAGGTTGGGCCACCAAAGTTGACAAAGTCGTCAAGCTTCTTAAACTCGAACTGAAGGAATCAGCCTTGCAGATGCCCATGCATGTGTCCTGTGTTGCTCTCCTGGGAAAGGGAATAGTCTTCCCCCGCATTTCCCCTATCCTCTGGGCTCTTGTCAACCAGCCAATTTCTGCCTTTCTCAGGGAGGCAGTTCTCTGTTCATAGTAATCCCTTGGGAGCAGCAAGGAGGAAATGTGCATGTTCAACCAGCCATGTCGAAACGGGGAGCTGCGGATTGCACAACAGTGCAGCTCCGATTCCAAAATACTTCTGTTAGACCTGCTTGCTTGTCAGGAGCAGACACCAAGTCATTTTTCAGGTGCTACTTTCCTGCCTGCCAATACTACCAGTGAAAAACTACTTCCAATCCTCTTCATTTCATTTTTTTCCCAGTCCTAAGACTTCTGATTGTGACCAAGACAGAGGAAGGGATGAGACCCCTCAGCGCCAGCATGGGCAATGGTGCAAGTGAGAAGCCAGCACCTTCACATACTGAACAGAACCTATGTTCCTCTGGTCCTGTAGGCTCAAGTGTTGAGTGAGAGGAGAAGCCCCCATCTCTCAGGACCATTGTAGCCCTCTTGTCTGACCTCATTCACAGCACAGACCATCTTTCTTCCATCTCCAACTGTGAGGAGGCGGGTGTTCATTCCAGGCAGTGTCCCTCGTACTCCCTTCTTTTCCCCACCTGTCTGCCTTGTGCCTGAAGTAAAAATTAGAAAGGCTTCCATCTTCCTTCCCCTTCTAGTAAAATGTGCTCCAGTTGCTGCTGATTACTACCTCACGCTCATTGCTCTGCTGTTTTTAAATAGGCTGATCATCCTGCCCAGATATTTCTAGGAGATAGACTAGCAGTGTTCCCCTTTTCCAGAAACTGCCTTGCAAGTAGCCCATGGTGGTGCCTACTGCGCTGCAGGTCTGTGCTCCTTTTGCATTTGTTCCTCTTGGAAATGACACATTCTATGTTGGAGTAGAGTTTAGGGGGTTTTTTTGGGGGGGGTTGTCATCTCTTCCCTCCCCCCCCCCCGGTTTTGACTTTGTCTTTTTGGAAACAAGGTGGGGAACTTGTCTCATGCTGCCAGGGTGGGATGGCCGAGTCCTAGGACCCACCTAAAGAGCCAGGGGCTGGTGGATGGGTTGGGGCAGGGTGCCTCAAATGCTTCACAAGAAGTAGCTGTCTTCATTTTGGGGCCTACATGTGCAAACCTCTGGAAATCTGTGTGGTGGTGTAAGAATATTGTGACACTGTTTCTATTGCTTCAACCCTAGCCACACTTCTCTTCTTGCCCTACTCTTACAACACCCTCCTGATTTGCAGGAAGCAGTCTGTCTTCATTCAAATCTCTTCTTCAGGTTCCCCTTTTGGAGCTCACTGGTAATAAACAGTGGCACTTCTAGGTGTAGTTTCCAGTGTGACTACATGGAAAACCCCTCTTCCTTCTGTGTGTCCTAGCTAGTGCATTGTTCTCTCTGACTCTTCGGCTGTCTACAAGGGTGTAGGCTGTAGCTGTGTTGGTCTAAGGACATAGGCAGACAAGGTTCTTAGGGTGAATCTGTCTTTTTATTAAACCAACTTTAAATAGTTGGGGGGCGGGGGACAGGACATTTTTTATCAAGCTTTTGGGTTTTAAAACCCTCCACCAGGCTGAGGAAGCCTCTCCAGTTGGTGTGTGCTCTTCCTGGATGGAATGAATAGTAAAGAAGCCTTAGCTGTCTCCTGAATTCTTGCTGCAACGGCTTGCTATGGGGTCAACCTGTGGATTCCCTCAAATATAAACTTCCCTAGGAGGAAGAGAGATGAGTGTCAGGCCTCCCAGCCCTTTCCAACTCCCAATCTAGGAGGGGGACATGAGTAAAGTATTGCCACACTCCTGTGATATCCACATACCTGGGTAAAAAAAAAAAAAAAAAATTTTTTTTTCAAGGCAGGGAGGGGGTGGAGTGGTTTATTGCAGACAGATTAACGCAAAGAAACCTTAAGTTTCTATTCCAAGATGAACTAGGCCTGTGATCAACTTGGGTCTCGCTCTGGTCAGGTAATTGGGATCAGAAATTGTATTTTCAGTCTAACCAAGCAAGGTACTTCACCACATGCTTGATATTTTATTGTGAGATGAATTGTCCTGCTAAAACTGACATAACTGCTTTGTTGAATAACACATTTTTTGAAAATGCAGCTCTGTTCTAAAAGCTAAAGCTGTCAGGTCAGGGACTGGGGTTGAGGGATTTAGTGTTGTGTTTTTTTTGTTTGTTTTTTTTCCGTCCTGTTTTCTGGACAGATGAGTATTGTACAGTGCTCTACTTGGCCTCATACATAAGAGGGAGTTAAATAATCCATTGCTTGAAAGACCTTGTCACTGGTTGGACTCGGAGGCCTCTCAATATTTTGGGTCCCAATAAAGTGGTTTAGAAAAGTATTTTGTGGTGTGGGTGCTTCTCGTTCTAAACTCTTTGCCCGTGTACCCTGGAAAAAATTGCTGCTCATACCACTACCCCAACATGTTTCTGTGAACATGGATACTAATGTATAGCAACACCATTACTCATCATAAATGTTCAGTCAGAATTTCCACCACCATCATTAAAATGTAGGCATGTACCCTTTGGAAAAGCACTGCATACCCCAGTTTGACACCTCTGTCCTAAACCAATGGCTGTCCAACTCAGAACTGGTTTGTGGACCAGACCAGAACCAACACCCCATCAGATGATCCACAGTGCCAGGTGCTGCTCATGTTTCCTTCCAGTGTGTGGGTTGGACCTGGTATGGCAGGCAGCACAGAGGGTCAGCCCAGTCTGAGTGAGCCCTGGGGCTGGATCAGCCACATGGCTTGTATTCCATATGGCACCCTGCTTGCATGCTCTGTGCCCTGGCTCCAGTTCCAGCAGGACACTGCATGGAGCATGTATCCTGTGCCATTTAGACTTCAGGAAGGCCTTCGATATGGTATCCCACCCCATACTGTGACGAAGCCATCAAAAAAGCCAGTGGCACTTTATCGTGCATCAGCAGATGCATGACGAGTAGGTCCAAGGAGGTGATACTTCCCCTCTATCAGGCGCTGGTCAGACTGCAGTTGGAGTACTGCGTGCAATTTTGGGCGCCGCACTTCAAGAGGGATGCGGATAACCTGGAGAGGGTCCAGAGAAGGGCCACTCGTATGGTTAAGGGCCTGCAGTCCAAGCCTTATGAGGAGAGACTAGAGAAACTGGACCTTTTCAGCCTCCGCAAGAGAAGGTTGAGAGGCGACCTTGTGGCCGCCTATAAGTTCATCACAGGGGCACAGAAGGGAATTGGTGAGTATTTATTCACCAAGGCGCCCCTGGGGGTTACAAGAAATAATGGCCACAAGCTAGCAGAGAGCAGATTTAGACTGGACATTAGGAGGAACTTCTTCACAGTTCGAGTGGCCAAGGTCTGGAACGGGCTCCCAAGGGAGGTGGTGCTCTCCCCTACCCTGGGGGTCTTCAAGAGGAGGTTAGATGAGTATCTAGCTGGGGTCATTTAGACCCAGCACTCTTTCCTGCTTATGCAGGGGGTCGGACTCAATCTATTGAGGTCCCTTCTGACCCTAACCTCTATGAATCTCCCTATGCTGTATACAGCACGCATGGCTAGTCCAGCCCCCACATGCTGTATGCTAGACCAGCTGAGCCTGGGGCTTTCTATACATGCAGCCCTGGTCCAGTACAGGGTACACGCTGCCCACAGCATGTGGGCTGCCCACAACATAGGGGTCCAGGGTGTAAGCTGCATGTGGTATCCCAGACCCAACCCCTTTTGCTGCCTACAGCACACGCAGTGTCAGGTCCAGTGCATGCTCCAAGTGTACTATGCAGGGCTCAGGCTAGATGCTCTGACACCCTTAGTTTAGAAGGTCCTTAAATGTAAAGGAAACAGGAGAGACTCTGTCTTTGGAAAGACAAAAGTGCCTTGGCCAGGCACTGGTGACTGGTCAGAAGGTAAAAATCTCAGGGTACAGTTAAGCAGTTTCATGAGTGAAGATGCAGTCACTGGTCAGGCAGGCTGGCCTCCCTAGGTCAGCATTTTACTGGCAAACCATTGCAGAGCTGGATAAGGGATAGTACTATCAAATAAGCTTTTTATGTGCATAAAACCTTCTCATCCAAGGCAGTGAAAGGGAGTGGGTGGGGATGTGTGTCTCGCATTCCGTTTTGGGCTAAATGGGGGAGGGTGCTCAACTCCCAGTCTGCAAGTCGAATCCAGCTCATGGTGCTGATGTTATCCAGCCCGTGGGTCCAGAAATTTTGGCAGTGGGGGAGAGGTGGCAGCGCAGAAACCCAATCCTCACATGGAGCTCAGTCCAGCCTATGGACTGACCCTGCATCACTCACCTGGCCCACATGCCCTCCTCCCCAATTCTTCTGTTTTCACTTCTTTTCTAAGAGTTGCCGTCTTCCAGGGGGCTTGAGTCTCAGGGATTCCTCAAGTATAAAAAAGACTGGTCTAGATCCTCCTTGTTCAGTTTGGATCTGGTGCCATCTAGGTTTCATTAAAAAATCCCTCCAAGACTCTTACTGCTTTTGTCAAATTAAATCATTTTGCAACTAGCAATGAATTCTGTTGGCTTAATAAATACAGCTTAAATGAGCTGAGACAGCTGCTGCTGCTATTCTCTTACTATCCAGTGCCCCTGGAAGAAGATGCCTCTTTGCTGAGTTGATGGTAGTTGTCAGTAAAACAAATGACTCCAGCAGGGGTAAGACCTGTGCAGAATAGACTCTAGGAAATGGGGTGTGAACCTTACATGATGCAATCCTGAAATGTGCCCTAGGCTGACCCCTTCTTGCATGCACATAATGGGTTAACTTTTTCTGAGCTCCAGCAATTTATCATAGAACAATGGTGACTAATGTTGCTTTGCCTGTATACTTGATTGTAATGGATTATTAATTGCTTAATGAGCAGAACTCCTGTTTAAAAATACACTGCTAATTCTTTAGTAGCCAGACCTCTGCAGATGGCTCTGATTTACGTTGGACAAAATTGACCTTCTCCTATTTACAGTCTTTTTCCTAAAACCCTAGTCCTGTAAGCAGATCCCAGTTCTTGCTAGAGTCAGCAGAGCAGGCGTGGAGTGTAGTGATTATAGAAGGGTGGGCAAGGTGACCAGGTGACAGCTGACTGGGGTCCCTTGCACCATGGAGCCATTCCCAGGAGGAGCTGGGTGTCTCAAATCCCACTAGATCTGGCAGGTGCAAAACTGGGGTGGGGCTCTAACATAAACAGGGATTATATTGCAACAAGTCTCTTACTTCAGTGTGGTCACAGAGGATGGGGCATGTATGAAACCAAGCTGAGCTGAAGAGGAAGGGGTGGGATTGGCACAAACTACCAATCGGACTTGTCTAGAGGCAGCCCAGCTAGAACAGAGACAGGTCCTCTTCGTGCTTACAGATCGATAAGTAGGGTTCTGGATTTTCTGTGCACTTCTGGAGTTGCAGAAGTTCTGGATGGCCCTAGCTTGTCACTTCGCTCTCCAGCAGTACTTTTGATTTGCTTTTCCACGTGTGAGAATTTGTCTAGCACCAGGCACTCTCTGGACTTGGAGGCCAGGGAGACTGCAGAATGGATGGCAATGTTCATCTCTGACACTTGCCAGTAAGCCTTGAGCACCTACTATGCACCCTGCCTAAAAGCTCTGGCAGCCTTGGGCTTTCTTCTGCAGTTACTCAAATACAGGAAACCTGTGCTGCTGCATCCTGGTCGAGTATGGAAGCATCAGTACCTGGTAGGGTGTATTTCCTCCCTGAAGCTCAGTTGCTTGGCCATCCAATGTGTTGGGTGACCCAAGAAATCAGCTGGCAGATGCATCCCTAGTCCAGCCCTTTCCATAAGAATGACATATTCTCCCATTCTCTTTAATAAACGAGTGGAGGTGCAACTAAATGCAGTGGCTTCCCTGAATCTTAGGTGGACAGTGTTTTCTTGCATCTGGCACTTGAAGTTTAATTAGAGCCCTGCTATCCTCAGGATGAAGCCTGAAAGCCAGGGTGAAAGAGGTCTGTGGAGCTCTTGGGACCAATCATTGCCTTTTACACTATTGTTCAGTTTTACTCTGTGTGTGTGTGTGTGTGTGTGTGTGTGTGTGTGTGTGTGTGTGTGTGTGTGTGTGTGTGTAAATTATTGTATTGTATTATACAATATATAGCATTGTAGTACAATTTTCTACATGCATAATGTATAAATTATATACTGTATAATGCACCATAATTATTGCATGGATTATATTTTATTATATTATGTATTTTAAAGTGTGTGTGCATCTTTCCCTCTCTACCCCCTTTCCTCTTATCTCTCCTTCTCACCCTTTTAATATAACTTCCCCTATATTCAGTCAGGATGGAGTATTGTGCATTTGAAAGATACATTAAGGACAAGAAAGAAAGGTGTGGAGGAGAGGAGGCAGGGTAATCATGGAAGAAGAGGAGTATGGACAGATTTTGCATATACATTAAGTTGCCTCTTAAGAAAGAGAGTAAAGGCGGAAGGAAGGCAGGAATGGAACTGGATTGCTTCAAACTTGAGATGCATCTGAAAAACTGTTGGCCCAGCTTGTTTTGTCATCTTAAACTCGCAGATAAAATAGAGTATTTCACCTGACTTCTGCTTGCACGAGGTCAAAAGCCAGGGAGAAATGGCAGCAGTAGAGCCTGGCTCCTAGCATCAGCCTGCTTTCGGTTCCAAGCTGGGTCATTCCAGCTGCCTCTTGGAAAAACACTGCCAACAGCTGAGCTAGAGCACGGGATGATACCACCCCCACCCCCTCTCCTCCCCCATTTCTAGCTGCTAAGAAAAGGGAGGGTGGTGGAAAGTCTGAGGGTTGCCTTCCTCCATGGCAGCTTGAGACATCAAGGGATGATGGGCCTCACCACCTGTATCTGCTCCCTGTAGCTGGTAGCATTTTCTCTGGCTCCCTTTCTTGTTCCAAGTAACTCCTCAGCAACAAGTGAGAACTTCCCTTTCTACTATACTCCCCTTGCACCCTGTATTTTAATTTCCCCTTCCCCCAGGTGTTAGCTTTATTACTTGTCTCTACTTCGGATGCTGCAGCTGCTGAAGCGGGGTGGGGGGAATAGACAGATTGTTCAGACTTGTCTGGTTTTGCTGCCGTGCATTGGGTTTTAGAAGAATGACAAGGAAGCTTCTCAAAACTCTGGTCACATTTCACCCTGCTACACCTGGTCATGGAGGCACAAGAGCTGGCTGGTGCAGACTCAGGCAGACAGAACTGTATCCACAGGAGGTTGCCTGCACCATCAGGATTTGTTTGTTTTTTTTTTTTTTTAATGATGGCTAAGACTCCACAGAAGCTAAATCAGCTTGCTCTGACTAGAGATGAAAGCATGCATGGTCTTCTAGTGAAGCCGGAACAAAAGCTCCACTCAAGGCAATCTCTACTGACAGTGCATTCCTCAGACCAGATGTTTTTGTTTTCTTTACACTTTAAAAAATGTAAATTTATTCTTCAAAAATGGTTTTGGGAGGGAGGCCCACAGTGAGTGACTAGATAAGAAACAAAAGGAGAAGCAGGCTAATTTTGGTATGGGCTGCAATTGCCACCAAGGCGCACTCATCTACCCGGTGAACTGGAGCCATCTGCCTCCCCCTGTTACTACTTCCTCCTCCTCCCTGCCCCCTCGCCCCCAACTAGAGAGGAGGGTTACCTCCTCTGTTCTGAAGTGACTGGGGATGGAAGGCAGGGGTTGATAGCACTGATTTGGAAGGCCTCATTCTTTCGCATATGATCTTCCTTGTGTTTGCAGCTGATAGAAGGTGCCCTGTTGGGAGAGAAGAACCATTACAATGAAATAACCTCTGTCTGGCACTGCCTACAACGTACTGAGGAGTGACTGTAGCTCCTGTTGACATAACTAATGTAAAGCCAACACGGATAACTCAAGTGCTGAGTCCACTATAATTGTGGCAGCACAGAGTAGATCGGGGCGGGCAATTATATTGGGCGGAGGGCCGCTTACTGAGTTTTGGCAAGCCATTGACGGCCACGTGACAAGCAGCTAGGGGCAGATGTATATATTAATTTTCTACACTTCTTAGGAGCCTGCAAGCTGGATAGAATGGCCTGGTGGGCCGCATCTGGCCCGCGGGCTGCATTTTGCCCACCCCTGAGTAGATGCCCAGGTATTTCCCCAGGGGCTTGGGTATATGGTTCAGCCTGTGTAAGAAGGGATGTGTTCTTACCAGTAATCCAGCAAGTTTATCATTAGCTTGTGTAGGTCCATCAAAAATTCAGCCAAGGCCTCTGCTTTGCAGTGTAGATGTAGCATCAGTGTCCAAGTGGGATCTTTCCCAGGCATTTCTCTGTTTGGCCTAAAAGCCTCTCTACCATTCTGGCTGGCAGTATGCATGCGTGTAAAGACGACTCCTCCCTAGAAGAACATGAGCTCCACAGGCAAGACAAAGGGAGGTATCACTCTTACAGTTACATAACTGAGAGTTATGTGACTTTCCAAGATAGCACAGGAAATTGATGACCTCACTGAGACCTGAACGCAATTTTCTGGTTAATGCTATGATACACCAGACTGTCCTTTCTGTTCATTCTTTGTCCCTATGCATAGCTGGGGGAGGAGGGGGAGAGCCCCTATCTATGCAAATCGAGCCCATTGTGATGTGGTTGTATATGAGCAATACTATTTTCTATGCTGACTTACACCAAAAGGGCCTGAGACTGGGGTAGTTTTGAGCTCGCTATGACCACACTCTGCTACACTTCATAGAGCTTCTGGGGTGGGGGTAGGAGGGAGCAGGATTGCTGCTGTATTATGCCATAACCCTATATTTGCCCTTGTATTTCTTCTGGGGCTGATTCTCTCCCTGGTGCACTATGACTGTGTGATAATCTAAATACATTTGTGTTGCTCAATGTATTCATCTGTGTTTAATGCTCCTCCTTTCTTCCTTCTCCCTTTTTTCCTCGTACCCTACAGGCTCAGTACTATGGCGAGATTGGCATTGGGACCCCACCCCAGAAATTTACTGTGGTCTTTGATACAGGATCTTCCAACCTTTGGGTGCCCTCTATCCACTGTCACCTCCTGGACATTGCCTGCTGTAAGTACCTCTTTCCCTATGGAGCTGCCTGGTTGCGTGGCTTCACACAGCCTTTCATTCTGTGTATTGCAACTTCGGGCACCTAGCTCCCCACTAAGCCATCACAAGGGATTGCCTAGAAACCTTCCCTCCCCTCTGGCCTGCACAAGGTAGTGTCAGTTTCTAACAAGCCTGTCTCATTGACTCCCTGACCCATGGCAAAGCCAGCTTTAGAAATCAAGTGGCAGGTAACCCAACTGAACGTGGAAAGCTTTGGAAAGTCAAAACCTTGTATGCCAGTCCCCAGGACATCTCTTCCAGTTTAAGCAGCTGCAGCTGAGCTGGACACCAGCTCTTGAACAAGATGGGGCATGTCTGTGCTACATATGGCACTGTGATTTGCAACACATCATCCAGAGGCACCCACTGTAGTTTTCATCTAGGTTATTGATGGCAGCAAAACTACAGCAGCCATTAAGTAATTGCCTAGAGACCCACGTGGCCTTCTGCAGCCTCCACAGATGCCCCAGCTGTTGCTGTTTCACTGTTTTCAGCCAGAGCTAGTGAGATTCAAGCTAGTCTGAACTGGTCTGCGTGCTGAGCTGGTCTGCACATCACAACATACGTGACCACAGTCAGACCTTACCTGCCTTGCATACCTGTAGCCAGGAACTGGAGTCAGAATCCTCTCCTTTTTTTCCTACCTTTTTCCTTTTTAATTTTGTCCTACTCCAAGGCAGGGGAGGGAAGTTGAACACTTTGTATTCTTCAGTATTGTCAGAGGAAGCCTCTTCCTTCATCCGTCTCTCTAACAGTATCCCCACTGCATCATTGCAACTCTCACTCTGCTTTTTTTTATCTGGAAAACAATGCCCTTCTCCCCTTTTGAAGAAAGGGGAAAGAGATAAAACTATTTTGATTTGGGTTCGGCAGCTCACCCAAAATAGAGGTGTGGAACTGCAGGTGATAGGGAGTGGCATAGAAGAGTAATCACTCCACTAAACTCATGCAAGGGTTTTCATCCCTACATACACAAGCTTCATAATACCTGACTGAAGAGGGAGGGGTTGAGGGGAAATAAGGCATAGAGGTAAAGCAATTTGCCTGAGGTCCTCCAACAAATCGGTGGCAGAGCCAAGACAAGAACCCACATCTAAACCTCAGTCCAGGGTGCTGTTAATTTGGAAGGCCTTTGCTTCTCTCCTCTGTTCTTGTTTCTTTGTCACACCGCTGCCCACAGTCATTCATTTTTGCAATGTCCTTGTTAGGGTTAACAAGCCATTCCACGTGTTGCATTGCCTCTTCCCAAATCAGAGACCTATTGCTCAACATGAGCAAAAAAACCAAGCAAGGCCTTGTCTTGTCAGCTCTATTAAAAACTAGGATGGTTTGCATTTTGTTATTGTGAAGAGTATGTGCACCCATGTTTATGGATCTATAATTTAATAATAACCATGTAGACATCTTTTGTAGCCATCTAGCTTGTGAATTACAAGCTTTTTTGCTGTGTGATGCTACAATATAATAAATCACAAAAGAAGGTGGTGTCAAACCCAACCACAGGAAAATGCCTTTTAAAAGCCACTAGATGTGCTGCTTAAGCAGAACGGAGAACTATGTGGAGCCAACAAATACGTAAACATGAAAGGTGACCTAGAGTAGGTCTTCTGAAGAGGGAAGGGAAACTAGATTTGAGACTTACTTCTTCTTTGCAATGCAAAGAGGTGGCCGGGTACTTGGTGCATTGTGGGGTTTTTTTTGGAAGGGCAGGGGGGATTCTATGATTAGGAATTTGAGTATGCGTAGACAGGATACTCTGACATCTAGAGAGCAAGGGCAATGTTAAGTGAGAGCTGAGCAATAGAGGAAGGACTATAGTCCAGGAGCTCAAACTATGGTTCTGGTTTTCCATTTGTCTGGGAGTTCATTTTACATCTGTGCAGAGTGAGTGAAAAATGCTACCAAACCACAGTTCCGCCTACATAGGTAGAAGTGGCTGGACTTGAGGTGAAGGGAATGAGGTATGACCATCCTCTGTGGGCTTTTTAGCTTCCTTCTCTTTGGACAGGGCCCATTTAACTCCCTGAGTAGTAAACCTTCTGAGTAACGATATATTTGCAAAAGACTTGGTGCCTCTGCCCATTTAATTAAGAAACAATCCACATCCCCTGATGTATCCCTGAGGCCCTCCAGCAAAACCAAGAAGAATTAAAATCCCTGATCTTTCTAAGGCATAAAACAGAAAAATGAGAGTGAACTCCTCACACTTTTTAATGTAAAAGTCTCTCAGGGCATCTTCATAAAAAATCGAAAGAAAGGCTTGTGAACTGTTTTTAAAACAAAAAAAAAATCTTTTGGGTAATGTGTTAAGTGTTGTAATTGAATGAATGAATGAATGAATGAATAAAAATATTGAAACTTTGTTTACATCTGAGTAGAGTTAAAGGCTCCCATGTACTTCACAATATATGCTTCCTTCTCTTGAGGCACTTAGGATGACTTAAGCATCACCCTCTTGGTTTCTAATGTCCCCTGACACACCCGCCATGGCTAGTCTAGCATCTTAATATGTAGCAGCCAAATCCTATTAAACGGACAAATTGGATCTTGTTATTTAATTCCCCATCTGGTAGACACACGTGCTAAAGCAGTCCTGATTTTAAGACATCCTGGGGAGTGGCGGCCTGTTAAGCTTGGCTGTACAGCTCCCTGAAGTGTCTACAAATTTAAAAATGTTGTTTGAAATGTAGGAAAACCTGCGTGTGTGAGGGAGGGGACAAATGAGGAATTTCTGCAACACTTCCCCCTTCCCTTTTTTGACCTGCTTCATTTAACTAGTTTATCTCTTCACCGCTTTGAATGGACACAAAGCTGTGTGAAATCTCAGCAGTATTGACTTTGCATGCTTACATTGTATCCTTGATTGCAGTGTTGCATCACAAGTACGATGCCTCCAAATCTACCACATACGTGAAGAATGGCACGGACTTCGCCATCCATTATGGTACTGGGAGTCTGTCTGGATACCTCAGCCAGGATTTTGTAACGGTTAGTAATAACCACTGTCTACTTCTGCAAGCCATTAAGGTCACCTTTGTCAGCAAAGCACATGGGATCCTTTGACTTTCCATTAGGCTAGGGGCAGAGGTAGGAGTAGATCCTGTGTCCCTTGAGTCATGCTCCAGTACTACGGACGCTTGTCAACACTGCCTCCCTCTGCACCCTAGAGGTACATACTTCTGTTCATTGTTGAAGCCAGATCTTGCTTGGTGGTCTCAGCTCAGCTCCCTCAGGGACACATCTCTACATTATATTTGGCACCTTTTTGGCCAACTAAGCACTACATGGGAAGGGAGGTTGGACTATCCTGCCAGCACTAGAGGTCCTCCCATCATTCAAAGCCTGAAACGCATCTTTCAGAAATTGGGAGTATGTGAACTGCCCTTGACCTGGAGCCAAGTCTGAGGGAGGGAACTGGATTTTTCAGAGTTAAGAGGGTAGATGCTCAGTAAATTGGGTTCCTTGGAAACATCTTGGGCTGGACACCCAAGAAACAAAATACTCAACTATCACTTGTTACATTTGAAAATGTGTGCCTCCAGCTTTTAGAAGCACAGAGGTGAAGATCAGTGGGGCATGTTCTCCTAAACTATTTGATCTCCAGTGCTGGGTTGGGGTTCCTAAATATGCTGAGAAGGGGGCCTGTCTTTGATAGACATGTACACTGTAGGTATGTGCTACCTGTCCCAGTAGAAAAGTGTTAGCCAGCACTCTCTCCAGCTTTGTGGAATAGAAAAACTGCCTCAACCATACTTCCGGTCTGGCTAGGAATAGATTTTGCCAGACCCCCACTGCCAAAAGTTGTGCGCATTTTTTGTGCATGAAAACCTGACCTACAGTACAAACATCCCCCTGGCTTATGTTAGCACCTTTTTAAGCAGCTGGTGACTGTTGGACTGACTCAGAGTAGATCTCGGTCTATGCCACATCTGACCCCCCACCCCAGGCAGTACTGCAACATGTGCCCCATGACTGCTCATGTCACCATACCAGGACATGTGGTGTTACCTGCTGAAGATCTGTCTCCAGTGTTTTTGAGAGCAACTGTACCACCGCATTTCTGACCTTCACAAGTGTGAGCGGGAGCAGGGAGGTGGGGCTTGCTTGAGAACAGGTGCCACAGGCAGTTCTGGGAGAATGACCTAGACATACCCACAGTTGCTGGACAGACTTCACAGCTGCATCTGAGTTTTCCATTAGGGAAATTGATTAATTGGCAGTATTTCCTCAGGAGGAGCAGGGATTTGTCAGCCCAGAATGAACGTGGAGGTAGAACCTTCTAAAATGAGTAGAGTCCTTCTCCATTCATAAGCCCTGTCCTGGACTTTGGGGCTCTGCTATCCCTGACTGCTGCCTCCTGCAGCCACCTCTAGGTTCCTGGCACTGTGTCAAAGAGCTCGAGGAGGTGGTCTATGATAGTGATTCTCAGCCAGGGTGACCCAGCACTCTGGGGTGCTGTGAGATTCTTTTAAGGGTGTCACTCAATTTAAGCACTGTTAGGGGTGCAAACACCTACACAGGATTCACAGGATTAAACCCAAAGATTTGAAGTAGGAATCCCTAATGTCAAAAACATTATGACCTGTTGTGGTTGTTCCAAGTTTTGTAACAGAAGAATAGCGCTAATATTTTTCTGTAGTCAAAAAAATGAGTAAAAATTAAGAGCTGTCACTTTCTAAGGGTGGAAGGGCCCTTGAGTCTAATGAGGGGTGCCGTGGGTCAAAAAGAAGTTGAGAACCATTGGTCTAGACCCTAGTTGTTCAGTTGGGATCTGGTGGCATTTAGTGTGTTTTTTAAAAAAAAAAACAACAAAAAAACCCTCCAAGGCATTTACTGCTTTTGTTGAATTAAGTCATTTTGCAATTAGTGATGAATTCTGTTGGGTTAATAAATAAGATCTGAGCAAGCAGACAGCTGCTTCCATCCCTTGCCATCAGTTGCTGCTAATGGCATCAGTTGCCAGCAGGGAGAGAGCAGTGATGTGTGTTGGGTTTAGATGAGTGAAGGGAGGTGGTTTGGAAGGGGGCTTCTTTGGCAACAGAGTGGGAGCGGTGATCCAAAGCAGCTAGCTTTTTACTGAGCTGCAATTGTGCCGGCAGGTTTCGGTGCTTTCCGGTTTAATGGAGTGAGTGAAGTGAGTCAGAAGCTTTTTAAAATGATCATTTTAAATGCCGCCTTCTTAATTAGCTGTCTGCTTTCCAATGACTCTGAGGAAGGATTCTGCACCTGAGCCACATCACGGCCAACACAGTTTACCACTTGGTTTCCACAGGGGCAGGCGCGACAATACCTCTGGGCCTAATACTTCAAGGAGCTGAGTTCACAGCCCAAAGAAACTTTGAGTTCTCAGCACCTCATGGGTTCTAAGATCAAGGGCCCCAAGCCCAAGTGGCCTGATTTGTGTGCTTTGTGCACCCCAAACTCCCAGTGAAGCTTTGACTTAAAATACAGGCTTGGGTTAACTCAGGTCCTCGCTGGGGTGGAGACTGGCATAGCCACATCAAAGTCAGCAGGATTGTGCTCTGAGGGTATCTGGCAAGGAAACCTAAATAGTAGCTGAGCAGGAATGGGAGCCTGTGTTCTTTCCTGCCCTGGTTTCGCTCAACTCCTGCCCCTCACCATGAATTCTGGTGCTCCTGAATCCTGTATGCGCCACCCAGCAGATGTCTCGGAGCACTGGGCTTCCATGGTGGAGATGGGTTTGGCTCACCAAACAGTGGATGTGCCCATAGTAGGAGAATCCCTGCTCCTCTGAGTCCACTCAAGGCAGAATTCTACCAAGGTTGCACTGACTTAGTAGAAATTTTGAGGATGGGGCTGCTTCACAGCTGCAGTAGAGAAGGTGAAGGGAGCTGGAGAGTGAAGTCCTTCCTTAGCCACACAGCAGGTATAGTAATCTGGGTATGTGTTCCTCTGGCAGGCAGACTCTTCCTGGATGTCTCTCTGGATGGGAGAACTTGGGGCCAAATCCCTAACTGGAGTAAATGGCCACTGTTCCAGTGGAGTTGATGAAACTACTCAAATTTTATAGACTGGTTCCTCTGCAAATATTGTCTCCTGGCCCCTTTCTGTTCTTGGTCTTTCTGCTGACACTACTAACAAGCGTGCAAATTTGTGCTGCATGATGCAGACACCTGTCTGTAAGGAGCTGGAGTGAGGCCACCAAGCAGCCAACAACTGGTAATGATTTTTCGGTCACTTTGTACCTGGGCAGGTGCCAAGTGAGTGACTTGGAGGCAGAAGGTTTTGTAATTCATTGCTGGTGATCTGTTAACAATGCTTTCAGTTTTGGAGCTTGCAACCCTTCCTCCATCTGGTGAACCTGACACAGGAGGTGGTGTGAGACTGCTCAGAGGCAGTTACTCATGGGCATAACTGTTCAGTCGGATGTCACTAGGCAATTTTCTGGAAGGCAGATTTTGGAACTGAAAGAGAATTGTCTGGTGCCTCCAAACATGTTCCAGGTAATGTTCCAGCTGGTTCAGGCCAATAGGGGATATAGCTCTTCAAATATTTAATTTCTGATAAAAAGAAACGAAGGGTCAGGCTGGTACAGTAATCGCTTCTGCAGATTACACTGTATAACTGACTGCTGAAGCATGTGATACAGGATGTACATCCCAGCCCTTCTGCCCCACATCCTGTTTGTGTGGCTTTTAGTGTTTCATTTTAGATGACACGTGACATTTTAGATTACCATACTTGATGTACAATTCATGTAAAAGCTCCCTGTGCTACTACCATGCACTTCTTTGCATGTGCACAACCACCCTTGCTCAAACAAGGGGACCTAGTTAGAGGGATTTTTTTTTTTTTTTTTTTTTTTTTTTTTCCAAGTCAACTAAAGGAACTGAGCTCTTCATTGCAGGGTGGGACTTCTCACTGTGATGCTGCTGTTTGGAGTCTGACTCATCCTCGGTGGACTGCTGAGGAACAATTGGGATGCTTTCAGCATCCCAGTCTCATTAGTAAAGGCACCTGTGATTTGCTTTTAAGACCTTAGGAACTGCTAAAGTGAACCCCAAAGCCATCTCACCATTGGGTGAAAGCTGGCAGGGGAGTTTCAGAGGGGCTCCCTGGTTTGTGAGTTGGATACGAACACCATAGGAAAGCAAAAGATTTCAGCTTTCCTGTTACAAATGTGTGCCAGCCCAGGTGCCTGGCACAAAATATCTAACCTTAAATTCACATCCGCCTGACTGGCAGTTTGCCATTCCTGCTACCCCAAAATAGCACTTCCATTCCAGCTTCTTTCATGGCTGCTTAGCTGAGGGGGAGCATCTTTTCAGCTGGGAATGTTTGCTATCTCTGATCTCAAAGGATGTAGTTGGGTCCATAAGGATAAATGAGAAAGGTACCTTGCTGTGATGGCCTTACAGCACAAAGTGGACAAACATGCCACAGAGGCCAACAGTTGAGAAGGGAAGTTGCAGTGATGAGAAGTAGTAGACCAAGGGGTGAGGGATTGGGAGTCTTGAAGGAGGAGAGGCTATTTGAGATGTAGGAGCAGCATGATGCAAGCACTGAAGCTTGAGACACAGAGTAAAAAGGTGCGATGTAGGTATGGACAAGACTGGAGGGCCTTGTGGCTAGAGAGCAGGAGCTTGAATGCAATGCAGTAAATAACAAGAAGCCAGAGGAGGCTGGGTAGGGAGCAGTGAGGTGGTAAAGGCAAACAGATAGTGACTATCAGGTAGTAACGGGGAGAATAAGCACAGGGCAGGCTGGCCTGCTATAGGACTTGGAAACCAGCTGGCTAATGGCAGGGTGGAGAGAGCAGGGACTGGGAGACAGCAAGCGGGGTGAATTCCAACCATGTGGTTGGACACGCAAAGAGCAGAGACAGAGGGGAATGAAGGTGGGAGGCTTTCCACAGGAGCAGGGATTGGGAGGGGGCAGTGGGCTTCTCAGGCAGTGTCATAGAGGTGCTGGGTAACAATGAGCTGGGAAGTCTCATCCTGCACATGGAGGAGATGGGACAGGGGGTGCTGGGAAGCAGTTGCAGCAGAACATATGACCCAAGGAAGGTAATGTGAGCATTTCTGGCTTGAGAGCTGCAAGGAACCAGTTATTTTGCTCACTCTAGGCAGGAGGCACATCCCCAATGGCCTGTGTTTGCATCATGGTCTCCTAGCTTGGGATCCCTCCATGGCTGCTCTACTAAGCATGCATCAGGAGTGTAATATCTATAACTGCTCAACCAGAAACGGGTGGGAATGGGGACTGACTTGTTGACTTATGGTCTCCTGTTTCTAGGAAAGCAGCTTCTCCTATCCCTGTCCTGAGACGCTCTTTTCAACTGAATATTTTTATCTCCCTTCTCTCAGCTTGGTGGTTTAAAAGTCAAGGACCAGGTCTTTGGTGAAGCAGTCAAGCAGCCTGGCATAACGTTCATCGCTGCCAAGTTTGATGGCATCCTGGGCATGGCATTCCCAAAGATCTCAGTGAAAAAAGTCACGCCCTTCTTTGACAATGTCATGAGACAGCAGCTGATAGAGAAGAACATCTTTTCCTTCTACTTGAACAGGTGACTGGGGTTTGGGTAGTACAGAGTTTGCCTGCGAGGGCAAGAGTTTCTAGTTCTCTTCATTTACTGGAGGCCTCCTTTTTATTGCCTCCCTCCAGCTTAATCCTAGCTAGATTCTAACTCTGAGCCATGTCCCCAGCAAATATAATTGGGTGCAGCTGTAGCAAGCTGGTGGTGCTGTGCGATTTGGCCCCCAAATCCTATTTCTGTGGTATGGTCTGTTTCTGAACTGTATACTCCTTTGAAGGAAGTGGGGGGAGCTTGCTTCCACTCTAGAGTCTCCTTAAATATCAGCCTACTGAAAAAGTTAAGTTCTCTAGTCCTTGTCCCATCTGATATAAACTAGCATGACTTGGTCACTGGAGCTGTGCTATCTTACACCAGTTTATCACCTGGCCCTTTTATTGTATTTCTACAATGTTTCTGACACGGTACAAATTAATACAAACCCTGCCAGGGGAGCTTTGAAGCAAAAGGCCTGGTTGTCACTGGCCAAGAGAACTCTCCTCTCCCACTGGCTCACCCTGCATTCCTCTACTGCTTTGCCCTTCAATCAGAATGGAGGCTCTTTGTGTCCTTATAGGTGTCAGTGACTACACGGAGCAATGAAGTATTGGGCCCTGGCTGGATAAGCCCAATCCAGTATTTGAAAATAGAGGGAGCTGGTGAATTCCTCTTGGGTTTGTCCACACCAGCAATACATGTGCAGTACTTGATGGGTCTCGCTTCTAGGCCTTTCAGAAGGCCTGACCTTCCGCTTTCTTATATTGGTGTGTGGCATTCCACTGCTCTCAGACCAGCATGAGGAGACAGAGAATTGGGTTTTGATTTTAAAGAGGGAAGTGGGGGTGTTGTGTACCAGGCTATGAGCTGCTTGGTGGATAATGGTTGTGTGTAGGTTCCAAGCAGGTGAAGGGGCATGGAGAAGAGGGACCATGGCACGAGGAGGTGCTGATACTCCAAACAAGTCTTCTGACTTGTGAGAGATTCAAACTCCTCTGGCTGAAAAGCATCCTATCTTTTTAATTCTTGCAGCTAAAAAGCCAGCTCACCTCCCCCATGCCCTCAGTCACCATACTTCCTCACATCTGCTCGGTAGCCTTCTTGTCTTACAGTAACCTTGAGAATTCAGTTCTGTGGGTTGGTGGCTGTAACGGAGTCAGGCACTGATATCATAATCATAGTCAGCTGCATCTGTTCTCCTTCCTGTTTCCCCCTTCCCCCAACCACCTAGAGATATTCCCTCATTATTAGTGGAATGGAGGGTTTTGGCTCCGTGCCCTGTACAGGTGCTCATCCTGCTCTGGCCACCGCACCCTCTCTTCCTAACTTCCCCCTCACTCCAGTCACCCAGACAAAGAAGAAAACACCTGCAGCTACTGGTAAAACAAGTTGGTTAGCTTTGGGCTGTCACTGATCAGTGAGCTATCTTCCATTTGCCTTCTCCTGGCACGTAAGGATTTTATTTGGATCTCAGCATTAAAGGTGTGTGGCTGAGGCTAGATGAAATTGTGACAGAATACCTTGGCCCTTGGGCAGCCTCTAGAGTCCCCTTTTAAATCCACATACCTTCTTCCCTAAGCCTTAACTTCTGGTGGACCTTTCATATTAGCATCCTGCTTTTTCATTACTATCCCCTGCACCTGTCTGAAGTGCTCCCTGGTGGTGTGGGGGGAGGTGGTAAGAGAAGGTGTGTTCCCACCTCCACCCTTGAACTGAATAGACCTTGTTTCTTTTTCAGGGACCCAACAGCTCAGCCCGGAGGGGAGCTGCTGCTGGGGGGCACTGACCCCAAGTATTACAGTGGTGACTTCAACTGGGTGAATGTCACTCGCTCAGCATACTGGCAAATTCGCATGGACCAGTGAGTTCCTCTTGTTTTTGATTGCTTACATAGACACTCACTCACCCTAACGCTGGAGCCTGTCCCAGAGGCTCATAACCCAGAGCAGAACTAGACTAGCCAAGAGAGGAAATGCGTCTAATCTCTAGTCCAGCCTTTGGCCTTCTACAATGGACTGTACTGTTATCTTAATTTCAAGTAGGCTAAATCCCACCAAACTGTGGCTCCTAGCAGCCTCACTTGCCTCCCAAAGTAGTTTGCCATATGGATGACTGATGCCCCTAGTGGGGATGAAGCATCAGAACTGCCTGCATGTATGCAGGGACAGAACAAGGCCCAAAAAATTCGGCACTTGACTGAAGGGCCCTCTTAGCATGGGCTCACACTAGTAATCACTCATCATTGTTCGGGGAGAGCCAGAGAGAATGAACATGATTGAGTGGGCTGAGCTGTGAGCCAGGAAGCCCCGAGTCCTATTCTAAACTCTGCCATGTGGTGAGGATTTAATAGCAGTCTGTAATTACAGAGTGCCTTTTATCCACGGATCTCCAGTACCTCCCTTCCTTGCTCCTCCCTGGGACACAGTTTAAGTGTAATTATCCCCAGGTTATTTAGTGTTTGCAAAGTGACTTGGAACGCTTGGCTGAGAAGTTTTCACATGAGCACAAAGGACTGGGGTATTTAATGTGAGCCAAGACCCAGCCAGCCCCCAATCACCTACCTAATGTACTTGCTCTCCTCCCAAGATGGAAATGTTATTTAGTCCTTTAACCCTTTGCTTCTCACGGTAATACACATTATAACAAAAACCCCTGTAAAAATGGGAATAAAATATCTGCAGGGAAAATGCCAAAGAATGTGAGGCTTAATGCCTCACCATCCAGGGCTTCTGGCTCCCACTCACTGAGATGACCAGGTTTTGCATGACAACCAGGTTTTGCATGACAGGCTCCAGCCTTCCATGCTTGCCCTAGGCTCTTTACCTGGAGAGCATGTAAAACAGCAAGAGTACAAAGCAAAAAAATGTTGCTTTGCCCACCTATTGCTGCCCCCCCGGCACAGACTCTAGGAAAGCAGAGCTACAGTCCTTGCCCAGCAAAGCACAGGTGCAACTGCCAGCTCAGAAGTGCTGTCACTGATGTCAGGTGGGACTACTTGCACACTTGCAGTTCAGCTTTTGTGCTGGATCAGGACTTCTGAATGTTCATGCTCTGGGGTTTTTCTCTGCCTTCCCCAGTCCATGTTAGCATGTGGTTTTTATGTGGTTCTGTTTAAGCTTCATCTCTGGTAGCTGATTGTTATATGTGCAAATTCCACTCCAGCTGAACAAAGGTGTCTCCTTCTCTCCCACACACCCTTGCATGTGTGCCTGGGAACTGGGAATCTTCTGTGCATAGGTTGAATGTTGCCAATGGGCCGACGCTGTGCAAGGAAGGATGTGAAGCTATTGTGGATACAGGAACTTCCCTCATCACTGGGCCAACAGAGGAAGTGAAGGAACTGCAGAAGGCCATTGGAGCTAAACCACTCATTAAAGGACAGGTAATAAGTCTTAGGCAGGGGTGTTCAGAGTTGCCCTTTCTTCCTTGGTGTCAAGGTCCCAGGCATCATCACCTCCTTTGAACCTTGGCACTGGCTTCTCCCCCTCTTTCAACATATTAATGCCAGGCCTCTCTTCCATGTTTTGCAGACCTTCTTCTACCTTTTCCTCTCCTCTGCCCACCTTCCCATTTCTTGTGCCAACAGCCTCCTTTCACCTCCTTTGCTCAAGCCTGTCCCTATGCACTTGAGAGAAACTCTTGACTAATAGGCAGGGAGACAACTCTGAGCATATCACCCCTGAGCTTACACCTGTCCCATGTAAGTCCCAGGATAAACTCAGTCTAGATTTGTTCTGCATCCTGCCTGTTCTTGCCTCTAGACTGCCAGCCTCTTGGGGCAGAGACTTGCTACATCTCTGCCACAGTGAGGAATGAGCTGGACATCTTGCAGCGCTGCATAGAGACTTTTGGGCAGCAGCTTGTCAATTCCAAACAGCAATCGGTGCACTTAGATTTTCTCCTGCTTTGGAAGCTGACCTCTTTCTCAGTGAGAGAGGAGCCAGTTGCTATGGAGAAACTGTAGCTCCTGAACTGTAATGGCCCTAGTCCTACATAAACAAAGACTGAAGCAGCTAGTGATGGAGTGGACTGGAGACAAATTTCCTCCCCTCATCCTTTTATAGTTGGATCCCAAGTACCCTCCTTGGAAACTCAGGGAAGGGGGTTAGCCTGATATTGGAGGACTTCTATACTAAAGTCAGGTAGGATCCAGTGGGCAGTTCTCTTCTTCATTTTTTAAATGATCGTATGAAACCTAATAAAGAATCACATCTGCATCTCCATTCTAAAATTCTCCAGTGAAGTTTAAAAATCTCATTCTTTGGTAGAGATCTATAAAATAACCTCCTATAGATCACTGCTGGGTTCAGCTTTATTAACTTCCATAAGTCTTTCTTGTAGGACAGCAGGGCATGTATTGCAATGATTTCTCTGGACCTGTCCCCCTTCAGGACTCATCTATGCCACTCAAACTTTCATTATTAATGGAGGTTGACCTAAGCTATTAAACTGATCTCAAAGGTGTTTGTTTCGTTTGTTTTCATTTTGTTTTTTAAAAAGTAATTTTTATTTTTTATTTTTTTTTCAAGAGCCTGGAATTTTCCTGTGCAAAGGGAAGAGATGCTCCCCACTGCAAAGAGTGACAATGTTTAGCAGTTCAACTTGTTTTAGCAGTTAAAGCAGCTGTCTCTAAGCTTGGTAGCCACTCCTTAAATCCATCTTTACTGGATGCAAAGATAATCTATAAGTTTAACTGGCACAAGACCTTGAGAAGTCTCCTCAAACAGAGGGCTCTGTAAGCCCCATTGCCAAAACAGGGTCCGAGAAAAGCAGTATGAAGCACCAATGGACTTGGTCTCCTGTTTTGTCCTCCTGTTCTGCTTCCAGTCTTCCATGACTTCATGCCTCTATCCTTACTTATAGTCCAGTAGCTCTTAAAGGCTTCAAGTAAGACTAGCTTCCCCACCCCTGTGTTATAGAAAGATAATTCCTACTCTGATGCCCAGCCTTGGAGTTCTTCAGGCTGTTTTGTTTTTAATTAGACAGCCTGATGAGAAATGGTCAGAGAGACAAGGTGCCTTGCCCAAGATTACATGGTAGGTAGGAAACAAAGCTGGGAACCCAGGCTTCTACCTCAAAATCCAGTGCCCTCATTATTGGGATACATTGCCTCTTGATCCATGTCCCCTGCTGCACTAAACTATGCGGAGCCCATCTATTAAAGGACACCCTTCCTTCCCACACCTCTGTCCAACCCAGGACCTCATTTGGATTTGGCTGAAGGCCAGAGGGCAGTAGTTGGTTTTGGCTGCCATTTTTAAACTGTCAGAAGGGGGTTGTCTGGAGGTGGAAGTAGACCTGGATATCTCCCAGAGGAACTACCTTTTCCTCGGCGTGAGTAGGCAGAAGCCCTTACGTGGCTCAGGTTTTGCTCCTCAGTGTACTATTGCCGTTTCCTTTTCAGTACGTGATCCCTTGTGAGAAGGTGCCGACACTTCCTTCTGTCTCTCTTGTGCTGGGAGGAAAGCCCTATCAGCTCACCGGAGAGCAATACATCTTTAAAGTAAGTCCCAAGCACCCTTCACCTGCCTCCCTTTTTTTTCTATGCTATCCATTTTCACTAGGCCCCCAAGAAAATGTTGCAGTGGGTGAGATCCTTGCTCTGCTGAACCAAATGGTAGTTTTGCCATTAACTGCAGTGCAGCACTGACTTCACTTCATCATACCAGTTCTAGGCTACTGGATCTGTGAATAGCTGTGGAGAGCTCTCCCAGTGTGTTGCAGTAGCCTGACACCACCGAGTATAGCCATGGATATAGCATATGATAGATGCATGCATGGATTGAGTCCACTATACCATCGTAATCTCTCTATCATTAGGTTTTGATTGCGACAAGGCCTGGCCTTGAGCTATGGATATTAATGATGATTGCTTTCAATAATTCCCTCTCGCTGTAGACTCAGGTTTTCAACTGGCTCTGTAGAGTGGGCTTTTGGGCTGAAGGGAAAAAGGAGATTCAGTCTTCTTTTAACATATCTTCCTCTTTCTGTAGGTTACTGTACAAGGACAAACCATCTGCCTCAGTGGATTTTCAGGCCTAGATGTCCCACCTCCTGGAGGCCCACTCTGGATCCTGGGAGATGTCTTCATTGGCCCCTACTACACAGTCTTTGACCGTGATAATGAAGCTGTTGGCTTTGCCAAGTGTAACTGAGTACCCACTGCAACTCCCCTTACCACAGCCTCTCAAACATTGGAGCTGTAGAGAGTGATTACCAGGATTAGGAAGCAAATGAGAAAATGGAAATAGATTTAAAATGAAAAAGAAAAAAAAATCATTGGTGCCCTGCTAGCTAATGTTTGCCCTCTGTTAATAAGACCACTCTAGTTGATGACTCAACATAGAGTAATCTCCTGCCCTGTTAAGTCTTCCAGCATTTTGTTTTTAACATCAACTGTCAATGCTGAACGCTTCCCACTCTTGATTCCAGGCACTAATTTCACAAATAAGAGACAAAGCTTATTAGATCCACACAATGATTCCATTCCTCCTGCTGAGAAACCATGCTGATAACATAATCTTGGCATGCACTGTTTTGTTTTTGCTTTTTACATACTCAAACTTTCAGTTCCTTCTTGGGCTGATCATGGGGAGAGAAGCTGAGTTTGTCTCAACAGTTGATCTAAAATAGATGAGGAAGAAATCGGTACACTGATGGCTTTCAATAAGCTTGTTCTAGTTTAACATTCTTAATGTGCTTTGTGGTGCTGCATTGGAGGGCATAATAAGCTGACTATGTGAGAGATCCCTTTAAAATCCTTCTGTCAAGGTTTAGAATAAAAATACTTTCATCTTCTTTCCCATGTCCATGATGGCACATAATAAGAACATATAATTGTGAGTATCCACCTCTGTTGGAGTATCTCACATACCTAACTGGGCCGTGATGAAAATAGCAGCTCCAGATTGCAGAAACCTTCAGGAAGTAGGACTAGAAAGGGGGTTGTGGTAAGTTTTTGATAGCGGTCACCAAGCTTGTATCTACAAAGGCCTGTGTTCACCCTTGAGGTCAAGCAAACCAGTTTGGGTAAATAGATGACCCAGATTGTCTTGTGTGTAGTTAATTTTTCTGCCTCTTAAAATTTTCCCAGGTATCAGGATTTACTAGCTTAATCTAGACCTGGATCTGGGGGTAATATTTTTCTTTTCTTTATTTTCTTTTTTTAAGCCTAGATCCCATTGAAAATCAAAGGGAAAGGAGGCACTTCTACACCATGTAGTTGCTCTTGAAAATTATATTTGTAGTATTTTTGGATGGATCAAAATTAGATTGATTAGCAGTCATATGAGAGAGCTGAAAGGCCTCCAGATCAGAAGCATGGGGAAGCATCTGACGTTCCACTTGCTTCTCTCAGACAGTCTCTGAACCTTTTTGAAGCCAACTTATCTCTGCTGTACACTCCTTACTCAGTACTGTAGCTTCCTTATGAAAAACCTTTGAAGAGTCCTGTAAATGTATGCCAGGCTTCTCAAAAAGAATGAGGTGTGTTCCCAGCTTTGCAGAGCTTACAGTCTAAGGGTTTAGTTGTGCACACAGACTCTCTCTTACCCACACTGAGCAAGGGCCTGTACACACAGAAGCTGTGTGCACAGTTGGGCTGTAACTAAGAGAAGACAAACGCAAAGCCACAGTCCTGAGCAGAAAATGCAAGTTGGGGTTGGTGGCAGGAAGTAGGGTAAAAATGGGTTTTAAACGAGGGTATGTGGAAGAATGCTCCAAGGCCTAGTGAGCAAATGGAGAGACTCCAGTGGACATCATTAGGTTTGGAGTGAGGCCCCAAACATTGCCAGCAAGAGCAAAGTCAGAGCTGAAGGGTGGAACATGGAGATAACGAATCAAATCCTTGACTTGCTGAGGATGCAAAGCAATGTAAATAATAATTATTGTGGTGCAGGGATTGGGAGAGACCTAATGGGTGAAATCCTAGCTCCAGTGAAGTTGGCATGAGTCTTGCCGATTGACTTCATCAGAGCAGGATTTCACCCAGGAGGTAGCAGGTTAGAGGTGTTGGGTTTGGGTAGGTGGGAACCTGTCAAAGGAGAGTGGATCCATTGTCTTCCCAGGATTGAACCAAGTTGGAGCTTGGTGTTCAGGGACAGAAAAAAGCAAGGACACAGCTGACACTCAATGCTAAGTTCCACCCTTTTCTGGCCCTTTATCCCTGCTCTGAGTTTGCTAAGAGGGTTGGACTTGGGCTCTGATAGGTTGTATTTGACAGGTAGGATCACTACTATTCCTTACCCACAGGGAGAGGCCTAGCCAAAGCAGCTGTGACTGCAGGTGTAATCTAAAGCCCCAGGAGTAATCCATGTGCTGCTCCCAGAGCTTCCTTCTTCCTGCCTATCCTTAACTGCAGCCCTGGATTAGAAGCCTAAAGGCATCTGTTACAGCTGAAGGGCAAGAAGAGGTCACTAAAAAACGCATCAAATACAGATATTTATGTGCTCCCCAGAGAGCCCCATTTTCAAATTGATCAAGGGCCCAGAACTTATTAGTTCTGCTGATTCCTGTTTCTGCTGAAGACTTCATCCGCCACGGCAATTGAAACAAAGCAGGGGTTTTTTTGGTTGCAGGTTCCCATTAATTGGGCTTAGGGTGGGAAAATCCACCAAGAGAATTGACTGTTAATTTAGAATTTATTCAGGATTTAGCTTACCCCATGGTAAGATGTATGACTTACAATGTACACCCTCTAGTAACTCAAAGGTGATAAGATTGGGCCATTGTCTATCCTTAGACATGGAGAGCATTGACATCTTGGGGAAGACTCTGACGCATGGTCAAGTTCTAAAAGACATCTGTCTTTGGCCAGGCTGGGGGAGCATTTTATTTGACATAATGTATTTGCAATGCAAAGACCAGGGAACCACTGTGTGAGCCTCTTCCTCCCCCTGCCTCTCTGCCATTGTCTTGCCTGCTTTTTCAAAGTGAACTTTAAATGCTGTGTGACTTTAATTTTGGGGCTATTAAACTTGCTGTCAGAATTATTGTCTCATGGAAAGTTGAAATAAAAATGTTATTTTTTCTCCCTTACCTTGAGAGAGAGAGATTTGTCTTCTTAGGCTTTGGGTTGATAAAGAAGTATGCATATGTGTGTGCATACATATGTTACCTCAATCCATAGGTGCCAAGTACATGGGGGCCCAAAGGTGCTGGCCCCCCTTGGGAAGAGAATAGGGTGACCACCTGTCCCTAATTGGGAGGGACAGTCCTGAAATGGGAACCTCAAGTCCCAGTCCTGGGCTGCATGACTCTGGGACAGCATTTGTCCCAGATTCCCAGTGTCATGCAGGGATCCAGGTTTTCTGTTCACCGTGGAAAAATGCGGGGAAACATTAGGTTTTTCCTTGCAAGCTGGCAGTTTCAACCTGCAAGGGGCTGTGGGGAACGAGATGTGCACACATGCACGTGGCCAGGAATACAGCCCCAGGCACTGGTGAAAAGTAGCTTTTCCAGCTGCCTGCAGGTAAGTCTATGGTGGAGGGAGGAGTGGGGCAGGGGCTGGGCCTGGGGGTGCTGCCCAGCCAGGGTGGTGCATGGGGCCCAGGGCTGGGGTGGGGAGTGGGACAGCCATGGGCAGTTCATCCAAGGGCCAGGGGGAGGGGAGCATCTCCCTGCTGCTGTATGTAATCCCAGGGAGTGGGCCATGGGAGGGGCATATGCCCTCCAGACTTGTGTGTGGGGTGGATGTGGGATGCTTGGAGCTCTCTGCCCTGCTGCCTTCTCCCTGGAAGCCCTGTGCCAGCCATGCCACCTAACAGCAGTGGGGTGCACAACTCTGCGTGACTGCCCCCACTGCTGCAGGTGGGCCAGGGCCCCTCAGCTGGTGCAAGGCTCCCTGAGGGAGGGCAGAAGGGTGAGAAGCCCTGAGCCCACAATGCGTAGCCTGCATCCACCCCCATGAGAACTGCTCTGTTCTGGTTGTGCTGTTAGGGGGGGGCCATCATCTTAGCCCCCCTCACCTCCAGCAGAAATAAATGCACTGATGCCTCAGTTGGTTGCAGTGGGAGATTCTGTAGCAGGATGGAGAGGGGATACAGTGTACTTTAGTCAGTCACTTGGGGATGGAATTAAAAAGGAAATTCTCACAAGTTCAGTGGATGTTCCTTCAGGCATCAAGGAAGAGGCCAATACCTAGACTAGGCAAAATACAGCCTTAGAGGCTTCTCAGACACTGCTTCCTCTCTTTGCAGGTTTTGTGTCTCACTAGCTGCTCTCAGGGTGGCTCCTCTAGGCGCTCTCAGGGTGGCTCCTCTGTGATGGGGCTTAAGTGTTCTTGATTCTTTTCTTCCCTCTGGCCTTTCAGTTCAGAGATTTGGAGTGGGAAACAGGTACAAGGCAACACCATATGGCACTTAGGTGAACAAAAGCAGGTTGTGCAGAGCATTCCCAATGTTCTCCTGTCTCTACCTCAGTTAATAGTGTTGGTATCTTTCGTGTCACAAGTGGAAATCCAAGTTAGCACTCCCCTGAATAGGACTCTTCACATCTGTCAGACCTAAGGGTTCAGGCTGTCCTACAATCTGGGGCAGACCAAAGCATGTGGCTTTCCATAGGCGTACTTCTCAGCTGTTGGGGTTAGAAGCAGGCAGGGAGTTATTGTCTTGTTTTGCGTTTTGGTCCAAAAATATGACAGCTTTGTAGTGCCAGCCTAGCACAACTTGGCCCAATACGAGCTCTAGCCCCACTGCAAGCTTTACTGTAGTGCATCTGCAAAGCTGGCTATATCCTGGGGGTGTCAAACTCATCCAGTGTGCAGGGTTTTGGGACCCATCCGCATGTAGCACATGGGGCCAGTCTGGGGCACATGCTGCAGGTAGGGCTGTTTTGGCACAGGCACCATGTGCTGGATCTGGCTCAGGCCCATGGACTGGTCCTGGATCCAGCAAGCAGGGCTGCTCCAGGGTGGATGCCACATGCAGTGCTCACTCAAGGCTGGCCTTGTGTGCTGTGTACAGCCCCTGCACCATGTGCAGCCCATACCACATAGTCTCTGCTTGCCACACAGGCCCAAGGCCAGCACATACTGCATACAGCACACTCGCACAAGACTCAAAGGCAGTGCTGCAGGCCAGATGAGCGGGCTCCAGAAGCTGGATGTGCTCTGCAAGCTGTAACTTTGACATGTCTGTCTGCCATAGCCTAATCTATGTGAGGATTGTTCTAACAGCATGCCAGGGGCTTCATAGTGCAGTTGCTGAAGGTAGTCAGTATCGTTACCCACATTTTATAGTGAAAAAAAACCAGGACGACTTGTCAGGCTAATGGCAGAGCTAGGAACCAGAACCCTGATCCCCTGAGGGTTAGGTCAGCATAATATCAGCTCACTTGTACTGGCTTCCACTAGGAATCGCTCAGCCATTTGTAATCTCTTGCCCTCTAAAAGAGGGTGACATCATATTGGCTCTACCCACCGGATCACACGCTTACAGCAGGCTAGTCTTCCAATATCTGGTGGCTTTGAAACTATTTTGTGCTAGAAGTATGGCATAAACCAGTCCTACATTGGTTCAAGAGTGAGCCAGGGTTAGAAACCTGGGATCTTGTATCAGAGGTGTACTACAGGGTACACATCCCAAAGTCTTTCTGTGAGTCTGTTAGCGAAGTCCCCAATTTATAAAGTTGAAAGGTTTGGTGGAGAAGAACAACATTTATTTATTTATTTATTTATTCAATTGCCTGGAAAAGCCACCCTATTCTCTGTGCACCTTGGTATTATCTCTGCTGGTAATGGGGTGGTATTTACCCTTAAACAAGGGTAAAGCTTCTTTGCATTAGGTCCTGTACAAATACAGAATAAAACTTAAAGAATGTTAAAATACATGGGCAGAACAGACAAAGCAATGCAGTATTGTTTCCTTTTGACACATGAGGAACTGAGAATACAGAGAATTAAATGATTTGCCCAAGGACAAACAAGGAGTCTGGGATGGAGCAAGAAATGGAGTTTTTATCTCTTTAGTCCCAGTTCAGTGCTTACCCACATAATCCTCCTTGCCCTTATTAAAACAGATAACAATACAAAAAGACTGGCTGCAAAGATCCACCAAAATCCCAACCCTCCATCTACTGTTTCTTCATACCCCAAGAGAAAAAAAAATGCAATCGATTGCCAAATGCTTATTAATATAAATGAGGGGATGCTTCCTGCCTTAAAGACTTTGTTATACTAACTCTGAGGGAAGAGTTCCTGACACAGACCCATGCAGATGGCAGAGAACTGGGGCCTAAAATAGACTCCAGGGTGGAGGGAAGAAGGGGTGCGAAAAGAAGTTAGTAAGGGAGCAGTGATGTTAAACATGCCTCATTGCTTCCAGAAATCATTTCTTGTCTGGATTCAGATGTTCCCTGCAGTGTTTGCAACTGAGGCATTCTAGTGGGGCTGAATGAGAACCGAGTTTCAGGACTCCCTGTGGTGAGTGGGGAAACTGCCTGAAGCCCAGCACAAATGGTGTAAGCCCTGATACCTGGACCTGTCCACAGATCTAATGGTAGGGTCTGAGCCCAAACAGTGTCCAAGGAGAGAGAGACCCAACAAAATAAACAATCCTCCATAAAGAAGGTGGAAAATAAATTACTGAGTGTTCTTCAGTCATCACTGGTGCTCAGAGCCAGGCCTGGGGAAAATGGTGCCCTGGGCAAACTTGTATTTTGGCACTCTGTCCTGGCCCCAGCCCCCAAGTCAGTGGCAGTGCTGCAGGCAGAGGCACAGGGACAAGTGTGGCAGGGAGGCAGAGCAGCATGGTGCATCAGCAGTAATGTCAACTCTCACGAACAATCATGAGACTCCCAATTTCCAAGTCAAATAAACTCTGATTCATGGTCTTCTGATAGAGAGAGATCAAATCGCGGGATTTTTTCTTCCAGAGCATGTAGAGTGTGCCAAGCTGGGGGGGGGATGGGGACAGACTGAGGCCCCCATGGGGAGGAAGGGCATGGGGCAGGGGCTGGGATGAATGGGGCCCTAGGGTCAGGGGGGAAATAGCAAACATGTGCCCCCCTGGATTCGTGCACAGGGCAGAGGCAGGCTGCCTGCTGCAGGCTGGAGCTCTGCACCCTCCTGCCTTTGCCCTGGGAGCCATGCGCACACACTTCAAAAATAGCATTTCATGATTTACACTCCAAATCTCTTGATTTTTAAGAGTTTGTCTTGTGGTTTTTGACACGGTGGGGTTGGCAATACTGCATCAGGCAGGTGGGCAGTGGCTGGAGGCAGAGGGAAGGCTGAGCTGGGCACTGCTCCTCCTGCCTGGGGCAGGGATCAGCTGGGGTGGAGTCGGGGGGAGAGCACTGCTGTAAGCGTAGGCACGCGTGCGCGCGTGTGTGTGTAGCACCCTGGGTGGTTGCCCGTGTCACTGTCCCCTAAGGCCAGCTCTGCTGGTGGTGCTAATGCTACAGTGAGTAACCTTTGGGTTTGAAAATTGGACTGGCCAGCAGTTGGAGCCCCTGGAATACAAAAGGATTGTCAGATCTTTGTGGGCAAGGACTCTCGTTTTGTTGTGCGTGCAGTGCCCAGCACAATGGGGTCCTGTCCAGGATGAGGGCTAGGGGAGCGCTACTGCGATATAAACAATAATAATAATAAAAAAAAAGAGTGCTAAACAGCAATTTGCTCAGGCAGCACATGTCCTCTGAGTCCTCCCTGCTCTTTGCCTTCTCAGCATATCTTTGCCCCAGTGTGATCCAGTGAACACAGACTAGGGCAGGGGTCAGCAACCCCTTGCACAGGTGCCAGAGCATGGCACACACAGGCATTTTGCTTGGCAAATGTGCCTCAAGGCAGACAGTGGGGAAGGGGCCAGGGCTGCACTTCCACAACAAGGATTGGGCCCTTTGCAGCTTTCCCCTCACATGCCAACATCTTACAAGTTGAAGTTGGGGTGTTTTTGACACTCAGCCCAAAAATATTGCCAACCCCTGGGCTAGGGCTTTCTGCCTCTTGGCCACTGACTTTTTCCCATATGTCTGCAGACCACACTGTTTTCTAGGCAGCTGGAACTGAAGAGGGTTTTGTACCCACACGTGTCCTTTCATCTCCCCACTAGGAAGTGTTGCTGTTGCTGGAAGCAGTAACTTTTCCATGGCCTGTCCCCTTTGCCTGAATGGTTTCACCATAGGAAGGTGGCAGCTTTCCCCAGCTCAGTTCCTCTCAGGGGAACCAGAAAAGGCTGAAAGGTGGGAGCCCAGGCAGATATGAGGGCCATGGCTGAATGTGGGAGAGGGGCAGTGGAGCTGAAAGAGTGGATCTTCAGAGGTCTTGAGCACCCACAATTACTTCAGAAAATTCGGCCATTAAAATAACAGGAAGGAGAAGACCTGAGGGGATGGTTCACAGTATAGTGGGAGAAGGGAACAGACCTGGCGTCTAATTGGAAGAGGTCAGATAGTCTGCCAGTAGTTCACCACTTACACCAAAGCTGATTGGCAAGACTGCTCCTAGAAGATGACATAGGTAAAAGGGAGAATGGGCTTAGGAGACAGTGTATTATGTAGGTTGTATGGTCTAGTTCTCCTTCCCTCTGACCCGGCAAAAGTTTTGGGTGCTTTCCCAAACCTTTGGGATGTTCCCCATATGTGTTCTTGCCCTGCAGATGCCATGCTGTGCTTATACATCAAGCTCTGCATGCAACTTGTATTGTTGCAAGTCAACATCACACAACACCAATGCAAAGTTTTAGTTAATAGAGTCTTGGACTGCTTAGAGTTGACCTTGAAGATCCTGCAGCCGCCACCAGGAGGCCTGACTACTCAGGTGGCCATAGCTAAATAAGCTGAAATCCATCAGACCGTACCCATAGGATATGACTCACAGCTAGTCTGCACCTAGTGTCATTGTTGTGGACACCTGACTAAATGTTCTCCACCCTCCACAAGGCCTGAGACCCTCACAGCCCAGATCCTACTTCACCGCACTGTTTCATTACGTGTGTTGATGTAGTGTTAAACATTAGCCTTGGTTTCCCTTCCCCCTCCCCCCCATTTTCTTTCTGCAGAACTTGATCCACTTGCCATCTTTGGTGGCTGACTCTTAGGAAATTTTCCACTAAAACAACGATAAATATTATCATGGCAACATGGACAGAACAGCAGACGTGTGATGTGAGTACCAAGCATCCTCTTCTTGTGCCCTTTTTCTCCTCTCACTTACTCTCCTGCAAGTCAATTAGCTGCCAAATGCTTATTAGGTAATGAATCAACTTGGGTCCATGCTGTTATACCAATCCAAAAATGTGTAAGTAAATGGAAAATCTGGCCTCTTGTTCATGAAATCAAGATGCTCAGATAGTTGGTACAGCCCCTACAAGACAATTGGTTGCCTTTGGAAATAATTTTATTCCGAATGACTAAGCACTTTTGTTTTGAGGTTGTTGGGTTTCTCTTTTCTTTCTCCGCTTTGATGTATTTATTTTAGATTCCTTTGGGAGGAGAAAGGAAGTGGAAAGCAGCCTAACAGCTAGAGGACGAGAGAGAAAAAAACGTGGGAGGAGTGGGGGTACTTGCTTTTCCAAGCTTTGAAACCATATTACGATGCAGCAGGCTCAGAAACTGTTATAGAGAATCTCAAAGTACCGGGATAGGAAAGGGGAACTGGCTGCTCACTGCTGTGCCTCCTCGGCACAAAAAGGTGAGGAAAGCAGGCCTGTGGAAGTCTCCCAAGGTTGCTAACCTGGTTCAAGCCAAGATTTCTGAGACAGGACTTTATACACAGTGTTGCCAATGTGTGAGTCTCAGACATGTGGTAATTCTAAAGCTCTCCTCTAAAAAAAGGGATTTCAGCAGAATCTCTTAGTGACAAGGACCATCTTCTCGTTCTAAGTTTGTAGAGTCCTGGTCCAGGGCTGGGAAGCCAGGCTGAAACCAAAATGCAAACAAACCAACATTGCAGCTTTCATTTTAAAAAAGAAAAAAACTTTTAGTCCTGATTGTGGAAAAAACCTTGGATATGTAATTCCTAATGCCTCAGCCACCAGGAGGCAAATTAACACACACACACACACACACACACACACACACACACACACACACACACACAGATATATAGATAGATATATATCTAGATATATCTAGATAGATATATAGATAGATATATAGATAGATATATCTAGATAGATATATAGATAGATATATATCTAGATATATCTAGATAGATATATAGATAGATATATAGATAGATATATCTAGATAGATATATAGATAGATATATATCTAGATATCTATGTGTGTGTGTGTGTGTGTGTGTGTGTGTGTGTGTTTAATTTGCCTCCTGGTGGCTGAGGCATTAGGAATTACATATCCAAGGTTTTTTCCACAATCAGGACTAAAAGTTTTTTTCTTTTTTAAAATGAAAGCTGCAATGTTGGTTTGTTTGCATTTTGGTTTCAGCCTGGCTTCCCAGCCCTGGACCAGGACTCTAGTGTGCTTTACACACACACACACACACACATAGATATATAGATCTATATATTTATCTATATATCTATGTGTGTGTGTGTGTGTGCATGTATTAAAAGGACATATACACATCATGAGACTTCTAAATATATATACATTTAAAAGTCTCATTATATTTAATGATGTCTCATGATATTTAATTATATCTAATGTTAGAGGGCTTGACTCATGATTCCTAATGCTCAGAAAAACTCTTGTTTCTGATATTAGATTCAGTAGTCAGGTGACCTTGATAATATGCCCATTTATAATTTAGAATTGTTGCTGTCCAAAAGCATTATTAATGATAATTAAGAAAAGATCCTACAATGCTTTGCAAATTCTGAGCCTAATCCAGCACCCACAAGTGTAATGGGAAGATTCCCACTGATTTAACAGGCTGCAAATCAAGCCCCATTTATCCCACATGTAGCATTACTGAAATGCAGCCATCTCTGGGGTACCACAATAACAGCCAGCTGATGCACAGTACTGAAAGGGCTGACTTTTTTGGTCATGGAATCAGAGACTAGCAGGTATTCTTTTTCAGTGTCACTGTATCTAGGGAGAGCAGGCAGGGTCTTGGTTTTGAGGGTAACAGCCAAAAGCCCTATGTGTACATAGCAAATCCCATGGGACACACTCAACCAATTTTCAGGTGTGTTAAGACTCTTTTATAGCACTCTGACAATGCAAAAGGACCAGAAAAAGTGGAGTGGCACGTCATCTCAAAGCTTTGCAGGGAAAAGGGACAGGCATAGGCCACCATTCTGTGCCTATTCTCTGCTTTCCAGAGCACAGCTCACCTGCTTATCTGGCCTATTGAATTCGCTGGGAGGACGAAGGTCTGAGTCGGTGGTGTTGGCACCTGGGCCCATGGTTCCCGAGAGCCTGTGGTGTTTCAAGTATCCTCTGGCACAAAGGCCCTTTAGGGACTCTTGCAAACTGCAGGTATTCAGGTTGTAACAAGATCACGAGATCATTACAGAGGCATAATTCTGAAAGAGTCAAAGAAGGGAACGGTGTCTGTAGTGAAAGTGGAAGAAGAGACTGCCCCTCAGAGCTCCTGTGAGTCGGGCATTTCTCACACAGCTTTTGATGGTTTCCTCACCCTTCTCAGGTGGAATTACAGCCTTATGTTCTGCCACCAACCTTACAACCTTACATTCTACAATCGTTGGCTCTGGTGTGGCAGGGTCACCCTTCACTTCTGAGGCTCCTTCTCTAGATCCGAGTGAATGTTCCTTCACATTGTTATTATGTATGGCCACAGCTTATAACCTACCATCATGCACTCCTAAAAATCTACCTTTCCCAAATCAGGAGGCTCAAATTGACTACTAAAGCCTGGACAGAATCTCAGTTGACCTGCACTACTCGCCTTGCCGAAGGCAGAAGGTAAGGTCATTCAAATAGCCACCTAGGAGGCTCCCTCGTGTTCCCCCTATGTCAAGGGCGGGCAATTATTTTGGGCAGAGGGCCATTTACTGAGTTTTGGCAAGTCATTGGGGGCCGCGTGATAGGCAGCCAGGGGCAAATAAATATTAATTTTCTAAATGTTTTTAGGGGCCCCGCGGGCCAGATAGAATGGCCTGGCAGGCCACATCTGGCCCCCGGGCCGCATTTTGCCTGCCCCTGCGCTATGTGCACTCCAGCTCCACCTGGTTTCTCAGCTGCCCAGCAGAGCTAAAGGGACCAACCAGGGATTTCCCTTTGCAAAGACTTCTCCTTGCTGGTGGGGACTGCTGTGGTGTTGACACCGAGGCCAAGGAGACTGTGTCTCCCAGGGGCAAATCCAGGGAGGGTGCAGTGGTGCAGCTGCACTCCTTTTGGATTGAAGTGCACTGCAGGAGTCTCTGGGGTCTTTTCTAAGTCCCTGAAGCAGGTGAAAACCCCATTCCCTTCCCTTTGGTGCTCATAGGCATGCCCCTTCCCCCCGTCCTCCCTTCTCTGCTAGCCATTAATGCTTTCCTCCTGGTCCCAGGGATGAGGGAAGCCCTTTTGCCCCACCCAGCGGGGCTTTACGGGGAGGGTGCTCACCTGGGGACAGGAGCAGCAGCAATAGTGTGATGGGAAAGTAGTTTTCCCCTCCCTGCCTGGTCCCCTGATAACAAGCATGTGGAGGAAGACCCCCCCACACCCATCCCTACAGCTGCTGTCCAGCCCCTCTCCCTAGCTGAGCGCCCCCTCCTGCTCAGCCCAGGGGCAGCGGGCAGAAGCAGCTCTGGAGTTTCCCCTGGACAGCAGGGAAAACAGTAGCCACAAGGGAGGGAGCAAGGGAAGGGGAGGGCAGGGCATGTGCCTTTGAGCATGAAGGGGAAGGGAGGGAGGATTTTCATCTACTTTAGGCATTTGACAAAGTCCCTGGAGGCTACTGCAGGGGGACGGGGAGAAAGGAGGGTGGGGAGGCAGGGAGCAGGAGAGGTGCAGCTAACCCTGCAATGTAGGGTGCTGCTCCCTCACCACTCTTGGGAAATCCTGGATCCACTCCTCCTGCAAGTACTCAGCCAAAGGGAGCAGGAGAGACCAGGCCTTGTCAGCAGGGTGGGGATGAGTTCAAAGAGGGGACAGAGGCTGTCTTTGAGCTCCTGGTCTCCTACAGCGTGTTGCTTCTTGAAGCCCTGTACAGCCCCTGTGGAGTCCAGCAGTTCATTTTCCCTTTCGAGTGTGGGCCAGTCTGTCAAGCTGAGATAAGCTCTATGTACCCAGTAACAAACCTACTATCTCACTGGGCCAAGCCAGAGTAAGTCAGGGTGTTACTGCTCTATCAGCTTGAAGATCTCCCTGCCTCGTAAACAGCTGGTCTGTATGAACACAGCACACGAGACAGCCATGCCCAGGCTCACAGGCTCCAATAAAATCACAGCCCGGGGTGACACTGCTAGGAAGCTCAGAGGCACAAATTGCTGAGGCTGGCTAGTTAGGAACAAGGAGGTGGTTGTGGCTGTGCATCAATGAGAGGCTATCTCTTTCCCATCCCTTTCTCATAGAGATCAGCATTGAGGCTTTCTCTCCCTGGGTTTCTCACAGGAATAAACTCTCCTCTGTTATCTTTAGCAACACATCAGACTCGCTGTATGGGGGAGGGAGCCCAGCCTCAGCATTAGATAGCAGGATCAGAGGGCATCCCACTGATGGACATAACGGCACTGTGATCTTGTTGCCTCTTTGCCCTCAGCACTTTGCAGCTGGGGTTTTGAAGGGTTTTTCTTTGTTATGAAGAGAAATCAATTATATCCGGAATTGGAGGTTTTCTTGGCATAACCTTGTCTTTTTACAGTGAACATACTCAAATCTCTGTTTGCTTGAACACAGTAAAACCAAAGAGCAGGCAGTTTCCTTGCTCATAAATCCCCAAGTTTCCCATGCCAGTGCGATTGGTGCCCAGGATGTCCTGTCCATCTGCTCTTTCAGGTTCACACTCACAGTTCCTTCTCCTGGCATGGCCTCCAACTGTGACCAGTCTCCTACCCCTTGTTCGCCACCTAGGAAGATGCCATGCCTCAGACCTCTTACCACTATTTATTATATTGGTTTTGACTATGTACAGGGGCCTGATTCCTCCTTTTCTTGAGCCTGAAAGAAACTATTTGGCACACCTTCTGGATGTAAGGAGAGTTGTGATTGCCTTTGGATCTCTGGTTCCCCTAACGCAAGTCAGTATTACCTTTGAGCGTAACATTTTCAGTCCTGCATTCCAGTATATTCCCTATACATCCTTATACAGCTTTGTTTTTTATCACCACTGCTGTACATTGAGTAGAGGTTTTGCTTAAACCATCTACAGTTACCCCCAGGTATAAGTCCAGATTTAAAATTAATTTAGAGCCCAGCCCTTTGTCTGAGTAGTTTAAATGATCCCTGCCATTCTGCATTACACTGCAGCAATTGGCAACCATAGTCTTCTACTCATTCACTTAGCTTTGGTAGGTTTCTCTGAAGTCCCCCACAGGCTTCTTTGGGCTGGACTAATCTAAATACTTGTGTCTCATCTGCATGCTTTGCCACTTCATTGTTTACCTTGTTTTCCAGATCGTTAATGACTGTATTTAAAGACGCAGTTCTTTATATGGAACCTCATAGGGTCTCTGCTGGTAATTTTTCACTGTGCTGAAAATTGACTCTATTTTTCTATTGCCCAGAGCAGTTAACTAATATTTGGGGCCTTGCAGTTTGTTTCCATTAAGAGAGAAAATGGATGGCATGAGTCAGGTCGTTGTTTGATGCAATCTCACTTGTTTCCAATGAACATACACAAAGTCCTATTTCCTCGAACCCAGTAGGAACAAGGAAAAGCGGGCAGTTTCCTCCCTCACTGTTTCAATGTCTGTCCCTCTAGTCACTTCTATGCTCCAAGAACTTTAATGTCTCTGCTTCTTCTCAGGCACTTGTAAATAATGGCTTCTCTCTCTGCTTGCTGGTTTTCTCTCTCAGCTCTCTTTTCTGCATGTTAGACCCACACAGAACGTACCAAACCATCTTGTAGGCTCTACATTTGCAAATCAGCATAGTTTCCAAACGGGCTTAACTACAGAGCCCCTTGCCTTGGGCAGTGACTTTTTTTTTGTTTCCAGCAATTGCAGCACAAAAAGAGACTGCATTGCTTCTTCCACCTAGCATGAAGGAAAGAAAGATGCTCACCATAGGTTTGTCTATGGATCAGATGTTTGATAGCTTGTTTTACAGCACAAATTGATACCTTCCAGCAGATCTACTCTTTGCTTTCTGTCTCAGCCAATCTCCTATTCTCAGGGGGATTTTACCTCTCATCTTAGATACCCCAGTTTCCTTATTAGTCTCTTGTGAAGGACTTGCATCTTGTGTACACACAACAGTAGCATAATATTCATTTTGGCAGAAACAGATATGCATCAGCGCGTACCTCTGTTGCCCATTAATATATCCCTGTGTTAAATCAACAGACTGGTTCCCCATTTTTTATCCAGCACAGCTCTGTACCAGCTGAGTTAAACCAATGTGGTGGCAACACAGAAACCGCCTTACCTCAAAGGAGCTACATAGATTCATAGATTCATAGATGTTAGGGTCGGAAGGGACCTCAATAGCTCATCGAGTCCGACCCCCTGCATAGGCAGGAAAGAGTGCTGGGTCTAGATGACCCCAGCTAGATGCTTATCTAACCTCCTCTTGAAGACCCCCAGGGTAGGGGAGAGCACCACCTCCCTTGGGAGCCCGTTCCAGACCTTGGCCACTCGAACTGTAAAGAAGTTCTTCCTAATGTCCAGTCTAAATCTGCTCTCTGCTAGCTTGTGGCCATTATTTCTTGTAACCCCCGGGGGCGCCTTGGTGAATAAATACTCACCAATTCCCTTCTGTGCCCCTGTGATGAACTTATAGGCGGCCACAAGGTCGCCTCTCAACCTTCTCTTGCGGAGGCTGAAAAGGTCCAGTTTCTCTAGTCTCTCCTCATAAGGCTTGGACTGCAGGCCCTTAACCATACGAGTGGCCCTTCTCTGGACCCTCTCCAGGTTATCCGCATCCCTCTTGAAGTGCGGCGCCCAGAATTGCACGCAGTACTCCAACTGCGGTCTGACCAGCGCCTGATAGAGGGGAAGTATCACCTCCTTGGACCTATTCGTCATGCATCTGCTGATGCACGATAAAGTGCCATTGGCTTTTTTGATGGCTTCGTCACACTGCCGAATCATGTTCATCTTAGAGTTCACTAGGACTCCAAGATCCCTTTCCACTTCCGCGCCACCCAGCAGGTCATTCCCTAGGCTGTAGGTGTGCTGGACATTTTTCCTCCCTAGGTGCAGCACTTTGCATTTCTCCTTGTTGAACTGCATTCTGTTGTTTTCTGCCCACTTGTCCAACCTGTCCAGATCTGCTTGCAGCTGTTCCCTGCCCTCCGGCGTGTCTACATCCCCCCATAGCTTTGTGTCATCTGCAAACTTGGACAGAGTACATTTCACTCCCTCGTCCAAGTCACTGATGAAGACATTAAAGAGTATCGGTCCAAGGACCGAACCCTGCGGGACCCCACTGCCCACACCCTTCCAAGTCAAAACCGACCCATCCACCACAACTCTCTGGGTGCGACCCTCTAGCCAATTCGCCACCCACTGGACTGTGTAGTCATCCAAGTCACAACCTCTTAACTTGTTCACCAGTATGGGGTGGGATACCGTATCGAAGGCCTTCCTGAAGTCTAAGTATACAACATCCACCCCTCCTCCTGTGTCCAGGCGTTTCGTAACCTGGTCATAAAAAGAAACTAGATTGGTCAGGCACGATCTGCCTGCCACGAACCCGTGCTGATTTCCCCTCAGCATAATTTGTCCTGCTGGGCTCTCGCAAATGTGAGCCTTGATAATTTTTTCAAAGACTTTACCAAGGATGGAGGTGAGACTGACTGGCCTATAGTTGCCCGGGTCCTCCTTCCTCCCCTTTTTGAAAATGGGGACCACATTGGCCCTTTTCCAGTCCTCCGGGACTTGGCCCGTGCGCCACGAGCGTTCAAATATTCCCACCAGTGGCTCTGCAATGATGTCGGCCAGTGCCTTCAGCACCCTCGGATGGAGCTCATCCGGGCCTGCCGACTTAAAGGCATCCAGTTCTTCCAAGTGACTCTGCACCATCTCAGGATCTACGTATGGAAGTCTGGCACCTTGCTGCTGCCTCTCTACAACCCCAGTGAGAGACTTGTCGTGCCCCTCACTTAGGAACACTGAGGCAAAGAACTCGTTGAGGAGTTCAGCCTTGTCCCCCCTGTCCATCACCAATTGTTTCTGCCCATTTAGCAGGGGTCCTATTCCTCCCTGGGCCTTCCTTTTTCTCCCTATATATCTAAAAAACAATCTCTTGTTGTCTTTTACTTGGGTTGCCATCCTCAGCTCCATGGTACACTGGGGAAGGAAGTCTTCCTCCTGCTGTCCCAATCACTTTTACTAACAGGCTTAAAGCATTTGGAGAGGTGTCCCTTTCCTTTGAAAATGCTGTACTCATGACCTCTCCCAACCCAGTCTTTTTCTGTTTATCTTCATGTCTCACCATCTATTTTCACTTAATATTTGAACACGAGTGTCTCATCATTTTTACCTGTTTCCCTTTACTTTTCTCTACCCAAAGTCACAAAATGCAGCTCCTGTCCTCTGAACGAAACAGGTTAGGACACTCATTTATCTGGGCCCAGGGTCTTCTCTTGCTTCAGAGAAAGCTGGAGTTACTACCATGACTTGCTGGTGTGGTCTCCCCACCAACTGTGATACTGGAAATCAGCCCACAATCTCTGAGTCCACTACCTATCACCAAGAGTGACGATGTGGGCTTCAACTGAAGATGCAAGAAATCTCATGGTTAGAGCGTTTTTACATGCTCAGGGTGGGGGTGGGAGGGCTGTAATTAGAGCAGCTCTGAGAGCCACTCAAATTGAGAGTCTCGTGTATCAGCATCCCTACACTTCAAGATGGGGGGGGTTATTTAAAACTCCTTGAACAAGCTTTAGTTAAAGTGCCCCGCCACCATTTTCAAAGCGCAGGGATGCTGATACATGAGACGTGGAGGCTGGCTGGAGTGCACCAGTTAGCACACTCCAGGAGACTCATCCAGCAGACACAATGTGTCGGAGCAGCCTCCCAGCGTGTGCACAGGCACCCTACTCCAAGCCCATCTGCACCAGATCTAAATCCATTAATTGCAGAGTGACGTGAGAAGACCTCAATCCACCACCGCTATGGCTATGCCCTCTGGGATGAGCTGAAAGTCACCACCTGACACACAACTCCTTTGGCTATGCAGTTGTACCAACACCTGATGGGTATCCTTGCTGTTTCTGCGTAACGTTTGTGACAAGTGACAACTGGAAGTGGGAGCCATTTTGTCAAATCCATGCCAATACACAGGGCTGAGAGAAACGAGACCCAGATCCCAATGCTCCCAAGCTCTTTTTATCCTTAGTGACATCCCTGCATCCCCTCATCTCAGTGACACAGGGTACTTCTTCTTGTGTGCTTCCAGTTCCTGCTGGCCGGGGCATACTTCCATTGTTTTGATTCTCTTTCTGCTTGCACACACAATTATCCAATTTCTATCCATTCCCCCCGACCAGAGCACAAACACCATTTTCCTCCTCACAGCCCTGCACTCCTCGCTGAATACCGCTGCTCTATTATTCTCATCCTGGTTGCATTTAGACTGGCAGGGGAATCAGCCAACCCTTTATGGTATTTTTATTTTCAAGTTATACCATCCAGGCCTCCGCAGCAACTCCATAGTTAAGGCTGCATAGATCCCAATGTAAATACATCTGTGGATGCTGCTGCTGCTATGTTTCTGAGCCGATCTTCGGATCAAGAGCCTGTAACCCACCACCGCCAATGCCCACGCCATGGAGATGTGCTTTCCAGTAGGTAGGTACTAAGACATTTGAACCAGAAGGTTGCGCTCACATATGCGGCAGGAGGCCAGGAGGGCACGAGGAAAGGGCATCGGCAGCTGAAGTAAAGCAGAACTGTGTTGCCCAAAGGCTATAATGAGCATGTGCACCTTGTACTGTGTTTCGGGGAGGGGGGCAGTTGACCTCTTCCCCCCTCCACACACATACACACACGCGCGAGCGCGTGCTCTCCCTCCCCTCCTCCACCAACTCCAGTTATTAAGAAAGAAGAGCCGGAGACAGTGCGGAGACAGATATGCAGCAAGTCTCTGCATTCCTCCTTGTGAGTATCTCTCTCTTTCTGCTTTCCGAGGAGACGGATGGACAGACATGCGGGTGGCTAGAGGCAGACTGTTTCTCTAATTACACAGCTAATGGGGGGGGGAAGAGAAGGAGACGGCCTCTTCTCGCATCCCCTTCACCATCCCCTGTTCTCAGCCTCTCTTCCTCCTCCTCCTTTCTGACCACGGCGTTGTCCGAATGGGAGAAGCTGCTGACAGGTAAAAGAAAATGGGAAATTCAATTACATCAGGAATCCCACAGAGATGAGGACTCAGCAAAATAAAACCCAGAGAGAGAGAGAGGAGCTGGGGCTGTTCTGCCGCAGCTGCTAGGCAGGCTCCTCTGTAGAGATGGACAGCCGTTCTAGCTGCCCCCAGCAACCAGCTTTGATCTCAGAATGGGACAGGGAGCAGGAAGGCCCTGATGGACAGATGGACAGGCAGACGGGAAGGGTTGGACGAGGGGGTGGGGGAGGGTACCCTGGGCACAGCATCTGTTTGGGATCTCTCTTCATTCTCCTTCCCTTCCTCCCCCCTCCCCAAGCATATAAACACGCACACATGCCTCTTCAGAAGTGTTTCTTTCTTTCTTTCTTTCTTTCTTTCTTTCTTTCTTTCTTTCTTTCTTTCTGATATGTCCTCGATGTGAGGACTTTATATTAAATGGATTTTTGGAACTGGGAGATGGACTCGGAGCTTGCTCCATCCACTCCACGCATCTTTCTTTCTTTCTTTCTTTCAAGGATGACGCAAATTCGTGAAGCGTTCCATTTCTTTCTTTCTTGATGACACGCAAATTCTTTCTTTCTTTCTTTCTTTCTTTCTTTCTTTCTTTCTTTCTTTCTTTCTTTCTTTCTTTCTTCAGCCTCCTTCCTCCATTTCAGCTGGGGTTTTCTTGGGGAGGGGGGGCAGGAGCACGCAGGTTATGCATATCTGTGTGTATCTGTACGTGTGCGTGCATGCATGTGTGTGTGCAGTGCCAAGTGAGGAAACAGACCCATATGTTCTTGCCGGGTGCTACAGCAAAGGACTTTGGCAAAAACGCAGGAGCAAGAGAATGAGAGAGATTGGGGGAGAGAGAGAAAGGAAGAGGGTGATGCATGTTTAAGCTCCTTACCCTTTCCCAGTGTTTTACTGAACTCTAGTAGGGCTGGTGTGTGTGTGTGTGTGTGGAGGGATGGGGTGGGAGGAGGGAGGAAGGGAGAGCATACTGCAGGAGCTGGGACACCCAGCTGCATGGAGACGGGGAACTGTTAAGCTGCTGCATGCATTAAAGACTGCTCAGTGTGCAGGAGAAAGCTCCTTTGTGGTACATGAGTGTAAATAGTATTCTCTCCTCCCCTTTCCTTTCTGCCATCCTCCCTCTTTTCTACCTACTCCCTTTCCCTTCTCCTCACTCTCTCCTCTGTCCCCCTTCTCTGGTTTCTCCCTCTGTTGGCTCCTTCTGTCTCCCATTTTCCATCCCTTCTCCCAAATCCCCTTCCCTTTTTCCATCCCCATCGCTTTCCACCCCTCCCCCCACCTCCGTCTGTCACAGAAAATTTCACTTTGCCAGGATACAGTTTTGTGAATTCACGGCAGCCACCACGGAGAAAACACAAGAACCCCCCTTGGGCCCTCCATGTCCCTTTGAGGGGGCGTTCTGGACCCAGAGACCCACGAACATCCCCCACCAGGGGTGTTTCACTTGCATTTCCAAGCCCCCTGCCATACAGCCAGCTTTGCCTGTCCTGTCTCCTTCTTCTGCTGTTTACCTTATGGAGAACAAGAGCTGCAAAGGGGACAGCCTGCGGCCAGCGGTCCAGTGCAAGCACTCGGTGGAGAAGAAGACGATGACGAACCCCACCACAGTGATTGAGATTTACCCAGACACCACCGAAGTGAACGATTACTATCTCTGGTCCATCTTCAACTTCGTATACCTCAACTTCTGCTGTCTTGGCTTCATCGCCTTGGCCTATTCTCTGAAAGTAAGTACCGCTCCTACTAAGCTACGCTCCGGGGCTGCCTCGAGGGGAAACACGCTGTGCCATATCTGGTGTAAATTGGCATTGTGCTGTTGAAATCAGTGCAGCGATATTGATTTACACAGGCAAGGATCGGGTCCCGTTCCAGTAATACATGCTGTCAGCAGGAGATAATGGGTTTGGGAACATTGCTTTGTGATTGACACAGGTATTTTGCCTTGTGATTTTGATGTAAATCCATTTCTGTGAGATGAGGCTGTTGAATACAAAGGCACCTGGATACTTTGGTGATGGGCTTTGTAGAAGAAGCCAGGCTGAAAGATCAGGAGGGATCTCTGATGGGTCTGAGTCAGCTTTTGTTGTGACTGGAGAGATTTATAATTCTTTCTCTTTTGGTGCACTTGGGTACCCTGTCATGGCAAGCACGAGAATAGCTGAATATTTCAGCGGAAGGAAAAATAACCTGGTCACCAGCTAGCCAGAATCCCACAGCGTCTGGAGGGGTGCAGAAGGGAAAATACCCATTGTCAGAGGAGATGTTCTCAGGGTGCGGGGGAATCCAAATCGCAGACCAGTTGCTGCGTATCATAACAACAAGCACATTTATATTCTCCTAGCACTTTTGCAAATGATTCAGCCTTGTGACTTTCCTTAGGAAAAAGAGTCTGATCCCCATTTTGCAGATAGAAGTGCTGAGGCATGGTGGGGGGCTAGCATTCAGAGACCTGCCAGTGATCACTCAGGAAACTCATAGGAGAGCTGGGAACAGAAGCAGTGAATGTCTGGCTTGCGGTCCTGTGTTCACCACCCTAAAATCTCTTGCTTCAATATCACGCCAGCATCCTGAGGCACTGGGTATGGGAGTTTAGCTAAAGACCATGGGTCAGATCCACAGCTTGTATAAATCACAGTAGTTCTATTGACTGCGATAGAGCACTGCTGATTTACATTATTTAAGCCTCTGGCTTTGTACTGGAAAAGGAAGTTTTCATCCTTTTAAGTACCCTTTGATTTCAGAGGGTATGCTTCCTTTAATTTCAATGGGCCTTGGATCAGGACTATAGTAAGACTGTTTTATGGCATGAAGTGGGTAACAAGAGCTCCAAAGAGAAGAAATCCTTTAAGGAGAGAGAGTACCTGTGCAAGCTGGAGGGCCTCACAGACCCAGAAGACACCACTAGCCACTTCTGCCCTGTTTCTTGTCCCCTCTACACTATTCCTTGCATGCTCTGTCATTCAGAGCACAGCCCCTGCCTCCAGTGTCCTTCAGTGGTGGGACCAGAAAGGCATAAAACATTTTGCTTTTTCCCCTGTTTCTGCATAAAACACCAGGAAAGAAAGCAGCTCATGGCCTCCCTCTCCCTTGACCTCATGAATCATTAGGCCATATTCAGAGACCTGCCAGGACTGGCAAAATAAGCTCTGCTAACTAAAGAGGTGGGAGACCACAGCAGGCTTCACACACGAGAACTGTGGTTCTGGAAACAGATGCATTAGTGAAGCAGGAGTCCGTGTGTAAAGGCAGCTATGAGAGGGCCAGTGGGACTGTGTTGCTTCAGGGGTATCCAGGGTTAGTCTTGCAGCACTTGGTTTACTGGATCATCCTAGAAGTATTGCCCCGGTCTGGTACTTCTCCCTGATAGCGCTGTAACCTTTCATGAGGTAACATGATCCTTTGAGTCCATGAAACCTTCTGTAATTTTTCCCTGTAGCTGCAGGGTGAGAACAGACCAGCTGAGCTGCAGGATTTCATTGCTGGTGAGCTTGGCCAACAAGCATTTCCTGATCATCTGTCCAGAAAGGATCTGGGCTTTTGTTACCTTTTTAACAAAAACAATTAGGTGAATGTATATACAAATGAGATACAGTATGTACAAATGATTGGCCCTGAATGTAGCTTGGGTGGCTTCGGGGACAGGAATCAAGTTGATGAGCTTGGGTAGGGAGCATTTACAAAAGGCCAATCTACAGATGGAATTCAGCACAGAAACAGAATAGTTAACCCAGCGTTAGTGATCACAAACACTACGGGAGTGCAAGGAGGATGTGTCTAAATCAGGTATGCACCAGGGCTGTCTGGGGGTCAAGGCAGTGTGATATAGCACACCAACCACAGGACTTAGGATGGGAACAGTTTCATGTCTTCCCTTCAAACGGGTGTTGGGAACCTGAATTCACCATTGTTTATAAGACATTGAATGTACAGGGCTCTGCAGGTGGCAATCATGCCCACTGTCAGGACTGTCCCAAGGTCATACATTAACCTCAAAAGAATAGTGATAAGGATGACTGTCTTCTCACAGGTGACTCTCTTGAGTACAGTAAAGCATGTGGCAAGAAACAGGCTTTTTCCATCACAAAAAATGTATTTATTAATTTGAATGGGCTTTAATAACCTGTAATCTTCCTTACAACATGCACACACACACGGGTTGTAACCACGTAGGTTGAGGAAAGATTTAATTTCTGGAGCGCTAGGAATAAAACCGGAGATTTCAATACCCGCGACTCGCTGATGGGAAACAATAGCACGGGCAATACAGAAGCACCACTCAATCCCTTCAGGGATGCAAAAGAAAAGTTTTGTTTGCTTCTTGCAAGTCTTGTAAATAGCTTCCCCCTCTGCTCTCCCCTTATACCAAAAGGAAATGCCAGCTGGCAAGGAGAAGAAAAATCTCCATGCAAATGTTGTATAGTGGTAGGGCAGGGCCAGATCCTGACCTCTGTGGTAGACGAAAGGGCTTCTTCATCTTTCATGGGCACAGGCCCATAATCATCATCTGCAGAGATCTCATCCGATGAGAACTAGGGAAAAAGGAAATGCTGAACCTCAAAAAACAGCAATGTATTTTGGAGTGTGCAATCAGTAGCCTCTCAGACTGTGACACAATAGTCTCCTGTAAGGGAATCCCCATCAGTTTCTCTGCACACATACCCACCTCTACACCGAACCAAGCAACAGTGAATAAGCTGTAGGGAACAGTGGTGCTCTAGCACAGGACAGACTAAACCCTATAGGTCTTTGCCATCTCTCATGCTTTTGATTTTGTCACAGAAAGAAAACTAAGAACAAAACTGTTCTCAGTGCAGGGTGGTGACCACTACTTCTCAAGGCAGGCTTCTAGGGGCAGTCTAGGAGAGCATATCAGGCATATATGGCATCACATCAGGCATATCTGGAAGCAGCGAAAGTGCTTGTCTGGGAAAGCCCTACAGAACCTGAAAGCAAATGATATTCTCCTGGTATTCTTATTTATCCTGGAGAGTTTAATTTTTAAAGAACTGTATCCCTACTGAAGAATTTTTCTTGAGGTGGTGGGGGGCAGTGTTGTGTGCGTGTGTCCCTCTCTATTAGTTCCTGTGGAATTTTACAGTCACGCTTTCATCTCTGTTACATGCAATCAGCCTTTGCTGCAAGGCGAGAGGAGCCTGGAACAGGGAACACACAAGTTCCCTACTTAGACCTTCCCCGGAAATGAACTCTGAACTCAACATTTACAAACATGGATTTAGGCCTTGATTGTGCAAGGATCTCTGTGCCTAGAAGAGACCCCATGGGGACCTGACAGTCCGCTCATATGGAGTTCAGCACAAAACTGGGGCCTTGGTTGTGGTTGAAGTCAAAAGGCCAATCTTTGGAATCCCAGCTCTTTGCTGGGGATGCCTGGGTCTCTTGGTTGGAGGGCTGCCAATACGCTGAAGGCTGGGGACCCTGAGATTTGGTTTTTTACCCTTCTTTTTAACATAAATTAAACATTAAAAACCTTGTTTTAAATACCTGAAATAACTGCTTTCGATAAAACATAGTCAACATCATATATATTTGCCAAACTCAATCTTTTTTGTTTTATGACCCAGTTCAGCAAAGTACTTAAGCAGCTGTCTAATGCAGAGCATGTGAGCAGTCCCACTGACTTCACTAGGACTACGCAGGTGCAGGAAGTTAGGTATGTGCCTGCACTCCTTGCTGAATCAGGATCTTTAGGGTCCTCTCACATTACATTTTAAAATGTCTGATTCTCTTGCCTATCTTTTCACGTGCCTCAGGCACCATCATGAAAATAATACACTGACTTCTCTGCTTCCCATGACTTTATGCATCCCAAAATATAGGTAGCTAGCTAGAGCTTTCATTATGTGAATATACATAGGTTGTAGCACCAAAATGAGGTAGGTGGGCTAGAAACACATAGGTTCAAGCACCCTAGAGCTGACATTCTCAGTCAAAGAAACATACAAAGTTCTGGAGAGGCCAAGTCCACCAGCCAAGTGTTTCAGGTAATCTTTGTGGCTGAATATCTTGTCTTTTCTTATACCCTCTCTTTATAACCCTTGGTGAGCCAGATGCTCAGCTGGTATAAATCAGCGTCACTCATTGACTGTTACTAAGTTTTGCTCATTTCCACCAGCTAAGAATTTGTTCCAACATCTCAAGCTGCTCAGAAAAGGAAGCAGCAGGATTTGTAGCGAGCAGAAGTATGTTTTTAGAGGTAGGTAAAGGATATGATTAGGGATGAGGGTAGAGAAATGTTAAAGTCCCAGTTAGCATTAAGTTCAGCTTATACCGTCTCCTATCTTTGGATGGATAGATAGAGAGATATACGTTGTTTTCTCTTGCTACGAAGAAAAGTTGTGGCCTTGACTTGTACATGAGTTATTTAGCTTGCTTCCCACCTCTCCCCTATTTCCCAGTTCTAAGCTCTAATAAATGATGCATCAGCACTTGCTGTTAGGAGATCATACTTCAATCACCAGTAGATCTATCACAAGAGACTGCTAGAGAAAGCCAAATCCTTTGCTGAACCAATTACATAAAGAGGCAGTAGATCAGAGAAGCTGAGTTCTCAGTCAGATTTTATTATGGAAGGTTTGGACCTGGGGAAAACAAGGAATTCCAGCTTCTTGTTGTGTTCCAGGATTTTGCTTTCTGTGTATTATGTCCACCAGGTGATTCTGTCCCACCACAAAAGGATTCAAAACTACAAACCTCTCAGAGCTATAAGGCACCTGAGATCCCTGAATACCAGATCCCCACATTTTCTGTCTCAAAGCCCATAACTGCTGTCTATGAGAAAAGTATGCACTGCTGCCAGGTTGATGGGTAGATCCAGGACCTGCTACATATCAGGGAAAAGGAAACCAGTGGACTACTCACTCTGGGAGAAATTTCAGACCCTCTTTCCTTGCTAAGGGAGACCAGTCTGAGAAGGGCAGAAAGGTGCAGAAAGGGATATTGTACTCAGCTGTCATTTTGCTTAGGAGCCACTGAACTATATAATTCAGGGCTCCTAAAAAGCTTCCCCTCCTAGGAAGCCCCATAGGCAGCACAAGGTGCCTCAAGGTTTTGCCTTACCTCTACAAAATAGTATGTGCATCTCTGCACTTTCTTACCATCTAACCATGGGGAGTCAGCAATGATTCTCAACTAAGGTGCTGTTGCACCATTCAAGGAGATCCTTTCAAGGGTGCCTCAGGGTGTCCACTGTTGGGTGTACAAATATGATTCACAAGATAAACCTAGAGAGTTCAGGTAGGAATCCACAGTGTCAAAAACACCCTGACCTTTTGTGGTTTTTCAGAGTTCTTTGCAACAGAAGAATTGCTCTCATATTTCTCTGTAATCAAAAAAATTAGTGAAAACTACAATCTGGCATTTTCTAAGCCTATGAAGAGGTTCCTCAAGTCTAAAAATGTTGAGACACCTGGTCTAGTGAGTAGGGCTTGAAAATAGGAATCAGGAAACCTGGGTTCTAGTTTTGGCTCTGCCACTGATCTCCCATATGACCTTGGGCACTTCCCTTCTCTGGGTCCCCACCCACCCTTTGTCTGGGTTATTTAACTAGGTGTAAGCAGATGAGGATAAGTGTATGAATGCTGCCCTTGTAGGACAGGGTTGGGCTTGACCACCTCTAGTGTCTGTGACTGTGGTTTGAACTCTCAGGCAGATATTTGGTTCAAAAAGGACAGACACCAGTCTGCTCCCTTAGGAAACCAATTGCTTGTGGGAATGCAGGTTGAGGCAAGACAGCCACCTCCCAAGAAGCACCATGGCAGAAATAGCCAAATGAGACCGCGTTAGTCACCAAGGAGATGGGTCTGTACATGAAGTGTTCCAGAGCTGGAAGGCTTGTATCTGATTTCTGAAGCAATCAAATCCACCCCCTGCTACGTGGGAAGCTTTTTTATGTCTAGAGAAGCAGAACTGTATGTAATGTGCAGGGGACACGGAGTCACAGTCTTCTCAGCCAGTGCATGCAGCATATGCTATAACCAGCAGCAGGTCAAATACAGAAGTCTAGGCAATCTTAGACATCACCCCACCGGAAGTGTTAGTAGTAAGCCTGTAGCCAGTACAGCAAGTTAACAGCACTTTACTGCCCTACTGTGTAACCCATTAAGGATAAGAGGGAGACAAGGCCTAAAAACAGATGCTAGCATTCATGAAGAGATAGTTGCTGAGGAAGATGCAGAGAGAGAGTTTTCAGGGATGGTTGTGAGGAAAAGAAAGTGGGGTCCAGAACAGACAAGCCAAGGAGGGATCTCCAGGTCTAAGGGAAATGAAAATACAAAGTTTAATTGAAAGAAAAAGACAAAGGGAAGACATGATAAAAGAAGCCTGGGAGGTCTGCAAGGGCAAATTGAGCAGGAGTTTGGTGGGAGCTACTGGACTTGGGAGTTGATAAGCTGAGAGACAGGAAGCCAATGACAGGATACTGTTGCAGTTCAAAATATGTCTTTATCATTAACAAAGAGAGAGGAGGAGAGCCCGCACTGATAAAGGATGATCTTCTCTGAATGGCAATAGACTGGAATCCAACAGATCTGGGTTTGGTTTCTCTGCTCTGCTCCAGACTTCCTGTCTGGCCCTGGGCAAATCACTTAGCTTCTGTGCTTCGGTTCCCCTTGGGTCAACTACTCTTCTGCCTTCCAGGGTAGTGTGAAGAGCTTTCCTCAATGCTTGCAAGGTGATGATGGTGAACATGAGCTTGAAGATCAATAGTGGTGAGACAAAGATATAGGAAAGATGGGCATTTCCTTAATGATAGAGTAGGCAAAGAGAGGAAATGTGCATCCAATGGCAAAGAGATCTACTCCAATGAAAACCAAGTGGCAGGATATTTAAGGGGAGTGTGAGTTTAAGATGCAAGATCAGGCTGGACAAAGGAGGAGCAGAGGCTAGGGGAAGAGAGATGTAGGAAGCTTACCCAGCCTGTGAGCAAAGTCTGTCTTTTTGTTAGATCTGTGCACAGTGCCTACTACACTGAAGCCTTGATCCTTGGCTGGAGCCTCTGGACTCTACTGCAATATAAACGATAATGAATCACTTGTACTGAGGGGAGAGCTGAAGCCACAGAGTGTGTGAGAAAATAAGGAGCGAGGAGGAGGGGAGTAAGGAGAGAAGGCTGAAGGAGTCCTGCAGACTGCAGGGGGAGGGCCGATGAGGCGTGAACAAAGGGGAGGCCAGAACAGCCACTGAAGCAGTTTTAGGAGGACTGGGAGAGGAAGTCAAGAGGAAGAAAAGAATTGGGCATGCGGAGATACAGCAGAACACAGAGCCCCTTTGAAACTGCTAGAAGGAGGTGGGTCATCTCATGTCTTCAGCTGATATGTTGCTGGTGGACAAGAGCACTACATTGGTGTAGGAGTTTGCAGAAGGCAGACCAGACAGTCTTTAAAGAGGCAGGCAGGGCTGTAGAGTCAGCAGAGTGAGTGCCTTTGCTGAGGGGAGAGAGCCAGAAAGGAGGACTAAGGAGAAATGAGACAAAATGTGAAAAAGACAAGCTTTGACAGGAGGGGAATGAGAGGACGGGCTGAGGGACTGGGACACATTGGTCAGAAATGAGGGTGAAGAAGGAGAAGATGGGGCTGGACAAGGGAGTGGCTAAAGGTGTCAAAAGAAAGTTCTTGGCATACTAGCATGCAGTTTGAACACAAATGGAAAGAGCCTAGGTTGGGGAGGAGGTAGAGAAAGGCAGGAGCAAGGAGGAGGTTTTAGGGAGTGTTCAAGGCAGAAGAGATGGAGTGTCAGCAAAGAAGGCAAAAATTGATCCGGGACAAATAGCGGGTGCTGTGAGCAAGGAGGAGGGCACAGCTGGAAGGAAAGCGGCCATCTCTGCTGCCCAGGGATCATCCAGGCCTGTTCAGCAATGCAGAAACTGGAGAAGGAGCAAAAGAAGGGAAGAGCCAGGGTGGGCGATGGGAAGAAGGGGCAGCTCATTGCAAAGGGGAAGATGGAAGCTGTGCAAAGGAGAAGGTAAAGGTAGAAACAGGCCTGTCAGCAGCAAGTGAGGATAAGAAAGGGGAAAAAGAGAGGGAAGAAAGAGTACCCAATGGACTGAAGACAAAAGAAGGCATAGTGAGCTGTGGTGAAGGAGAGTAAGTAGCTGTCAGAGGACTAGATGAAAGAAAAGCACATGGAAAAAGTGTGGCTGAGCTGTGAGACACTGTCTAGAACTGGAGGCCGGACGAGGACCTCAGAGAGAAGTAGCAGACTCAGCTGGAGTAGGCTGGGGAACCTAAATCATTTATTCAGAGGGCAAAAATGGCAAAACTGGGCCCCACCAACTTGCTTGAGAGGGAAGAAAGGACAGCCACGAGGTCAGTAGATGTAGATCACAGGCTCAGAGAGGGTGGCAAGTGAGAAGTGAATATAGTGGGTCTCAAAGAAGGCAAACCAGGATGTAGGAACAGGAGACTGAAAATAGCATGGGGGAGAGGGGGATCCTAGCACCATAATTAGATCCAACTGCTGGGGCAGCTTCAGAGTTGCCCAGTCTCCATGGCTTGAGAGACCCAAGGCAAGAATGGGGGTGGCTGCAAGAGTGGGATCTTTCCAAAATGGACAGCCTTGACACCAGGTTCTGCCTAGCTGCTGTTTCTGGATAAACCAGTGAAATGTGTTTGATTTAAACACAGCCTGGGATCCCCACATGCCCACCTCAGCCATGCTTCCTCTCTCAAGTCCAGGCACCCAGACCTCCTACATCCAGAGGACAGATAAAGGAAGCAGCTTACACAGCACATTACTAGCTCAAGGCAGTCCAACTACTTGCAGTGATGCTGCATTACAGGACCTGCATTATAAACCTAAAGAGCAGGTGGTTTTGGCAGGCAGGTGCCCCAGGGCTTCACTCTTTATAGTCAATGCTTCAGATCCACCAGCCTCCTGGGCTTTGCTGGGCTTGTCTGAGGGAACTATTCCTGTCTGTCTGATTCCCAGCACAGCAATTGCTGCAGTTACCTGATATTAACTTAGCACTGATAATGCTGGTTGTTTCAAGAAGACTCTAAATCTGTGGAGTCATATAAGAGGCAGGTAACACAAGCACATCTAGTACAGGCACAGAGGGCTGCTGGAGTTGCCAGAAGTAACTCTGGCATCTCCTCAAAGCAACTCCTCACACCTGAAATCATCATTAAATCATGTGACAGAACCAAGCCCAGTTTGGGACTGAGATAAATCAACAAGGGAGGGTGTATACTAATCTGCCAGCAGTACCTTCCATCCTCCTGGCCTCCACTCAATGCCAGGCAGTGAAGAAAAGGCTCTTAGTATTGCATGTCCGCCTTGGAAAGCCCAGAAAAAGGAAAGGGGGAAGGGAAAATGGGGGCTGAAAGCTCCATCAGTCCATGGAGAATGGGGGGAGGCCCTAAGGAAGAGACATCAGCTGAGGGTTGAGTAAGGGCAGAGCACAGCCTATGCTGTTACACAGCTGTGCTATATTCAGAAATGTCATAGAAACATCACAATGTCTCAAATTGAGCTCCAAGACCTGCAGCCCTGATCCTCTCCCGGTGTTGACCAGCATGACTTCATTGTAATCAATGATCTTGTCTACCCAGTTATCCCCTACAGCTGGTTCTTCACAGAGTAAGTAACTGGAGTCATTGCTTCTTCCCCATCTATATACCCTGCAGATTCCCTGCCACACTCCACAAAGTATTAAGCTGTGCAGAATAGGAGATAGACCAAATTAATCTACAAAACAATAGGGAGGGGAGGACAGCATGCAGAGAGAGGAAGAGGAGAAGGTCAAAATAAAAAAAGAGAAGCTGAAAGAGAAAAAGGATACTAAGCTGCCTGACTTCCCTGCGTCGCTTCTCATTTTGACAGGGACATCTCACAGTATACAAGATAATGCCCACATTTTCAAATATATCCTGTACCCATGGCTCCCATTGACATGAAGGGGATTTGGATGTTCAGCACCTCTAAGAAGCAGCATGTGAAAGTCCTGAAGCAGCCTTGGGTCTGGTATGGTGCTAACATGGCTCAGTGCCTCTTAACATTAGCACCACAGTAGACTGATTGGAGGGGTTTTTCCCACAGAGTAAGTATGGGCAAAGGGCATGCCCAAGAGAAAGGAGGAAAGTAAAGGAGGAAGCAGGAGACAAGGGGTGTAGGGGAGAAAAGAAGGAAAATTTTTAAAAGGCAAAAGGATGGGTGGGGTGAAGATGGGATGAAGATGAATAGGGAAAGAAGGGTGAGAGAAGGGGCATGGAGCAGAGGAGGAGGCTGGAGAAGATCCTGGGGAGCAGAGCAGAAGCCAGGAGGAGGGAGATGGAAAGGCAGTCAAACGGCAGAAGATAGTTTCACTGGGAAGTGTGTTTTGTGCCATGAGTACCCGTTCTAGGCATAGGCACACTTGGGTTTCCTTTGACTCCAGCTCCCCCATGGTCCTCCTTAAAGTGACTTCCATTCCAAAGAGTGGGATATGGACCATGCCATTCTTGGGAAATCCCTGTTGAGTCCTTTGCCAAACTGACGTGTGCCAGCCCTGAAGCAGGCACGGGTGCTCACTACATGGTGTTTTGAGCCTTGAGTCCCACCTACCCTTTCTGTCCAAAACCCTGCTGTCCCAGGTTCTGCATCAGCATGCAAATGATCGTGCAGTAGTGCTTTGCACAGAAGAAGAGTTCTTGATTTTATTCTCTTATGTAGAAATCACAGTAGGTCCCCCTCTGAACATGGCTCGCTTCCCAGCTCCAGCTGCACCATGCTCGACCTGCCTACACAGCAGGAGCCCTCAGTGCCAGCCAGAATTTCAGAGTGCCCAGCCCATAGCAGATGCTGCTGTTCTCCATGGAACCTGTTGGGTGCTGTGCAATTCAGAAAATTTGGTTGTGTAGATAGCAGACACACTGAGTCTGGAGGCACCAACCTTGTGGTGGGGAACAGAGGAAGGAGGGGAATGTGAGAATTCAGCACTTATTGGAGACAAGAGAGGAAGAAAAAAAATCTCAGCAGCATGGATACAAAGCTAACATGATGCCTGTTGCAGTAGGTTCTCCCGTGCAACCATATGTGGGCAAACTACTCCATTCTGGAGGCTGGTATGCGGCATTCATTAAAAGCAAGGGGAAGGTTGGCAGAGGGATGTCCTTGCCTGGGTGGCAGAGGGGAAGATGTTGTATATTGGAGTGCACGGGACATTACTCTGGGGTCTGGAACAAGCTTTAGGCCCTTGGAGCTCAGCTAGCTGGAAGCACGCAGTGATTCCCTGGAAGGGGTGGGGGGCATAGGCTGCTGCTCTGCATGTAGTGAGGCCCTCCGGATAACGTCGCATTGTGAGCGCTGCGGGAGCTATAGAGGAAAACACTAGAGCATGGCTTGAATCAACCCTGGCATGTTTTCAGAAGGCTCCTGGTTGATAGGAGTGTTTGAGCCTTTCGAGGCAGGGCTCTGGAGCCAGCTCTGGGGTTTCAGTAGCTCACCAGTGACATCTAGTGTCCAGATGGGAACACTGTAAATGAATTAATGTTGAGCAAATGTAAGAGTGGTGGGAAGGAGAAGCGGGCTTCAGAGCCTTTTAGTCTGTTCACAGAACAGGTGCAACAAGGACCGACACCCTTACAACATTCCCAGGCTGCCTCACTAATACACCTTCACTCTGACTACGGAGGGACCCCCCTCATGGGGGCAGGGGTAAATCTTTGGGCCTATTCAGTTCTTACCCTATTTTCTGAGGCTGCCAGCAAGGACCTAATTAGTGCCAATTGTGCTGAGGGTTTTGTGATAGACATACTCCCCATCCAGAAGCAGTTAGAGATCCACATATTGTAAGCTACTGAACAGCTCCTGGAGAACAGCATCACCAATTACTGTCAGCCTGAATGGCGTTTGGGTGGGGGACATACAAGCTAGCAATATAGATGTACAAGGTCATTACCAGTCTTCAAAGTTTACTAGCCCTTCCCACTCCCAACATGGATGTGTTTAAAGTTACAGCCTCTGAAATAATGAACACACCAGACCATAACACAGGAACTGAAAAGTGCCGAGTCTAGTGTTGAGAGGCATAAGCTGCATAAGACCTGCAAAAGGAGTTCATTAAGCCAGGCCTATTAATATGCTGTAGGCTTGTGCAAAGCCTCTAACTGCAGTAGGATCCAGTGCCAGGTTTCACACTCCCAGCCCCTGAATGCAGTAGGAAGCACCCACACAACTGAGCAAGTGCCAGCTTTCCCACTCTTCAGTCAGTGGGATGCAAAGCCAGGTGTATTTATGTTGAGATTCACCGTCCTGGCTTCAGAAAGCAGTGGGGAGAATGCGTATTCTGTGTTCAGACTGGGATTCACAGAATGAACACAGAAAGGACCTACATCCCTGATGCACTATTGTGTTAAGATTCATGTGCAGTAGCATGGCCTGAACTTCGAGATGCAGATGAAGCCATGCGCTAGTGCCGGGATTCATACTGAATGCAACAGGATTGCCCTAAGGCAGGCAATTATAATGCCCAGATTCCTACCCAAGTGTATTAAAGTGCCTGGTTTCATGCCCCAATACATTATAGTGCCAGGATCTACACCTCAGGGCATTCTAGTGCCAGAATTTATGCTCCCCGCCTGCAAGTGCAGTAGGAACAGAACTTTAAAACTGATTAGCTTGCCTATATTTTTTCATGCATCTCCCAATGCTTTTTGTCTCAGGTCCGGGATAAGAAACTTCTCAATGACCTGAACGGAGCTGTTGAAGATGCCAAGACAGCCCGGCTTTTCAATATCACCAGCTCAGCACTCGCCACCTTCTGCATCATCCTTGTCTTCATCTTCCTGCGATACCCGCTCACTGACTATTAGAGCGAGGCCAGCAGCAGTTGCAGCCAAAATGCCTCGGTGCCAGAAGTGTCTGCCGTTATTTCCTGTAGCAAGGACACAAACAATGACCCATCTTGATTGCAAAAAATACAAATAAACCAATAAATAACTAAACCCAAGGGAGCATACCTTCCCTGACCCCAGCTGGTATGTGAACTTCTGTAGAAAAGGGTTTTACTTTTACATTTTTACAGGAAAATATTTATTTTTCGTGATGAAGAAAAACGTGCAACGATGATGATGGGCAAAGCAGAAAACTTTGATGCATCTTGAGCCAACAGACCTAGCTAGGGACAACAACCACAGCAGCGGAGGAGAAGACACCATCTAGAGAACATGGTGCCCTCCATAACCCAATGCTTCAAGTGAAGTGATATGACCAGCTCAAATGGTGGGCTGCTCAGGGGATGGAAACCAGTAGATGGCCTTATTGGGAGAGGGGACCTCCAGATCTCCCAGGCATCTCTCTGGAAGCATGTGCACTGATTAAAAGCTGGGGAGAGGGAGGAAAGAGTCCAGCAGCTGAGAGAAAAACCTGACAACCAAGACAGGGCTGATTCAGAAGCTATCAGATGGTTCAGGCCACTATTAAGCCCTCTTTCTTTCACTCTCTCTCCCTCCCTATGTATGTTTTGCTCTTTCCCCTTCTTTAATATAGGAATTTGTTCAATTTAATTTGAAGGCCATAATAATATCAACCCCACCACCACCTCCAGAGAGTGGAATTCTAGAGAATTCATACTAGAAAAACCCCTCAAGTCTCCAGATAAAGCCCCAAAGAATTAAAAGGAAAAACCCTCCTTGAAATCCTTCTGAGAATGCTGAGAATGTGGACGGATTCTGGAGGATTTGCATAGATCCTGTATACTGAGTGCTACTGTATTTCTGTAAACGTTCAATAAAGATACCTCTGACATCCGATGCCATTGGCTTTTTGTACAGTTACCTCTGATTGGGTTTTTCTACCCCTTCAGCCCATGTTTGGATCCAAGGGAAGGCAGAGGGGGAAATTAAAACACATGTTGGATCCTGTCTATACGGCTTCCCTCCTGAACAATGACAGTAAGTCCTGCCCACTCGATCCCACTGGGGCACACCAATGACCACCAGGTAGGTAGAGCAGATGATTCAGGAGTGGCCCCAAAAGGAGCTGAGCACCAGCCTTGCAGCACTGCCCCTATGTTCTCCTGAGGCAGAGAGCCTCAATATAGTGCTAATTGCCCGACTCTGGTGTCTCCAGATTGGGTGAGCAGGTAGAGTTTATTTTGTTAGAAGCAATGTAAACCTAGCTCTCCACCCATGACTGCTGGAGAAGAGTGTGATATCACTCAAGCATCCATGGAAAGGGGACCAGAATGAACACAGAAAGGACCCGCATCCCTGATGCACTATTGTGTTAGGATTCATGTGCAGTAGCATGGCCTGTACATGAAATACAGAGAGTGCTCCTACGGGCTAGTAACTTGTGGAGAAAGGTCCTGGCCTTTCTTGTAAGTCCCTTAGCAAAAAACGATTGAGGTAATATCATGCTTGCAGTCGTCTTAATGTGCTGTGACCCTAGGATTTCCAGAAAGGAAATGCAGTGTATGTACACCATGAATTCAGCTGTTAAGGGATTCAGGATCGCTGGGGGTTAGCATCTCGCTCTTGTCTCAGGACAGCTGGGTTCATAATGTGATGGGCCTTAACAGGAAGTCCACCTGGGCTTATTGCCTAGCTGGCAGCCCCTGCCTGGGGCTTTGACCCCGGTGTACCCTGACTTTGGCTCTGACTCCTGGCTCATCTTGACCTCAGCACTGGCTATCAGTTCCCAAAACTTGATTCAGCCTGTGACTGGGACTCTACCCATGGATTTCCCTTTGGATCTGGTAACTTGGTCTCTGATTCCTGCTCCCTGACTCAGCCTGCGATTTGACCCCTGCCCTCCCCCTAGGCAAGACTTTCTCTGCCCTGCTTCTCACACACAGAGCTGCAAGATGGAAGGTTAGCATTGACTCTGTAGAGAGCTGCTGCTCAGAAGAGCCTTCAGCTAGGAATAACAAGAGTCGCTGCAGGTCAGGGCTGACATGTACTGCTTGAGCTGTATGGGCACCTACAAGAAAACATCACACACATCAATCTATGGATAGAGATAGACCTCATCCTCCCCTGCACGGTTGTTCTCAATCCACTGAGAACAAACTGAAGTCCTAGCAGATAGATTCTTGCTCAGCTGGACTGGCCAGTTCTACATGTTTCTATCGGGGTTGCACAGTTAATATATAAAGTAGATGATGCCCATATACAGTAGTTTTCAAAGGGCTCCACAAAGGTGCAGAGGTTTTGCTCCATTTTGCAGGTATAGAAACTGAGGCCCATAGCTGTCATGGGACACCACCATCATTAGAGTTGCACATACCCAATTCCATTTGGAGGTGCCTAGAACCTGATGCTTAGCAATGCTGTGCACCCACCACTGGCTGAAGCTGTTGTGCAACTCTGTGGAAAATCAACTTGTGGGTATCCCAAGTTGGACACCCAGAAGTTGAGGTGCTGCAAATTAATGGACTTTTTAAAAATATAAGCTTCAGTGACTTGTCCAAGTCCTACAAGTTAATGGTAAAACCAGGTCTGATATCCAGCTTACTGAATGCATAGGCCTGCACTCAGTCTAGATCAGTGGTTTTCAAGCTGTGGTCTGTGAACCCCTGGGAATCCACAGACTATGTCTAAAGGGTCCGCAAAAGATGACCATGATCAATCAAAAGTAAATGAATACCCAGACTTTTCAAATGGGTCTGCACCTCTGTTGGAAATTTTCAAAAGGGTCTGCACCACCATTTCAAATTTTTCAGGGGTCCACAAATTTTAAAAGGTTGAAAACCACTGGTCTAGACCAATGGTGCTCAACATCTTGGCTGCACGGATCAAATGAGAGGTGTGGGGCTGGTCTGCTGACTAGATAGGGCCCACACACTGGGAATAGGCCCTGCACCACCCGAGACTAGTCCCATGCAGTGGGATTGGGCCCTGTGCTGCTCTGCACACCCAATCCAGTGCATGGGGCAATGCTATTTGGCCTGCAGGGCTCTTCACCGATCTGGAAATTTGGCAGGAGGGGAGCAGGTTAGTGGGTAAGTACCCCTGGTCTAGACAACCAGAATCACCTCATGTTGTTCTACCAGAGCTTGTGTGTTGACCTACCAGGCACACTGCAAAGCCTACCTGTTATCTCTGTCTTGTTCCTTTCTTGTGTGTGCATGCACATATGAGTGTTCATAAGCATTTTCCACCAGTGAGCCCTGCTTTGAATCCATCCATCCTTCTGCCACCACCCTTTTGACCAGCTATACTATCTACTCTCTGCCTTGTGAAAGCATCTTTAGGGGCATATCTTTACACCATTACCATGACAAACCTGGGCACACTGCTGAGAGATACAGCTGCCTGCTGGCTCCCACTCCTTATTCAAAGCCCCAAAATCAAGCAGTGTAGCCACTTTAGTGCTGCCCCTGAGCATGCTGCACCCAGGGCTTTTCTCAGCTGCTCCTTGGCATGCCCAAAGCCTGTGCATGAAAGATTACCTTAAAAATCCTTCCATACAGCCTCTGATCAGACGGGTTGGGATGGTGGGTTCTGGTGTTTCAAAGCAAATGCATTGTTCCTAAAAATGATGTATTGCAGAAACTCAGAACTGTAGCCTGGTCTGCATTTGAATAGCAAAACCAAAGATGGGAAGATCCATAACCCATTAGTAGCCTGAACTATGTAGTTCCCTGTTTGACAGAGAAGAACTGACATACTGGATGTCACTAGAGGCTCATCATGCCCGTAGTCCTGTCTCTGACAGCAGGCAGTATGTGGCACCTCATGGGGATCCTTGTCATGAACAATTATGAAATAATCTGCCCAGAGGCATGATTTCTTCTAACCTCTGTCAGTTATGAGGCATTTTACTCCCTGAAGCAAAGCATGAGGGCTTTAGGCCTTTGGAATTTTTATCCTTTCTAAAGAGCACCTGTTTCTGGTTCCCCTGTGGGACTAGGTGGTGCTCCAAGGGCCTGACAGGGGCTCTGGTGAGAGTGTGGCCAATGTGGTTTGCACTCTAGTTTTCCTGGGCTTTCACTGAGTGGTCCATTCATGGCTAACATAAAGTAAAGCTTCCCTAAAACTTCTGTACGTTAAGTCAAAGTCTGAATTGGCCTCTCAGTCATCTCTAGGCTCAGGGGCAGCAGATAGATGAAGTAATATAATTTCTTTCCTCCTCCTGTTGTCCTGGAAAAATTAGTTCAGTTAGACCCAAGTTCATCATCTTTTGTCTGATCAAGGCAATAGTTAGCATCACCTCACTAGTCGTACCACTCAGACTGCTGCACAGTATATAGCAAAAACCAAAAATGAGAGGTACAAAGAAATTATACATGTGATACACTTTAGAAGCTATAGGGTCCCTGCCTTCAGTGTCAATGATTGTGTCCTGTCAGGTTCATGGTTCTTTATTTCTGGTCTGATTTCAGCAGTAAAAGGAAGGAGCCACTGACTTTGTTTAACATATAAGCAATTGTCAGACTAAAATGATTGATTCCCCTTGAAACAAGGGACAGTCAAGCGTTAAGCTACTAGCAAATTTGTCCTTTATGCTGGGCCCGAGATGCTTACTGCTCAGTAGACTAATCTACTGCACAGTAAAGTATCACCATGTAACCGTGCGCAACAGCTACTGCACATAGTAAATTAAGCAAATTAAGTAAATTAAATTAAGTAAATTAATGCATGGTTTTCTACTACTTCTAAATACAGGTAGTAGATGAACTGTGCGTTAGCTACTGCTCAGTTGCACACATGTAGAGAGAAGCAAATAGCTCCCCGCAGGCAGCAGGAGGTGGGGGAACTGTTCCCTCCCCTAGCCATTTCCCAGTTTCAGGGTGCGGGGCTGGGAAACAGCTGCTAGGGGAGGGGACAGTTTCCAAGCCCCATGCCTAGATCTGCCAGTCAGGGCATGGGGCTGGAAAGCAGCTACCCCAGAGGTGGAACAGCTTCCCCTGCCCCCCAGAGCCCAGGCCTGACCCCAGTGCCTTGACCAGCCTGGGGCTGGCACCCAGGGGAGCCCAGAGCTCCCTCTGGCTGCTGCAGGTGGGCAGAGCAGGGCAGAAGTAACCCTGCACTGAATTGCTCCCATCGGGAGCAAATTTGCTCTCAACAGGTGCACATATAAATGCACTCCCAGGGAAAGCTTACTGTGCATAATTTTTCTGCCCAGTAAGCTTAAAGCACGTTAATAGCACATGTAGATGCACTCACCTTGGGTTTTCCAGCCATACAGGTTTCACTGGAGGGTGCTTTCTATGCTGAGATTATATCTTATTAGCTTCTGTGAAATCATATAGCCACTTCTGCAGCTCTCTTCATCTTGAGGTCTGTGCTTTAAGCAGAGGATATAGCAGGCTTATTTAGTATTCACAGCGCATGGCAAGGTTCAGATAAAGCGGAAGCTGACACAAACTGGAACTAGCCCAAACCAAGCCTTTCTTTCATTTAACAAGGGTTACAAGTGACTCAGGATCATCTCTATCTGTGATGGATGGTCTTATCTGAAAGAAAATGGATGATGTTTTAATGAACTCCTGGGAATATGGAATTGCCTCTCTGTCATTTTTGTATGTCTAAACTGCTAAGGACCAAGAGGGTGGATTTTTGTTAGTAGCAGTAGCTTTCATATTTATGGTCTGTTTTCAGTAACACCCAGGCTATTTTAAGTGTTTCCAAACAAAGGAACACAGGCATTTCAGTACTTGATTAGACTTGCAGCCCACCACCTCTCAGATCCCATCTCTCTGATGCCCATTCCTATGGTATCAAGCAGCCGCTTTTTGCACTTGATCCCAAACTGAAAGCAGGGAAAACAATGGGCTTGATCCTTTTATTTCCTAATGCTTCTCCATTGACTTTAGTGGAGGTCCTCTAAACTTCCACCGGTGGGAATGTGTCAGGGCTATTCATTCATTAAAAAGTAGCCCCTGGAAACTTCTAAGGAATTCACAAGAAATAGGCAAAAGGTATCGACCAAGAGCATTTGTTTTCTGCAGGAAGCAGTCTCCTCCTCCCAAACAAGTGCTACCGCATACAGAATAAATTCTCCTCTGGTATTAAAGAGTACAACTCGAGTGTACTTATAATCTCCCTCATTAGAAACAGCAAGTAGTTTGATTCTGCCTTTTCCCACCTTAGCTCTGTTCTTACTGTCATCATACGCTCAGTCTAATTTAGGGCTGCCACAACCCAATTAAGTAGTGCCCATGTCACAAACAAGTAAAACCATTCAAAACAGGGGGTTTTTTGCACTAGGTTAACTAAGGGTTAACAATAATGATAATAACCGCTTTTTTGCTGCGCATGTCAAAAAGAGATTTATAACTGCGACACTAACATGAAATAGAACTTAGCCTTCTGTGCTGTACATAAATCATTGTAACTGGTCAGAAAAAACAGGGAGTAACCCTATGATAACACCCTAGCGAAGACGGCTAGATAATTGGAGATTCTAATTAAATTTATGACGTGGCAAAAAACAATTGGCTATTACACAAATAAAACCCATCTTCACTTCCGTGAAGAATGGGAGACCTCCGCACACACAAAACCTCTGAACGTATGTGTAAAAATAACTGACAAATTGATCACTTGTCAGTCTCCCCCATCTCAACCTAATCAGACGTAAATCAACGACCTGCCGGCCCGACTTTTTTCTCCATTTATCTGCCCGACCGACGAACTCTTATGCAGACTGACGTACGACCTACGAACCTTAAGCTATAACTAACCAAGTATCTCTGACCTCCGCTATTCACCACCTTAACGGCGTAAATAAGTAATCTTGCTTTGCCACCGATAAGCATCCGCCTAATTAATTCTACTCCAAGCGTCACAAGTACCTGCATAACGGCCTTCTAAGGCCCCGGACCCTTATCTGCCCGGGTAGGAGTCAGAGAGAGCTGCTGGCTGGCTGCCCTGGGTCCCGACAAGGGCCTGCTCCTAAAAAACCATGTTCACACAAACAGTCTCAGCAGTTTAAAGACAGCAATTGCATGTGTAACAGTTTGCAGACGTGAGACCCACCACATGCACTCACGCTGCAATGAAAATCTTCGTAACTTCAGAGCCTGCTGAGCTGCCAGCCCCCACAGGCAACATGGGCCTAACTGCAGCTCCCGCCCCTGCTCTCCCCAAGACAAAACGTAAGGTGTTTGTTGTAGGAGACTCCCTCCTGAGGGGGACTGAGGGGCCAATCTGCCACCCCGACCCCTTAGCCCGGCAAGTCTGCTGCTTCCCAGGGGCCTGCATCCGGGACATTGCGGAGAGGATCCCAAAGCTCCTTAAACCCACAGACCACTATCCCATGCTCCTAATTCATGTGGGCACCAATGACACGGCTCGGAGCGCTCCCAGCCAGGTCATGAGGAGCTACAGGGATTTGGGAGCGGGGCTTAAGGGTCTGGGGGCACAGGTGGTGTTCTCGGCGATCCTCCCAGTCTCAGGCTATGGGCTGAGAAGGGACAGGAGGATCTATGTGGTCAACCAAAGACTGCAGCGCTGGTGTCGTCGGGAAGGCTTTGGCTTTCATGACCACAGCCCGCTCTTTGGCGAGAGAGGCCGCAAGCTGCTGGGAAGAGATGGCCTCCACCTCTCTCCCCTAGGGAGGAGGCTCTTCTCAGCCAGACTGGCTGACCTGCTCCACCGGGCTTTAAACTAAGCCCGTTGGGGGACGGGGGGACTACCGCCACTGCTGGCCCGCTGAGCAATCCTTGCAAAGCCAGCGGATCACGGTGCTTCAGGGAGCCCACCCCTGCCCCAGCCCTGGTAAAATCTGTGGGCAAGGAAGGAGCCCCCCAGGGGGCACTTGCCTGCCTGTACACAAATGCCAGGAGCTCATCCTCCTGCTCAGTGCAAACAATTACGATGTCATAGGGATAACGGAGACCTGGTGGGACTCCACCCATGACTGGACCACGGGTATAGATGGCTATACGTTGTACAGGAGGGATCATGTAGAGAAAAGGGGTGGGGGTGTAGCTCTCTATGTTAAGGAAAGCTATGCGTCCCTGCAAACCGATATTGGCGACCAGGGTGGACGGCTGGAGACCCTCTGGGTTAAAATCCATGGGGAACACGGCACAGGGGACACAATGCTGGGAGTCTACTACAGACCTCCCACCCAAAGTCCTGAGCTTGACCAGGAGTTTGCCCAGGAACTGGCTGAGGCAGCTTGCTCCAGGACCATAGTTGTCATGGGTGACTTCAATTACCCAGACATCTCGTGGGAGGATCGCTCAGCAAAATCTGAGTGGTCGCAGAGCTTCCTCTCATGCGTGGATGACCTCTACCTGACTCAAGAAGTCTATGGGCCAATGAAAGGCAAAGCGCTGCTCGACCTGGTACTGGCTACTGGCGATGACCTAGTCAGCGACCTAGTGATTGATGGGAAGCTGGGTGACAGCGACCACGAGCTGATCACCTTCACCATCCGCTGAAAAGCTGGCAAGTCAGTCAGCAACACGCAAGTCCTTGACTTCAGGAAAGCCGACTTTGACAAGCTCAGGAGGCTTGTCAGTGAGGCCCTAAGGGACTGTGACCACAGGGAGAGGGGAGTTCAAGAAGAGTGGTTGCTCCTCAAGGGAGCAATCCTCAATGCACAAACTAAGTCTATTCCATCTCAGAGGAAAGGCAGCCAGAGGGCACAGCAGCCCCCCTGGCTCTCCAGGGACCTAGCAGACCTCCTGAGGCTAAAAAGAAAGGCCTACAAAGGATGGAGGATGGGAGTCACCTCCAAGGAGAATTATTCTGCACTGGTCCAGTCCTGTAGGGAGCAGACCAGGAAAGCCAAGGCTGCAACTGAACTCCAGCTAGCTTTGAGCATCAAGGACAATAAAAAGTCCTTTTTCAGATATGTGGGGAGCTGGAGGAAAAGCAGGGACAACATTGGACCCCTGCTGAACCAGATGGGGCAACTGACAACTGACGCCCAGGAAAAAGCCAACCTATTAAATAGGTACTTTGCGTCAGTCTTTCATCAGCCCCATGGGACGCCCATGCCCGCTACAGGGCCGGGAAGTCCGGGTGAGGGTGATCCCCTGCCCTCCATTAATGCTGACTTCGTGAAGGAACATCTTGAGAAGCTGGATACCTTCAAGTCAGCTGGCCCTGACAATCTTCACCCCAGGGTACTCAAGGAGCTGGCGAGCATCATAGCCCAGGCTCTAGCACGGATCTTTGAAAACTCTTGGCGCTCTGGTGTAGTGCCCGAAGACTGGAAGAAGGCCAATGTGGTGCCTATCTTCAAGAAAGGGAGGAAAGTGGATCCGGCTAACTATAGGCCCATCAGCCTGACTTCTATCCCAGGGAAGAGCTTAGAAAAGTTTATTAAAGAGGCCATCCTTAATGAACTGGCTGACGTCAACATCTTAAGGGATAGCCAGCACGGGTTTGTTGCGGGTAGGTCTTGCTTGACCAATCTCATTTCCTTCTACGACCAGGTGACCTATCACCTGGACAAGGGAGAAGGGATTGATGTCATATATCTTGACTTCAAAAAAGCCTTTGATCTGGTGTCCCATGATCGCCTCTTGGAGAAACTGGCCAATTGTTGCCTTGGGTCCTCCACGATCCACTGGCTGGAAAATTGGCTCCAGGGTCAGACCCAGAGGGTAGTAATTGATAGAAGTCACTCATCGTGGTGTCCTGTGACCAGTGGTGTCCCCCAAGGCTCTGTCCTTGGACCCATACTGTTCAACATCTTCATTAATGATGTGGACACTGGAGTCAGAAGCGGACTGGCCAAGTTCGCTGATGACACCAAACTTTGGGGCAAAGCATCCACACCAGAAGACAGGCGGGTGATCCAGGCTGACCTGGACAGGCTCAGCAAGTGGGCGGACAAGAATCTGATGGTGTTCAACGCCGATAAATGCAAAGTTCTCCACCTTGCGAAAAAAACCCCGCAGCATCCTTATAGGCTCAGCAGTGCTATGTTGGCTAGCACTATGGAAGAAAGAGACTTGGGGGTCATCATTGACCATAAGATGAACATGAGCCTGCAATGCGATGCTGCGGCTAGTAAAGCGACCAAAACGCTGGCTTGCATCCATAGATGCTTCTCAAGCAAATCCCAGGACGTCATTCTCCCCCTGTACTCGGCCTTAGTGAGGCCACAGCTGGAGTACTGTGTCCAGTTTTGGGCTCCACAATTCAAAAAGGATGTGGAGAAGCTTGAGATAGTCCAGAGAAGAGCCATGTGCATGATCAGAGGTCAGGGAAGCAGACCCTACGAAGACAGGCTGAGAGCCCTGGGGCTCTTTAGCCTGGAAAAGCGCAGGCTCAGGGGTGATCTGATGGCCACCTACAAGTTTATCAGGGGTGACCACCAGTATCTGGGGGAATATTTGTTCACCAGAGCGCCCCAAGGGATGACGAGGTCGAATGGTCACAAACTACTTCAAGATGATTTCAGGCTGGACATAAGGAAGAATTTCTTTACTGTCCGAGCCCCCAAGGTCTGGAACAGCCTGCCACCGGAGGTTGTTCAAGCGCCTTCATTGAACACCTTCAAGATGAAACTGGATGCTTATCTTGCTGGGATCCTATGAACCCAGCTGACTTCCTGCCCTTTGGGCAGGGGGCTGGACTCGATGATCTTCCGAGGTCCCTTCCAGCCCTAATGTCTATGAAATCTATGAAAGTCTATGAAATAATGAAGCCATATCAGTGGCAAGCAGGTTCAGTGTTACTCACCCGGCAACATGCTCTTGCTAGGGCTGTGCAAAATGGCTATGTCTCAATTTGATTTCAGATTTGGCCATTTTAGAGGATAGGGATTCATTTTGGTGTTTTGGATCACCGTTCCATTTCGATTAGGCTGAATCTGTTTCGGAGTTTCGACCCTGCTTTGGAGATTCGACCGTAGGCTATAATGGGGAATCATTAAAATGCTTATAACTTTGTCATTTCTTGCCTGATTTGGATGAACATTTGAGATGGTAGCCCCTTCTGAGGGCATGAAGCCTGCTAAGTGCCAAGGAGATAGGTACAGGGGTTTCTGGGAAATTGCACCTCAAACTGTTCAAAGCATAACTCATGCAACATGTGTGTGTTAAGGTGGAGTGAGATGAAAACAGCAGGGATGGTAGCCCCTTCTCAGGGCATGAAGCCTGCCAGGTTTCAAGCAGATAGGTGCAGGGGTTTCTGGGAAACTGTACCTTAAATTGTTCAAAGCAAAACTCGTGACACTTGTGTGACTTTGTGTGTGTGTTAAGGCGCAGTGGTATCAAACCAGCTGGGCTGGTAGCCTGTAACAGGGGCCTTCCCAGTGCTGGTTAGATCTCTGCCCACCCACCTGTTTCTGGGCCAACCGCCCACCCCTCTTTTTCTGCCATACCTTAATGGAAAACTGATTCAGATGTTTCCCAGGTGGGTGGCTGCCCATTTAGGTGTCTTGGAGTGACATCCTTTCCACAACTCCATACCTCCCCTAACACTGCAGCCCATGACTCACACATTGCATCCTTCACCCTCTCCAAGACCTTTGGCTCCCCCTTAACCCCTGGCTCTGCCTTCAGGCCAGTCGAAATCCCAAGCCTCTTGCTCTGGGCACTCCTCGCCATGGGTCTCTGGCCCTTTGACCCCCCTTTGGGTCCTGGCCCCAGCACGGACCAGTTAAGGGTACCTCTGACATCTTTTATTAGACCAACTGAATAGTTGGAGAAATATCTTAGCAAGCTTTCGGGTTTAAAAACCCTTTGTCAGGCTGAGGAAGCATCTAGTTGGTATATGTGTGCTCTTCCTGGATGGAATGAATAGTGAAGAAGCCAGAGGCTGGCGTGCAATGTAGGCAAGAAAGCCAGTCAGCAAATACGTAAATTGAGGTGTCAGGGGGTAAGGGACAGGCTGGGGTGAGGTAGCAGGTAAAAATGGAGAGGTACCTGGGGAGTCAGATGTCAGGCAGGTTACAGTGTGTCATAAATCCAATGTCTGCATTGAGTCCATGAGTTTTTGTATCCAGGAGGTTGATGAAATGAAGTTCATAGGCTCGTCTGGAAAATGTGTGTGTGCGTGTGTAATATATCTTCTATGTCTTTACTATACCTTGTTCTTCTATTTGCTTATTTTACTATATGTGTTTAATATATCTTCTTCTATCTGCTTATTTGATTATATTTAGGGCTGTGCGAAACAGCACCATTTCATTTTGATTTCTGTTTGGCTGTTTGGATGGGACAGTGTTTCATTTCAAGTTTCATTTAATTTTGAAAGCACTGTTCCATTTCATTTCATCAAAACTGTTTCACTGTTTTGAGGCCGTTTTGACACTGTTTCAGCATTTTGCCCATAGGCTAAAATGGGGAAGCACAAAACTGCCTAGAACTTTGTCATTTTTTGGAAGATTTGGATGAAAACAGCAGGGACAGTAGCCCCTTCTAAGGGCATGAAGTCTGCCAAGCTTCAAGGAGACAGGTGCATGGATTTCTGGTAAACTAAACCTCAAAGTCATGAAAGCAAAACTCATGTCACTTGTAAGTGCGAAGGCACAGCAGGGTGAAAACTGCAGACTTGGTAGCCCCTGCTGAGGCCATGAAGCCTGACAAGTTTCAAGGAGATAGGTGAAGGGGTTTCTGGGAAACTGCACCTCAAGCTGCTGACAAGCAAAACTTGGGACATGGGTGACAGTGTGTGTGTGTTAAGGCGTGCCCTCACTGGCACTGGGGCCTCTACATGACATAGTAGTGTGTCCCAATAAGGTCTCCTCCACCTCTACAGCCTCATCTCGGTCCACAACTTTAAATAACATCAGGTAATAACTTAGTAAGCTGCACAGTAGCATCAGCAGCATCTCAAGCAGCCAAACTGTCATAAACTAGAGCCTTTCTTTCATCCTCAGCAGGAGCTGCTTCTCCAGCACCTGCCAGAGAACTCTCCCTGCCAGCCCCAGCCCAGGGGCTTAGATATGACCAGGGCCCTGTGTCCTTCAGTCAAGTGCTAGGGATGTTGGTCTAAGGACATGACACTGGCAGACAATGGACTTTGGGTCAATCTAATCTGGTATCTTTTAGCAAACCAAATGAATAGTTAGAGATATATATTTTAGCAAGGTTTTGGGTTGAAAACCCCTTCATCAGGCTGAGGAAGCACCTGCAGTTGGTGTGTGTGCTGTTCCTGGATGGAAGGAATAGTAAAGAAGCCAGAGGCTGGCACGCAATGCAGACAAGAAAGCCAGTCTGTGAAAATAGAAATGGAGGTGTCAGGGGGTGAAGGACAGGCTGGGGTCGGGGGAAAGGGGAGGTAGCAGCGCAGGTAAAAGTGCAGAGGTACCTGAGGAGTCAGATGTCCGGCAGGTTGTAGTGTGTCAGAATTCCACTGTCTATATTGAGTCCATGAGTTTCTGTACGTAGGAGGTTGATGAAGTGCAGTTCATAGGCTCATCTGTTAAAAGTGGTTTGTAAATTCAAACAAACACTGAACCTCACTAACTTCATCACCAGAAGCCAACTTCCTGCAGCCCAAAACATACTGAATGGATCCAGGCCATGCCATGACAAGACACGCAAAACCTGCCAACAATATCTCCAGTATGGAGATATCTTCACAATACAATACATATCTCCATCAGGTGCCCTGATGGAAGATATGTAGGAGACACCAAGCAACAACTGTGCACCAGAATGAGCGCACACTGGAAATCTACTAAAGACAAGAACAGAGCACCACCTGTCTCCAATCTCTCAGGCCTGATCCTCCAAGGGAATTTACAAACCACTTTTCAGCCAGGCCAGCCTCTGGCTTCTTTATTATTCCTTCCATCCAGAACCAGCACACACACAGACCAAATACAGGTGCTTCCTTGGCCTGACAAAGGGTTTTTCAACCCAAAAGCTGGCATCCCAGGCCTCTAAGCTGAGCTCACCTGGAGCTTCACAACTTCACTGTAACCAGCAAGCTTCAGGCCTGTCAAAGACATGATGGGTCTGGGCCTTCCCCAGCCAGGACTGTGTGTGTGCGTGTGGTGGCTGGAGGTCATGATGCTTTCTACCTGCTTTTCACCAGAGGGATCCTCGGTCCTGGCATTTCCTGGGGCTGTCATGCTACCAACAGTCCCACCAGGGCCCATGACCCTGGCAGAGTGCAGTTTTAATGGTCATGCCCAGGACCTGGGGTCTTCTCCTTCCCCATAGCCCCAGCCCATACCTCCAAGTTCATCCTGGCATGGAAGCTCAGCAGGGATATGTTCTTCCCCTGCTGGCTGGTGATGCAGTGAGTGCTACCTCCAGCTCTGAGAGTGGGACATTAAATGTTTTTTTAAAAATGAAAAAAGGACATAGGTGTGGATGGAGTGAGGAGGGTGGCACTCAGTCCATCTGCACGTGGAGCTTGGGGAACCCCCAACAGCAGAAGGTTCACCTTGAGGAACACCAGCTGCTCCATCCACAGCAAGAATCTCTCCAATGCTCAGGGTGATCCCGCTTGCCCTTGCAATGTGCCCCCCTTTCTGTCTGCCTTTCCCCCACTGTTCCAGCATGGCCTGCCTCTGCTTTGGGGGCATGGGGGCTTCCTTTTGGGCACGCTTCCACTGGTGCCAGGCTGAGGAGGAGCAAAGGCAAGGGGGTGGTGCCTGCAGAGATGCATCAGCACCCCCACGGTGCTCATGTGTTTTGTTCCCTTCCCCCGGCTGGTTTTGGCTTGGCAGTGCAGGCAGATAGTGTATATGGGATTATCTGTCAGCTCAAAATGATCCCAGACCTGCTTGCTTCTGGGGTGCAGGTACATGTGCAGATGGTGCCTTTTTCCCCTCCTCAGCAGGCAGAAGCACAACAACAGGAGGAGCAGACTCAGCTGAGCTGCTTGCCTCTGCAACCTCTACCTCAGCCTCCTCTGAAGTGCCTTCTGGGGAAGAAGACCTGGCTCTAGGGGAAACTTGAGGGGTGTGGAGCACAAACTCAGATGATTCCTCCTCCTTCCCCAGAATTTCCCTTGCTATGGCGCTCAGCTCCAGATCCAGCTCCAGCTCTTCCTCTGGCACTGGAAGGCCTAGCATGGGAAGTGAAATGTGGGTGGAGGAGACTGTCATGCTGGTGCTGCTGTTTGTTGTCATGATGGTGGTGGTGGTGGGGGTTATGGCTGATGTTCTTGGAGGGGATGCAGACTCAGGCACAGGCAGTGGCACTGGCGCTGCTCCCCTCTCCTTGCTGCCTGTAGAACTGGAAGTCTCATACCTGCTAGTTGTAGGAAAGAGGCTGTGTCTCAGTTTGGGGGACGGGGAACTTACACCTCTCCCTCTACCCCCTCTTCTGCCCTTCCCTGAAGGCTTGCCAGCTGCCTTTCCAGCACGCTTCATGGTGTGTTTCATAGTGTCTTGTTTTTATAAAAATATATAAATGTATATGTGTGTCTCTGTCCTCCTATATAAATTCTATAGTATAATATGCAATATAATTATGAAATTGGAAAGAATAAATCAATGAATATAATAATAAAATAAAAGGGTCTAGAAAGAAAGCAAAAGTTATTGCAGAATCCCACTTGCTAGGCTGGCAGGTAGGAAATCAGATCAATGGTAGTAATAGCCTTTGTTGTCTAACGCTCCTGAGCTTCTGGAAGACAGCTCAGTAACTGACCCCAAGTCAGAAAGCAGGCCAGTTCCAACAATGCTGCCTTTTATGCTGTTTTTCCATCCCTCCCCCAGAGCACTGGGACTGGAAGGGACCTCAGGGAAGGATGACAGTCACTGGCCAGCTACACAGTCAGTAAGAGAGCAGTCCTTCCCCTCTCTTCCCCCTCCCTCTCCTTTCTTTCTGTTTTCCTGCAAGCAAACCCAGATTCAGCTTTGAAACTCATAACTTTTAGAAGCTTTCAAAACATTTCAACTGCTCTTGTTTCATTTCGAGACTGTTTCAAAGCCCTTCGTTTCTTTTCAATTTGGCTGTTTTGAGCTCAAAACAAGTCAAAACAGTGTCAAAACGAAACAGCCAGGGAAATTTCGCACAGCCCTAATATCTATGTGTTTACTATATCTTCTTCTTCTATCTGTTTATTTTACTATATCTTCTATTTACTATATCTTCTATTTACTATATCTTCTTCTATCTGCTTACTATATCTTGTATCTGTAATATATTGGAAAGGTTTATCCAATCTTTTCCAAAAAGAGAGACTAGCAGGAAACTAACTAGGAAGCCAATCACTGCAGCCAGCCACGGTACCTTTCATGCGTTGTTGCTTCCAAAGAGACAGCTCACAAAAGGGACAGAAGGGCTTCACACAGAGCCTTATATGCTGTTTCTCCGTCCCTTCCCCAGAGCACTGGAATTGGAAGGGACCTCAGGGACAGATCGCAGACACTGGCCAGCTACAGATGTCAATACCAGAGCAGTCCTTCCTCCCTTTCCCCTCCCTCTTCTGAGTTTCTGTTTCCCTGCCAGCCTGGCTCTGAAACGCTGAAATTTTTTTAAACGTTTCGGCTGGTTTTGTTTCATTTCGGAGAAGTCTCAGAGCCTTCTGTTTCATTTCGGATTAGGTGTTTTGGATGCCAAAACGGGCTGAAACACCTCCAAAACAAAACATCTGCTGAAATTTCACACAGCCTGGTTCTTGCCACACTGACTGCCCAAAGCCACAGTTCAGTTCCCCAGTTGGGCCTTGTCGGTAATGTTCCAGCCACACACCATCTCCCATGGGTGCCCAGCTGAGACTGCTCTACTGAAAGGACATGTAAGTGGCATCTGCTCCAGTCTAACAGCCAGCAAGGAAGCCAACCCTGCTGTCTTTCTGTGCAGCTCCCTTCTGGATAGCTGCTTTGCACCACAAAGCAGCACTAACAGGCCACCTATTATCTGTCCAGTTGCTCAACCTCTTCTTTAACAGCTTGATGCCACCTATTCTATTGCAAATGACCCCTACCCAAATGTGCTTTGTTGCTCCAAGAACAAACCTTGTCTGGTATAATTGCTCATGGGAATATTATTTGCCTGTATATACAAAGGACAGGGCTGGACTCATAATGAACTGTTGTCCATGGCGCAAACCACCTTATGCCACTTGTTCTGTTCTACATGTAAGCCACAGCAGAGCATGTCTTGCTAGCACTAATATTCCCTGGGAGTAAGATCCATCAGTGCAAATCCCAGCTTTCCTTGTCAGGGATACTTCCCCACATAGACTTGGTCTGAGACTTCAGGGGCCCTTCCCAAAAGCTTGGAAGGTCTTGTACTCTTCTTGAGCCTACAATTATGCTTATTCACCTCTAACAAGATGCCCAGCACTTCTCAAAGCAAGCCAGTAGACCAGGTGTCAGGTCTGGTGCAACTAGGGTGACCACCTTTTCAAAATGGAAAGGCGGGACACGTACCTCCCCGCCATAGCCCTCTGCCCACCCTCCCCCACCCTCCACCATGGCATGGCCGGAGCAGAGCCAAGTGGAGCGGAGCCAGATGTAGGCTGCCTGCTGCAGGCTTTGGGCTCCCTGCCCCACTACTTTTCCCCAAAAGCTCATGCCAACTGCACGCCCCCTGCCCACCAAGCAGCAATGGGCGCTCAGCACTGCTGCTGCCCCTGCTGCTGCTGGGTGGGCAGGATGTGTGCAGCCGGCATGGGGGCATGGGGAATGGCATGGGGGGGCAAGAGAAATATAGTAGGGCAGGGAGCCCAGAGCCTGCAACAGGCAGCACACATCTGCACCACACCACGCACAAATCTGGGGGGGGGGGGGGCATGTGCTCCCTAGGGGGTGCATGCAGCAATGAGGAGTTGCCCTCTCCCCCCCATTGAGCCACCCATGGCTCCTTCCCATGCCCTGTCCCAGACCCTGGCCCCATGCACTGCCCTGGCTAGGCAGCACCCCCATTCCCAGTCCCTGCCCCACTCCCTCCATCAGTGTGGGGGCTGTGATCTGTCCCTTCGCATGCCTCCTTAACCCCCCATAGATCTGCCTGCAGGAAGCCGCTTTCCACACTGCCTGGCTGTCTTGCTGGCCATGTGCATGAGTGCAGGTGCTCACATGCATATGGTGCACCCTGCATCTTGCTCCTGGCAGCCCCAACCAGCCAACCTGCAGGGAAAACATGCCATTTCTCATCCCTACACAATATTATGGACCCGGGACAAATGCTGTCCTGGAGTCATGCAGCCCAGAACAGGGACTTGATGATCCCATTCAGGACTGTCCCACCCAATTAGGGACGGGTGGTCCCCTAGGTGCAACTCTGAACAAATGAATTCTGGGAAATGTAACCCAGAGGGGTGGACACAAGGTATGGATTGGGGAGCATGTGACCCACATCCAGTGTTTGGAAGTCTATGCAAAACATACTCCTTGCTCAGCAATCACCACCTCCCTTGGAAGCCCATTCCAGATTCTGGCAACCCTTACCATAAAGCAGTTCTTCCTTCTGAGCTGGTTAACTTAGTACATGGGCCAAAAGTGGTTGAGACAGACAGGTAGCTTCTTAGCAAGTCTTTCTGAGGCTTGTCATCATTATGGACTGGCTAGGGAGTGAAGCAGAGACACTAGTATCTATGCCATCCACACACTATGGAGGGCAGCAGCATGCTCAAATGTGCCTGCTGTTCTGTGCAGGCTAAGTCCTGAACTGGAAGCAGTTTGGCTCCATTTAGTGCAGCATTGAAGGAGGGCTAATATGCTCAGCATCTCCTTTGTACTAATTAGCCCACCCACAGTGCCACACAAATGGGATATGCTGCTTCTGGTCTGGGAGGCAGCAAGTGCAAAGCAGTGCTGTGTGTTTAAAGCATTCCTGGCACAATAAAGGTTCAGTGTACCTATGGCTTAAGTGACTTGACCAGGTTCATGTGGGAAGTTTGTGACAGAACTGGGAATGAACCCAGATTTTTCATCCCTGTCCAGTATCTTAATAACTGGAAAGTCCCTGCTTCTGCCTGTTGAGTCAGGCAAAAATCCTTTAGGGGCAGTTTCTTCACCCTTTGGTTTGGAGGTGCCATGTGTATTCCAAGAGGTATAGGCCTGGGATTTTCACATGGTGAGGTGATTTGCACAACCAATGTTCAAAGGGTGAAAGGGGCACTTAAGCCCTTGAGATGGGGTAGACGTGGTGCTCATGCTTCTGCACAGGGGTAGTTTCACCCAATGAAAGCAAGTTTTCACAGTGCTGTCCACCCTCTGCACAGCTGTGTAAAGGTGAACAAGGGTTCCTGGTCCATCAAACCTGGGCAACAAGTGTGTGTAGAGAGAGGTGAAGCACAGATGTTACTCTGGAACAAGATGTCAGCACCCCCAAAAGTATATAAACAGGTCCACTGTGACTCCCGGCATGTCTGCTCCCAGGCCTGTATTTAATGAGGAACTTTTTTATTAATGCTGAGGACCCCTGAGCATTGTGTGCATGCAAGTATAATGGTGTTTAGCATTAGCTGTGTCTTCCTGGCCTTAGGGGACCCTAAGCTAAGACCATGCCTTCTTGTCTTGACAGCACTGTCAAGACAGGGGCTGAGAAAGTTGCTTCCCGGAGCTGCTTATAAGCCTGTATCAGTCCTGAAGTTGTGTCAGGGACTGAAACATCTCCCCATCACTTCTCAGAAGTTCACAAGCTGCCTCTCCCTCTGTTTCAGTTTGGGGCCTTCTGGCAAGGTGTTCCCAGGGAAGGCATCTAGAATATGGCCTCTGGCTTCTCCCCCACCTGTAGTCTGCTAGAGCCTGAAGTTTGTCTGCTGTGGGAGATTCCCACATTGTTTCTGAGGCATCAGTACCTGGACTGATAGTGTCCTAAGCTAAGCTATGAGAGGGTGTGTCCTTGAAACTATGTAAACTGAAAGAAATAATCATTTGTCTGCCATTAGGCTCCTTTTTGAGAAACAGCGTTGTCTAATGGATAGGGATGTGGCAGAGCAATCAATCTGGTCCTGGCTCTGCCATTGACTTGCTGTGTGACTTTGAACAAATTAGTTCACTTTTTCCATGCCTCTCATCCTCTGTCTGTAGGACTGTCTCTTACTGCATGTCTGTACAGCTCCTAGCACAGTGGGATGTGACCTCTGCAACCAGCTGGAAATTGCCAACAAGACACATTCTTTAGCTGCCTCCCCCACTCCCATTTCAGGGAAATTCTGCAATTTCAGGTTTTCTTCCTTTTTACTACCAAATACCTCAGAAGAACTGAATCCAAGGAGCTGGTGCTCTGCTTTCTCCCATCTTCTTTTGGCTACTGTAAGAGAGACCCCTGCCCCTATTACTAGGAAGGACGGGAGTGGAGCCAGAGGCAAGCTGTGGGGAGTCCAAGGGCAAAGTGGCAGTAGATGAAAGCTGCCTGGGTGAACTGTGCAAAGGTGAGAAATTAAAGGACAGACTGATAATGGCAGAATTAACAGCACCTGGGCCCTGGGAGCATGAGATAGGGGCACTATAAGGGTGCTGGGCTTGGGTCATATAAGCCCAGCCTCTGGCCATAGAGGGGTATGGCTGCTACAGGATATAGAGCTCCTGGGAGAGAGCTAGCTGCAGTAAGGAGTTGAACTAGCCTAGCAGAGGTACTTGGAGGGATGGAGGCAAGCTGGCTAGAGAGGCAGGGCTCAAGCACTGGAGGCCCAGAGGGATGCATCTGAGTTAGGACTGATTAGGTGACTGTTTTGAATTGAACCAGAACTGTGTCGTAGCCACAGGGGAGGAGGTGGCCAGGGGTAGGGTGCCTGAGAGGCATTATCAGGGACCTCTATCTATCAGGGACTGGAGATAGACTAAACTTGAGAAAGCTGAAGCTGATATGAACCCACAAGGCTTGCTACACTACTCAAAACTTTTCAAAGTCTTCTCCATGACCAAAAAAGGTATTGTGTCTTTTATTCATAAAGAGATAATCTCTGTTGCACTTGCTAGCAAAAATGTGCTGTGTCAAAGGAAAGGGGAACACATTTCGAAAGCCTCTTCTGAAAGAAATTGTCTTGAAATTTCCTTTGAAATATCATCAAATCTATTTCTGCATGAAATGTTCCTTGACCATTTTGAGGGGTTAAGAACATTTTGAATAGTTACAAGCTACACTTGGTTCCTTCTTTCAATAGATGGGGCTGGCAGGGCTGAAATATCAGTCAACTGATGCCCTTGAGTTTTGTACAGGTCTACAGACACTTCCACCTAAGTGTTAATACTCCCTACCTCTCTCTGACTAGAGAGATGTACTGTAGTCAAGTTGTTTGCCTGAAATCATGAAGAAAGCAGGATAGAGGTGTGCCTTATAAAGGTCTATTTCTATGATTAACTAGGCCGGTCTTTCCTGCTTAAGAAGGCTGTTTGGGGGGGTTGTTTTGTTTCTCTCTGTCTCATGGTCCCATACACATCCAAGAACCATCCCAAGGTAAAAACATGCAGTGAAAACAAGACAAACTTATAAAGGTGAACCTCATGATCCCATTTGGAGTTGACCTTACCTACTCTCTAATATGGATATTTTTCCATGTTTCTGGGCTTTGCTGGTTGTTGCATGGGGCAAGGAAGATCGCCCCACCACACACACCTTCCTGTAGCTATGTGTGTCAGGGGTTTTATTTGCCTTCCTCAGAAGCATTGGGCACTGGCTGCAACCAAGACTGGGGACTTTGATTGGGGTGTGCCAGTGCTTCTGCTGGGACTAAAACCCGGAGGTTGCTGGCTAGACAGTCTTGCCCATCTGCTAAGGTCAGACTGATTGATCATCCCATTTGGGGTCAGGAAGGAATCTTCTTCCATGGTCAGAATGGTACAGACTGTGGAGCTTTTACCTTCCTCTATAACAAAAAAGGTGGCTCTCTTCCTTTGATCTCTTGAATGCATTTTAACAAGCCTTGCAGCAGCAGGACATTGACCACCATCATCCCATTGCTTTACCTGTGGCAAAATAGGCTGCAATGCTTTATGGTTTCATGGCAGGATTGCCTATGTAGTTGAAGTAATAGGTTAGACAAGGTTTTGCTTGGGATGGTTTAGATAGGAGTGGTCCCACTTCAGGTAGGGGTGGGTGGTTGGACTAAATGACCTCTAGGTTCCTTCCAGCCCTGCTTTTCTATGCTTCTCTTATCATAAAATAAAAATAATAGGCCTTGTTTGTTTTTACATCAGATATAGATCATGCTCACGAGTTACCTGGATGGAGTGGGGGGTTGGAAATAACCTCGGCCTTCTATCGGCAGAAATGTGTCCTTCCTCTGTGGACCAGAAAGGCTAAAACTTCAGTCTAACAGTTGCTGACTGAAAACATGAGCAAGAAGACTGTTTTAAAACAGGCAGGTAGAGGGCTCCCTTTGACTATCCAATGAGAGCATAAGGAACAGAGCCTCTCTGGGTTGCTGCACACATTTCAAAAGCCTCCACACTTAAAGAAGCCAGGAAGAACCAAAATGCTTCCCTCCCCTCCTTGCATGGTATGGACTCCCAATGCAGCCCCAGGGCAGGCTCTGGCTCATCATTTTGCATCCTTCTGAAGTGTGCCATTCACAGGTGATTCCTCTCTGTGCTGTCACCCCTGGGTGCTGGAGAAGTGCATGCCATGAGCCAGAGAAGAGGGGAAAACTCATCAGCTGCGTGAAAGGCTTGTGTAACAGGCATGGGATTGTTTGTTGGCATGACAAGAAAACTAAGCATTGGCCGGTGCATGACAACCACAGCCCCTTCCCACAAGACATTGACTTCATGTTTGTACTGATCACAGGTATGTGTGATGATGATGATGATGACATGCAGGGTACAGTGTGTAATTGCACATTAACCTCTTCCACGTTGCTGGTGACTAGTATAAGGCCAAGCAGAGCAAGGGGTGTGTAGCAGGCCTGTGAGCAAACGTGACTGCTGTTATGCAATGCTTGGTCTTGCCGCATGCCTGCCAGCACTCTCCCTGAGTCTGTCAGACACTCAGAGCTTATGCTGTTGCTGCAGCAAATGTCATCAAGCCAGTTTCAGATGCTGGGTCATACTCTCCGTGACAGTAGAGTAGGTTGACTCCTGTCGTGCTCCATTCTTGGTAAATGTGGCCCAACAGCCCCTCTTGTCCTGATGTCCAGGACAAAATAGCCCACAGGGAGCTCTGTGTTCAGTGAGTCAGACGGCAACTGGGGCAGCAGCAGCCTCCATGTTATACCCCTGTGCTCCCCAAACTATGTTGTTTCTAGTACCAGAGCCAACTTGGCTACCTCTGCATGGCACCTCAGTGTCTCGCATAGGCCTAGAGTCCCATAGCATGTGTACAGTGACAATCCTGAAGCTGAGCAGACAGCCTGTGCTCTGGTGCCACAGCACAGCATGGGAAGTCGGTTGAGCAGCCTCAGCCTTGAACCTGGCTGCCCTGAATTCTGCATTATTTCAATGCAACCATTCATATATGATTCCTAGTTCCTACTAAATAAACATAAAAAAAATCTGAGCAGTGCTAGTGTACCCTAGTGCTTCTGATTAAAACACAATGTTCTTCCCTGCCATCACATTGGCCCCAGATCCCTTGATGATGGGCTCCCTTCTCTGAGGGATCCAATGAGAAAGCATTTACTTTGGGCAGCCCTGTCCCAGAGTCAGGGCAGCATATGGGGACAGCACAGGGAGCTGCAACACTGGCTGCTTTTCTTTGCCCTGCTACTGACCTGCTGTTTGCCCTTATCCACATCACTTCACCTCCATTGCCCCTCTCTCCCATTTGTCATGTCAACTGTTGGCCTCTTGGGGAAAGGACTGTCCTGTTCTATGACACCACTTGGCACCACTGGGGCATAAGCTTGGTTAGGGCTTTGAGAGGCTCCTGCAGAACTAATAATTGGAAGTCAGTGCCGCAGCCATCAATAAGCAAAACACTGGGAGGAGAAACTGGGTAATAATGTTCTACACTACAGGGATCATTCACAATAGGTGAATGCTGACATTCATTTTAGGGATCCAAAGAGGAGTAGAAACTTGGGCAGATGAGACTAAAAAGGCACCATCATGTACACATATGTTAACACAGTTAAACTGAGTGCTAGAATTTTGGGTTGAGTGGGAAGCTTCCCTGTCCCCAGTTCGTATATAGGCAAAGAGACCACAGTGAGTGGGGAGGGAAAGGATTTGCTTTGCTTTGAAGTGCTGGATAGGGGATCATTTGCAATGATTTCCATAGGGGAATCCAAAGGTTATTAAGGTCTCTCTTCCCTCAGTTGTGTAACATGTAGAAGTGTTCTTGGGGGATCACTATTTGCAATAAAAGTACTGTTAAGTTTCTGTTCCTCCTTTTTTTAGTGCAAAGCCATCCCAATGACAGCTGGTCCTCAAGTTGTGGGTAGGTTCACTTGAAGGACTGGAGGCTGTTACAACCAAAACTTCAGTTGTTGCCATTGAGTTTGAATTCCTGAGAAGTTGCACTGGATACAGGACAAAGGTCCCTCCACCCCCCACAACTTTGACTTCCAGTCTCTGCAGATCAGCCACACCTGGGCACCGCACACTCATTGTAAGAAGAAAGGCTGCTTGACAGTGATGGGGCAGAAGCAGCTGCCACTTATCTTAAGTATGACATTCCTCTTTTGTAGCCAAGTGACCCCACCCTGATGCCTGCTGAGCTGAGGCAGAGTTGGTTCATCTGCAGAGTGAGGACCCACCTGACAACAAGACAGGCACGTTGATTTGAGGATTTAACTCTTCCCGGGCCTAATTCAAAACTGGTTGCAGCTCAAAAGGATCTCTGAGCTGGCTTCCTTGGTTGTTGATTTGACCCTTTAAAAGCTGCCAGCCAGACTGCACTCCTGTGAAGTGGGTCCTGACTAGTCCACGCTATAAGATGGCATGCATGGAACTCCAAAAATACAGAGCACTGCTTTCCCTGACACCTGACAGCTCTGGGCTGGCTTGCTCCTCAGTGCGTTTCTAGGACTCCACCCTGCACTCATTCAAATCTATGGGAAACCAGACCGTGGACTGCAATGATAGAGGATGGTGACCCTGTATTGGAGCTCAGCAGTGATCATCTTCTGGGGAAACAAGAGAGCTCCCTGTGCCTCAGTTGCTGTAAGGATTTACACGCACGTCCACCACTGATATAGCTGCAGTGGCATAAACCCTTCACATAGCCAGAATAAACTGCTCTTGGCTCCATTGAGTATGTTTGACTTACCCTGTTTTCAAACAGGTGTAAAACAGCAGCTCTGCCTCTTGACACCAGGGCTGTGCTTTACCAGCCCATTAGCTGCAATGGAGAGGTGGGGAGAAGAAAGGGGGGCGGGGACAATCCTCAGGAGTATAAAGAAATGACAGGTCAGTTAAAACTTGGTTCCTTTTTAAACGGATAAAGCTATGCTACCAGCCATTCCTTTCACTAGTTCTCTGACAGGTTGTGAGGTTGCAGTTTATGGGTTACCTAGCTGGACTAAGACTAAATGTACTAGATTTGCAGAAATATAGAGGGGGAAAACATTACAGCTGCAAGCATAGCTTGTATTCTAGGCATGCTGTTCAGATACAGTCGCTGTTCAGGTGTTCCCGACATTTTGGAGAAAAGGGAAAAATGGAGGGGAGGAGGGGAAAGCAGGGAACAGATATAAAGTAAGATAAAATTTATTTTACCTGAAGCACCGCTCTGTCCTTGTCCTCAGGGAACAAGCAGCCTGCTTAGTAATTCCTACTGAGCATACTAAGGAGAATGGAGCCTAGCCTAAACCTGAGTTCAGCTCATGCTGCCAATACATGTTTCCTGTCTGACCAGGGCAATGTGGATGCTTTTCTTTTTCTGCTTCCATTCTCCATCTATAAAATGGGATCAATAATTCTCAATTCAGACATGAAGAGCGCTCACTATGGATCTGCCCGGTGTTTAGCAGAGCAGTACTCAGATCTCAGTTGAGACATGGGACACCTACCTTCTGCAGCAGTACAAAGAAGAATCATTAGTCTCCCTTGTGTCCCCTGCCTGAGCCACAACCCTGGCTTCGCATCTCCGTGAGCACTGGAGGTTCAGGCAAAACAAGATTTGGTTCCAAATTATGTCAGCTCCTGGCTTTAGGCTTTGAAAGTATGACACCATCTATCTCCTGCCTCTGAAGTCCTCAGAATCTAGCAGAAATGAATCATTGTTTTGGACTCTATGCCTGCCTCTCTGGGTGAAGTAGGTGGGGTTGGTAGTAGAGACTGTAGGTTAGATTTCTCTTCTGGTAGCTACATCAACAATAACAAGTTTTCCCACTGTTGCCCTAGCCCAGATGAAGCAATGAATAGGTGTGCTAGCCTGCAACACGGGCATGAGGGCAAGCTTTGGAGTAGTAAAATGGGTGTGTTTGGTCTGTGCTCCTCCTCCACTGGCTAGGACCAACTGATTCCAGCCTCAGGCATTTCTCCTCTCTTGAAAGTTTGTTTTCCCTAGAGATTTTATGTTAAGTCTTGAGTGTTTCCATTAACCTAACCCCTTCAAATGTGAGGATCTCAGCTACACAATTTATGGCACCCCATTCTCATTAAGAAATTAGGCAACTGTGGCGTCGATGCCCACACAGTCAGATGGGTGGCAAATTGGCTGGAGGGTCGCACCCAGAGAGCGGTGGTGGACGGGTCATTTTTGACCTGGAGGGATGTGGGCAGTGGGGTCCCCCTAGGGCTCGGTCCTCAGGCCCACACTGTTCAACATCTTCATCAGCGACTTGGACGATGGGGTGAAAAGCACCTTGTTCAGATTTGCTGATGACACTAAGATGTGGGGAGAAGAGGGACAGGCTGCAACTAGATCTGGACAGATTACGGGGTGGACGGATGAGAACAGGATGGGTTTCAACACTGACAAGTGCAAGGTGCTGCACTTGGGGGGGAAGAACCAGCAGCTTACCTACAGGCTGGGGAACTCCCTTCTCGTCAGTGCAGAGGCAGAAAAGGATCTTGGAGTCATTATAGACTCCAAGATGAACATGAGCCGACAGTGTGGGGACGCAGTCAGGAAGGCTAACCACACCTTGTGTCATGCATCCACAGATGCATCATGAGCAGGTCCAAGGAGGTGATCCTCCCCCTCTATGCGACACTGGTCAGACCGCAGTTGGAGTACTGCGTCCGGTTCTGGGTGCCGCACTCCAGGAGGGATGTGAACAACATGGAGAGGGTCCAAAGGAGGGCCACTCACATGATCAGGGGGCAGCAGGGCAGGCACTACGAGGACAGGCTATGAGACCTGAACCAAGAGAAGGCTGAGAGGGGATCTGGTGACCATCTACAAACTGGCCAAGGGAGACGAGTAGGCTATGGGAGGGTCCCTGTTCCCCCGAGCACTACCGGGAGTAATGAGGAATAATGGCCATAAATTGACTGAGAATAGATTCAGGCTACACATCAGAAGGCACTACTTCTCAGTCAGGGCGGCTAGGATCTGGAACCAACTTCCAAGGGAAGTGGTGCTGGCTCCTACCCTGGGGGTCTTCAAAAGGAGGCTAGATAATTACTTGGTTGGGGTCATTTGACCTCAGCTTTTTTCTTTCCTGCCATGGCAGGGGGTCGGACTTGGTGATCTGCTCAGGTCCCTTCCGACTCTGCGAACTATGAAACTATGAAACTATGGCGATCCAGGATTGTTCTGGGGCTTTCCTTCTAGCTTGCTCCTTCAGCCTGTTGGATAGGGGCACATCTGAACTCGAAGGCCTCAGGGCTTGCACATAGGATGCTTGCTATGTATTTGGGAGTATCTGAAACCCCAGACTGAGAGTCAGTGGTAGCACCACACAGACTTGAATGATCAAGCTCTGCTCAGTCAACACAATTTGGAATGGATATGACTGATTTGGCCCGAGACACAAAATTAAAAAAAAAATACCCATCCCTTCTCTCCTCTCAAACCACTCATCTTGGCTGTGGTGACAATCGCAAGAAAGAGTTAACTGGCTGAGGGCTATGGGGAAATCTGAATCAGCTTCCCTCAAGAGCTGCCCCCTCACCCTGCACCTAGTGCCAAAGCAAGCTAGTGCCACAACACAGTTGCGGGCAGCTACTCTTGCAGTGTCTTCCCACAAATCCCTTTCCCATGGTTTCTTCTTCCTATCTTCCTAATCCTTGTCTCTTGACCAGGAGCAGCTTATTACTGCAACCAGAGCAGCTTGAAATCCACCCCCCCTGCAGTTACATGCAACTTCCAGTACCTGCAGCTGCTCTCATCACTGGTACTGAGCTGACTGCTTGCCACAGTCATCCTCTCTGTCGGCTGACATGGGGATTCTGATCTAGCACCGTGTCATTACAGCTGACTGGCAAAAGTGTTGGTTATAGAAGGAAAAATTTGGAATCCTCTTCCTTCTGCAGGTTTCGGTAGGCCATGACGCTTTGCCTCTGTAACAAGACATGAGCGAAAATCTCTGGTTTCAGACTTTTCAGTCATGTTTCCTTTCTCCACCCCATTTCTATGTTACCAGTATCTCTGGAAAAGATATGTAGGAGGGAGGGAGGGAGGGAAAAGGGGGTGGAAGGCAAGGGCATAACTAGCCTGTACTGTACCCCGGCTGGTAGAGGTGCATGGTGCTGAAGCAGTGGTAGGAGGCTCCTTGCTGCTGAAGATGTCACCTTTTTTTCTACTGCTGACCTGCAGGTTGATTGGCCAATCAACCACTGGTTTTCAGTGTGTGCCGGTGCTGCTTCTCTGTCCTCCCTGTCCGAACCAGAGCTGCTGCAGGGAAGGTGCAAGGGGTGGGAGGTGGAGGAGGGGAATGGGAAGGTGAAGTGCCCCTTTTGCTTCATTTTGGTGCCCCCTTTCCACTTAGGCACTGCCTGGCTCATGCCCTGCTTTCCTACACATCCTTATGGTCCTGCTGGGGTGGGGTTTGGTATCTAAAGAGTGGAAGGAAACCTGAAATTTTGAAGGAAAAAAAATCAGGGTTCGTGGGTAGGGGGTGCTCAGAATTTTATGAGTAAACTTTCTGGGGAATTTTCAGGTTTTGGAGAAAAGGTTTTTGTTTGTCATGTTTGAGCAGCTGCTTGTGCGTTACCTGCACTTTGCCCAGATATAAAGGGCTGACTTCACAAATTGCAAGGCACTGGAGAATTGGGCAGGGTTATAATGGTGCTGGAGTGCACTACAGGGCAGAAAAGCAGAGCTGGAGAGAGGAGATAGATATACATGATGTTTGAAAGACCCCCTCCCCTCCATGCCACTGGGGCAAACAGTGCAAATCCTTGATGCTGCTCAAAGCCAGCAGGTCTCAATCTTCTGAGCCTCCCTCGTTTTTCTGATTTTCACAGCACCTCAGTGGAGAGATCACTTTTCTAAGTTCAGAAAAGATCTGGAGGGGACCCTTGGGGATAAAAAAAGAGTTAAGGGTGGTTAGGACTTAACCCTGATGTAATCTATGTCCGCTGTCTGCACCCGCCCCACCCCAGTCTGTACCTGAAGGGGTAAGGGCAGTCCCTGTCTCTGATGCTGCTCCTCTAGGGCCTCATGTGCTGGTGACTGGTGACTGCTCTGTGGTCCCTCCAGCCTACCCCAGAAGGAGCAAACGGGATGAGCTGAGCTGTTAAGTATGGTTATAGCCCCATGTCTGCCCACAGCAGAACTTGCTGCTGGGAGCACGGTGGCAGCTGACCCAGGGATTGCCAGGGGAATGAGGGAGGGCAGCAGTGGTGGCAGTCCCAGAGGAACAATGGTGAGCAGCACCTCTTAGACAGACACAGATTGCCAGACATTGAGAGGAAAGCACTTACCTCCTCACTTAAAGCCAGGTGCTATGGTACTGTTGAAGGGATCTCGTAGCACCCCAGGGTGCCGTATCATCTCAGTGGAGAATCACTGCTCTAAGCCATGGCTTGGATTGCAGTAAGCTGACCTGGGGCAAGAGTGGCTCTGCCCATCAAGAATTGTACTGTTGCTCCTATGCTAGTACCTGGCCACTTACAATTGTACTGTGAGTCCGTCCCTGGTATAACCAGACCCGAAGCCATCCACTTCAAGCAGCCTAAGGACACAAAGTGAAGTCGGTACAATTGTTCCTCTCCCTATGTGCCCTGGACATATCCTACAGAGTTGATTTCTTGTGGGTGTAAGTGGGTCCTGAAAAAGTGGGGAAACCACAGTCCTTCCTTGATGCTGGTGATAGTTGTTTGCATCTCAGTAGTGCCAGGGCACTGTGATGTTTGGCACTGTGCAAATTTATTGCTGAGAGATGACCCAAAATTGCACCGTATATAAGCACCTGTGATACCCTGAAGCCTTTGTCTGGCCAGCTGATCTACAGGTGTCTGAGGAAAAGAGAGTTAAAATAAATTAGTGCAGCTCTTTCTCTGCCTTCCTGTGGGGCTGGCAAGGAGACTTTCCCTGATTTCCTAAGTACCAGCAAAAGCTTTTATAATGTAATCCCTATGTAAGGGGGCATCCATGGGCAGGAAGGAAATAACCACATCTTTTGCAGATGTTGAAGGTGGCCGGATGGTGCTCCTGAACCCCTTTGGGTGATGTGAGGGGGGACAGTTGGGCAGGGTACCTACTCTGGCAGTGGTGGTATCCTCTAGGCAGCGTGTTCTCACGCATGCCCCATCCACCCATTCCCTTACACCCATTCCCTTACACATCCTCCTAACTTGGAAATATGCCTGCAAAGGCACTCCAGGATGCCCCTATTCCACTGTTCCTGAGACCTCAGTGTCTGGCACACTGCAGAGGGACCACTGGGATGAACCTGAAGCAGCCTCACTTGGAAATACTCAGGTACAGATTGAGTCAGCTGGAGTGGAGTGGGGAAGTCTGGTCCTGGCCTAAGCATGTTCCCACTTGGATGTAGGCACATCCCCCAGAGGCCAAGACCTGGGCTGGTTCTGAGAGTTGCCTGTTGGGCTCACTGGAGCCTCCAAAAGGCTATTCTTAGGAGCTGACATTTCTTCTTCCAGCATTGACTCTAGTTTCTCCTTCCATCTTCATTTGGGCTGCTCGAATAACAGCTGGCTCCAGAGGTCTATATTAAATGTTCTGCACATTGCGGGGTGCTGCTTGCCTCAGATGGGGGTTCTTGTGTCTCCTGTGCTGTGCCTTTCTTATTTACCCACTGCAGGTAAGCTGGCCCTGAGTCACCTGTATGACCAGAAATAGGATCCATGGGGTTAGATCTTTCCCTGGGGATTTCATAGTTGCCTTTGTATTTTTAATCCCCCCTAATACTGGCACAGGAGGCATTCCCGTGTGAGCCAGAGCATGCACTCTAGTGGTTCCTAAAGGCCTGTTGAAGCTGATATAACTTAGAGCAGCCAATAAGTTGCTCTATGTTAAAGCAGACAGTGATTCAGACCCCAAAGCCTGGCAGAGCAGAATCATAACCTGAGGACAGAGATGATCAGAAAAATAGATTTTCTAACCCAGGGGAGATTTCAGAACCGATTTATCTAGATTCGGATAAAGTCAACGCGGGATTTTTTTTTTCAGAGAGCAACATGTTCTGAAACATGTACTCAACCCTCTTGCAGACGTGGTTTTAGATTTTGTTCTAAAAGTCAAACTTCATTCATTGGGCTGAGCCATTGTTTTCTGATGGTAAATTGATGGGAGCTGTCAAATCGCTGTTCCCTGAGAGCAAGGAGTTCCTCTGAAAATTTTTCAACCAGCTATGCAGAATAGTCACTTTTATCCCTCTCAGCTGCCACTCCAACACCAAGCACCATGGGAAATCGGGCCATTTCACTGGAGACAGACCCCATATTTTAAGGAAGTTGAGATCCAAGCCCAAACTTTGCTGCTCAGAGCAATGTCTTTTGTGAACTGTCACTCTCCATTATAAAAGCAACTAGAGGCCCCACTTGTGGATCATTGTGCTAGGTGCTATCCAGATCCATAAGGGAAAAGGGACAGTTGTGGCCCCACAAAACTTTCAAGCAGAACAAATGAGGAGAGACTGCCTGTGCATCTAATAGCTGGGGAAGCACAGGGTAAAAATGAAATTCCTATGACAGCCCACTAGCTGCCTCACCAGCATAGCATATATCACCAGGGGCCAACCTTTTTGGTAGGCATGACACAAGGTAAGCCCTGCCCCGTTCCTAAGTGCCACTCAAATCCCCATCCCTTTCCTGACCCGTTGCTCCGCTCTCTAGTTCTTGCTGCCCAGTCCATTGCTCTACTTACCTTATCTGCCGGATCTGCTGTGTGCCACATTATGCAATTGCATGTGCCACTTGTGGCATATGTACTGCGGGTTGATTACCCCTGGTGTATATGAAGTGCTGTAGTAGAGGAGAGATTGGGAGAAGAGCAACTTTGTGATTTTCCAGGGTGCTTATTTGCCTAAAAAGCAGCAAGGAGGCAAATGCTTAATGAAATCTTCTTACAGCTGTGGACCAGGGAGTGACTGGGGCCATCCTGTGTGCTCTGGAAAAACTCCCCCCTGTCATGTCCCTATGCTACAGAGGTGGGCATGCTTCTGTATGGGAACAGCACTACACTGAGACCCCAGTGCAGTAGGGCTCTTGCCTCATGGGCCAGCTGCCAGAAGGCAGCACCCTCAGGCCCTTTAGTTGGGGGGGTGGGGGAAGAGAGCCTTGCATGATTCAAAAGCTGATTAAGTCACAGCAGCAGTGCTGATGAGCTAAGGAAGCACTTTTGTCCAGTTGTCTCTGACCAGATGGAGGGAGGCGGTTGCTGTGTGAGGCTCTGAGGGTTAGATGGTGTTAAAGGGGAGGGGTGAGGGAGCCCATGGGATTTCTCAGGGGCACAGAGGACGCTCTGGGGGCAAGGGTTGAAGAAAAAAACAGTAATGAAGATGTGAGTGAACATTGCAGGCTGCCTTGGTCCCAGCAGGACCCACAGTATACGGTGGGGGGTGGGGGAGTACAGGTTAAACAAGAGGAGAAAGCCAAGCAACAGCTGGGCAGGGTGGGGAGACCTTGCACTGAATAAAGGCTGGGTTCTCATTTCCCCCCACACCTCTTCCTTTGTCCATTCTTATAGGAAGGTGGTGGAAGGCAGATGCTCGAGGGACCTGATCCAAAGCTTCTGGGATCTGTGGGGTAGGGTGTGTATGGGGAGGGTGAAAATAAGGACTTTAAAGGAAGAGAAGGGGGGTTAACACCTCATTCTTCTTGTTTTTTAGCACCACCCTTTGAATGAATCCAAGACTAAGCCCTGGCAGGGGTGGGATGCAGGGGTAAGTGGAGTGAAGGGAGCTTTCCAGGTTAGTAAGCTCTCCGCAAGCTTGTTAGCAATCTCTGCCCCTCCAGCTCGCACCACCAGCTGAGAGAAACCGTGCAGTTCCCTACTGCGTGTGGTTGATCTGTTTAGTGGGCAATAAAAATAAATGCCAAGGAGAAAAAGGCGCAGCCGGCCCTGCTGGGAACAGCCGCAAGAGAAATAAAGCAGGGGAAACTGTCTCTCCTTTCAAAAAAAAAGAAACGATGGGGTCTTTGTTTCACAGGAGCTCCAGGAGGCAAATGCCTGGGCATTTGTCACAGAATGAGCTGGAAAATTTTGCTTCTGCATTATGTTTCCCAGTAAGGAACCAGGGTCTCCCTCTTCACCTTCCCTCTTTCCTTAGCTCCCCGCCCCAAGGGGCTTATAAACACTGTGGTCTTTCCTTCCCATCCAGAGCATCCTCAGCTGAGCCAAGCACGCTGGAGTTGCTGCCTTCCTGTGAACAGCATGGCTCTGGGGCTGTGTTACCTAGCTTTCTTTTTTTATTTTAAGCATAAAATCCTCTAAGAGGTCACTGGAACAATCCATCCAAGAGGAGATGTAATTGCAGATGTGAACCTGCTACACCTTCTGTGGAGGGACGAAAGCCTTCCCCTCCCTTGGCAGCACTGGTAAATGCTTCCCAGTTCCTCTCTACAAGCAGCCGGGCATATCTACATGCTGATGAAACATGCTCTCCTTTACAACTCCCCCCCCCCGCAATGATAAATGCCAAATTGACTGCACACCAGTGGCTTGCTTTTTTGCACTGCTGCCTCCAGCTCCCTACACCCACTCTCCCATCTCCTTGGGCAGATGGTAAAACAGTGCATTTCCCTTTTAAGAGCTTGCAACCAGGGAGGGAATGAACTCAAGAAGAAACTAGGCCATTGCCCCTTTTAAGCTGCAGCTCTGCCTGCCTGTCTCCCTTTTAATCTGCACCCAAAGCCCCAGGATCAGAGGCTGACGTCACCCTGCCCCTAAGCCTCCCTCTCTGATTGGCTGGGGGTGACGTCAGGTGCTTTTTTTTCAAGGCATGACCTCATCCTCAGTTCATTTTTAGTTCTAAAGTGCAACCTTCTGTCTTCCTGGATCCCTTTAGCCCTGTTAATGCTTATCTTTGCCATCCACCCCCCACCCCTATGCAGGGACATGCCTGCCCCTTGGCTGCTGGGCTAGCATGATGATTACCTTTCAGTGGGAGTGCATGCGTGTGTCTGCAAGGGGCTAGAACCTGCATCATCAGCACTTGCACCAGCCTTTGCATGGCTCCTCATTTGATCATCTTGCAGTTGTGCTTAATTATCCCGACGAATGTGTAGAAATTTGCAATCAGCTGGAGGATTTCAGGAGCTCTGATTCCCTCCTCTCCTTCCCCGGCTGCAGAGGAAGTGCAGGAGGGTAAGTGTTTGAAACGTTGCATGGGAAGAGAAGGGGGCCTAGGACTTTTAATCATGCTTAATGTTTGAGTGACCCTGCGGGTTTTTGCAGGAGAGTATTGGAGGTTGGAATGGGAGAGAAGGTTTTAATATGCATGTGTCTTTACATGGAGATGTTTACTTCCTACTTCTGACCCCATTATACATAGTCCACCATGTACATTCATACACATGCATGTTCTATCTGCTTAACTATCAGGATATGTACCCATGGGTCCTATAAGAATAGGTTGCTAGGCATAGCTATCATGGGCATCTGTCATGGGTGCATGGCATGTATAGTGTCCTTGATCATGAAGATGTAGTGACTGGCGCACAAATTTGTGATCACAATGCAGGTCTTGCAGGGAATATTTGGGGTGAGACTGGTACATCTATCTATATCTATATAGATCTACATATCTGTATATCTTTCTAGATATAGATAAATATGTATATACATAGAGATCTATATAAATACATTTTGACTGTGTTTGATCTGTGTCATGCCTACCTCCTGGAGATGCTTTTGAAACAGATATTTGGAACGGGATTTGAGGCATCAATTCCTTTTGCACCAGAGGAATTAAAAAAAAAAAAAAAAAAAAAAAGCAAAGCTCTGCAGTAGACTGTATTGCAGTGGAGAGCTGCTGACAGGGAATTGCATGCTTCCTAAATCCTGCTTATTTGGATGGGAGTTCAGAAACAAACCTGCTTGATTATATGGGGAGTGAATAACATGGGAAGGGGATGGTGTGATGTGGGGGGAGTAGTATAAGGGGAGTGATGGATACATGTTCTTGCACTGTGGGATCTAGATCTTAAAAATATCTGGTTTCCCACCAGACATAAGGTTTAGCAGGGCGCTTCTCTCTGCTAAGCTAAGGTTTAAGATTTGAGCGGTTGATGTTAACAGCCCTGTGGTTTCCTGATGATGGAGTTTGGAGTATCACCCTATGTCCTTGGCATTTAAACGAACCCCAGGAAAAGGGCATGTGTGCAGCAGCAGGGGTTTCCATGCAGTGTTTCCTTGCCATGGCTTGAAGGGAGCTGCAAGTGATCCCTGAGTCGAGCATCCTACTCGCAGTGATTTCCCTCCTCTTGCAGTAAGGTGTAAAGCGTGGAGCAATTAATCAAAAGCACCAGTGCTCTTGCAACAATTGTTTTGCCTTCTGTGCCCTGACTCATCTCTGATGCCAGAAAGGGCCAGGAGAGCATAGTGGCTTGAAGATGCCTGGGTTTTCCTTTATTGATCAATAAATAAGGCACTCCTCTCCCATCCCCAATAATTAAATTCCTTGGCAATATCAAAAGCTGACGTCAGTCCTTAAGCTCACATTAGGCGAGCTGTACACATAGGGCTGTAATTTGTGGTTTTGTTTATAAGGAAGGAGGTGGTACAGTCACTGCTCTCTGTTAAAGATGTTTGGATTTGCTGAGCACGGATCAGAATGGTTGTCTATTAGAGCTGGACTGCGGTGGTGCCAAAAGACTCCAGGGCTGGCATCGGAGCACCTTGTAGCAGGCACTCTACTAGCTCACAACCAGGAGCTAGTCCCTGTCCCAACCAGCTTGCAGTTGTGAAGAATCTGTTGCCAAATGCTGCTCAACCCCGTCCAGTTATATAGACTCTGCACTGTAGATCAGTAACTCTCAGCCAAGATGCTGTGGCACCCTGGGGTGCCTTGATATCTTCTCAAGGGTGCCACGCAGTACGATGATCTGCTATCAGGTGTGCAAGCATGACTGACAAGTTAAAAGGAGAGAGCAAATAAGAATTTGTTGTGTTAAAAACATTGTGACCTGCTGGGGTCTGAGTTTTTTTGCAACTATAAAATTTCTCTCTCACTTTTCTATAGTCAAAAAACAAGTGAAAACTAAGAACTGGTATCTTCTGAGGGGTGCCTTGAGTCTAAAAAGACTGAGCAACTGCTGTAGATGAATATCCCTGGGGTAAAGGCCTTTAAAAGCTGTGCCTAGCACTGCTGTAGATCCATGAAGCCCTAGGTGGGTAACCAGGAAGGTCTTGATTGGCCATTCAGTAGGAGTTGTTTTGCATCTGAGTAACAGATGAGGTCACTCCTGAACTGAGTTTGTCAACCTCCACTGATTTATGTTTTGTTTTCACTTAGTATTGTCCAATTATTTTCTGGTGGGCAAGCTGGTTGGGAATTGACACAAAATAGCTAATGTACTGGTGAATGTGAGTTTGTTGCAAGATTCCCCCTTACTTTCCTACCCTGCAATTCACCATGAGGGATTTTGAGACATATTTAGCACCTTCTGGCCTTGTATTGCTTGTCCCATTAACCCCAGTCGAGGCAAAACCAAGTCCACCTAACATCACCTTTAAATCCCATTTTAGACAAGGGCTTAGGTACCTGAGTGCATGGCCCTGTTTAGAAATGGCAGTGGGAGGTGCTGGTGCTGAGTACAGTGTGAAAATATGGCCCTCGGCATTTGTTTGACTATTACGTTTTGCTGGGTGGTAGGCAGCTTGCAGACAAATTGGGCCTGGTGCCTGATTTGGAGGATTTACAATCTAAGTTTAGAGGCAACACAATTGCCGATAGCAAAATACAATAGAGGTTAGGGTGAGACTTCTTAGTCATCCATATATCCCTTATCACCAACCTACTTCTTTGGCAGACTGGAGAGTCCTACATTTAAAAGAAAGACTTAGAGGCTGAATTCTTCCTTCTTGCCCCAGACTGACAAAGTTTTTCTCTCTGGGTGAGTAGAAAGTTCTCCATCCCAGTCTCCATTCCTCTCAACAGATGGAGCTTTAGCATGGAAGCATATGCGATGTGTTCTAATCTAGATGGTGCCTTCCTAGTCTTTTGTAAGGCTGTTCTTAAAAACCAATGGCCAGTTTCTCAGCTAGTATAAATCAGCATAGCTCCTCTGCAGTCTGGCTCCAGAAGCAGATGCATGCTCAGAATAATGTTGAATGAAACCAGGGGGGGGGAAAAAGGCAGTTGCATGGGCACTTTCAACACCTTTGATTTATGACATCTGCTCAAAAAGTACCTACCCCTGTGGTATTTGGACAGCTATTGGAAACTGTATCGTACAGAGAATGAGGAGGGAAGCTTGTAAATAATGACAGAGAGACAGAAGGAAGGTTAAAATAGGCTAAAGAATTTGTAGATCTTTTTATCCCAGCCTGAGAGTTGGATAACAGCAGTTAAAGGAAAGGCAATAGCAAGAATCTGCAGAACTGGGGGCTCTGACTAATGCGCCCGAGCTCTTTGTGGCTGTGCAGATGCAGAATGCAATGTCTCTTCCAGCTTTGCAGTGGCTTCAGCGTTGGGGTTCTTTGAGGGAAAAAGACACATTGCTTGAAATTGCTTTTTGCACCCTTACGCCTGCTAGGTTTCCAAACCTGTTTTTCCAGCCTTGAATGTCTTCTTTTAAGATACACCTGTCATGCTTGATGCAAAATGAGTAGAGACGCCTGACACAATCAAGGACTGGCTTGGAGGTGGGGAAGGGAGGCTAATGGGCCAGAAGAATTCATCTGATAAGAAGCTGAATTAGCTCTTTACTAGCAATTTTCTCAGGCTTGCCTGGGAAAAACATGGTATGTACGAACATGGCTTTAAACTTGATGTAAGGAGTGCCAATATTGCAAAACTAGCTCTGCCTGGGCACTGTGTGATACTAAAATAAGTTTGTCTCTGTTCTAGCACAGCTAGTTCTTGCTGGGTGGGCAGCGATAGGATTGTGTAACATAGAGCAGCTCCACGTATGCAGGCCAGACCTTCCAGCGAGGCACTTTTTTCATTGTAACATCATAGTGCCCCAAAGTGATGCATTTCATTGTGCTTAAGGATGCTGAGACAGAACATCATTCTGAGCATGCTTGTAAAATGGCTTTGTTTTGTCCACGTGATGCTTGTTTGAGCCAGTTTTAGACACTATTGAAACACTGTGGGTTTTTTTGCTTTTTTATTGTTGTTTGTTTGAACCTGGCTGGCAAAGCCATTATAAAGGTAGAGGGGCAGGTCCTGAGCCATTGACTGAGGCGCACCATTTTGTCACCAATTTTTGTATTCAGTATAGGGTCCTGGACAGGAAAGCAGTACTTGACTGCTTCCTGCTCCAAGAGCTGCCTATAGAAATTTTACTTCATGGGGGGGAAAATAGTCTGGCAGCAGCATTTCCCAGGAGGATTGTAGGGTTGAGAACCAGACAAGCCTCACGTAGGTGGTAGGGACAGCAGTTAGACCTAAAGGTTTGTACACGCAAAGAAACGTACTAGCCTGTCTATAGCAAAATAAGCCGTTCTCCAGTAGCTATGCTGGAATAATGCCCTGTGTAGATAATATTTTGGGAGTTGTTCAAACAGAGCTATTTGATTGATTGATTTTTCTTTTAGCTGTGCCAAGCAATTTCCCCTTGTAGAGAAGCCCCTAATAAAAAAAAAAAAGGGAAATCTGAACTAATGACAGGCCTCTGTCTTTGCTGCATATGAAGCTTTTTCTGCAGCCTCACTTTTAAGACTTTGCATTTCTGGGTCAAGACTTTCAGAAGTGGCTAGTGGCATTGTGTGAACAATTTATGACACCTCAAAGAGGCCCGATGTTTCAGAAAGTGCTAAGTACAGAGCCCATTATATCAACCATCTTATAAACAGCGAGAGATTGTGATGCTGGAGTTGGTATCGGACTGGTGTGGCAGAGGTGGAAGTGGGTCTGAAGCAAGTAATGTGCTTTGTACTGAGGGAAAGTTAGGACATGTCCCAGAAATTTGGTTGCTATTGGGAGCATTTGACTTTCTCTTTCCTCCCCACTCCCACCCCAGGACTTTCTTGGTGCATCAAACACCCTCTCAATTACTGTCTACCAAGCCATCCACCTTGTATCATTGCCACAACTCCAAGATACTGTATTTACCTTGTCCAGATCACCCAGGTGCCATGACTTGGGTTATACCAGAGCTGTGCATATATGTGGATTGTGGAGATGTGCACACATTTAAACCAAGGATGGTAGGCTCTTACAGTTACCTCTGCCTGAGTTCACTCTGGCACCTATGTCTTGACTTGGCTTATGTGTCCCATCTAAAATGAATTAGTGTTTCCTCGGGACAAAACCCTTATGTTCTTCTGGGCGGCTCCTTAAAGCACTAAGTGGTGTTCTAATCATTCTTTATGACGGGGACTTTTCCTGGCATGTCTGTATTATGGGTAGCAAGAATATCCAGATTTCTAAAACGACTGAAATTTTGAAAACCAACGTAAACTCTAATGTTAGGGTATCAGCTAGTTTTCAACGAGAGATTACAAATTAAATGTGTATAGCAACAAGGCATTCCTTAATGATTTACAGCCTAGCTTTCTTCGCCTTCCTCAGAAGCATCTGGTATTGGTCAGTCTCCATGTGAAGTCGCTGGAGCAGATGAACCACTGGTCTGATGCTATATGACAGCACCTCACTGGCATCCTCCCCTTTTCCAGCACTTACCCCTGAGCTTTGCTGGTTACCTCACAACATCTTTCATGTTAGTCTTTGGCTAGCAGTGTTAGTCATCTGGCTAGTAGGTGTGTGCTACACCCACATCCATCACTTTTTAATTTTCTTTGCAGGATATTGCTATAAAAAGCAAGCAGATGATATTTCAGGTCCTGTTAGAAAGACTTGGGTAGAAGTTATGGTGGAACAAGACTGCACTTTATTGTACTGCTTGTGGTTCCTTCCTCCAGACAAAGCAATAACTTGCATCAAGGCTATGGTTCTCCTAAACGACCCACCTCCCATTGAACTGCAGATGTCTTGCGTAGCTCTCAAACTTTTCTCTTAAGCAAAGAGAGCAGAGTGCTATACAGAAAGCAATGGAGGGAAAATAGGCAAATTAGGTCTTTGAACAACTCTTGTTTCTGAATTCCTCACCTTGTGACTTGCTTTCTCATTGACTTTTATCTTGAGTGGAGGTGTTTTATTCCATCTTTATATGTCTTAGCCAGCAGCCCTTCTTGGAATACAGTTGGCCACATGCTGAAACCAGCTGGGCACCTCAGGCTGTTGGGTCGAGATGGCTTAGATGGTGCCAGCATTGCTGACCTCTATTAAACCAATGAATGAAATCATATAAACAGCACCAGAAAACAAACCTTGTGCTTCTCTCTTTTTCCCCCCCCCCCAACAATTTTTTTGCTGCTCACGTTGCAATTGGGGTCTTGCCCTGGTCTGGCTAGTGCCCAGCTACAAGTAGGGCAGCACTGTGATCTGGTTCTGTTTCTATTGATATTAGTGGGCCTGGGCCTTGTTAAGTAGCCCCACACAACTCTGCCAGCTCACCTGGGCTGAGATCCAGAAGCTTGAAGATGGTTTCCCAGTAGCCAGTTATTGCCAAAATAGTTGGACTGCGTTCTTATTTACTTGCTGTCTGCTGTTGGATGTATGGTTTGCATCCTGGTGGAAGGTAGATAGAATGCAGCAGCCCAGGGATGGAGCAGGACATAGCTATCGGCCTGCTCAGGCCTCAGAAGTTGCCTGCTGAATTGTTACGTGCTGTGGGGTAGCAGGTGAGAAAAGTTCAGACTAACCGTTGAATCCCAAGTAAAATTGCGTATTGCAACAATACCAATGCAGACATCTGACTGTGCAGATTCTGACTGAATGAACACTTACGTAAAGCAGCTGCATTGTACCATTAAAAATGGATGGAGCTGTGTGGGTTTTTTGTTTGGTTTGGTTCCCCCCCATGTGCTTGCTAAATGCTGACATGTATGATCCTGTGTCATCCTCACACTGCTTTTGGTTTTGGTATGGGTTACTTCTCTCTCTTTTGACTTCCCATGCATCTTGTACCCCAGCAAGGTTTGCTCAGCAGTAGTAGATACAAAGATGGGCGTGAGAGCAGAACTTGGAAGGATGGGCTTGGGGAAGAAAGCAAACTGATCTCACTGGGCTGAATGGCAGCTAGCAGTTCTGAAGTTTGAGACTTCCTAAATTCAGTGTATTATGCCCATGGAAGCTCTGGTCATCCGGATCTGCTGGTGTTGGGACTAGTTAGAGCAGGAGTGGGCAATTATTTTGGCTGGAGGGTCACTTGAGGAATTTTGGTGAGCTGTTGTGGGTTGGTGGGTGGTGCTGACCTGGCCTGGCATGGCTGGAGGGCAGGACTGGGCAGCAGGCAATTGATCCTATCCTACCTGGGTCCATCCAGCCTGCACCCACTGCAGGAGGCACTGGCAAAGTGCATTGGCGGGGTTGGCTGGGACCTCCACAAGCAGGAGGGCACACTCAGCTGGGCAGATGAGAGGGCTGCAGGACGGGGAGAGTGGTATCCAAGAATGGGACCGGCGGGTTGGAGCTGGGGCCAGGATCACAGGGTGGTGACAGCATGAGGCCAGGGCCCAGGTCCAGGGCAGAGTCGCGATCTGTTCCCTGCACGTCCCTGCGAGAGGTGCCAGTTATGCAGGCAGGGATGTGTGGGGAGCAAATTGTGGCTCTGCCCTGGGTCCTGGGCCCTGAGCTGTCACTGCCCTATGAACCTGACCTCAGTTGCCTGGCTATCCCACTCCTGGACACTGCTCCCCACCTGCCCATGACCCCATCCCATCTGCCTGGCTAAGCACTGCCTGCCCATGGGGGTCCTGGCCTGTGTCCATGGAGACCTCTCCCACCTGCTCTGTCTGGCACCCCTGGCAGTGGGTGTGGGACAGTCAGGCCAGAGTGCCTACGCAGTGGGACTGGGTCCAGCAGCAGTGGAGATACTAGCGGCAGCAGTCGGAAGGAGCCACTGCTACGGGCTCCTGGAAAACAGAGTCTGGTTACTGCATTGCCCTCCCCCCACCTCACTGTGTATGTCGTGGGGGCAGTGGGACTGCTCTCGCGTGTCACAGTCCAGGCTGCCTCCTGCTATGCCTGGGATGGGTGGGGCTGAGGGGCCTGCCATGGGCCATAGTTTGCCCACGCCTGAGTTAGGGGGACCTTGGGTCCCCATTGTATTGAATGCTCTGTTGTTTGACATTTGTGTGGTATAATTGCACAAGGTATACTCTTCTCTGGAATATGGCTAGGAGAGTAGATGCATACCACCTCCTGAGTTAGAGAGTTAACCCATCCTGTTCGCTATTATACTGATGACCCCTTTGAGAGGGTCTGCCGTGGAAAGCATGCGGTATCCAGCCTTTTCTAAATACGATAAACAGTGATGTTTATGATCTGGGAATGCAAGCCAGTGGGACACCAGTAAACCTTGACTCTGCATGGCGATTGACCATTTGTGGGTCTGGGATGGTTAGAAGAGAGGGAAGGGCTGAAAAGTTGCTTGGCTTGACCTCCACATGACTTAAGAATGACCAAATGAAACCAACCTACCATAAATTGCAATCTCAAGGTGAAAAGGTTAGAGCAGGGTAGGAATGTAGCATCTGTCTGCCAGATGTTCCTCCTCCTACCCTGTGTATTCTAGATAAAGATGAGCTTTTGAAACCCAGGAGTGGTGACTTCTCTTTGTGGCTCTGATAGGAGCATAAAAAGTACTAAACTGCTCACTTGTATTTGGCTAGACTTTCTATTGAGCATGCAAGGAATTAGGCAAGCTTTAAACACCCAAAATAACTACTCAAAGCCTATATATCTGGGCTTGGAGTTACGCAATCTCTTGGAAAATCAGTGTGGGGCCTCTCTTAGATTTGAGCTTAATTTCTGAGTCTCCCAACATGCCTAGTAACACAGGGCTAGGTTTTCAACTGGTGTAGAATGATTCAGCTCCCTTGATTTTCTGAATTGCTAATCCTGATTTATGCCAGCTGAGACCCTGTTGGAATCCATTCACAGGCCTCCTTATGCATCAGCTGGCATCAGAAATTACATAAAACCTTTCAGAGGAGGGACAGTCGCACTTATTTCTATTAAACTGTGAGTGCCTACTTTGACTCTTTCCATGTAAACTTGAATTTGTATTGCTTTCAACAGCTGGGCAGAGCGCAGACAGATTATTTCTACCATTGCACTTTGTCCTGACCTGCATTTCTGCTGATTTTCCTGGGCTTCACAGTTGACTATCGGTCATCCTGGGTAGCTTTGTGACTCAAGCGGTATATATCTGAGACTTGGTTGAGAGCAACAAGCATGTTTCACTTGCAGTTTGCTTTTTCAGAGGTGAAATGGGGGAGGCATTTATCCATTATGTGGATTCATCCAGAAGCACTTTTCTTTGAGATCTGTAGTTTAATTCAGTACAAACCTACCTCTCGCATGTAAACATTGAGCAAAGTACTGGTAGGCCTTTGCTACAGTCTTCTTCTCTCCTGGTGCACAGATGGTAGCACCTGACTCAGTGGCCATCTAATTTCAGTGCTTACTACAGTTTAACCAGTAAGAGGAGGATGGGGAAGATGCTCTTGCTCCCAGCCTAGATGCTACTCATCACAGGGAGGCACCTGGAGCCTGCAAACTCCCTGCTTTTTATAATCTGTGGTCTCTCTTGAGCTGAGTTTGCCAGCTGTGTCAAATTCACTATAGCTTAATATTGGAAGGGAGCTTTTTCTTCTTTTCAGGTGCTATATGTGGGCCCCAGATACTTTTTAAAGGTGCAGTTCAGCTGGTTTGTTCTCTGGGAAACCCCATACAATCCTCCATCTTGGGTGACAAGGCTGAGGTAAGGCATGTTTGTGCTAGCATATGTAGGAGGCTTTCTTTTATGTGGTGTTGACACATACATAACAACACCAAGCGGATCTGATTGTCTTAGTATGTGGAATGTCCTCTGACAAGAAATACCCCGTGCCTTTGGATGTAAGGGTATAATTAGACCAATGATTCTCAACTAGGGTGTCTTAAGAGCCTTTCAAGGGTGCCGTAGAGTGCCACGCAATGTTCAGTTAGCACTGCTGGGTGTTCAGGCATGACTTGCAAGATAAACTCGGAGATTTCAAATGGAAATCTATAATTGTGGTCTTTTTTGAGCTCTTTGCAACAGAAACTGCTGTATTTTTTCTGTAGTCAGAAAAAGAGTAAAAACTAGGAACTGGCATATTCCAAAGGGAGCCTCAAGTCTAAAAAACCTTGAGAACCACTGAATTAGGCTCTTGTGGGGAAAACCCATGGTCCAAGACCATGACCGTGTAGTGTTAGCTTGACAGTTTGGTGAACAACTCAAGCCCTAGAAATAATGATGGTGTTCCAGGATGCATTTGCCACAGCATTAGGTACACGCAAGACTGAAGATATTTCTATTCCATAGCACACATTTCTGACCGCATTAAAAAGAAATCCATTCTAAGAGCTGGGTATAGGAATTAAATGATAGATATTAAGAAGAATATGTGGCATGCAGTAGAGGGAAAGATCCAGCTAGTCTATGGGTTTGGTTCATTGACAAGTGCTGAGGGCTGCTGCTCAGCTGAGCAAAATAAATTAAAAAAAAAAAAAAAAAATAGGAAGCTCCTGGTTCCAAACTGCTGAAGGTTTTCTGGGCTCTGTTGGCACAATCAAGGTGCTGTGTAGAACCCAACTGCTCATGCTGGCCCTGTTTTTAGTGCAAGAGAGCAGACAGTGCTAAGGAATGGAGGGAGAATAGTGATCCCAAGTGGTTCCCCTGTCTTCAGGAGAATCCTCTCCACATTCTTCAGGGTGAGATGGGCCACTGGGCTGGGAGGCAGGAGATGTGGGTTCAATACCTGGCAATTACACTGACGTGCTTGCTGTGACCTTGGGCAAGGCATGCCCCTTCCTCCCCTCTGCCTGGCCTGATCTGATTAGAAAGTGAGTTCTTGCTTTGTGTTTGTACATTGCATAGTGAGCAGGGCTGTGCAAAACTTCGGCAGCCGTTTTGTTTCGGAGGTGTTTCGACGCCTGAAACACCGAATCCAAAATGAAAGGCTCTGAAACATCTTTGAAATGAAACTAAACCATCCAAATGTTTTGGAGGCACTCCCCCCAGGGAATAAAAGGAGGGCTGAAGGGCTGTGTGGACTAAAGTGGTGGGGCTGGGCAGGGCAGCCATGGGGGCTTCTCCCGTGGCTCCCCCTGCCTGGGGAGAGGCAGGCACAGCTGGAGGAGCAACACAAGAAGCGCACATAGCTGCCCTGCCCGGGCCCATCTACTGCCCAGTCCAGCCTCCTGGTACTTAAAAAAGCCCCGCACTCGCTGGGTGCAGCAGTGGCAATTGGGGCCTCTGGGTGCTCGTGGCAGAGCCCCCCCCCCCCAACACAGTGGGGATCGCACAGCTGTCCCATGGTGCGGGTGCAGTGCAGCTTGGCAGGGCACTGTGTGCTGTCTGGGAGCTGGGGCTAAGTGGTGCCAGGCTCCAGCTGACAGGTGGAGTCACCACAGCTCCCAGAGCGCGTGGCACCCTTCTGAGCTGTGCTGCACCTGCACAATGTGACATCTGCCACACGGGTGCCAAGTATGGGGGGAGGGTGATCTTCGTTGCCCCCACTACCCTGTGCTGCATGGGGGGACTCTGCCATGCGCCCCCAGAGGCCCTGTTCGCCATTGCTGCATCTGGTGAGTGCGGGGCTTTTTTAAAGTTCTGGGAGGCTGGGGCCAGGCAGAGTAACCATGGGGGCTTCTTCCATGGCTCCCCCCACCCAGGGAGAGGCAGGCACAGCCGGAGGAGCTGCGGTGAAAACCTGCAGCCACCCAGCTGTTCCTGCCTCTCCCCAGCTGATCTGAATTGCCAAAACAGCATTGAAACTCTGAAACGGATTTGGCCGAATCAAAACGGAACAGTGATCCGAAACACTGAAACAAATCGCTGTCCCTCTGAAACGGCCTGAAACATAGGGCTGTGTGAAATGGCTAATAGTGAGGCTCAGACATTGGCTGGGGTCTCTCGGCATTCGTGCAAACAAGTATGCAGTCTTTCTGCGTGGACTTGTTCTCCTGGAGTTCCCCCATTCTTGAGGTGGTACAGCAAATCTCTGCAGTCAAATGGATCCCTTCCAATCCCCTCTTTTTTTTTTTTTTTTCCTTTTTTTTAAGGAAGCAGTCCTGAGGCAAGTCAAACCTGATCTTGTGGTGTTAAACAATTCTCTGGGGTGAAGGCGGATGGGTAGACTTTGCATGTGAGCTAGTAAATCTTTGTGGCTGTGTGAAGCCTTCTCCAGTGAGGTTCCTTGTCAGTGATGTGCTAATTAAAATAACTCCCTTTCTGAGGGGGGAATTCCTTGAAGTGATGGTGAATCCTTTTAACTGGCATTGCTAGTAGCTGCTAATAAATCTCCAGGGGCTGTTATAATGCAGGTGCTTATTGTTGGCTCCTAGCTGCCTCCTCCAACGGCTAACCCAAATGTCCACCATCCTCCATGCAGGAATGCTTAGATCTCTCTCTGGGGATGAGACCAATGAGGCCACTTAACTGACAGTAGCCAAAAGGAGAATTGGAGATAGGCAACAGCTGGAGGCCAGCATGATGAAGGGGAAGCATCCTGCCTGCACTCTGCTTTGTGAGTTTGGTCCCTGCTGGGGATGCCTGGCACCATCCAAACCTACAATTAGGCTGTTTGGAGTTGACCAGGCCATGCCTATTGCAGTTAAGACCGGGCCAAGGCTTCTGTTGCTTGCTAGGTACCTTCACCACTGAGAAACCCAGCTAATATCTCCATGGGGCCTGAGAGGCAGCTGTTGCCTGGCAGCTACATGGTTGCCAGAGTAACCAAAGGTGCTACCTTGTTAATGAGCCCCATGTCCCTGATTTGCTGCTTCTGCAAAATAATAATAATAATTAGTAAGAGTCCTGTGATTTAGGAATCCCTCAGAGCGTGAGCCTGCCGAGGGGAGTTTACTAAGTGTTGGAGTACATGAAAGAAGGGGGGTGGTAAAGGTGCCAGAATAAATGCCTGGGGAGCTTAAGCCACCCTGCCTGTGGTTCAGGCTGTAAGCTGACAGTTACTTTCTTGGCAATCCTTTCCTCTGATGGTTATCTGCTGTCCCTAAGGTTGAACCAAGAATTGCTGAGAAATTCTGTCAGCTCCTGACCTGTGCACGCCATGGAAGGCAGAACGGGCCGGGTGCTAGCGTGAGATTCAGGAGACCTGGGTTGTGTTCCTGGCCTTGCCACGGTAAGGTAGGCAAATGACTTCAGTTCTCTGGGCTTCTGTCTCTCCGGGGGATGTGGGGCAGGGGGAGGATGACAACTGCCATGGTAAAGTCCTTGGCAGTCTGGGATAAAAAAAGTAAAGGGGTTGCTCTTCTGGCCTCTTTGCCCAAACAGGCAGTGGCTTTTCTCCCTACCAAACTTGACCCTCTGCACCTTGATTTCTGCCTTGCCATAGAATGGTAGAAAATGAGGGTTGGAAGGGACCTCAGGAGGTCATCTAGCCCAACCCCCTGCTCAAAGTAGGACCAGCCCCAACTAAATCATCCAAGCCAAGGCTTTGTCTACCTGGGTCTTAAAAACCTGCAAGGACAGAGACTGGGCAACCTGTTCCAGTGCTTTGCTACCCTCCTTGTGGGAGTTTTTCCTAATCTCGAGCCTAAACTTCCCTTGCTGCAGCTTGAGACTGTTGTTCGTTGTTCTGTCATCTGCCACCACTGAAAACAGTCTAGTTCCATCCCCTTTGTAACCAGCCTTCAGGTAGCTGACAGCTGCCCTTTAAATCCCCCCTCAGTCTTCTCTTCTCCAGACTAAATAAGCCCCGTTCCCTGAGCCTCTCCTCAGAAGTCATGCACCCTAGCCCCCTAATCATTTTCATGCCTGAGAGCCACTGGGCTACAAGCCAGGGAAAGCTTGTGGCATCACTCCCCTCCTTACCTGTGTCTTTTTGTACCAGGGCAAGGTGAATCCAGACTAGTCTGCTTCTGGGCTTCCCATGTTCTTGACTACAATATTAAAACAGACTGTGTGTGCAGGACAAGAGGCACATGCATGAATCCCCCAAGGACACAACAGTGCATGTCTGTCGTGTATGTGTAGGGAGTGAGTAGGTAGTTTATGCCAGTGATATTTGAGATGTACTATAATAAGTGACAAGCTTTCAGCTTGGGGCAGAAGGGTGAGGACCAGTGGCTACCTGTTGACCCATCATCCTCTGTCCTGTTTTAGAAGCCAGGTGCCACAAACTCTGCTGTTCCTTGGGAGATGCTGCTGAATCTCCTGTCTTGAGTCATCAGAGAGAGTTGATTTGGCTTCCCCTCCCCTCTCCATTGCCAGGCTCCCAGTGGGTGCAAGTCCCAAGCCCGCTGATGCTCATTTTGGAGGCGAACCTGCCCACTGTTTTCTGAGGGGCGTGTGGTTAGTGTAATGCGCACATTAAGCTGTCTGTTTTTCAGTCCCCAAGCTGCAGCATGGTGCCTCCTGCTTGGCTGTCCCCATTCACCTAAGCCTTGTGCCCATCTCCTCATTATAGGCACTCTAGGGAGAGGTGGGATTAAAGGATTATGGTAATGTTCTTCAGGAACACTTGAGACGATTAAGGCGGCTTTAATAAATTGGTAAGAGGGACATGGCTTTGTTTCTGAAACTATCATTTCAGTTCCAGGTTAACCTTTTTCCCCTCTTAGGAGTTTGTGGTCTTGTGTCATCATGGCAAGATAATAAGAGACTTCAGGCATGTTCATGTTTACTCCCTGTCCTTCCCTTTGACCCAGTTGGCAAGAATGAAGAAGATGGCGCTCTGATTTCTCTCCTTCCCCCTACGTTCTCCAGCTAACTTTGTGTTACCGTTTGTCTCTCTAGAAACTCTATGAAATACAGCTCTATGAGGCTGCACGTGAATCTTTCTGCTGCTCCCTCTCAAATGTGTTCACGTACAAATATCAAGGTTTTTTCTCTTCCCGGTCGGTACCCACTCTACATAACCAAACTCACTTGGTTTCATCTGCACTAGTGTGCTCTCCAGCCCCAAAACACCTTGGTCACTGACACTAGTACAGCTCTGCTGGCTCTGGTGAGGTTGGGAGCATGCATATAAGGGAGCTTTTGGGAGTGAAAAGGATCTCAGCTGGGCTGTGTGTGGGAGGCATGGCATGATGGCAAACACATTGGCTGCCACATCTCCTGCAGCCTCGGCCATACACTTCTTGGGATAGCAACAATAAACACTACATGCTGGCACCAGCCGTCTCTGGAATACCCACAAATGCAAGCAGTTTGTGTCTGCACAGGTATTACTGCCATTGCCCCCAGGCTTGAGCTAGGTGGTAAAAGCTGAGAGTTGGAGAAGGGGAGCAGTGACCAGTCTCTCCCTCCCCCTGTCCAAATGCCTAAACTCTTGGAAGTCACATTTTTGTTGTGCAGTTGGGGGATAAGCAATTGGGGATTGTGCCAGCTTCTCTGTTAAGAAGGGCAGGCAATAGGCACAGCCACAGCAAATGAATAACTTTTTTTTTTTTTTGTGCCTAGAGGCTAGAATTGAATTTTAGCCCCAGTTCCAGTGCAAAGAGTGAGGGTCTCTGCTCCAAAGCATTTGCAGCTGAAGCAAAGGGAATAGTAGGGGGAGGGACAGAAGTGAATGCTTGCTCAGGGCTCATAGCAGATTAGCAGGTGAACCAGAAACACAACCAAGCTCTCCTGAAACCCAGTCCAGTGCCTCTGTATCCAACAGACCCCTATGCCTCCCATGGTGCTGGCTGGGGATATGAGGGAAGGAGTACATATGCATCTGCTTAGTCACCTCAGCTATCCAGGTGGATCATGGCCATCCTTGTAGCCCTCATTCAGAAAAAGCCATCATGTTTCTCCTTCAGCATTGGAGAATGTTTACCTTTCTGCTTTTCTGCACCCAACTCATATCTGACAGGGATGTGGGGGGCATCCGTTGAACCCCTTGGACCTTAGGCCCATCATTATCCACAGTCTCTTTTAGTTTCATCCAGCTAAATGCTTGCTGGTCTGTCAGGATTCACTGCATATAACACCTCTTCCAAGCAGATTTCTCTATGAGCAATTAGGAGATAAAGGGGTCATTATCTTGCCTGGACCCCTCCAATTGTGTTTGAAAACCCCAGTACTATGCCATGTTCGTTATCTGGAGAGGGATGGGAATGGATCCTATTATCTCCCTGGATAATATGCCATTTTTCTTCCCCTTCTCTTCCCTCACCCTCCATCGGATCACCCCTTCATCCCACTTGAGTGTGTCATTCTTATCCTTCAGTCTCATCATTATCTCCACCTCTTCGTCTGTTGCCTTTCAATTAATATTTTTTCTTAGCTGGAATTCAAAGAATCGGGAGAGGAATTCGCTGCTTGTGTCTCTGGATGGGAAAGGGAGAAGGGACAGGAGCAAGGCAAGGGAGAGGGATGTAGCAAAAGCCAGCTTATTTGCATCCTTTCTGATTGCTCTGGCTCTATAGCCTTGGTGCAGCAGGGGGTCTCTGGCGAGGCTGTAACTACATAATGAGGTGTGTCATATCACAGCAGGAGCCAGCCTTTCCTCCCTCCGACCCCTTAATTAGAACTGTTTCAGTTCTAAAAACCCACCCTCTGAGGGGGGATGGGGTGCATGAATAGCCATGCTCCAGTGGCCGGGGAGGGATCACGAGCCTACCTCTAGAGGGGCAGCTGTAATTGGAATGCCTGCTCTGAGCCAAAATGACATGGGTACATGCTGGGGCAAGAAGCAGAGAAGGGGCAAAGCCATTGAAAAGCTTTTCCTGCTGTTGGGGGCAGTAATGACAGCAGTGGCGGCCATTGGGGCATTTCTCATTAATGTGGCAGGGTGCATGTGGGTTTGGGGGGGGGTTCTCTTGCCTTGTCTTTCTGATGTTATGTTTGGAGTAGAGTTTTCTGTTGTGGTCAGCGATGGATCAACTTGGAGTCTGGCACCACTGGTATCATAGTACTTGGGGTCGGAAGGGACCTAAACAGATCATCAGGTCCGACCCCCATGGTGGATGCGGGGGACAAGTCCTCATGTGTTGGGGTGCAGACCTGGTTGTTGAGAAGATGGGGATTTGTTACTGTGGCAGCTGCTTGAAAGTACAGCTAGTGGAAACACCCGTATCTTGAGGGCTGGCACCCACTGCCTGCTTCTAGTCTCCCATCTGCAGAGGTCTCCTAACTAGCTTCCTGCCTCCTCTCTGCTGAGAAGGACTTTTGCAAGAAGAATGGAGGCAGGGTTGAGTGTGTGCTTTGTCTCATCATCTGAAACCATGAGCTCTTCGAGGCAGGCACCGTCTTGCCTCATCAGCTTTAGTACGGAGCCAGCTTGATGATCTCGGGTAGGGCCCCCAGTTGCTGCCTATTACAGGATATGAAGAATAAAGACTGAATTAGCAGCAGCAAAAGAAAAGTGTGCGCGCTTTTTATTTTTTTGTTTCCCCCATTCCTTTCAGCTTTAAGTGGGAGTTGGTGTGAAAGCTGGTTATTGCTGTTATCTGACAGATTGGTTAACCAGTTCACTGCTGGAACTTGGATCAGATGCCCACATGCTTCCCCTACATGAATGGATGTGCCATGTGTTACTTCATCATAATATTTGAAAGGCTCTTTCCGTTTCTAGGAATGAGTCTGCAATAATTGGCTATCTCTGCAGTTGCTACCAGGAACTGGAGGATCATGACGACCTTTGTTCAGCTTTTAACCATTGTTGGGTGGCAAATCCTGCCTGTGTAGTACAGGGATCTAACTATGGAAAAAAAACTTAGCTTGATCACTAATGTAGCTTGTCAGTGGGTGTTGCAGAGATCCGTTACAGTCCTTGGGCCAAAACCTGGCCCAGGGAAGTCTGTGGGAGTCTTGGCACTACCCTCCATTGGCCTCTCTCTCATAGTGGTGTTCATTCACACTCTTCCTAGCTAGGGTGCATTGGACTACTGTAGTGCAGCTTCTGGGCTTTCTATAAAATACTGTCTACCAGCAGCAAGGGAGGCACTGTCATAATCCTGTTCTATTTCTGACCGACCTCTTGCATCTACCGGTGATGTGTGGCATTGATGCCCAAGGAGAGAGCCTGCGCCACCAAAAGAAACCACACCCCTGCACTTGCTAGGTAGAAACTCTGCAGATTTGTGTGAAGTGCCCCAGGATACTTTATCCATTCCTGAATTCTGGGCCCTGTGTAAAACTTGGCATTTCTGCAGAGGCTTACTTTGGGGATCTCTGACCGCTTCACCAGCACTAATGATCTTGGCTGCTTGACGCTTTTGAGAGCTAGTGAAGTCTCTGATTTGTCCAATGGTCCCCCACCACCAGCTTTGCAGAAGTGGTCAGCGTGTTTGGGGTTTTTTGTACGTTTGGTTTGGTGGCTTTTTTTTGCATGTATAGACTTCAGAAATTTTTAGAGTGCCCAAGTTCTAGAAATCTCTGAGCACCTACTCTCTGAAAATCCAGCTCTTTTAAAGGTATCATAAGTTCAGCTTCCTCCTTGAAATTCTTGGCCAAAGAGGTGCCAATTGTGAATCCCTTTTGATGTAATATCTAGCCTGTTTCTCCTTTGAACCCAAAGTGCCCGCTGTGTAGGTAATGCCAGCCCACTTGTGTTGTTAGCAGGCTCTGGCTTATACTGGCTGGTTCCTGTCTGGATACCTCTGAGAAGCTCTGCACTGTTGACCTGGGGAACTTCATTTCCTTCGAGGAAAAGTCATGATTTGTTCTAAACACTATGCAGCCTGCAGCCAGCTATGGAGAGAGGATGGTGGGTCATGAGCTGAGCTGACCAGTTTTGACTGGTTGATCCTAATTAAATGGCTAATATATCTTGGGATTCACTGTAGGGGAGAAGAATACCTTTAACTTTTTTGTTAATCTTGTGATATTTCTGCTGCTGCTGCTTTCCATCCTGACCTGCCTCTTACGCTGTCTCTTGGTGAGCTGACAGTGTTGAAGTCAAAGCAGCCTCTGTGGTGCTGATTCAGAAGTGTGTATGTGTTGTTGGGGATAGGGGGAGGGGATAAAAATGAGCTGCACAAGCTGGCAGTGATTGGGAGAGTAGAAAGCCCTGAGTTACATTGCTTCACAAAATTGCCACCTGGTATACTAAGATGATTGCCTGTGACCCCTCTTGCTTCCAGAGCCTAGACTGGGGTTCCTAGAACTGGTGAGGGAAAGGGTTTGGGAAGGAGGCTAATTCGCTGGGAAACTGCGAGATGTGCTGCAATAGAAAAGTGGAGACGTCTTCTGTGGTAGAGAGAGTTGGGCCCGAGGGATTTGCATGGAGCTGAGCAGTGGGATTGAGAGTAGGTAATGGCAGGATTGGGTTTTAGGGGCTGGAGGAAATCTTGCTGTAGATAGATAGTCTGCGAGGGGAAATAGGCCCTGGATGCTAGGGAACTGATTCTGAGCAAAGATCCACCTAGAGATGCTGTGCCAATTAGCGGGGATACCAGGCAAATAATATTCTGTGACCCAAAAGTTCTTGGCTCCATTGTGCCATCACTACTATCACCTTTTTGTCTCTGAATGGTTAAAGGTAAATCTAGTTAATTAGACTTAGATAAATGGCTGACACTCACTGTAGGAAGTGCCATGGTTGGGGTCAGATTCTGGTCTGGGTTACCTCTGTGTAGTTTTAAAATAATCCCAATGCACTCAGGAGCTTGGTCCAGGACTGAGATCTGACTTGAACCCTTGTGGGGAGTGGTGCTAGGGGAATTCTTGAGACTGCCCTTGCTGTCTTAGAGCCTCACTTTAATTTCCCTTTTCTCCTCCTTTCTCCACAGGTTTGACGCAATGACTTGGCATCCTGGGCTTTAGCAACACAGTGAGAAGCAAGACGGGTGCTGCCCTGCCTACACCGTCCCCCCCAGCTCCCTCTCACCCCTGGGAGAACTGTGCTGGCATCCCTGCCCCTGGCCTTCCCTCCCTCCCTCCCATTAGCTGTGGAGGGGACGGATCCGTTATGGCCGGGGACAGACTCCCACGCAAAGTGATGGACCCAAAGAAGCTGGCCATCCTCCTAAGGAACGGGGCTGAGGGCACCCTGGTCATAGACAGCCGCTCCTTCGTAGAGTACAACTCCTGGCACGTCCTTAGCTCTGTCAACATATGCTGTTCCAAGCTGGTCAAGCGGCGGCTTCAGCAGGACAAAGTCTCTATCACTGAGCTTATCCAGCCCGCCTCCAAGATGAAGGTACTGAATTTTGCCTTCCTTTGTCCCAGAGGGCCCCGCTTCCTGCTGCTATGCTGCAGGTCTTCTGACAACAGGGCCTGGCCATTGGTGGTGTGCAGTGTTGAACAGAGTAGCCTGGTGACTGGGCTACCAGCCCTTGACTGACTCACTCGCTTGCTCTCTCCAGCATCATTTCTGTCCCCCTTAAGTGCAACCCAGCTACTGCCCTTTCCCTCTGCCTGCACCTCCCACTTGGTAAAGAGAGAGCCCTTGTGCTCCAGCTCACCAGTCTGCCCGCCCATGGAGCTGCTGATGTGGCAGGGAGGGAGTTAAAGGGTATGGGGGATATCCTTTCCTTCTCCCTTACCTCAGGTGACCATGAGAAGGGGCTGACAGGCGCATTAGCCTTGGGTGAGAGGCATTGCTGAGAATCGGTTCAACCAGTGTTGAAAGTCTTCCCATCCCTAGCTCCCTTCAGGTACCTGCAACCCTCCTGTTTGTGTGGGCAGAAGCCCTTCTCTGATGTCACCACACCGTAGTAGCTGCCCTGTGCTTTTCTTGTGGCATCTCCCCTGTTTAAACAACAGAGGTGGCTCTGGGCTACAGAGGTCAGATCCAACTCTGATCTTCCTTAGCTGTTTGGGGTCAGACCTCTCTCTTTAAACTGGTCCAGGTGACCAAATTGCTGCCTTGGAGAGAGGGGGAGGAAGTGTCCAGCCCAGAACACAAATGGCAGTCAGAGGCACCACTGTCCCTTTGCCTTGGTGACATGCTCTGGCTGGATGGGAGCTTTGTTCCTCTCCTCACTGCCCTGAAACGAGCCAGCTGTCCACTGTGCGCACCCACGTGTTGGCTCCAAGGTATAGGTCAGCACTGCATGGGGCCTCTGTTCCAACCACTGGCATGGCTGGTACATCCCATGGGCCCCACCTTGCCTAACGGAAATGCCTCTCAGCATGCAGGCAGGCAGAGCCCATCTGCAAGCAGCCTTCCCTCCAGGAGCTTGGGGGTTAATGAAGATAATCCTTTTCAAGTGAGATTCATGTCCATGAGAACTAATTGCTTTTAGGGCATGCCATAGGGTCAGGGGAGGGAAGGCTCCAGCCTGCTGGCAATGGGGCATCATCGCCCCTGGCTTTGGCTCATTCAAGTGCTGCAGCCTCAGGGAAGGTGTGAAGGTGCACATCGTTGCCCACTTCAGGGTTTTCCCTGGCAGACTGGCCCAGAGGTTTGGGGGTTGGTGTAGAAGTCTTGCCCTTTTGCCCATGGTCTTCATTGCAGGACTGAGGTTATCCCCAGAGGCCATGTACCTTCTCCCATGCCCACTTGCTTTTGAGCTCTAGGGTCTCTTTGGCTGTCACTTACCATGTTTGTAGCTGGCAGAATCAGCCCACAAATCTTCTGGGCATGGGGTGGGTGGTGTTTATTGGCCAGGAGCCTCCATGGTGGGTAGGGGGCTCCAGGGAGCTGCTTCCATGCAAACTCGAATGTGCCAAATGCCCCTGTGCGAGTGCAGTCTCCTGTGGTATTCTCCTGCGAGTGCATTCTCCAGCTGGTGCTGAGCTTGTGTGTCTTCCCAGTGTCATCAGAGCCCTGAGTACCATGGTGCATCGTCCCTTCTCCTGCATGCCCCCCCACTCTGCATCCTCCTTCACGTTAACCCAGGTATGCAGGGTGCTTCCCAATGAGGAGCTCCCTCCCTCCCTAAGACTCTGAGGTTGTAGCTTGCTCTCAGCAGTTGGATTGCATGATTCCTGCTCTGCCGTTTTTCTTCCACGCCCTCCCCCCTTTCCCACCCACCCTCTGTCCTTATTTTATGGCAAAGTGAGGGTAATTCAGGCGATTAATCAAATGCTAGGCCCAGCTGGAGCCATCTGTGGAGTCCTCACACCCCCTCCCCATCCATGCATGCACACAGGCATGCTGATTGGCTGGTGGTGACATCATCCTGCCTAGATCAAGGTGGTTTGTGCTTGGGGGTGGGGGGGCAGAAGGGGGATTTTGCTTCCAATCTGTTTTGCTGATGCTCTGGGCCAGGTGATTGGAGGGGATTGTAGAGAATGATTCCTGAACGGCTTTAGCTGTTCTCAAATCCCTTGGAGAATAAAGCAGAATAATCAGTTTTTGCAAGCTGGGAGGAAGGGAGAGCGAGAGGCATCCACCTTCCTTTTGGCTGGGGTCACCCCTGCAGTGGATACCACCATGTGTAGAAGCGGCAGCACTGGTCTCCCCTGCCACACCAGTGCACACATCCAGGGTGCAAGACAGCCTATGCCAGGAGGGAGGAACAGGCTAAGCCATTAATGTCAGCTGCTAATTTACCTTGTGCCTTCCAGAAATCCAAGAGCACAGTGCCTTTCCAGTCTAGCAAAAAGGCACCAGCAGGAGGGGGAGGGCAATCCCTTCAGCACAAACTAGGGAGCACTTGGCGAGCCCTAGGAGAACAACATCCTATGATGCATGTTGATGTCTCATGGTGCACCTCTTCTCCCCACAAGGCCAAGGGCCCTCAAGAATTCTAAGGCCAAACAAGCATCCCAGATCACACCAGTCTAGCCCAGCATCCTGACTCTGACAATAGTGGCTTCAGTGCAGGTGCAGGAGATCCTGGAGTGTGTAGCAATCCAGGCTTTAAGCAGAGACCCTATTCTAGCTTTCTGACAGGGATGCTGCAGTGCTGGGAGTGGACTTCCTGTCCTATCCTTAACTTCTCTTTATTTGTAAGCCTAACACTTCTCATGGTGCTTCTGAAACCCAAAGCTCATGTTCTCCCAGCATGCCGAGATTGCCCTTCATTAATACCATCCAACATTAATAAAGGGCACTCTTGGGAGGGCGAGCTGCTTGCTGTAAGAAGCGGAGGATCTCCCTATTATAACACCTAGGGACCAGGAATCAGTCTTGTCTGTAATTTGAGGGTAGTTCTGTTGATGTCAGTAGAAGCTCCACTGTTTAACTACAGCTGAAGACCTGGCCTTGGGCTTGCTAACTCCAACTCACATCACTTAGGGGCCCACGTGTGAATCTCCCAAGAAACATGTACACGGGGCTGAGACAACTCCCTGACTTGACATGAATTGAGCATGCGCTGTGCTCCACTGAAGCTGGTGTGGGTATTGCTGTAGACTTGAAAAGGAGCCGAATGGAGTCTTATGCTTTCAAAGGGCCATTGCCTAACTGTTTTAGACTACAGTAAAAATGTTGCCCTTTCTCTGCTTCTCCTCTCCCCTGCCTCCCCCAGAATCCCACCTCCTTAATGTATGCATTGCTCTGTCATTTTTGTAGGGCATCTTATATTTGTGGTTGAGTTGGGGAAGTGGGGGGTGGGGGGGATGCTAAATGTTCCAGCTGGTAGGGGGTTGGCTCTTCCATGTAGCAGGGGGAAGGCAGCCATGTGGAGTTGCTGGTGAATAACTGATCCTACTTAGGGATAGTTGCTTCCCCCTCTCATCATGCAACCCTACTTCCCAACAAGCAGACCATTGCTCTTGTTAGGCATGACTTCCTATGCCATTTTGGAGCTGACTCTTGCTTTGCTAGCCTGCATGCCAGGAGGGGCCTGTAAAGCAGGGCTTAATGGGTCAGACAGAGCATGAGCATGTCACCAGCAAGTACCGGGATGGGTGAACAAATTGGTCCTTGCTGGCATAGAAGGCAATGTTGCCAGTACTGGTATTTCTATAATGCCTGGTGTTCAGAAGGGTTCAGCTCTTGTGGCTCAGACTAGAGCTCATGGAGCCCAGAACTAAGTTGATGACTCAGTTGGGTTTCCTTGGGCATGTCCCAGATTAGTCTAAACATGAGGTTGACACATGCAGGTGGCTAAGGAGTGCAAAGCAGCACTCTAGGAGGCGGGTTAATGACCCATGACAGCTCACCATACAGTGCAATGGCTGAGAATCTGGCCGAGGGAAGAATAGTGTAGACGGTAAAAGCCAAAGTGAAGGACAGGATCATAGTAGAGTCATAGAGAAGTAGGGCTAGCAGGGGTTTCTGGAGGTCCTCTAGTTCAGCCCCTTGCTTAAGTCATGATCATCCCTATCCAAACCATCTCACAAAAGTACTTGTCTAACCTATTCCGAAAACTACAGAAGCAACCGTGTTGCACAACGATGGGGCATGTTTTGCCCGTATACCAAGAGCATGGGAACCTACCATAGGCAAAGCTGGAGGACGAGGGCTGTCAATGTCCTGCCACTGCAAGAGGTGTTAAAACACACTTGGAGCATCCAAGTCAAGAGTCGGCTGCACCCAAAGCCTGGAAGTGAACTCTCCTTGCATCCCTTAGGGTCAAATCCAACTGCCCAAATCTGACCCTACAGGGTTTTGAAATCCCACCCTGGATTAGGAGTCCTGGCATGCGGTTTGGATTCGGCAGCTTGTTCCAAGGAAAGGCTTGGCCTGGCAACCAGGTTTCCATGCAGGGCTTTGGACAGGATTTGTTTGATCTGAAAACACTGGCCCTCGGCTTGAATTCCTGCTACCACCTCAAAAGCACTGCCTGCTGAAGTAGTAGGCAACCATTGATCCTCCTAGATCATGGTGTGTGCATAAGAGGTTACCAGGACCTTCGGCGCATATACCTAGGCAGGAGTATGGAGGAGTAGAGGCTGCTCACACCTTCCATTCCCCACTTTAGACCACTAAGACAGTATCCAAAGATCAGACCGAGTCCGGATGTTTGGTGCCTCTATGACTGTAGTTATATGCGTGTGGGGGAATGGAACCAGGGTCTCCCTCATGGCAGACAAGGTGGCATTACCACTGAATGGGACAGCATCCCCCTCTGGTGGCGAGCTGTAGTAAAGCATGGAGCAGGCTCCTGGATCTCTGTCCAATTTCCCTTGCCAAGAATAGTGTGAATGGATTCAGGAGCAAGCCTCTTTCCCCCTCCCCTCCCTGCTATGGTCCATTGAACAATATCAGTCGTGCTCTCCCTTGCTCACCAGTATTTTGTGCTCGGAGGAGGGGAGGGCAGCCGTTGAGTGAATCGTGCTCATGTGATCATGCGTGTGTGAGCTCTTTGCTTTGTGGGGGAGGGCGCAGGGGCGAGTGAGGCGGCTGCTGCTGAGTAGCAGATGGCAGGAAGGGTGACATCATAGGCGTGATTGTCCTACCCCATTATTCTTCCTGACAGGCCTCCCGCCCTCCTCCCTGGTTTCCTGCTGACAAGGTTTGGAGCTGGAGAAACAAAGGCAGCCAGGGCTCCACACCAATTTCTCACTTGAAGTCGTTGCTTTGGGTTCTCCTGATCTCTTCCTAGCCCTTGCACTCTTGGCCATCTTGCATTTCCCTCCTTGGTCAGGGATGGCTTCTGTCTGACTGTGGTGGGCCATTGCTGGAGGCTCAGGTATTGACGGGAGCTGTCCTTCTGTAGGCCGGGTCCACTGGGGAATCGCCTCAGCACTGCTTTCCCATCACTTTGGGCACAGTCCCTGGGGAGAGTAGGAGGCAGGGACGGTGCCTGCCATTCTGCAGCCATTTCTATTCTGAAATGCAGTTTGTTTGGTTTTTTTCCTCCACCTGCACCTCCAGCATCCTCATTCTCTTCTGTCTCTACACCTGCTTGACTTTCCCTCCATCCCTCTAATAAGGAGGGCAACAATTTCCATTGTGTCATTCTGGCACCAGTGACATCTCCTCCCCGCCCTCCCCCCATAAAAATGCTGTTTCGGATGCCCTGGGTTAGATTGGAGCCATCAGATGAGTAATGACAGACTCGTGGCTTCCCTTCTGCAACATCAGGGACGGGGGCACGTTGGGAGGACAGCAAGGCCTTGACAATGAAATTTCTCCCTTGGGATTTGTTATGAAATCTGCCGATGACCTGCCCCAGCGAATGCATAAAAGCAAACTGCAAGCCATGGGTTTGCAGGCCTCTCAGCTCAGCAGGCCCCTCATCTCTAGCAAAGAGGAGAAATACACTGCCAAATATCAAAAGTTTAAAACCCCTTTTGTCATGTATCCAGCCATGCTACTAGATTGCCAAGTTTGAGTTGTATTTTTTTTTCTAATAAGAAAAGGTCTTGCTCTAAGCTGCATCATGTGTTCAAACTTTTACAAGGTTTTCAGCAACAAACTGAACAGCTTTTGCCTCTTCTTTGTTTTTTTTTGGGGGGGGGGGAATCATCTTGTTTTATTACTTTGAAATGATTTTTGAAGAAGACAATGTATCTTGTTTTGAAACCTTTCATAGAATTTCTGTTGCTGGAGTTTTGTCGTACAGGTTAGACAAACATATGTGTGGGATGATTTAGACAGGGAAGGTTGTGGGGGTTGGACTATATGACCTTGTGAGGTCTTTTCAGCCCTATTATTTTTTTTTTTTTTTTTTCCAGTGGAACTGTGATATACTTAGTATTTTCTGACCTGCTGCACCTGTTTCAGCTCTTGAAATGTAGCTGCCTCTGGTGTAGAACTGCATCATTGGCTTAATGGTCCAGTGCCACATTACACAAGAGACCATCCCTTTTTTGGAAGGATAGCAGGGGAATTTACTCCGCGAACCTTTCTTGGCAATATTGTAGATGCGGCACCCGGCCCAGCCACCGGGAGCAACCGCCGAAAGCGTCCGCCCTCCTGGAGCGAAGGCCCGTTTCAAAAACCTCATACGGACTTCCAGGGACGGAGCTCGGGCGCCAGGTCGACCCCGGGCCAACCTCCCTGGCCCCAGCGCGGCTCAGCTCCCCCGCGGGAGTCGTCCGCCGCTTGCTCCGTAAGCCCCTGGGGCTGCCCAGCCTCGGGGCAGAGCACCGGGGCGAAGCTGGAATCGCGGGCGAGCTCCTGGAACTCCTGCCCGTCCTGCCCCGTGCAGGCCTCCCCGGGCTCCCGCCGCCTTGGCCCGGGACGACCGCCCCTCGCCGGGGTGCCTGGGCGGGCTCCGACCCCAGAGGCCCGGGTCCCTGCCGGGGCCCTTGGAGCTGCCCCCAGCCTGCCCTGCCACGGAGCTCTTGACCGGGACGAAACCGGAATTGTGGCCAGGCTCCTGGAACTCTCGCCCGGGCCGCGCCCGGGCCGGCCCTCCAGTCGACATGGATCCGAACTCGGCGTTGACCCCCTCCTGCAACACGGTCCTGCCCCGGAGGTTCCCCTGTTGGACCTCCTGGAACCGAAGATGGGCATCTAGGGTCCTGAAAACCGTGTCCCCGAAAATCTCCGCGAACCTTTCCTGGCAATATTGTAGATGCGGCACCCGGCCCAGCCACCGGGAGCAACCGCCGAAAGTGTCCGCCCTCCTGGAGCGAAGGCTCAGGCAAGGCCCGTTTCAAAAACCTCATACGGACTTCTGTGGCCGGAGCTCGGGCGCCAGGTCGACCCGGGGCCTCCCTCCCGGACCTTAGGGCGGCTCGTCTCCCCCGCGGGAGCAGCCCGCCGCCCGCGCCGAAGGCCCCCGGACCTGCCCAGCCTCCGGGCAGGGCACCGGGGAGAAGTAGGAATCGCGGCCGGGCTCCTGGAACTCCCGCCCGCCCGGCCCCGCGGAGGCCTGCCCCGGCTCCCGCCGCCCCGACCCAGGCCTTCCACCCCTCGCCGGGGTCGCTGCGCTCCGACCGCGGGTCCCCGCCGCCCTGCCGGGGCCCTGGGAGACGCCCCCGGCCCGCCCGCCCGCCGAGCGATTGACCGGGTCGAAGCCGGAATCGTGGCCGAGCTCCTGGAACTCCCGCCCGGCCTGCCCCGCGGAGTCCTGCCCGGGCTCCCGCCACCTTGGCCCGGGACGACCACCCCTCGTCGGGGTGCCTGGGCTCCCACCCCAGAGGCCCGGGTCCCTGCCGGGGCCCTTGGAGCTGACCCCGACCTGCCCGGCCACGGAACCCTTGACCGGGACGAATTCGGAATTGTGGCCGAGCTCCTGGAACTCTCGCCCGGCCTGACCGCCTTCTCCGGCCCTTTTCCGGATTTCCCCGTTGACCTGGCTCCAAACTCGGGTTTGGCCCCTCAATACGGCACGGTTCTGCCCCGAAGATCCCTCTGACCGACGTTCTGGAACCGAAGATGGGCATTTAGGGTCCTTAAAAACGTGTTCTCGAAAATCTCCGCGAACATTTCTTGGCTATATTGTAGATGCGGCACCCGGCCCAGCCACCGGGACGAACCGCCGAAAGTGTCCGCCCTCCTGGATCGAAGGCCCGGGCAAGGCCCGTTTCAAAAACCTCATACGGACTTCCGTGGGGGGGGCGGGCACCAGGTCAACCCCATGTATGCCTATGGGCGTTTTTGCTCCCCAGGTCAACCCTATGTATTCCTATGGGCTTTTTTCGCTCCCCGGGTCAGCCCCATGTATTTCTACGGGCTTTTTCGCTCCCCAGGTCAGCCCCATGTATGCCAAGGGGGATTTTTGGTGCCCAGGTCAACCCCATGTATTCCTATGGGGATTTTTGGTCCCCAGGTCAACCCCATGTATTCCTATGGGCTTTTTCGGGCGGCAGGTCCCCCCCATGTATGCCTATGGGCTCTCTCGGTCCCCAGGTCCCCCCCATGGATGCCGATGGGGATTCTCGGTCCCCAGGTCAACCCCATGGATGCCGATGGGCTTTTCCGCTCCCCAGGTCCACCTGCCCCTTGCATCGCAATCGGGACTTGTGGGCACCGTCTCAACCCCATGCCTTCCAGAGGGGCTTCCAGGCACCGTGTCCACCCCCAGCGAGCCTCTGGGGACCCCCGCCAGAAGGAGGTCCTCTGTTGTAGTATTGGGCCAATGCCATAGCACTAGCTTGGAGAAAAGTGCTGCAATTTGCTACCTGGAGCACAGGGATACTGGTGTTGCATGCTACAGTTGTGGCCTGAAGTACTTCCAGGTAGCTGGCAGGATCCTGTTGAGAGCAAGACTCTCTGGAATGGCATCATTAAAAAAGAGGGTTCAGTTCCTTGCAACCAGCCTATTCATCTGTGAATCTGGTGGCTCACCTTGTCCTAGTTACCCAAATGCCTCACTGGGGGTTTACTCAGAGCTGGGTCTAAAAGGGGCGGGGTTCTCCTCCAAACCCAAAGCCTCTGAGCTGGGCACTGTCCTGCCATCAGCCCCATAAGGACTGGCGCTCAAAGATGCAGCTGGTTGAAATGGACCTAGTGGTCCCCCTATAAAAGTGTCTATGCTGAAGCCTGAATATGGTGATGGCCTTGTGGATGCCTGGCTTATGAGTGGGAAGGTGTTGAAATAAGCCTGGGGTTTCTCAAAAGCCATTCTGAGTCCTGCCCCCCCCCCCCGGCAGGTGTTTATAATTATACCAGGGCAGTCACATACTCCTGGATGCATAGCTGCTCACAAATGTCTTGCCAAATTCTGGGGAGTCTCTGTGGTGTGCAGTTCTAGGCTTGGCTGAACCTCGGCCAAAAGAGAGGGGGAAAGAGACTGACTCTGTGGTTAGAAGGGGAGTTGAGTCTGCCTTGGGCACTGAGAAGTAGTGTCTAGTCTTCTGTTGCTGTGGGTGGGCTGGCTGGGCTACTGGGCTTAGCTCCATTCCCAGTGGCCAGGTGGGTTCTGTGATGAGCATACATGCACATACATGGTTTGTAGTATGGGCCAACTCATTGCTGGTCCTAATAGGAAGAACAGGGAGTATATGGACTTCTACACGTTGTTCCTCTCGAGATAATCGGAGCATCCAGTCCCATTAGCCACTGCCCTCTGCACCCAGACAGTCTGGCTGTGCGGCTGACAATCCTACCTCAGTCACTTGCATTGAGTTGACCCTAGGCAATATGGGGGGCATGTGTGATGGGTAGAATGGGCTGTCTGGCACAAATTAGTTAAACCCTAAGCCAGTGGCTCTCAACCTTTCTGGGCTTGTGGCACCCCTTGATAGGCTTGAGGCAGTCCTTGGAGAATGTCAGCTCTTAGTCTTCACTTGTTTTTTGACTACAAAAAATTAATGAATTGTTGATGGTAGTCTTATGTAGAGTTTAGTTATGTTTTGGATTGGTATGATCCTTTCTTAGGGAGAGGATTGGACTAGATGATCTCTAGAGGTCCCTTCCAGCCCTGCTTCTTCGTGCTTCTAATGGAGCAATTCATCCATTGCAAAGAACTCGGAAAGGCCACCACAGGTCTGAATGGTTTTGACGCTGTGGATTCCTAGTTGGCATCTCTGGGTTGATCTTGTGAATCACGTTTGCACACCTCAGCCCTCCACCACCCTGGTTGAGAATCACTGCCCTGAGCAGAAAGAAGCACTAGGTGGGAGCAGAAGTCAGTAGGGTTTGAAGTAGCTGGTGCGTTTGTTTTCAAACTGGCACTGTGCTTGGCTTATTGTCAAAAGACTAGATGTGATCTCTATACTGCTTGGCCAGTGTTGGGCAGAGACGCATTCTGGTAGCAGGAGCAGCTCCCAGTAGATTGTCATGTCCTGGGACGCTTCAGAATTGCAGTTGAGCATCCTTCCATCTGGATTTGGGACATAGGGCCATTTTGGGAGCCCTACAGGATGAGTCCAGGTGAGGTTGAAGTTATCGTTCATGGCGAAATGGTTAATTTACCCCCAGGCTGCTTCATTGCTTTACAACACTAGGTCACTGGCTAGACAAAGCTTTCCAAGAAAGCGTGCTAGGAAATGGTTAATGTTCTTTAACTTTCCTATGCCGTTAGTAGGAGATGTGGATTCTGGCTCCAGCATCTGATCCCCTGTCAGCTCTTCTCCTCTTTACAGCCAGGTCTAAAGTTGGGCCTAGCCTTCCCTGAAGTGCCAAAAGCACATTACTCCACAGGGAGTTCTGCTGTGCTGGCATGGTTGGGGTAGCCTAAGTGGCCATGTAATAAGGGTCCTTCCTCCTCACCTCTACAAGTCTCATCAGCCAGGAGCCCACCCAGAGCACTGTGTGTTTCTTCATAGCCAGATCAGCTAGGACTCCTCCAGCCCTGTGAGCTTCCACCCACCAGCATCTCAAGAGGCTTTGCAATCCCAGAAACATGACTGCCCTTTATATACTAATCCAGTTGCAGATTATTGCTTGCATCAGCTCCCTTGGCCACAGCATGCAGATGCTGGCCTGTCACCTTGCCTACTCTGTGGCACCTATTGAGGCGCAGTGTAGAGTTGGACCCAGGCCACAGTGGTGCTGTAACCCTGTGAAGCCCTGTCTGATCAAGGGCATCAGTGGTCTGTTTTAATGGTTGATGAGGAGAAGCCAGGGTCCTGGAGAGTAGAGGCAGAAACGGTCTCTCCTCTGTTTCTACACCAGCACCAGATCAGGGCTGGATTTGTCTGCTGCTCTTCACTCCAAAGACAAACAAATTAATTTTGATTAGATCCCAACCCTCCCATCACCCTATTTCCAGGGTCTCTCCCAGCAAACTTAGTATTTATCAGCTGCAGTCGGGCCATGTGAGGCCAGTGTTTGTTTGGCATTTATGTTGCCTGAAACCTTATAACTTTAATAAGATGTAAACCCTGTCACATATATCTGCTGTTGCCCAGCAACCCTTCAGTAATGGCCTAAACAAAGCCTCCCTGTGTGGAAGGAACACTAAATCCTATTGTGGGATAATTCTGCTGCCCAATGCTGTTATCTCTCTGACATGCCCCGTCCCCACCATCTCAGTGGTTTAGGTTTCATGGTGGGTAAGTGTCCTCTTCTATCCTCTCTTTCCTGTTTATACAGCGGTGTTTTGCTTGCCTTGCTTTTACCTGTAGGGAGGGAACTCTAATGCAGGGTAGCATCAGCAGTGGTGGGGGATGTACCTTGCAGGGCCACACTGGGTGTGGAATGTCTATATATTGGAGATGTGGAAGAAGCCTTGATGAAGTGGGTACAAGCAAAGCAGCCATGTTGCTTTATGGATTGTGTGGGACTAGAAAGTGGTGTTGTTCCCCTTTATTCCTCTCCCCGTCGTACAGGCCCAAATCCATTTCTCTTCCTGGCACTGTTGGGCACTGGCATTTTCCCAGGATCTGAACAAGAGTGCCCAGCTGCATGGGAAGCAGCGTTGTTCATATTATGAAACATTGTGAGACTCTGTGCTGAAGGGAAGAGGGGACCCTTGTGGTCATTTAGCCTGACCTCCTGTAAAACACAGGCCAGAAGGCTCCCCCTCATATGTCCCCATTTGGATTAGATCATATCTTAATTTTAAAGTTCCCAGTGTGGGAGACTTCACCTTGGCCTTTGCAAGTTGCTCCCTCTGTTAAAGCCCCGTGGTTTATTTCTAGCTGAATTTGCCTAGTTTCAGATTCCAGCTCTTGGATCTTGTTCTACCATTGTCAGCTAGACGGAAGAGCCCTTGATTATCTAGTTTCTGTCCCCTCTGAAAGTACTTGCAGGGCTGATCAGTTTTCCCTCTTTACTTTTACCTTGGAATTGTTAAGATATGCAGATGACACTCCTACTTTCCTTCATGATAAGGCCTAGGTCCTTTCAGTCCTTTCTTTGTTCTTGTGGCTATTCTGTAAACCCTCCCAGTTTACCAGCATCCTTTCTGATTTTGTGGCCTGTGTTCCAGCATGTGTGGTGTGTATCAGTTGATATTTGAGGTTGCATTTTTTTTTTCCCCACAATTTTTTTTTAATGATCCAAATTTATACCAGATTTGGTCTGCTCCATAGACTTTCACTTTCTGTACAGCCTATTTTCCATTAACTTGACTCAAGGAAGCATATGGGAAGGCTTTGAATTGTGTACTTTCACTCCAGTCCTAACAGTGGTGCAACTGTGCTGGTCCCAGGGGCCTCTCTTTCTCACCCACCTTGGTCTCCACCAGGAACAAGCAGCCGGCTGCCTCTTACAGATTCATTTCTGTTACTGCTGTTGGACTGGAGGATGCTCAGTACTTTGCAGAATTGAGTTCAGTGTCAGTCTAAGCACGAATTGTTCCCTTCAGTCAAGGAAGTCTTGGTTTGGGGGTGGAAATTATGGATAAGTTGGTGTCCATTCAGGACCTCGGGAAATCCACAGTCCCAGTGCTCCTCCTGCATTGCCTTAAGAAAGGTGTAGAGCTGTTGAAGAGAGTCTTGCTTTCTTGCACAGGTGGTGCATGGAAAGAGGTTGCTCCCACTTGCAAGGAATAGCAAGCCATGGGACAGCTCAGGCTCAGCTCCTGGAACTGAACCAAGAATGCTGTAGGTCAGAAGTCAACAGAAGCTGGGCTTCCTGTGCCAAGGGCACTTCCTGTGCAAGCCTCTGATGTATGGAGGGCCTGATTAGGTCCCTGGAGGACCCCTCCTCAAGCCCGAAGCCTGGGAATGCCAGTAATCCTGCCTTAGACGACATCCTGTAAAGCAAGGGCACTTGAGAGCAGCACTGCACAATATGCAGTGGTTAGCACTGCAGCATGGGGCTGAAGGGACTGGGTGAGGGAAGGGAATGTGAGTTTGGGGTTGTTCCTGTTCCCGGGAGAATGTGTTTGTCTCGGAAACTGGGAGGGCAACACTGCACCACTGGTGGCCAGGTGGGGCCTGATTTGGGCTTGACAGTGTTTTGCTTTTGAAAGGTGGGGTGACTGCTGAGTGCTGGGCAGGAAATGTGGCAGATGATAGAGCTGGAACTGGAACGCAACAACCTGAGGGATGGGTAGCTCTGGTATTTATATGCAGGGAGGTGGTAGGTTGGTGGTATGCAGCTGGGAAATGTGGGAAGCAATTGGACCCTGTTGCTGTGAGGGTTGTCCCTGAATCAGTGTCCTGAAGGGCTTGTGAGTATAGCACTAGGGAACAAGAGACTTGGTGGGACAACCCAGTTTGGTCCCCTGTGTTTTGTTTTTGTGTTTTTTTTTGTTTTTTTTTTTTTTTTTTTATAAGCAACCACATAATAAACATCAACCCAAAAAGCTCCACAAGAGCATATCTTTCTCACCCTCCAGCTCAGGGGAAATTTAAAATGTTATAGTACAAAAAATCTACTATGCGCTAGAGGAGGAGAGCAGGAGAGACGGGAGTGCCACTAAAGCCAGTGGCACGCAGTGTGTCTCTTACCCCAATACCAGATTTGGGGAAAAGATTCACACTCCAGACCCTGGACACTGGAGAGCTGTGACAACCAAGGCCCTGATGTGATATTGCAGTGAACAGATACATCTCACCCCAAGGGCTTGGAGACTGATAGTTCCTAAGGCAGGTGTATGCCACCCTGTTCAGCAAGTGCACTGAGCCATCGGGGCTCCTGGATTCTAGTAGCCTTTAATGAACTCATCTTTTGGGCTTCAGTGCCTCATAATCCTGTCACTGAATGCATGCCATGAGCCTCTTGGAGCACCATCTTCTCCAAAGGGTCTAGTGCTATGCCTAGACAAGAAGCTGGCAAGCCTCAGGGGTATGCCACCATGTACAAGCTTGGTGTAGCTTGGGCCTTGAGACAATAGCAGGGCTTGTGTGTGGTGCTCATGCACAGAAAGGGACACACGAGCTGGAAAAAGCCCTCCCATCATCCCTTGGAGTGCTCTGCTGTGTGTGGTCCCTGTTAGGAGTACCAAGAAGAAGGAGATGCTGAGAATCCACTTAACAAACTGAAGCTAATAGGAAGATATTGCCACACGTTTATGTGCTAAGGGCTATGTTTGATCCACAAGAGGTTTGGAATGAGCTAAAGCTCTCCTGGCAGAGCTAGAGAGGGGGGAGGCACAGCAGGTGGCAAATTACTACCCATTAATGTTGTGGTGATACCGAGGGAGGTCCCAGACTACAGGGCACTGTACGTACACAGGCTGAGTGCAGCCCTGCCCCAAAGAGTATCCAGTCCAAGCAACAACACAGGCACTGGGTGGGAAGGGAGATGAAGGCAGAGAGAGGGGAGGTGACTCCTATGAGATTACATAGCAGGTCAGTGACAGAGCAAGGCCTGAAATGCAGGTATCCTGAATGCCAGTCCATAGCCCTATCCACCTGAACCCGCTGCCTCATATACAGACTTGCGCACTGTCAGAGTAAGCTAATGCAGTTCTGGGGTTTGGATGCACAGATATTGTGCAATGGAGGGTGTGTAGATACCCCCTGCCCCTTGCCTTCAGACAGTGGAGCAGAGACTCTTTTCTCCCTCTGCACAGCTTGGCTAGGAACACCCTGACCTACAGAATATATTCCCTAGGATTTGAAAGACAAACAGGCAAAGAGTAGTGCAGGTCACTTGGCTTGTGAGGAAATAGTAAAAGAGCTAAATGGGGAAAACAGACATCCGCAGGTGTCTGGAGGTGCCACAGAGGGGAAGGTGTACGTATGTGGAGGTGTAACAGATGTGGCATGAAGTACCAGAAATCTTAGGTTGTAAACAAGGGAGCTAGTAGATTTGAGGTTGGAGTTTTGCAGGTGCTCACAGCTGGCCTAACCAGTCCCACAGGAGTCAATAGTAAAATGTTTGTAGGCATCATTGATCATTCTAGAAAATCTCAGCCTTCCTATCCAAAAAATCCTCTGGGCTGTGAGCTAATGGGCAAATTTTCTCTGGTTTTCATAGATTCATAAATGTTGGGGTCGGAAGGGACCTCAATAGATCATTGAGTCCGACCCCCTGCATAGGCAGGAAAGAGTGCTGAGTTCAGATGACCCCAGCTAGATGCCTATCTAACCTCCTCTTGAAGACCCCCAGGGTAGGGGAGAGCACCACCTCCCTTGGGAGCCCGTTCCAGACCTTGGCCACTCGAACTGTGAAGAAGTTCTACCTAATGTCTAGTCTAAATCTGCTCTCTGCTAGCTTATGGCCATTATTTCTTGTAACCCCCAGGGGCGCCTTGGTGAGTAAAGCCTCACCAATTCCTTTCTGTGCCCCCATGATGAACTTATAGGCAGCCATAAGGTCGTGTCTCAACCTTCTCTTGTGGAGGCTGAAGAGGTCCAGGTGCCCTAGTCTCTCCTCATAGGGCTTGGCCTGCAAGCCCCTAACCATACGAGTGGCCCTTCTCTGGACCCTCTCCAGGTTATCCGCATCCCTCTTGAAGTGTGGTGCCCAGAATTGCATGCAGTACTCCAATTGCGGTCTGGCCAGCGCCCGATAGAGGGGAAGTATCACCTCCTTGGATCTGTTCGTCATGCATCTGCTGATGCACGATAAAGTGCCGTTAGCTTTTCTGATGGCTTCGTCACACTGCTGACTCATGTTCATCTTGGAGTCCACTAGGACTCCAAGATCCCTTTCTGCTTCCGTGCCACCAAGCAGGTCATTTCCTAGGCAGTAGGTATGCTGGATGTTTTTCCTCCCTAGGTGCAGCACTTTGCATTTCTCGTTGTTGAATTGCATTCTGTTGTTTTCTGCCCATATGTCCAACTTGTCCAGGTCTGCTTGTAGTTGTTCCCTGCCCTCTGGCATGTCCACTTCTCCCCACAGTTGTCATCCACAAACTTGGACAGAGTACGCTTCACTCCCTCGTCCAAGTCGCTGATGAAGACATTGAAGAGTATCGGTCCAAGGACCAAGCCCTGTGGGACCCCACTACCCACACCCTTCCAGGTCGATACCGACCCATCCACTACGACTCTCTGGGTACGATCCTCTAGCCAATTCGCCACCCACTGAACTGTGTAGTCATCCAAGTCACAGCCTCTTAACTTGTTCACCAGTATGGGGTGGGATACCGTATCGAAGGCCTTCCTGAAGTCTAAGTAAATGATGTCAACCCCTACTCCTGCATCCAGGTGTCTTGTAACCTGGTCATAAAAAGAGACTAGATTAGTCAGGCATGATCTACCTGCTACGAACCCGTGCTGGTTTCCCCTCAGCATAATTTTTCCTGCCAGGCTCTCGCAAATGTGAGCCTTGATAATTTTTTTCAAAGACTTTGCCTAGGATGGAGGTGAGACTGACTTCCCTATAGTTGCCTGGGTCCTCCTTCCTCCCTGTCTTGAAAATGGGGACCACATTGGCCCTTTTCCAGTCCTCCGGGACCTGGCCCATATGCCATGAGTGTTCAAATATTCCCACCAGTGGCTGCAGGGATATTTGAACACTCAAATGTTTATAATGGAGTGGGACAGAATTCTTGATGGGCTGGGATAGCAGGGGCAAGAATGAGGGAGGCATAACTGCTTTCTGGTTCCTCTTACAGCAGTAGAGTCCCGCTCCATCTCCCACCTGGGTTAAGATAGGAGCCAGAGGTATGTCCTCTCTTTTCTGTGACTACCTGCTCCTCTCTTGTCTGTACCTCCATATTCAGCTCCCCATCCCTGATCTGCAGTCTAGACAGTGGAGGAGTTTGCTGCCTCATTCCTCAGGTTGGGGAATCCTTTCCAACAGAGAATGGGGAATCCCTGGCGATGCGGGGTATGAACTATGGGTAGCACAACTCCCTGCACTGTGGTCCCAGGTCAGGGATGATAGTTGTCCACCCCTGCATGCTGTAATGGTCTGTTGTGGTGGTTTCCTCCACAGGTGGAGGCAGAAGAGCACCAGGATGTGGTGGTCTATGACCAGAGCACCCGGGATGTGAATGGTTTGGCCGCCGACAGCTTCCTTTCTATCCTTCTGGGCAAGTTGGACAGCTGCTTCCACAGTGTCTCCATCCTCACAGGTAGGATTTGCTTGGATGTCCTTGGAGAAACCGGAGCTCTGCCTCTCCAGGACAGGGCAGAGAGGCCGTCTCTCGTGAGTGGTGATAACTGGAGGTTCTGGTGGGGGCCAGAGGGAGCATTTGAAGCCACTGCTTGGTTTGCTCATACTTGTAGTGATATTCCACGGTGTACTGCTTTGCTCTCAAAGGTGAGGTTTCCCTATCTGACATCATGTCAACAATGCTGTGTCTGGCTGCAGCATCCACCTCCTGGCAGGTGTGTGCCCATTACCATCATATGGGCTCATCTCTACCCCTGTCTTAACTTGGCCTTGGGTGTCCCGTATCTTGAGGCAGGTGCTTTAGCAACTTGCTGTCCACTTGTATATCTCTCTTTCTCTTCCCAGTGTGCTTTGCGCTCATACAACCTGTATAGGTCCACCTATCACTGGAAAGCAGCCTCCTCTGGGGTGTAACCCAGCTGTTGTTTAATAACACGGTGGAGTTAGCTCAGGAAATGAGGAATGATGTCACCACAGTAGAAAATGCAGAGGGAGTTTGAGTAAGGCAGGATGTAATTATCTGAGCTGGCATGTTGCCTGGGCACCAGGATAAACACCCTATACTTGTGCCATGGGATCTTTTACAAGTACGCAAGACTACTGCGTTATAGCTTCTCTTGGAGGATGCTTGATTATGGTGGGTTTAATGTGGCAGGGGCTGAACACACACACAGGTGTCAGTATGGTATAGTCTTCTGTATTAAGACCAGTTAGACTGTGTGGCTTTTGCCTGCTGAGCTTAAGGAACATCTCCCCATGGTAAATCGGCTCAGACACCAAAGGGCACCCACTGGTTCAACTTCGGAGTCTGGTCACTTTCCCCAGGAGAGGGCAGTGTTGCACATCAACACAAACCCACATGCACACACATGCAGAGGAGGATCCTGTGCTGTGGCGCTCTTCTCCTTGTACCTTCTGGTTCTTGGAGCATCTAGGGGACGTTTTCCATCTGCCTTCTGCTTGGAGGACAGAGCTAGCGGCAAGCAGAGCTATTATGTTACAGAACAGCTCTGCAGGGAAGGGCCGTGTGGGGAGTTGGCTGCACGGATGGGAGGATGCTGATGGGGCAGGAGGGGAGGGAGATCGTTGAATGTATCCAATTACCTACTTCCCTAAAGAAATCATTTGTCCCCGTCCCCATGCTGCTTAATATTTAAAGAGTGCACGCATGACCAGGAGCCCTTCCAGAGTAGCACACATTCTCACCCCTATTTAAAGAAAAAAAAATCCCAATGCATTCATTTGGAAACGGAATGGGAGGGCTGGGGGATGAGGGGGGGCGAAGGTTATCACTGGAATGAATCGGGGGTCTCCAGGGGACTGTGTTATCCAAGAGCACAGCCCGCAGGAGAGCAGGCAAGCACAATGTTCTAATTATAGCCTTTCGGCGGAGCGAGTGCCACAGTGATGGGGCAAGCAGAAACCGAGGGAGAGAAGACATGAATGAAAGGCTCCATGACATGTCTCCAGCTGGACAAAGGGAGGGGATAAAGGCAGCGGGTGGAGAGGAGGTTAAAAGCTCCTATTGATCCCAGTGGCTTGGAAGAAAGGGCTCCATCGGTGAGCCATCTGGCCTTCCAAGCACTCTATGTGGGTTGCCAGCAGCTTGCTTCTGTCCTTGGACACATGGCATAGGCAGCCTTGGGCAGCAGCTCAATATGTATTGGCACTGGTGCTGTGTTGAATATGTCCAGGTCAGGATCTGGTAGTTTATAGCAGGGGACTCCTGGGTCCTATTCCTGGCTCTGCCATGGATGGGCTGTGATTTTTATTTTGGACATAGGCAGATAAGACGTGTGGGGGCTGGAGGTGCTGACCTCTGCATCTGAGGTTTGCCATCTGAGCAAAATTGGATGAAATCTGTGAACACCCATGAAGAAGTCAGCCTTTACATCATAAAGGCTATGACTGGGTATAAATAAATCCAAAGCCTGTGGTAGTTGCATATTTTTGTCCTAAAAGGCAAAGCTGTGACAGACCATCTGCCCTGATCTGCAGCCTGCTGAGCACTGGGGTGGGGGGAAAGGTGCTTAATAACATGCCTGGGGGGGTCATAGTGGAGCCCTGGGAAGGAGACTCTGGGATGTAGGAGACCTGCGTTCTGTTTCTGGTTCCACCGTGGACCCGCTGGGTGACCATGGGGTACTGCATCGGCAATCTGTGCCTACGTTTCTCTTCCCATTTCTTTGTTGAGCTTGGGAGCTGTTTGGGGCAGGTCTTTTTGCTGTGTGCATTGCTCAGACTTGCAGGGATGAAGTCAGGAAGGCCAAAGTACAACTGGAATTGCAGCTAGCAAGGGACATGAAGGGCTTCTACAAGTATGTCGGTAGCCAAAGGAGGATCTGGGAAAGTGTGGTCCCTTACTGAATGACGGAGGCAACCTAGTGACAGAGGATGCAGAAAAAACTGAAGTGCTCAATGCCTTTTTTGCCTCATTTTTCACAGGCAAGGTCAGCTCCCAGACTAATTCACTGGGCAGCAGAGTTTGGCAAGGAGGTGAGCAGTCCTCAATGATGAAAGAACAGTTAAGAACTGCTTAGAAAAGCTGGATGTGTATAAGTCTATAGGACTGGATGGGATGCACCTGAGGGTGCTGAGGGATGTGATTGCAGTGCCATTGGCCATCATCTTTGAAAACTTATTGTGATCAGGAGAGGTCCTGGATGACTGGAAAAGGGCAAACATAGTGCCCATATTTAAGAAAGGGAAGGAGGAAGATCCAGGGAACTACAGAACAGTCAGCCTCACCTCAGTCCCTGGAAAAATCCTGGAGCAGATCCTCAAGGAATCCATTTCTAAGTACTTGGAGGAGAAGAAGGTGATTTAAGAACAGTCAGCATGGATTCACCAAGAGCAAGTGATGCCTGACCAACCTGATTGCCTTCTGTGATGAGGTGACTGGCTCTGTGAATGTGGAGAGAAACGGGTGGATGTGGTGTACCTTGATTTTAGCAAGGTTTTTGATACAGTCTCCCACAACATTCTTGCAGGCAAGTTAAGGAACTACGGGCAGGATGAATGGACTGTGAGATGGATAGGAAACTGGCTGGAGCACCAGGCTCAGAGTAGTAATCAATGGCTTGATATCTAGCTGGCAGCAGGCATCAAGTGGAGTGCCCTAGGGGTCAGTCCTGGGGCTGGTTTTATTCAATGGCATCATCAATGACTTGGAAGATGGCATAGAGTGCACCCTCAGCAAGTTTACAGATGACACCAAGCTGTGGGGAGTAGTAGATATGCTGGAGAGTAGGGCTAGGATTCAGAGCAACTTAAACAAATTAGAGTATTGGGCCAAAAGAAATCTTATGAGGTTCAACAAGGACAAGTGCCACGTCCTGCACTTAGGGTGGAACAGTCCCAGGCTGGGGGCTGACTGGCTGGGCAGCAGCTCTGCAGAAAAGGGCCTGAGAATTACAGTGGACAATAAGCTGAATATGAGCCAGCACTGCAGTGGCGACGTGTAGGGGGTGCACATGCACCCCCTGAGAGCACTGGTGCACCCCCTGATGGCTGCACTCGCTGCTTAGGCGATGGGCATGGGGCACAGATGGGAATGCCGGTGCCCCCCCTGCAAGCACCGGCTGATTGCTGCACTCACTGCAGCTGCTTTTGGGAGTGGCTGCAGCGATCAGCCGGTGCTTGCTCCTAGAAGCAGCTGCAGCGATTGGCTGCAGTGATTGGCTGTTGCAGGACATGCCAACTCTCTGGTGCCACACATGTGCATTTAGAACAGGGAGAGTCACTTCTGGAGGCAAGTACCTCTTGCCAGGTCTTCTGCTAGTCACCTCACAGAAGCCACCTAAGGTCTTCTCAGCTCTGATATTGTGCATGGACTTTGGGTTTCCCCTTTTACCTGTCCCCAGAAAAACTAACTGCATTTGCTCTTCCCTTGGCTTGTTTCCTGATGCCACACACTCTGCAAGTGCCAAACTGGGAAGGTGGGCAGAACAAGGGAAGAATGGAAGTATAACTAAGCCTTGTGCTAACAGACTTCTTTGGTTATAGCTGGGTTGTATTTCTGGATGCTAAAACTGGTTTTCCCCCCTAACTCCCCATGTATGAAAGCACCAGTGGCTGGGTTGTGAGCCTGATTTTTCTTTTTCTTTTTCTTTTTTCTCTCTCTCTTTTTTTTTGATTCTCAACCAGGGTGCCTTTTGAAATCCTTCAAGGATGATGTGGGGTACCATGTGATGTTAGCACTGTCAGGTGCACAGACACAATTGACAAGTTAAGCCCAGGGATTTCAAATAGGAATCCGTAGCACTGAAAACTTTCTGACCTATTATGATATCTGAGTTTTTTGCAACGGAAGAAATTCTCTATTATTTCTCCATAGTCAAAAAAACCGAAACAAAACAAACAAAAACAAGTGAAAACTAAGAGCTGGTGTTGTATGAGCAGGATCCCAAATCTAAAAAGTCTGAGAACCACTGCTCTAGAGCTTTCCCTGCCCTGGGATGATGACTGTTTCATGTTTGGGTGATGTGTTTTTGGGCAGCATGGGCAAAGTTTGGCCCTAGACATCCCCAGCTCCAAGCCCATGTCATCTCACTCTTTCTCTGCTCTTTGAAAACAATTGGTGTGTTCAACTGCTAGGGTTAGTCACAATGATGACCAACTGCCCTGTTTTCAAGCAGGCCTTTATCTGCCTAGACCAGGTGCCCAGTGGTGTTTAAAACATGCTAAATAAATCCTGCTCACGGGTTTCTAAGCCCTCCCTCCCCACTCCTCCTCTCTTCCCTTGTCATTTTCCCTGTGTAGAAGAAGCCCTCAAAGAGCAATCCCAGCCAGCACAGGAGGGAGTATGTTCCCAGAAGTGGCTGGTAATTGCTTTGCTGAGGTTTTGGCAAAATCTCCTGTGCTACTTTCATTGTGGCGTCATGAGCTGCACACCCTGGAGCCTGCCGATTTGCTAATGGGAAATACAGACCGCTAATGTGCGGGAAAAAAGGAACCGAAATGTAGAACACTGGGTCATGGCTGCTGAGTTTTATATGGAAACCATGACTCAAAAAACACTGCTGAAAACATTTAGAGGGTGACTGAGCACACTTTCTAACACACGCAGTTTCCTCCTTCCTGTAACGTGGGCAGCAGCCAGCTATTTTAGACCCAAATTGTGCAGCTCTTGGGAGGTCTGAGGGGGACGCACATGCTAGGCCAGATTCTGATCCCATGCCACAGTAAATGGGGCGATGCTGCTGAAGTTGGTGATGTCATCCCCTTGCAAATCTGGTGCAAAGGGAAGCAGTTTCAGGCCCCTTTTTCCTGCTTCCATACAAAGTTTTTGGTGGCTTGCTAAGACTGCAGAAGCACATGGAAGTATTGACTCAAATTCTGATCTGGCTTAGGTTGGCAGTAGTCCAAAGTCAGTCCACTGAAATCAGTGGGCGTACATATGCTAGTACACATGAGATAAGCAAGTCCTTGTCTGTATGGGATATGTAATGTGATTGTTTTGGGGATGGCTTTTTCATCTTATCCACATCCTATTGTCCTCAGCACAGGTTTTGGGGGTCAGTGCTGCAAGAGGCTTTGCAAGCTCTGTTTTCTGCAAAGCCCAGTTTTGTGGCCAGGGTATTGAACTTCATCTCAAAGTCTGAGTCAGTTCCCAGCTCCACTGCAGGTTGCCAGTGTGATCTTGGACAAGTTGCTTCATTTTTGCCCTAGTGTCCTTTTTCTATCCACCTTGTCCCTCCTAGGTTTTAAGCTCCTAAGGCCAGAGATGGTCTTAATATGTGTTTTGCACAGTGCCTTGAACAATGCACCCCAGTCTGCTTTATTATTATTATTCCATCTTTAGCCAGCCAGCTTCCAAGAAACTGAGAAAGTAGACCTCCAGAGAGACTGTCATGCTCTGGGACATCTGAGGACAGACATCTGAAGGAAAGCATACTTTGAAGCCTTCTCATAGCAGGAGTTCTTGGGCCCACCTTGGTGGTGGTGGTAGTGGTGGTGGTTGTTGTAGTAGCAGTGTGCATGAATCTGGACAGCCAGGTTAAAGGCGTATGAAGCCAAGACTTTCTAAACTGACTAATGCAGGGGTGGGCAAAATATGGCCCGTGGGCTGGATCCAGCCTGTGGGGCCCCTAAAAAAAATTTAGAAAATTAATATTTATCTGCCCTTGGTTCCTGTCAAAAATTACAGGAACCAAGGGCAGTAGGACCCAAGGGAAGCCTGGTGGGCTCCCACAACAGCAGGGCCTGCCCAGCCCTGGCCCAGCCCCCCCAGCTGGAAGCCTCAGGAGGGGCTTCTGGCCTGGGAGCACATGGCTGCCCCAGTGGTGCCAGCACCTCAGGTAAGGGGGAAGGGCAGGGGAGGACCCTGGGCAGAGAAGGAGCCTGGGGAGAAGTGGCCCGGGAGAAGCTGAGTGCGGGTAGGGGGGAAAGTGTCCCCTTGCCCACCCTATGGCCGGCAGCCTGTGCTCCATCCACTCGCAACCTGTGTGGGGCTGCTTGTGCCTGCTCCGGACAGCCCCACGGGCGGCGAGAGGCTGCATCAGGGAGCACTGGCCATGGGGCGGGTGAGGGACTGCTTTTCCTCGTGCTCGGCTTTTCTCCAGACTCCTTCCCAGCATGGAAGAAAGCGGCCCCTCCCCTGCCCTGTGGCCGGCACTGCAGCTGCTCGCAGCCCACACGGGGCTGTCCGGAGCAGGCACAGGCAGCCCCACATGGGCTGCGAGCGGCTGCAGCGCTGGCCACGGGGGGAGCGAGGGGCAGCTCCCCTGCCCCCCTCACTCAGCACCACCTTGTAACCTGGCCCCACTGCCAGCCTGGTGTGGGCGAGGGGCCGCTTTTTCCCCATGCTCAGCACCAGCTTCTTCCCTGCCGGCAAGCAGGGGGTCAGGGCTGTGCGCTGTTCCCTCCTGCCTGTACCGCAGGGCTGGGGGGCACTGGGTGTGAGTGGGTGCGGGAGCCATTGGGAACATGGGTCCTGCACCGGTGTCCCAGGGCCAGTGCCAGCAGAGCCCAGAGCAGGGTGGCAGGAATGCAGGGTCCTAGCTGCAGGGGCTGTATGGAGCCGGGCCAGCTCCCCCCTCTCCTTGCTGGTGCAGCCTAGCTCCACAGGCCCCTGCCAGCCTGTGCCCCACTTTGGGCTGCACCGGTGCTGGCCCTGGGATATTGGTCCCAAGATGGCGACCAGGGGTGGGGCTACTCATGCGGCCCTCAACAGCCTGCCAAAACTGGGTAAGCAGCCCTCTGCTTGAAATAGCTGCCCGCCCCTGGACTAATGGTTCTGGCTGTCTCCATTTTTGGGTGGGTTCAGCATTAAGAAGGAGGGGTTTTTTGCTTGTTTGTTTTTTCAGGTGGGTGCTGAAGACTCTTTGGGGCCTCTTCCAGAAGAGCACCCAAAAGCACTAGTCAGATTGGGAATCTTGGCTCATGAACCTTGTTCTGTGATGCTCAAAAAGTCGGTGCAGTCGTTCTACCCTGTGATGGCTGTGTTCTTCCTTTGCTAGGGAGAAAGAAGTCGTTCCCACCCTTTTCACTGCCATGGCTTAAAGTTGTAGCAAAATAGATTTAGATTAGAGATCAAGAAAAACTTCTTCACTGTTAGAACAGTGAGGCAGTGGAACAGACTGCCTAGGGAGGCAGTGGACTCTCCATCACTGGAGGTGTTCAAAAAAAAAAAAAAAAAAAAAAGAGGACTGGACAGCTACTGATCGGGGATTATCTAGGCATAGCTGTGCCTATCTTCTACTATGGGTATTTCCCATGTTTCTGGGCTTTGCTGATTGCCACATGAGGTGGGAAGGGAATTGTTCCCCCCCCACCAATTCTACATGTGTTTAGGGTTTGGTTTTGTATTTAAGCCTGCCTCAGAAGCATTGGGTGTTGGCTGCAGTCAAGGCTGGAGATTGTGACTGGCATATGCCAGTGCTTCTGCTGGGACTTAAAGCCAGAGGTTCCCAGCTCGGGGTCAGACCAGTTGGCATATTTGGGGTCAAGAAAGAATTTGACCTCATAGTCAGATTGGTATGGACTGTGGGGGGTTGTGTCTTCCTCTGTAGTGGGGAATGTGGCTTTCTTCCTGGGATCTCTTGAGCATATGTTAACGTTGACAACCTTTGTAGAAGCAGAATGTTGACCACCATGGTCCCGTTCCCCCGCACGTACACTTTACCTGTGGCAGGTTAGAGAGCTGCGTCTTGTGTTTGTGTCAGGGTTGACTGTATTTTTGCTAAGACATTAAACAATGGATTTGTACAGGATGGTTTAGGTAGGCATGATCCTGCCTCAAGCAGGATCAACCTAGGGGGTTGGACTAGGTGACCTATGGAAGTCCTTTCCAGCCCTGTTTCTCTGTGGTTCTGTAGCAGGTTGATCCTGATGCTAGAGCAATGGTCTTCAACCTGTGGTCCACGGACCCCTGGGGGTCAGCAGACTATGTGTAAAGGGTCCATGAAAGATGACTATGAATCAAAAGTATGTGACGACCCACACTTATAATTCCGAGACGTCTGTGTCTCCATTTGAAATTTCGAAAGAGGTCTGTCTGCATCTCCATTTGAAATTTTTTAGGGGTCTGCAAATGAAAAAAGGTTGAAAACCACTAGTGAGCTTTCTGCTGACTTACAGCTGCACTCTGAAGGAAGTTACATGATGATGCATGAGCTGGAACTCTCAGAAGCCCTGGTGACTTCATCCTGACCTGTTCATTCTCCTCCTCCAACAAGTGCAAGAGTTCTTAAAAACAGAGGAAAGGATGGTGTCCGCTCCCCAACCCATTTGATCAGATCCAGAGTAACTCGGCCTAAATCCCAGCAGCACAAGCCCGAAGGGAAAGGTGTCTTGTAGAGGAGCTGACTTGTCCTTCACCTTTTGGTCCAAAGTACAAATTCTGGTATTAGAAGCCAGATCTGTCTCTGGTCCCTTTCTGCACCTGACTTAAAGGCCATGCCATGACTAAAGGCCAGTGGACATCTCCTTGGAGTGGTGGTATTTTGTTTCACAGCTTGTGGGGAGATGAGGGAAACCCAGTGGAGAGCTTTCCAAAGCACTGCTCATCAGTCTAAACCCGGGGTGTCAAACTAGTCCAGCCTTGTGGGTCAGATGAGCATCCCTGAACTGGGAGTGAGCCCTTGTGGAGTGGCCACGGAACTGGGTCCAGCCCATGCACTGAGCACAGCACACACCAGCCCCAAGGGCTGGCATGGGGAGTGGGCTGCCCAGGACAGGGAGACTGTATGCAGCCCACCCCCAGGTCCCCTGTACCAGGTCTAGCCTGTGTACTGCAAGGAGTGTATGTTCCATACCAGCCCTGGGATCTGTGTGCCCAGCAGGCCCCAGGGCTAGCACCTGGGCTGGATGTGGCACTGCATGTGGCACAGGGGCTGGGTTGCAGGCTGCATTTGGTGCTGTGGAGCGAGCACTGTGATGCCTTCAGTGCATGTGACTTGGGTTCCATCCTATGTGCCACATGCAGTATGTAGGCTGGGGCTGGTTTATGGGGTCAGTCCAGTGACCCACAAGATGGATCTGGCCCGTGGTCTGTGTGTTTAACATCCCTGGTCCAAAACTTGCCTATGCTGTGAATTTTGGCAATTGATTGGTGGCTTGTCCCAGCTGACTGAAATCATAGACATACAAACAGGGATGGAAGGGACCTGGACCCCCCTGCCTGAAGCAGAGTCATCCCATCCCAGACCAGGAACTGTTTTACCCAAACATGGATAAGCAGTTTGTCCATCTTCACTCAAGGTCCAGAGGATGGTTTGCCCTTGTACACCTTGCTCCAGTTCCAGGCAGAGGTTACTTCCATCAGGACAAATGAGAGTTTTTCTTGTCTGCCCTAGGAGTGTGTGAGTGCAGCTTTACTGGGGACTGTAACCAAGGCAAATCTGCAGGGTTGGCAGCTTCTACCCTCAGTCTGTTTCACACAGTTCTCATGGGTTTGGGTTTTCTGAGATGAAACAAGAAACCTGAAAGTCAAATTGGTGGTTGTTTTTCTGTTTCAAGATGCACAGGCTGAGCAGTTAAACTCATGGCACTTGAGATTACCCTAGAAGAAGAATGGGGAAATTGGTGCAATTCCTGTGAAGCACCAAAACCTTTTGTTTTCTGCATTTGTGGCTGGAATTTCCGGGTGGCTGATGCTGATGAAATCTGATGGCTAATGAAGTCTGCCATAATATCTTGCACAGAGAGGAATTCCCAGTCATAAAGAAAGCCCTTTTTGCTTTCAAATAGCATGTTCTAGTGGCTAGGACAAGGAATCGAACCCAGGAGTCTTGGTTGTGCTGCCTTTGGTGAGTCTTTCCCTCTCTGTGCCTTGTTTCCCTGTGCTGTAGAAATTCAGCACCCTGCCCTGGTGGTACTGATAACTGTCCCAACTGATCCTTCAGCCCCAGTCAGCTGCATGGAAGGGCACTGAACATACAGGCACCTCATAGGGGCAGATGGACAGGAAAGGAAGAAGGTAAGGGGACAGAGGGCAGGAGTTTGTCAAGAATAAACACATCAGCAGCAAGGTAACCAAATGGGTTTGGGGGAAGGGAAAGAATCGGTGTCAATTATTCCCAGTGATGGAAATCATCATTGTCGTCTTGTTGTCTCCCCTCCCCATCCCCCCCTTTTTTAAGTATAAATAGTGCTGCTTGCTGCCCTTCATCTGTGGGAGCAGAAAGCCCATTGATTTATATGGTTTTCCTGACATCACATGAAGTGGTGGAAAACTGAATGGAGCCAACATTTTTCCTGCATTATGTAATGCCCCCTCCCTCCCTCCCTCCCAGCCACGCTTTGCTATTCCTGCAGGAGCCTGACTGTTCTTTAACCTTTGTTTATTCCAGCACAAACCCTTTGCTTTTCAAAAAAAAAAAAAAAAAGTCTCCCTCTTTTAAATTAATCGTTATTTATTTATGAAGCAGCAACAGCAGCCTGGCTCCACCAGCCCTGACGGCTTCTGGAGATGGGCTCTTGGACTGGAGAGCTCAATGCTCTCAGTGCTGCTGCTGTGATGTGCTTGGGCAGAAGGGTGTAGGTTGTCCTTAGGAGAACTAGTCTCCCATTCTCAAGCCCAGAACTTGGGGGAGCTCCCATGACTCCCTTTATCTCCAGGGCATGGCATATGTGTATCCATGCTGCCCCACAGACTGTTCTGCCTCGGTCTTGCATCTCCCTTACCCCAAATCATAGAGCCGAGCATCATGTTCTAATGTAACACTGAACAACCTTCCTGAGGTTGGGTCTAGAGTGACTTACCTGGCCAGGGAAGCAGATGCACAGCTCATTGGGCAACTTGGCTACTGTTTCCCAACTGCACTGTAAGCGTGGGGTGGGCTTATGAATTATTCTTCTTCCCTGGACCCCTGCTACAGCAGTGGGGAGAAGTGTATTGCTGCAAGCCTCTGTATAGATGCTGCATCAAAGTAAAAAGTGACATATGCTGCTACAGATTTATGCTGGGTCCAAGAAAAATAAAACAAAATGCTTAACAAGCAGTCTGGATGGCAAAGCTTCCCCTGGTACGCCCAGGAATGGTGGAGAGCCGTGGCCCTAGTAGGGAAGAAGAGGGAGGGACAGTGCATCAATGTGGCTCTTGATTTTTTTGGGGCGCAGGCACTCATACTGTAGCAATGGGGTGCCAGATAAAGGAGTGGTGTGCAGCCTGCTTCCAGCAGCTGGAGCATGCACTCATGCAAACCCCTTTTGCAGACAGCTTCATGCAGAGGGAGAAGCCAGGCCAGGTTCAACAGTGCCTTGTACCTATCTGCCTTACAGCTACTGGTCAAGGGTCTTCACACATAGCCTGTGGCCAAGATAGATGGCTCTAGACAGAGAGCACATCTGTGCCCCCTCTGGGATGAGAGGAGCAATGGCTTGTTTTGCTTTTTATTTATTTATTTTTTTTAAGGGAGGAGCAATTCTTGCACACTAACCTGAAATAGGCCCCTCGCTTGCTTTCTGAACTCAAGTCATGAGCTTTTCATCTGGCTCCGATGTGTGAGATCATCCCCAACCCTTCCCCCCCACTCTGTTTTGTACCAGTTCTTCAAGGAATGTTTAAATTTTCCAGTCCTGTTCTTTCTAAATTTGGAGCGTCTGTTTACTCCCAGGATTCGGAAAGAATTTAACAATATCATCGGTGAGAAATCCCTCCCAGCCCCTCCCTCCACCCTCTTCATCCTCCCTCCAAGCACTTCAGCAACCAGACTGGCCTTGACAGAATTGGCGAGGGTCCCAGACCACGTACACTCTAGTGGGACTGTAGCAAGGCAAAATGTTAGGTAGGAAGGAGCAGTATAAGTGTCAACTCCCCCACCCCTTTTATTTACTTTATTTATTTATTTTATTTGCTTCCTGCAAATATATAAATAAAATATATAGGAGAAGTCTTCTGGCATCCCTATGGTGTATGAGCAGCCTTGGAAGTGCGTCTTCATGCCCCTTTTGACAAGACAGTCTTTAGGTTGGGCCTTTTGATCCTTCCCTTTTTAGCCATGCTGCTGAAGAAGTGCCTGTTCCCAGCAGGATATCTACAGCTGACTGGACCCTAATTTTGTTGAAGGTATGTGAGCAAAAGAGTGGATTTAGGAGAATTAGTGGGCATGATTTACTGAGAGTTTCAAGGACCTTTTTGCTGAAGTCCTTTCCCAGAGGTGCTTATGGAAGCTCTCTGGTACTAGGAGCTGGCTAAGAGGCAGGTAACAAAGGCTGGCCATTCATTCTTTCTTTCCCATCTTTTTCTCATACCTCTACACCACATTTGACCATTATGTTACACATGCTTGTGCTCATTTATTGCACTTTGCAAGGTCTTTCATTATACATGTGCCTTCAAACAGCAGGCATTGCAGCAGGTGTTGCATAGTCTGAGACTCTGTGCCACAGTCACCGATGGTTGAACCAATGGTATAGCCCTGCTTCATTAGTTCCTCAGAGCATCCATCTCCAGTGCATAGGCAGTTGAGACATCACCACTTTTTTGCCATGGTCTGTCAGCCCCTGGTGGTAAAGACTTGGCTGCTGGAATGTCCATTTTTTTGCTGTCAGGTATTTTCTTCAGCCTCTCATTCCACATCTGTAGTTGTCTCCTTGGGTTTGGTGTCAAGAGGTTGGGCGCTGGTGGGGAAGCTCATGCGTGACTTCAGGCGTTTGTGTGCTGCGGGATGGTTGTACAGTGGGTGTCTCACATTTTCAGTTTGTCTTGATCGTTCTGTCTTTCTGGCCACTGCTCTTCTGATGTCGGGCAGAGTGATACCAAGCAGAAGGTACACACTGTTTTAGGCTGGTAGGCTTCAGACTTCCTATGATGCATCAGCAGCTTTCATTCAGAATGGGGTCAAGGTGCTTCTTTACCATGGCAAAGGTAACTGTGCAGAGAGGTCCCAAGTTGGCACGGGGTATAAAAACCAAAAAAACCAGGACTGTTGTGGGGTTGGCCATGTTGGCAGATGGTATATGAGTTTCAGGTATAGGCAAGCCCACAGAGGACTGGGGAACTTCAGAGGGGGCACTATTAAAGCCACATGAACTGGCAGCACAGGAGCAGCTGAAATCTAATGGGAATTCTCATTGGAAGGGAGAGCCTGAATTGCTCATACCTTTGCTTGGCTCAAAGTTACTTGCAACTGATCCAGAGAAAATGAGCTGGGACAGCTCAGTGAGAACCTCTGCTCAGTGTGCTCTGCTGAAAGCCAGCCAAATGTTAGGTTGGTAATCAACATGTTGAAAATATTATCCCATCTCTATGTGTAATTCATTGGACACTTTCCACTAACACAACACATTCATTGATAGTTGCTCTGTTTTAAAAACAGGTTTGGCTAAAATAAGAGGTCCAAGGAGTGCTGACAGAGAGAACCAGACATAGGGAAAGATGGCCATGTGTGGGGAAAGTGAAGAGGCTGGGACTTCTTAAGAGGCGATGAATAAGAAAGGGCATGCTAGAGGCAAGCAAAAGGACGAACGGGACAGAACTGAGAACAAGGCACTTCTGTATACCCATTCTTGTAATGCAAGACGAAGGGGGCAGCCGGTGACTCGAGACTTTAAAATAGAAATTACACTTTTTATTCAAAAACCCACAACATTCATTGTCATGGCTTTTACCAAAGAGAAGAGCTTAGCAGGAATCAAAACTGGCATCAAGGTATTTTTATAGACCCAGTTAGACTAGGTAGAGAGAGAACCCCTTATTGCTCAGGGTGTAAGCTGGAAGTTGACTGATGGGGGCTGAAAGGGAAGTTTCCCAGAGGGCAGGTTATTTCCTAATTGTCTATCATGGGACACTAGCACTTTCAACTGAAGCATGTAGTGTTTGTTCCACTCTTGAGTATAGTAGGCAGATTTCTTTTCTTGCCTGCGATCCAGACAACATGTTAAATAGCAACTGGCTGGACTGTGCCATCAGCCCTGAGATCTTTCAGATTCCCTGGACAGTTCTCTTTTGTGTGAGCTCCATATGGCAAGATACCTGGGTCCCTGCACCAGGTGCTCTGCAGTTTTGGCAAGTGTGTACATGCACATGTGCACACCTCTGCTAGCTAGCTGCTGTGGCTGGCAGCAGCCTGTGAATGGGGCAGCTCTGTTATGGGATAAATGGAGGCGGAGGGTGCCCCAGTAACAATAGAAATCAGTTCCAGCCTTCAGGTGGTGTCACTGACTTTCTGAAAAGCGTGATAGTTCAGACCAAAGACATGGCTCTGTTGCATGGATTTGCTAGAAAGTCTCTTTATTCAGCTGGCAGAGCATTTGCCCAAGATGCCCAGGGCACTGGGATTCAAGTTTTTATCTGTAATTTGCCAATTAATTGGCAGATAAGGGTCCCTGGTGGTGTAGCCTGCAGCTGTGCCATGCAGGGTCAGTTTTGTAAGATCTCGTAAGTGAGGCAGGGAAGAGGCTGCATTGGCACGCGGGTGGAAGATCTCAAAGCTAAATCCAGACTGTGAATCAGCAAGTGGCACTCTTCTACAGTCTATGGCAGCATCAAACTGGTGTTCCAGCTGGAGGGCATTATGCTGCTGGAAGCAGTGGGTTTCCACTTGTGGTCATTAATGGTCCCATGGCAGTTGTCACAAAAAAAAACTATTTTAAATTTCATTTCATGGCTGAATTCCAGCTTGAGTAATTATGTTTCTGCCAGCCTGCCTTTCCCTGCATGGTTTTAATAGGATGCAGTATTCCTCTTCCTGTTGTGAACAGTTGTAGCGCCTTCTTGCCATGACTGCTAATTGCCTGCGGCGTTCTGCTCCAGCCATGCTCTGCAGGTGGGTGAAGTGAGCTCTCTCTGCAGACAGCCTGCAGAATGGTTTGGAATCCCCCCAAAAGGGGAGTGCATTAGTGCTGTGGCTGCGGTGAGGTGGCTGGGGTGAGATGTTCCAGTTGTGAAACAAGGCCCTGTTGTACAAGAAGACCATCCTTGCTCCAGAGAGCTAGCTAAGCTATTGCATCAAAAATGTTTGTTCAGTTACGATTGTAGCAGAAGGGAGGCTGTGAATCCAGATCAGTTTTCTGAAAGCAGAACTATGTTTCCCCAAACCTACACAGAAAGCTATCCAGCTCCATATGAGCCCCAAGGCACCCTGTGTCAGCCTTCAGACTCCATATTAATATCACAGCATGCTTTCCCTGGCTTGCTTTCACCTTAAAGTTGGCTCTGGTGCTCCAAAGTAGATCCAAGGTAGTATTGTTGATAGGCATGAATCTATACAGCCATATGTTTAAGAAAAATAAGGAGATCATTCAGACCACTGAGCAGGAGCCTCTGTTTTATCTAGTGATTTCTTTAAGCACTTTCTATACCAGATTCTTAGCTAGTGCCAATCAGCATGCCTCTGTTGAAACTGCTTCCAATTTGCCATCAACCTGCATGTTGTGATGGGATTTACACTGGCCCAAAGTGGGTACAGCGTGTTGCTGTTCTGATTGGGTTACATTTTGCACACACTTTGCGCAAGGTGTGGGACGATGGTGAATCCAGCCTTTGAAATGGATCTGCTCCAAAGGTGGCGCAATGCATTTTTAGATGAGCACAGGTCTTTCCCTCTCAGTGGGATATCAGACTTTTTTTTTCCTTTAGGGAAAAAAATGTTTGTTCCAAGCCAAATCCATTCCAAATCCATGAGTCAGTCAAGAACTATAAGTGGCCCTATTACTGGCAAACATCCTCTACCCCAACCTGGGGCTTCAGATGTTTCCAAATCATTTGGCAAGCATCCTACGTGCAGGCCCAAGCCTAGAGGCATGGGGTTGGGATGCCCCCAAGTTTCGCTTGCCCTCAGCTGTCTGGCCACAGGAGCAAGCTTGGGAGGAATCTCCTGTTTCCATAAAGTGAGCATAAAGCCAAGATATTCCCACTGAAGCAGCAAGTGGAAGGTTTACTATATATTACCTCTGCAGGTACTAACCGGTGCCAGAAAAACAGTTATCCCCAGTGACTAGGAAAATCGCCTTAGTGGTCACAGTTTTTCCCCTGCTAGGTAAGTATAGGTCAGAGAGCTACCAGATAAATACGTCTGTCACTGTTTACTGCACCTTAAAGCTCAAGCATCGGGCAGTTTACAGCTGAGGTCCTGCCACAGAGAGCACCTTCTGAGTGTCCGGACACATGTAGCTGTTCCCAGTGATGGCTTTTTCAAGAGGGAAAGATGCTGTTTGTGAGTAGGCTTTACCTCTGCAACACCCGGGCATTATCAGAGAAGAGCCAACATCAGGAGTGTTAGGACTGTGCTGTTGTACATGTTGAAGTACTCTAGAATTGGAATAATTGCCTTTGTCCAATAGTTATTATTGTCTCATCTGCATTGAAGTGAGAAGCAGCAAGCTTTTTGACAGAATGGAGGCCTGCCAGCGCTGTGCTAAGTGGATTGAAATGTCACCTCTTTCCAGGGCAGTGTCTTTCCCTGCCTTTGTCCTCTGCGGGGGTGTTATTTTGTTCTCCTCTGACAATCGTGACAGATATCCCTATGCCTCCCCCCACCCCAAACTATGCTTCCTTTCTCCAGCAGCTGGAGAGTGCTGCTGTCCTACAGGCTGTGTTCAGTCAAGGCACTGGCCCTTTCTGCTGTGATAACAGCATCTGGAAAAATATATGCCCATGTGTTAAAGTGTTCAGCCTATTTTCTAGTAATCGAGTGCTCCATGGTAATCTAATTGTACTGTGGTGCAGGCTGACTGTCCAAGGCACTTAGAGTTACCAGCCCCTGTTCTCCCCTCAATGACAGCCATGCATCTCCCTTTCAAGTCCCACTACTTCCTCCTGAGCCAATTTTGAAAGTTGCAGCCCTCTGCATTTGTGGATGTCTCTCTCCTGGAGCATGTGCCTGTAGGCCCAGTCAAGCAGATCCTCAGTTGAAGTAAACGTGGTATAGATCTCTGCCAGAATTGCACCAGGCCTGGCTAGCATGCACCCTCGGAGTGCAACTGCACCAGCTCTCATGAGCCAAGGCCAAGCTCTGGCAAACCTCAGGAAGCCTGTATTCCTCAGCGAGGGTGACTTGCATTCCAGCCTCTGAGAAGAAAGGAGCTGCAGCCTTCCCCTGCCTCAAAGTGTGTTTCGAGCAGTGGTTCTTAATTAGAGCAACTCCTGGACAGCTGCTCTAATTAAAATGCCTCAACGTCATGTGTATTAAGCATCCTGCATTTCAAAGTGTCTGTGGGAGCATTTTAACTAGGGCTCATTCAAGTCAGTTAATCAAGCCTGCCTTGACACGTTCTAATTGGAACAACTCACCAGGGTATGTGTATATGCTTGTGAATATAGGTGTGACTATGGCAATCCTGATCAAACTATGGATCATGTAACAACACACTGGCCTGTATACAGATTTGACAGTGACATTGCAGAGATGCATTCCCTTTCCTTAAGAGAACATTAGACTGGTTAACTAACCTTAAACTGGACTTATAATTGTTGCTCCAAGTCAGCCATATGAAAGAAGAAGAACATAGGTGTCAGTTGTAGATACCACCTCACCTTGCCTCACTGGATGGTTTGACACGGTTGACCTCTCAGAGTGCCTATGTTTGGGGGGGGGGGGGAACCAGCAGCAGTGTTGCTTTCTTCTTAGCCGTTCCTGGACATTTGACTTTTCAGAAGGGTCAAATATCCAGAACTCTACTTAAGCTCAGTAAAGAGTGGTGACTATGCAGCACTTTTTTAAAAAATCAGCCCATTTTATTTAGGCCTCCAAGCATGGATGTGGAGTTGTAATGGTAGGGATCTGTATTTTGACTGTTATTGTCTCACTGGCCAATCGCCTTTCCTCCCATGCACAACTGTGCTCATGTCTGAAACAGAGGAGCTGCTTTCTTCACTGCAGCAAAATCCTGAGAGTGCCTCAACCTGGCCACAGGAGAGGATCTGTGGCACTGACTGCTGCTGTGTTGGATGAGCGTAGGCTGTTTGGAAATGGACATCACCTAGGCTGGCATTACTGGAAGGTTCTACATTGTCTTACCACCCCATCACCACTCTGGGGTGTGACTAAACCTAGTTGCATTCTGTCCTGATCAAAGCTGAACTGGGTGGGGGTTGGAGAATGACGTCCAAATCCCCCCTGTGTATGCACGGAAGGATTTGTTGTAGTCTATGCAGGCTGAGGTGTAGCATCCTGGTAGTGCTTCCACCCCTTCTCACCACACCCCAGCCCTACATTGGAAGCTGTCAGTGTCTTTGCTCTTTCTGAGAAGAAAAGAGTCAACTCTGCTTCACTGGGAGGGTTAAGCCAGGTCACATATGTGTGAGCTGACTGTATTCCAGCCCCATGTTCTAAATGTCCCTGTTTAGTAATGCTGTCATCAGAGGACTTGTTTTCCTGATTCTATAATTACTCTGTGGAGCTTTTACCTCCCTCAGGCTGCATTTTTAACAATTGGACCCTGAACAGGAGATGAGGGGGGCAGAGTGAAAAAAGGGAGGGGATGATAGGGTTCTTGTTGCCAAGACTTACAAAACCATCATGTCATTTCATGTTGCATTTCTGGAAAGCGGAAGGAAGGAAACTTTTCCAGTAAGAAATCCTGATAGACAGGAACCTGTGCCCAGTTATGATTTCCTTCCTTTGGAGAAGACTAGCTTCCCCTCCTCCACATCCCCTTTTCCTGAGGCCCTTGTCTCTGTGTGAAAGGTCTGCAACTGCAATTATTTTAAAGTCCCTATTCTGGGTGGGGTGGGGAGGAAAGGCTGGACCAACCCCAGCTGGGTTGCTGCTATGCTGTAGGTACAGTCATCATGCATGTAAGTGCTGGAGAGGAGCTCTTTGCTCCTCAGTGCTGCAGACATCTTGGCCCAGTTTCCTCCTAGGCGTAATGCTGCTGATTTCAGTGGAGCTGCAGCAAAGAAGATTTGCAGCCTTCCTGATTAGCATTTACTGTGGGGATGGCTGTTGATCTTGCCTGGAAGACCCAACTAGGATTGGAGCCCTGTTTGACTTGGCAGAGGGCACGTGTATAGGGGCTGGCTGCCCCTGCTGCAAAGAAGATAGTCTAAATAAGCAAGCTGGGTAAAGGGTGGGAGTAATGAGGAATTATTTCTCCCCCCAGAAGAACTGAGGCACTGAGAAATTAAAGGCTTTGCCTAAGGTCACAAAGGAAGTCTGGAGCAGGGACAAAGATTGGAGCCAAATGTCTTGAATCCCAGCCCAGTGATTTCACCACCAACCTATCCTAACTCTCTGTGCTTCCATCACCTCCCTGGGACGGATGGATTCCTTTTGCCACTGCCCTTCCTCTTTGAGAAGAAGCTCCTTCCCCTGATATTGCTTAGCAGCTCTCAGCACTCTTTATTTAAGTCGGGAGAAACCGGTGGGTGAGACATCCCATCTCTGAAGATGCTTGAAGTGAGATTTTGACAGAATGCTGAGATATGTGCCAGGGGGAATGACCCAGGACAAGCTACCGCAAGAACTTTCTTCCAACGGAGGAGAATCTCTTCTGACCCGTTTGTGTGCAGAACAGGCTGCTGTGGGTGGTCCACATGAGAAACAGTGTCTTTGCTGGGGAAATGTCTCTTCCCCTTCCTTCTACCCAAACTGGTGCCAAGAGGAACAGGGAACCCTGCAGGAGCCAGACCTGGAAGGAAGGGGCAATTCTACAAGGGCTCTCTGCGTGTGGATGGGTGGGCTGCAGATGGTATTTCTATGTGGGAGGAATTTTCATCTGGAATTGGAGTTCATTACTGTTTCTGGTGAAGAGGGGTTTTGTTGCCTGCTGCATGCACATGTCATTCAGGCGAGGGTGGGTGCAGATGTAGGGCTTTTCTAAAGAATCCTGCCTGGGGCTAGAGTTGCCAGCATCATGCAGAGACCAGCCAGAGCTGCCCCATCCATGCTGGCCTAAACCAAAAACCAAATTCATCCTGCGGGAACTTGGTAGCACAGAAATAACTCTTCTTTGGGATCTCGCAGGCACAAGGGAGCCAGTTTCCCACCAGTAAATTAGTGAGTAGCAAAGGAAGACGAACGCATTCTTAGCTTTGAAGGCTGTTATGACCACAAAGCGCAGTGCTGGCTGTAGAATTTCACCCAGTAATTCCTCTAGTTAAGTTAGAGTTACTCATGGACAATACAGATTGTCCAGGCAGTGCCACAATCACCAGTTGTGTAATAGTGGTCCTATTCAAACCATGTATGCAAGCGTGTTGTTGGAACTGGTTGCAGCAGAGTTGCCCCTGGTGTGAATGTGGCATGGCTTTGCTTTGCAGCATTCGGGGGGGGACCTTGGAACTTGGCTGTTCAACAGTCCCCCAGGCAACCTGTGCCTCATGGTGAAATCCTTTTTTATGTTGCTTCTCAACAGTGTTGTGAACAAGTCCCCTGTCACGTTTGCAAGCGTAGAGGGAGGACCACGCAACGGCAGTACAGTATCTGTTTTTTGGCCTTTGCCCACTGATGTCATGCTTCTTCAGAAGAGAGTGCAATGTATAGGACTGAGTTCCAAAGCATTGTTCTGGGTTTGAACACTGATTTTTTTTTTTTTTTTCTTCCCCCTTCCTCCCCCTGCCCCCCCACCTCGTTAGAGCATGCTTTGAATTTTATCCAACCTCTGACCCACATCTGATAATAATCAAACCATATTTGTTACAATAACAAGCCCCACTAGAACACTGGCTCCACTCAGGGCCGGGAGGGATGGGGGAGCTTGTTTAATAACCATGACTTCATCTCATGTGATGTCACGTTAAGGAAAAACACAGAAGTCACCTGTATCTAACTCAACCTTGGGTGTTCTTTTGTTTTCCTAACTTGTAAAGCTTCAGGGTTTCAGCAGCACAATGTGTCCTGTCCAGATGCTCTAATCCCGAGCGTTTTTTATGGAAGTCTGGGTACAGATCAATAAACCTTGAAAGAGGTGCTGAGACTAAAGAGTATGGAGTACGAAAGGGGGAAATTGCTTCTATCACAAAAGAGAAGGAATCGGGCTCCTGATCCCATCTCTGACTAGAGTCATCTTTGATGATTCATGAATCAAGCCCTATTATGAGTGAGAACTGGCTATTTGTACTGTAACTTTTTCACTATGTTGCCAATGACAAGTGTTGTCTGAGGGGTGTAATTCGGTCCTGCCCAACCTGCAAGTGCACTGAAGGACCTGGTTGCAGCAGAGTTGTCCTCCAGCATAGATAAGGCATGTCTCTGCTTTGCAGCACTAATGAGACCTTGACACTCCCAGATCCCTTGGTATAAAACACCAAAAAAACCCTCAAAAACCCAAGGGAGCACATGTGGCTCCTCCAGTAGACTTTACAAGAGCAGAGGGTGTCTTGCAGAAAGGAGAGGCAGTGGCTCAGGAGAGAGAGAGTCTTTCACTTCTACGTTGGTAGTTTGACTCTGCTGCAGATTGTGAGTGACTGTAGGCCTGTGTGAAGCAGCTAGTATTCGCTTCAGATTTGGCCAGTTTGGGGGACAGTGATTTGATTTGGATGACTCTCCAAATCAGCCAGGTCAGGCCCATTCTCCACCCCTCTTCCAGCCTGGCAATGGCTAGCCCAGATCCTGGCACTTGGGGGACTCAGCGGATGCTGCCAGGGAGGGAGCGATTCCCACTGCCCCCCATTGCCCCATGCTGTGTGGGGGGCTCTGCACAAGCCCCCAGCCCCCTCACAGGTGACCTGCCCAGGCCAGTTCTGGCCCTTTAAGAAACCCTCCCCCCCAGACTTGCCACTCCTGCTGGCAGGGGGTGATCCCTGCTGCCCCCCACTGCCCTGTGCCACGTGGAGGGCTCTCCATGAGCCCCAGAAGCCCAGAGGCCACTGCAGGAGCAGTGAGTCCCGGGGCTTTTTTTTCTTAAAGGGCCAGAGCTGGCCTGGGCAGACCACCCATGGGGGGCTGGGGAAGTGGGAGGTGGGGTCAGGGGGCTTGTGCAGAGCCCCCGATGCAGTGGGGGCAGCAGGGATCGCCCACTGCCTGGCAGGACCCAGTGAGCACCAGGGCTTTTTTTTTTTTTTAAGTACTGAGCTGGGGTGGGCGTGTCAGCCATGGGGGAGCGGGGGTGTTGAGGGAGCTGGCACAGGTCCTCCCGTGGTCCCCTCCCCGCTCCCCCAGCTCCGCTCCCCCACCCCCTGCTTACTAGCTCAGAGTCAGCTACAGCTCCCTGTTGCAGCCACTGGGGACTGTCCAAATCATCAAAGCTCTCCGAATCTTTTCCGAAGTTTTGGAGAGCTCTGAATCAATTTGGACCTTTAATTGGTCCCCTGATTCAGTTCAGATTCAGAGATTCAGCCACCAAATCAGACCAAATCTTCTCCGAATCGAATCACTACCCAAAGCTTCACGCAGCCCTAGTAAATTGTAGTCCATGTGACTTCTGTGGTCTCTGTGCAGGGCCTTGTGAATGAGTGACTGTATTGCTTGAAAATACCACCAGACCTGACCCTCATCGGAGTCTTTGTGGATGGTCCATTGCCAGCCTTGGTACAAAAACCAAGAACGAGATGGGGGAGGTTAGGGCCCTGGCCTTAGACTTGAGGGATTGAATTCAAGTCCCTTCTCTGCCACAGGCTTGTGTGATCTGATGCAATTCTCTCTCTCTGCCTCATGTTTGCCATCTGTAAAATGGACATAATTTTACTTCTCCGCATCTCAGAGGTGGTGTGAGAATGAATGAATGTGTTAAAGATTGTGAGGTTTGTATGTGTTAGGGTGATGGGGACCATAGAGTACCATAGAAAGAACCATGTGATAATGTGAACTGGTTTGCCCCCTCAGCCCTAGCTTTAACTTCCATTAGATGGAGGGATCTTTGCAGGTCAGCTGGGCAAGACCAGCTGCCATTATATTGTTGTGGGACTGAAGTGAGCACTCTGGGGTCTTGCACTATTCTCAGTCCAACATGAACGTGTCTCACTGTAGTATTTTAGGATCTAAAGAAATGGGAATGTGGAAGAATTATGGACTGGGGCTACCTAGCCTACAGATGTCCCTGGAATCTGTTTCTGTGCCTTTTTTCTTGCAGTCAGGGCTTTCCAGTTGTAGAAGTCTGTTGCAGAGCAGGGACTTGAATTCAGGTTTCCCCAAGTCCTTAGCTTAGTGCCCCAGGCCATCCTTCCTGTAGGCAATCCTTGCCTCTTGGAACGTACTGTACAAAAAAGACTTCTCACAGATGTTTAGCCCATCCTGCCATGACCAGCCCTTGCCCCATATACTTCCCCACAGGACAACAAGGAAAAGACCCATTTCCATCTCTTTCTCTATTGCTGCCTTGAGGCCCATCTGTCCTGCAAAAACCCACCTCCTTTGTGAAAGATGAACTTCAAGGCTGAATCCTCTGGGCAGGATTTCCTATTGCCTTTCACCATGGGCTGTCATTTGCGCTGACTACTCATTGCAGACAACATAAAATTGGACCCATTAACTTTAGTGGCAGCTGATAGGCTCTCAGGATTGGGTCCCCTGTGCAACTGGACAGGATCCCTGAATACTTCAGGACTTCCAGTAGCCATTAGCTCCCTCCTGGACCTCTTCCTGTGGGCTTGAAGCTGCAGTCTGTTCCTTAGGACTTCCAAGGGAGGTCTGAACATAGGGTAGTGCCAGCATCAGGCTTTGGAGGGCTTGTGATAAAATCAGCATGGCTAATTACAAGAACTTGTTTTCCTCTGTATGAGGCATAACTCCTACTTGTTTTATATGCTGACACTCGAGCAGAAAGCCAACTCGTTAAACAGACAACCAGGAGATTTTCTTGCTTCTTTTCATCGTGGAGAGCACTTGGGGCAGAAGAAAGGTTTCTTGCAGCCAGAAGTAATAGCAGTTTTCTTAGCACTTGCATTGGTGCTTGGATACCAAGGTGATGAATGCCTTATCATTGCATTAGAGCAGTGAATCTCAACTGGGGTGTCGTGGCACCCTGGGGTGCCTTGAGATCCTTTTGAGAGTGTTGTGGGGTGCTGCATGATGTTATCACTGTTTCACAAGATAAACCCAGTGATGTCAACCAGGAATCCATAGTGTTAAAAACTTTCTGATCTGGTATGGTCTTCCTCAGTTCTTTGCAACAGAAGGATTGCTCTAATATTTTTCTGTAGCCAAAAAACAAATGAGAAGTAAGAGCTGGCATTCTCTGAGGGGTGCCTTGAGTTTAGTGAGATGTACCTTGAGTAAAAAGGTTGAGATCCACTCCGTTAGATAGGAAGTGCCATACTGTCTACCTCCAAACCATTGTTCAAGCCTCAGCTGCTCTAAGCACACTGTGCTTGGTGCAAGTGTAGCAAAGGTCTTGTTGCCTGAAGCACCTTGTGCCTTCAGGGACCTGTCTGTCTTGCATCACCATCCAGGCAGCAATTGTTTGAGAGGGAATAGGGTTAAAGGGAGGAGAAAAATAGGCTGTTGCCCCTTTAAGCAGCTCAGCGAGCCATATGTCAGTCGTGTAGCCCATGAGTTAAACTGCGTGTCTGTGTGCTGAGTAAGGAATGCGGTTGCATGCCTGACCCGTTAGCTATGACTGCTCCTTGGTGGATCAGCAGGGCTCTTGCTCATGTGCTGAGCTCATTCAGGCTCGCTGGAGCCGGAGCTGCGCACACACAGGGAGGGAGAGGAGAGGCAAGAGGCAGGCAGCTGTGCTGGGGAAGGGTTTTAAAAGCTCTTCCCCTCTCCTTCGCCCCTTTTTCATTTTTCCTGAAATCTGGATTTGGGGGTGGGAGGGGGGGGGGGGGCTTTTAGGCTCCTTTTGGGGTTTTTTTGTTTTTTGGGTTTTTTTGTGAGAGAGGAAGGAGGGAGGTGGCTTTTTTTTTTTTTTTGGCCCGCCAGCTGTTGTTTTGCTAGGGCAAGAGGTGGCTCTGTGAGACGTAACCCAGCTGCCTGGATGCCTTTGGATGTGATGATCGCACCTCCTGAGGACCAGTTCTGGACAGACATGCACGAGGGGCAGATGAAGCTGAAAATCAGGGTGCGGAGGATGAAGGAGAGCAGGGATATGCGAGGTTGGTCAGCCGGCTTGCTTCCTCAGGGTGGGGGTGTGGAGAGAATGGGAACAAGGGGCGATGGCTCTGCCTGCCCCCGTGTTTTGCACTGCAGAGAGAGAGGCTGACTTTACTGCACAGCTGATGGGTGAGCGGTCCCCTGTGGTGTGCAGCGCAGACGGGGCAGGCTGCTTGCTTCTTTCAGGCATCTAGATGAAAGAAGGCGAGCAGTACTTTTGGATCAGGAGGGGAAGGTCAGGAATTTGCATCCTTCTGCAATTCCAGAGAGCTGTTTCAGAGCATCTAGCCTGATTCAGCAGAGTGCAGCAAAGGCAGATGTGAGGTCTTGAACCACAGGACAGCAGCTCCTTGCTTGAAGAAGCAAGTGAGATGCTGCTGGTGCAGAGCTCCCTGACTGCAAGAGGAAAATAAATGATGAGGCTAGCCTTAGGAATTGGCAGTCGGCTGGATCCCCCCTTTGTTACAAGAGTATGCACCCTTCCAGCTTCCCTCTAGAAACCAGGTGTGCTGCCAAGTGAATGGGACTAACCAGGTTGGGACCAAACACTGCTCAGTTAGGCAAGTTGGAGGTGCCAAGCAGAAGCGCTCAAAGGAGGAAAGCTCTGAGGGTTTTTCTGTTCTTACATAACCCACACTCTCACTTCAGCGGGACACAGGGGAGGTACAAGATTCTTGTGGACCTCTCTGTACATGAAGCTGCTTCATGCACTGGGCATCCAGGGGAAACACTGTCAGCTGTCATCTGCCCATGAGGCAAAGATTGTGTGTGGGGTGGGGGGGCTTCCCGCAGAAGAAAACGGCTGAGAATAAGGCACTGAAAGCACCAGCAGTAAGAAAGCAATGCTTTTGCTTCTGCCCAGCCATGACCAGATAACCACTGTCATTGTTTTACTTCTCTCTGGTGAGATTACACCACCTCCACCCATGAAAAGGTGACTTTTCAGAAAAGTCTCACAGGACTAGTTCTGCAGTACTAGAGGAAGGGAGAAAAAAGGGGGAAATGATACAGAGCAGCTTAAAATATGCCCAGCTGAGAATGACCTAGTTTGCCAAATGCTTGTATTAAGAAACTTCCCCTCCACCACCACTTAAAATGGGAATCTGCTAAAAGTGTTTGACGGGTTTTTGTGGCATGAGCCACATAACCCAGTGATGGTGTCATTAGTAATAAGTCACTCGTGGAAATGACACATTTTTCTTTACTTAGAACAAGTATGGCTGGTCAAGAGCAGGCAGTCACCAGAGGAAAATCAGGACCAGCAACTTCAGGGGCTGTTTCTGTGGGGTTTTTCCATCTCTTTCTTTAAGGAAATACCAAAAGCCCCTGTGGCCAGATTAAAAAGGGGCAGGCAACTGGAGTCGCCTGCATTTTGGGCATCTGGAAAGAACTTACCAGGTCAGCCAGTGGTGGCAGGTGGTCAAGGATTGGGCAGGATAACCAAGGCAAACTGGAGACAGATGGGTGGGAGCAGTTTGGGATGGGAGGAGGCGACTGTTGGAGAAATGGGGAATGCACCTAAGTCAGAATGGGGCTGATTCATCTGCTTCTCACTCACAACCTAGAAGAGGGAGTCTGCCACAGAGTGATGAAATCGGTCAATGTTGCCAAACCAAGAGAGAGTCAGAGGAAAGTTGGGGGCAGAGGAGGAGAGGTGTAAAAAGAAAAGGGTTGTGTGTGTACACACACACACACACACACACACACACACACACACATTAAAAGGCACTGAGATTTGGGATGACAAGGAGCATAGGGGAAAGATGTAATGGTGCATGTTTCTCAATGCTGCAATAAGGGGAGAAGAGTGAAAGAAAACCTAAATAGAGGTTTCCTGTGCTCAGGGGCTGTAGAATCCCTAACACACAGAGCAGTCTGGGAAGACCCTTCAGGACTGTCCTCAGCAGCAGTAAAAGCCATGTGAGCACTTGACTTTGCAGAGGCAATAAACCCAAATAAGAGGCACTTAATTCTAGCCCCTGCATGTGGGATGAGTGAATCCACATCTGGATATGCTGAGCAGTTCTGGCCATGTCTGATTTGCAGAAAGGGACCCTGGAGAAGAATCGAGTGTCCACCAGAGGGCGAGTTGACCAGGCTGAGAGGAGCATTGGATCTTTTATTAGGGAAAGAGAGAAACCAGAGCAGACCTTTACTGAATTATAGAAAAGGTAGCTGAAAAGCACATATTTCTCCTACAGCTGCCTGTCTGCCTCAGTCCTGACTTACAGCAATCCTTTGCTGGCCCAAGTCTGAGCCAAGGCTACTACTTCAAATGCTGCTGAACTCTGCTAGCATAGTAAGTGGGGATATGACACGGACAAGGTACAGCTAACTGGTCTAAACAGGGTCTTTTGTGCTTGAATTTCAGCAGGAAGCTGGGGCCAAGGTGTGAGAGGGGTGGCATTCTGTGAAAACAAAGGGCTATACATGGGACAGCCTCCGGCAGTGGAGAAATACTGAGAATGGCAGCAGTGGGAAAACTCCAAAACTTCCCAAAGAGCAGGAAGCTCTGACAAAGCCCAGGAAACTTCCCAACGCATGATGAGTAAGGGTGTCGGTAAATGCTATTTCATCATCTGGCTCCAATGCCCATACACATGGGTTGCCCTCAAGTAATAGAGGAGTCAGATCTAGGGGTGGGAGGTCAGTGCAGCAATGAGGGATTTTCCCAGTGGCTCAGCGGTGCTTTATTGTATGAATGCAGCTCTCTGCGTGTCTCCTTGTTTCTGCCTCGATCCAAAGGAGTCGTGAGCAATGTGTCTAGTCCTGTCATCGGGAGACCCAGGTGCATTTTGCCAAGACTAAATATGAGACGAGAAAGGGGCTGATGTTTTTTTAGGAGCTAGATCTCTCAGTCCTTATCCAGCCTGTGTTCAAGCCAAACTCCCATTGCTTCGTGGTATGATTCAGGTCCCAGATAAGCGATATACTTAGGCACGTACCTTGTGTAAGGAGTGCATTTCTCTGTACTCGGTGTGCTCAATGGGACTCACCTCCATGGGCAGTGCCCACAACCCTCTCTCACTGAGACGCTGACCCTTACCTTTGCTTCTCATTACTCAAAAGCAAGCTCGTCATGTGCTGAGCTCTGCCATGAATATCACCAGCCCCATCGGAGGTGATACATTTGCTGCTGAGGCTGCCAAGCAGCTCTGGAATGCCAGGCACAGCTCTGAGCACAGAGGCTTTAAATGGAGACATCACAGAGGCTCGGGCACTGAGAGCTGTTTCCCTGCTGAGGGGTGGGAGATCTGAGAGCAGATGGCCATACGTAACCCTGGATTGGAAGCCAGCCCCAGCAGGGGAGAGGGAGAGCCATATTAGCCTAATTGTCTATGAGGCTACACTTGACTTGTGCGCTCGACTGCATGTGCCACTGTACTTTCCTATGTGTTGCTGAGGGAGCATCTCTGAAACCTCTGCATGTTTTAGTGAGACCTGTGTGTGGCAGACCCTGAAGGAGAGAAGCCCACTGTGATAATGTGCTTTTCTTCCTCAAATGCTGGAGGCATTGGCAGTCTGGGAGTGTGCATGTCCCAGAGCAGATGCACTTAAGCACCTCCAGGCACAGACTGCATCGATTTATACAGGCTTTAGACCTGCGCCATGCTGTGTCAAACCAGCAGGTGGGGCTTTAAGCTGCAGCACAGGCTCCAGCACCTGTCTTTAAGGCAGGTATTGTGACAACATCAGGAAGGTGACTGTAGCAGCAGCTGCAGTTAAACAGCAGTTCCAGGATGGGTGCAAACCAGCTGCCACCTGTCCCTATAATGAACCTCCAGGGTCTCTGTCTACACCCTGAGAGAGGAGAGAAAGACACAGAAAGGGCAGGAGTCCTGCCAAAGCAAAGGGTAGCTGTCATTCTCTCTTCCACATAAACTTGGTCTCCCCGCACACCGCTCCAATAGACACCTTGGCTTTTGCTGACAGGGCAAAGTGTCAAGTGAAAGTGCACCTTCCCCTCGAGGTGCCCTACTGGAGGGACTATGAGATGAGGAGTGTCATAGCTCATGGCATATTTGTTCTTAGCAGAGAGGGAGATGTTGTATGTTCACTAAGGGGTCACAGGCACTCCTGGGAGTGGGAAAGATGGCACCCCCATGAGTGAAGGGCTGCCTCTGTGCTAGGGCATTGGCATGGGTGGTTGTTTCTTATTTTACTTACCTCAGACCTAGCCCTGCCCCACTGAAGTCTTGCCATTGACTTTACTGGGAACAGGACCTTGGTCCCAGTGCTGTGGATGTGGAATGTGCTTCACTGGAAAGAAACAGGAAGCCAAGGGCTCAAAACAAAAAGTTACCAGTCTCTCAAGCCCGGTTTGCCCTGTGTTCCCTTCTGTGTATTTCATGGTACCAGCTGTTGCTTCCAGCTTGCAAAGAAACCCTGACTGGGAGGAACAAACATCACAGCTGGCTAGGCCCAACATGCTCCCATAAAGTGGAATGGAATTCCTCCCTTCCTCCCCCCATGTGAAGAGCAGGGAATCCAGCTAGCCCTGCTTAACATGCCACATGTCCCTTTTGATCTCACTTCAGCACCTCCCCTCTCTTCTCCATCTAGCCTTGTTATCTCAAAGGCTTTTCCAAACCTTTCAATCCACAGACAGGCATAAGAAGTGTGCAGTCCTCCACCACTCTCCCTTGCAAAGGAAAATGCTGGTATCTTTTTATTCAGTATTGCAAGCTTTTAATCGGAGCCCCCTTCCCTGCTCTTAGAGCTTCTTTCACAGCTGCTAGCTTTGTCTGTGATCCTTGTAAGAGTGGCAGTGGAGTGGCTTCATGCTGTCTGGCTTGATGTAAATAAAGCTTCTTGTTCTTGCAGAGCTGGAGCTTCCTTCTGTGATGCTGTTCACCGTATGGGTTTATAAACCCCAAAAGCCTGGGCTTGCAATCTAGAGATAAGGCAGCATGGCACGGTGTCCCTGCCTCCACATGGAACTTATTCAACTTTGTGCAGTACTCTGCCCCTCCACATGTGCCCAGTTCAATGAAACACTAGGGAGTGTGCTAGAGAGAGCACTCCTTCACTGATGGAGAATGTGGACTAGAAGACCCAGTAGGTCTTTCCTGTCCTCTATGCCTTGGATGTGATCTGGCACATCCTGGCTGGTCTCAGTGCACGAGGCATATAGCTTAGAGGCTGGGCTTGAAGGCCAGGCCAGGGCACCCTATGGATCCGAAAATTTGGTGGCTGGGGAGAAATGCCAGTATTAATTGCTGCTCCCCTGCTGCCATGTGGGGCACAAAAGACTGGATAACATGGCCTTGCATGCTAGATCAAGTGTGCATGGCCAGGCCAAGGTGGCATGTGCCGGGACTGGGGGGGGTATAGGGCCTGATCTGGGCACATGGGGCCTGACCCCGCAAGGTACCCAACCCACAGACTGGCTCCACACTAGTCATCTGGCCCACCAAGCTGAAAGTTTGAGCACCAGTGCCCTAGTATTAGGGGGACAGGAAAGATTCGTACCATGTTTGTGACTGTACAAATGGGCCAGATCTCCTCATCTCCCTTGACATCAGCAGAGTGACAGCAGTTTATGTCAGCTGAAGACGTGGCCCTGCATGAATAACTACACAGCTATACTTTAAAGGGCGTACCAGGAAACCAATCGTTCCCGCTCACTCGCCACCATCCTTTTGTCCCAGGCCATTCCAGAGCCCTCCATCCCAGGAGTGGCTCTGACACAGTGCGGCTCTTTGTCCCCCTGTAGTTATAGGGATTTTCAGTTATTTTTGTCTCTGTGTTTGCTGGGTTTTGTGTGCTGGATTGTAGCCAGGCATGTGGTGAGATAACAGCACAGGGCTAAGAGGAACCTTCTTTATTTTCTCTATAAGCCCCATATTGTTGAGTTGACGGCTCTCCTCTCTTCCTATAGGGGAAGCCCATAGGATTCTATGTGATCCACAAACAGGCAAGGTAGTGAAAAAGAGAGAGAGAGAAAGGATACTGCAGCTCAGAGTCCATCTGCTGCCCCAGGTGACTAATTGATGAGCTTCTCCAAGACCCTGCTTTCTTCACCCCTGAACTTTCACAGTTCTCCCCCAGTGAAATTTGTTTTTAATGGGAAGGGGTCACTGATCTCAGCTGGGAAAACTAGGCAGCTGGGATGAGCCACAGGAGCAGTGAGGAGCTAGAACTGAGGGAAAAAAAAGTATTGTCCTTTAGAGTAGAAAGGTGTGCTTTTGAAAGGTATTAGGAAGGGAGGTCTGGCAATGAAGGTACAGCACTGAGGAACAGGAGTCAAGAGTCTTGTTCTGATGCTCCCACTCTAGTCTTGAGCTCTTACAGAAAATCAGTGGTTCAGTTTCTCTGCCTCCTAAACAAGGCTAACAGCATGTCTAGACTCTGTAAGGTGTTGAGTTCTTGAAACTCCTGGTCCCCATCCCTGTTCTCCCATCTCTCCCCATGGAAGTGGTAAGGCGTCAACCCTCTTAGCATGGAGGGGGAGAGGGGGGCCACAGGCACACATGCCCTCTGTTCACTTGAGCTCCACCCTTGCATGACATAGGTAATTCTAGAAGGCAGGAAAACATTGGATTTAGTAGGGAATGTTTTCTAAAGCCCTCAGGAATGCTGGAGTCTTGGCCAGGCCTAAGATTGTGTGCAGTGCGAAGGGACCAGCTCCCTTTCTTAAAGCCTCCACCAAGGCTGCTGCTTAAGGGGACATAAAGAAGAAACCCAAGATCCTTTTCCACCTACTCCATGCCCTCCCCCTTGTTCTTAATTCCATGCATGCCAGGAGACTCCCATTTCCCACCAATGTCAGGGAGAGGAGAGCAGTACAAATAAAGGAAGGTAGCCTAGAAAGGGCCCCCTGTTCTGAATTACAACTAGAACGTGCAGCCCTGTGTGTATCGGGGAAGGCCCAGGTATCGTTTGGAGTGCTGCCAGGGACATTCACTGCCTTTGGGGGTTTTTGGAGAAGCTGCTTTGCTGTCTCACAATGAAAGGCAAGTAGGAATAACAGAGTTTGGGCTGGGTCTTGTACTACTTGGAGTTTGGGGTTGTTGGGGTCCAGAGTGTCAGAATCTGGGATCCTTGGCTCAGACTGATTTCTGTGATTCTTTTGGAGGCCCACAGAGCTCAACAGCTGTGAGCAAGGATGTTTGAGAGGGAAAATGGGGACAGCCTTGTAATGGCCTAGGAATGTGCTGGGGAGGGGTTTCGGAAGGGTCAGAGCAGAAAATGGTAATGGCTTTGTTAGCAATGGGCCCTATTGGGTAAAGTGAAGTGCCACAGCCGCCTCTCTGACTTCGGTGGGAATACCCATGTGCTCTGCTCCAGTCTGTGGTGAAGGACCATGTCTCCTCCAGAGGGTCAGGAGGGAGATGCAAGCTAGAGCCAATAGAGACACTGCTGCAACTAGTGAACACCACCGTGTACACTGCACCCCCCCACACCCCCACCCTGGTGCTGCTTGCTTGTACTTTCCCCAAAAGAGCTGGCAAAAGATCTGCTGACAAGCAAGTGCTGGCAGGGGCAAGAGGAGAGGGGGAGATAGAGTTGCTAGGAGAGGGCAGCACGTCCCAGCCTGCTTTAGCTATGATGTCACCTCAAATGCTCCTGGCTTTTGAAGAGCATTTTGAGCTTTTTGCAGAGTGGGCTGGCTGTTAAAGGGCACAAGTGAGGGAGAGCAGGAGGGGAGCGACATGGGCTCCGACTTGCAGCCTGTATACAAGGGCATTGGGACAAAGCCAGGGAATCTGCACATGTCTGCTCCAGGTGGGAGGCTAATTTCAGTGCCATTGAGAGAGTTCCTAAGCCTTTGCAGTGGCTATTTTGTGTGAAGCAGATTCTAGTTCCTTTGAAGCCATGCAGTTTTTGCAAGAGGAAATACCATCTTCCCCCTGGTTACACACCCTCCGAATGAAAATGCAGGAGAAGGTCTTTTGTTTTCCTGGGGGTCAGAAGCTTGGATAAGAGAAAAAGTAGCCCCAGGGAAGAGATTAAGAAGTACCCTTTCTCCTGGGCTCCTAGTAGGGTTGCCTGTGTCAACTGAACCTCTTCTGTAGCCTCTAGATGTTTGGGTTATTTGCACTCAGAATTGAGATGTCCACATATACTGCCTCTACTCAGCCTGATGATTTATGTCCCTTGTTCACACTGATGTGATAGGGGAGGGGGCAGGGGTAACCAGAGCTCTTTCTTTCAGTCTGATTTCATATCTCAATTGAGGAGTTATGTCATGGCAGAAAGAGCAAGGGGGAGGGAAATACTGGGTGCTTTAGCATTTCATGTCCCAGCTGTGCCAGGTCTTTGGGGTGGTTCTGGTGATATCTGTCAGTGATGTGGAGGGAGTTTTACAGGAGAGGAGACGTGTTACAGGTTGAAGGTCAGTTTGTCTCCCAAAGTGGTGGCTTCAGGTGCGTGCTGCTGCAGAGTGGATATAAAGGAGATAAAGCCCTGGACTGTAGGTGAGGGTGAAGTAAGTGCCCCTTCAAAGCAGTCTAGGGTCTCCAGAAATTGGAATATCAAGTATGTCCTTTGTTTGGAGGGGAAAAACTAAGAATATCTTCCAAGCCTTGATAGTCAAGGCAGTCAGTCAGAAGCCTAGCTGCTGTAGATTTTCAGACATATCAGGTCTGGGGCTACATACTGTGGAAACTATTGTCTCACTCTTGCCCCAAAGAACTCAAGGTTTGGAGTCAACCCCAATGTGGGTTTCTCAGACAGAGCCTTATACTATGCTCCAGTTAAGGTAAGGAGGAACCCTTGAAAGGGTGAATCTTTGAGTAGGGAACTGTTGGCAAAAACCTAGTGAGGGGCTATCCTGGGTCTTCCTATATATCCCTAGAGAAAAAGTGATAGGATGGAAGGTCCTTTATTGAATAAAAGCTTTGGTTCAGTTGTGAGGATGGGACTGGGACTCTAATTCTGTTGGATCCATCTTTGTAGACTTGGATTTTCAAAAGGAATTAATGGAGTCAGGTATTCACGGTTGTTTGAAAGTCACCAGGAATTGTGCATCAACTCTGCTTAGCCCTTTGAAACATACCAGCATCTTTTACTCTTTAGCATCCACTGATTAAACCACCAGGGATTTACATCACTTACCATCCCTTGTAGTGATGCTGGCATTTGCCTTTGTAACCTAAAGTAGAGTTAGTTTTTTCTTCTAAGTGTTTCCAGACTTAACTCTGGTATGGAAAAGGCAGAGGTGGATGTTAGAAGACTGCTTCAGAAAATATAACTGATTTCTTACTTGTATAAGAAACCTAGGATAGCATGAGAAGGGTGTGCACTCAGCATTTCTGTAAATTCTGCATTTATATACACCAGCAAAGGGGTTGACTCAGGTCCCCATTCGGGCTATGCCACTGATCTTACTCAGGTCACTCCACTTCCCAGAGCTTCAGAATCCCCAGCCACAGGATGAGATGATGCTGCAACCTAGTGACATGGGGAGGTCCTAAGATCTGTTAAGGTACATACTGTACCTGGAGACCCCTGGCTGGAAAACATGATGTCATTGTCATTCCTGCCATTTGAGTTGGGTGATCATTTTCAGACACTCTAGAGCAGTGGTTTTCAATCTTTTTTTCATTTGCAGACCCCTATGGAAATTTTGAACGGAGTTTTTTTCATTTTTCATGTGTAGGACCCTTTGAATTGTAAATGTTGGTATTCACATACTTTTAAGTGATCGCAATCATCTTTTGTGGACGTGTCTGCCAACCACAGGCTAAAAACCACTGCTGTAGAGGAACTGGTTTGCATGTGGACCAGAGTATTTACAATTCTAGCAACAGTATCAATTTTGATGGTCAATCTATCTCTCTCATGCCCACCTCTGGGTTTTCCTTCCTAAGGTTGGCCTGTAGGGATTCCTGGTTTGAGACTGCAGCCTGGTGTAGGGCAGCAAATTGGACAGTACTCACTATCACATTTAGCAACATCTGACCATGAAAAATTGCCCAGAAATCTATTCAAAAGAAATCAGATTCCACCTTTTTGGTCCAAATATTTTCTGTCCCAGCCATCTTCCCCCCTCCCTCACTGTCTGCAGACTCACTTTTCTAATTGGTGTTCTACACACATGGCCATGCAATTCAGCTGCGAGTGAGGGAAGAGCTGCGTTTGTGTGCGTCTGTATGTGGATATTTGTAAAATGCCATTAATATGTTGTGTGAATGTGACTCTGATCCAATCCAAGTACAAAGGCCCGCAGCTATTGGTGTTGAGATCCGGTCAGAAATAAACAAGGTAAGCAGGGTTGGACTGGATGTATTAAAGACCTCCAAGGAATGGCTGAGCCCTGTCAGAAGGAGTGATGGGGATTGCTTAACTGACCCTTGTCCCTAAAGAACAGCCAGTACAGTACAAACAGCTTCCAGGCTGGTGGGTTGCTGTCTTCTGGATAACTCGAAAGCTGGGCACTGACCACTTATAGCCACTAAAGATCCTATGGCCCCCTTCAAAAGAGGAAGTGAGTTAGTCCAGGGGGTGTGGCCAGATTCTAACAGAGATCTTGCCTACCCAAAATTCTCCTTTTTGCTTTCAGTGTGTTTGTATTTAACTATAAGTTTACAATGCCCACTGCTACGATGCTTAGTTTTCTGCACTTCAGCTCCATAGTCACTGACTATGACTGGTGTGTCCTGCTTGTTAAGGAAAACCACACTTGATTGTCTTCAGCATGTAGGTGGATGTGTGAAGAGCGATTTACCCCACTGCAATTATGAAGAGGATGCCTTCAATCAAGTTAGAAATAGCAGGGTGTAGGATCGTGCTGGAATGATATGTGCTGTAACATCCAAATACAGTCAGGAAAGGAAAGGGCTAAGGGTGTTGCTTGGAATCTTGAATCTCAGTTATATGCTGGCTGGTTTAGAGATATGCCGCACAGTTGTCATAGCGTTAAAACTTCCAGTGGGGCTGGTGAGATCATGCTTGACTGTGGTTGTGTCAGATGCCCAACATGGTGTTCAGATTAGTGGCATGTTAGCACAAAGTGACTTTGACCATGTTTGAGGCCCCATTGTGCTAGGCACTGTATATACAATGAGCAAGAGACAAATCCTGCTGTTAAAGAGTGTATAATTTAAATCTCCTTCTCTCCACAGGGGGCTTTGCCACCTTCTCGTCTTGCTTCCCAGGCCTCTGTGAGGGGAAGCCAGCTGCCATTTTGCCAATGAGTATCTCCCAGCCATGCTTGCCAGTGGCCAACGTTGGTCCCACCCGCATCCTGCCACATCTCTACTTGGGCTCCCAGAAAGACGTTTTAAACAAGGTACACATCCTCACTGGCAAAAAGACACACCAACCCTATGCTTGGTTTTGCTCTTTTCATACATTGGGGGTGGCACTGCTCACACAGGTGGGGAATATAGCTCATTTCCAGTTTGAGGATAGTGTGCCTATAACTTTCAGTGGTCTGTCTAATGGTTTTGCCGGTCCAACCCCAATAAGGAGCAGCAGCACACATACACAGAGGGCCTTCAGATTGGCAGGAGTCTTACTAAATTTTTGCTATTGTGCTGCTGAGATGTAGTCCTGAGGAAGTTGGGATCGGCATGCCTTTCCTCTGCATTGTGATGGGAGCTTTGCAATTGCTCTTAGCACTGGACTCAACAGCAGCAAAGTGCAAGGAAGCATAGTCGGGAAAACAGATGGAAAAGTAGATCTGTTAGGAGATGGAATCCAAGCTGCAAGGGAGCAGAGAGTAGCACCAGGACCTCACTCCAAGGGAATCCCTGAGAGAGTTGCAGCAGGGAAGTCATCTTCTCCACACTGCTCCTTCCTACCAACCAGACTAATAAGACTAATACTACCCCCAGTCATTTCTTGAGCAGCTAGGGAGCCAGAGGGAGGAGAGTTAAGCTCAGACTATTAGCTGTAGGAGTGAGGTGTGGGGTGAGCAGTGACAGTTGGGAGCAGGGGCCTGAAAATGGACAAAGATTTGCTTTTGGGAAGGAAGGAAAGGAGGGAAAAGAGGGGCACTGTCTTTTTAAAGGTGCCAGAATGTTTGGGCAGTGATGTCACTGCAAGGAAGGAATTTTGTTTAAAGGGGAAAAAAACAAATAAGAGAAGAAAGAAACAGAAATTGTAGTTAAAATTCCAATGGGCGCCTACCACAGAGCAGGAGGGAGCCAGCCAGCCATTCGTGCCCGGGGGCAGTGCGGGGGGAGTGGGCCAGGGTAGAAGCATCTGACGGGTAGTGGGGGTGGACGTGGAAAGGAGAGAGAGAAATTATATACAGGGAGTAGAAGGAAATGAAAGAGAAACATGCCAGGAATGCGAGCTTGGGAGCCAGGCTGGCTCTCTAGAGCTGAGGTTAGGCTTCTACAGAGCCTGCTGAGGAACAGACTCTTATGTAAGCATAGTTAGGACAAGACCCACGATGTGGATCAAATGGTCAAAGAATCCTGAGGCAAAATATCAGATGCGTCTCCTGTATGTTAGGCTAAGTCATTTTCAGTACCGTCTTTCCCTTCCCAATCCCTGAATTGGCTTTTTACTCACTCCTTCACTCCAAGAGTTGTTTTCTTCCCCCCCCCGCCCCACCCCGTGCACTGAGATGATAGGTACCTTGTGGCCACTGGAGCATTAAAAATCATGGCCAAACATGAGGATGAGCTTGCAGAGAGCGACTCTGTGATGCTTCAGCACCCCAAAGCCATGGATATGTACTGCTGACCCCATTCATCACAATCCCACTCATTCCTCATGCTGGCTCCACCTGCCTGGCTTCTGCGATAATGAAGGGCTCACCCTGTGATGGGGGAGGTTTCTCTTATTCCTCTTTTTTTCCTCAGATCATTCTCTCTTCCACAGTGATTTTTATTTCCAACTCCTTTTCCCTCCTGTTTAATCCTGTATCATCCTCCAAAGTAACACAGAATAAATTTTAAGATCCAGCCACTGTAATCCCATGAGTTACAGATGATCCCCCTTGTTTCAGGCAATGTAATTTGAATTTTAAAGCATGGGAGGAACAACAGGCTGCATTCACCCCTGTGCTCTGGTGCCTTGTGGCACACTAGCACTGCTTTGCCCTTGAGATGGATTAGAGATTGCTACAGGCAAAAGGAATCAGAACTCATGGTAGAGATGATCTCTTTTATTAGACCAAGTAGATATCTGTAAAACAAATTCTTTATTTGCAAGCTTTCAGGCACACTCACCCTTCTTCAATGTGAAGATTGTAAAATTTCTCCTAGGTGGAAATTAAAATTCATATTTCACAGGAACACTGAAGGTGCTATAAGATCTCCTGGTTGGAAAAGTTCATATTGTGCAAATTAGGCTCAGATAAAAATGAGAGTTTATCTCAAAATTGTCTGATGACAAACAGGATGTTAGATTATATTTCCTTCTGGTTATGATATTTCATATTTCACAGGAGGGGGGATAGATTAAATGCTCTCCTGGGTAAGGAATTTCTCTTGTGTTGAGGCAGCTTTGTGCTCTGTAAAATGCAAATTTAGCTGGCAGGAGAAGCAGGGTGTCAGCTTCCAGGTGTCTACATGTTGATTTTTGCTTCCTTCTTGTAAAATTATGAAGTTTTCATTTTAAAAATGGCAAAAGTCAATATCTTCCATGTTTCAGGGATACAGGTTGTATCTGTATTGGTCTACAGGCAAAGGAATCAGCACTCATGGTAGAGATGATTATCACTTGCACAAAACCAATCCCAGAATGATTAATCTAACCCCAAGTGTTTCCTCCAAAGCCATGGTTACAATAAGGAAACAGTCCACCAGGAAGCAAACTGAAATGCATCACATGACTGCTGTGTCCCCCAACCAAAACAGCTTATATTCTGAATTGCCAGTTGCCAGTGTCCGGAACTGTATTTGGCCACAACCATTTTTTAAGCCGCTCATAGGCTGACAATGACTTCTGTAAACCAGCTAGTGAAAAATGTTGAACAGCAGGCTTTTCTCAGGCTATTTGGAACCGGAGAAAATGGGCTGACTTTGATAAATGAACGCATTGTTTGTTTCCAGTAGCAAACACATCTCCCAGTGAGGTGCTCAATCCCCCAAAACAATCTTTTCTGAGAGTTCACGTACAACAGACATTGTTTTGTTTTTCCTCATCGTCATTTCCCACTCTTTCTCTAGCCCCTGGATTCTTACTCTTTCCCCTACCACAACTCTGAGACGTAAGGGAAGGGCAGAATGGTTAGGAACATAAAGGAGCATCGTTCGTGAAGTTTCACCTAGGAACAACGGCTACAAAAATAGAGTAGCCACCACTATTTTAAGAGCTATGCTGCCTTTAATGTGCCCAGACCCTGTTCTATCACCCAGTCGCTTCTCTCTCCCCAGGACCTGATGACTCAGAATGGGATAAGCTACGTCCTCAATGCCAGCAACTCCTGCCCCAAGCCTGACTTCATCTGTGATAGTCATTTCATGCGCATTCCTGTCAATGACAACTACTGTGAGAAGTTGCTTCCCTGGCTGGACAAGTCCATTGAGTTTATTGGTGAGACAGCTCTCTGAATAGCTGGGCCTTTATTTATTAGCTTTGTCTTAAGCATTATCCATGTTATGGTGACCCCAGCCACTGGGAATGGGCTCTGCGTTCCTTGTCTTTGCCAGTTACAAAGCACAGACTCGTCTTCCCCCATTTTCTTGTTCAAACAGCCCATGCCTCTTCACCCACAGCTATGTGCAAAGTACAGGGTGTGCTTTCAGCATCTACACATGCGCAGCTATTAGGCTGCAGTAAACGAATTTACTCTGCAGCAGGTTAGTATATACAAGTACTATCCTGCTGCAGAGTAGAAAACTCCCTTGTGCCTCAGTCAGCCCCTCCACAGCATATGGAGCCGGCAGGAGCAGCCCTGGGCTGGCAGGCTGGCCACCAGGGCCCCCTGCCAGCTGGGGCCGCTCCAGCCCAGCTCCACATGCTGTGCGTGAATAAACCCAGAGCTGCTCCAGAATTAATTTCTCCCAGGTGCACGTTCAAACAGTGCACCCAGGAACAAAAAACTCCAGAGCAATAAGCCCTGGAGTTTATTCATGTGCACTAATTACATGTGTAGACATGCCCAACACCTCAGAGACTTGCTGTCTTCCTCAGTTCAGACCAATCCCTGGCCTTCAGTCAGTGAGAAGCGGGTAACGGAAGGAACAGTTCTCCTGGGAATGAAACACTAACTTTAGTCTGGCCAATACCTCCACCAGGAAAACCACCGCTGATTAACAGCTTTGGCAGAGGGGCCAAAGGTGGGCTGGGTCATGGAGACTGAACATCCCCGTCCCACCCCTAAGTCAGCCCAGAATCCTGTTGACGGGGTAGTTTGTGAGGGATGTCTGCTTTGTGGCCAGTCAGGTGATAGCCATTCTGACTCATCCTAGGGCTTTGATCTCCAGGACAGGCAGCCCGGCACCTTCACCAGAACTCAGGCCATTTCTAATGTGTGACCCCAGGGAGCACATTGTGCAGATTATAACACTGTACACAATTAAAGGGAGCTTCTCATGAAGGTCTAAGGGAGACTCAAAGACCAGGGTCCTTAGGCCTGTATTACAAATGGGGAACTAAGGCACAGAGAAGCTAGGTGGTTTGCCCTAGGTCCCACAGTGAGTCGGCACCAAAACCAATAGAGCCCAAAGGTCCTGACTCAGTTCCCGCTGGAGTCCATGTGTGTGGGTGGAGAGTGAGGATGGAATAAGTCTGTCCACAGTCTCTGGGGACATCACACTGAAAGTTGTTTTTTTCTGCTTCTTGTCCTGTGCTGCAGACAAGGCCAAGGTGTCCAGCTGCCAGGTGATAGTACACTGCTTAGCAGGGATTTCCCGCTCAGCCACCATTGCCATTGCTTATATCATGAAGACTATGGGCATGTCTTCAGATGACGCCTACAGGTAGGTGCTCTCCAGAAGAAGGAGGCAAAGAAGCTCACTACCAAGCTTTACCTTCACAAAGGGAAATAAAATGGGCCTAGGAGGAGTGAGGCTGTAGGAGAGGCTTTCCAAAAATTGTCTGGAGTGAATCTCCTGAGTGTTACCAGGACTGGCCCTATATTACCTGTCAGGAGGTGCTGTGCCCCTACTGGGATGCACACTGTATAGCACTGCCAGGGTGGCAGCATGCAACCTTCCTCCTCACTGATGTCCCATTCAGAGGAAGTGGTGGGCCCAGCTTCAAGCAGCAGTAACCTTGACCTGGCCAGCTAACACCACAATGGTTTCATTTCAGGAGTGGTTTCTAAAAATTTTATATCCATAAAGAGAACTTGTGGAAAGAGAGAAATCTGGAATCTAAGCAGTGCTGGATCTACCTACAGCGTTCTCCCTAAGCTGTGCAGTGTGCGAGGCTGCATAGGCACACCTGGCAGTGCAGCATGAGCACATCTGTGCAGCCACGCATGCCATGCAGCTTAGAGGGAGTGCTGTCTACCTATCCAGGCTGCTGTGAGGCACTGGTGTGATTTTTTTCCCCTGCTCTCTTTAAGTTCTGGCAGAGTGCTCTGGACACCAGTGATGCATCCTGAGCAGGGGCATCCTGACTGGTAGGTGAAAGATCCCATGATGATCACGACTGTTTGTCTACACCTGCAGGTTTGTCAAAGACCGACGCCCGTCCATATCGCCCAACTTCAACTTTCTGGGCCAGCTCCTGGAGTACGAGAGGAGCCTGAAACTCCTCAAGGCTTTAAAGGCCCAAGGCGATCGGAGTGAGGGTGATGCACCACAAGATGCAGCTGAGGTGCCCGAGAGCAGCAGGCACCTCACACCTACCTCAGACAAGGCTGAGGAGACACCAAAAAGCACAAGCTCAGTGCCCCCGTCCAGTGACCCTGAGAGGCCTGCAGGAGCTCCCAAAATTGTCTCACCCACAGCACTACAGCAAGGACTCAATGGCTTGCACCTGTCCTCAGAGCGCATTCAAGACACCAACCGACTAAAGCGCTCCTTCTCCTTGGACATCAAGTCAGCCTATTCCCCTGGCTTGAGGCAGGATGCCCCAGGCCCTGTCGACACAGGGGAAACCCCCAAGCTTTGCAAGTTGGACAGCCCTTCTGGACCCAACAGCATGTGCCAGTTCTCACCCATGCCTGACAGCCCTGACTGGCCCAGCGGGCCAGACTTCCTTCTGGAGGCCAAGGTACGGCAGAGGCGAAAGCACAGGCACCAAGCGGGCTCCCCCGCCCATGGACTGAGCCTCAACTTCAGTGGGATGTGTACCATGCACAAAAGCACCAGTATGGAGGATAGCCTCAAGCAGACACTTCGGCTGAGCCTCCCCAATACAGGGCAGCAGCCTATGCAGCCGGCCGCAGCACCGAACTCCACTGGCGGAGGGGGGGTTGGCTCCTGGGGCGTGCACTTAGAGTCGCCCAGCACCCCATCTTCAGAGACCCCCTGGTACTTTGGCACAGACTCAACGGTGAGCAGTGGCAGTGGTGGAGGGAACGCAGCCCTGTTTGCCAGCGCCAGCTCATACTCCTCATTCAGCTGCAACGCCATCCAGAGCAGCTGTGAGATCAGACTGAGAGACAAGCAGAGGGCAGAGCAGAGGGACGGGCGGCACAGCTGGCATGAGGATGCCAACACTGAGAAGCAGTTCAAGAGGAGGAGCTGCCAAATGGAGTTCGAGGAGACCATGTCAGAGGGCAGGTCCCGGGAAGACCTGGGCAAAATCGGGAAACAGTCTAGCTTTTCAGGCAGCATGGAAATCATTGAGGTGTCCTGACATTGATCCAGGAAGTTGGAATGCTGGGGCGGGGTGGGATATTTAATGGGGATAAGACAAGGTGGGGTGGCAGGGCGGGGGGCAGGGAGGGGCGGAGTATTTATATCGGTGTGTGTATTTCCAGGTGCACACACGCCAAAACAGAAGCAGAGACGAATGGATCTAAGTCAAGAAACATGATGGTCCAAGCTTAGTGCCTCTTCCCACTCCTCCCCCCAGCCATCCCCTCCCTTCCTCCACCCAAGCTACCCCACCCCAGACACTTTCCCTTTTGGGAGGGAGGAGCTGACATACCTTTTCCCATCTGAGTCCTTTGCTCCTACGTGCAGAGAATGGCTTGCGGGAGTGATGGGGGAGCTAGCTGACTATCAGCTGGAATGAGATGCAGACTCTTGATATCTGAGTATCCAACAGTTGAATTCTCAGCTTAAAGTTCAGGGTGGGGAGGGGAACTGCTTTTCTTTTTAGCAGCAGTTAAGCAATCAAAGAGGGGTGCTGGTCATCGTGCAGAGCACAGCATTTTCCTGACCCATGGGACAGGGCAGAAGCATCGCTTGTCCCTGCTCCCTTCCCTTTTATCAGGCTGGGGGAATGGAAAATTGGCAGTTCCCTCCCAGGGGTGGAACAGGGAAACCCATTGGGGATGTTTGCCCTTCTTTTTTTTTCCCCCTCAATGCACTAAGCATGTGCCCCCGTGTTTCTCTGGCTAAATATGCTAATAATGCTGCACGAGAGCGGCCCTATACATATATAAATATATATTATATATAATATAAAAAACACACACACACAAAGAAAAAAAGTAAATGGTTTTACTGCGATTTTTATTGAGACGTAAATAATATTTCAATTTTTTTTGTTTGTTTTTAATTTATTGAAGCTGTTCATTCTGGCAATGATTTGCAGACAATGTGGGGCGGTACTTTCAGCTCTATTTTTACTGTGTATGGTATTTAAATCTGAAACACGAGTTTCTAAGCAATATCTGAGGCCTGTGGCTCCTTCTGTAGCACTTGTCGGCGACAAAGATACCCCTCTGGGCAGGGCAAAAATGGGACAGGAAAATATCTTTTTTTGTGTGGTTTTTTTAAAAAAAAACAACAAAATAATCTCCTTACAACACAAACTGAGCCAAGAAAATCCCTCCTCAAAGTTTCTTCTTTACCTCTTGGTTCTTATATGTTTCTCTCCGGTCTCCATCGCATACACAGAACAATTTCTTCTCCGGGCGGCGGGCCGGAAGAGCTGGCTTTGTCCTGTGGTCATGTTGCTGGAGACTCTTAAGATCATTGAGGGAGGGTTCGGGGTTGCCTGAAATGAGGGTGCTGTGGAGATCGGGGGGTGGGGAGAAGTCTTGGTCGGGGGGCAGCATCCTGTCCTGGGCAGTGTTAAGAAAACTGACCACTGTGTAATGTTTGAAGGGCTTGATGCAGGGAGGGCTGAGCTCCCAGGGAAAGCTGCCCTTTCCCTAAGCTCAGCCTCCCCTTGGGAGCAAGTGAGAAGACCAATAGTGAGCCCTCCCAGATCCCCTAGTTCCACTGTTGCCCTTCCAGTGTTACTGCCTGAAGGGAAGAGGCCTGAGGCCTCCGGAGAGAAATAACAGCCTCATCCCGAGGCTCTCCGTGTGTGTGCGTGCTCATGTGAGTGTGCGTGTGTGCATGCGCACACGTATGTGTAAGGGAGTATCCAGGGTGGGAGTCTCAGTGGGAGTGACAGCAGGCAGGGAGAGAGCCATCTGAAGACAAAGGTGAAGCCAGTGAAAGACTCCACTGACTGGCCATTTCGGGGAAGAAGTAAAGAAGGGAGTGGACTGAAAGGCTAGAAACCAAACCAGAACGTTTGGGATTTAGCCTGGGCACATCTCCCCCACCTCAGCCTTTCACTGCCAGGCCCACGTCCAGCAGCCAGCATCCTCCCTCCCTCCTCCAGTGTGTTGCTAAGAAGATCTGTTTCACCATTCTCTTGTCCGGGTTTCTCCTTTTATTTTGCTTCAGAGACATTCTGTCAATTGATCGTTTTAGTGAGAGTGAAGTGAACGTGACGGCTCATTCTTGTGCGGCTAAAGGCAAGGCCTCCGACCCCAAGGAAACGTACCTCATCTGTCTCTTGGGGAGGAAAGGGTGAGGGTTTCCTAGGGAGATCCTTCTGTCTGGGATTCTTCAATTGATTTATTTTTGGGAATAATGAAGGGCCCCTTAGGACTCTACCATGGACTGAGGAAACAAGGTCCTACTGTCTTTGAAGTGCAAGGGAGATCCGCCTCCAGCAAGGAAATAAGCATTCAGAGAGCTTTGGTATTTTGGAAAGGACGGGCAGGGACGCAGGAGCACAAGTGACCATTCTCTGATGCATCTCCCCTCTCTCAAAAGTCCCTGTACTGATGGGGAGTGAAGCCCTTGTCCCAAAAACCCGTGTTTCTCCCAGGCAGCAGGAGACTTTGACCTGGCTAAGAAGCCCAGGCTTGATATGGCAGACTCAATGCTGCCTCTGCTGCTAAGGACATTTTTTTTTTCTCTCTGTGGCTGTCTTTGCTTTCCTTCTTTTAGTGTCATGCTAGTTTTCAAGCTAATACCTCAGGGTTTTTTGTTTGTGTGTCATTATTAATGTTGTATAATTTTGGGATCTTCACATACGTTCTTTCCCTTTCCCTTTCTTTCTCTCTTTTCTTTTTTCGTGTTGTTTTTAGTTTGGAATCAAACTACACAAGACAAAAAAAAAAAAAAATCTCAGGTTTAAATCTTAACCACAAAGCAAAGCTGTGAGGAGCTGCAGTAATAATAATACTGCTCTGGTTGCATCAGATTGTTGCTTTCCTTCTGACCATGGTCTGTCTCTGCTGCTGTATGCATGTTCTGAGCAAAAAGGGGTCTCCAGGGAGAGACTGCTGTCGTTAAGATTTTTGAGTTTTGGTTTGGTTTTTTTAAAGGAGTTATATAAGTTCGGATGTTCCAAATGATCCTGTCTCGTACCCCAAAAATGGGCTGGTGTGGGTGGTGGGACAAGGAGGAATGTGGATGATGAAAGGTGTATGTTTGGGGGGAGGTTTTGGGGGGGTTGTTTTTTTGCTGGGAGATTAATAAAATGTAAGCTTTGATTGATGACCCCTTTGCCTACCCCACCCTCCCCCATCTCCTGACAACTGTTTTGAAAGGGGGGTATGCTCACTTTTCCCCTTTCTTCAAAGCATCACAGTCATATTTCCTCTTGCAAGCACTTCATGCTTGCTCAGTGTTGCCGACTAGACTGCTTCATGGGGTAGGAGGATTGTGTCTCCTGCCTACTTGTGCAGAGCTGTATCTAGCATTGGTAGGGGATGGTACTCAAAGGGAAGCAGTGTGTCACCTAACACTTCCCATTCCTGCTGGATTGGGAGGCCTACAATGCAGAAAAGCTTTCCACGGGATTCTCCAGTGTTTCTTCCTAGTTGTTTTTGCACCATCTAACCCCCCCATCCCCAGCCATTGGCTGCAATGTGACTTGCCTCATTTTTTGACCCCTTATCTCCACCTTCCTGGAGCTGGTCACAAAAAAGGGAAACTATTTTTGCCTAGTCGCTTTTTCTCCCATTTAAAATGTTAACAAAAATGTGGGTCATAACTGAAAGGTTTTTCTGCTGAGCCTTGTCCAGAGGCTGATCAGCCCTATGAACAACACTGGAGAGCCAGTGGTTGCACTCAGAATCATCCCCAGTAGGCCACGTTTCCATGCTCGTACCTTGCCTGCGTCCTATAAGTCTAGTGCCTGGTGATGCACCATGAATGGACAGTTACCCTCAGTAGCCTCAGGACTATCCCATCATGCCCACACACAGGGCATGCTGAGAAAGCACCACTCTTTTTAGCCATCTCTCTAAGAATTCTTGGACACTGACCCTCTAGCAATGAGAAGAGCTATCTAGCTTCTTCACACCACTGACAGATGTGGTGTATCATTCCCCAAGTCACAAGGCCTGCTCTTGATCTCCCCAAGAGAGTGCAGACAATATATTGTTGGCCAGGTTTGTGGGAGTCCTGCTTACCCATTATTGGCTAAAGCATGAGCCAGAGCTATTTCAACAGCTATCCCAAGAAAACAGTGCTAGCAGAGATCCAGAGCAGGGGGTGGGGGTGGCAAATGGCTATGCCCCTTCTGCTGGAGCTGGCATTTCACACTTGTCGATCTCATTAACCCATCAGTGTTAGAGAGCGTGGGGCATTCCTTCTTCCTGCAGTACAAAAGTGCACAAGGCCTAAGCAATGCAGGGTGGGATTTTCCATAGCTCTCGGTGGGCACATCTGCACAAGATGTTTACTGTGCAGTAGACTAGCTGCACAGTAAACATTGTGCGTCTACCAGTGCACCCCAAATAGGCTGAAGTAAACTAATTTACTAGTCAATACAACTACTATCCTGCTACGGAGTAAAAAACTCTGCAGCAGTGCATGAGTAGATGCTGCCCTGGCTGGCTGGGGCATGAGGGTGCTGCAGTGCAGAGGCTGCCTGCCAACTAGCCCCACACTGGAGCACCCTTGTGCCCCAGCCAGCCCCTATGCAACATGTTGAGCTGGGTCGGAGCAGCCCTGGGCTGGCAGGCTGACCCCCTGGGCCTCCTGCCCACTGGGGCTGCTCTGACCCAGCTCAGCATGCTGCAGTCCCAGGCACATGTGTAGATGGGACACCTGGAAGCAATAAACTTTGGTGTGATATGTGCCAGGGCTTATTGCATCGCATTCATATGCACATGTAGATGTGGCCAGTGAGAGCAGTTAGACTAGCAACAAATGCTTTGAAAAGGGTCTAGGTAGAAGAAAAACACCACCTACCCTGTAAAGGTGAAAGGAATCTGTGTCTCAGGACATTGTTCACTTTTTTGGGGTGACCTACATCTCCATTTTCAGTGTGCCCCATTGGCCTCTGCAGCTCAAGAGACAGGGACTTTTCCTGCTTCCCTCTCTCCCTGTGTGGCATTGCAAAAACACCCCCGTCCTTCCCACCTCTCACAGAAGCATGAACATCACTGAGTGAGATGCCTTCCCAGCATCCTCTCAGCCCATTGCATAGATATTCATACATCATGTGCACATGATTTTGGTGAGAGCTGTGCTGCTTTGCCCTGGGCAGGGATCCATTCTAGAAAGAATATGTGTTCACAAAATCTGTTTCCAGATACTCAAACTGACCTATTTCTGGCTGCAATTGCTGTTCATCCCCCATCCATCTTATTTTCTATATCGTATGCGGAGAAGAAGAGGCTCTGACTGTTGCTCAACTAAAATCCCTACTGCACTCCCTTTTATTTTCTTCAGTGTCTCCCTGTTGCTAGCACCAACCCAACACCCTCATAGTAGCTCTGAAGAATGCAAGGCACCAGAGCATTTTCACCACTGGGGCATCTTGACTTGGTCAAGGCTCTTCACTGTCACTCCCACCATTGCTACTCCTGTTGCAGATGGAGTCATGTGAAATTGGGGACAGAGTTAAAGGACAGACACAAGATGGGAAGATCTCAACCCCCTTATCCCTGTATGAAGTCACTGCATGGGGTGCTGTCAAGCTCAGTCATGATTAACAATGAGAAGAGAGGGCCAGTGAATGGCAGAGTGTGGAATGGGTGCCACCTGGTGGCACACTAGGAAACAGCTATAGCAGCTTTGGAAATGTACCTGGATGTCATGGCTTTGGTCTACTCTCCCCAAGGATGTCCCTTTCCTCCAAGCCCTTCTCCAGATCTGTACACACCTTCAACTGTCTCTTCTGCATCCAAGAAAAGCATGCTAGCAATCATAGAACTGAATTAGAATCATAGAAAATGAGGGCTGGAAGGGACCTCAGGAGATCATCTAATCCAGCCCCCTGCTCAAAGTAGGACCAGCCCCAACTAAATCATCCCAGCCAAGGCTGTATTTAGCCAGGTTTTAAAAAGCTCCAAGGATGGAGATGCAACAACCTCTCAATTGGGGTGTTTATAATTCACCTCCCTGTGTGGCTTTGCACATGTCAACATTTTATTCTGTTCCTTCTGCTGGGCTCTGTGCAGGCTGGAAGCCAAGTCATCCCAGGCACTGGGCAAATGTTACCAAATGCCCTGCATGAGAGCAGTGCTTTAGGGGAGGAAGTGCAGCCAAAACCATGAAAGTCAAAGAAACCTTTCCAGTGGGCTTTGGATCAGCTCAATGTGGCCTGATACATCTCTTTCTGTCTCTGGATCAGGGGGCATCTGCTATTTTGAGGATTTTCTCTATTGCCCAGTGGATCTGCTTCACTTCATCCCAGTCCTCCTATGAACACTCCCAGTCAGGAGATCTGATGAGGAACTGGGCCTGATTTTGATTTCTGTGAGGTCTGATTCACAGCAGTGTAATTCCTTTGCCTTGAATGGAAGGACTTTTGACTCCCATCAGTGTAAGTGAGATCAGAATCTGGCCCACCGACATAAGTAGGGACAGGATTCAGCTGAAAGAGAGCCAACGCTACTCTCCATGGGACAATCGGATATAATTGCACAGCATGTGACTGGTGCCCTGCTGCCCGAAACGTCTGCTCATTTTTTGTCAGCCCTGCTCCATCTTCTTCAGGACAAACCATGTTCCTACCCAGATGACCATTCACTGGACCAGCAAAAATGCCCCCAGCTTCTCAGTGTTTGTGAGGCTGAGCTCTGCTCTGTTGCACTTAGCTGGAAATCTTCTTGGCACCATACTGCATCCCAGTCTATTTTTGCAATTTCAGAGAAGTGGGGAGGGAGCAGGAGGTTGTAGGAAAGGAGTCGGCAACACTGCAGCACAGAGCCTGTGTGAGGGGGACACTCCCAGCAGCTGTTTGTCTAGCTTGTGCTGTGACCCCAGCCATTCTCCCACTCTGATCTTTTTCTTTCTGGCCATTCATCCCTGTCTCACTTCCCCTTGCTGGGAAGCCGTTCCCTTTCTTCTTCCTTCCCCCACTTTGAATACTAATGATAATAAGCTATCAATGTTGTAATTGCAATCTATGAATTATAGATTTAAGTATTTATTATTATTATTATTACTATTATTATTATGTATTTTTTGCTTCTTAATCTCTGTATGTTGCTCTCTGTTTCTCTGTTGTGAATAAATGCAAGGCCTCCCCTCCCGCCCCCCCCAGTGGGGCTGGCTGCACTGTACTGTGCCAGGCTTCGCTCAGAGGTTGGAAGACACACACGCACCATGCTGGCAGGCCCACGCAAGATGTTGCGGAGGGTGAAACCTTCAGAGGTTCCCAAACCTCCAAGGCCCAGAGTGGCACCCTTCTCTTCTCCCTTGCCCCCCTTCCTTTTTGCATGCCTTGGAATCTACTCAAGTTTGTAAGGAGCAAAAATCCCCTTGGGTCAGAAATGGACAATTGCACAGGGAAAGCTTAAAATTTATGAAGAAAATTGACCAGCTGTCCAGGAGACAGTGAGTCAATTCCCACCTACTCTCAGGGTTTCTCCCACCCCCACTTCTTCCCCAGGGTGGCCAAATCCAGGAGTGCACCTTTACCAGGAGCAAATGAATGGTCTGGCATTTGCCAGCCAGTTCAGAAATCCCACCACCAAAGCCACTGAGTTTTTTGCACTGGCACTTTACTTCGGCAAGCTCTCCTGGTCTTTCTTGGGCTTGGCTTCCCAGCCACCCTGATGATCTTTCCCTATCCCAAAGGCAGCTCCTCCTGGGGAATAAGGATGTTCAGTATTAGCGTGACAGAGCATGCAACTTGAGGGAAGTCCATCACACTGGCCTCAGGTAGGATGCAGAAGAAGGGGAACGGCTTCTAACATGCATGTGTTGCTAACAGAAATGAATCTAGTTTTCCTGTCTTAAGACTGCAGAGAGACCTCAAGGGTCATATAGTCTGACCCCCTGCACAGATGCAGGGTATAGTGGTCTGTAACTATCCCAGATAAAATACACAGTTAGCAATGTTGTTATTTCTGAATAACCTTGCTGGGCAAAACCCAGTACTTACCCCAGCCTGATCTCCTCCAATCATCTCCCAGTGCCTAGTCTACTGCTAGGTAGTTGTTTTGCTGGGCTAACATATCAGAGGAAGGGGAAAGAAATAATTTCTGTGCCACATGATGAAATAATCTCTTTTTAGCTACCCTACCCCATTAAGAGTCATTTTAAGTCAAGGGAATTAATACTGCCCTTCCAGGAGCAGCCTTGGTCTCAATCATGAATTTGATTTACTATAGGTAGGGGGGTCTTTTTCATTATGCTGTGTTGAATTTATATAAAATGTTAATCTGAGTCCATTCTAGAGGAACAGAGAAATCTTCCTCAGGTTTTATTCTCCTTAAGAGTCATATGTAGACTACACTCCAGCCCTCCTTGCAAATTCAGTTCAGGCTCTGCTCTTCCCATCTCAAGTGTATTTTCAGCCTGAGACAGATAGAGGGTTAAATGCAGTAGGGAGGAGGGAGTCACCTATTTGGCTGATGATGTTGGGAGACTTGGCTGCCTTAGCTCCCATTAACACAGCTTACAGGTCCATGCCCTTCGTTAGCAAGCAAACAGTGACCTCAACACAGGTTTGGGATCCAAAAAAGCTCAGGTGGACCTGGGATGTATTCTGAGCCTGGAGTGGAGAGACAGTATCTTGCAACCAGCCCCTGCGGCCCACTGTTCCAGCCCCCTTTCCATTAGTCACTGTAACCAAATGCAACTCCTTTCTCCCTGTTAAGCAAATGCTGAAGTTGGATGTTGTCTGGCAGGACCAAGAGAGACACTCTGCCCCCAGCCTCGTCTTTATTTATTTATTTCCAGAGGCTGTAAACAACAGTGCTTTTTTATCCTCTTTCTTTTCCTTTCTTTTGTATTTTGGAACAACGTGTTGTAATAAATACCCAAATAGGTGTTTTACCAGCTGGCGTGAGCCTTGTTCTTTCCTTGCTTGACCATCGCAGGGTGGTGGTTGGGGGCTCCTGCCTGGAGCAGTGATTTTGGGGCAAGGGGGTATACATGTTGGCTCACAAGGGTGCACACTGGTATCAGTCAGCATGGGGAAGCCCTGGTAGAGATCTGCTCACCCACACTAAGGGTCTCATGGGTGGAAGGTGAAGCTAGACCAATTCACACCAGAAATAATAGGTACATGGAACAACAAAGTGAGGAACATGGTTTACTTTCCATCACTTGGCATCTCTCAATGGAGGTTAAATGTCCTTCTAAAAGGGGGGCCTCCAATTGGCCACAAACCCTTAAGCTAAAGGCAGAAAATGCTTGGCTTTAGTCTGTGGCTTCTGTTACAAAGGAGTCAGACAAGGATCCTAATCATCGCGTCTGGCCTTAACATCTCCAAATCATGTGCTGCCAGCACGTCCTCTCAGACGGTTGAAAACTGGCGAGTCTGCTCAGGACTGGAATAGCTGGGGGAGGCAGGGAGGAGAGGGCCAGGGGTGTTATATCAGTCAGGCTGAAGTTGGAAAGCACTGAAAAACTCCCAGGAGCAAAGGGTGATTTATAATATTGTACTATGACTGAACTAGGTCCCATCCAAATTGGAGAGGAAGGAGTTCCTTAAATCAACCACTCCCAGCTTCCCCCTGATCTAGCACTGGCTGATATTATGTCCTCCCATCCTATTCACTGTAAAGAGGAGAGGTTCTGTATAATTCCTACGTGTTGTGGGTATTTCTTAGAAGTCTGCATGGATCAAGCTGCAAATACAGACTCAACTGAGGGCTCTCCTCTTCCCCACCTGAGCAGCCACAGCCACTTCATTTCACAAGCCCAGGGTATATAATACTGGAACTTTCTTATGCTGCAGGCAGTCACCGAGACACTATTCCCCCACTATCGGCAACATTACCTTGAGCCAGGAGAGAAGATGAGCAGATACTCTGCAAACCAGCCTCCAGGAAACTACCATTGCTAAGTGTCATCAGCACTTTAATAACATCACTTTTCAATGAGTAGCTGTGGGCACAGGCACTGCTTACCCTCACAATCTTTCACAAATGCAACCCCACCTGCCTGGGTGAGCATTTAGCCACCCTGACCCATGCCCATGGCTACAGGGTCCCTGGAACAGCTATCGCCTCTCTCCTCATAAATGTTCTGAAGCAAGGTTCATGTCCCCTTTTCCGCTGGATGTGGCTGGACCTTGTTGGGACAAATCTTTACTATTTGAGCAGCTGGAGGCGACTGCTTGGACAAGCCCAAGGTGTGGGAATGAGTTGACAATCAGCCAGCTGAGACGTGCTTGAGCAACACTTCTTCCCGCTGGTTGACTGACCCCCTGCTATTTCTGCTGCAGAGGGACCAAGTGATATCTGCCTTCTCTCACGCAGATGGATGCAACCCACAGCCAATGAAGGGAGCAGGGGCCTGAGCCCCTTTTCTGGCACACATACACACCTCTCTGTCTCCAAGAGGTGCATCTTTCCTAGGACCTGAGCTCAAGGAAGCTTCCTAGTCCCAGTCACACAAGAGTGTACCTGCCAATACCCACAATGCAAGGTGATTTGCAGGTATCCAGGTTTTTCCTTTGTTGTGGAAAAAATGAGGATTTTCTCTTCCAAAGGAGAAAATCATGCATTTCTCCTTTAAAGGAGAAAAATGCAGGAAACTGCAGGTTTCCCCATGCAGGCTGGCAGTCTTCCAGACTGCAAGGGGCTGGTTGGGGCTGGTTGGAGCAGCACGCATGGGGCACAGGGTGCTACGTGCATTTGCGCATGCATACATGCACGTGACAGCCAGGCAGTGATGAAAAGCAGCTCCCACAGCTCCCTCCAGGGAAGTCTGTGGGGGCCAGCACCATACCTAGACTCCTGATGACCCTGGGCAAACTTTTAGTATTGGCCCCTCCTTCACCAGAGATAATGATAATAAGAATCATTATTTTCACTATTTTCAGGCCCCCTTTCTGTCCAGGCCCCAGGTGGCCACCTGGTTTGCCCATGCCTTTGTCCAGCCCTGATGGGGGCAGGGTGGCACAGGTGATGGGGTGTGGGGGCTGGGAGGACACGTGTACCCCCAGTTTTCTGTACCCACAGCACGGTACAGGACTGCAGCCAGGCTGGACCAGCTCTGGGCAGGAGCTGCTTCATGGCCTAGTGAATGGGACCCAGCATGGGAGGGAGTAGTGAACAGCCATGGCCACCAAGGTGAGGTGTGACAGTGGCATGTAGCTGCGTCCCCCGCTGCTGCCAGGTGGGCAAGGGGTGCCTCACCATAGTGGCACAGTGCTTCCTTCTGCCCTGGGTTCTGCCTGCTGGGCTGTGGATGTGTCTCCTCAAGAGCTGGTCCTACTCAGCTGCAGCCCTGCACCCCACTGTGGGTGCAGAAATCTGGGGGGTATGTGCCCCCTCACCCCCATACTCAACACCTGTGCCCCCCACCACATTGCCTGTGCCCACACACCCCTTTTCCCCACACACCCTCCCCGTTTCCCCCCCCACACACACCCATCCCCTTTCTCAAACACTGGGGGGCAGGGGCAGCAAGTCAGGAGTGATGGGTGCTGGCAGGGCCAGGGGGCTGTAGGCAGGGAGTGAGGAGTATCTACAGGGCCACGGGGCTGTGGGTTGGAAGTGAGGGGCACCAGCAAGGCTGCTGGGGCTGTGGGTCAGGAGTGAGGGGCAATGGTATAGACAGGGGCAGGACACTAGCATATCAGAGCTGCTCAGTGCCACAAAGCAGCAGTGGGGACAGCTACAGCTCGACCTGCGTCCTGGTGGGTGAAGGGAGCAGGGAGAGCTCTGATTTGCCATGATAAAAAAAACAAAATCAAACGCCAACATAGATAGGTATTTATAATTTATTTTATTATAAAGATTGAGGCACTGGTAGGCTTCCAAATTGCTTTAAAATTGTAAATATATCATTAAAACATTGTGTTCAACTGATACCTATATATAGTGGCATTTCATTTTAATTGCATAAAAATGGGTTTTGTGTTTTTTAATAAGAGAATGTGGGATTTTTAAACAGAGAAAAACAGGCTCCTAGGTGATATGACTACATAGCTGCATGGATTTGCGTCCTGGCCTAGAGAGGCTTGCAGCCACACGTTAGCCAAGGCCAGAGGGATGTAACTTGGCAGGGGCAGAGGGAAGTGTTCTAGCCTCATTCATGGCTTGTGTGGTATGATATCAGGGACCTGGCAGGGTTGCAGGGGGCCACTGAACACCACAGAAGGAAATGCTGCAGAGCCAGATGGTGGCTTGCTAGTAGAGCAGGTGATGGGGGAAACTTGCACAGCACCTGCTGGCAGGACCTCTGGCATTATGCAGCAATGTAAGCACTGTACTTTCCTAACTGCTGACCTCTTCAAAACGTAGGCACGTGCAAGCCAGCATTCCCTCTGTGCCTGCCAAGCTTCTGCTGTTTGAGATCAGCAGGCTGTTCCTTGCCACTGCATGCAGAGCACCTCCCACCACCGCCTGAAGCCTCCATGCCTTCTCGATCTATGCACCTGCATGTTACGCTAGACAGCAATATCGTGCAGCTTTGCTCAGGTAACTGGGAAAGGAGGTAACCTTGAAAGGGTTGGGAGTGGAGGTGAATGACTTCCCTATGCTTCAGGGTGGTGACAGGCTACTGAGTGGAGAAGACCCGTGGGTGACCTCCACACTCCCTTCCTTGAGTGAGAATCAAATCTTTGCCCTTCTGCTCAGGAGGCAGCATTGATCCAGGTGGACCCCAGGGGTGTCTGGTTCAAGCTGAGCTAGTAGCTGCTGTGTAAACTGTTCAGGCAGAGGTTTCAATCCCAGCTGCCTATCACAGGTGCTGGTGGTAGTCTGTCAGGCAATTAAATGAAATTAAAAGGAAGGAGCTGCACCCCTTTCCTCCCACCCCCCAGTGCAGATGTCTGTGCTGTACAGGGAACAAGGTCAAGAAGGGAAGTAAGCAGTCCCCACCCCCAGGGGACAGGGCCATGCAGGGAATGAACAGTACCCCCAAGGATACCAGATGGCAAGGTTTTGTGTGGCCAGATCAACCCTCCCCTAGCAGCAAGACTCAACACATGCTGATGGCACCACTGAGGCAGGAGAGCAGGGCTGCTCTGACTGTAAGGTTAAGGCACAGAGAGGAACTGGTTTCACTCCCTGCAACCACATGCCATGGACCAAAGGGAAGGTGAGAATCAAATCACTGGACTGAGCCTCCATCCTGGAGGAGCTTTGGTTCCTACCAGTGTTGGAAGGAGTGTCCCAAGGCCTGAGGAGAAAACGCAAGTAGGGGGCTGTGGACTCTGCAACTCATGGGGCCCACCAGTGTAAATGCTGAAACCAGAGCCCTGGGGACTCGGTGTGACTGTGTAGGAGCTAAAGCATCTGCCTCCCAGCAGTGTTGGGTCAGTGGGCTGATTCTTCTGAATTACCAAGCTCTGTCCCTTCCTCCCGAGCTCAACCTGGAATTTGGAAAAAGTGTTCCTTTTCCTGCTCCTACTTGTTGAAAGAAATCTCTTGTTAATGCAACTGTCTGGCTTGTGTGTGAATGTTTTGAGAGTACATGGCAAGAGCCGTGTGCTTCTTTACCTCTGACTACATCAGGTCTTGGTGGGGTGGGAGCCGGAGGGTGTCCCCACACTTTTGCTGGAATGCACATGAGGACATGTTGTTATGCATGCACTTCTTGGGGTGCCAAAGCATGTCCTCACTGGGGGGTAGGGATGTGGGTGCCAGTGAGGGGGGCGGGGGGAGGGAGTCTTTGGACCCATTTTGGAGGGTACGGACATTATACTTGGCCTACTTCCATCACCTTTGCCCTCACTTCACACCCTGGGGCTGCACCCTGTCTTATTTGTCACATCCCATATAGCAGCAACTGCAATTGCAAAAGAAAACCAGGACTGTCTTTTTTCCAGCTCTCAGGCTTTTATTGATTCAGAAGGGCTGCCAAGCCTATAAATAAATGTTCTTGTACTAAATATAGAAGGCATTGAAACAAGCTGCAGTCTATTTATTTAGCTTGTGGTCTCTTTGAAAGCTCGCCAAGGCCAGTATTACTTCTACCTTAGGTTTGACCCACACCATGCTGTGGCCACCCATGGAGGGGAAAAGATTGAATCAATGCAGGGAGAAGGGGTCATGAAAAGTATCCAGCATTTCAGAGGGGGTGGGGGGAAGTGGGGATTGGGTGTCAACCCACTGCTAAGTGCTCCCTTTCAGGGCCTCTTCAACCCACATCTGTCTGGGATAATGTCAAGGTGGTGGTAGCCTTATTGGGACACTTGGTAAAAGAAGAGGCCTTGGGGGCTCCCCAAACTAAGGAGATGGTGGGGTGGGAAGGGGCTGTGGTATCTGCAGCCTTCCAGGACAGCCTGTGTGGTATAATTCATCCTGCCACTGGGAGGGGATGTTAGCAGAATACCACATTCAGAGGATCAGAGCCAATGAGCCCCAGAGCACTTGCATCATGCTGACTTCCATTTCTGTCAGGAATTGTGGGGTCTCATACCAGTTAGGTATGATGTAACTCAAGACAGCTTGATATCAAACTTGCTCACTGCCCTGTCCCCAGTGCCATACCTAGACTCCTGGCGGCCCTGGGCAAACTTTTAGTATTGGGCCCCCCCTTTGCCAGAGATAATGATTTTTTTTGTTGCAAAATCTTTATCACAGCTGTGGTATCCATATCTTTAAATAGTTCATTCTCAATTGATGACATTGCCAGTCCCATATATGCGCAACATTAAAACTTTTTTTGTAATTGTACTTTTTTTTTTCATTTTCGGGCCCCCTTTCTGTCGGCCACCTGGTTAGCCCATGCTTGTGTCCAGGTCTGCCTGTTCCTACCAGAGAGGGCAGTTAGTTTGATTTTCCATTAATGTTGGGTGGAAGGGGAAAATGTAAGGAAGCTTCTGGGGAAATTTCTGACTTCAGCATACAAGAGTAGATATCTCCCCACGTCATAAAATCATGAATTGCCACATAACTCTATATAGAGCATACCTACACAGCACAAAACAGTGCCATGCTTAGGGATACCTGAGCTACCTGTGGTACTGGAAGCGGAAGAAAAAGAGTAGCTCGTCACTCGCCATATGCTAATAAACCCTGTGTTCCCCACTGTGTGAGAATTAACCCAGACACAGTTCCACGGTCACAAGAGCACACCACTTCCAGCACCTGAGCCAGCTCATTCAGATCTAGCTTGGTGATCACTGCTGGGCACTAGATTATCCTGCACAGACATCCCCAGAGTGGAGCTGCCATTAAGTTCATAAGCACGCTTTCCACAGCTGGTCTGTGCCACTGGATCTCATGGAGGCCAAGTGCCTAGTAAGACTCAGGAAATGACCAGACATTGGTATGGATCACAAGGTCATCTACCGTTACAGTGGTAAGGACTGTAATAGAACAAGAAAGCTTCAGGGCATAACACAAACCCTAGCCAGGGGGGTTAAGGGGAAAATATTTCAGAGAATTTGCTACCTCATTATGGCCTCTTGTACAGTTTCTTGCAGTACCCTGGAAAGCATCCAATTCTGGCCCCTGTCAGAGAAAGGATGCAGCATCAACTGAACCTCAGGTGTGACAATTTCTATGCTCATAAAATGACAGGCTCATTCTTTCTGAGGGCATCAGTACATCACAGAACTCACCCAGAACAAGGGAGTCGGATGTTTCTTTTTAATCTGCCCACTCTTCAAGGCCCAGGCTGTCCTTTACCACATCTCTGACCATTGCCTAGGACACTGAGGCCCTGAACCCACTTGGAGCTTCTGGGCACTACCATAATGTGAGTACTGCCTAGTAATGGTGAGGAACTCATTCTGAGAATCTGACCCATAGGCTGAGCTGGTGCATTGGAGGCTACTACCTCCATCTACCAGTGAAATCTTACAGAATTTTCCTTCTCCTCCCCCACCTTTGTGAACGTGAGCTCACAGTCCTGGTTGACTCCTTGCTCAGCTTACATGGGCAGGTGCGATCTTTCTGAAAATGCCTTCTTTCACCTCTAGCTTGCTAGGAAACATCACCCTCCCTTCTAGGGCAGGGCCTAGGCACAGTGATTGATGCACTTGTCACCTGAGGTTGGATTATGCTAATTCACTGCATCTTCAGCATTTTGATGGTACACCAATTAACAGAGATATTGGAGATCACTTCTGTAGAGCTGGTTGTGAGTTTAGGGTCCTAGGCCATGTCAGCATGCATGGTTTAACTAAGCTTACCCAGTTTAATTAGCACAGGGCTGTGGTGGCTGCCTGGAAGTTGGCTGCGTGTTAGTGACCCTATTCCCCCTTCTTCCATCTCCGGTGACGGAGGAGTCCTTAGGGTGCCTTAGCACAAATAGGGACATGCACTTGGGTTGGGCTGGCTCTCTGAACAGGGTCAACATGATTGCCTTGCTTACTGGATAAACAATCAGGCATATAAGCAGGGAACAACTCCTCTTGGTCGTGCATTGGCTTAATAGCTGATGGTGGAGGGCTGAACCTTTCTGGAACAGAAAATAGTGAAGGAAAAAATGTCAGAACTCCTTTTCCTGAAATAAGCACTGCAGCAGGCACTACCCAGTGCTTCATGCTCAACAGAAATAAGACACCACTCACCATGGGCTGTGATGACTTTACTGTAGTGTAGCTCCATGCCAGCTGAGGAAAAACCTAGTCACTCCCTGGAAAGGTATATTCACTCCTGGAGCAATAGGCAACATTAATAATGGCTAGAGCTTACACACAGCTTACCACACAGGCTGTCCTGGAAGACTCCAGATGCTATCTCCTCAGTCCGGGGAGCCTTTAAGGCCTCTTCTTTTACCAAGTGCCCCAGTAAGGCTACAACCACTTTTTCGCCCATGCGCGTCTGGGATAATGACATAGACCTTGGAAGGACATGCTTAGCAGTGGGTTTCTGCTTGACACCCAATCCTTCCCCCTCCCCGCCCCCCAGCTCTGAAATGCTGAATAATTTTCATGACCCCTTCTCTCTGCATTGATTTAGTCTTTCACCCTCCATGGGTGGCCACTGCATGATGTGGGTCAGACCTAAGGTAGAAGTAATACTGGGCTTGGTGAGCTTTCAGAGAGGCCCCAAACTAAATAAATGAACTAACCTTCACAGCACCAGAGGGAGGGAGAGAACTAATTATTATTATTATTGGGCCTGATTTTCCTTTTTCTTACCCCCTGAGGATCAGGATTATCCCCACTGAAGTCAGTGATTTTCCATGGCTGTAAATGAGAGGAGACTTGTGCCCATTATTTCAGCTTTGCAGATGGGGAAACTAGAACAGAAAGGTCAAGTAATTTCCCCCAGGTTACAGAGCAAGTCAGTGTCAAAGCTGTGATTAGAGCTCAGGGAATTATTGGCTCCTAGTTCTGTCATTAGGCTGCATCTCTCCAGTCCTAGAAGGATCAGTGTTTCTAACTACTGACTGTGAGCAGTCCCCTTGAAATCCTAGCCATGGATAGACACATGGAGGCTCTCCATGCTCATGCCACTGCTGGGACTCCCTGCAGACTAGAGGGCATCACAGCTGCAACCTAAGGAAGTGGGAGTAAATAGCCATGCAGCCCGCCATGCAGTAGCTAATTGCTCCAGTCCAGCTGGACTCAGAGAAGCATAATGAGCTGCCCTCACCTGTGCAATCCCACAAGGGTCCCATGCTATCCCTTGCTTCTTTTCAATACTCCTATGATACCAGGGGGGAGGGAGAGGAAAATGCCACAGACTCAGCTGCCCACAATATGCTGGAAATACTAACAGGCCGGGTGGCGTGAAGTCCTGGAGAGCAGGGAACTCACTACTGACACCTGATGAGTTGGGAGAAGAACAACTCCTTGCTGCTTGAGAAGTCCTTAGGTCAGAGGCTCTGCAGGAGCTGAAGAGCATGGGGAACTGACTGGATGGGCCAGGTCTCATTTGCATTTCAGGCATGAGAGAGAGATAGGCATTTTGGCCAAGCTGCAGATATGTTATGAGTTTGGGAGTAACAAGATGCCTTTGCCCCTACTGGGTACTGAGTAAGCAATAGAACTGTATCAAATGTAATTGAGTCCTTCAAACCAGTAAAGCGTCAGCCTAACAAGAGCTACCATCTAATGTTGTTGGGTAAGAGAGACAACGAGTGATATCAATTGAGAGTTTTTATTTGGTACTAATGGTCCTGTGTACTGTTGCTCCATGTCTAAGGGCTGGAACAGAGAAAAGTAGGGAGTGAGGAAGGGAAGGAGCTGAGGGAAGATTCACTACAACTGGCTGAGGTGACATGAAGGTATCAAGTGAAACTGGAAACTGGACTGCATGGCCTAGAGTCCCAGAAAGCTATAGCCTAGTGGTCCCTCTAGGACCAGAGCTGTAAGCACTTTAGCTGGGGAAGGTTTGAGGGTCCCTGGAACAAGACACAGACCTGCCTCTGATTTTTGTCCACACCAGCCTTGTACAACAAACTATGAGTAAGGCATAAAGGAGGTGGGCACTGTCTGACTACATTACCAATGTGTTCACAGCTGTGAGAGGAGGACTAGGGTAAGCACTTTTATTAAAATGCCCTTGATAAGGCAGGAATTCCTCCTTTCTGCCTTCCCCCCCCCCCCCCATACATTTCTCCTTGTTTTAAACCCAGTGAACTCATTGATTGAAGAAAGGGAAATAATACATCTTAGGCAATGCAATTTAGTATCCCAGGTTTCTGGGGGGAGGTCAAGCCAGTGTTTGCAGGGGGGGATTGTTTTGGGTCTTTTTTCAGAGGGAATTTCCAGACAATTGAACCCAGGACTTCTTACTGCTAGTAGCACCTGGTGGGGAGGGGAAAATCACACAGGCTAGGGACAGACATTACACATCAACCAGTTTAAGTGATTAGAAACTAGTTTAAACCTGTAACAGAACAGACATTCAGTGTACATAAACCAGTTTGAAAATGGCTGAAACCAGTTTGAGATAAACCTGGTTGAATGTAGTATCAGACTTAACTGACTTGGCTCAAACTGGTTGCAGTGTGTCCCAGAACCCTTCCTGGTTCAAGTTAAACCACAGTCCTCCAGCATCCCAGATGTTTTGTGGCATTGGGTGGGGCTCTCTGCTCCAGAGAGCTAGGCTGGCCCCACCCCTCCGCTCCCTGGCTGCAGCTCTGGCAGAGACTTGCAGGCACAGCAGGTCTGTCTGGCTTCTCCCTGCCCCATTCCTCTCCTCCACTTGCTGCTGAAGCAGAGATCCCTCCCTCTTCTCTTCCACAGCATGGACTGTAGCCAACATGTGGTATGCTAGCTGATGCTGAAAGGTACCTGTGTAACGCATACAGGACAGTGTCTGCTTAGGGCTTTTTGGAGCTAATCAGCAGGTAGCTGGTAAAGTCATTCCATTTCTTCCTTGGAAAAAGTTGTTTAAGAAGAGTTTGAACTAAAGAGAGGCTATTGCTTCGCTGATGGGCTGATAAATGCTGTGTAATTCCTTGCTGACTCCCTTGTCGCTGGTCAGAGGAGCAGCAGTGGGGGAACCCCTCCCTAATCAAAGTGTCCTGCTGGGGCCTGGCCACACACCCCTTCAGCTCAACACGATTGAAGGACTGCTTTAGCACCCCAGCTTCTAGCCTGAATCACTGCAGGCATGTGCCTGCATTTCTGGAATGAAAAGGGAACGTCTATTCACCTACAAATTGGTTCAAGATTTTCAGGTTAGACTAACCTGCAAAGATTGAATCAATTCAGGCTCAGGCTTTTTGAATGTCTGTCCCTAGCCACAGGCAACTGCATACCTCATTTTGCACTGATACAGCCAACACCATAACTAACATGGCAGAATTCCTGCAAAAAAACCAGTTTTGAATGAAAAAGCAACCCAGACAAAACAAAGGAATAATGGCTGGAAAAGGGAAATGCATTGGAGGCTAGTATCTCCATCTTCCAGTGAAAGCTTACAGAATTTCCCCCTCCTCCCCCACCTTTGTGAATGTGAGCTCACAGTCCTGGTTGACTCCTTGCTCAGCTTAGATGGGCAGGTAAGATCTCTTTCTAAAATGCCTTCTTTCACTTCTAACTTGCTAGGAAACATTACCTTTCCCTTCTAGGGCAGGGCCTAGGCATAGTGATTGATGCACTTATCACTTGAGGTTGGTTTATGCTAATTCACTGCATCTTCAGCAATTTGATGGTACACAGATGAACAGAGATATGGGAGACCACTTCTGTGGAGCTGGTTGTGAGTTTAGGGTCCTAGGCCATGTCAACATGCAAACTTGAACTAGTTAAACTGAGCAAGCTTAGTTAAATAAGCACAGGGCTGTGGTGGCTGCCTGGAAGTTGGTTGCATGTTAGTGACCTTATTCCCCCTTCTTCCATCTCTGGTGACGGAGGAGTCCTTATGGTGCCTTAGCACAAATAGGGAGACACACTTGGACAAGCCCAGGCTGGAGCTGTAGCAGGGACACAGTTACTCAGCTGCTCCAACCCCTAAAGTTCCTGATGGAGTAATTATTTTGTTTTATTTTTTGGAGCATTTAGCAAAGAGCATATTGCCCCACTTTTCAGGTTTGCTGACTAGGAAGACTGGGTTGGGGAGACCAAAGGGTCCACCCTCTCTGCACCTGCACACATAACACCACAGAGGGCACACAGTACCTGTCCCCTATACCCCATGTTTCAGCCAATATGTGTGCAAGAGGGTTGCTTTGTTATCACACCCCTCCACCCCGAAGACACATAATGGCTGGGCACTGCCTGGTCCGTTGATGTGAGCACAGGGTCTTGGAGTCTCCCTGAGGACAGTTGCCAGAACTAGATCCCCAGTTATTTTAGGCATTTGGGCAATGATACACATGTGGCCTGGTGCCTCCTCAGTCCCTGCCTGGAGAGGTTTATCGGTGAAGGACCCAATACTGCCTCAGGTACTTCCACAAAGTGGAACATTCTAATTAAATTAATGGACTCATTTGTACAGTAGAGTGCACCTCTACTGATGTATGGGTGGCAGAGTCATGCCTTGGGTTAAATGTAATGTAATGTAATAATGCTCCCAGAGGGGTGATCTGCAGGGGCTAAAATTGGGCCTCTGAACCTAAAAGTTTCAGCTCTCCCCTCAACCAGTTGCCTAAGCTAGAGAACCAACTCTGCTAATCCAAGAAGCATCAGCAAATTTCTGTACCTGGTATGTCGATATGAGTAGGCAATGAGTGAAGGTGCACTGAGCACATGCTGGCCATAAAACCACAGAAGGGGTTGAATGATGTAAAAATGAACCCTCCTCCACATCCCTCCCCTTCCACTTCAAAGCTGCCGCTTTCCCTTCTGGGGCATCTCTTGGAAAGGGAGCACAGTTAAGAATAGCCATCTCAATGGCTCCAGGATGGTTCTGTTTATTCAGTGACTCAGAGCTGGCTGGTGAGACCATTACTCAGAGGGCCCCATTACTCATCTGTCTGCACTGCCCCCAGGATGGGGTTTGTGTCTCTTGCTCTTCTCTCCGTTAAAGATATTTTCTTTATCTTTTTAAAAAGCCACATCCTAGTAGAAGAGCAAATCATCCAGCTGAGGATTCACCACTGAGTACTTTGTTTGCCCCAGAACTTCAAGCTCAGCTCTCTGCGTTCCCTGATAGCCCCAGGAGGGATCTTGTCAGCTCCATGCCAGAAAGCAGTTGTGTGGGCAGGAGCTGGACAAGGAGAAATGCTGCCAAATCAGGTTTCATGGCACTATGTGAAACACGTTAATACGATCCTCTACCTCAAAATGAAATGCTGGAAGCTGGCTTAGTGCAAGACTGGTCTCAATGTGACTTGCCAAAGGCAGTCTTTGAAGCCATCACGTATGGCCAGAACTGCCCTTACATTTAACCCAGGGGTAGCAAACTCATCTGGTCTCACCCTGCCTCATCTGGTCTGGACCCACAGACCAGCCCCACATTCTGGATATGGAGCAGAAACTACGTGGCAGTGAGGTCCTGCTGCAGCTGCCCCCTGGCTGTGCTACGGGGCCCCAGAGCCACTTCTGCCACAAAGCTGTGCTTCACAGCCCTGGAGCCCCAAAGTGGCCACTGCATGGAACACAGCCCCAAATCAGTGCGTGGCCACTCCATGGCTGTGCTGCTTGCAGCCATTGATTTGCCACCCCGAGATGCAAGCTGATAATGGATGCCCTGTGCAGTGCCCAGAGCCATCCAACACACTTTACATGCTGCCTGTGGATCACTCCAAGACCTATGGGTAGCACCAGAGGCATGATGCTACAGCTCCACTGGCCAGATGCAGCCTTTAACCCAAGCTAATTGCAGGCCCCAGTATTGGTGTTCTGCCCTTATCCAAGCAACTGGGCCTCTTTGCATGCTGGTGACTAGGACTTCTGCAAGCTGTTGGCACTGGCTTTATGACCCAGATACTTTGTTCTGGGTGGATGCAAACCCTCAGACTGACCATGACCTCTCCATTCGATCATAGGCAAATTTTATTGATACACAGTGATAGCAGATAAGAATAATGGAAACAATTCTATATCTACCCATCCCAGGGTTCACAGAGGGAAGGTACATTTGGCCAGTACATGAGTTTCACCATGAGGTTCTCTCTTGAATGTCAGATGTCAACAGCCTGGAGGTCAGAGGTTGAGGCCTACCCCCACCCAGTGGGGTGGGTGAGATGGGCTGGTGGTATGCTTTTATCCATGGGGGCCTTGGGTTCCCCTCTCGGGGACACTTTGCTGCTCTGAAATCCCTCCTTTTATATCCTTTCTCCCCTCTGATTCTCCATTCCTGGGCCTCACTGATTGGTCTCCCTGTGGTTGTCATACTGTTCACGTTCTGTTCTGTCAGCATATTCTTTTGCTTCACAAACCCATCGTATGCACACATCCTAATTTGGGCTTTTACCGGTTTCTCCTAATTTGGTCTGTTCACCAAAGCTGGAAATCTTAAGGGCCCTGCAGTTGGGCACTGTGACCTGGCCAACACAGCAGAGTCCTTTATCTCTATTAAGGAACAATGTGGTACAAATCTTCAATTTGCCAGCCTGTGCATCTGCTTGCTGCTCACCTGGGTCATACACAGGGTGTCTTGAAGGCAACTTTGTCACAAACAGACTTTTAGAAACCGATTAACCCTTGCCATTCCCCTGGACCATTGTTCTAATGCAATATCTAGTTTACCTATAAGCCAATTCCCAAAAGCAAACCTCTAAATACCATTTTATAGCCATCAATCCCCTCCTTGAAGGTCTTATACCTTCACATTATAAATGGAGCAAAATCAAGGCAATTACCTAGCAGGTTTATGAGATTTGTGAGGAGGATCTCCACCAGTCATCTTGGGAAAAGTATAATGGCATTCAAGATTAGGGGTTCCAATAGGCTGGATGTTGTGATGAACCCTTAACCGTTGTTCAAATGTTGCCCATACCCCCTGTGACTCAGTCTCTTGCCTCAGCATTCCCTAACCCTGCAACTGAGTTTTAGCCAATCAAGTTTAAGTAGGCCTCCTATACTGGGGCCAGGGAATGTATGGCCCAAGATACCTATTAAACCTTTTACTCAGCATTCTACTGAGCAATCAGCACATTATCTGATTGTCAAGGTGGCTGTTTAAACCAGAGAAACATCCCATGGTTAGAATTTTTGAGGATCAGATATGTTCCCAGCAATGTTATCCCTCCTGTACAATGGACGATAGTTTCCTCATTGTCCCAACTGTATTGCTTGCTTGGTGCCATGGTAGCACTGCCAGTGCCCCTCCTGCAAAAGGCTGGAGAAACACCAAAGGTTAGGCCATTCCTGTGCAAACAGCATGTGTGATTTCAATTGGGATGCCAAACTAAAGTGGGCTTCCTGTCTTACAAAGGACTTCATAAGAAAGGTGTCATCTTACTCATTTGATTTGCCCCCCAGGGGCCTTCTGAGCCACAATTGCTCTATGGTAGCAACAGAGAGATCTTTCCACTACTCCTTGCCCACAGTGAGCCCTGCTGTGCTATTGCATTTGAGGAAGAACCATTTGGTCCTGTTCCTCCTTGAGCATTGTTATCGCAATGATTATGGGGACCATCAGTTACATGTGGGCAAGATCTCAAAAGGCCTGGGGCTACACAGGTATCACTGGGAAAGAATTCATGCAGCTTTACTAGCAATGATTCTGGAAAAGGAAGCAACCCAGCTTGATCTTGTGGGCTGAATTTTAAAGGTTGGTAGTCAGAAGATAAATGTTTTTCCCAATGAAGTGGGTGTATCTGGTCTGCAGGGATCCTGGTTTTCCGTGATAAAAAAACTGCAAATTCTCTGATAAAAACCCAAAAATCCATGATAAAATTAAAGGCCCCCCTGGCCCTGCTGGTGCCCCTCTGCCCTCACAACAGTTCCTCAGCACTGCTTATGCCCCTTGCTCCCCACCCACAGCCCCTGCCCACTTGCCTTGCTGGAAAGGGCCCCAGCTGTCAGGGCTATGGGACCAGGGACCCAGGTCCACAGCTCCCTGCCCCCAACAGAAGGCAGTTGCAGCGGAAGCACGGAGCCGGCTCCCCCGCCACTGCTGCCTGCTGCTGACTCAGGCAGGGGTGGGGCTGGCTCCCGGCAGCCGCGTGCACTCCTGGGGAGCAAAGGGGACCCATGCCCCCAGATCTGTACAATGGGCAGGCTGTGGACTTGAGCTGTCTTCCTGCTTCCCTCCCGCATGGCTGCTGTAGCCCCACAGGCAAGACCCAGGGTGGCTGGGAGCAGTGGGGCCATGCCAGGATCTCCTTGCCTCCCCACTGCGCCTTCTGTGCCCACTGCTGCTCTGAGTGGTGGAGCCCTGCTTCCCTCAGTGCAGCTCTACATGCAGGAAGTGCATTGCTGGGGCAATGCGGAGCGAGCAGCTGCTAGGAAATCACCACTTGTCTCCTCTGTCCCCAACTGTATTGGGTCATAGGGAGGGGAGCAGGGTGGCAGGAATTTGCCTGTAGGAGATCACATGCCTCCTCTGTCCCCAGCCATGCCAGGTTGTGGAGAGGGGAACAGGGTGGCAGATCTGCCACCCTGCTCCCCTCCCTGTGATCCAGTGTGGCTGGGGACAGAGGAGCCATGCAGGGATCTCCTAGTAGCGGCTCACTGTGCGCTGCCCCAACGATGCACCTCCTGCACCCAGGGCTGCACTGAGGGAAGCGGGGCTCTGCCACTCAGAGCAGCAGCAGGCACAGGAGACGTGGCGGCAGGGCAAGGAGATCCCGGTGTGGCCCCACTATTTCTAGCCACCCCGAGTCTCACCTGCAGGGCTACAGCAGCCCCGTGAGAGGGAAGCAGGGAGAGAGCTCAAGCCCACAGCTTGAACAACACGGAGTACCCGGCTGGCTCCACATCTCCCAGCTCCTGACTGGCACCTCCATGTGCAGTTTCCCTTAAGGGCTGCTAGAGCCACTTCAGTTTCACCTGCCCCCAGCCAGGCACTCCGGCCATGAGCGGGGAGATGTGGAGTTGGCCGGGCACTCCATGTATTTCCCTAACACCTCCCTGCTCGCGGCCAGAGTGCCCGGCTGGGGGCACGTGAAACCTAAGCGGCTCTAGCAGCCCTTAAGGGAAGCCACACATAGAGGCACCGGCCAGGCACTCTGTGTATTTCCCCAGCACCTGCCCGCTCCCTCAGCCCCAAGCCAGCTTCTGCCCCAGGCCTGCCCCACAGCCCCCCAGCCCCCTGAAAGCCCCACTTACCAGTTCACAGGCTCCAGGAGGAAAGCAAGCCTGACCTAGGCCTTGTGACTGACTAAAAGCCGCAGGCTCCACCCTTCTCGCTCTGCCTCCCCCTGCCCCTCCAGGCAGGGTTGGGGCTTTTCCGCCCTTATTGCAAACAGCTCTTACAGGCTGGAGCTCAGCCAGCCTGCAGAACTCTTTGCAAAAGGGGGAAATCCACAGGTTTCTCTGCTAAAAAAGAAAATCCACGTTTTCTCTGATAAAACCAGGAAATCCATGGTTTTCTCTGTTTTTCCATGGGAAACAGAAAACCTGGATCCCTGCTGATCTGGATACTATTGAGATCTATTGGGACCCTGGGATGCCATTTTGACACGGCCCTTGTCAGCTTCCTTCACAGTCCTGCAATCTAACAATTTAGCTGAAGTGGGCTGGGACAACCAAGCTATGAGATTGTCATTCTCGGCTGGGGTATTGCTATGGGGCAGAGACTCCCCTTCTGCCTCTGGAGCCTGAGCTCTGGTTTTGGGCTGGAGGTCAGGCATGGGAATGAGTTTGTGGGCTTCATCCTAATCTCTCACTGAGTGGGTCAAAAAACAGTGGCCTGCCATTCAGTCAGAGTGCAGACCTGTAGAGGCACCAAGACAGAGGGATGGTTTCTGAGGATTATTTGTTAGGGATAGTGCCCAGGGGGGCTGCACACTTTCTAGATGGGCATCCCCAGGGGCCTCACAGGCACATCTATGCTGTGGCACTGACATATACTAACTGGGCTGTTCCAAAGCACAACCCATCCACTACCTACACCTGCATTCCCAGCACCTTTTGCTCTGTCACTGTTCCTGGTCTGCCTGCCTGGGCCTTGCATGTATCACAATTCTCTTTGGCTCCCCAAACTCCTCTACCATGCCCTGCCCTCTCCACCTTTAAAACCCACCTCTGTCCTGGTTTCTATAGCAAAGTTGATTGTTTTGGTTCAAAAAATCCCTTTAGCTGTTCCACAGTCCCTCATGCCTGCGTCCTTGACTTTCCATCTGTCCATCCTTGGAGTCTGTAGGTGTGTCAGCACTGCTGCCATGGGCTTTTCCAGCCTTGCATGTTTCTGAGTCCACTCTGCCCACTTGCTCCCACTCACACACTTGAAGACCAAAAATGCGTGGGTGAGTCCTTCATGGCCTCCATCTTTGGCATGCAAGAGTGGCTGCTGGGGGCGATCACAGAGCAACCTCACTGGTACATTTCTGGGCTGGGAACGCAGGTGTAGGTAGTGGATGGGTTGTGCTTTGGAGCAGCCCAGTCAGTATATGTCATGAATCCTCACAAGGACAGAGAAGTTGGCTGCTGGACTTCTACAGCTCAGAATTAGAGAGTGTGAGGAGTCAATGACTAAAAGGTCTTTTGGGATGGGGCTTCTCCCTGGGATGCTAATACAGGCCCTGTTACAGTGGTACCTCGGGGTCTCACCATCTTTTTCAACACATTTGTTACCACCACACTCCTGTGCTGCAGGAGTTTTATAGATGGGGCAGTGACATACCAAGAGATTGGGCAGTCTCGGGGTAGGGATTTGTGCATGGGTCTTGAGTTGGCCCCCTGACCAGCGCACCCTCCTTCCTCACAAGTGACATCACACTGCCTTCCCCTCCACTACAGTTCACCCGCTGTCCAGGGATCTGTTAAGAGTGCATGAGCTGGCCCTGCCAATCTAGGAAACCTGCCAGTTGAGGGAAATTTGGATCCCAAAGCAATTCTGGTCTCTGGAACTCGGACGCATCCCAGGTCAGCGCCACCTATCCACCTCCATTCCTCCCTTCCCACATATTCCCTGAGTCACAACTGAGCAAACAAAGGCGGCTCCGGTGGTTGGTGCACACTGGCTCCTCAGTCAGCTTAGGCTGTTGTTGTTTGAGTGAAGGTATGAGAGGGGGTGGATGTGCCAGACATATGTTTATGGCTCTGATGTGCCTTGTGGTTTGAGGAGTGCCCAGCGCTCTGGCTGCTGAATTCGCTGCAGTGAAGTCATTGCCGGCTTATTCCAGCAGAGACAGATGACATCAGCGTAATAGGGCTGCGCAGTGTAAACAGCACTGTGCAGCCAATGCAAATGAGGACCGGTGGCTCCATCTCACCGGTGCATTCTGCTCCCCTCTCCTGCTCTGTCGCATTCATTTTCTCCTCTTGCTGCTCCTTGGTCTCCTTTGTTCTCCTACCCCCTTCCTCTCCTTGAGACCCTCCACCTCACTCGCATCTCTTGGCTGACCCTCAGCATCCTCAGCACCCTGACTCATCCTCCCCTCTTTTCTTCTCACAGGCCAGTTTCTCAGCACAGTTTCAGCAGCAGAATGGGACCTTAATGGCAGCAGAAACAGCCCTCGGAAAACTCTATGTGAAGAAGGCCTCCTGACTATCTTAGGGTCTCTGCACTGGCCCTGCTCCCAGCCCCCAGCATATGCCAAGGCACAGCTGGAACGGCACACCCTGCTACAGTGGTTTTCTCTTTCCCATGCAGAAAGTATATTAGAGCTGCCTTTGAAGCTGCTTTAATTTTTACCAGGGGCAGGAGAGGTCTTCAAATGGCTCCAAAATATGCAATATCCCTTCCTCACATGTTTAATTCTAGCCACAAGTGCAGGAATGCAGCACCTGGTAGTCAGGCCATGAGTATTTTTTCCACTGTTGAAATCCCATGTCAGTCCACATAGGACCAAGTTGTAGGTGGCTACAACTTTTCAGGAGTCTCTACTTCTGCACTGAGTGGTGGTTGCATATATTCAATTTGACTGTGGCTTACAGCGTATGGGACAAGCACATCCAAAAGAAGCTAATCTAGAGACCTAAGGCTGCAGAAAAATAACAGGCCAGATACTGGTATTATAGCCCTCTCTTTTGGTGATTGTGAGATGAGAAGTGGCTTCACATGTCCAGCCAAGAGAGGGAAATGTTTAGTCCTGGAGGAAGCCCAAGGGATTCTTGGTACGTGTATGCACATGTACCTCTGCTCACTCTGCCCGCTTATGGAGCATGAGATCATGGTCTATTCAGCACCCTGAAGATGGTCTGTGCCACGTGAAATGTTGGCAGCCAGTGGGGGAGGAGCAAGCTGCTACCAGCATAGGAACTGAAAGGGCCATTGGATTAAGGCAGAAAAGTTTATGTGCCATGAAAATAGCTGTAACAGCGCATCTCCAGCTGCCCGAGATGGGGACACTGAGCCAGACAGCAGGAGTTATCTGCACGGACTGGAATCCATTACTCACTGTATGTAATGGGCTGACATTACCTCATCATGTCACTCTAGTTTGGAGGATTAACTCACTAAGAAAATAGGCACCAACGTGCACAGCTGCGCATGTACGGTACATATGAACACAGGCACCCCCCTGTAAACATATGCATGGACAGCAAATGGACATGCTTACCCAGAGACCTCTACCTAAATGCATGCATGAACAGCAAATATATACACAGTGTGTGTGTGTGTGTGTGTGTGTGTGTGTGTGTGTGCGTGTGCATGCACGTGCATCTGCGTGCATGTGCATGTGTGTACATGCATGTGACCAACATGTTGTGGCCCACATTCTCAGCTGATGTAAAGGGCTACAGCTCTGCTAACCTCAAATTGGCTACACTTGTTCCCAACAGGTGAGAATCTGGCCCACTGTTTTTACTCTGCCCTGTTCTACTCTGGGCAGGGGGCAGCCTAGGTGCTGACATGGGATGTGTGCTAACAGTTGGTTTCTGTCTCTCTTATAGAGGGAATGTGTGCTCTGCATCCTGCCCTGCCTTCAGAAGAGTTCCTAGTGCAAGGCAAGAACAACTCAAGGCAGGCAAATAAATGTCTTTCTGAATATTGTGAGCCAAGTCACTGGCTTGAAGCGCACCCAGAGGTGTGCAGGCCTATCCAGACCCGTGGGGTCAGCATCTTATTTGCATTCCCAAATTCAGCTCAAACTCTTCTTAGCCCAAGGCTGACCCCCATGGCTTTGAGCCATTTCCTCCTGCAGGCTATTCCCAGTCCAGGAGAGTCAGTGTCTGGCTTCCTTATCTGCTGGGCTGCACCCATCAGTAATCCCAGACCAGCAGGACCAGCTCCAGTACTGGACAGGCCTCCAGAAGGCTCCAGTGGCTCCATTTACATGAAAAGAGCAAGAAGCCAGTCACTAACAGTCAGGCCTACGGTTCTCCTAGTTCCCAATAAATTGGTAGATGAGGCAGCTCTTCCTCTTTGTCCACGCTGGCATGGTCTTTCCTTTGGTAAACCCCAAGTCAAATTTTCATATCCAGCCACGTGGACTGACTTGGCATGCAGCCTGCAGCCACTATGGCAGTGCTTTGACAAATGCTGCTTTGGCCAGGAGGCCATGCTGTGCCTGTGCCTCATGCATCCCAGACCCTCCTCTCTGCCAGGACTCATGTGGATTTCAAGAAGGGCTGGGCAATATAGGTCTGAGTCTCACTGAGTAAGCCAAGCTCGTCCCTGTCTAGCACTGCGATGGCCAGCTCATTCTGCTAATTTCAGAGGACTTTAGATCCAGCCCCAAAATGCACAGCTACTAGCTATGCTAGCTGATTAAGCATTGCAGGGCTTTTATATCATGGAGTGATTGATAGGAGGAAAGTGCTTCTGGACCAAATGCATTAGCTCTGCAGAGCTGAGCCCCAGGAAGCCCTCAGCTGCCAAGTCTCTTACAATGGGCAGGAGGGAAGCTGGAGGTGAATAATTGATGCAGCATTTCAGAGATGAAGGTGGGGGCTGGCAGACATGCCCCCAGCCCCAAATCATGTCTGTGGTGCACAGAGGGAAGGCAGGACACCCCTCCACTCATGAAGCTGAGGGATGCAATTGCAATGCGCAATTCATTTTTACTAACCACAAACCAGCTAATGTCATTGTCTGGATTACTGTGAACAGGGATGTCATCAGTGGAGCCATGGCAGTTGATGCTAACTCTGGATCTGGCCCCACCATGGAATTCATTAGCAGTAGCAGAGAAGCACCAAGTTCACTGGTGCACAGTCTATAGTGCCTGTGTAGTGGTTAGTGCAGTGGTGCCTGAGGAACAGATCATTGCCTGCTACCGTAATATTTGCATACTTCATCCTTGCCTGGCTCTTCCTTTTGGATAGTCCTTTACTTCATGTCACAGCCAGGTCCTAGTGGCAGCAGGACAGAAACTAACCTGGCCATGCAGCAGGGTGCCTACCTTAAAGGAATTGCTAGGGACAGAGTTCTGTTAGCCATGCTCATGTTGACTCCTGCTTTGCCCATGGCAGTCAGTGGGCCTGATGCTTCATTACCCTTCATCTTAGGTAACAGCTTACATCAGAGGAGAATGAGTAAAGCAGTGATGTAACATGCTACCAAACCAGAATAGTGGCATTTTGCACCTACTTTCCCTTGGTGCTAGCTCTATAACCATGGCTCCATGGGGCTTAAAGCCAAATCAGGGTCCCATTGCACCTGGCACTGTACCAACATGTCCAAAGAGATAAATGGTTCCTGCCCCAAAACACTTAACATCTAAATATGTACAGAACAGACAAAGGGTGGGAGGGGAAATAAAATATGGCAGGGGGTGCCTGAAGTGACTTGCCCATGATTGTCTGGAGCAGAACTAGGAGTACAGCCCAGGTCTCCTGAGTTGCAATCCAGTGCCTACTGAGCCACACTGCCACTCACACTGATTGCTATGCATGGACCCACTTGAGGTAAAGCGACTCGAGTCAGCCGTGCTGAAAAGGAATTGCCTCTCTACACGGATCTGAAGCTACTGTTACAGCCTCCATCCACCTTAGCTGAAATCTTTTAATGGACCACCTGATAGGGAAGAAGAGCTGTCAGACCGCAGAACCCTGTCTGAGGAGAAGATGGATCAGCAGCAGCCCAACAGCAACACCTCGTGGCCCGTGGATGCAAGTACAAACACTCCTTTCATTAGTGCTCTGAATTACCAAACCACAGGGAATTGACCCTGATTTGAGATTCTTTATGACTGGTCTCCTGGGCCTCTCTTTAAGTCAAACAGAGACAATTTTCTGGGGCTCTGGCAGAGCCGTTTGAGTGACACTATGGAACTTTAGTGCAAAAAAAATAAAAACCCAACCCCAAAACATGTGATATTCTGCTATTTGTACTGAGGTGCTGGACATCAGGAGGCTGAGTGTTGAAAGGGAACTTGGGGTTGGGGGATGAAGTCTTGCAGAATTTGCAGGGTGGTGTTTCCTTGAGGAGAAGACCAGGTCAGAACCCAGGAAGTCTATGGGCTAGTCCTGGTTTCACCATAGTCCTGCTGTACAGTGATAGGAAAAGTGCAACCCCCTGGCATGCCTCAGTTTCCCTACCTGGAAATAGGTATGCTGGTACTTATCTTGTTTGTAGTCTCTTGAGATCTGTGACTAGAAACTGCTGAGATACAGGGCATTTTCATTCTTTAGGGATCTTTGTCAAGTTAAATCTCCAATTTCATGCAGCTCTGCTTGGAAGGTAGAAAAGCACCTAATTCCCTGACCAAGCTAAGCCCAGCCACTGGCATACTCATTTCCAAGAGACAAATGCTGTGGTTCATAGAGCCGTGTCCCAGGTCTTCACCCTTATTCCTACTCTGTAAGCCACCTCTGCAGAAGGATGCACAGCAAGCTCCCGTGTTTTCCCCTTATCAGGGAGGGTTGAACCAGAGCCTTAGGAAGCCTTGGCTTCTGCCAGGTGGTGGTGTAAGTTTAAACAACCCTCACCAGTCAATATTTGCCATGGATGTGGTTACAAAGAGACCCTGAGGGGTCACCACATCCTCTTCAGCATGTACCAGAACCTTTTTCCCAGTATCCCAATCTGACCACATCATCAGTCTTGGATGAAGGACACAGGTACTTACTCTCCAGACAACAGATATAGCCCACTTCTCTTTGAATCTCCATTCTCCATCTCTCCCAAGTATTGACAAGCATCTTCACTATCCCTCTTCCCCATTCCCTATCTCTAAATACATTGCCTATGTGTATTACCACAACAAACTGTCATCTCTGACCTGATTCATCCCTCCCCGCCCCCCAACCCTCTTGCTGCCAGGAGTACCCTGAATATCTGCTTCTTGTCATTCACACAAGACCCCACAGGGTCAGAGTTTCCCTCTCTCCCCCTACTCTGGCTGTCTCCTGAAGGGTTCACAAGTTTGAGGAGCTCCATTTAGGTCAGTGATTAGGAACAACACAGCTTAGCTCTAATTTTTGCCCCCTCTGGAAATCTGTGTCCCACCATCTTTTCCAGGAGTGTTGCCTGGCCTGTCTGTTGACTTTGGGGTGGCGGAGAAGAGAAAAGACCTGCCCACCCTTTGCAGAAATGTTCACTCACGCCTCTCCTGGGCCCACTGAAGTGGCAGCTTAATGAAAATAACACCCTCCCTTGTGCCATTTATGGCAGTCCCATACGCACATGCCATCAGCTTTTTGTGTGGTGCAGTCCAAGTGCTGGGAGACAGATAGACTTCCAAATGGGGTGAGCTCCACAGAGCTCTTGTTAGCTCAAGCAGACGGACAGTTCTGTTTGGCTTACTTGGTAGAGCTGTGCTGCCTTCAGCTCTGTGGTACAACCGTGTGTCCAGGCACTGCAGAGAGACGTGGCTCCTTTTTTCAGACTGCTGGAGCATGTGGTCGTCACTTAGCAGACAGCGCAGTGACCTGGGTGCAGGTTAGGCAGCCCATTCTTTAGTCAGAGCCCATTAACAGGAACTGCTCTGAATCTTTCAGTTGAGGCAAGAACGAGAACACAACCTTCAGCATGATGTTTGCACTTCCTGCATCCCACTCCTTCTTTGCAAGCATGGTCAAGTGCTGGATGATGCATTCCTGAGCACAACGCCCAACTGGAACCTCCCTGGTACCTGATATACTTGGTTCAAATCTATTGAAGACTCCATGTGTGAGACTGCCTAGGCTGATCTGGGTATTTAGTCATCCAGCTCTTGTGGAAGTCAACAGGAGCTGTGAATCTGAATATCCTGGTGGATTATGCTCTCCCTATGCATATGTCTCTGTGATGCTATCTTCTGCAGGAGGGGTACAGGCAAACTGGGGAGAGCTCAGCATAGAGCAACCAGCACGACTAGGGTGGCAGAATCTGACTTAGTGACATGTAAGGGGAGATTGGCCATGCTATTCTTCCAGTAGCCAAAGGATTTATGAGGCTTGTGCTAGCTGATTGGGAGGCAGGTTTTTATTGCCTTCTAGTGGTTGCTCCATGTCAGAGATTTATGAGTCTGCTGCTGCTTCCACCTAGGGAAGTCTGTCATCATGCACAAGCTTTCCGTTCTGAAGGGCCTAGGCTTCAAACCTGGTTGTTAGCTGAGCAGGGTCTATCACAGGAACCCTGAGGTGGGATCCAACAAGACTTTGTATGGTGCACCATGAGATCTGTAAGACTGTTGTTCTCTTGCACAAGCGTGAGCAGAGGCCTCTCATATAGCAAACATATAAGGAGTGGCCTTGGGTGTTCCCTTCCACACAGAGTGGAGCTGAGCAGCCAGGCACAAGCCCTATGGGTACGCGGTAAGACAGAGACTAGGGGTAGGTTGAAAACAGCCACGGCCAAGGTTTCTGCACAAGCATCATGAGGTTTGTGGCTGCATACCCCCCTCACTCCAGCTGTGAGGTGCAGTGACTGGGTGAACATAAAGAAGCACTTCTACAAGTGCAGGATAAGACTCCTCTATCATCTAATTTTCCCTGAACCTAGATGTACCACCCTCATCTGCTGAGCCATGGAGAGCCAAGCCTTCCATGCAGGATATAGGGTTCAAATCAGGTGACCGATGAAGCTGGGCGACTAAAGCACTTGGGGCACTTTAACTGAACTAATGGGGACATACACAGAAGTAAACTGCAGAAGACTGAACTGTGGAGACTAGTCCTACATGAGCATTGCTGCAAGGGTTGGGACAAACCAACATGGCATTTCCACCTCTACCTGTCCCCAGTTATCAGTTATTTATGAGTCTTATCGTAGCACCCCAGAATCCCTATCAAGAAGCAAGACCCAACATGCACAGACAAATAACAGACAAGACAGTCCTTGTGCCAGGAAGCTCCCAGTCTAGGTGTCAGCCAGGATGTGTGCCCTCAGCTCCATGCACAGTGCTCTGGCTGCCTGCCTTCCAAGAAGCCACTGACAGAACTGGCTAACAGAGGCCCAAGGCAATGATCCCAAAACCTTGCTCTCCGTATATTGGCTGCCCTTGGTTTCAGCTTCCATCAGAAAAGCTAGCAGCAATGAGGTCACCCTGTATTATATCTGATCTGAAGCATCTGGGAGGCTCTCGGAAGCACAGTTATCGATTGGCATCCTCTTAGACTTCCCCCTCGGGGCTTCAGTTTCAGGAAATATCTTTGCCTTCTCTCTCTCTCTCTCTCTCTCTTTCTCTCTGTCTCTCTGCTGGGACTTAAAAGGAGCAGCAACTGAAAGTGCTATAAAAGGAGTTTGGCAATTATTGCCTGTTCAGTTTGCCTGGCTGCAATTTTTTTACTTTGGGAGCAGGAGTGAGTGTTGAGGAGAGGGGCATATTTTCCCTCACCATGAGTCAAGTTTCATATTGGAAAACCACTGCAGAGAACAAAATGAATGCCTGCAGATTCAATATTCCCATACCCATCTAACAAAGCTGGTTCATAGCCAGTGCTGCACAATCACATGAGAGAAAGGAGTGGCCCCAACCCTTGTGCCAGAGCTAGTGACAGTATGGCAGGGAGGTAAAGACATTGCCTATGGCTAGAGCTGCCAGTGATGCTAGCATTTCTAAAAGGTGTAGTATGGGCAGGATTACCTACCTTGCCAGGCATGGACATCTGTGTGCCCTGCATCCTGCCCAAGGTATGGGACCTGCCAGTCTGACAGGTCCTTCCCAGGAGCCCTCAGCAAACCTCTTCCCAACTCTTTCAAGGCAGGCCATGGATGGACCGAACTCACTTGCCTTCTGTCTGCCCTCAGGGTTACTTGCACCTTCTTTTGAAGCTTCCTGCTGCTGTCAGCAAAAGGTACTGGGACGACAAGATGGGCATGGGCTTTGGCCATAACTTAGCCCAAGGGCTGCAGTCAGTGAGGATCCAGTGCAGGTGGCCACCAGGTTCCATGGCAGGTGCGTCTCTACCTACAGACCTGAAGTGTTGCCAATCTCAACCAGGAGAGGAGGTAGCATTTCTTTCTCTTATTGCCAATGGCGAACTGAGGCACAAAGTGATTAAGTGTGCTGCCTGAGGTCTGGGTGGACAGGTAAGAGGAGAGGGAAGGAGAAGAACAGTTGCAGAGAAGGCACAAAACTCAGCTCCTCGGACTTCACACCAGTGCTTTAACCCTTACCGCTATCCTCTTTCTCTAGATCAGGGCTTTTCAACTTCTAAGCCCCCAGGTTCCAGATGCCGTGGGGACTGTCCCAGGCATGGGTGACTGGTACCACCTTAATTGGGGGAGGCACATCTCCCCCTCCCCCCCACAACCAATCTTGCCAACTGAGGGGGGTTCCCCCACGGCCAATCTCACTGACTGGGAAGTGGCCGTGGCACTCCCAAAAGGGGCTGCTCTACTACGTCCAGCGCTCCCACTCCCCAGCCAGCACTCACGTGAAGGGGGAGGGGGACACCAGCACTCCTGCCTGACCCCCTGCCCATCACCTAAGCAGGGAGCGCGGCCTGTCAGGAAGTGCACCAGCGACCCCTTATGCATCACAGCTGGTCGCAGACATGGTGCGCAGATGCTCTCCTCCCTCCCCCACCACAATTGCTGCAGCACGCGCCCACACAGCCAGCCCCCAGCATTGTCCCATGTGAGCAGGATTTCCCTCCCCACTCCCCACATGGTCCTGGACTAACCCTCAGATCTTTGCACTGCCACACTTCCCCACTCCCTGGAGCAAAGGCAGAAAGTGGTAGCTGGAGTGGAGTGGGGGGCTGGCAAGTCTAGCTACGATTGCAGCTGGAGCAATAGGGGGAATGGTAGTAGGTGAGAACCTGGGAGCTGCACATTAATCCCTCATGAGCCACCAGTTGGACAGCCCTGCTCTAAACTAATGGTGTTCTCTTGACTTTTCTTTTGCAAGACCATTGCATTTCCAGAATCTGTAGTTTTGGGTGGCTTAGGCTTTATACAATGATTTTTTGTCCACTCCCTCCTTCCCCTTCAAAGACTTTCAGTGCCCGGGCAAATTTTATAAATTAATAAGGAGCTATTGCAGGCATTTGCACGAAGGCTCTTTGCCAACAAATGGCAGAAATGAATCCTCCCCTGCTTTTATCAGCTCCACCCAGAAAACAAACTTGCCTTTGACAGCATTCAGTTAAGAAACAGTCAGACAGGACAACTGTGTGGTGTTCTAACATGGGTCTGGTAGACCACAAGGAGGTGTGAAGTCCAAGACAGTAGGAGTTTTTCCTTTCATCATCATAACCTACATGTAGGCATCTTCTGTGGAAAAAGCACTTTTCATGTTGGCATTAACACAGTTATTTTCCCTGTGGGGCAGGTTAAAATTGTACGCTGCATGAGTAGGGTGGCCATCATAAAGGACAGTCTGGTTGTCCTCTATTGATACAAAACTGGACACCTTTACATCAGACAGAGGATAGAGTAGCAGAAAACCCTATGCATGAGGCAGAGACTAGCATTTTCTTGTGTGTGTTTGTGGACCTGATTAGGCTCTCTAGGCTCTCTAGGCCATATTGGAGCACAAACTGCAATCCTAACACTGCCTACTAAAGGTCTTTTTAATTTCTCTGATTTGTCTGATACCAGCCACTCCTGAAGACAGGACACTGGAGTAGGAGGACCACTGATCTGATTCAGTATAGGGTAATATAGCTCCCAATGCCGTAACAGCCATAGCAGAAATGTTCACATTGCAGCCCCTGTCAGATGCTAATGAGTCTGGTAAATCCTGCTAAATACCTTGTCATCAACAATCTCAGATACGTATGATTCTGGCAAAACATCTAGTTGATGACAAGGACATAAGGAAAAGGAAAAGGAGAAGGTGTAGTGCAGGGTAATTCCTCTGCTCCCATATCTCAAGATAGAGAAAACTCCACATATTTGTTTTAGTTCATTTCATCTAGAAGATCTTAGCTAGTCTCTGCTGGGCCAAACTGACTATAATTCATTGAGTTTTCTCTGTGGGATCATTTAACTATAATGGCTGTGACAACCTAGGGCTGCATAAATTACTCTGGGCAAAGGCTTTTTCCTCAAATGCTACCATCACAATTTCTATGCAGTAGCATGTTAAGATATGAAGTTTACTACGTGGCTAACTCCTTATAGTTATATTCCTTTGTAGACACAAATGATGAAAGTGCAAGGGTACAAAAAGACAGGTCCCTGGCCATTGCTAGCACTCAGAACTACAGGTGAATTAGTCCAGTGAGGCAGGCACAGGAAAAGGGGAAGGGATATTCCTGCTCTTGCTAAAGAATTAAAACCTTCTTCAATAGAAAAATCGATTAAATATGACCTAGTAATTAACTACTCGTTGACTCTCATCTAAAACTAAACCACACAGGAGCAATGAACACACAGTCTGCCAGCTCCTCCTGCACCCACTCCAAAGCTCAGCCCCACGTGTCTGTACTGATCATCTTTCCAAAATGCCTCTGAGGACAGTGACTGTCTCTTTTTTCAGGGATTGCAGGTTATACAATAAATAGTGTTTTGTACCATGCACCCCTGCAGGCTTTGGCTGCATGAAAAAGCCACTGGCCAGCTAAGCTGGTACAACCGGCAGTGGAAGGCTAGCTAGGCTCAGATAAACTCAAAGATGCCCCCTGCCGCACCCTCAACCCACTGGGGTGGAAACATTGCTTCTGTGTTGCCTTCTTGACTTCTGCCAATCTACCAGTAAGATGCTAAGCTCTTAAAGCTGCTCCTGCCTCCTGATCAGGTTTGCAAATCTTGCTGTCCTCCTCTCCACACCCTGCTTTCAGTAAACCTGGTTCAGAGATGCTCTTAGCCCTTCTGACAGCTGCAACAGAGGGTGAAAGAGGTTGAGATTCCCCTTTTCCTCCTCCAGCACGCCCAAACCTTCTCACAGGCACCCTCCTGATTCCCCACCAAGACTTTCTGCTTTTACCTTACCCATCTTCCAAGTCCAGCTCCCTGGTCAACTTTTGGGAAAACACTATTACAAACCCCCTTGGCCACCCTGCTCCCCATCAATCTGAGAAAGGCTGGGTTTTTAAACTGTACTTCTTGCTCTTCTTTGACCATCAGATGGTGCCATTGAGTCTTCTTTGGTACTCATATGAAGCAACCAAGGCAACAGACTACCATCAGAGCCCAATAATCACTAATGTAACTGGTCCTTCAAAATCTGCTGCTTGGCCAGACTTGGAGTTTGGATTTTAAGACTGTGATACTAATTGGTTATTAATCTCCAGAATGCGGCTGATTGAAGAGAGCTTCTCAAATAGGGAGGCATTGGCCAGCTCTCAAAATCAGAATAACAGCAAACCCCAGTGTCTCTGTTCTCATGATTTTATCATCAGCTTTGCAATATTGCCTGTTCTTCTTAAAGTGCCAGGCCCTGAAGTCATGTGAATACAGGATAATCTCAACTTTAATATAGAGAAAATGAGCTCCTGGCCTTCAGGGTTGCAGAGAAAAGTCTGGAAATACAAGCCAAGTGTATCAGAGACCAAAAGGCAAAGAGAAAGAAACCTCCAATTTAGTGCTTCTAAACAAACTCATGATTTTTAAGCATATCTCATGCTTTTGAGGGCTCTACTGGTAATTCCTGAGTGCCTGGGGCTGTCAATATAGAGTTCAATATGACAGTCCCAGGAGAAATGATCTCATTTCTTGGGTCCTTATGCTAGTGAGTTTTCCTGTGGGGATAGTTGTACTGGTTCAGCTTCCCCAGCTGTATACCAGTGCAAAGCCTAGCATCTCTTTGTTTTGTGTTTATACATTACCTAGAACTATGGGTTCTGGTCCATGCCCAGGGTACTGAAATAAAAATAGCAATAACAAATATAACAACACTTCCCCATCCCTGTCTCCTAGCCCATTTTCTCTGGTCACACAATGTTCAGTTTGGCTTGGAGTGCTGAATCACTGCTAGAGGGACAGTCAGTGGTGTGGTTTCTCATGATCAGTACTGATAGCACCCTCTGAAGAGGTTAATGTATTTTCCCTTTCCTTGTTAGTTTTGCCCTTTTCTGTTTTCAAAGTAACCTCCCTCCCCTCCTCCCCACACACACCAGATAAATTTATTTAAAGCAGCTGGAGATGCAGCACGTCTCTGGGTTTCCTCCTTTGCTTCTGTGCCAGCATCTTCAATAATGTCCGCACAGCTACAGGAGGAGGGAAGCAGCTTGCACCAGTGCCAGGATGGAGATGCAGCTGGTCCCTCCCCAGTTCAGGGGTATTGTGGCGTAGACCTCTTGCTTGCCAAGGTAGCCCTCAGGGCTATTCTGAGTTATGCTTATGGTTCCTATGGGGTTTTGCAGGGACACCTGCATTCCCAGGTATGCCCTGGCTAGAAAGCCCCCTCCTCTTACTTCTGGCCACCTCCTCTTTTACCTCCTCTTCCTTCTGATTTTCCTGGGAAGGCTCCTGTGCCTGGAAAGGGTGCAGAGGTGTATCTTGATCTGGAAGAGAAGTCTCTTCTGCTGGGGTGTGTTCTTCTTAGGGGAAGCCCTATAGATGTCTGATGGCATTTCTGGGCTAGTTTAGACAATACACAGAGACTGTTGTGCAGCAGGAAATGAGTCTCTGGCTTGGTAGACCTACCTAGGCATTAGTGCTGTGCTCCCCACTCTGAAATCTGTGCACCTCACAATAAGCTGCTGCAGAATCAGGAGGAGAAGCCTGCAAGCCAAGACCAAACCAAATTAATGGGTTTTTTGAGAACTTAGCAAACTGTTGCCATAAAACACATTATCTCTACCTTGTTGGGTGGGTGCCCAAGGACACCCTCGATGCACACTGAGGATCACTTCACCCTGCCTGGGAACCTCTCAGAGATTTCATCCTCTAACGTTGTCAGGCTGGCCAGCAGCTTTCTTAGGGGAGGTGAGGCTGCAGGGCTGTTTTTGGAAGGGGCCATACCTAAGCATCCTACTGACCAACCAGGGATGCATCCCTACTAGGGTAAAGGCAGAAGGCAGGACAGGATGGCACCCTAGAGACTAACAGGTTTAGAGAAACATAAGTTATCATTGGGTACAGCCTGCTTCATTAGAAAGGAAAGACGCCAGTGGGGAATTAAGATGCTCAGCACATTGCTGGATTGAGCCCTTTGTTTGTACTCAACCGCATTAGCTAAGTGCCACTGTTTAGAGGCATTGAGCACACACAGTTTACTCAGATGAAGTAAGATGTCCCTTAGGAAAGCTTATGCCTCTCTGAATCAGTTAGTCTCTAAGGTGGCCCCTGCCCTGCCTTCTCCCTGACTTCAGACAAACGTGGCTAACTACATCTCATTAGTGAAAAGGGAGATCAGCTCTGGGTGGGGATAAGGCAGTTGTCATTTTTTTAAGTCAGCAGTTCAGGGTTAACACTAGTGTTTAACTTGACAGATAATCACCTTGTCCTTTTAGTTAGATGTAAGCTAGCACTTCTCCACCCTTCATACACATGCACATACACACCTCTGTCCCTAGCATGGACAAGCCTTTCTGTTTAAGGAGGCACACCTCCTCCAGATCCCTGGCAATTCAGGGAGCAGCCAGAAAAATGATGCAAGCTTTGTATACTAGGTGTAGGTGTCAGCCCCTCCAAGACTTGTCCTGCACTTTATGCAAGAAGAACAATTTAGAAATGATGAGACCCAGAGCTTGTGCTTCGATCTGGGAAAACTGCAAGAGACTTTCTGGCCACTGTAACATCTCTTTTCCAGACTAGGAGTCCTCTTGAGCACTTGTATGGATAGAGAGAGGAAGTTAGCTGTGTATAACACTCTTGAGAGCACAGATTGTCTTTGGTTACATGTCTTTAAGCATCTACTGCAAGTAGGGCTTTTTTCATGACTGGAGCATTAGCTACTATCACAGGTGAAATACATACATGGGCAGATCTAAAGTTTTGAAAAGTGGGGTGCATATGGTGTGGTGCATCATCACATATGAACTATAAGTTAAAAATGAACTATGAGCTTTACTAATATGCTAGGGATTTGGGCTGTATTATTCAATTTAGGATTGAAGTAAAAACAGCTATAACTGTGACCATGTGGCCTAATGGATCAGGTGTCTGACTTCGGATCAGAAGATTGAGGGTTTGAGTCCCTTCATGGTTGAATAGTTTTATGAGGAGAGACTAAGGGACCTGGATCTCTTCAGCCTCCACAAGAGAAGGCTGAGAGGTGATCTTGTAGCTGCCTACAAATTCATTAAGGGGATGCAGCAAGGGATTGGAGATGCTTCATTCACCAGGGTGCCTTTTGGGGTAACAAGAAACAATGGTCACAAAGTGACAGAGAGCAGGTTTAGGCTGGATATCAGGAAAAACTTCATGGTGAGGGTGGCCAAAATTTGGAATGGGCTTCCAAGGTGGGTGGTGCTCTCCCCTACCTTGGGGCTCTTTAAGAGAAGGCTGGATAGGCATCTGGCTGGGGTCATCTGACCCCAGAACTCTTTCCTGCCCAGGCAGGGGGTTGGGCTCGGTCTGTTCAGGTCCCTTCTGACCCTAGCAACTATGAATCTATAACTTAATTGGAATGAGTTCAAACAGTGGCAATGTGTAGCGGGGGCATGGGGGTGCACATGCACCCCCTGAGAGCACTGGTGCACCCCTTGACCGACCGCGCTTGCCACTTAGGCAATGAGTGGGGGGGCAGGCAGGAGTGCCAGTGAGCCCCCTGCAAGTGCCATCCGATTGCTGCAGCCACTTCCAGAAGTGATCGGCTATCACAGAATCGGCTGCGGGGGTCCTTCTGGGAAGTGAGATTGGCCGCGGAGGGACCACCCCCAGTCTACAGGATCAGCCAGTGGGACTGGTCACAGGGGGTCACATGCCTTGCCCAACTAAGGCGGCATCAGTTGCCCATGAGTTCAAACCAATCTTCAGGGCTGTGAAATAGGAGCTTCATCAGCAGAAGCAGTTAACAGACAGCAGAACTGCAGAACAAAGGGTAGCTTGACTGGTGGAACATCAAGACCATGAAACAGAAGAGAGGGTTCTTAATACCTGTGGAGTGAAAAATTTAGGAGGGATATGAAATCAAGTGACTCTCTCATCATTGCCTGAAACTTTGGGTGGACAAGAAATTAAAGGGGGGTGAAATGTGGGGGGGAGGTGCAATTGCACCAGTGCTCCCCCCGGGTTCTGCTCCTGAATACATCATCATCATCATCATCATAATGCTTGTTGTTATTGTTGTTATTTCCTAATATGGCTTTAGGTTTTATTGCCCCAAAGGAAATTTAAGTAATAAATATAGCAGTGTGAGAGAACAGAGGGGAGAGAGAGTGAGAGAAAGAGAAAGAGAGGAATAGTTGAATTTAGCCAGGGATAAGAATGGCAGCTGAGCAGGACTGGATAAGTTCTAAGCACAGTGGACTCCTGTTTCAATTTCACAGCATAATTTCTGTCTGTCCTTAAAATAACTTCTCTTCTCAGAGACCCTCTGGTGTTACAGTAGCCCAAGTAATGACCTGTGTTCCTCCCTCCCCATCCCTCACCCCCCACCCCATCCTCAGCACTAGGTTATTTTGGGAGCTATTTTTGGTGTCACACGCGTTGCAGCCAGGCCCAGCACTTCCAGCCCACATGGCCAGGAGGCTGTAAATGGAAGGGGGTTGGCTGCAAAGTCAAACCCAGCACTCAGTGAAGAAGGGGGCAGAGAGTTGGAGCAGGGGGAGCTAATTGTTCTGATCCCTGCCAACAAAAGGCTGCTTCCCTGAGCCAGTCAGCAGGGATGGGACCCTCTTTATTGTCTGGGCTAATTGCTCATGTGAGATGTATTTATAGAAGAAACTGTTTGTGCCGAGGCTGCAGACAAACAGGCTCCTGTTCTGCCAGGCTTTCTTTGTAATGGGTGGGGGCTGGGAATGCTTTAGTGCTGTCATGGGAAGCCTCATTTTCTACCAGCAGGTCCAATCCTGCACGGTGCGTAATGGCTGCTGGGAGTTCCTGAGTCCCCTCTATTCCCAGTGACTCCAACGGTAATGAAGGTGCCCAGTCTGTTCCCGGATCAAGCCCTTTGTTTGTACTCTACCATATGAGCTAAGTGCTGCTGTTTTGGAGGCGTTGAGCGCACACAGCTTTTGTTGACTCACTTGGCACCCTGGGCATTCAGCATGTCTGTAAACCAGGCCCTGGGACTAGATCCTGACAAAGGGAAGGTGAATCACACATATCCCCTTGTGGTTTGCATATGCAGGGCTTTCTCCATTTGGCAGAGCAGTCTGTGCACATGTGTGCATAGGAGGAGAGGACTGAGCCTAGCTAGTGACACCAATTTGTGCTGTTCTCTCTGTGGGGGAGGCTCAAAAGATTTGGTATGGAGTCTCAGACAGTAAAGATGATGTATAAGGAGCCCTGTGGGTGTGACGGGCTGTCCCCAGGAGCCATTCATCCCTATGGCTTAGTGATGCCATTACACAGTGAATGGGGTGTCTTTGTGGATGGTAGTAGTGACCGAGTAGAAGGCTTTTGCTCTCCGACTTAGTATGTTTCCCTTTTCAAGAACATGGCTTAAGGGGACTGTGCTGAAGGTTGTGGTTCCAGGGTCAATACAGGGAAGCTAGTCCATGGGTTAAATGACTTAACTGTACAGATGTACAGCATCTGACTGTACTGATCCAGTTATGGGATGGCCAACTGCTATGGGGAAATGCCAGAAAGCTGTTCTTGCCTTTGCAAATGTTCTCTATGCCCAGTCTAGCTAAAAGTTCCTAGGACTCCACAAGAGAGAAAAATGAAAAATACTTGAGCAGATTGTTTAGAGGCCTGACGTTTCTTCAAAGCCAAAGCCTTGAGAAGTCTTTTTGGCTTTTTGGTTTTTCCCCCCTACATGGGAAAAGGATGAGGCTTAAGTGAAGTAATGTAAACAATTTATGGAAAAAATCCAGGGTCTCCATCATTCTATGAACCAGTAAGGAAGGGAAAATTGTAGGTCTAGCTCCAGGTGTGAGGCATGTTGTTTGATGCTTCACATCTCAGTCTCACTAAGAGGGTGTCCTGCTTTTTATTCAAAGAGGCAGCCCCTGTTTCTCATCTTATGCCTTTCTTCCTTCCCTGGCAGTCATGACAGGTAAAAGGCATGTATCTGATGGCTGCTGCTTGAGGCCAATGCAGCACCAACCACAGAAGTTTACACAGCATCATTTTTACTGTAGCAATGGAGGAGAATGGTAAGAAGAAAATCTAAGCTAGAGTGGGGAGAAAATGCTTCCTGGAAATAATTTGCTTGTGGGGACTGGGGTTGCAGCATGGAATTGGAAGTATTCTTGGGAAGGCAAATGGGAGCTGAGCCCCTGTCAGCACATGGTCCCAGACCCCTGATCCAGGGGTTAAGGGCCCAAGCACTAGCTCAGCTCTCCACTAGGCCACAGCTCATGAAGGAAGGCAGAGTGGCAAAGAAAGGGGCCCTGCCAAGGAAAAGCTTTCTACCACTGGCTCTTGATTGGCCTAGGGCTCCCAGCCCCTGTTTGGATCCTCTTGCCTATATATGTTTTCCTGTTTTGTTGGGAAGCTGTCTGGACAATAAGACTTCTGCTTTCTGTGGACTGCCCTGATTCCAGATCTGACCACCCATTGCCGACCTTGCTTGGACTTCAACTTCTGCCTCACGTCTTGGTTTGTTGGAACTTGACTCTCACAGGCAAGACCTGGCTGGATCCCTGACCTTGCTCTGTCTCCTGTTTCAGCCCTGGCTCAGACTCTGGCTTTGACTTTGGCTATTCCTTGGACCTTAGCTAATGGCTTGTGCAAACCACCAGCCAGACTACGTATACCTCGGTACGTGACACTTCTTCCTGGTGGTACTGAGTAGTATACTGGATTTCTACTAAAGCTGATGGGAGTTGTGAGGGACCTTTAGCACCTCATGGATTCAAACTGTGGTGCAGTTCCTCTTCTAGTAAGTGTATGTCAACTAGTGCTTGATACAAGCAACATGCCTGAGAAGTTTTAGATTTACTGTCCTATGGCAATCCTGTATCTAAGATATTTTACTGTCATTGGCAGTGATCAATATTTATAACCACTTATGATACTTTTTCTTTTTTAAATCAAATGTTCCAGCAGGAAAAATATGTTGTTATTAATACCCAGGATGATTAATAATCACATTCTGAGCTGCAGACAGGCCCACGCTGCAAGCCACATGCACTTTATTTTTTCTAATGGCTATGCAGGAATTTGAACTGTAACATGTATAATACACACAGACAAAGGCGTTTTGTCCTAGGGAAGGAATATGTGGATGTTGTTGACTTAAAGAGCCAGTGCCACATTCAGGAGAATTTTACTTAGTGAATCTACCTACCAAAATGCCATAACTTTCTGCTAAACGTTGATTTCCTTTCCCTGCTGAAGAGAAGGTTCTGAGCTGGTATAAAATGATATAATTTTATATATTTCAAGAGGACCAAAGTGATTTTCATCAGTTGAAGATCTAACTCAGAGTGCAGTGGTAACTGGAGGAAATTAAGAAAGGGAAAAAATCAAGATACAAGAAAAATATTTCCAGTGAGACGTTTAGCAGTGGGACACTCTGTCAGGGGCTGGTGGGGAGAAAGTAGCAAATTTCATCACCTGGGACAACTCAAACTAGTTTGGACAACATGCTGCTAAGTGATCAGTAGTCAGGCACCCTGCCTCGATCAGCCGACGACCTACTATGGGTGGATAATTTGACATTACCCGGTGGGAAAAATGGAGTGAACGTGTGATGATAGCCTTCTAGCAGTTTAGGTCAGCTTACCTTGGGATAAAATTAACCTTCAGAAAGTCAAAAATAAGTATGCCCTGCGCAATCTACTAGCTTGTGAACAACTTGTTTGTCCCTTCTTCTGGCTGCTGTCCTACCAAATGTTTCTATTTTATCACCTACCCCACAGATGAGAGGGAATGGGCTGAGGTGGGCTTTCTTCTTCCCTTCTCTCTCTGGAAGGGTGAGAGACCCAGTTAGGAAGCACATTTTCTTCCCATGGTGTAGTGGTCATCCTGGTTTGTTGTGTAGTCTTCCAGCTCCATGACCCATGCCTGACAGTAAGGAATCTTACCTTCCACACCCAATCTTTTTGTGCCACTTCTTGTTTTTTGGATAGGCAGGAATTAGCCTCAGGCATTCATGTTGCACTCAGGTGAAAAAACCTCAGTACAGAAGATCATTCAAGGGCCCCTACCATGGACCATACATACATCCCTGGAGATATATTACAAGGTACAGAGTCACCAGCTTAAATATACAGGGTATTACTAACTTGCCCCATCAATAGTCCAGTCCTCTTCAAGACTCTCTGTCCTTACAGCAGGTACCTATTGCCTTTCACAGAATCTGCCACTGTTTGTGAATATTGCAAGCTTGGAATAACAAGTCCCACTGTACATATCCCTTCCATTGCTCTGGACTTCTCTATTGGGTGGGTCTAAGCTGCTCCTCCAGCTGGGCTAAGTCTTGTCTCCCTGATCACCTAGCCAGTATTTGGGCCTGCTTTCTCTGGCACCAAAATCCTTAGGCCCTAGCTATGTGTTACCCCTCTACTGTTATAACTGTGCCAGCAGACTGGCCCAGTTGATCAGGAAATGCTGGAATACAGTAGCAAGAGGAGGCAATATAAAATCTAAAATAACAACCTCTTTCTGTCCCCTTCAGGGCAGGGCTGTGCTCTTCCCTGGGAGAGGAATTGTTTCTACTAAGAGGAAAGTATACAGAAAGAAGTCATTGCTAAGATATCCTCCTAGCCTTCTGACCAACCAGAGCTCTAAACCAGTTTCCCACTCTGCCCATCCCCTAAGCCAGGAGTTGGCAACCTACAGTCTTCAGGCCATACCCAGTCCTTCAAGTGATTGTATTTGGCCTGTAGTGCAGTAGTGTAAATAAGGGAAGGAGATGGGGTCACCTTGGCCAACCTAAAGAGGGTGTCCCCAAGCTCTCTCCATCAGCATGTCACCTTTTGCTTCCAGTTTTTCGACAGTGCCACCTGCTGCTGCCTTGGCCCTCCCATGTGTGCCCCCTTACGGCAGTGGCCACTTTTCTTGCCACTGAGTTCAATGCTTGCAGCAGTCAGTGGTGACAGTTCATGGCAAAGGGTACAGAATGGCAACAGTAGACCTGCGCAAGAGTACAGAGCAAGGAGGGCTGGGATGACAGCAGGTAGCTTGGAATGGTGGCAACAGTAGGGGCACTGGCTGGGTTGCAAATAGTGGCCTGTCTCCAGACTCAGTTGCCTTTAAGAAGTGACAGGCTGAAATAAGGTAGCTAACCCATGCTTTATGTAGTCAGGTCTTATGGGAACCACACTGAACCTTTGACACTGCAGCCATGTGCCTGCAGATTAGGAGCTCAATGGAGAAGAGCTCCATGGACTCGTTGCTGAGACACCCATTCTCTCCTATCATGTGGTGCTATTGCTGCTCCACCCCCTGCCAGAACTATTGGGAGCCATGGAAAAGTCTCATCCAGGCATATTTTTTTCAGATTCTCCTACCTGTTAATGCCCTTCTGCCATTAGCTTAGAATAGGAAAGAGCACTCCATGGAAATGGACCTTCCTCTAGCCAGAAAGGGGACATCTCATTCTGTGGTTAACTATACCCTGACCCTTACCAAAACCCATGCTCTGCCAAGTACCTTCCTAGCCACTGTGACAGAGAAATATATGAGCCTACTTAAACCTTTTCTTTGTTTATAATACCTCACCTTCCAGATAAATTGGCTCATTCATTTTGCTGCCATTAGTTAAGTTACAAGATATTGGGTGTACTAGTTCAGCTGCTCATGTGAGGTTGTGGGGAGGGGATAGCTCCATCATCCCTGATGTGATAAACCAATAAGAGGGGCAAAGTTTGACTCCACTCCTTAGCAGCCAGCCATGTAAAATCAATGTTTGCCCACCTGCTAATTGTACTCACCATGGGTGCAAAAAGTAACACTAATAATATTGAAGGCATTGAATTAGGGGAGTGAGCTTGCACAGCCTCATATAGCCTTGATTACTTCCTTATGACAATCCTTTACAACACCCTTTTATTGTACACTAAACACAGAAAAGCACTTTTAAAAGCTGATACCAAGATCAGGTCTGCATGAGAAGCATCTGTTCTTTTATCAACATCCTGTTTTGTATGATTTTTGTACATGAGAAAAGCCACAAAAGGGGAAAAAGGAAGGAAACCATTTTTAATGTTCCTCAGACGTGCTGTTTGATTCCAAGGCAACTCTGAATACACTGAGCTGGATTCAGAAATGTGACTCCACTCTTCAGGGGCTATGAGGTCAGTGTGGCCCCTTCCTCAAACTGGGGCTGCTTTTAGAGATCCATTAATTTTTGCCCCTTCTTTACTGGACTTTGAACAACTGCCACAGGGCTGCTCTCATCCTTCCCTCTGCCAGGCCTCACTCACCCCTTTCTCTGCTAGTCAACCTCAAAATGCCCCTGTGCTCAGAACTGCTGCTGCAAAATGACTCTTCATCTGGGCATCAGGTGCCTATGGAAAGAGAAGGGAAAGAGGAATGCTTGTCTTACAAACCCTGTGTGCCAGCCATGCTGGGGAAAATGGACAGTAGGACAATGATGATGACTGGATCTCTGTGGAAGATATCAAGAGTCAAAGAGCTTTGCCTTTTTGTGCAGTCCTCCCTCTGAGAAGACTAGGTTCTAACAGAGAGAAACATAATACACAGGAGAATGGTTCTGGTGTGAGTCCATGTAAATATCTCATTACATTAGTTATAACCATCTCCCCATTTCCTTGAGCTCCCTGTCTTCATCTCTTACTCACTCATTGTCAAGAACTGATTGTCTAAGCCCTTTGATGGCAAAGGTCATCTTTTCATGATGTGTGTATACAGAGCCTGGTGAAGAGTCACAAACCCTGAATGGTCACGTACTGTCAAACAAATCATTGCTGCAGAGATCAACATTGGCAGCTTTTATGAAGGAATGGGCTTTCAATAGGGTTTAGAAATAGAAGAGATAAGTTATTGGTGTCAGTCACTGAGGGAGCATCATTCTCTTGGAACGTCTCATCATCTTCTGGGCTTCTCACTGGACAGGAAAATGTGACATACCTGGCCTCACTAGGGCAGGGGTTCCCAATGTGTAGGGGTGGCATGAAAAGAATTATAGTTGTAACTGGTAGTGCTTGAAGGGTGTTGTAGCCATGGTGGTCCAGGAAATATGCAGATGGCAAAGATTATTGTGCGTTGTATCTTCTATTGGACAAACTTCATGGTTAGGATAGACTGATCTACTGGACTGCATTCAAAAGCTTGTTTAAGTCTATCCCAACCATGCAGCTGGTTCAATAAAAGATAATCACCCAAACAATCCTTGGCTCTTACAGTTGTAATAATCATTTTAGCTCCCATAAAACCTATACCATACAAAAAATATGCTACTGTTTTTCAGTTAATCCAACACTAAGGTTTCAGGATATTGCAAGATATACTATAAACAATTAATGCCATAGGGCACGTATACAGTATACGCAAGCAGCAAGCTGCTCTGATGTGTTATAATTCTGGCACATCAGAGAAGACTTGATTAATGGAGTCTGCTGGAGCGTGGCAATTACTGTGCTCCAGCAGACTCTGGTACCTTGTGTAACAGCGTCCCTGCACTTAAAAATGGTGGTGGGGGCTCTTTAACTAAAGCTCATTGAATGAGTTTTAGTTAAAGTGCCCCCGCTGCCATTTTTAAGCATGGGGATGCTGATACACAAAATGCTCTGGGCGCTTTAATTAGAGCCACTGTAATTAAAGCATCCTCCCCATTCCCGGAGCATGTGTATAAATGCCCATAGATGTCAATATTCATGAGTTTATGTTGTGTTGGTTATTTTTCTTTGTCATTTGCCATGTATTTTCCTTGTTACTAGCAGGAAAAAAAATAACAAATTGTGCATGACAAACCCTTTGTATTAAGAGCCATCTATGGATTAAAATATGTGTCAGATGACTGAACACCCTACTCCTGGTACAATGCACCCCACAGTAAAATTGGATAGATTTCATCCTTAAGCACCCTGCCAAAAATACTTTTTACAAAGGGTAACAAGAAAACATAATTCAAATGAAGGACATCTGTTCTCCAATGTTTGCAGATAATGACTGGATCAAGTGTCTGCATAAAGGATAATTATCTTCTGCAGATGGTTTGATCCAGTATTTTAAATATTGTAAAAATGTTCCCATCCAAACCTCACACTAGAATATATGAGATTTCACTGGAAAGAGTGTGCGGGGGGCACTTTTCCTGTCCATTTGTTATTTACCAATGGGAGGAAAAAAAGAAAGAACAAGCTAATGTGATAAAGAACAATATTTTACTTGACAACAAAACAAGAAAATTTGGTCTCTTCTGCCTAGGCCATGCTGCCTTACATGGAGGTCATTTGCAATATGGAGGTTTACTAGGGGAAGAGGCAAATAAAGGGTCTAGATCGTGTTAAAAGAATTCCCAACAGATTTCTATGAGGAGTTATGCCTAAGAACTGATGGCATAGTATGGCTCTCAATGAAAAAGAAATTGCACCCCCTCTTCCAAGGAAACAGAGAAATAAAACTACCTCTGTGACATGCATTCTTATGCTTGCTTTTATTAAACCACCCTTGCAATTTATTTTTAGCTTAAGGATGATGTCCTTTGATTGCTGCTGTCAGCTGAGCATTTATAACCACTGGCAACTCAGTCATTCCCTTTGAATCTGAGTGGAGAGCACTCGGGTCAAGTGAATCTGGAGTTAGAGATGCTGAACAGCAGGGTCTTTGTGAGATCCTTCCCACATTCAGACAACCTCTGTCTTGAAGCACAGGAGGGTGTGTCACCTGCAGGCTGGGAGAAACAGATGATCTGTGTCCCTTGAGATGTATCCACTCAGGACTATTCAGAATATAGGTGATGGGAGGAGTAGAAATTCTAGTCATCTCCTAAGCACCTTGCACAATTCAGACTCCATTCACATACAATGCTGAATCCAGATGCCACCCAGGGCTGGACCACACACAGTTTTTGCACTGGTTTACTAATGATTATGATGATTCATTTTATTGCGTGTGTTTGTATTTGCAATAGTATCTAGAGCATCACTCACTGACAGAAACTCCCCCCAGCCTTGAATGTAGTCTCTCAAGCAACAGGCTACCTAACTCCCAGTCTCACCAAAGGACCAGTCCTCGCAATAGCCCCAGATGCCTTCTGTGCCCCAAATCAATACAGACTACTTTATCACTGGACCTAATTACACAGATTATAAATTATAACATCTGAGGTTCATTCACTTGCAATTCTACCAATGTCATATATACCATCACCTGCTCACAGTTCCCCGCTGCTGTCTGCTTTTAACAGACAGGGTGATCCCGACATGAAAGAATGAACGAACAGTGATCTGACATCAGCTGAAGAAAGACACAGAGGCCTGTGACAGAGCACTTGAACCTTCCTGCACACTCCATTGCTGACCTAAGAGTGACTGTTCTTAGATAGCAAACCTTTAAAAACCAATATGAATGGAAAATTGCAGGACAAGAAATCATCCACAGACTGGATTGCATTAAGTACAGTTTAAACAGGGACTGTGGATTCTTATCCTGGTACCTAGATTGGCTTTTGTGACTCCTTTGTTCCTATCGGTTTACTGCTTGCACGTTTGCTTCTCCCAGCACTTAACCCTTCCCTCCTCCCCTCTTCTGCTTTTATATTCAAATTTCTGTCTCTTTATACAGAGCTTTGTGCATATATTTTATAGCATCTGATGAAGTGAGCTTTGGTCCATGACAGTTTGTACTAAAAATCTACTTTGGCTAATCTATAGGGTTCATCTCTTCCTTGCCTTCTACTAAGAAGTATCAGGTACTGTACAAACACTGAACAAAAAGGTGGTCCCTGCTCTAAAGAGCTGGCAACCCTACACACAACTCTAAAGAGTTGGCAACCCTGCTTTACCTCTCTGATTTAACTTTTATCTTTCTAATTTCTACCTATTTACATTCTCACCGGCACCCTGCCACACTTTTAGCTTCTCTCATTTCTTGGAGTCTCAGAACAGCAGAGACTCCCTGTGCCTGAATAAGGGTAACTGTGCCTGAAAGCTTGCCAAGAACCTTTTTCCAGCTACTCAGTTGGTCTAATAAAAGATATCACATCTACTCAAAGAACTTTGCCTGCCCAACCCTACATATAAACCCAGAGACAATGGGTGGATTCAGACAAACAGGGAAGCATAAGGAAACAGTCAGACAATAATCTGTGCAACCTAAACCAATATAAACACTTTTAAAATTGATACACATCTCCCAACTAGATGTTTGAACCAATTTATCTATGCCTGTTATATCAAAACAGTGTATAGATCAGCCTTCAGAGTTGATGGTGCAGAAATCCATGAAATTAACAACCTTCTTTTTGGTTGCAGTTATATAGGTAACAATAATGAATGGCCATTCTTAGGCTTCAGAATTATTGCTTCCCTAAAAATGGATAGGACAGTTAACATCCTCAAGAGGTGTGGTTCCAGGCTGTCTTCAGAGTTAGTCAGAGAGCGCTGTCCCTGTTTTTGTCTGATTTACATTTGGGAAGTTATCTTTGCAACCAGAAGGACTGGTTGCAAAATCTCCAGCATGTTAAATAAAAGATTCTGGAGCACAAGATGCAGCCAGTAAGGGGAAGTATTAGCTTGCCCTGTGGGCTGCTCAAACCTAGTGGCCCTTTACAGGACTGTGGCAATCTTCCCTGCTGGTCTAAGACAGGCACTGTTTGGATGGCTAGCCCCTTATGGTAGAAATTTGGAAGGAGTTTTGAAATCTTGAAATCTTTGTTTCAATGGACCATACCTTGTGTATGGTAAGGATTTGGAAGAAGGTTTAAAATATAGCTCCTCTGATGAAATAATTCAGCTGTAGTTCTGGAAATGTGATCTCAGCACTTGATAACCCACCAGCATTAATTTCTGGACCATCACAGCTACAATATTACTCTTACATACCATATTATATCATATATTAGCATATATTATATGCATGATATATGTTATTTTACTGTATATTATATACAGTATACAATGTATTATATATTGGAAGCTTGATTCTGTTTTACCACTGAGCTGTTAAACATCAGATTGTTTGCCCTGGCTCTGGATGGTTCAGTCATTAAGTAATTAACTAGTAACCTGGGATGGTTATTATTCCATAGCGGTTATTAATATATACATATATCATGAAATATATATGTATATACGCATGCATGTAGGTATGTGTGTGTATATATATGTATATATGCATGTATATATGTATATATGTGCATGCATGCATGAAAGGTGTACATGGGTATGTACTCCCTTCTCCAATTGAAGGGGATTGTTAGCTGGCAGGTGTGCTATGGATGAAACTGCAGACTACTCACAGGTTCCCTCTGCCCCAAAGGAATGAGGCCAGGACAATCTGGAACATAACTATACACAAATTTATTATTATCTACACAAGTGGGTAAAATATAAAGATAAATGTAAACATATGTATATATATATATATATGTGTGTATATAAGTATATATTCAGATATATAACTATAAACCTTATGTTCTATAATGGGTTACCACCACCAGGGTTTCAGGTAAGTGACAGGTAAACACAGGTAAGTAATAGCAAGAGATCCCAGTGGATCCCCCAGGCAGGGTTATAGACTCTATATTGCAGCTATTCTACTGACTGGTGGCACATTTTCTCTTGTGGCTTTAAAAACCAATGTTTGACTTGCAGATCCTGCCACAGTGGTCACAGGTGTATATGCCATTAGGGGCTACTGTACTGACAGGCTGGTTCCTTTGGTCACATTTTTTTGTTGTAATTTGAGTGACCATTTCTCATCATGATGTTGGACTCCACAATTAAGAAGGGAACACCACTTTGTCCTGTCTCATGCTAATGCCTCCCAAAGGTTTGGGTCAATTCCAAAAGTCATCATATTCTGCTTGCAGACATCTTTGAAGTGCAGTTTTGGGTGCCCTGCTTTTCTCTCCACCTGCAATTTTCCCATACAATTTGAAATTTGCAAAGATAGCCAAGCCAACATAGGTGCTACTGTTTGAGTAGCGCAGTGATGGTTGGCAGGTTGGCTTTGGCAATGACTTCTGTGTTGGTGAATCTGTCTTGCCACTTGATGTCAAGGATGTGCTCTAAACAGCGTAGATGGAAGCTGTTCAGCTTCTTTTCTTGATATGCATATGTAGCCCAGGTATACACGGGTATGTACTCCCTTCTCCAATTGAAGGGGATTGTTAGCTGGCAGGTGTGCTATGGATGAAACTGCAGACTACTCACAGGTTCCCTCTGCCCCAAAGGAATGAGGCCAGGACAATCTGGAACATAACTATACACAAATTTATTATTATCTACACAAGTGGGTAAAATATAAACATAAATGTAAACATATGTATATATATATATGTGTATATAAGTATATATTCAGATATATAACTATAAACCTTATGTTCTATAATGGGTTACCACCACCGGGGTTTCAGGTAAGTGACAGGTAAACACAGGTAAGTAATAGCAAGAGATCCCAGTGGATCCCCCAGGCAGGGTTATAGACTCTATTAAACTACCAATTCACAAACACAGAAATACACAAAATATAAGGCACAATATTGCAAAATGTAAGGCACTCTCTCACAAAATAGAAGATGCATCAGCCTTAGACTAAACTTAACTCTTTAAGCCCCAGGGTCACAGGCTGATGCTGGGGCATTGGCTGTGCTCCAGCATCCAGTAAGGGGGGTGGGAATTTTGGGTCCCTGGTAGGGATGCCACCCAAAATAGCCCACCAGGGAGGGCCTGGCTGGGGTGTTTCTTCCCCTGTGGAAAAGACCCTTTTCTTACGTGGTAACTCAAGGTTCTGAGGGGGTCCCATCCAGGCGGGGGGGAGTCAGCGTACTCTTGGTCCTGCTGTTCCTCACTTGTGAGGAGGCCTCTGGGGCCAATGGCTCCCCTTGGGCTGCTGCCCACTGTGGGCCCTGGGCTCTGTCATGTGCACGTCGGACTGGCGTGGGGAGTCTTTGAGGCTCTTCTGGGCACTGGCTCCACCTGCTGAGCAGGTCTTCTGAGCTCTTCTTATGCCCCGCTCTCTCCTTCGTCCCCTGACGCATCTGCCGCATGCTGGGCACATTGCTTCTTTTATACCTTTTGGAGGCTCTGCCCCTGGATTGCAAACGGACCAATCGGGTTGAAGCAAAGTGCAGGCTTCAACCAGGTTTGGGGCTTTTCACCTCACCCCAGGTAGGGGCAAGGCAAGCCCCACCCAGCAGTTACCTGGTTGGTGGGCGTGTTCCACCAATAACAATGCAGATTCTCCAAGCCCAAACGTGCCAGGCTGTTATCGGTAAATCTGCCACAAGTACGTTGACCATGTCTCACTGCTTATATATAAGGACGCTGAGGATGAGGATGCAGGCTTTGTATATAAACAGCTTAGTTTTAATTATGAGTTTTGTTTTGTTCCAGACTCATTTGGAGAGTGTACTGAAAGTGGTAGCTGCCTTTCCAATGTGCACATTTAGCTCTTCATCTAGTGATAGGTTGTTGCTCACTGTGGATCTTAGATAGCAGAATTTGCTTACTGCCTTGAGAGGTGTGTTGCCAAGGCTGATAGATGGTGACTGGCAAACACCTTACCCTAGGACCATAGTCTTCTTGATGTCACTGCTCAGGGCAAACATAACGCAAGCAAGAGAGAGGCAATTCATAAGTTTTTATAGTTGGCCTTGAGTGTAGCATCATCAGCAAAAAGGAGCTCCCTAGTAAGTATGTGCCTCACTTTTGTCTTGGCTTTTTGATGTAATAGATTATAGAGTTTGCCATCTGATCTTGTGTGAAGGTATACACTTTCCTCCAAGCCACCAAACACATAGTGCAGCAGCATAGAAAAGAAGATCCCAAAAAGTGTAGGCACCAGAACCCAACCCTGCTTCGTTCCACTCTTCATCACAAACCTGTCAAAGTTTGATCCATTAAACTGAACTGTGGCCTGCATGTTTTCATGGAAGGAGTGTATCATGCTGAGTAATGTTGAGGGACATCCAATCTTTATCAGGACCTTGAACAAAGCTCTGCTGATAGTGTCAAAAGCTCTTGTCAGGTCAACAAATGTTACATACAGTGGCTTATTTTGTTCTCTGCATTTTTCTTCCAGTTGGCTTAAGGAGAATATCATGTACACTGTTGATCTCTCTGCTCTGAATCCACACTGTGATTCTGGGCAGACATAGTTAGCAATCTGTTGCAAGCATTTCAAGATGACTAGCAAAACCCTTGCCTATGATGCTGAGGAGACAGATGCTCCTATAGTTGTTGCAGTCACCCTTGTTCTTGTAGACAGTGACGATGTTCGCATCATGTGTGTCCTGGGGTTCTTGACCTTCCTTCCAGCATCGCACTAGGAGTTGATGAAGATGTGGCAGCAGGCTAGATTTCCTGCACTTGAGAATCTCAGCTGGGATGCCATCCTCCCCTGGTGCTTTTCTGCTTCCTAGAGTCTATGGCTTTGCTCAGTTCTTGGTTGTAGGTTCTTTGTCTAGCTGTGCCAGTACACGTAGAGTTGGGAGTTGATCCAGTGCCTCTTCTGAACTGTCTGGTTCATGGGAGTAAACCCCTAACGTTCAACCCAGTGTGACATCTGCTTGTTCTTGTCAGTGATTGTTACTTTGCCATCTTGAGACTTGAGGGAGGCAACTTTCATGACAGTTGAGCCAATAGTTTTCTTCAGGCCATCATACATAACTCGCATGTTCCCTGCATCTAAGGCAAACTGTATCTCTTGATATAGTTTGTCCAGTACCAGTTTGTGCAGCATCTGGCTGTTTTCTGTACCATTGCCCTGGCATGGTTCAGCTTAGTTTTGGAACTTTCTTTTGGATTAGGGTTGTGTTTCAGGTAGGCTGTGTTCTTGGTTTCAACAAGTGGTAGCATCTCTTCTGAGTGTGCCTCAAACCAGTCTTTATTTGACAATTTCCTTTTTCCAAATACTTCAGTGGCTCTTTCCTGGATGACTGCTGTTAGTCCACTCCAAGTTCCTTCAGCATTTGCAGTTGTTGCTTTTGTAAACATAGCTAGCTCAAAGGTCCTTTGAAAGTTGAGGCACTTGCTTTGGACTTCTGTGCTGTGTAATCTTGGATGACTCTTATGTTTGGCTCTGTGCAGCTGCATTGGTATCACTTTCACTTTGCAGACAATAAAAGAGTGGCCTGTGTCACAATATGCACTGTGATAATTGTGGGTGTGTAGTACACTGGGCAGGTCTTTCCTCCTGGTGATCAAGAGGTCTAATTGATACCAGTGGCCAGATTGTGGCTGTCTCCGTGATATTTTTTGATGCTCTTTGCCCACAAATTAGGTGTTAGTGATACACAGGTAGTTTAACGTGCAGAGTTTGAGACGAAGTTGGCCATTTTTATTCATTTTTCCAATGCCTGATGTCCTAGGCAGGTTGGCCAAGATTTGTGATCTTGCGCCTACTCAAGCATTAAAATGCTCTAGGAGGAGAAGCTGCTCATTTCATGGTAGGTAGCTCAAAAGCTTAGTGGGGAGCATTGTAGAAGCCAACTTTATCATCTGAACCTGCCTGTAAAGTTGGTGCATAGGTGCTAATGATGTTAAAACCGTCAATTGACAGTAGTTGGACTGCGATGATGTGATCTGATGTTTTAGTGGGAGTGTCAATGGTTTTGACCAACCTGTTGCAAATTGCAAATCTGACCCAGTGTAGGCAAGTATCTTTTGAACTCCTGGCTTCCCAGAAAAATGTGTGGATGGCCTCACAAATAGAGCCTGAGTTGGCCAATCTTGCCTCCTGCTAGTGTTCAATGTCAATGTTAAGTTTTTGCAGCTCTCGATCAATCAATGCTGTCTTCCAGACATTGTCTATCATCTGTAAATTGTCATTCATGCCAGGACATATGGTCCTGACATTCCAGCTTCCCAGCCGGAAGGTTTTAAGGTTTATTTTCTTGTTGCCTGTTACTTCATTTGCTGTCTGTTTTTCAATTTTTGGTCTAGCTGCATGCACCAAACAAGGCAGGAAGACCATGGTGGGTCAGCAGCTTACTGGGCTGCCCAGCTTCAGGTAGGTGGTAGCTGACCAGTGGAACACAATTGTTCCTCCCACCAACAACGGTGACCCATGGTGCTCTACTGTACACCAGTGGAGTTGAGCTTATAACCTGTAACTGCCACCTTTCATGTTGTGTCCATGCAAGTAGCAAAGATAGAGTGTCCTCTCCATTCAGTTTTGGCTGTGATGGCCTGGGCAGTCGATATGTAGATGCTTGAGTTGCCCATATATCAAAGTCCTCTTCTTGGCCTAGCTGGTTAATCCCAAAGGAAAGGCAGAAGCCAGTACAATTGGAGCCAGCTTGACTGCAGGAGCTGCTGGTATGAAGAAGATCTTCAATCTACCCACCTTTTGGGGCTCCACTCCTAGACTGGATGCCAACCAAGGCTGGAGAGCCCAGTCCACCATGCCTTTAAGTGGCATTTCCTCCAACAGCGGTAAGGACTACCAGCACTGTACATAGACTCCTGGTGGCCCCAGGAAAACTTTTAGTACTGGGCCCCCTCTTGCCAGATATAATGATAATAATAATAAAAAAATTACCATTTTCGGGCCCCCTTCCTGTCCAGGTCCTGGGCAGCCACCTGGTTCACCCATGCCTGTGTCTGGCCCTGAGGACCACTACTTCCCTCTAGGTTGCTCCTCCGCCTAAAGCCTTTTGCACCCTAAAGGTTGCTGGGCTATTTCCCGCCACCCAGCTCTTGGCATTGACAGCTGAAGCTACTACTGTCTACTGTCACAACAGTAGCAGACCTGGCGTGGTCTGACTTGATGTCTATATGTTAGGTTAGACTACTGCATGAATGTATGTGCATATATATATGTATATGTGTATATATGTGTACCTGCATATATGAGCTAAAGGAAAGAAAGTGCTCTCAGGGAGGCCAGAAGAAACACTTCAAGAACTCCCTCAAGTCGTCTTTGAAACATTTTAACATTGACCTGAAGTCCTGGGAAGATCTGGCTCATGATTGTTCCACCTGGTGAAGCTGGAGGTACCGTCTATGAACAGAGAAGAACTGCTGAGGCAAAGCAGAAGTGCAAACAGTGTAAATCTCGCAACAGCAGCACATCTGCCGTTGATCAAGCAACCCTTGCTTAGAGTGCCACAGACAGTTCAAAGCACAAATTGGCCTGATCAGCCATTCTTGTGTTCACATAAACCAAACCAGCCAGTGATGTCATGGTCATCATCACTCCTGCCACCCGACCCTGGTCCCTGCTGGCCCTGGCCCTGGGCACTGGCCCGGGCTCCATGCTCACACCCCCTGCCTGGTCCCCCACCTGCCCCTTCTCGCCCCTGCTGCTGCCACTGCTCCTCCCAGCTGGCTCCAGCACTATGTACCGGAGTGCACCCCACGCTCCTGCCGCCCATCCTTGGGCCCCTGCCGACACTCACCATCTCACTTTACGATGCTGCCACCGCTACCACCACTTCTACCCACCACCATGCCCAGAGTTATAGTGAAACGTGCTGAGCGCTAAGTGAAACCAGGTAGGCATTTTAAGTGAGCGCTATAGCAAAACCATGGTAAGAAAAACTACGTTAAGCAGGGGTTGCCCGTGTATGTGTGTATATATGCATGTATGGGCGTATATATATCTATGTGTGTGCATACATGTGTGTGTATCTATTTATTTGTGTTTATATATGGGCATATATGTGTCTATACATGTGTGTACATGTATGTATGGGTGTGTGTGTATATGTATGAATGTATATATGCGTATATATGTGTATGTGTGGACGTGTATGTATACATATATATGTATGTATGTATGTGTGTGAATATATGTATGTGTATACGCATGTGCGGGTGAGTATGTATGTATACATATGTGTGCGTACATGTGCATGTATATATGTGTGTGTGCTGCATTTCATAAAATCACGACCACTCATAACCAGCACCCAGCAATAACCACCACGGGCCATTAGCGTGTTAACTCCCTGCTAACTCCATCGCCCACCGCCAGCGCAGGAACCCAACGGCCCAGCCCGCGCCTGCGCGCACAGAACCTTCCCCCCTCCCCCCCACAGCCCGTGCCTCAGGCCTCCTCCGGCGCCAACTACACTTCCCACACTGCCCCGCGGGCCGGCACAGCCGCTTCCGGAGCGAAGGGGGCGGGGCTTCGCGTGTGTTTACTTCCGGCCAGCCTGCCTGTGTGTTCGTGTGTGCGCGCGCGCAAGGGGGTAGCCGGCGCGAGACCGGCGGAACCGCCTGCGTGCCTGCCTGCCCGCCCGCCGGCCGGGAGGGGGCGGGGCGCGGCCGGGCCGGGCCGGGCGGGGCGGGGCGGGGCGAGGCGAGGCGAGGCGCGGGGCGGGGCGGGGGCCTGCGCCAGCCCCATGCGCCGCGGCCGCCCCTGAGCTCGGCCGGCGTCGCGGGACAGCCATGGACTGGCTCATGGGGTGAGTCCCGCGTCCCCACGGAGCCCCGGGGCAAGTGGGGGCACCTGTCGCCTCCTGCCGAGGAGGCTTCTCCAGGGCTCGGACCGGGTGGGCGTGAGCTGCCCCTGCAGAAGGAGCCCGGAGCGAGGGAGCGGACGGGCCCCTGGGGGCAGCCCCCTGCCCTGCAGACCGGGGTGCGTAGCACTCACTGCACGCAGGCACGAGCCCGGGTCATCCGACGGGAGGGGATAAGAGCTTAGGACATAAATTTGGTGGTGTGCTCTGGGCCCGGGCACAGGTGAGCTGCAGGTAGGATGGAGAGTTTGCAGCCAGGCTCCTCGGCCCGGGTGGTGCTGCTCTGAGCCGGCGCTTGGACGATGTGCCGTCCAGCCCTGTGGCTTCTACCATGTCACGCGAGCAGGTTTTGTGCCTTTCAGCAGAGACTTGTGTTTCCGCACTGCTCGCTCTCGTGTTGGTTTCTTCTGGATCGTGGTTCGATCCCAGCGGGAGTTTTGTGGTCGATGTTTCCTCCCTTTTTGAAAGGGAACAGCACTGGCGGAGGGGGGCGCTGGGTCCAGCGGCCTGTTTTCCACACGTGTGGGAAAGCTGCTTGGGTCTGTTGGCTTTTATTTGGTTCTTAATTCATTGGCTAATGAGCAGGGCCATCGCCTGTGTCTGTGCACTTGTGTTAAGAGGACATCTTGAGACTGTGTGGCCAATACTTGAACTGTTTCCCTGTACTAGTTACAGAAGATTTGAGGCAGAGGTGGAAGACTCAATGGTTAAGTTTTGACTAATCAGTTAATGGGCATGAACTCCTGAGTGTGTACTGTGTGGACCAGTGGTGCCCAACTGTCTTGCCTTGTGGGCTGATTGGAGGGACCTGGCTCTGCCCGTGGGCCAGATCTGGTCACTGGGCCCGATCCAGCTACAGGGGGTTGTGCAGGCTGCCCCTGGCCTGTCCACCCTGGGGCAGGGGTTGGGGAGCAACCTGGGTCCTGATCTGGACACTTGGTGGGGAGGAAGCAGGGTAGTGGCCTGGATCCAGATGCTTGGGAGGGTCTGGGTGGGGCAAAGCATTTTTCTCCTCAAACCAGGCTTGAAGGGGCAGATAAAGGGAGCAGCTCAACTGGATCTGGATGTGCAGATGGCAACCCATCCTGCTGTGTGGGTAATGGTTTGGGCACGGCAGGATCCAGCCCTGCAGGGCTTCTGTGGCTCCCCACTGTCAAATTTTGACCTATGGAGCTCCCTGCAGGCTGCATGTTATGGCCTGCAACATAACATGCAGCCTGCAGGGCTGGCCATGTGGGCTGGGTTTGGCCCGTGGGACAGAGGTAGAGCACCCCTGGCATATGCCATGTTAGCATAGGTGTCTTCCAGTGTTCTCATGTTAACCTGGCCCTGGTGGGGCATGTAGTGGAAAGCTGCTAGAGCTGGTTTGGTTGGAAAGAAATATTCTGTTACGAAGTCATAATGAAGATGAGAGTTTAGCTAATGGGGTTTTCTTGATTGTGGTGTTTTAACTACAAAAGCATCTGGAGTTCAGTATATTTGGGTAAATAAACTTAACATAACACTGTGGAGAGCTAAGTGTAAGGAAGCTTTGTATTTTTTTTAAATATTGGATCTATAAAAGTACTGAGGTAAGATGGTTTTAAAATAGCTTGGATAACATAGTTGCATCTATTTTTGTGCCAACTAATCGCAGACTAGAAAAGAATAAAGCTTTGTGATCTAATTGTCAGTTCATCCCCATGTCAACTGATCTTCATTAGTATTTTTGACTCTTTAAAGCTCACTAATATTCTATACTTGATCTTTCCACAGAATGAGCGAACTCATGTTGAAGTGGAAAAAAGGCTGCCTGTGTTCCCTATTCTAATTAGGATTGTTCCCAAGTCATCTGTGGATTACATGCTTGTTCTTGGCTATTGCTTGGTACTTTTGTTGCAGGACCAAATCCTGCAGTGTCCACACTGCAGTCTTCAGTATTGTGCTGATTTCAGAGTTTGCAGAAGTTTTTCTTGTGCAGAAGGGAAAGCATTGTGGGTTTTTGGGGAGAAGCCCTCTTAATCCGTCCAAGTCATCGCAACTATCAGCACCCTTGTGCATCTAAGTGAAAAACCATTCCTTTGCCTATTAACTGGAAAAAAGACACTTATGGTATAAGTCACTTAGAACAGTGCTTTGAGTGAAGTCGGTCTGCCATATTCTAATATTATAAAAACCTTAGTATGTCTGTCTGTCCATAACGTTTTATTTGCCTACACTGGGGTCACTGCCTGCAGGGCTGACCTGGCCATGATATGGGGAGGAGTGGGCCTGATTGGGGCGGGTGGGGAGTGGAGGAGTGGGCCCAGGCCTGATGTGGGGGGGTGGGAGCAATGGGCCTGGCCTGATGCAGCAGCAGGTGGGGGAGGGGAGGAGTGGGCCTCCTCCCCCCTCAGGTCTGGGTCCACTCCCCCCCTCCCCCCCCATGTCGGCTCTGAGCCTGTTCCTCCTGTCAGCCTGCCACTGCCAGGTCTGCCCAGACCTGCTGCTCTTCCCTGTTTCTCCCCCCCCCCCACAACATTGGGCCCAGGCCTGCTCCTCCCCTCCCCTCCCCCCCCCCGCTGTGGCCAGGGGGGAGGATGGGCTCGGACCCCAAGTAGCAGGTGGGAAGGGGGGAGCAGGCACGGATGGGGCAGGGTGGAGTATGGGGCTCCATCACTGCTCGCTCCCTATCCCCTCCCTGTCATTCTTGACGGGCAGTTGGGTAGTCTTTAACTAAAACTGCAACTGTTCCAGCCTCTTGTAAGGGAAGGGATGAGCTGCAGAAAAACCTGCACAACCAGGCAAGATCAAAATGTCACACTTCACTAATTCTTACGTTTAATTTCTTCTTATGCTCTTCACATTAAATTGTACCAATCTGTTTCAATTGCATCAATCTAATAGTGTGTGTCTGCAATAGTACAGGGTTGATATGGAAATAATGGTATTTTTATTTTCAATTAGTTTGTAAATACCATTTTACAAGCTTGCTAGTGGTCTGCTATTCCTCTAAAATCGTGTCCAACTCCTCCATTTCATCTTGTCAGTCATGTGTTTCCATGACTGCTTTGGACTGGGAAGTGCTATTTTAACTAGCTATTTTAACTTTGTATCCTTACTGGAAATGACTTTCAAAAGGAATCTGGGCAGGGGATAACATTTAACCTTTCTGTTCTAGATATCCTCTCTTTGAGCTCATTTTGCATTTACCTTATAATGATTCGGAGATTAGGGTAGAGCGAGAGTCCTTTATTTCTTAAAGATCTTGTGTGCCTGTATACTAGGGAATGGGGGAAGGGTAAGTTTTCTTCATACCACAGAGGGCGGCAGCCTCAGGGTCTTGGATTGCTTCAGACAACTTTAGATATGAAACTGGAAGCCAAATACCATAAACAATAGCAATTTGTCACAAATTAAGTAAAAAGTAGTGTGCGCATGGTTACACACCAGAACTTTACTGTCATGTAGCTTGGCCTTTTCCTGTTGTCAGGTGCTTCAAAATGAAATGAAATCTAGAGAAAAGAGCTGAACAGCTGAGCTACTGGCATGTGTATAATCATACCTCAGTTTAACTCCAGAATAAGCCTTAATAAAGTCTCGTTGCATTAAGTAAATATCCTACATCCTTATTACTATTGTTAAGGGTATTTCTCAACGGTATTTGAGTAACTCTTATTAGCCACAGAAGAAGTAAGACACAAAAGGTTGTGTGTGTTTCTCTTGGAAGGAACAGAAGAGAAAGTTGTTTAGTGTCTCCAATCTTGATAAATATATATATAAGCTAACAAGCTTAAGCTTTTCGATTATACATAAGAAATATTTTATGTGGCTCTGACTGGAGATGGTTGATGTCTTTGTTCATTGGCATCTGAGGGGGACATATACTATACTTATTGGAAAAGGAATGATTTGTTATTAAAGATTTGGGCTGTATTTGTAACACCAAGTTTAAGTGACAACAAAGATGAGCTTTGTTCTTCCAGTTACATAACTTTTTTTTTAATTTGAATTTAAAGTTCTTAAGAGGAAATGCAACACTTTTTAAATGCAATTAAACCTGAGAGGACCTCCGTTCCAACTTTTTATCTTGATATCTGATGAAAGTTCTGTAACATTTCCTTTTTTTCTGAAAGTCTATATAGTAAAGTAACAAGCTTGCCAACAGTTCCCTGTTAATTACAGGCTGCTCTTATGAAGCCGTGTCTAAGCTACAAAGCTTTATAGGCATAGCATTGGGTCAGGAGTGGGAGGAGGGAGGTCATGCAAACCACCATGCATATGTTGGTGGTCACACACCCCTGATGTAGATGCAGCTTATATAGGCAAGAGTACTTTGACTAGAAGTTTAAATATAGCAGAAAAGACTTTTTGCCAGTACAAGTTGCATCTCCACTAGAGGGCTTTGGCAGTGTAAGTATGCTGATGAACCCTATGTAGTTCAGAAGAAGGGAGTGATTCAGTGGAGGAAAAATGAGTAATTAAAAAAAAATAAATTTTAAAACATCTCTCTTTATTAAATGATCAGCTTTCATTTAACTAATTCTTATTTGTACTCATAGGAGCATAGGACTGGAAGGGGCCTTCTGGGCCCTCAAGTCTACTCCCCAGTGATCACAGGCCCACACTTAGCAAATGAGTTTCCAAAATCGCTGCTTCAGGCCCTCACCTACAACTAACCAGACCAATATCTGAAACCCCTGGAACAGCCTAACCATGCAATAAGTAGAAGCAAAAGAGATAAAAGCCCTGCCACTTCAATGACGGGGAAGGATTTTGGTTAAGATTCATAGACGTTAGGGCTGGAAGGGACCTTGAAAATCATCAAGTCCAGCCCCCTGCCCCAGGGGCAGGAAGTCAGCTAGGGTCAAAGGACCCCAGCAAGATTTCTTGAATGAGTCCGGAGTAGGTGCCTATACCACTATGGACTCATGCTCAGAAGATCTGTGGAAAAAGACAATAACCCATGCTACAGAGGACTGTTTGTCTCCTCCACCCTCCCAGCCTGACATAGGTACACAGAGTCCACGTCAGTCTGACGTAGGGACGAAATCTTCCTGACTCAAATTAAGTGGTTGGTATGACCCTGAGGAGTAGAGCAAAGTCCTGTAGCAGTTTAAGAACACTTCAAATTGGAAAAGGTAAAAGTACAAACGTTTCAGAGAAGGAAAAGTAAATTCCTTGAAGTACTAATATCTGATAGTAGCAGTGCTCCTAATGCTCATGTATAACCACATGAAAGCCCTGCAGTTGAAGTCAGTTTGCAGAAATGAAGCGTTGTCAATACACGTTCATGAATATAATTCTCTGAATATATATCAGCAGTCAATCTACAGTAGAGCATAGGGTATTCCAGTATCTGTATTAGTGTCTGGAATGCTTGTAGGTTCCTGTATACAAATGTTTTATAGGTATTTCTGATGCCAGTAGTGCCTTTGAGCAAGTCTCATTAGTCCTCCTGTCCAGATTGGTTCAGTTTGTACGGTTTCAATGAAAGCATAGATGGTATTGCTGCTGTACTATTTCATTTGGTCTTCCCATTAAGTTGTCACCAGTCAAACTTCTATCACCAGTTTCTGGATCTACAAAGTTGCTGTTCAACTGACTGGTGTTTGTCTTTGTTCCATATGCCCTGGTCCTATCTTCCTTCAAAGAAAAGCAGAATTTAAAACAGTGCATTAGAAACCTTTTAAAATGTGGGATTTTTATTCTAAACATTTTTTCAGTAAAGCTTTACAGTAATTTTTGCGAGACCGTCTCTTGGAGAAAAAAATTACAAACGTTAATACAAACATGTTATACCCATGTTAATTTTACAGCAACCGAAGAATGTATTTGCCTTTGTGGGTTGAAATGATATGGGAATGAAGGGATTGCCTCAGTTGTATCTCAAAGACTTGAGATCTTGATAGGGTAAGAAGATTGGGATATACCCAAATGAGGCATTGTACACCCCAGTTAGATCCTAGAATTTTCTGTTCATGATGTTACAGCAGTCACTGGTCAGTGCTGTGTCTCTAAGTACTTGTACAGTGTACATGCACTGGGGGAGGAGAGAACTTGAACGGTTGTCCTTCCTCGAGACCACTTTTGTGCCTCCATCTTCAGGATAAATTAAAAAAAGGGAGCAGTTCAACAAAACTTAAAACTAGAAAAGTAAAAGATGCAAGCAAAATTGAAGAATTAAAAACAAAGCTCCTTATCTTGGAATATGAGCATCTAAAGGCCGCTGTGCTTGTAACAGATTCTGTGTTCAGCCTGTACAAGGAATCTCTGCCATACATGTGAATACTGTTATGAGGGGGAAGAGATCAAGGTACCTGCAGAATGCACAGAACCCTTGGGTGTAAATATTTGGTAACTTCACTGAATTAAACTAAAGTGGTAATACTAATGGCAAAAAATTGCAGTTGCATTACAGATTAAGCTATAGGGATTATAGATTCACTGCATATATGTAGTTTATAGAGCATGATTTTCATCCTGCTGCTACCATACATCTTTTTCTGGAGTTATAGGATAAATACCACAATTCACGGAGTGAATGTATCAGTCTTCACAAAATGCACTGTCATGTATAGACTTGGGTCCCTTTTAATAATAAACATTGCAAGAAAATCTCAGCTGTGATGTTTGACCTTTTGCAGAGATGCAGTCTTCAAATGTAGACAGGCTACACAATGTGAGTTAAATCTCACCCAGTATAGGTGTTTCAGCTTTATAATAAAAGTAGCAAGCAATGAAAGTACTCTCCCATTAGCAGGTCTTCTGACAATTGTTTCTTTTTCATTCAGATCATGGTTTGGAAAGTTCAAATGGTCCTGCAAGTTGTGAAGTTGTGGCATGGTTTAAAAATATTGCTACCTTTATAGATTCTGAAACTATTAGTACCTAATAGCAAAACCCAAGCTGGATATACCTAACTTGAGCACTTGAACTTTTGAACATGTGGAAGTCTCTCTGGAAAAATTCCTGTATTCTTGAGGTGCTGGCCAATTCAGAATTTACTTTGGTAGTTATATGATGCAGTTACAGGGAGGAGGCTTAGCATGGACCAGTACTTCTAGGCTAATGACTAGAGACTAAAGCTGAACAAGTAGCACTTAAGGTTAACCACTCTAGCAGCATCTAGCTCTGATTCAGTAAGAATAGGCTATGCTGGCATAAATCTATTAAACTTAATCATGGCTGCTTTTGGAAAGGATGCACTATTATAAGGAATAATGCATATTGCTAAGAGCAATGAAGTATGTATGTAGCATACTTCTTTCAGGTTGACTGATCTACCTAACACAGTTGAACAAGTTAAGGCTAAATGAAACGCATTCCTTGCCTGTTTAAGATGGGTATTTGGGTAAGAAAAGCTATCCTTGCTTTTGGAACTCGCAAATGCACTTCTTTACAAGCAGAGTGCCGAGGGTTTGGAACTGGCTTCCCCCAGAAGAGGTACAGTCATTCACCCTGGTGATCTTCAAAAAACGTCTTGATGCCATCTTGCTGGGATAATTTGATCCCAGTAGTCTTTCCTGTCCTTCCAGCCCTTAACAACTATGAAAAAACCCCAAATGAAACTGAATGTGACGGAGACAGCATTTCCTGCAGCCGACATAACCAAAGAGGCCAAATTATTTCCCTTCAGGCTGCTCTCATGAAGGAAATCTCCTGTATTATAAGGCGAACTCCCCCAGGAAACTTTCCTACAACCTTTCATAGTTGTACTATATATGCTTATTTTGTTTTTTTGGTTTTAAACTGACCTCACAACAGGTGTTTCCCTTCCATTATATTCCTTGCAAATTCTTGGTTTCATGAGCTGTTTTCCTTATTTGGCAAAAGTTGAAAATAACTCAGAACTCATAAAACAGACCTGCTTGGTCCCAGGGGGTGAAAGATTCACGTATTAACATACGAATGCAGTAAATAAAGAACAATGCCTACGCTCATTCAGAGGTTTGCTCCCAAGACCAACTGGTAGGTCTACCCAGTACAAAGGACCACGTGCTGTTAGTTGATAATTTAAAAGATACTGCTCCTGTTCCTCTTTAGATGGTCTTTAGCAAAAATCATCTTTACAGCTCCCAGAGCAAAACATCATATAGCTTACTAGTAGCTTCTAATCATTCTCCTGTGCAGATAAATAAAAGTAGGGATTTGAGGGGAAAATATTTATTTTAAAAATATTTCTTAGTATTAGTTCTGTCTACTTTATCACTGCTCACTTTACATCTCTGGATACTGAAGTTTACCCCTTGCAAAAACGAAGCAAGGATTAGACAACAGTAATTTTGACTTCTCTATACACTATGTACTATTGTTCCTTTGCACTTTGCCTGAGAGAGTCCAAGTATTCTGATAAGAACATAGCTGGTATTTGAGTTGTTGCCTTCTACTGTAGTGGTGTGTGGCCCTCTACCTGGGATCTCCCGAGCAGATATTAACCATTTACAGAAGCAGGGCATTGGCTGCTGTGGTCCCCCTGCTTTACCTGTGGCAGGTCAGGAAGTTATGTCTTGTGTTGTCATGGTTGACAGTAATTTTACTAAGAGGTTAGATCATAGATTTGTATAGGATTCTTTGGATACAGATGATCCTTCCTCAGGTAGGGCATTGTGCTAGATGACCTATGGAGGTCTCTTCCAGCCCTACTTGTGTAGGATTTGAAGTATTCTGTTAAGAACATAACTGGTGGCTTTAGGCTTGAACAGATGCAGAGACTTGCTGTCAAAAGAGACAGTAGTCATAATGGAATTGTGATGGAGGGGTTGCTCAGGATGGAAACTGAGACTGTCATCTCACTTTGAGTAAGCAGTGCACCATCAAATCATACATATTTGTGTTACTACTGCTCTAAATTGGATTCAAACCAGCCACCTGTGTCCTGTTACTAATCTCTTTAGATACCTTGTCTCCCAGATAAAAATACTTACCCAGCCCAACAGAATACCTGCTTTCTAGATTTATCTTGTAGGATGATTTTTAAAAAGTAACTATAGAGGCATGGACCCCCAAACACATTGGCATATCTGCTTACTGCTGTGTTTTGTGGCTTTGTGAAACACAAAAACAAGGCTTGCATTTTATTGGTGTGAGACTTGTGTTATTTTAGCAAACCTCGGAAACCTTATTTGTCATGATGAAGAGCCTTTCTTTAGTGGAAACAGACTTTTCCCTAAGAAGATGCTGCTTTGATCTGTACTCTTTGTACCCAAACAAAGTGTCTCTAGTAACCTTTAAAGTGAAGTCAAACTCTGTTCAGAGGAAACAAGCAAGTCATAGAACTGAAAGTTAATTAAGATGGTCACAATGGGTTTGTACCTCTCTCCTGGTGGGTTGAAGGCCTAAAGAAGATCAAATAATTCAGCAATTACTGTCCTGGGGATAGCAGAAAAAGCTTTGTCTTTTGCTATTCTTTAGAGATATTAATGGTTTTGCATACTGTGTTGAACTTCAGTTATTGATGAATTGCTTCCTCCTCTTGTTATGCAGCTGTACCACTCTGTGAGTAAGAGTGAATTAAAATTTCCTGGAAAGAGATGGAGCTTGTGGGGGGAGTGGGGTAGAGAGTGTGAACTTGTTTAATTTTTTTCCTCCTAGCCAGTTCCCTCAGAAGTGCTTGCTGTCAGCCATACTTTGCCCTCATTTACTTTTCTTTCTACGAGCAGCACAGCCACAGGGATGATAATAGCTACAAAACATATGCTTTTATATATTCATGTACATGAACAGTAACTTTCACATTGATTTGAATATCACCTGGGAAGAAAGCATTCTTTTCATCTAGCTTAATTCCAATCTTTGATCCACCTTGACATTATGGTAGTGATGAATTAAATAATCAACCTTTCTCCTAGTAGTATTCTGCCTACCTTATTGTGGGATATGTTAAATTAAAGGCTGCACCTCTTATCATGTAGGAAGTTCTGTAACGAAGGCATGTGATGCCTTGGCAGTGATGCATCAGTTTTAGTATTTGTTGGGGATTGTTATATCAGTAAGTCATGTCAGACTGTTGCAATACTTTGTGCAGTTGGCCTCCTAGACATTTCTCTCCTTGAGGTCATCCGTCTGGAGCAGATTTAATTTTAAAGTTAGTTAAAATGATGAGTATAACTTTCAGTACTCAGCAGCAGTAGGGAAATCTTGGAGTTTTAAGACACAAATTTCTTCATTTAAAAAAAAATGGTTTGACTACAGTCAGTCCTGGGGGAAGGGGTGGGGGGCAGGGAGAGAAGCTGGTGGGGGCGCTGTTCTTCTCAAAGCTTGCAAAAGATATGTTTGACTGGGGTGGGAAGGAGACCATGTGGAAGAAAACTAAATTGAATCTATTTTGTCAAGACACCTAAAATGGTTTTTACTGTAGACCAAATTTCTCGTTACTGAAACTGATCTTTGCGCCCTCAGCAAAGATCAGTTTCACTAAGCTAAAAATATATTTGTGCAAAATGTTTAACACTTCTTTTTAACAAGAATATTAACCTGCTAACCTAGAGTCTAGACTAGCAAGGCTAAAGACAAAATTGTCCATGTCACCCTTATTCAAATTCTTTAGTGTATACAACAGGAAGAGCACACACCAACTGCTGAAACTTCCTTAGCCTGACAAAGGGTTTTTGAACCCGAAAGCTTGCTTAATAACTATTCTACAACTATTTGGGTTGGTCTAATAAAAGATATCAAATTCACCCAAGGAACCTTGTCTGCTTAGTGTATACATTGTATTCATTTTTCATTATGTATTGGCATACTCTGTATTTTACATCAGTTGGACACCTGCCTCGTCCAGTGCAGAGTAGATGGTGTTCAGTGACTAAGACAGCTAGCTGCCTCATAACATTTTTTTGTCATTAGTGGCTAGTGACTGAATTAGTGAATCATTTGCTGTCTCCTGAACCAACTTCAGTGAGCGAGTTCCCCAAGTCACACTCTCATTGGCCATTTTGGGTGCTGTATAGCACAAGTCGCAAGGGGAGGGGTGTGGAAAAAGATATGATCTGTAATTGGAGATGGAATCATATAAGTGTGCATACTGGAGAGAATGGACATTGTGTAGGCAACCTTGATATTTTTTTATTTCTGAAATTCTTCTTTTCACAACCTTAATATTCCTTCAGTGCTGGACTGTGTGGAATTCTTTAATTAAAGGAAAGAAACTGAATAACATAATATTAAATGAGCCACTGTTCTGGAGTGTCATTGATGCACAAAAGTCAACTGACTCTAGGTTCTCTAATATTGTGGGGGGGGAGGGGGGAATTTGGAGGGGTTGTGTTAAAAGGTATTTTCCATTCTCTTCAGAGATGACATTTCTTGGAGTAGTTTGATCATCTTTGTGGTGTCAGGTCTGTCATGTGTAATAAGTAAGTAACCTTGTCTGATGTGAGCCAGTTTGAACTACCTCTTGTGAGCGCTCTCGCACACTTTTTTTTCCTCTGCTCTATAGGTATTGATGAAGCTTGAGGCTATGATCTTTAGGTGAAATGCAGGGCTCATGACCAGTAAAGAATAGCGTATTACTGCTGCCAATGGGAAACTTGTTCCTTTCTGATTTGGCAAGGTGCTGACATCTTAAGTTTGAAAAAAAATCTTACTGTTAATTGCCCTTACATGACTCTCTCCCTCCTCCCTTCCTTTTCCCCCTCCCCCTCCTCCCCCCACCCTAAAAGAGGGAAGAGATCTGAAAAAAGAGATTGTAACAGTGCAGTTTTTCAGTGGGGTCTGGAATTCACAAATACACTCAGTTCCATTCAACCTCTCCCACTCCCTCTCCCTTTTAATTTAGTTATGTTAGCCTTGCTTGGTTTGTTTGTAATACTTATTTGGAGGGTGCATGTGCATGGCTGCAGTTTCATCTGCTTGTAGTTGTTAAACTGTTATGTATCCTTTTTGTTGCTGCCAGGTAGTAAAATTATTTTGGATTAATGGCTGGCTGAGTTTGAGGTTTAGAAAAGTTAATGCTTATTGGGTGGGTGGAAAGAATCAGAAGATATCATCTCTACTCTCTCTTCTAAGATTTTGGGGGGTTTCTGCATGTGTTAAATTATATAATGTAGAGATCTTATTGAAACCTCTGCTGTTTCTGAATTGTCTGGTATAAATTATGGGGAAGAGACTATGCATCTTCCTCCATTATTGCTAAATTATAATGCTGGTACTTTTTTTTTTTTTTCTTCAGATGTGCAGCTAATCTAATTATGGTCTAACTTCCTGTTTGGATTACTGCAGTGCCCTATGTCAGGGGTGTTACACACCCCAGACCCCAGCCCTTCCTAGGCCAGCTCTGTGGGGCCAGCAGCAACTGCGGTGGGGTTGGTTGGGGCTGGGTGGTGCCATTGGTTTGAGGACCCCAAAGTCTGCAACAGACCACGCCCCTCAACTTTTGGTAGCCTGCTTGACAGGCCAGATGGAGCAGTTCTGTGGGTCAGATATGGCCCATGGGTCATATGTTTGACATTCCTGCCCTATAGTATGAGATACTTTGGGGACCTTTAAAAACTTCAGTTATCGCAGAATGCAGCTTCTTGCATGCTTAGTTGTATTTCTTGTACAGCTTATGGTACGGTTGTAATTGATAATTGTCACTGGCTTCTACATTCTTTATCGTTTGTGTTCTGAAAACCTAAGAGTATCTCTGCTTTCTTTCCTGTTCTCCCAGCCTGTCTGGCTGTTGAATTCACCTGTGGTGTTTGATCTGGTAGTGTAGTATACCATGCTCTGTAACTGTCTCCTTGACAGAAGAGAGCCTCTGCTAAAATTCATTTTGCACAACGAGGCATTTAGACTTGTATGTATATAGGGGATGTACTTAGTTTACTCTTCAGGTCTGTGGCCTTCCTGTTTTCATACAGTGCATGAAAAAACCCCCAGCAGAACACCTGTGCTTCTCCTATAACTAATGGTCATTTTAGGTGCATTTGAATAATAGAATCATAGGAAATGAGGGTTGGAAGGGACCTCAGGAGGTCATCTAGTCCACCCCCCTGCTCGAAGCAGGACCAGCCCCAACTAGATCATCCCAGCCGAGGTTTTGTCTAGCCGGGTTTTGAAAACCTCCGATGGAGCTTCTGCCACCTCTCTGAGTAACTCGTTCCAATGTTTTACTACTCTCCTAATGAGAAAATTATTCCTAATATCTAACTTAAACTTCCCTTACTGCTCCTTGTTCTATCATCTGCTACCACTGAGAACAGTTTAGCTTGCAGGCAGGATGTGCCCAACCATCCAGTGAAAAGCTGTGTAGCTATGTCAGAGCTACGTAGCTTCTCTGGTATAATTATCCAGGTGGACAAGATACTACCATCAGGCAAACAGCAGAATAGTTCTTCCTCGGGCCTGCTAAGAGTTGTTTTGTAGACTTGTAATCTATATATTCATCTGGGTTTTAAGTAAAATTAAAACCACCCTTGTTTGGTTAACTGGTAAAGTGTACTTAAGATTAGCTGCTTTAAGGAAAAAGTGTTTCTTCATTTCATAAAATAGATCTGACTATAATGTAACTGCTACTGCCCATAGTCATAAGGGTAGAATGGGATGCTAATATGATTTTGTGTTCTTGCTTATGTGATTTAATAAATGCCTGTAGAATGTGGATTCTTCAGCTTTAGTAGATTTTCTTTAAGACACATTTTTTCTGTTAAATAAAATGTAAAGAGGGACTCTTAAGCAACTGGAATCAATGTGTTTAGGATATGGCTGCATGGGATACACTTAGACTGCTTAAGTTAAATCAGATAAAAGTGTAAAATAACAATGCCCTTTGTGGACTTTGCAAATGGAACCAAAGTAACTTGAGGTCCCTTAACTCCCAAATGAGAGCACCTACATAGGTTGAATGTGCTTTAACTGATTTTTTAAAAAAAAATAAATTCATACCTTTAATTAAGCTTATCTTTCCGAGTTGCCAAGCCCTTGCCCGAGCACTAATAGTAAAGATTCTGCAATTACAACATAGCTGACAATGCATGAGATGTACTAGGATCCTGATGGTATGCTGTGCTAAGAATAGCCTACCATCAGAGTAAGCAGATATGATTCAAGCATACAGGAAGCAGCTATGTTTAGTAAGAAAGAGCTGTTCCATATAAGTAGAACCTTGTTAACCCACACACACAATGTTCTTTCCTCCAGTGAAGATTTAATAGCAGGATTAAATGATCTCCCATTAATATTAATACCCTACTTTTTAATAAAATACTGCTGGCCATTAATTAGTACATTGTAAAGTAGTATTATAAGTTTAAACTGATCTGTAACTGCCAAAATAAATGCCCCCAAAAGAACAAGTACTTCTGGTGATGAGCTTGAACCCTGGATCTTGATTATATGAGCTAAGAGCATAAATTGGTGTTTCTCAACCTTTCTATACTTGGTGGCTCTCTTTCCCGCTGCACGCCCGCCCCCCCCCCCCCCCCCCGAAAATGCTAGCTTTTAGTTTTCACTCCTTTTTTGACTACAGAAAAATAATAGAGCAGTTCTTTTGTTGCAAAGAACTCAAAGATCAGAGCTGGTCAGAACATTTTTTAACTCTATGGATTCCTATATGAATTCTGTGGGTTTGGCCTGTGAATTGTGTTTGCACACCCAACCATGACAACCAGGTTGGGAATCACTAGCACAAATAATGGATCAGTTGCTGTAACAGGACTTGACATAAGTGCATATTCTGCCATTGGGTTTGCGAGTCAGTATAGAATGGGCATCAGAAATCCTGGGTTCCTTTTGTGGATCTAGGAGAAAAGCGTTCTCTAATGCAGCATTTCTCAACCCATGAGTCATGACCCAAAAGTGGATCTCAAGAATATTTCAAAGAGTCATTGTGAGATGGGAGGAGAGAGCCCACCCCCCAGCTCGCCCCATGCCTCCCCTCTGCGACGCACTCCAATACTCATCGCAGGTGCAGCAAGGAGCGACAACTGGGGAGAGACGCAGAGATGGGGAGAGCAGGTGCGGCAGTTTCAGAGCTGCCCGAGCCTGCAAATCAGTGGGGGAAGGGAGTGTGGCCAGAGAGAGGTGCGGACCGCTCAAAAGGTAGCTGAAGACTCGGCTGGGGAGCACAGAAGGAGAGAGCCGAGCACCGGTAGGGAGACGCCAGCAGGAGATCCAGGGAAACCAAGCCCCAGGAACAGAGGGATGCCAGGGAGTGCTGCTGGGTTAAAGCAGCCCACTGGGATGCTGACACGGGCAGTCAGGGCTGCAAGGGGGAGACCCAGGAGATGCAGCAGAAGGTGGCACTGAGGGGCTGCTGGCACTCTTGGGCAGCACAGCAGGTAGAGGGTCATGGAGTGCCACAGAGCACAGTGAGGGATCCTCTCCAGAGAGATGAGCCGGGGAAACCGTGAAGTACGGGGAGAGAGAGATGGGCAGCACCGGCTGGTGGGACCCATACAGCTCAGCTTTGGGTCAGATGGGGCCAAGGTGGGAAGGGGCGGGGACCCAAAGGAGGTCCCCCCCCAACAGAGCTGACAGGCCCAGCAGGGAGCGGCTGCACCTCCCAGACAACTATTGGGCAGAAGGGAGCCAAGAAACCCCAAGCAGGACAGAGGACCCAGGAGGCAAGATCTCAGGGACCTATCAGCAGACACTGACCTCTTATGTTCATTGTATTCCTAAGTTTATAGTTAACCCAAGACTGGGGTATGTTAAGTTGCCAAGGCCGTGGTTCATAGGCAAAGGACGGCCTTTGGAAGACTGACAGCCAGAAGGTCACTGACCCTTGGAGGCGGGCAGCGTGGATGAGATGGGATCGTCTGAGAGCAGGACCTGTTGAGAGCAGAGTCCACCTCGGCTGTGGATGTGGTAAGGGTTGGGTAAAGGGCATGTTGGAGCCCCATGAAGAAACCCAGGTGTGAGATCCCATGGGCCATCTACTGGGAACTGTCTCCCTAGAAAATAATAAAACATCTAAGACGTGGCAAGCAAGTAGGAGCAGCAACCAAAGCTCATCGGTGGTACCAAATCCGTATCTCAGCCTGATGTCGCTGGGGAGCAAGGCACCAGTCAGGAAGGGGCCAAAGCCCTACAACACCTACCAGTGACTGTAGTGAACAAATTTTAAAAATAGATCAGCAGACTTTAAAAATAGATTCTTCTTTAAAGGAGAAAAATGTGGGAAACTGGCTAGAGCTCCAGCCTGCAAGGGGTTTACTTGGGACCTCCTATGCCCCGTGCACCCACTCATTACCCCATGCACTGGGGGCCAGTTGTAGAGAGTTAGTTGGGACATATGGTCCCCTTAAATGGTATGACTCTGACCTGGGCCTGTTATATTAGGGACCAAGGGCAGATCCAGGAGGGCTGTGTGGTGCAGTTGCACCCCTGTACCCCTTTTGATTCCTGGGTCATCCGGTGTTTAAAACTAACTGCTTGGCAGTGGCAGCAACAGTTCTGTTCAGGCAGCAGTGAGAGAGTCAGTTGACTTTATGGTTCATAATTAGGGTGACCATATGTCCGGGGCAAACTCTGCTTGTCTGCCTACCTTGCTCCCGCCCAGAAGCAGCAGTGCCATTGCATCTACCTGCCTGGCACACCATGCTGCTCTGCATCCCCATCTGTCTGCTCTGGGACATTTGACCAACCAGACTATTGGGACTGTCCTGGTTTGTCTGGGACATATGGTCCCCTTAATTATAATCTGTTTTATTCCTTTTTAAATTCTTCACTTCACAAGTGTTAATGACCCCCTCTCCTTTTTATTGTTTTTGATGTTCCACTGATCATTTTATCGTTCTGCTGTCTGTTAGCTGCTTATGGTAATACAACTTCTATTTCACAACCCTGGAGACAATATTTTTAGCTAGAGTTAAAAAAACTAACTCAGATGTGGAAATAACTTTCAGTAAGGCATTAGATGCACTGTCAAAACACCCAAGAAGGCTAGGTTTTGCTTTATGAATCTAAAAAAAAGGATGTTTTGTTAGTCCTGTAGACATTTGAATTAAGTGTACGCTTGATTATTTTTTGCCTAGTTTGGTGTGTTACATAATATATGATACAGGAAATTAATGCGTATTTCAATAAGGGTACTTTAGTTTTTGTTTTGATTTTAAATTGAATGATATAGCCTTAGGCATTTAGCGTATTAGTAAAGCTCTTAGTTTCTGGAGAAAAATGTGTTGTGTTTTCATTGGATGAGGCACCACACCATCCGCACAACACTTTTCAAAATTCTAGATCTGCCCATATTAGGGACTAGCTTTTTATTCCTAGCTTTGCCTGTAGTGTCCTTTTTTTGACTTGACTGCATCATAACATTTGCCTGTATGGCCTTCTACAATGTTGGAAGCTAAGACAGACACGGAAACAAACAATTTTTAATAGATGTAAGATTTGACTGCGTCTTCTAAATCATAGATCAGTGCACCCCCTCCTAGACTACCAACTGTTTTGATAGGAAAAGAGTCCTTATGTGCTTGAGAGCATTACCTTGCTTGCTTAGTTGGAAAGGTAGCTTGCTGAAGATGAAAGTGGGACATCCCACACAATTTGTATTGCACTATTTGGGCGGGGGGAGAGTTTGCTAACTGAGCCACATGGTCAAACTACACTTTTGCTAAATGGGATATGGAAACCAGAGGCTGCTGTAAAGAGAGAACCAGGCTGTGCTTATAAATCCAATTCACCCTGCACTTTGTCCGTAGCAAAATGGAAAACTAAGTAGGATGCAGCTTCCTTTTTCGTCTCCTGTGCACCTCTGAGCTAAATTTCCATCTATATTTATGGCTGGAAATGTTTCATAAGCTTGAGGGTGATCTTCAATACAGAAAGTGAAAACATAGTATATGTGTAGTTGCTGGTAACCACACATTTTTCTAGACAGACACCTGTAGGACCAGACTATTTCCTGGAGTTATGAAATGTCTCAGCCATATTCAGTGAAAAATGAAACTCTCTAGGCATTTGGAGTGGCATTAAGAAGTGATGTTGAACTAGCAAAGCTGATTTTCTGATGAGGTTTTAATGCACTTAGGATCCAAAGTTCAGTAGCCTTAAATAAGCAGAAAATTGCACTGGAGTTTGTCAGGATAAAGTTTTTTGTGAAAGAGTCTGTGAAACTGAATATGATTATCCCTTTATCCTGATGCCACTGTACTTCTCCCATGCAAGAAAAACAAAACAGCTGTCAGAATGATTAATCTAAATTGAATCCATTTTCTTGCTGAAAGTAAATGTAGTTGCTTATGGGAACTGTCCCCTTGGCATGTTTTATTGCGATCCCTGGAGCATACTAAAGAGGGTGGAGTATACAGTACGTGAAATGAGAAAACTATATAATAAACCTGTCCAAAAAGGAGTCTAATGTACAAGGAAGATGGCGATTATCATATAGCCACGGGCTACTTATTAACCAGTAACTTCCAAACAAATATTACTCAAAAGCAGCAGCCAACTCTTAAAATTAAATTACATTTTTTTTTTTCCCCTTGTCATCTCAGTTTGAACTTGCCTGCACGCCCCCTGGTATTAGAGCCTATAAGCACAGCTGGAATGGCAGTCTGAATGGATGTTGCCTCGGACCTTCTAACATAGAGAATCGATTCTTCAGCATGCCCTTATTCCCATTAAATGGGTTACAGGAGTCCTAAAGAACTCCAGGTTAGCTAAACATCAGCTAAATGCTTCATGATGTAGAAGCACAATTGCAAGATCAAGAGAAGGTGCATAAATGAATGTGGATGATAGATGATGTTCCAGTTTACTTCTACTGTAATACAAGAGAAACGGTGCCCTGCATACAGTTAAAAAGCTGGAAGGGCATAAAACTACTAAAAAGAAATACTTGTTTTATGCAACATCACATTAATCTGTAGTTGCATGCTATCACTAAGGTAAGTAGCTAAGTATAATTCAGTTGATACTAAATGCATTTAAAGCCAGAATATAAGCACTGCCCCTAGCTGCGCTAATTAGGATAAAATGTCTTCTTTTTTTTTCCCAGTCCTTTGGTCAGGGCATAAGATGGACATCCACAGCCAATAAGAAATTTTCCCTTGTGGGATACCGCTTGGTAATTAGTTGCATTTACAGAAACTCATGGTTTCATAGTTGTTAGGGGCTGAAAGGGACCGTATATATTATCGGGTCCAGCCCCCTTGCACTTAGGTCTCATTTGTCTGGTGTTGGCCATTGCTAGAGACAAGATATTGGGGTTGGTGGGCTATTTGTGTTTTTCTTAGTCTCATCTTGCACATGTTACTCTGCATCTCTCTCTCTGTCTCCAAAATACATTTTAGACTTTTGTGTAGTACAGAGTTAACCTTTCTGTTGCAGGGAAGCCACTTAGCTTCTATAGGTAAGCAAAATGATATCTTCTGTTACCAAGGGACAAAAATGCATTCATTTTTTTTTTCATTTTTCATATATACCTTTTTGTATTTCTACTACCTTCTTTACAGTAATAGTAAATGCATTAATCACTAATGTGACTTCCTTTGGAAGTTTAAAAGAGGGGAAGCAACTTATGCATCTTCTCAGTGTTTCAAGTCGGTGCTTTCTGTCTTTTCAGTGTTGAGTGCAGTTTTGCTTCCATGAGGACTTTCTATTGGATTGAGTTTTAACATCTCTTTATTTGCATCTTCTTGTAAAAGCAGTATATTATAGCAGCTAGTTTTTAAAAATGCCAGGACACTTGTGTGTTTCAGATATTTACTGTTCCCTAGTGTTGTGACATCACCTTTGAGATTTTGTCACATGTTTAGTACTTGTAGTGACTCTAAATGATAATGGAGGCCCTGGGGAGCTGCAGGGTGAGAGATCTGGACTTAATAGTAGAGCTGGCTGGACTTTCAGGGAACTCAGTGACTCTCCCAGACTGTAGTTGCATGTAATCACTGAGTCTGTTTGAAGACACTAACTCTCCCCTCCCTCAAAAACAGCGCTTTACTTTAAACTTGGCACACTCCCATGCATGTGAGAAGAGTCATCACGTTAGCTGAACCTGGCTCACCCAACATCTGTATAGATCGGGCACTTTAGTGGGGCTTTTTGCCGTTTTTATCTAATAGCCAGTTGAATCAGCTTTAGATAAAAGCCCCGCTGAAGTGCCCAGTCTATACAGATGCCACAGAGATGGGTTGAAGTAATGTGCTGCTTCTTCCAGTAAAGCATGTTTTAGTTTGGGGTTTTTGTGGTTTGTTTTGTTTTGTTTTGTTTTTTTTTAATGTCTGCAAGCAGCCTGAGAGACTTTTCTCTTTAGGACAGTGGTTTTTAACCTGTTGTCCATGGACCCCCGTGGATCTGAAGAGTATGTCTAAGAGGTCCGTGAAAGATTACCATGATCAATCAAAAGTATCTGAATACCCACGCTTACAATTCGAAGGGGTCCGCACTTCCAGTCAAAATTTTTTTAGGGGTCTGCGAAGGACAAAAGCTTGTAAACCACTGCTGTCTAGAGAAGAAAAGAGTAGAACATGGGAAAAATAATGCAGGAGTTGTATTATTGACCTGCTCTGCTCTTTACTCATGCAGGCTTTTATGTGGACAGCAAACTGTTTTTCCTGATAGTATTTCTTTTTTGGTCATGGCTGTAATTTGGGAAACAACAGCATATTGACCGTGGTCCTCTGTATTTGCTTATTTAATTATTTCTAAACAATTTTTTCTACTGACAATTAGCATGCTGTATTAGCTTTTATTCCAAGCTTATGCCTCATAAAATTGTTTTTTAGTAGGATCTTACTTGGATTAATTGTTTGGCTTCAGCTTGCATTCTTTTATGCGTATCAACATAAATAAATACAGAGGAAATGTGTAAGTACTATCTGTGAATTATAATACCTCACGGGGGGGGGGGGGAGGGGGGATGGGGATACACACCAAGCATCAGGAAAGATGCACTTAAGCTGAGATCCTGGGCTAATGAGTGCTTTTCCTAGACATAATCTGCCACTTAAAGAACTTCAGTGTTGAATTATTTATTCTCAATTTTTTTCTCCCCAAAAGAAGGGTAGGGAGGAGCCATTAAAGAAAGGACACGTGTTTGCTGGTTTGCTTTTAACACTGTTCAGCAGCACGTTTTTAACAGACATGCTAGTATATATAGAGAACAAGTGTTGACTCAAAAAAAAAAAAAAAAACCAACCAAAAAAACTTGGCTCTAAAAAATTTTCAGGTTGCTGACCCAGTACTAGCTAAATTGCCAAAATGTAACTTCATTCCCCCAGTGCTAGAGATGAGAAACTCCAATACATAGGAAACGTACAAAACGGTATGTAAAAGTGTACATGACACCCTTATACTGCAAAGTACAATTTGATTACCAGAACTGAGGTAGGAGGTAAGCCTTTGTATTTGGTGAAACTAGGTCAAACAACTTGATCACCTTGACATTGTCTCAAAGAGGGCACTCTCCTAGTAAGATAACTGAGTATTGTTTAGCTATTGGAGATGACCTTTTCCTGTTGCCTGAAACCCTTTCCTCTGTCCAGGCTTCATTTAATCACTTTTCTCTTTCTGTGCCATCCTCTCACCTGCCCAGTAAATTAAACTAAGATGAGATGAACCGCTTGTGAAAAGATTTAAGTGTCTGCACAGGATTTGCTTTAACCACATTGATTCAAAATGTCAATATAAAACAAGATGTTGAAAAGCCTTTTGTGCTGCAACTCTTGTTACAGGCACATATCTGAGATCCCTTCTCATAAAAATGCATTTGAATTTGGGTTGTTCAGATATACTGATATTCAAAGTTCCCTGGAGTAGATTAAACATTTCCTCAACTTTATTCCTGTAATACTGGAGACTACAGCAACTTTTACCTTTTTGGGTCTTTCATTATGAAAAGCCATCTAAATTCTGTTTGAGCGCTTTGCAGAAGTCTTGGTGAAGAAGTTGCTAATTGTTCTCTGCAAGGGTTTGAAAAATAGTTCCCATATTCAGGAGATGACGTAAGAAAGAGAGAGGTGAAGAAAGAGAGTGGTTGCTTCTTTGGCAGCCTTATTCAGCCACCCATTCACAGTAAAGGTATACAGTAAAACCCTGTTAATTCAAAATGCCTCCAAAAAACACTGACTTTGAAATAAATGAGTTTGAAATAGATGTATTCATGCTGATAGGGTCACAATGGCTTCCAATGCTGTTGACACTGCTGGGGTGCCCAGCCCACTGAACTGTATGGTAAATCATGAGCCTTTTGGCTTTGGGCTAATATCATACATAGTTTGTATTATATAGAAGCAAGTACAAAAATGCTGCTTAGAAACCTGTGATGAACCTTGCAGCATTTTGCAAAAAGATAAAAAGCACTGATTGTGGGTGAACTTAGCTGTGGCTTTGGATTCTGGGTTCTGTGACTAATGCCAAGGGATAAATGTTTTACCAAATGAGAACTGGTTTTGGTCAGTCCAGTTTCTCTTAAGCATGCTTTGTGTCTTAGTGGTTATTTCTGTGCAGTACCTGTAATTAAGGGGCAGACCTTTTTAATTTAAAGAGTAGTCTTACTGTAAAGTTGTGCAGTCATTATTTTACTTTACTACAACCTCCCACAAGAAAAAGAAACCATACAGAGGAGAACTTTTAAACCCTGCCTTCACATTGAAATACTTGAAAGTTGCAACTGATAAATGAACAGACCTTTAAAGCTTTTTGTAGCTCAACCTTGTTACTTAAAACCATTTGATTTTTTGCTACTTTGATTGGTATACTTTAGACAATACTTTTATGTTAGCTTTCTTGTTTGTTGGAAGTGGGATACTTGCAGGCATTCTCAGAATAATTGGTTCTCGTTGCTGTATGTGCGAAGTAGATGTTCTTGACTGAATATCTAATAAAAGAATATTGTATTCTCTCCTGGTGTACGATTGCAACCTAAAAGAAACTATGAACCCTAGTGGGAATATTAGTAGGGGATTAACAAAAGCCTTGTAGCTATGGAGTGAAGCTGGGGTTGTGTTTTTGGTGCCAATAACATCTTGATTTATGCATACTGGGAATGGTTTTTAAACATATAAGCAATAGGAAGTCAGTCAGTTAGCTTGCTTCAAGCCTGTGTTTCCTGCAGGGCTATTTGGCTTTGCCTTCCACTTTGACAACAGCCTTAGTCTAAGCATAATCTTACTACTCTTCCTTCATTCTCTGCTTTTTTTGGGGTTGCCAGCTATGTAAAACACTAGGTTTTGAAGCTATTCTCTGTTTCTCAGATCTCCAAAATCTCTCTTTTGCAGACATAAGTCGGCAGCGTACATGCACAGAACCTCCGATGTGCATCCTGTTTGCAGACTGCGTGTGCCGTGCCGTTTCTTTAGGTCTGTGCAAGGGCTACTTTAGAACGGGCCTGGAAGATGTCTCATTTTTGCAGCTGACACAGTTGGTGAATTCTGGCTTAGAAAAATGCACTTGTTCATGGGCTGTATACAAATTTAGGAGAACACTCTGGGCTTGTACCTAGTGTTTAAGCTTCAGTGTGTTTTTAGCTGTCTTGTCTTGTCTAGCATGTGTCTTGACTTGGAGGATTTTTCTTAGCTTCAGTAGTTCAAATAAAGCAATACTATAGTGGCATGATTATTTAGACTCTCATTTTGAAAGATCACCACCATGGGTAAAATACTGAAAGAGAGTCTAGGACAGGAAATTCAAATATCACCCAACATACTCTATTTCTGTGTTTCATGTGTGGAGATTGCTAGGTAAGCAAGCCTGCAAAGTCCAGAAAGTTAACTATGTTACTCTATGCAGACACACTCTGCTTTTTGATATCACATGGTTTTGAGAAGCCTGCTGCTGTTGACTTGCTGAAAGATGATGTCATTTGTGATCCTAATTGTGTCGCATCTCATTATCAAATATGTTTATTTGCTCTGGAAACGTGTTTAACGATACTTGAATAAATGGTCTAATAAAAGATATCACCTCTACCACGATTGCTTTTTCCCCTAGATCAATATGGCTACGATCTGGATACCTGAATACATGTTCACTTTTTAAATATATTGAAGGATTTTTTTTTAACATCATTTATCAAGACTTAAACAAGTAGCAGTTGTCTCAATTAACAAGTAATTTTTGAAGTGCTGGTTCTAATATTAATCTATACTATGTGCTTCTAGAGATGCTAGATGGCTGGACTGAATAAGCTTATTGCCTTACCAAAATTATTGATATAAGTTAAGCAAATATTACGGAAGAAGATGTTTTGAATGTACAGAAAGAGTTTACTACAGGGATGACTGGACCTCACTACTCCCATTTTGAATTCTTTAGGGACTGCCTTTGTTACAGTTTAAGATTATTTCTTTTAGTAAATATTTAACTAAAGTATTTAAATATGTGCTAGTTAACTTTAGTAAAAATTAAACATTTCACTTACTATGAGTTTTTTTTATACTGAACCAAATATTAATACTTTAATGTTTTGAAGTTTCTAAAAACATTGATGTTTTTTTTTATCCCATGAAGAACTAATTTGTATAGACTCAGTCTTTCACTAAGTGTTTAATGCTGTACACCACTGACTGGAGGAGCTTTATAAAAATGCATTGCCACTCTTCAGTGTGAAATGAGGGAAAGGCTTTTAAATGAAACATGGTGGAATTCGGTAGTGGGTTGGAAAGTATCTTAAACATGTAAGATGCTTTTATGATGAATAGAGAAGGATGGTGTGGGACAGATGCCTTTTTGGGGAGTGGAAGAAGATCTGGGCTGGAGCAGAACTAAGTCCAGTTACCTCTCATTACAGATGTAATGGTATATAGACAAGGAGAGGGTGCTGTATGAGCATAGGGGGCCTATGAATGCAAGACTCAATGGAGCAGGTTGCAAATGTAGTTAATATCTTTTGAGAGCTGCATCTGACTTCCTTTGCTTGGATCCACACTGTCTGTTTTTAAGCTTTGGAGGAATTGGAAACAGATGTACAATATCTACCGACTAGAATGGAACACTATATAGATCTATATATATCTATAGATGTATATCTATATCTAGATAGATATATAGTGTCCCATATAGATATTGTGCATCTATTTCCACAGCAGATATAAATATATGTATTTTTATCCATGGTATAATCTGTTTACTTTTCAGTGTCTCTTGCATTACATACCCTACATCTTTGCACCCTCTATCAGGGGCTGGCAATCTATGGCCCACAGTCTGGTTCTGGCCCACGAGGCCATTGGATCTGCCAGTGGAGCTGGGACTTTGCCTTTGGTATGGCCGGGTGGCTGCTGTGTTGGAAGCAGTGGCTTGCCTCACACGCGAGCTGTGTTGTTTCAGCCTACTGCTTGAAAATGTTTTCAACTGCTGTTTTACATAACTTGTGATACTTGTTGGTATTTGCATCCAAAAAAGTATGGGACTGTCTTCAAAATGTCTCTACCAGGTATATGCAATGTTGAAAGAGAGACCACCGCATCTCAAAAGGGCACTGTACTGCATCTGAAAGGCATAGGACTACTGGTTAAAGGAAAATAAAAAACCCCTCTCAACACTTTGAAATGTTTCTGTAAAACACCTGAAAAGCAAGACCTGTTGCTTCATGCTTGTTTGGGTCTCTACGTTTTATTCTTACATGCTGTGCCAAAAAATGTTCATACTTTTATAGCACTGTGACACTTAAATTATGCTGGCCTACTGAACTTTCTGGTTTTCAGTGATGCCCTTTGTTTCCTGTCCAATGCTAATAATGGCACATTTTTTCTGCAAAGCAGACTAACAGCCAGTCTTCAACTGAGTAATTGGCTTACATGTCCCCCCTCCCCACCTCCCAGGTATCCCTTCTATGCTCGACATTTGCATTTTACAAACGTCATCTCTGTGATGCATTTTCTTGCTTGCATCAGCTACAACAGGGATGTCAAACTCATCCAGCCCCATGAGCTAGATGAGTAGTAGAGAGCAGTCTGCAGGCTGGATTGGGTCCACAGACTAGTCCTGCATGCTGTATGTAGTGCACTGCTGTATGTGGCATGTAGGTCCAGATTGAGACCCGCAGGCTGAATATGTGACATCCTTGAGCTGCAGCAAATGCACTTGACCGCCTCTGCCCACTCTTGTTAAGGCAAGAAAACTAAGCTTAAGGTTGGTACCATGATGTAAAAGTTAAGCAGAAAAGCCTCTCTACTCTGCTACAAGAGCAGGTTTTTTTTAAAGTTGATATCCTGTTTTGTGTTGCATGAACTTGTCACCTTTCCAGATTGTTCTTATTTAGGGCTGATCTTGTAAGGGTTTGTAAAGGAGAATGTGTGATGTTTTGGAGAGCATCAGTGAATTCAGTCTGCTTAATGTGAGCCATGGCTCAGTATCCAGAAATGAACAGCAGTGACTTAAGGTCTAGTCTTTATAACCTGCTTAGCATTGGGCTACAGTATCAGTTTGCACAGCATTTCAGTCTTATTTTGAGCTAAAATTAAATTAGCATTCTTATCATAAGCATTACAGAATAGTTCTCAGCAAAGTGAACAAAGCATGTAGATCTGTTCGGTCTTGTATTTCATCTGCTGGGCTTCATCATTGCCAGGGAGGCAATAGCCAATGAAAGCACCAACTTCTAGTTTGCCTTGCTCCTTTTTCTTCTGGCATTAGGCATCTGAGTGATAAAGAGGGATGCTATGTTTTGGAGACAGGAATGGATTCCTCTATCACCTCTCTTTATTCAGATACAAAGGAAGCATACACATGTGATCATCTGATAAGGGAATAGGCCTGGTAAACAGCACTTATTGTCCATTGATTTGATGTGGCTTTTACAAGCAAAATCCTGTTAAATGAATATCTGATTATAGAAGAAATAATCCCCTCCCCACCGCACACACTCACATGTGCATGCACACACTGGCTCCCTCTATGGTTGCCACAGATGATAAAAGGCATTGGGACTTGTGGTAGAGGTGATATCTTTTATTAGACCAGCTAGATTTTTGCAAAAAATGTTCTTTAATTGCAAGCTTTTGGGCACAAACAGCCCGAAGGGTTTTTGTGCCCAAAAGCTTGCAATTAGTGCCAAAAAACTTGCAGTTAAGGATTTTTTTTTTTTTTTTGGCAAAAATCTTGTTGGTCTAAAAGAGATGACCTCTACCACAAGTCCTGATTGCTCTTTTCCCTAGACCAATATGGCTACAACCTGGATACCTGACAGATAGTAAAAGTATTCTGCCCAAGTGGCCTGGGAGTGGAAAAATGTGGCATCCTTGTTTTCCCTGGGAGGGGCCTTGCTAGGTGGATGTCTTGAGGCAAAAACAAACAAAAAATATCCCTCTTCTTTCTGCCCTACCCCAGTCCACGGTCAAGAACATGAAAGTATTGCTTTAAAATTGGTAACAGAAATTTTTCACACTCTGTCCTGCAATAAGCTTGAATCCTAGATTCATGAACAGAATAGGCCTGGGATTACGGGGTGCAGCTGTGTTCACTCAACCTCAAGTCCCAGCTTCCACTCAGAGTAGCTTCTTTTTGCTATGTTTATACACCCTGTTTTATTGGCTTATTTTCGCTATTGTTCCTCCTTGACCAAGTTGGGAGAAGCAATGACTGGATGCACTTGTTACAGAACGAAGTGTACTGTGTACAGTGACTGTTTCAGAGCTCTCGAGTGTATTATGAAATGCAGCCGTGTAGGTTTATTGGGAGCAGCTGCTTTTGTTCGGTTAGATGTTCCACTGAGGGGAGGGATCCAGTGGCTTTCAAGCAGATTAAACCCCCTGGGTGACAGTTTTGCCTGGGAAGTCTACCAAGTTTGAACAGAACTCAAAGTGGAGAAGGAGGGGAAGTGTCCAAATAGGCTCTCTGTAGCAATAGAGACCTTCAGAAATGGGTGTCTGTGTGTTCTTATTGCAGTCTTGCTATAACATGTTGAATATTGCTTCAAGATAGATCTGCTTGGTCTGTTACAGAAGCAAGCTGGACATACGAGGCCCTGGTGAGGGGTCAGAGCAGCTGTGTCCTTGCTCAGGGGAGAAGGAGGATGTCTGGTTTATTGGATTACCTTGTCAGATCGTGGCAGCAGTGCATGCTTCCTAAATCCCTCAGCATAGGCAGGGAGTGGCATTTAATAAGGGATGGCTTATTTTAGGCACATTGGCTTACATAGCAGCCTAGTTCATTGTTTTGTTTCTGCTGGGATACACTGTAGTATTTGCGTGGCAAACAATTTTTAATCTTCCAAGTGTGTTTATTGGGAGTGTATTGCTGTTTTTGTGAGTAGAAGTTGCATGGCAGATCTAAACTGGACAGAGAGCCTGCAGCAGTTAGTGATTTAGGTGTTTGTTGCTTAGCTTAATAGACTGGGGAGTAATCACTTTTTTCTCTTTGCTGCTGTTCATAGTCTCTCCTCTCTTACCTTTTCTTTCTCCAGGCATACATTAGCTAATGGCTGGAAATAAGTTTTTAATTGGACGTGCTTCCCTATTTTGAAGGTTGGGATTGATGGAATCTAGTTTTTGAGTAAAAGAGCAACCTGGGCTTTCCAGTCTCTTTCTTTCTTTTTGGAGCTCCACTGCTGTTTGGAGTTGCTGTGTTGTGGGAAGTTGGTTTTGCCAAGCAAGGCTCTTCACTGCTGTTGGAACCTGAGGTTGACCTGCCACTAAAACCTGGGCCCTTGCACCTACTTGTCCTGCAGGCTGTTTGCCTAGCCTGTGGAACAAATGGGGTTTCTGTTGCGTCCTAAAGAAATTAGGGGGGCAATTTTTCAATATGGTGTCAAAAATACAGTACCCGGTTGGTTACATTGAGGCACAAATAATTAAAATGCCTATTTTAGAGTGGTTTCCTGGTGGCTGTAACTGGTGCAGAAAGAGAAGGCTCCTTCTCTAGATGAGGGAGCATTAAGGATTTTGCAACTTACTTTCTCAACTGAAAGTAGCATGGTCTGTCTGTGAAGAATGGTGGCTGTGACTTGAGTAAGGCATAAAAGAAGAGTGACTTTAGGACTCCAGCAGAGCTGACCACTCCAGGGAAGGAATGTGGCATTTGAATTGTACAGGAGATGTGAAACAGCTTGCTGTAGGGACTAGCTCTATACAAATGTACAGCATGTAGCTGTGTGCTGCCTAAAACACTGAACTTGACATCCAGCTTTTTCGGGGTGATGCAAATAAAGATGAACGGGAGTTGGAAGCTGCTGAAGTAGCTTGTAGAAGGACAGTTTTGTAACAAAGAGGCTTGCAAGTACTTTTTTTCATGGTAAAAATATTGTGATTTTATAATTACTGAAAACCAATAGCAATGCACTTCGCTTCTTGGTCTCACCTGTTGCCTGAAAGTGGGGCTTACTAACTCCTATAGCTCTGAGAGCAGAGACTTTCTGCTGTTCTCTCCTCCCTCCCTACCTCTCTCCACCCAATTTTATTCGGGAACATTTCACAATGGTAATGAATTTGGCAAGAAAAGAGCCCTCTGCCTACTGCCAGAGGAAAGCAAACAAATAAGGAAAACAAAGGATCTCCCTGCTTGCCCTTCCTCCTCCACTCTCCCCTCCAATGGTTGCGGCAAAGTGGCTGGCACCACTATGCCATGCTGCAGGAAGGCTAGAGCGTCTTGCCTGGCATTCTACACAGATGGTCTGGATTCAATCCACAGTGAGCAAGGAAGAAAATGCTGTGATCTCAGTCCTGTTGCTTGTGACTTTAAACCCAGGAAAGGCCAACTAAAGAATTATATATAGTCAATTAAGGCTGTTTCATACTTCTAAAAAAAAGGTGCTTCTTGGGCATTAGTAATTTCCTCTCCCCCCCCCCCCCTTGTCATTGCACAAGAGCTGATTGAATGCATCCAAATAAAAGCATGTTGGCGCTCTTTCTTCAACCTGTACTTTACTGAAAAGAGCAGATACATTATCTGAGGGCAGAACAGGCAAAATGGGTGCAAAGGAACCTTCTAAAGAGAGAGAGGTTGTAGCTGTGTTGGTCTAGAAGGAAAGGCATCCAAAACTCTTGAGCAAGAGGTAATCAATATCTTTTATTTTAGACCAACTAGATAGTTGGAGAAAACTTCTTTGCAAACAGTTTTTTTTTAACTATCTAGTTGGTCTAATAAAAGATATAGCCTCTTCCTCAAGAGTTTTGGATACCTCCTAAATAGAACCACTTTTAAAAAATACTGTTGTGCTCAGCCTGGACATACCTCACAAACAACCAGTCTTTGCAGCCAGAGAGCACTGCTTCAGAGAGATCTTTGCCAGCTGCTTGTAGACAGTGATTTGGATGTGGGGCACTATAATACTCTTCAGTAGTGCTGCTACTTAGGAGTGGATAGGACTGGGAACAGCTGGTTACCATACTGTTGTATTGGAAGTGAATCACAATTATGAAAAATCTGCTTTCTCTGTTATGAGAGATTCACTGGTAACCCAAGTCCAGGTATTGGGTCCTGGGACATGTGGTTTTGACCCATGAGCGAGTCCTAGCCAAATATTTGTTAAAAGAAGTAACTTTCAGTCCAGAACTCCAGTATTGCCAACCCCACCATGCCAAAAATCGTGAGAGAAACTCTTTAAAAAAATCAAGAAATAGGCATGTAAATCATGAGATGTTATTTTTGAAGTGCGTGTGGGAGGGGTTATTTGTGAAGGGGTGGGAGTGCCTGTAGGATTTCGAGCCTGGGGAGGGAGGCTCCCAACACACCCTGGCAGGATGCAGGGTACTGTGGGTCAGGAGTGAGAGGCAGCAGAACAGCTGGGGGGCTGTGACTTGGGAGTGCAGGGCAGACCGAGAGGGACACACAGACAGCACCCAGCTGGTAAGTGGAGGGGGAGGGATGGCGGGAGAGGGAGGAGAGAGGAGGTTGAGGCCCCAACAGTGAAGGAGGTAGTGGGGCTGGGGTGAATGTGGCCCCGGGGTCTGGGCGGGTTGTCCAGAGGCACGGACAAAGGTGAGGCTCCCTGCAGCTGCGTGTGCCCCCAGGGGGGGCATGGGAGGCACATGTCCCTTGTGAGGGAAAGGCAGGCTAGGGGCTCAGTGCCATGCTGCCTTTTCCCCTGGGAGCTCAGCCGTGTAATTCCATTGTCACCCACTGGGCGGGTGGGGGACGCAGGGTGTGCTGGCTATGCAGTGCACCCCCTGCCCACCCAGTGGCAGAAAGCATGCTGGCATTGCGCGGCTGAGCTCCGGGAGCAAAGGCAGCAGGGCACAGAGCCCCAGTCCATAGCGGGCAGCCCAGTGCTGGCTTCCCCCCCCCCCCCCCCCCCCCCCCCCCGGATGACCTGCCCTTGCTCCTGCTCCCTCCCTTGGTGTGTGGGGTCCTCAATTCCACGCCCCCCATTCCCTTCCACAAACCTACCAGTTGGGAAAATCCAGATATTTGAGCGTTCGATTGGGAGCTCATGAGTCAGAGTTATTTTTACTTAGAAATCCCGGGTCTTGCGATTTTTTGTGACAGTTGGCATTACTGGAACTCTAAATTGATCTGAGCATGAAGGAAACTGTCTACACGCTGCAGTGCATAGGACGCTTCTAAATTAGGGGCTTGTCTGAGTCCCTTGTAAATGCAGCCTTCTGTCCCAAGACCGCTCACTACTTTATGCCTCCTTATCCAAGTTTGTAGATTGCACAAGGGGAAAAGTTTCTCCTTTCCTGTAGATCTTGTATTGTTTGGTCAGACACCATGAAGGAAGTATAACGCCCTACTCCTGATTGAAGGATATGGTAAGAATACTTTGTATCCATCCAGGAGGCAGAGTCTGCCTTTAGCATCAGGAACTGTTTGGTATCTGGAGAAGAAGAAACTAAACCTGGAGCGAAATTAGTTTATTAAAAAAACCCCCAAACAAATGGGCAATTAGTTGATGGACCTGATGCCATAACAGTTTTTGAGTAAAAGGCTTTTAAAAATATATTGTGCGTGTGTGCGTGCTCACACACACACGTTTGTGTGTTCTCCTGAGAATGGTGGCAGTCTGCTGTCTTTGGTATCTAGATGGTTGCATAAGGTTCCCCCCACCCCGTAATAGTATCATCCAGCATGTTAGCAAGCACAGTCTTGCATACGTTGGTACCAGAGGATATGGCAAAAAGTTAATTTCCAAACATTCTTTGCTTGCTTTTGACTTGCAGAGTTGTACTGTCACATAACCTGTTGGTTCATGTAGGAATATCCTCTGGGGATATGCAGCCTTTACCATTAATGGAGAAAAGGATTATGGTTGCAAGCAGTCATAATGGTCTAGTCATAAAAATCATAGGAGTGCAGATCAAAGGTTATTAATAAGGGTTCCCTGGGGAACACCCACTGCTCCTTGAACATGCATCTAAGCCTGTGGAAGCTGCCCAGTGAAACGGCTCCAAGATGTGCATGGATGAGCCTCATAGCCACCCAGGCTCCCTCTGGCAAGTGTTTACTTCCTAGTCTGATAGGTATAGAGTTTGGCCAGAGCCAGGAGGAAGCAGACAAAGTCCTGGGACTTGGTGGGACTATCTTTGCAGAAGTTAATCTTTCTTTTTAGCCTTCTGGTGATAGGAAACCAGAATCATTGTGTTGTCTTTTTTGGTTTCCATCTGTTTTTGAGCCAAGATTGAGTCCACTTGGGGGAAATGGAAATGTTTGTCCTTTCATGTCTTATTTTTGTAGGTAGACACAGTTGCATGTCCAATACTTTAGGGAACTTTTAGGTATTGCTTTGTTCATCAGTAGAAATATAAAACCTAAGTGCAAACCCAAGCCCAGTGAATTTAATAAATAATTTTTAAGTTTTGCTTTTTAAGCCTCCAACTTCACTCTTCAAATCTCTTAATTCCTTTAGTACAATTTTTACAAACTTTAATGGAGCAACAGTCTTAGAAACCTGTTTTGATTTTGTTAGAAAATGTTTGTTTTTAATAACTGAAACTTCTGTGCTGACCTTAAGAGGTGTTGCAATGTCGTTGCTAGAGTGAGACACTTCATATTCCTCTAGAAACTAAAGTTCCTTCCAGAAAGGAATCTTTACTTGTATTGCCAGATAAAGGGTAGCTTGGTTGACTGATATTTGGCCATCTTTTTTTGGCAGCTTGTATTTCACAATGCTTCTTCCAAAATTATCTAGCTGTTATTACCAAATGGCAAATTATTGTTGGATAATGGAGAATAGTATTGCTGGGAATCTCTTATTCTAGTATCTCCTTCCTTCTAACCACAGTTTAAAACAAAAACAAAAAACCAACATTAGTTAGTAGGGCTGTGCAAAGCTTTGGTTGCCAATTTGATTTGGCGGAGATTTAGCCAAACCAGTTTGGGAGTTTTGGTGCTGATTTGGAGAGTTGGATCAGCTGGGAAGTGATGGGCACAGCCAGGCAGCTGCAGGCTTTCCCGTGGCTCCTCTGGCTGTGCTTGCCTTTCTCTGGGCAGGGGGAGTCGCAGGAGAAGCCCCCAGGGCTCCCCTGCCCTGCCCTGCCCAGCCCAGTCATCCTCTCAGTCCCAGCCTAGTCCTGGCACTTAAAAAAAAAAATAATAATAATAATAAAAAAAAATAAAAGCCATGCACTCACCAGCTCTGGCAGCGATGATTTAGGGCCTCTGGGTGCACAGCCCCCCCATGCTATGGGGGGCAGCGGGGATCATCCTTTGCCCCCTGCTTGGCACCTACCACCTGCATAGCAGCTGTCGCATCTCATGAGTGCTGTGTGGCTTGGCAGTGCACCGCGTGCTGTCTGGGAGCTGAGGCAGCTCCACCTGTCAGCCTGGCACTGCTCAGCCCCAGCGGTCCCAGCTCCCAGACAGCGCGCAGCACCTTCTCGAGCCACGCTGCACCCGCACCATGGGGCAGCTGCCATGTGGGTTCCAGGCAGGAGGGGAGGGGGGTGGTGATCCCCGTTGCCCTGCCCTGCGCTGTATGGGAGGGGGGGCTCTGCCAAAATCCCCCACAGGCCCTGATTGCCGTTGCTACAGCTGGTGAGTACAGGGTTTTTTTAAAAGTGCCGGGACTAGGTTGGGGCCGGGCGGAGGATGGAGCTGAGCACAGCAGCCATGGGGGCTTCTCCCGTGGCTCCCCTTGCCCAAGGAGAGGCAGGCACAGCTGGAGGAACTGCGGGGAAAACCTGCAGCTGCCCAGCTGTGCCTGCCTCTTCCTGGCCAATCTGAATCTCTGAATTGGCACCAAAACAGCATTGAAACTCTGAAACAGATTCAGCCAAATCTAAATGGAACAGCGATCCAAAACACGGAAACGAATCACTGTCCTTCTGAAACAGCTGAAACCGAAATGAAACACAGCCGTTTCGCACAGCCCTATTAATTAATTGTTTGAAAATGACAACAGTTTTTGTCTTAACAAGCCATACAGTTCTTTCCATCACTCCCCTCATCCTTTTCGCCTGCCCAGTTGAGCTGAAAGGGGAGATAAGCTTCAGCTGGGCTCTGTATTTTTTCATAAATTGTTGCCTCCGACTAGTCAGGATTTCCCATCATTGTTTAGTTATGATGTTGGAAATTCTAGTGAGTTTTGGTTTAGTTCCTTCTGGAACAAATAGGTGAAACCACGCGATCAGTTAAAATAGGTACAACAAAATAAATGCGCACGTCCTTAGTGACACTACAGGTCCTGCCCTGTGAAACTACCCAGAGGCATGCATGGATGAGTGAAAAGACAGCTGCACAGTCACCCAGGTTCCCTCTGGCAAGCATCTCATTTCTGATCTGATAAATGAAGAACGCTAGAGCTTCCCTGTAAGAGCTCTGGAGCTAATAAAACCCTTGTTTACACCATGTTCCTTTTTTCATCCTATGTAGGACATGGCCTGCATTGGCCTATACACATTGTAACTTGTGAAACCCTGGCTTGCATGGTAGCGCCAACAGTTAAATCCCTTGTACATTGCAGCCACTACAGAGCAGCAAGATCACGTGTGAGCATGTCTGACATTCCTTTCAGTGAAGAGCTGGGGAATGTGCGCGCACAAGTGTCTGCATGTAATTCCAGAGAAGTGCTAAGATTGGAGATCAAATAAGTTGTTGTATTCAAAATTTGACCATTTTAAAAGTGTCTTATTTTGTAAGGGTTGTTGGTTATAGCCATGTTGGTCTAAGGACATAGGTAGGCAAGGTTCTTTGGGTAGTTGACATCTTTTATTAGACCAGCTAAATAGTTGGAAAAAAAGCTCTTCGATAGGATTTCAGGCACGCACATCTTCAGGGATTGGGAGATTCTTTGTGAGAAGGGTGTTAGTGCCTGAAAGTTTGCAAATAACTTTTTTTCCAACTATTTAGCTGGTCTAATTAAAAGATATTATCTACCCAAAGAATCTTGCCTGCCCTCTTACTTTGTAAAGAACTCGCCAAACTTTCTCCCCCAAAGAGAACAGTCTTATATTTAACTCTTAAACTCATAAAACTTAAAATAGCTCTTAAATTACGTTCCTGGTGTGAGTGGAGGAGGAAACCCTTCAGTGACATTGACATCAAGGTTTTCTAATACATTGTGTGTAATAAAAAAAATCCTTATTTGTAACAGAGGTTCTTTCTAAGGCAAACCAGTCCCTGCTGCAAGGTGGTATGTTTTTGTCTCAGTCTTGGAGTGAAATACCTGACTTAGTCTGACAGTAACTTCTATTTTCAGCAGTGACTTCTAAGACTATGTTATCTCCAGCTACATGTTCCAAGGCTTGCTGCTACTGACAGTAAAAAATCAGTTGATAAGATAAGATAAATGGGCAATACTGTTATAATGTAGGATAAGATTAAATTAATTTCACAAGCCCAGTCCAAATCCTGTTGAATCAGTAGAAAAGTTTGTGGTCTAGAAAAGCTCTAGACCAGGCTCATGTCTGAATGGTGTATGTTAGGAATGGGTTTTTTGCTATCAAATATTTGTCTCCAGGTTTTAAGGTAGGGTGAGTGGAATGATCTCAGTACCTAACCACCCTCATGATTTTTAAAAAGTAGCTCTGCCGAACCATTCCAATTCCATTTATTTAACTGCAAAAAGCACATTTAGTGACCTACTTTAATCCTAATACAATCAAATTTTGGCTTGACCTTGATATTTTACTATAAACTTGGGTGTTAACTGCAGCTGTCTGAACATTCTTAATTCTGCTTGCCTTGTATCTTTTGCATCTGTTTCTTCTCTTATCCTTTTATTCCTTTTACACTCTGCATTACTGAAGGGTATTATAGTGCCCCACATCCAAATCGCTGTCTACAGGCAGCTGGCAAAGATCTCTCTGAAGCAGTGTTCTTTGGCTGCAGAGACTGGTTGTTTGTAAGGTATGTCCAGGCAGGAGTCCAGTAATCTGTGGCAAATTCATTGGGCATAAGTGCTTTTGGGAAAAGATTAAATAGCATCCATGACTTGAAGTATATGGCAAATAAAATGCTTTACATTTTTAAAAAATGTTGTCTTTTTTATAACTTTAGAGCGGAGAAAAGTTATTGAATTTTTAGACCGAAAAGCCAAAGTTCTCTTGTCATAAAACAGACACTGCATGGATGGCAAAAATTAAAAAAGCTTTCTTCTCCACCATGCTATGTCCTGGAGGGATCACCATGGAAAGGTAATTCAGTCTCCATGCTCATCCATTTTGTGGCCTGTCCTCTGAGAATACCCACAAGAGTTTCAGTTTTGAGATATAGCCTCCTTTTTGCTAGAAACAGGACTGATGCTAACCACTGTCAAATGGAAGTAACTTTGAAATTACTGCTTCCTTGAGCATTTTTAAATTGGTTAGCTATAGATTAAAAGATCCATATTTTCTGCCACTTCCTCAAATTGTCCAAATCTCAAAACTATTGTTCGCTGTTCCTTTTCCATAATCCATAATGATGACAAGCATCAGAGAGACTTGCTGTCTGTCTCAACCACTTTTGGCCCATGTACTAAGTTAACCAGCTCAGAAGGAAGAACTTCTTCATGGTAAGGGTTGCCAGAATCTGGAATGGGCTTCCAAGGGGTCTCTTGTGGGTTATGGAATAGAGAAGATCCCACACAATTTACTGATTTGTTTTGATGCGCTGGCTGGGGGAGTAGTTAGCTGATTGCACGATTTCACAATGATTACACACTTAATTTATACAACACAATTTTATTTTAAAATTCTTTGCTACGTATATAACACTGCTTAGCTTTAAGAAACACCACAAACATTAAAAACACAATAATTACATAATCAGAAACAATGCTCCGAATGCACTTCCTTCCCAAACAATGCTATAAGAATTAGTATTACAAAAACAACTACGATTACAACTAAAAGTTAAATTTGAATCAATACTATTATTTTTCATAATATACTTACAATCCTAGAATTCCGAGAAGCCAAACACCTAAATACGGTTTCATTCCTCAGTAGTACAATTTAATGGGCTCGCCTCAGTAGTACGGTTCAATGGGCTCGCCTCAGTAGTACGGTTCAATGGGCTCGCCTCAGTAGTACGGTTCAATGGGCTGGCCTCAATACTGACAGGACTAAGTCCCCTTCTTTCAGTCCCTTTCGGGCGCTCTGCAGCTTCAGCGTGGACTAAGAGATTTGTGTTCACGGAGAAGGTGGTTCAGGTGATCAGTCTGATCCGGCCTACACTTGCGATTCTTCCTTCGTTGTTCTGCAAGTATAGTCACCTCCAATTTGGGAGAGTAAGTTACAGTTTTATTGAGTGAGCTGCCGTCTTGGGCCACTCCTACTCAAACCTGTCGTTACCCCCAAATTTGGGCTCGGATCTTACTCAACAGATTCTTTTGCTTAGTAATTAGTTTCTTTTGTTGATCATTTTAATTACTTTGGGGGAACTTCCATACCACTGCAAGTGACCTTTTCTTACCAATCTGGTCAAAAGGTTCTAGGGTTTGATCTCTCGGAACTCAGGATATTTGCTGAAGGGTCAATTTTAGGTTCTCTTTGTAAAAGACTTCTAAAGATAAAATTCAAGAGTTAAAACTTTAAGCAAAGTCTGGATTTTCCACACGTAGTCCAAAACAATGTCCTAGATAAGGAGATAAATCTTATCTTCTTCCTGAAACTGGCTAATGGGCAACCATTACAAACATTCAAACTATTTCATTCAATATGACACAAGGGAGGTGGTGCTCTCCCCTACCTCGGGGGTCTTTAAGAGGAGACTGGACAAGCACCTGGCTGGGGGTTGTCTAACCCCAGCTCTCTTTTCTGCCCAGGGTATGGGGTCAGACTCTGATTTGCTAAGGTCCCTTCTGACCCAAACATCTATGAATCTATGAACCCAGCTCTGAACGTTGCACTAGAGTAGACTTGGGGGGAACAGTGGATGTGTTATGGTATAGGATGCTGGATTGGGGATGTGGGGAGACCTAGGTTTTATTTTGGGTTTTGCCACTGTCCTGTGGGATGATCCTAAGCAAATGTCTTCACTTCCTGGTATTTCTGTTTACATTTGTGAAAGGGCAGGGGCTCCTTTTGGAAAGTGCTCTAACATCTGCTGATGGGATAGTTACGCAGGAGTAAGTGAATATGGTTGTTCGTTTTGTTGAGAAATCTTAAAGAAACAATGTTGTCTGGCCACAAACTTGTTTGATGTAAACATCTCAGAGGCACAGATAAGCTATTTCAGTGGTAACTCTGATTTTGGCTTACAGTTCAGGTAAGGGTGTTGCAGTGTGAAGCACATCTTGGAGGTTAGGAAACTGATGCCACAGGGACAGAAATATAAGTGAATAGACTGGAAATGAATGGTTTGTAGACCCATGAAGGTCTGTCCTCAGCCAATTGACTTGATGTTTGCAGCAGCCAGGTGGTCATGTTTAGCCAGTTCCTTTCCTGACACAAGATCTTCATCCTGCAGTGGGCAGAATGTGATGTTGGTGAAGACAGCTTTCAGTTTAAGGGCTGATTCACTGATGCATAACTACAGTTGGGACATGTAGCTTTTGTTATTAAGGCTCAGTGCATGTCTAACTACCTGAATGAAGGCAGAGCAGGTTGACATCTTAGATGCAAACTTGTTCAGAAAGGTGTGAACTTTTGTAGGTGATGGCCTACTTCGTTGCATGCTATGAATGGCATGTTAGAGCAAACATATGCCTCTCTGAGTTGGTCTCCAAGACTGTGATCCTTAAATAGGGTGTTGTGAGATCTTTTCAAGAGTGCTGCGGGATGCCATACAGTGCTCACACTGTTTGGTGTGCAAACATGATTCGCAAGCTAAACCCAGAGATTTCAAATAGGAATCCATAGTATCAAAAACATTCTGGCCTGTTCAGGTCTTCCTTAGTTCTTTGCAATAGAAAAAAATGCTCTGTTATTTTTTCCATATTAAAAAAGAGTGAAAAAAAAAAGCTAGCAATTTCCTTGAGTTGCTTGGTCTAAGGTGGTAGTTTTCAATCTTTTTAGACTTGAGGCACCCTTCTGTAACTTTTTGGAATTTAGCAGCACCCCATTTAAAGACTTTTTTTTTTTTTTCTTCAGCACCTACCTCCTTATATCCTGCAGCACCTACAAGGGTCTTGCAGGGTGGCAAGGTAGGCAGGCACCCTAGAAGACTGGTGCATGATGCTTGGCACTGGTAGGGACTGTTTGGTGGGGCAGGTTGTGAAGCTTGCAAGTAAGTCATTAGACCCCCGAAGTAGGCAGCTGTCCCTGCAGGAGGTGGAAGGAGGTGACAGTGGCTGCTACCAGTGGAGAGGCTAGTGCCAAGTGAAGGCAGCAGGTGCAGCACCCTGCTGAGCCCTGCTCTTCCTGCTGTTTGCCCCCTCATTAGCTGTCTCTACTTGAGGGAGGTAAGTGCAGCCCCTGCCATTGCAACTGCTCCTATAAGGGCTTGAATGAGCATACCCAGAGCAGCTGTTCCCTGTGGCTTTTTCCACCAGCTCCAGGAGCTTGGCCTCGCAGGGGAAGGGCCCTGCAGGTGCTGTTCAGAGCACAGGAGCAGTCACTGCAAGGGCAGTGAGTTATGCTTTCCAGCTCAGCTCATTGCCCTGCTCCTCCCGTGCTCCTGAAACTGGTTAGAGGGATGCAGAGAGTACTAATGCTGGGATGCTTAAGCAGGTGCAGGGTGCCTGGCATAGGGAAGAGCCAGTGCTAACCTCCTTTTATGGGGGCTGGATGTCATGGCACTGCAGCACCCTGACTGACAATGGAGCTCGGCACCGCAACACCCTGGCTGACCATGACCACTCTAAGTTGCCACCATGTGCTGCCCTGACTTCAGATTAACACAGCTAACTGCCTTTCTGTACCTGAGTGAAGTTTAGGACTTAAGGCTTTAGAGGCTGTGAAGTGTTAGTTTCTTCAAATCTCATTTAATATATTTAAAACTCGTTTCCATCTTGGCATGTGTGTAACCATCTTACTGAAGCAGATTTTTCAGCCTGTTTCAGGAAACGTGCATGCACAGACCTGCAAGTCAAAGTGCTGCAGGGTGTGAAACTAATTTGCCTTGTTGCTGTTCCACACAGAGGAATGGCTTAAGACAGGGGTATCCGAACATATGGCCTGTGTGCTGGATCCAGCCTGCAGAGCTCCATTATCCAGCCCCCAATGCTACCCGGGTCTGAACTGACCTGAACCTGGGATGCCTACTGCTTGCAGCACCCATTCCGGCTGCTCCAGGTCTTTATGGCTGCAATGTTTTCTGTTTGCTTTCAAAATATTGCTAAGCCTGATGTGTTTTCGCTAGATCACTGTAACCTTGAGGTCACCTTTTGATGGCTTATTTGTCCATTTTTTGAACAAGCTATCCTGTAAAATGGTTTAAAATACACAGATGAAGAACAGTCACTGTTGCATATGACACAAGTGTTGCAAATTTCAGTCCCTGTTAATCTGGGTTAGATTTTATGTTGCACTCTGGCTATGCAGCAAATGGTATTCATTTACTAATGGACAGGGTTTTGGGTTTCTTTGTTGTTTGTTTGTTTGTTTGTTTTACTGCCCAGTGTTACTGGTTCTTATTGGCAAATCTTAGGAGAAGCCAAGAACTAAATGGTCCTGGAGACTAACTAGTCCTCCTTCCCTTAGCTGAAACGGTTTCAAATGCTTTTGTATGGAAACTAGACCTGGTACTGCCTTTAAAATATCTGTCCTGAGACCCACGGACACAGGATATCAAACAGGTATTAATTCCAATCAGTATTTGAATAAATGCATCACAGAGGAGAGGAAGGCTTTTTGCAAACTTAATGCAACAAGACTCCCCTTCCCCCCCAAATGCCTCTACACATACACACGTGGGCATGGACTCTGGTGTAAGTAGAAAGTAATGAGCACTTAAGACAAAATATGCAACGGATGTAAGAAGATGACCTCACAGAAGGTTTCCAACAACCCCGATTAATTTTTGCAGTGGCTTAGAGGAGGAACTGTGTTCATGATGTATACACAGTCAGTAACCTTTGTGTGGGATCTTGCCAATCAAATAGGAAGCATATTTTTAAAAAGGGATGTGCTGAACAACTCTTACACCACTTTCTTTTAGTAGCAAGCCTTGTGGTAAGGCTACAAGAAGCACAGTTTTGTATAGTGAGGAATCCATGCCTTCTTACTGTTTGGTATGGCAGCCAATGTGCCAGATGTGAGCATGTACTCCACTAGTATCATCAAACCCTCCTGAGTAACCTAAACAGAAGGATTAAAGGACAGACCACTTGAGGAAGCAAGTTGCTACTTCTATGTTTCACAGATGTTCTGGGCTTCCCAAAAACCACATTTGTATAGACAGAATCGTTTCTCTAAACAAAAAAGCTGACTTTTTTTTTTTTTTTTGGCCAGGTTGTCAGGGCTGCTTATGTTCAAATTTTACTATGTCTTAAGTAGCAGCAGTGTTGTTGCTCAAAGGCAAGGGTGAGGTGGTTATGTGAAAGCCCGTATTTCTAAACTGTCAAAGGTAATAGTCCAATTTGTCTCATCCTGTACATCGTTCTTATATTAAAAAAATAATCAACATTTGGCTATGGAAATACTGCTCCAAATTAGTTTGTTTCACTTAACCATGACATTCTTTAAAGTTTCTGCTAAAGCTGGCATAAGAATGACCCCAAAGATTTGTAGAAATGTTCATAGTTGAAATGGTCACAGCTATTTTTATTGAGTATAATGGGTTTCCTTCCTTTTTAGATGCTGTTTGGGCAGACATGCCAGTAGGACAGCAGGATGGGCAGACTCAGTGGGCACTCTTACATATGTTCTGGGGGTGGAGGGCAGCGCTTTAATTAAAGCGGCTCCAAAAGCTGTTCTAATTAAAGTGCTGCTGTGCCTCATGTATAGGCCTCCCTGCATTTCCAAATGGCGACGGGGGGCCTTGAACTAAAGCTCACTTGATGAGCTTGATTTCAAGTGCCCCGATGCTATTTTTAAGTGCAGGGATGCTGAGACATGAGATGCAGGAGGCTGCTGGAGCACAGTATTTCCCACTCCCGAGCAGACTCAATTTAATTGAGTCTCCTTCGATGCGCTGCAATTCTGGTGTGTCGGAGCAGCCTCCACGCTCACGTATAGGTGCCTAGTGAACTTTGTCAGTCCAGTAACTGCTGGTGTTCTCCCCCACACGCCCCCCTCCCCCCACCCCCGCCCTCTGACCCCTCACTCATCCACTTTCCCATCTCTTGCCTGAGCTGGAAGGAGAGAAATGTGACATCACCAGATCCCTTGGTTTCAGCCAAGTCCTGAACACCTTAAATGGGAACCTGCAGTCCCTGCTGTCAATCCCTTGCTTGCATTTGTTTTCCTTCCTCACATGTATTTCTCCTTTCTGTGTTTCTCTTTTTTGCCTTTCGTCTAATAAGAACTGGCTTGGTCACCCAAGACGGCTTCACTTCTCACAATAGTGGTATGATTACATCGCGAGAATGGGAAGGTAAAAACAACCCAAGACTAGTAAAAACTGTTCAGGTCTCTGACTGACGAAGTTGTCTGCTGTGCCTGTAATTTCTTAGCAGCTAGATCATAAGTCGGAGAAAGCATCAGAATCCAAAACCTCATCCTGTGTCTTTTTATTACCCTTTTCTCTCTCTTTCTGGTGTTTGTCTTGTTTTACTTTTCAAGAAAACAGGGTTAGACTTCAGCAGTAGTCCAAACCTTTAAGAGAACTCTTTTGTGCTCTTCCCAGGAAGAGGCGTAATACCATTTAAAGGCTATCTAAAAGGGCTTCTGGTGTACAGCACTACATCCAAGAGAAATAACAATAAAACAGTTTGCCTTCAGTGATGAAGTTCTAAATGCTTCAACTAATTCACCTTTTTCGGTTTTCAAAAAAATGTAAGACTTAGCAATTGTGTTGGTTAAAATAGAAGCAAATAGTTCATAACTTGACAGAAAACCATGTACGACTATGGCTAACACTATGACTTCTTCACTAGCATCTTATCACTTATTGAGCATGGAGCACCCTTTTCTCGCAACAGAAGCCCAGCAGCAGAGGTCACAAAATCTATTTTTAATAAAAATTTACAGTAAGCTTTTAAATGCATTCAATTGCAGTGGATTCCATAGAGCCCTATGTTCCCCGCTGATGTCTAAAACGGCTGATTAGGAATGATTATTCTTTTGAAGTTCTCCAGGGAAGATTCACATCTTCTGTGCATAGTGGCTTGTTCATGTACAAGCATTTTGGTTTTGTTGAACACCTTGTCAAGGAGCTTTTTCACTTGTTTTCTAAAAACTCTAGTTCAGGTCCTTTTTTTTTTTTTCTCTTTCAAAACAGAACTTTCTCTGAGCAGAGGGGAAGGTGTGCTGTTTATGAGTGTGTTGTCTTCTCTTCCTGATTTTATGAGGGTTGGTTAAGGGAGGACTTTTTATTTAAAATCAGACTTCTTATTGCCAAAGTACAGAAATAGCATATGAAGTGGTGAGATGCAGCTCATCAGAACATAACGTTTCAGTGAAGGAACGGAGGCGTTTACCAAACAGGAAACTATTCTCTCAACTCGTGCTTTGCTTTTGCCTTTTATTTAATCAGTTGTCATAAGCTGACGGTTTCAAAGAGATCCATTAGCTTCAAAGGCAGACAAGGTTCTTTGGGAAGATGTGATATCTTTTATTAGATGAACTAAATAGTTGGAAAAATTGTTCTTTGCAAATTTTCAGGCACAAACACCATTCTTCCTTTTGTGCCTGCAAGTTTGCAGAGAACATTTTTTTTCCAGCTGTTGAGTTGGTCTAATGAAAGATATTACATCTCCCCAAAGAACCTTGTCTGTCTGTCTTTAGATTAACACAGCTACAGCCAGCAACCCCATAGCTTCATAGTGCTTTGCAGACTTGAAACAATATCCTTTGCAGTGGAGTTCCAAAGGCAGGGTTTCTCCATTTCGTAGAAGGGAAAAAGTGAATAGCTTGGACAGGAGGGAGGCTCAAAGGGGGCTTGGAAAGGGATCTTGGAGTCATCATTGACTCCAAGATGAGCATGGGCTGACAATGCGAGGTCACAGTTGGCAGGGCCAACTGGACCCTATCATGCATCCACAGGTGCATCTCAAGTAGGGCCAAGGAGGTGATCCTCCCCCTCTACGCGACACTGGTCAGGCCACAGCTGGAGTACTGTGTCCAGTTCTGGGCACCCCACTTCAAGAGGGATGTGGACAACATTGAGAGGGTCCAGAGGAGGACCACCCGCATGATCCGGGGACAGCAGGGGAGACCCTACAATGAGAGGCTACGGGACCTGAACCTGTTCAGCCTTCACAAGAGAAGGCTGAGGGGGGACCTGGTGACAGTCTATAAGCTCACTAGGGAGGACCAGAAGGGTTTGGGGGAGACCTTGTTTCCCCCAGCGCCCCCCGGGATAACAAGGAATAACGGCCACGAGTTGTTGGAGAGTAGGTTTAGATTAGACATCTGTAGGAACTACTTCACAGTCAGGGCGGCTAGGATCTGGAACCAACTTCCAAGGGAAGTGGTGCTGGCTTCTACCCTGGGGGTCTTTAAGAAGAGGCTTGATGCCTACCTGGCTGGGGTCATTTGAGCCCAGTTTTCCTCCTGCCCAGGCAGGGTTTCGGACTTGAAGATCTACAAGGTCCCTTCTGACCCTACTTCTATGATTCTGTGAAACATATGGTGAAGGTAATTTGTTTTAAAAGGGATGCTGCTTTGAGTTTTGAGAATGGGAGGAAGTGGAGCATTATTTCTTGTGGTTGTGTGAAGAGACTCTGTGGATCTGTGCTGTTGCATAATCGATTAGAAGTTAAGTCAGGTGTGGGATAAGACTAGTGGAGCAGCATGCTTTTATTTTGTTTTGTATGTGTCATATTTAGGAAGGTTCATAATCAGGAGATCAGAACTACAGTGTTATAAATGGATGGTGAGGCCATCCCCTTCCTCTCCAGTCACCCTGGTTAGCTTTTCTTTCCCGTACTTTTGCACTTACTGGGACTTTTGCACTGTTCTGGCTGGACGTAGATTTTCCATTCCAAGGGCTAAAAGATGTTTCCCAGTCTGTCTAGGAGTTTTGGAGGATACCATCCACTATGTTTTTTGCAATGTTCTTTATATAATGACATAAGGAGAACCTATTTATTACCGTTCTTGCAGAAATTGATACATTTTTTCAAACAGAGAGAAATTAATCTGGTTTTCACAGCAAACGGATCCAAATTTGGTAAACTGTATTGCAATTTTGCTTATAAGGCTGAGGTGATTAGGGTTAAATATCCTTTATTACTGATATGAGTGATGCATTTTAACATTAGATTTGATTTCATTGTCTCAATTGTGGATCTGCGTACAGCAATATTATAGATTTGTCTTGACTTACTACTATATTGTTTTTATGTTGGTGGGCTCTATTTTTAGTATAATATTTGTAGTTTGGTTACTTTGTTCAAACTTATTTATATTATGGTTGTATGTGTGTTATGTCGTTTTTGGGAGCATGGCATTTAGCCATTATCCTTTAAAGGAATTGAATTGATGGTGAGGCCAGTGCAATGCACCTTGCTGGTCTCTTCACTTTTGTCCTTAAAGACACTTTTTAGGGAGTCTTAAAACAATACTCTGGTATTGCTTAGAAGGCATAGGACAGGGGTCAGCAACATTTTTGAGCCCAAAACACCCTTGCAACCTTGACTTGTAAGATGTCCAGGGGTGGATGGCAGGGGAGCTGCAAAGGGCCTGACTCTTGTTGTATCAGCACAGCACCAGCCTCTTCCCCACCATCTGCCCAAGGCATATGTGCCAAGCAAAATGCCTTCTACTTCTGCCATAGGAGGATAGATTGCATCTTGAAAATATGCTCCACCCTTATGGGAAGAGAATTCCATGTATGTAAGTAGTCTCAAAGTATTTAAATGTTAGGGGGGCATCTAAGGTAATGTGGTTCTAATCCTGTAGTGAGGCCTGTAGACCCACTGTGTTAAAAATGTTAAATGGGCAAGACTTGAGTTTAGCTGGGACCTGAGTACAGTATTTCCATGATAGATTTGAAAGGAAGTGATGTGGATCCCTGAGGATCCAAACAACTTAACTTTTCCTCCCCTGGCAAGCAAGGTTCTTTGGTTCGTGATATTTTTTTTATTGGACCAACTGAATTGTTGGAAAACGTTCTTTGCAAGCTTTCAGGCACAAACCCTTCTTCAGGCAATGGGAGACTTTTTCTTCTCCTCTGACTTTCAGGTGTTGATTTGTTGCAGGTGTTTCCATCAGTCAGATTACCTGAACAGTTACTGTATTTGTTGGCATCATTGCATCCTGGTTTCTAGGCTATAAGTTTGTCAATTCAGTTTAGTCTTTTGCTCTCGCATGGTGCTGACTGCTGACACAAGTTCTATCCAAATTATCTTGACTTCTTACACATCTTTGAAGGGTGTGTATGTGTGTGTGTACTTTAAACTAATGCCACTGGTCAGCCAAATCAACATTATGTCAACCAGTGGCATTAGTTCCATTTTTCAGTTGGCTCATTTCAGTCAGTAGCACAGATTGCTTTTATTTTTGTGACCTTGCAAAACTTTGCGATTGAAAGCAGATATAAACTTAAGCTCTAGCTTTTTGCTGAGTTTCCATATCCTGAAACTTTTTTTAAGGTGAGGAATCTTGCTACATTCACATTTGTGTTTGTGTTGAACATGAGATTGGGTACACATTTACAGTCAATGATTACAATAGACACTTAAGTAAATTTGAAAGGAACATGACTGCTAGTATTTGCCCTGCATACATTGAAAGTGTTTTACTCTTGTGCTGTAGAAAGAGCTTCTGAACAAAAAGTCAACATGGACATCAGACAGGCTATTCTATGTAGCTTGTACTGTGGCTTTGAGCACACATTTTGTTTTGAATCCTTTCCAGCATGCTGGTGGGAAGAATTGAATTCTTCTTTGGATGCTAAACTAATGAAGATGGCATTGCACTTGGCCTTTCCAGTATTTCCATTTTTTAAGCTTCAGCTGGTGCATTTAGATCAGTGATTCTCAACCAGGATGTCCCGGCTTCCTAGGGTGCTTTGAGATCCTTTCAAGGGTGCCATGTTAGCACTGTTAAGTGTGCAGACAGGATTCACAAGGTATACCCAGAGATTTCAAATAGAAATGCATAGTGTCAAAACCATTCTGACCTGTTGGGGGGTGCATCCAGATGAGCATGCACGTGTAGTTTGCGGCACCTCAAACCTGTTTGTGGTGCCGCAAACCACACACAGCAAATGTGCAACTGTGCACCATGCTGCAAATTTGCAGCTTGGTGCCAAAATTTGATACTGGGATGTCCCAGTGGTTGTACGATCTGAACAAGTCCTGCACTACATAATGCTAGCTGTGCCATTGCCCTTTCATGCTCTTTATATTTGTGTTGCACTTTCCCTCAACTGTCCTATTTTCAAGAAGCCTGAATGAAATTGCTGCTTTAGTTTTCCCAATAGATGAGAGATGCATGGAAGCTAGTGCAAGTTAGGTGTGTTAAACTGTAAAGTCCAAATATTTTGTGATTCTGCATTTCAAACAGGTTTTGTAATACTATAATACACTTACAAGGAAGATGTGAACTTGTGACATCTAGATGCTTCAGAGCCACAGACATAGAGTAATTCTGTTGTCAGTCTCTGGCAGAAAAAACATGGAACTGGGACTTGGATGAGGGAAATGTTAAACGGTTCTTTTGTCAAAATGCTGTGATTTTTAGGATAAGGGTAGCCAGTATATCATTCCTATAGATGTACATGGCTGTCTTTTTGATCTGCCTGATAACATAGAGATGGTTTGTAGGGACTTAAAGTCTTGGGGTCTGGGGTGTTGCTTTGCATATTCCTCAGATCAGGTTGAAGCATTGCTGGCTGGCTCCTTAGTTTTGCTTTGTTATACCAAAAATGAGGATGAGCCCACTTGAGTCATCTTTCATAACAATTAGGTGAAATTCGCCCAATTCTCGGGTGGAGATCGCTTGAGTGAGCCTATTTCAGCTGACTATTTTTCTTTCCTTCCATGCAAAATAGCAGGTTTATGTCTACCCCCTTTTCCGTCTGATTTTTCTATCTTAATTTTGTGGGGAGTCTGTGTCGTACTAGTAAACAAGGTACTAGCTTGTTATCTCCTTATCTGTGGCCTAGAGATATGTGTGTGGTATTTGGGTATTACTCCAGTTTTACTGTTGTAGGTTTTCAGGCTTGATGGAGTGACAGAAGTGGATACAGGCTAGTCCTTTAGTCAGCCACCTCACTTCTCTGTTGCTAAGTTCTGTCACTTGCTGTTGCATGTTGCAAGGATGCTTGCTTTGGTGTTTTTAGTCAATTTGTACTTAATTTGTTCAATATGCTTATGGCTAGATTTCTAGAAAAGGTGGAGATCATAAATTTATATTGATTTGGCCATAGGTATGTCTTGACATATTCAAAGGAGGTGACGGAGGAAGCATAATATCTCAAAGTGGGAGAAACCAAGCAGATGGATGCCTCAGCTAAAGGATGATGATGATGAAGCATGGTGGGGCTACCAAGTGAAAAGTACTGCTGTAGTAATATCCCTCTGAGTTCACAAACAACTGCAGTTGAGACTTGTGGATACTAAAAATAGCCAGATCATGTCTAGCAGTTCTGTCACATTGTGGTGATATGGCCATTCTGTGATTGTTTAATATTGGAGGACAAAATTAGCTATATTTATTTTGATGAAGTGGTATTTGTAGTCTCTGCTCTTTTTTCAGAATTCTTTTTAAAAATATTTATTTTTTAGTTGACAGGCAAAATAAAAGCCATTCTTAATAGATGAAATATGCAAACATTGTAGATTTGTGCTAATTCATAGTGCAGTAACTCTGCACTGATTACATCACATCACTAATAACATGCTGACAGCACTAAGGTAAAGAGAACAAATGGACCTTGCAATATGAAGAATGTTAATCCTCTTAATTAAACCTGCAGTGTTTATAAGTTTAAGTGAGGCCAGGGTGAGAGTGTATGGCCATGGAGCTGTCACATTTGCTTCATAAGTAGAACAAAGAAAACAGTCTTTTTTTTTTTTTTAAAGTAGTGCTATAGGTTTGTTGTTTTTTTTTTTTAGAGAAATTGTTCATGCTTCTTAACTAAAAAGCAGATTTTCTAGAACTGGGGATGGTTCTACACATAAAGTTGGCAAGCCAGTTTTTATATGTTAGAGGTTCTTAAATATATTGATATGCGCATATTAAAGGGAGTTTTTTGGTCTACCCATCTATATGTGCTTTGTCATTGAAATTAATACTTTGCATCTTTTTCCTTGAGCCGTAAAATCTAGGAAAGAGGACAAGTGAGATGGGTGTATGCTCTTTATTAAAAGTTTTAGACTGCTGGCCATCATTATCATATCTGCATGCCCTCTTTGTAAAATCATTAGCAATTGAAAAGTGTACTTTGGAAAGCTAGAAAACTTCCTTTTAGGGGACACGGTAAAACTCTTGACTTTTTTGTGGGATTATCGGTGACAACCATTGATCTTCCTGGATCATGCATGAGGGCCATGCAGACTTTTGACACATATACCTTCGATGGAGGAGGGGCAGCTGCCCAGTCCTTCCATCCTTCCTTTAGGCCACTGAGGCAGAATCCAAAGACCAGACTGAGTCCAGATGTTTGGTGCGTCCACGACTAGTTATACAGGTGTCTGGGAATTGAACCCAGGTCTCCTGTGTGGTAGACAAGGATTCTACCACTGAATTACAGGGGACTCTGGGATCATTGGTAGGGATTGAGTATTGAAAGGAGATTGGAGATGTGAACATATGTATAAAGTTGCATGTTGGAGTTTCAGAACCTGTGGTAGAGTTGATATCTTTTATTAGACCAGCTACATTTTTGCAAAAAAGATTCTTTAATTGCAAGCTTTTGGGCACAAGCACCTTTCTTCAGGCATAGGAGAAAAGATTGCACAAGTTCTCCTGAGTAGAAATTAAAGTTCACATTTCATAGGAGAGTTGAAGGTGTTATAAAATCTACTGTTTGGAACAGTTCATTTTATATACAAATTGGGCTTAGAGAAAAGTTGGAATAGCTGAATACCTGACATATTTTAGAGTTTGGTGCCCAAAAAGAATATACATCGTCCACTCTACAGTTCAGACACATCTTCCCTGTCAGAATATTTTACAGGTAAGGATACAGATTATTACTGATTATTCCAGGAGAGGTGTTCATAATTAACTTGGAAAGCAGTGGAAGAATTTTTAAAGTACAGGCAGTCCTCGACTTACAACATTTCAAGTTACAACATTTCGCACTTAGGTTTATAAATTGACACCCTGTTTCAACCTTCTGACATCAGTTTAGACTTCACAGTGCTTGATCCAACGCCATGCCACCCCACACCAGCAAACAAGTTCACTGTGTTGCCCATCTCCCTGGAGAATATCTGTCCAACCTTGCTTGGATGCTTTCTTTAAGGAAGCAGACAAGACTCCAGAAAAACCTGCAACCGAGACTCCTGAGAAGACTTGAGCCAAGAGCCCTTCAAAAACTCCAGCAAAATCACCTCAAAGAAGTCCTTTCAAATCAATATGATTGCTATTTACAATATAAATACATTAATGTAGCTATTTTACTCATCTATAATTGATTGAGTACAAAATTTTGGATTATGTTTGGTGAAAATAAGGTATTGGGCCTTGGTTCAGGAACCAGCCCCCCATTTATAACTATTTGCTATGAGAAAATCAGTTCCGACTTAAACGCGGTTTTCAGGAACCAATTGTATCGTAACTCCGAGGACTGCCTGTAGAAGGAACTCATCCTTTGTATAGACCAGTCTTGCTTGTTGAGAAATCTTAGGACATACCACCTCTTGCAATGGTGAAGGAACACTAAGGCGGAAGCAGCATTTTTTGTTAAGGGGCTCAATATTTTTCATGCCCAGTGAGGGTTCTTGGTGTTGCAAAGGATCAGGCCTTGTTTTTCTCTTATCAAGTGAAAGCATCAGGCCCTTATTTTCTCCCACCAGCTGCACAGAAATTTCCACTTGTTGATCTTTCGGTCATTGTTGACAAATGAAACCAAGCACTGGATGCTGAATTGCTCTATCACTCCAGCATGATGTAATCTGCTTTCTCTTAGAAGCTGACTCCATGGCTCACCAGTTATCCAGCTGGGAGAACAGGCTAACAGCTCCCTCTGCAGCCACCTAGTTGCCAATGCTTTTACATGGATTTGCTCGTTATGATAGGTTGGGGTGTTTTGGATGATTTCTAGGGAACGGAATCAGCCTGCAGCAATGGAAACTTGCAAGTGCACAGAATGTTCTCTAATTGAATCTGAAGATTTTCTGCTGGATGCTGCCAGCTGGGATCTTGGGCTGAGGTTCAGGCTTTCCAAATTCCAGGCCAGCAGACACCCAACGTACGTACAAAGTGACCTGTTCTGCTTTGCTCTGCTCTGACCCATGTACTTACATCTTTTTTACAAGTTCAGGGACTTCATGTTCAGCTGTATGTTCTCTAATATTGCAAGCAGACTTACTATTGTGCCAGTGTCCTTTTGTGCTGTAAAAAAGGAATGCTTGCCTGTCAGGCATCTTAAGGTTGTACTGAACGCCTAAAACCTAAGAAAACGCCAAGCAATACACTGAAATGTGGAAATTGGTTTTCCTTGTGTTTGATTTAAAACAATGGAATTGTGCATACTTAGTCATCCCAAGTATTGAATTAGAATGAATTATATGAAACATGTTTTATGGTGAAACCTTTCAGCATTTTAAAATAAAGGTCATCTTATGTTGTAATAAAATTGATCTAGATGAGTTGCAAACAAAAATTAAGTTATAAATGCCTGAATTTCTTTCTTTTTGAGTCTAAAATTAGTAGCAAACAGTAAATAATGATATTCCTCCTTTTCCTCCCCCACCCTCATTAAGAGCACTTGGAGTGAGTTCCAGCAGCTGCTTGCACAAACTCCTAACTATAACAATACCCCAGGGATGGTTTAAATTTCATTTTGGGGAATGGTAATGTGAATAACTTGCAGTCTTTGCTGTGTTGTTAGTCAGACCTGGATAAACTTTTTCTGTGCAAGTTTTAATTAGTGGAATTTGTTATGATTTTCTTCATAAGGGGGTGTTTATGTTGAATTAGATGTGTAGTAGTACTGTGGACTTTTGCTTCTGTATAGGAAGAATTCAATTAGCTGTTTTGTTCCATTTGTTTTACCAGTAAATGTTCATGAGGTTGTCCATTACTATATTGTGCCTTTTTAGTGGTTTTTTCCTGCATTTCATAGAAATCATAGTAAATTAGGGTTGGAAGGGACCTCGGGAGGTCATCTCGTCCCAACCCACTGCTCAGTGCAGGACTAGCTGGACCTTAACAGCTTCCAGTGAGGGAGATTGCACCCTCTCTCTGGGTAATCTATTCCTGTCCTCCTAGTGAAAAAAGTTTTCCTAATATCTAACCTAAACTTCCCTTGCTGCAACCTGAGACCATTCTTGTTCTGTTATCTGCTACCACTGTCTACAAAATGGGAATGATCTTGGATCCTAGCAGGAATTATCCTAGAAAGCTCACTGCTTGAACAACATGGGGACTGGTGCTTTAGAAAGAAGCAAGGATTAGAAGTCATAGACATTACAGGAAGGAGCACTTTTATCTATTCATAAATATATAAAAATTAATTGAATTCCATTCGGTTGAGCAGATGAAGGTTGTCACGGGTGGCTTACATGAGTGGAGCTTTTTCTGTGCACATGAGAAGTACAGCCTTGTGTTTGAATTGATAAGAGGTGTGTAAGATCAGTATTATGCATATTTTAATCTTCATGTACTTTTAGTCTGCAAGGATAGTTATCTAGGAATTGCTGTATTCACGATAGACTATCATGTTATTGACTTAATGATTAGCTCTGAGATTTTCCTATGACCCTACTGTCTGTAGGAAGGTGTGAAAATACAAAGTAATGGATGCTTTGATTATGTTGCTGTCAAATCAGGGTGGTTTCCTTTTTTTCCCCCCTCATGTTATGTTTTCTGTATTGCTTGCTATCTGAGCACTTCAGATGCTTTGCAGAGCAGGACTTGAGTAGATTGTTTCTTTTCTGAAGGATGTGCTAAACATTGCTTTTACTAGAGCAGGATGCATTTTGTAACATGGGTGTATGTGAGAAGTGCCTGCTTGCCAAAGACAGTCTAATTATGATGGAGGCCATAAGAAGAGATTTCAACAAAAACCATGTATTTTTATAAGGTGCATGGTACAGCTCTAATATTTGAAATAAAGCTGAGTCATTTAATTACCCATTGAGTAGTGGGTATTCAATGTGAACTGGTATCATTAGCATAAGGGTTTTTTCTAGCATTGATAAAGTGACCAGTGCATGTATGATGTAAAAGGTGGTACGTTGGCACAAATCACTCACTGCAGTGGAGACTGAGTTCAAACTTGGATCCTAACTCCTCTTTTCACTTGCTTGGAATTTCCTGTTGGGAAATCCCTTTTTGGTTAAAATTTTCCTTCTTTGCTATGTAAAGAAAAGATTAAGTTTTTTGAGTTTTTGTCTTAAGCCTAAAATATATCAGTTCCACTGTTTTGAATTATGAGCTTGATTGCAGGTGTTGGGGCAGACAGAATAATTTTTCTCCTTGCTCTTCAGGTTTAAGAAATCTTTGTGTTTGGATAATTCAACCTTAACTTTTGAATGTCTTGCTGCTTAACCTTGTCATTGTTAGTATTGTATTTAAGTGGATACATCTTTTAAATAGCATGTCATTGCCTGAATTTTTCCTACCTGTGGTTCAGAGAAATGTTAAATATTTTGAATAATCATTTGCTTACAGTAAATTTGGTGTTGTCTCTGAAATATATGCTAATTGGAACATAATTATTAGTATCCAAAATTGGTAGTGTGACTTTAAGACATTGTTCCTTTAGTGAACTTTTTGTTTTTATGTAGGACAGTTGGTGACATTCAGTGATGTATATGGTCACGCAACAAGATTATCCTAGGTGGCACGTGTACACAATGTGTTCCCCTGTGCTCCCTTTGTTTGTAACTACCTGTTGTTGCATCATATACTTTGTAACTATCTGGGGCAGGACCCATTTCTTGATTGTGTGTACAGTGCCTAGCACAAAGGGACTCCTTGCTTGATCTCTGGAACTTGCATAAGTTGTTTTGATATCAAGCACTGTAAAGCATGCATGGAGCACTTCTGCAAAAACTTTTAGGTGTGTACAGAAGTCACTTTTTTCATCATTTAAAGCGCTCTATTGCTGTGATTTAACTGAAGTGCACAGTTTTGCAGCACTTAAAAAATGGGTACAGTGCTTTAAATTAACCCTTGCTTAAATGCAGTATTAAATTTGAGGCGCTGTATTTAACAGCGCTTTAGCAACCTAAGGTGCTTTAGTTAACGTCTGTACGCTTGTCAAATATCTGACCAGTGGAGAAGCCATAGGAAGTCATGGAGTGCCCCCTGCCTCCAAGCCCGAAATGTGCAGAGAGGCTCCCTACCAGTCACTGAACTTTTGCCATGTTTACGAGCACTGTGACTTTATAGTTCTATAAAAAGTATTTTAAATTAGAGCGCTGTACATAAAGCATGCATGGAGCACTTATGTACATATCTTTTGATGCTAGCTTTGCAGCCTGTGAACTTGTAGTTTCTACTCTGAAAATTCACCATCTAAGGGAAAAGATAGCAGCAGTAGCTGACTAAAGACAAGGGGCTTCAGCAAAAGGGGGAAATAAAGTACACACTTCTGTATAGGAAAAAACTAAGAGGGCATAGTAGTTAACACGAGTTGTTTGGGCATGGATACTTTTGTTTCTCACTAGAGGGCACCACTGGCTCAGTTAATATTCAAATACAGAAACTTAAAGTAGATCTAAGCAATATATATGGAAGACTGACTCTAGGCCATCCTTAAATTTGTTTGCATGCTAGCAAGTATGGTGTGTGTGTTTCTTTAAATATTATTTAAGGCTTGTTTTTAAAAGGTTGCTGGGAGGAGAGGGGGGGAAGGAGGAGGGGCTATACAGGTGAGAAGAGCTTCTAGCACTCATGGGTGATATTTTGTTAAGTCTGATATTATAAGACAGGGGAAGTTTAACTGTTTGCCTTTCTTGGGCATTTTAAAGTTAGGACTTCCATCTTTTCATGTTACCTACCCTGGATTAGTTTTCTGCAGAATATATCTGTTCACAGTTCCACATCCTCTCATGTCTGAACAGAACAGACCATGTTTGGAAGCATGGTGCTTGCAACATGAGTTTACTTCTGTTTGCTTTGCTGCCACAAAATAAAAAATATTCATCATTTGGGAGCTTAATTCACTGTGTAGATACAGGGGAAGTGCAAGTTCTAATGCTGAGCAAAGGAAATCTTCCATTAAAGCAGGGAGACAGTTGGGCACCTGGTAGATGGTATGAAGAAAAGTATCTGGTGGTTCACTGTACCTCTGTAAGCTGTATTCCATTGCCTCCACCCCCCAGAGCTACTTCCTTGTCATTTCAGGTATTTTCCGCAAGGTGGAAGTGTATAGCTCTTTACCTAGAAATCTTTTCCAGTTGAACAATAAGCAGAGAGGAATGGCTGAGAATTCCTTGAAGCAAGAACAAGCTTGCAGTGACCATTTGAAAACTGTATAGATGCAAGGGAATGGTGGGGTTTCATGGAAAAATGTCAGAAGGATGCAATATATATTTTGAATTTCACAAGGGCATTGCTCACTGGAATTGGTGACTTGTGGGTTTGGAAAAGTGCAAAGAACACAGTTTGCCGCTGGCACCATAATCTTCTACATTGGGAACGACCCTTTATCTGGTTCCAAAGTGGGCTGTTGAGGGGGTATTGCTAAATATTTCTGATGGGAGCAGTGAGTGTTGATTTTTCTGAACAGTCTGTCCTTAAACAACAGGCTGCAATTTTAATAAACTTTAGGAAAGTTACTGATAACAGCTGCTGTGGCAGATAGATAAAAGAAGGCAGGCTGCACTTTTCTTTTTCTTGAGCAACTCTCTCTTGCATGGGAGAAATCTGAGTAGCTCCTTTCTCTAGAATACATCTCTGTTTCCTTCTCTCCTTGCCAGGAGGAGTTGCTTTGCTGAAATCTGGAGAAGGGTGGTTATTTTGGGTTTTTTTCTTCTCTCCCCACCCAGCTCTGTGTCACTAACTAGGTCTCAAGGATCTACAAGAGTACCTCTCCTGTATTTTTTTTTTTTCCCTTGCGGTTTTGGCCCAACACAGGGTCCAAGGTATCATTCTTGCTTTTCTTTCATCTGATGGTGGTCCTCTTGGAAATCCCCTGATATTAATGCTGTTAGAATGGAATTCATCATCTGCTCGTCCTGCCGGGCTTGGTAAGAGGGTTCTTTATATTCACAGACATGTATGGGCTTGTACTGATGCTCCCTATGCAGGCAAAACCTGAGGAAGCAGTTGGGTGACACCTGGAGGAGGTGGTGGTGGTGGTGGTGGGAGGGGAAGCAACAGGAAGGAATTTCCAATTTTTCTGTCTTCAATTAGCTCTTTTTTCTGGGGGTACATGCAGTTGCTAACCCCTTTTCCACCTGGATGGGCAAGCACTGTTGAGATGGAAGGGACTGTTCACTGAGAGCAAGTCTACACATTCAATAATGTGCTTTAGGAAATGCAAAAATCTAGAACTCTTGGTTCAGAGATGATACCTTTTATTAGACCAAATGAGAAATTGCAACAACAAAAAATTTATATGTTTCTGCAAGCTTTTAGGCTCTCGCACCCTTCGTCAGGCTCAGGGAAAGTTCAAGATGGTAAAAATTCCCCATATGTAGAAAATAAACTTCATTTTTGCAGAGAGGAAGCTGAAGCTGGAAATCTGTTCTTCTGTGTCCACGAGTGTCTTTCTGAGGTGCTCTTTGTTGTGCAGATCAAGCAGGATTCCTTCCCTGATGGTGTCAGATGGCAGACAGGCAGGGAGGTGTAGACATCTTTCTTACTGTTTAGCAATTAAGTTTATAATCCAAACATTTAGGAAACGTGCATTAAATCTAGTACCTCCATTGTGAGGTACTAGAAAAAGGTGTGTTCACTAGGACTGTGTGAAACGGGCCCTGTTTGATTTGGATCCGACCCAAATTGGGAACAGCGATTCGATCCTTTGATTCAGATCACTGTCCCTGATTCAGTTTGGCCAAATCTGAATCTGAAGATTTGATGCTGATTCAGACACAGCTTTAAAAGGTTGTTTTTTGTTTGTTTGTTGTTAACACACCTTGAGGTAGCAGGCACAGCTCATGATCGCTGTGGTGCTGGGACGGATGGAGCGCCCCACAGGAGCTCTCCAGCGTGGACCAGGAAGTGGACCGGAAGTGCTTCTGCTGCTGAGCACTCTGGGGAGCCCCCTGTGCTTCTGTGGGATGCTGCATCTGCCTCAGCACCATTGTTTAGAGCCCCTGCTACCTAGAGGCATGTAGAAAAAACAGTTAAAACTGTATCTATGTTCAAATCGCCGAATCTCTCCGAACTGACTTGGAGGGGTCCGAATCAATCCGGGGAGATTAAAGGGTCCTCTGATTCGATTCAGATTCGGAGATTTGGCCACTGAATCGGGCCGAATCTGCCGAATTGAATCGGAGACCGAAGCTTCGCACGGTCTCCTGGTTGGGACAGCTTAGTTGGACCATGTACAGTGCTCTTTCCAAATTGGGACTATTTTTGTTGTCTCCATAGCACTAGTGAACAAGAGATGAAAAGCTAGCCATGGTTTTTCATTTGTCACTAGGTCACCAATCAGGTGCTGTAACAACTTGGATGGGAAAACTGCTGACTAGAAATAGCTCTTTTCCTCACTTGCTTAAAGGTGAACACTTGACACTGGTTTTTTTTCTGTTCTTTGGCTCCCACCTAAAGAAAACAGTACTGAGCAAGGAGCATGTTTAATGTTAAGAGCCTTGTGAATGTGGAATGTATTGTTTTTCTGTTGATCCTCCTGGGTTATATTTGGCAATGCAAGTCCTGGTGTGTGTGTGTGTGTGTGTGCATGTGAATTTTTTTTCCCCCCTATTCATGTGCAATGGGGCCTATATGTTCCCTGGTGTAAGTCTTGCCTTTTTAGCATATGTTCTGTATGCTCTGCTACAAAGCCAGGAAAGCTGAGAGCATTAGCATGAGATTTGTTAACTTGGCAGGCCCTTCTTGACTGTAAGAGGGAAGACATAATTCACATGAGCAAATAGGTAATGGAAACAATCAGAGATGATGAGTTTAAAGTGCTGGGCAAAGTTTATGGCAAATTCAGTTGAGAGCAGAGGCCATCATGTAATTGCATGGCCCAAAAGGATCTTCTAATGCAACACCAATGCTACCAACATCTAACTCTTATAGATCTTTTTTCAGTAGAGGACCTCAAAGCATTTTCTAAGGGAGGTAAGCAAAAGTTACACCCATTTTACAGATGTAGAAACTGAGGCACAGCAGTCAATTGATTTGGCCATAGTCACCCAGCAGGCTGCTGGATGAAGTGGTTCCAGGTGTGTCCTTTTGATCCTCATCAGATCTAAATGAGGAATTGTTCATTCTGTCTGTATGCTGCTATGTTTTCACAGATGCTCTCACTTTGTACACATGATCACTAGACAGCTTTTAAAAAGACATTGTTTAGAATTTCACCGGGTGTTTATGTTCACTTGCTTGCTAGCTCTAGTAACAACTGGTCACTGCTGGCTGAGCTGAAATTTGTCAGCACAATGAATGCTACAAGCCAGTTCTTTTGGACGGTTTCATGCAGAGCCCTGCCCTCTGTAATAGAACGTTAGGTTGTGGTTTGGAGATCTCATCTATCAGGAATAGAAATGTAACCAACAGGAAGGGAGTAATATGATGAGGGTGATGGCTGTAGTTCTGGCTTGCACCCTCTTGCGCCTGCATTTATGCAAAATATGGTTGGTTGTGGGCAAGAAGCTTCACTTCTTCCTCCCACTGGTCTCTGCCAGCATTGATATCCAGCTTCCAGAGACTTGTCTCCTTCATTGATATCCACCCTTACTCTTCCAGTACAAGATACGTTTTTCCTTTCTGACACTCAAAGCAATAGCAGAACCAGGCAGCTAGAAACCTCTAGATACAGACTTTTTGTAATGCTTAAACTTAAATCAGTGAGTCAACCTGTGTATTGCGCGTGGTGGGCTGTAAATCTGATTAGATGTTGTTACTTGGGTGGTTTTAGAGAGACCACAAATTGATATGTTGGATGGAGGGGAGAGGAGGTTCAGAGGGGGATGGAGGCTGAGAGTAAGGGTGCTAGAAATGCATTTAGAGGGATTGCATAGTTAAATTGCTCAGACCCATACATCAGTGTCAGGTAGATATGGCAAGAATGCCAGGAGCAGGCTGATAGGGGTACCCCTGACAGCTACAGAATGCAGTTGTCTGGGAAGAGAGGTTTTCTTAGCACTTCATAGCCAGCCAGATGATGGCTGCTTTATTTAAATCAACTTTGTCATGGAGGAATCAAAATAGCAACCCTGAAACAGAAGCTCCTAAGCTTTCTAAGGAATAGGCACATGCAAGTAGTTAATGGCAATGTAACCCCCTTTTGTATTTACATAGTTTGGTTGGCTGATGATGAGCATTTAGCTGGACTCCCTTTTATTTTCCCTTTTCTCTGAAAGTTTTGTTCCCAGAATTGATTTCAGAAGCAGTTCAGTTGAACAGTTTACTATCCACAGGTGAATGTGAAAATCCCATCGCAGTTTATAAGCAGAGGTGGGGGTGATAAAATGAGTTCTGAAGAAAAAACAACAAATAGTGAAAGCTTTCATAAGTGGGTGCCTAGATGCTGAGCTATCTGTAGTCTCAGTTTCCAATTGTTTTTCAATTGTCCGATCTGCTGCTTGATATATTTAGGGTTCATGAAACTGAAGACACATTTTATACTTTTCCTCTCATTGCTGGTCCCCTTGATCCTGGGAAGCACCTCGGTTCTTATTGCAATTCTGTGTCTTAAATTCAAAGGTAGCAGTTGTAGCTCGCTTGGATAAAGGGTTTGTGATGCGGATGCACTGATAGAGATTTTTTTGTGCCGGTACCAATAACCGATTTTTAAAGAAGCATATTGGCTGATACTGATCTGATTTCCAATACGCAACCCAGCAGCTTGAAGAGCAGTGTCTGGCTGGTAAGTCTGTTGTGATGGAAGGGGAAGGGGTGTTGGGGGGGGTGCAGATCGAAGCCCTATGGTGAGGGAGGGAGGGATTGGGGCTGGGGCAGGGGCTGCCCAGCTACAGTGGAGTGTGGGATCAAGCCACAGCTCATCGGGGTGGCGGTGGGGGGGAGCTCCTGCTGCTATGCACACAAGAGGAGGGCGTGGGGCCGTGTACCCCCAGATTTCTGTGTGGGGCCTGGCAGGGCGAGCTGCTGCTGTGGGCTGGAACCAGGGCTGCACTAGGCTCTTCCTGGCAGGGACTGGGCCAGGCTGCACTCAGAGTGGGTGTTGATGCTTGGAGGGGAGTTTGGGGGGGCTGCAGCAAATTTTGGGGTGGCTGCAGCCTCCCCCCCCCCCCCCCAGCCCTGCTCCCAGTGCCACCGCCACCTGTCCTGAGTGCAGCACGGCCCAGCCCTGGCCCCAGCCTGCAGTGGCAGCCTGCCCTGCCCTGTGCAGATCCAGGGACACATGCCCCCCATGCTGCCCCAGGGTCTGCATAGCGGCAGAAGCCACCCCCTTCCCTGTCCCCCCCACCCAAGCCCCTTCCCTTCACGGCTGTGTTCTGTGCCCTGGCCCAGAAAGGCAGTGCCTTCCCCAGCCCTTGCTCCAGCCCCACTTCCACTCCCTCCCTCACTGCAGGAGCCTTGATCTGCACCCCCCCCCCACCCAAGCCCCTTCCCTTCCCCCTCCCCTTCCACCACAACAGACTTACCAGCTGGATGCAGCTCTCCAGTGTGCTCCTGGCTCTGTTGATGCTGCAGCTAAGCCAAATGTGAAATTTGGCATCTGAAAATGGTGCTTAATCTAAAGGTACATCTCTATCCTGCCTTCTGCTCCATTCTAATGGCAATGAACCCTGCCATTTTACCAGAACAGTGTTAGTATAAAACTGCCATAAGGTAGACTGCCACTGCTCTCTAGTTTTCTCTCCTGCAAGAAAGCAATAATAAAAGCTCCTGAACACTGAAGGTGGTGGTGGTATTAATAAGGGTTAAAAAAGGCAGCGGGCATTTATTATTGCCTCTACTTCCATAAGGTACATTGAGCAAGAGATTGGTGAAATCACTGAGTGCCTTTCATCTCTAGATTACCAGTTGAAATCTGGCCAAGGTTTTTCAGTTTTCCCACTGCCTGCTCTCTTAAATTCTCAGATGCACGTAGGCACTTCAAGATGCTGTTAGTCATCTAGCAGGATGTTTCAGAAGTTTCTAAACAGCATGTAACCTGTGAAAATCTGTCCTCAATTCTGCCAGATGAGAAATACCTGGTTAATTTAGCTGTAATCGCATGCTTTCTCCTTCCAGAGGCCACAGCATATGCAGTGGAAACCTGCAGTCAACCCTTTTTTACATACTCCCTTGTTCCTTTACATCACCTATTTACTTATTCTTTCTCATAATGGATCATGATGCATCTCCTCATGCATTGTAGTCGATATCTGTACCTCCATTTTTTGTTTCCTTTCCCTCATAGTTTCACCTTTTGGTATTCCTATCTGTTCTGTGGTCTTTCCCCTCCTTTTCAAAGTGTCTATCATATATATTTTTTTAAAGCTAATGACCACAGGCTCCACGTCCCCCAATTCCTTCTCCCCTACCCGATCAACTCTCACATAGGACTTGGGAAATGTTTCAGACATCCAGGAAGTAGGTCTGTGCTGCATCCCTAATGCTCTTGGGGAGGGATGTTTTGGAGTATGCCTTGTCGCCTGCTCCTGCTCAAAGGCTTCAAACTTGGAAATGCAGGGTGAAACTGTTCTGGGGACCTGCCAGGGCTAAGACCTCTATCTGGCATGCTTGGGAGTAGTTGTAGGGCCACCTCGGAGCAAATTCAATTTGTTAAAGTAGGAGCAGTTGGATGCGTTGTGAATCCTGCCCCAGAACTCTGAGGACATAGTATATAGATCAGTGATTCTTAACTGGGGTGATGTAACACTCTTGGGTGCTCTGGGATCCTTTTTTGGGTGTCATGGGGGAGCATGCAGTATTAGCACTTCTAGGTGTGGAAACACATGTGCGTGACTCACAAGATAAAACCAGAAATTTCAAATGGAATATGTAGTGTGAAAAGCATTTTGACCTTTTGTGGTCCTTGAGTGCTTTGCTAAACAATTGCTCTGTGTCCTGTCCTGCCCTTGAAAAAATAGTGAAAGCTAAGATCTGGTTTTTCACTCAACTGTGTTGGGTTTCACAGATAGTAGCCTGGTTTAGCCTGCTCAGAAGCCCCAGCTTTTCATAGCTGTAACTGTTTAGGGGGTGGTAAAGCACATCTTCTAGTTGCAGTGAAGTATTTGGTTCCTTCAGCTTCTAATGTGCTCTGCTGACTTGAGTTAGAGCACTTCATTCCCTTGGACTATGTCTGGTTCGTTCCAACTGTGCTTAGTTTCAGATCAGCTGGGGTTAGGTTTATGGTGGGCTGGTTTTAATTTTCTTGGTCTCTGATCCCTTTTCTTCTTGCAAGTTAGATACTGATGAGCAGAACTCTAAATTCTGGGTCAGAGTCAGCTGGCATGAATTGAGCTATGTCAGTCATGGGTATGTAGGGTGTGGATTTGCTGGTACAGACTGAAAAGTCACATTTGGTAGAGCTACACCTTCAAATAAACAGTTGAGAAAATAAAGATTAGAAGAAGAAAAACAGGAAGCTCAAGTTAGTTTACCAGGGATGGCACTTGGAGGAGAAGGTGATTAGGAACAATCAGCATGCATTCACCAAGGGCAAGTCATGCCTGACCAACCTGATTGCCTTCTATGATGAGGCGACTGGCTCTGTGGATGCAGTGAAAGAAGCAGACATGATGCACCATGACTTCAGCAAGGCTTTTGATGTGGTCTCCCACAAGTTTCTTGCAAGCAAGCTAAGGATGTATGGGGTGGATGAATGGACTATAAGGTGGACAGAAAACTAGTTGTATTGTTGGGCTCAAAAGGTGGTAATCAATTGCTTGATGTCTTCTTGGCAGCTGGTATCAAGTGGAGTGCTCCAGGTGGGTCAGTCCTGGAGCTGGTTTTGTTCAATGTTTTCATCAGTGACCTGGAAGATGGCATTGAGTGCACCCTCAGCAAATTTGAAGATAACCCCAAGCTAGTGGGGAGTGATAGATACTCTGGAGGGTAGGGCTAGGATTTGGAGAGACCATGACACATTGAATGATTGGAGCAAAAGAAATCGTGTGAAGTTCAATAAAGACATGCGCAAAGTCCTGCATTTAGGACAGAACAGGGTTGAAAATCCCTGCTCTAAAGCATACAGTGGATGTTTTGTAAGAGGTTCTGATAACCTCCTCAATGAGGACATTCCTGTAAATACTTCTGGGAAGGAAGCTTGATATGATGCAGTAATTGGTATTGTTTTTTAATTATTTAAATAAAATATCACCAGCTGTACATAAAGGGGAGAGACCTGAGAACAGAGTTCTGAAAGCTGAATTACTTGTAGCTACAGGATGCTGCTCCAGTGGGGTGGTTGGGATCAGCAGTCTTCTGTTTTTCTAAAAATGAGGAAGGATGATTGAGTCCAAAAACTTGCTGAGAACTTCTTTTCAACTACTCAGTTTGTCTAATAAAAGATATCACAACTACTCAAAGAACCTTGCATGCAGAGTGTTTTGCTTTCTATAGCTAAAAGAAAGAGATGCCTGTGAGTATTCAATGTTGTGTACATATCCCATTCGAATTTTATTTTTGCAAATGTGCTGTCCATCCCATAGAAGGCAAAAGGATGGTCTGGAGCATGTTTCTCTTGTGTAATTAATAGAGCAATAGTGTAATGAACCCAGGAAGTGCATTAAGGGCTACACCAAAGTTCATAGGGCAGAATGTACTACTTTTTTTCAATGTCTTTTCTCGTTTCTTTAGCTTGCATTTTTACTCCTTGAGGGTCACCCTTCCAAAATACCTTCGTTTTATTAAGGTGTTCAGGTTGTAGCCATATTGGTCTAGAGGAAAACGCAATCAGGACTTGTAGTGGAGAGATTAAAGAAACTTTTTTGTAAAAATCATGTTGGTCTAATAAAAGATATCATCTGTACTGCAAATCCTGATTGCTTTGTTTATTAAGGCAGTTAGTCTGCCCCCAAGTTTGAGTTTGTGCGGGCCGGGTCAGGCCCCGGGCCCTTTTCGTCGCTCTGCACGTGGGCTGTGGCCGGCAGGCCGGGTCAGAGAGGGCGGGTGCCTAGCTAGAATTAGGCACAGACATGTAACGGTTGATTTTAAGATTGTTTACTTACACCGAGATGGTCGCGGTGCAGGCTGAGAACTTGCTTGAGTTGCGGTTACAAACAGAAAACACGAACAATCACGTGGAGTTTGCTAGGCTCCGCACAGACAGAACTCCGGATGTCCAGGACAAGCGCGCATAAAACTTGTCAATACATCTTATAGAAGGTTCCGTTCGAAGACGGGAAGAGGTGGGCGGTGGATCAGGCTGCCAAACTCCTCTGAGCAACACACAGGGTTTCTATTACCCTGCCGCGCACACCCAGAGTCCCCACGAGATGGATGCGGAGTCCTCTTCGGCTTGGGTGGAAACTGCTCAAGCCTCTTATACGGCTAGCAGGCCAATCGCCAGCCGCCACGTGTGAATAATTTAGCACTAGCCAATTGCGGGGTACGAATTTGCATACGACGAGCGGGAACTCTTTGCACCGTGCATTTCTGTGTTGCAAAGAAAATGCACCCTGCAAAGACAGCTGCAAAGTGGCGAGAACGCTCTCCTTTGCACGTGGGTTCTCTGTGCAGCAGAACTCCTCCGTGCAATGAGGCTGTAAACCCACGGGGATAATTCTTAGTTCCGAAGCACACACAAAAAAAATCAGACCTTTGGGTCATGACAGAGTTCACGCCAGAGCTTTTGGATATGAAATACATTTCTGCTTTTAAAAAAGAAACAAACTGAAATGATGCTGTGGTGCATAAATTTACCTTTGTATGTTGTCTTCCATTTAGATTATTCATGAGAAGGAAAAAGCACTTTCCCTTTAACCCCCATTGTTCTGTCTGCAGCAGGTAAGGAGATGAAGACCTCCAGTTCAGAGTACAGTATTGTATTCTCAGGTCCCTTCCTTTTGAATTGTTCTGACTCCACTTAAGCTCAGAAGTTTTCTTCCAGGGGAAGACTTTTACAAATACTTAGTACAAATTCATTCCTTACATTTAGCTTGCAGGCTAGAGATGAAAATCTTTCTGTTCCAGGAACTATATTGAGATCCAGTACAGAACAGGCTTTTGTCCAACATGCTTGTTGCATAATACAAAGTGTGTGAATGCTTCAACTCTGTAGCATTCAGCCTTAAGTAATTAGCATTAAAATCAGCTTGGATTCTTGTGGAGGGTGTCTCCCAGCTGGGAGGGTGTCTCCCAGCTGTGAATAATGAATGTATCAGGTGATGAAGGACTTCTAGATTCACTTTTTTAATCTCTTAATTCTTCTGCATGTGATTAATAACTAGAGTTGAATAGTCATCATGTAAGATCTCCTTTTCCAATTATCCTAGTAATTGTTTGTTTATTTATTTTAACTCCCTGGGCCACTCTGAAAACCAAAACCAAACCATGCTGGCTGTTTCTGATCCCAGCTGAGCAGGGAGGAGATAAATGAACTGACTTCTCTAACTTCAAACTGAGTTTTTTGCCATTAGCAGTCTCACATAGGTGAGAGTTAGCTTCAGCTAGCTTAAAAGGAAGAAACAGTATACTCTCCTGAGTAGCACTTTTGAGTTTGCAGTTGGAGTACTGGGACTTTGTCAGCTTCCCCTATTAGAGATGATCCGTAAACTCTCTCCTATAATAGAGTAAGGTCAACAAATCATGTTTTTGAAAAAGCTGGTTACATTATGCACACAACAGTAATATAAATTAATGCGTTTAGGCAATTTTTCCCAAGAATTACTCTTTCTTCCTTTCCTCAGCCTACATTCATCTGACTTGCAAGGAGGAGGCATTTAATACTGAACTTAGTTGGCTGCTCCTGCAGAGGCAGAAGCCAATTTTTTCTTCTTGGTAGCTACTCTCTCTCTTCCATTTTGCAGGTGTAGGCAGAGAGTCACCTGAGCTGGCAGGTTGGGGGGGGGGGGGGGGGGTTGTTCTTTTTGCTGTTTTGTTGTTGTTGTTGCTTTTCTTAAGCCAAATGATTGGTTTCTTCCAGACAGTGAGGAGGCTACTTTAGGAAGTAGTAAGAGCTGAGATAAAAATGAGGATATGAGAGCTGGATTTCTTTTGCCCACCCAGCACCATCTGCCCTGTAACAGCCCCTACCCTAGGGATGGTATCCTGCAAAACCTGTTCTAAAATCATGTACCTCAACAACCAAGTATGAAGCTGGCACAAGACACAATGCTATGCTATAAAGTCAAGGTATTGGGATGGGAAAGAGTATAATGATATGACTTTATGCTAATTTCTTGCATAACAATAGCTTACAATAATTACATGTGAACAATAACTGTACTGCCCAGGAATTAGTGCTGACTTTGAGGTAAACTTAATTTAAATTATTCTACCTATGTAGAATAGCTTGTCTTGAATTTCATTGTTTGTTCCATTATTTGGGTACTTGGCATCACAGTGGTGTTTGATTTTGATTTTTAAAAATAATTATTATTGAACTGTACAATGTGAAGCAAACTATTTTTACTCACCAGCAAGCTTATTTCAGAAGGCTGCTACTGAAGTACACAATTTAATTGTACCTTGAAATTGTTCTGGCACAAGCTTCATGTTGCCAACCTGAGTAGTCCTAGGCTTCTGGGATAGGCTCAGAGTGCATGGAAATGGATATGAAGATTTGTGTATGTCTATATTTATGCTCTTATTTCCAGCAGTTTTCCCCAGTAAATCTTGAATGGCCTGCTAGAACCATCTCTCACTGTGGAAAGACTGAATTGGCTTGTTTAGTGGTGATGGTCTGACTAACCTGCATTTCCTGGATAAAGTTGCTCATTTAAGCCCATTCCCAAGGTGGTTTGCTTTGCACATACTTTGATATCCTTTTGTTAGGACTAAACTGTTGATGCACTAAAAATCAGAATGATGGAAATAATGAATGAGGCTTGGCTGGGGAATCATCAGCAACTCATTAATGGCAAGGTGCTGTCTAGTTCTTGCATGTCTTGTTAAACAGCCCCAAACATGTGTAGCTACCTGCTTGACAAATGGTGGAAGAATGTTGGCAAAAAGCTAGCCATGATGAGTGTTCAGAGCTGTTCCTGAGCTGGTAAACATGACAGTGGGAAGACTTAAAGAACTCGTGCAACCAGAGCAACAAACTGTGGCATAATATGCAACTGTTGAACACGAGGAAAAATATTTAAGTACCAGATATATGAACTTTCATTTCTACCCAGGAGAACTTGTACAATCTTTTCTCCTATGCCTGAAGAAAGGTGTTTGTGCCCAAAAGCTGACAATTAAAGTGTTGTGTTTTTTTGCAAAATTCTAGTTGGTCTAATAAAAGATATCACCTCTACCATGTGTCCCAATTCCTTTAAACACCAGGTATATATTTGCAAAGCCCCTACCACAAAGGTAGGCATAACCCCTGCTGTAGGACTACTGTCAGTCTTCCCCAAAAGCCTTGTTTGGGGCACAATATTGTTTATTGGTTTTCCTTCAAATTTTGCTGTTGCTTTGCTGCCTTGAAATAGTCAAATAAATAAGACCTTCTAAAGTTCTCTGATGCTTTAGATAGCCTACGCCAAATGCTTACTATTGCTGAAAGTTTGTCATTATCTGGAGCAAATTACACCTTCACCCTGTTATCTCTAGGCCAAGACATCTGGGATGGTTATAGATATAAAGCTGCTCACTAGAGTTAGTTTTCAGTGGTTCTTAGTTCACAAATGGGTGTTTTCCAGAACAGATCTCATGCAGGTGATGGTGAGGAGTGGGAAAGGCACTTAACTAACTGATGTCAAGGTGGCTTCTGCTTTGAGAGAAATGGCTAGCCATATAGTGAAGTAGTAGAAGCTCTGGTTGCCCATCACATCTGATATCTACAGGGTGTTGTAAGGAGTAGATTGCATAAAGCATGGCCCTGGAAAGCATAGGCCATTAAAAGGTTTAAAATAACATCGTTGGAAGACAAAGAGGTTATTGAGGAAAGTTTAGAGAGCAAGACTGAGAGGACTTAATACAGTGCAACAGAGCCTTGTCTGTGTGAGACTTGGTTTGCCTGACCAAATTCCAACAGGCTGTTGAGAAGCAGGCCAAAAAAGGCTCTCCGGGACCCTGTTCCCCTCATCTGAAAGCTGCCATCTGGACAGAGGATGGCTGGAGGGTTCCTGGAACATATAGAAAGGAATCTTGAAGGCTGAAAATAAATTCCCTGTATCCAGTGGAGACAGGAAGCGTCTGAGACATGGAAGGGATGAAGGAAGGGAGCTGCTCAGCATTACTGTACTGTAGGTCATCCTAGCAGTAAGGATGAGAGGCAGATTAGGAAAACCACTGTGTTGCACTTAAAGGCGTATAGCTTCCCCTTTCAGGCCTAAATAGACTCCATTTAATGCTTGTGCGTGCATGGGTTTTTTAATTCACAGAACTGTTTTGCCTACCTTGTCTGGTATAGAAATACTTCTGTGGGGTGGTGTTTTCTTCCTGTATATAAACACTTCCTTTAGCCACCCAAAATAAACAAACAGGCTTTTTTTTGGAGATTTTGCATTTTCTTTTTAGTTATTGGCAAACCAGAAGTTTGGGATACAAAAAAAAAGTTTAAATCTGTGGGGAACTTTGGTGTCTAAAGTTAATCTTGCATTGCCTCGCATCCACATTTATTTGTGGTATTATATATCTCCTGACTAACAAAGCAGCAGGCCTGATTTTGTGGAAACATGGCTGTATGCTTTTGTAAGTAACAAAATGTGTGCCCTTTTGTTCTAATAGTCTGTCTCCTGTAGTAAGGCTAATGAAGAATGAGGGTATGCTTTCATTACTGTGCCTAAGTCGACATTTTATCTCTGGAGAGAAGCGTTCCGTCTTCCATGGCTTGCATTGTCTATGGAGCAAAATTCTCACCTAATATCCACCCACGCCTTTGTTTTAATCACTTCTCCTAGCCTCAGTGAAATCTTGTAAGGGGTTTTTCTGAATTTCTGCACACACCAATCTGAGTACTTTTTTTGGAAGGAGAAAGTCAAAATACTGGCAAATGTTTTGGTTGCAGGTCTTGGGGTGGTTCCTGGGCGGCATAACATTGAAAGGAGTATAGTGTACTTGCCTGAAGATCTTCACAGTGTAGTGCATTGTTCTTTGCTGCTAGCTATCATTTCAGTAGAGTAACATCAGTCTCATCTATGTCAGTGTCCTGTGATCAAAAGGACAGATTTGATCTGCTCTGATTAGTCATGGACACGCAATTGCTGACGTTATGATTGCGGGTCTGAAACGGCAAACTTTAAAAAGCATTCTGAATGGGAAATTGCAGACCAAGAAATTGTCCACAGACTGAATTGTATTTAGTATGGTTTAAAGAGGGACCATGGATTCTTCTCTTATTACTTGATTCTAGCTTTTGTGACCCCTTTTTTCCTATGAGTTCTTTGCTTATTGTTTGTCCCAGCATTGTTCCACTACCCCTTTCCCATGAACGCCGCCTTTTTGCAGGGGGTGCACCACCATGCTCAGGGGGTGCACGTGCAACCACGTGCACCCCCTACGCTTTGCCCCTGCCCCTCCTATTCCCTCTCTCCTTCCTCTTTTCTCACCTTTTTGTATTCAAATCACTTATTCCACTTTATATACTATTCTACCTTATCCTTTCACAGCATCTGATGAAGTAAAGTTGAGTTGAAAAAGGCCTGTGCTATATAGATATATATCTAACTGAGTCTATAAGGTGCACTTCTACCCTGCCTCCAGCTTTTACTGGGTCAAGCTCATTTAGGAAGGTTAGGCTGTAAAGCAAATACAGCTTGGTTTGCTTCAACTCTTTGAATCTGAACTTTGGGTAATGCCTTCATTTTGAAACTGCCTCTTTTAATTTCCTAGTGTCCTGTCAAGAGAAGATCTTGGACTATGTATAACATGTCTGTGGGACTGCTGTAGACATTTCATTGAACTTTGCAGCGGGGTGCAGTGGTCTGCAGCAGGTGTGGGATCCAGTGTACAGCAACCTTTCAGATGGGAAGTGGGAGCAGAGGGCATCTTGGATGCAGAACTGAGGACTTGTTTTCTCCTATCCAGGCACTCCTCAGACTTACGACACAATTGGTTCCTGAAAACCGTGTCTTAAGTCAAAATGTTGTAACTCAGAACCAATTTTCTCATAAGAAACAATGTTATAAATGGGGGATTGGTTCCTGAACCAAGGCCCAATATCCTATTTTCACCAAAAAATGTGAAACCCCAGAATGTTTTATTTGACTAATTATAGATGAGTAATATAGCAATATTAATGTATTTATATTGTAAATAGCAATCATTGATTTGGAAAGACTTCCTAGAGGTGACTTTGCTGGACTTTTTGAAAGGCTCTTGGCTGGAGTCTTCTCAGGAGTCTTGGTTGCAGGTTTTTCTGGAGTCTTGTCATCTTTGTTAAAGAAAGTGTCCAAGGAAGTTTGGACAGATGTTCTCCAGGGAGATGAGCAATGCGGCGAACTTGTTCGCTGGCGTGGTGTTGCATCGGATCAAGCATTGTAAAGTCGAAACTAACGTTATAAAGTTGAAACAGCGTGTCAGTTTATAAATGTTGTTAAGTGCAAAATGTTGTAACTTGAAACATTGTGAGTCAAGGACTGTCTGTACAATGTACTTAACCAGAAGGATGCTTTTTAAGGATACTTGAGAAGGCAGCTTTGGCACTGACATCACTGTAGTTGGGGAAGTTTTGTTGATACCTGATCTGGGAAGAAGGGCATAATTATAGGACAGACAGTGGAGGTACAGAAACCTGTCTAGATAGTTCCAGTAACTGCTGCTACCTTAATTCTTCGTTTTGTTGCGCATTTTAGGTCGGTATCTCTCAGTTCACTAAAACACCTTGTATAATTCCCAGGTGGTATTATGAAACTAAAATCCCACGTATTGACAGTATTCCCCTTATGCTTGTAACTTGCTAATCATGCACTGATGCAAAATGAAGTTTGAAAACCCTCTGAGAACTGAAAACTTGTCTTGTAACATTAGAAAAAAACAGCCTTTTATGCACTATGCACTTTACAGTAAATACTGTCCTTTCATGTGTGCCAGAATGACTTGCCTGATGCTGCTGAAAAGTTTATCTTCTTTGTTTTCTTGTTTTAGTTACTTGATACAATAGTTACAGACATTTCATCAGGAAAGGCCATCAATATTTCAGTGGCTCTGTACTGTAATTAAAAAAAAGTTGCAGGTTAATTTTCCTTATGTGCAACCTGCTCTATGACTAGGGTGATTTTTGCGGGTGCATGCCTGGCTTTATTGCGAAGCAAAGTACTATTATGTGCGTGTCCAAAATGCAGCATCGTTTTCTTTAATTAGACAAAGGCTGCTTACAGACATGGAAAAATAAAGCACTTTAGTGGAAGATGAAGTGAATTAGTTTGACCCGGCTCCATAGATCACGTGCTTCAGCAGGGCTTTTTGGCACTTTTATCACATGGCGGATTGCAGCTATGAGATAAAGCACCAGAAAGCCCTGTTGAAGTGCCCAATCTATATAAATGCTGGGCGAGCCAAGTCCAACTACCACAGTGACTCTGGGTATGTGCTGGGCTTGGTGAGAGGACATGCTGAGCTTGCAAAGTGCCACTTTTTTTCCTGTCTGTAAGCAGCCAAAACTGTAATGAATAATATGCACTGTCTAGTTCATTGTTTTCATTTTCCTGTTTTGCCATATACATCGTGGATTTTTATAGAATAACTTTGAAGCATTTTACAATCATAATTAAGCAGAAGTTGGTTTGGGTACACAGCTGTGTGTGAAAGGGAGTTTCTTCATGCACTGCTCATTACTATATTTTTTTTTCTGAGTCTCAGTAAGCCGGATGGAAGGAAGCAGCTTGCCAGTCTTAGGAGGAAAAAATATATTTTCTTCATTTGCTTTCAACTTTGGAAGTTGTCTGATCTTGGATTGCAGTGTTACGCCTTCATACTACCATCAGTGTTCTGACAATATGGATCTGGCAAATCTCATCTTTTCTTTGACTATCAGAAGAGAAGGTAGCAACATTGGAAACAAGTTCTCACGTCTTCCCTTCCAAGCGTGTAGAGCTTGTGAAATATTGTGCAATGCTTACAAGTGAAATGTGAAATCATATATTGTGATGAGGTATGTCTAAAAAGATGTTTTTAGTATAGGCTGTTGCTGTTTTGTCTGACCCTTTGTGTGAGCCAACTGTTTCCCGTGATGGATTCTCTGTGATAGTGAAGTTTCTGGGCAGTGTCCACAGATAAAGGAAATGAGGCATTACTTTGGCACAGTCACAAAGCGTATCTGGTGGGGAGAGGAGGAAGAGGAAGGGGTGACCTTGAAACTGAACACCCTAATATACCTTAAAACACTATAGTGCAATTCCCAAATGATAAGTTACGTTTCATGTAGGAGATGCAAGTTCATGCAAACTGTCTTCAAAGTACTGACTTAGAATATCACATTCTGGAGGCATTAGTACAATAAAGCCCCATCCATAAAATAAGGAGTCAAGGAGGTTAAAAGTTCTTTGCTTTACCAGTATCTTTGCTTAGGACTGGAACTTGTGGTTCCTAGCTCTGTGCTCATGCTGGGTGCATCTACACATGTGTTTTACTGCAGAGTAGACTAATAAACTCTGTGGTAAAGCATCACTGTCTACACATGCACCAATATTAGGGCACAGTAAATTAATTAACTCCACCATAAGATAGTAGTGTCAGTGGTCCCTACAACTTTCATTGTATTATTACCATATAACTGCATGACAAGATGAGGGGGAAACTATATACCAACTGAAATGGCAGCACCTAGCAGTAAAGCTCTAATTGTATTTACAGAGAGCCAGAACTTCCACTTTGGTTTTCAGTGTTCAAATATGTACCTTGAATGTTTAAATCATCATCAGACAAGGTTCCTTGGGTGAATTTGATATCTTTTATTAGACCAACCCAAATGGTTGGAGAATAGTTATTAAGCAAGCTTTCGGGTTCGAAAACCCTTTGTCAGGCTAAGGACGCTGCAGCAGTTGGTGTGTGCTCTTCCTGGATGGAATGAAAAGTAAACAAGCCGGGGCTGGGCTGGGCTGGGCTGGGCTGGGGAGTCAGTTGCCAGGCCGATTGTAATGTATCAAAAATCCAATGTGTGTGTTTAGTCCCTGATCTCTAGTATCCAGCAGGTTGATGAAATGGAGCTCATAGGCTCGTCTCTGGGATGTGTTGTGTAAATTTCCCTTGAGGATCAGGACTGAGAGATTGGAGAGAGAGTGGCCCTCCTGTGAGAAATGTGCCCCCACCGGTAATTGGGTGTTTCTGTCTTTGATGGATTTCCGGAGTGCGTTCATTCTAGTGCGCAGTTGTTGTCTGGTCTCTCCTACATATCTTCCATCAGGGCATTTGGTGCATTGGATGAGGTATACTACATTCCTGGAGGTGCAGCTGTAAGATCCTGGGATGCTGATGGCTCTGTTGTGGGGTGTAGTAATAGTGGAGGTGGTGGAGATGTGGGGGCAGGTTTTGCATTTCTTGTCATGGCACGGTCTGGATCCTTTTGGTGTGTTCTGGGGCTGAGGAAGTTTGCTTCTGGTGATGAGGTTGGCGAGGTTCGGTGCTTGTCTGAAGGCTAGGATGGGTGGCTCTGGGAAGATTTTTTTTAAGAATAGGGTCTTTTTCTAATATGGGTTGCAATTTTTTGAGGATTTTCCGTACAGGTTCAAGGGATGGGTGATAGGTCATAACCAGCGGTGTGCGATTTGTGGGTGTTTTTCTTCTGTACTGCAGCAGTTCTTCACGTGGTATCCGGGTGGCTCTTTCAAACGTGCGATCTACCTCTCTGGAGGAGTGTCCTTGCTGGGTGAAAGCCTTTTTAAGATTGGTGAGGTGGCGATCCCTGGTGTTCTCTTCAGTACAGATGCGGTGGTATCTGAGGGCTTGGCTGTATATCACAGCTTTTTTGGTGTGTTTCGGGTGATTGCTGGTTTTGTGCAGATATGTGTGTTGGTCTGTGGGTTTCTTGTATACTGTGGTCTGTATTTTACCCTTCTGGATACTGATCATTGTGTCTAAAAAGGGGATGTTGGTGCTGGAGTATTCTAAAGAAAGTCGGATGGAGGGATGGCGACTGTTGAATTTCTGGTGGAACTCAATTAGAGATTCCTGGTTCTCACTCCAAATGATGAAGATGTCATTGATATATCGTAAGTACAGCAAGGGTTTGATGGTGCAGTTCTTGAGGAAGTCTTCTTCCAGGTGGCTCATAAAAAGGTTGGCATACTGTGGGGGCATTTTAGTGCCCATAGCTGTTCCCATCGTCTGGAGGAAGTGTTGATTATTAAAAGTGAAATTGTTGTGTGTGAGGGTGAAGTGTATAAGCTCAGTGATATCTTTGGGCCTGTATTCTGGGTTGTAATCTTGTTCCTGTAGATATGTAAGGCAGGCATGGATGCCATCCTGGTGTGGGATGTTGGTGTATAGGCTGGTAACGTCCATGGTGGCTAGGAGTGTGTTGCTGGGAAGGTGGTCTATGTGTTTAAGTTTCCATAGCAAGTCTGTGGTGTCTTGGACAAAACTTGCTCTGTGGGTGACAAGCGGTTTTAGGATGGATTCAACAAAACCTGATATTTCTTCAGTTAGGGTCCCATGGTTGGATATGATAGGTCTGCCAGGGTTCCCTTATTTGTGGATTTTAGGGAGCATGTAAAAAGTCCCTGGGTTAGGTAGTGGGGGGATCAAGGTCTGTAGTTTTTCTTGTAATCTCGGTGGAAATGATTTGATGGTATTGTTGAGTTTTTTGGGTTTTTTTTACTTCACCTACTCTACTCCAGAAGAGACCAACTCAGGAAGGAAATCGTCATACACTACAACAACTTAAAAGATAGAAATCCATGCATGTTCCCTGACAATATACAGCAGATACAAAGAGACTACGAAAAACTTTCTACAGCATTCATCCTACATAAAAAGAAGAAATGGGACAAATTACTCCAAGAACAAGCTCCCCAGCCACAAAACAAACATCAGAGGAACAACACCAACACCTTACGACCTTCCAACCTCAGACTTGATGAAACTGCAAGCAGCAACCAACCCACAAATATTATCAATCGCTCCACACACGCGCTTACCAAAACTGAAAAATCTGTCCTTTCTAAAGGCCTAAATTTCTGTCCAGAAAAATACCCTAATAAAATACTTCAATGTGGAGAACTAGAAGAATTCTTCCGATGCCTGCGCCTCAAAGAATATTTCCACGACCACACTGAACCCACTCCCAACAACAACTCATCCTCTGACAACATTCAAGAAAAGATCAATGCCAAAAAACCCCAAAAACATCAGATTGGACACCTCTCAGTGCACGAAACCCTAACCTTGACCGCTACATTGACTACTTCAGGGAAAGAATGAACAATGAAATAATCAGCAACACGCGCCACCACAACAACCTCTCTCTACCAGAGAAAAAGGCCATAGAATCTCTAAGATCTAACCACCAAATAGTAATAAAACCAGCAAATAAAGGAGGAGCCATAGTCATCCTAAACCGTGAGGATTACATAAAGGAAGCCAACAGACAGCTCTCTGACACCACCTACTACAAAGAACTACAAGAAGATCCCACTCCCCTTTTCACCAAAAAACTCAACAATACCATCAAATCATTTCCACCGAGATTACAAGAAAAACTACAGACCTTGATCCCCCCACTACCTAACCCAGGGACTTTTTACATGCTCCCTAAAATCCACAAATAAGGGAACCCTGGCAGACCTATCATATCCAACCATGGGACCCTAACTGAAGAAATATCAGGTTTTGTTGAATCCATCCTAAAACCGCTTGTCACCCACAGAGCAAGTTTTGTCCAAGACACCACAGACTTGCTATGGAAACTTAAACACATAGACCACCTTCCCAGCAACACACTCCTAGCCACCATGGACGTTACCAGCCTATACACCAACATCCCACACCAGGATGGCATCCATGCCTGCCTTACATATCTACAGGAACAAGATTACAACCCAGAATACAGGCCCAAAGATATCACTGAGCTTATACACTTCACCCTCACACACAACAATTTCACTTTTAATAATCAACACTTCCTCCAGACGATGGGAACAGCTATGGGCACTAAAATGCCCCCACAGTATGCCAACCTTTTTATGAGCCACCTGGAAGAAGACTTCCTCAAGAACTGCACCATCAAACCCTTGCTGTACTTACGATATATCGATGACATCTTCATCATTTGGAGTGAGAACCAGGAATCTCTAATTGAGTTCCACCAGAAATTCAACAGTCGCCATCCCTCCATCCGACTTTCTTTAGAATACTCCAGCACCAACATCCCCTTTTTAGACACAATGATCAGTATCCAGAAGGGTAAAATACAGACCACAGTATACAAGAAACCCACAGACCAACACACATATCTGCACAAAACCAGCAATCACCCGAAACACACCAAAAAAGCTGTGATATACAGCCAAGCCCTCAGATACCACCGCATCTGTACTGAAGAGAACACCAGGGATCGCCACCTCACCAATCTTAAAAAGGCTTTCACCCAGCAAGGACACTCCTCCAGAGAGGTAGATCGCACGTTTGAAAGAGCCACCCGGATACCACGTGAAGAACTGCTGCAGTACAGAAGAAAAACACCCACAAATCGCACACCGCTGGTTATGACCTATCACCCATCCCTTGAACCTGTACGGAAAATCCTCAAAAAATTGCAACCCATATTAGAAAAAGACCCTATTCTTAAAAAAAATCTTCCCAGAGCCACCCATCCTAGCCTTCAGACAAGCACCGAACCTCGCCAACCTCATCACCAGAAGCAAACTTCCTCAGCCCCAGAACACACCAAAAGGATCCAGACCGTGCCATGACAAGAAATGCAAAACCTGCCCCCACATCTCCACCACCTCCACTATTACTACACCCCACAACAGAGCCATCAGCATCCCAGGATCTTACAGCTGCACCTCCAGGAATGTAGTATACCTCATCCAATGCACCAAATGCCCTGATGGAAGATATGTAGGAGAGACCAGACAACAACTGCGCACTAGAATGAACGCACTCCGGAAATCCATCAAAGACAGAAACACCCAATTACCGGTGGGGGCACATTTCTCACAGGAGGGCCACTCTCTCTCCAATCTCTCAGTCCTGATCCTCAAGGGAAATTTACACAACACATCCCAGAGACGAGCCTATGAGCTCCATTTCATCAACCTGCTGGATACTAGAGATCAGGGACTAAACACACACATTGGATTTTTGATACATTACAATCGGCCTGGCAACTGACTCCCCAGCCCAGCCCAGCCCAGCCCAGCCCCGGCTTGTTTACTTTTCATTCCATCCAGGAAGAGCACACACCAACTGCTGCAGCGTCCTTAGCCTGACAAAGGGTTTTCGAACCCGAAAGCTTGCTTAATAACTATTCTCCAACCATTTGGGTTGGTCTAATAAAAGATATCAAATTCACCCAAGGAACCTTGTCTGCCTATATCCTTAGACCAACACGGCTACAACCTAAACCCCTAAATCATCATCACACCTTTCAAAAGAAAGTTTCTGGTTTCTTTTTAGACTCATAAGTTAGTGCATCTTTACTGGATATGCTGTTACCATTTAATAGGCCTTACTAGCTTGCTTTGTTTTTAGTTAGTCATACTGACTTCTTTTAAAGGTGGTTCATAACCCAGTATTGTATTAGAGTGACTGGGATGTAGGGAAGTTCAGTGATTTATCTTTCACTGTTCTTAATTGAACTGGTTGAAAAAAGGAAAAACGTTTTAGGAATGGCTTGATTTTTTTTTTTTTTTTTTTTTTTTTCTTCAACTGAGAAATGGGATTGCAGGTATCTGAATGCTACACAGTAGAGATGGCGTTTTGTCAGTAACACCAGGTTAAATTCTTGGCAGTCTGAATGTAAACAGCTATTCTGGGAATGCAGCAGCTGCTTATCTGTTCACATAAATATCTGGATGTGCCTTTAGCTGTTCTCATGGGGGAATTAATGTATATTTAGTCAAGATCAAGGTAGAGGTGGGTGTGGATGTAGAGATGGAGTGTTCACATATGCTCAGACATGTGGCTGCCAGATTATTAAAATCTCCAAAGATGGCAGCTGCACTGCACATTTTCCAACCTGGAATTGGAGACTGAGGGCTTGCAATTGCTCTTCCCAGCAGTTGGGGGACAATTGTAGTGCCAGATATAGAAATGGAGAGCCACAGGGTGGTCTCTCTTGTTCTCTCAGTACTCCTTTTAATATCAAGCAAGCAGCAAGGAAAAGGGAAATCAGGTAGAGTAGAATGCCAAAGGGTGAAAGAAAAAAAAGGCAAGGGAGAAACAGCCCGCTTCCATCCCCCAGGGTCAGAGTGTAATGATGGTCCGGGCAGGGAATTGGTTGGGGAGTTCCAGATGGAGCCAGGTTGGGAGGTAGTTGGAAAGCTGGATGGAGAGTAAGGGAGAAGAAAAAGGCTTAGGCCACAGAGGTAAAGGGATCTCCAACAGGTATAGCACTTCTTTCTCCTAGCGCTTGGGTTTGAACCCAGGAGTCTATTGTCTCTACATCCCTCTGCTGTCACAAATAGCTGAAATACTGGCAAAGTGTCATTCCTTTCCAGATTTGGGCCCAGATGAAAAGTAAGTTTATTACTGTTACCAATTACTATTGATTAGCTCAAGTAGCAGCAGTATTGGGCAGTGGCTTTGAGTCTGTAGGTGAACATTTAGGAGGTCATTTTTGTCTTTTCCTTTTATATACCTTTTTCTTATTTAGAAAAACAAACCACTTTTACAAATGATTGGGGTGCAAAAATAGTACCCCAAATTAAAAAAAATGGCCAATTATGCATGCACACAAGCAGGTTAACCAAGGGTGCAAAGGCAGCCTCAATTTTACATTTCGTATCTGGAATGCTTGATATTTTGTAAACATTTTTAGATATATTGAATAACTAAAAATCTAGGATTTTGTTCAAAAAATTATTTTTATGCTTCCATTGTCTCTTGGTGTACAGGAGGTGCTCTTCAGACAGCCTTAATAGTACTTGCCTTACCAGACAGATGTAGGACATGTTGTGCTGCGTGCCTGTAACTTGTACTTTATAACATCTGACAGATGGTTGTATTTGTCCAAAATTTGGAAGAGGGTTCACCTGGGGTTCTCTGACTTCTTCCTACAAGCTGTAGTTCTGTGGCTACAAACTCCTACTGTATTTTACTTCTTGGGAAAAGTGTTTTTCAACCAGAAAATGTACGGACACAGATGATTCTGCAGGCTCTGGGGGATGTTGAGAGAGACTGTGGCTTGTTTGTCAGCTCTTTGGGTGTGAGGTCAAACCAGACTTCTTTGTTTTTGTGTTTTGCTGTGTTCAGTTTTCCAGATAACAAGATTGAGGCTTAATTTCAATATACTTAAACTTGTGCATGTATGGCAGGGATGACTAACCTGTGCCATGGGTCCCACTGGTGATATGGACACCATGTGTGTGATGGGGCAGATTGGGAAGAGGGCAGGCAGCATAGCAGGAGAAGGGGAAGGAAGCAGGAAGCCAAGCAGCGAATTGGTAGGGAACACCACAGGGCAAGGAGCAGAAAGCGGAGTGGCAGATTAGGTGAGGGAAAGGCATTAGAGTAGCACTTGGGGAGGGTGCTGGGCTAATTTGCAGCACATCTGCCAAAAATGTTGACCCTTGCTGATATACGGGATGGATTTCTCAATGCTTCAGGTTGTTACTTATATAATTAATGGTTCTACACACTTGTGTGGAGACAAACTGCTAGACAGCAATGCAGTCTTAGCTATCGGATTGAATGGCCTAGTGCCAGCAACTTGAGTTAAATTTTAGCTTTTACCACTGCTTTCCTATATGATACAAAACACTTGAAGTCTCAATTCAAATAACAAACTTAGTTTGTGGAAATGTATATACATTATTTGTCAATGCTGAACTGGCAGTATTTCCGCTTGCATCTTATTTCTGTATAGGTTTTTGCACTGCAGACATCACTAGTTCTTTGCCCTTCAGGAATGCAGAAAGCAAAGGGATATGAAACAAGTAAAAGAAAAGGGATAGTTACTCCAGCACAGGTGATCAAAAGCAAATTTCCCTTGATCCTCCTTGTCTAGTTCAGGGTTGGTCAACCTGAGGCATGTGTATGGGCAGCCTCTGTATGTGGCATGCAGCAGATCAGGGAGGCAACAGGCAGTAGCAGATAAGGCAGGAAGCAGAAAGCTGAGCGGGAGGTAGTCAGTTGGGGAACAGAATAGGGAGCAGAAAGCAGAGCAGCAGATTGGACAGAGAAAGGGGATCAGTGGCACTCTGGGAATATGCAGAGCTAAATTTTCCCCCACTGGTCTGGTAGGTTGTTTGCTAATACAAGGTCAACAAGGACAAGCTAATATCCTTTCCTCTAAGAGTAGCTTTAGCTCCTTTTCTAGCCTGGGAATGCCATAACCACTGGGGCACAGAAGGCAGGGTAGGGTGACACCTTTTATAAATTGACTCATTTGCAGAGTTGGGCTCAGTTCTTACATGTATTTATCAGCTGCTCTGTAGCCCTGTTTCAAGAGGAATATTGAAGTGTGTGTTTTTTTTTTTTTTTTTTTTTTCCATCCACCAGGCCTACTTTTGAACAGAATGATAGGGTGCTGTAGGGACATGGGACATCTGGGTTTAAACTCCCTCAGTGAGGAGGGCCTTTGACCCAGATCACCCACTTCCTGAGGAAATACCCTAACCACTAGGTTACTGGGCAAAAGATCAGCCCCATCACTGGTCATATGTCTGTCTCGCAAGCAGAACTAGGTCTAGTGGATCACAAGTGAATGGAGTGATTGAGGCTTTATGTGCCTCAGTTAGGCTGCAGATAAGCTCTGGATAAAGGTGAGTTCAGATGCAACTCTGTGCTTGGTATTTCCTATTTACTGCCTTCAGACACCTTCAGGCTTTCTGAATCACTTGGAAGTGTCTGCTTTTTCCCCTTTGGTGTCTATGTTTTCTACATAGTCTAATAGAATGGTGTCAAAAATACTGCCAGGGGGCTAGATATGGCTCGCACTCCTGCTCCATCCAGTCCAGTGGGCTACAAGAAGTGAGAGGCATGGGGGTTGCAGAATCTGGGGTGCTTGGATCTGGCCCAAGATGGAAGGTGAGTTTGACACCCCTGGTATAAACCTAATTGGATTCTCTCTCTCCAGAGTGGTGGCACCCTAGGTTTCAGGACAACTTAAAAAATGAAATGGGATCTGCTCCAATCTTTCAGCTAGTCTGTCTTTATTTAGATCTGCAGCAGGGGTGTGTGCAATGAGCTGTATTTGATTCAGATTTGGCTCGAATCGGGGACAGTGATTCGATTAGTTGATTTGGATCACTGTCCTGATTCAGTTCGATTGAATCTGAAGATTTGATACATAATCAAAGAATCAGCAATTCAGCCATGGACATGGCTTTAAATATTTTTTCTACATACCTCGAGGTACTAGGTGTGGCTCGTGAACACTCTGATGGTGGTGTGGGGGGGTATGAAGGGGCTACAGCAAAATTTGGGGTGGCTGCAGCTGGCCCTCCTCCCAGCGCCACCACCGGCCCTGAGCTTAGCTCTGGCCCAAACCCCATCCCCTACATGCGCCAGGAAGAGCCTGGCGCAGCCCCAGCCCACAGCTGCAGTCTCCCACACCCCGTGCAGATCTGATAGAACTGATCGTTTTGGGATTTGCACTCAACTGGTGGAGGGGAGGAATTCATGTGATCCATTCTGAGCTTGTCAGACAAGGTGGCAAGAAAAAATCTACTATTGAGAGAGACTGGGGCCTAGCTAGGTATAGGTTCATTGTGCTACCAGAAGTGGAGGGCATGGTGTCTCATGGAATCAGGGCACTTAGGTCTTGGTGGACATGGTAATGACTACTGAAAGAAAGAAATGAAAGGTTGGGAGGCTGGAGATCTCAGAGCTGGCTGAATTAAAAAAAAAAAATGCACTTGGTTAGCTGCAGGATAGATGAGATGTGGCTGAACCGAGGATGTTGGAGCCTTTCAAAGAGCTTGCAGCATACAAGCCTTTCTGAGACTAGACAGGATTTCATACAGTCCCGATATATCATGTGAAGCTTTGTGACGTCACCTGGTATTATAACACTGCGATTTCATGTTTTGAGTTTAATTAAATTGGTTGTTTTGAGCTGTTGCCACGGACTGTGCAGTGAAGAAGCAAACTATCTTTGGCCTTAGGTTAAAAAGAAGGTCTGAGTTGTTGCCATAAGTTGCTGCTGACATTTGGACTGTGTTTAGGCCAAGGCATAGAAAAGCTAGAGATGGCTAAGAAGGAAACCACAGCTGTCCAGAGCTGAAAGAGACCCTGGTGAGAGACCAAGTAAGAGACCTTTTTTGCTTTGTTTTTAAGGGAAGGCTAAGTTCACAAAGCTAGCAATAACTGTTTTAGGATCTATGAATCAATCTGGCCCAATAACTGTCTTGTTGCCTCATGTTTGCCTATTGCTTTGAGAAGGTAGGTTTATCACCTGAGCTGCTCTTCCGCTCAGATTATTGCATGCATGCCAAAAATATAAGAGGATAATTCTTGAGGGATTTTTGAAGGCAATTTAGCAGCTGCTGAATCAAGGACTATAGTGCTTTCTTTTCACTGTTGTAATTGTGTTATCCATCAAAAGGAGGTAAAGAAAAAACAACAAAAAACCCCAACAACACAGGAAAGATTACTAAAAATGAATCGGAAGCATTTATATTCTAAAACTGCGACTGTGATCAACAGCTTTAGTCTTGCTTTTACCTACTACTTTTAAAATGGTCAACTGTAGTATTGGTGTATTACACTAATCTCAATCTTATCATAAACAATCCTTTTTCACTTGCAAAACAGCATATCAGATGCGGTTGCATGAGATGCATCTCCCAGTTTTAATGGATAACTAACACACACACACACACACCCCCCCCCTGAAAGTTTGACAGTGTAGAGGGAGAGAGATATTATGTGTGATGACATGAGCAGTAGCCTGAATCCCCCAACTCAACAACACTAGCTTTTTTATGTAACTAACATTAATAACAGACTCCTAGCTGAGTAGGGTTTGGTTCCTATTATTTATATGTTCACAAGCACCCAAAAGTTTCCAGTGCAAGAAGAGGTCTTTGCAGACGTACGCTAAACATAATCCAGAGTCACCCAGCCTTTGAAGAAACAATGCTTCACCCCCCAAAATTTCTGCCTCTCACATAGTCTACATTTTTCCAAGCTGCTGAACAAACATTAATTAGTCAGTCTTTGACTATAGGAATTACCCACCTACATTTTACAGATAGGGAGATTGAGGCAGGAAATAGCTGTGGGTCAGTGGAATAGGCACAAGAATAGGAGCTTAAGATTCTGTTCTATCACTGCTGTGTAACCTTTGAGCTGCTCTGACCTCAGCCCGTCAGTCAAGAAGGTGTACTCTTAGTTCCTGTTTAGCTAAGATATGATAACCAGTGTGAAGTCGATTTCGAGACAGCTTGTCATTTTAGTGAGCTGGCAGACTGAGGTATAACCTCCCTGACATAGGTCCAGACAAACTACCAGCTAACACACTAAAACCACCAACTATCTTGTCTTCATTGGAATTGTACATTACATTGATTGCCAAGGTTTAGCTCCTGAGCTAAAATACCTCTCTGCCTCCTGAAGATGCCTCTGATTCCCCAACTATAAAATGGACAAGTATAATTGTACATATCTTTTCAAAACGCTTTGCAATTGCATAAGTTTTAAGGTTTTACTAGTACCAAATGTTCATACTATTCATTAACATCACTTTGTTTAAAGCTACATAAGCAAGTAAACGCTAGTAAGTTTCAGAACTTGCCAGTACCCAACCCAAGCCAAACCACCTTGGCTTAAGATGCTGTCTCTGGCTGTGTCCAGATGAGCGTGGCTGTGCGGTATGTGGTGCTGCATACCCACCTGTTGCTCCACACACTACACATTCAGGCATTTCCCACACTGCTACCTTGCAGTGCTGGGGGGTTTTTTTACCCCGGAAGATCCTGGGGTCCAAAAAAGCAGGGTGGCACATGTATCTGCAGCATGAGCAACTCAAAACGGGAGCCTGGCCTGCTGGAGCCACACTCCGGCTGCTAGCCAGGCTCCTACCTGCAGGAGCATCACGGCTGCAGCTTCCCTGGTCCCCAGGAAAGGCTGCTGGGGCCAGCACAGTTGCTGGCTTCAGCCTCCCCTACCCCACCTGGGGTAACTTATGTGCCAGAGGGCATATGGCATGGGTGCTCCCCAGGGACAAGTAGCAACAGCACAAGGTGTGCTGCTGCTTCTTGTCCCTGGGGAGCAAAGTACCTATATTGGTCTGGACTTGGGCCCCTGAGGGTAGCTTGGATTTCAGTTAACTCGAATTTAGCCCTGGGGCTGGGGGCGGGGGGGCGCGGGCGGAGGCGGACGAGGAGGATCTTTGATATTTCACAGGTACTGAAAGTGGGCTGTAGGATCCCAGAATAAAAAGGCTTCGTTCCTCTGCTTTTAGCTTGATGGTAACAAAGGATAACTTAGTTCGTGACAGGGTTCCTTGGGTGAATCTGATATCTTTTATTAGACCAACCAAATAGTTGGAGAATAGTTATTAAGCAAACTTTCGGGTTCAAAAACCCTTCGTTAGGCTAAGGAAGTTTCAGCAGTTGGTGTGTGCTCTTCCTGGATGGAATGAAAAGTGTTTCATTGATGAAGGGTTTTTGAACCCGAAAGCTTGCTTAATAACTATTTTCCAACTATTTGGGTTGGTCTAATAAAAGATATCAGATTCACCAAAGGAACCTTGTCTGCCTATGTCCTTAGACCAACAGAGCTACAACCTACATCCCTGCAACTTAGTTTGTGAAGTATCCAAGATAACACCCCTGCCCTTCCCCCCCCCCCCCCCCCCCCCCCCCCCCCCGTCCCCCTTGCGGACTGCAGGGAGGGGATGCAATTCAAATTAATTGCAGTTTTAAGCTGAGGGCCTTGTTACATGTTACACTGAGTTGCACAAATGTTGATGGGTGTTACTGCTAGCTCTAATTTGGAGCAGTCACATGTTCAGACCAGCAGGGGCCTGGAGAACTGAAAGGTAAGAATTCCCCCTTCCTATTCCAGGCTGCTCCCCTTCCCCCAACCCCCTTGTGGTTACCTGTGACATCTGTCCCAGGGGAGCAGGCAGAGAAGGGTTAGCCTGCCTGGTCACTGCTGCTGCTCTTGTTTAGGTTGAGTCTGCCCAGAGAGGGGCAGTGGCCAGGCAGGCAGGTTAATCCTTTGCTGCCTGCTTTCCCTAGGAGAGAGAGCATGACAGGCACATGAAACAAGGGGTTGGGGGGCAGTGAGCAGGGATCTGGGGTGCTAAGGAGGGGTGCAGTGGGCCTAATCCAGGCCAGTGGGGCAGAGGGGTTAGTGGGGTGTTTACACTAAGGTGTAGCCTAGAGTGGCTGCATGTTAATGTAACACAAATTGAATAACACAGATCAAAAATAATCCTTCCATGGAGCGGTGTAACTTTGAGCTGCCTAGTGAGTGCTTAAAACTAGTTTCAGGTGTTAATGTGCAGACAGTTCAGGTGTTAAGAGCTATGGGAGCTTCCCAGAATTACTGTGTAACAAGGCCCTAAGCATGTAAATGAGTGACTATCTGATGCAAGTTAAATCCCAGGACTGGAATAAACCTGACATCTGTTTGTATCCAAAGGAACTCTGGTTGGATTATAAGGGGAGAGTGTATCTTTAGAGGAGAGGTAGCTGTAGTTGGAGAGCTATTTGGGGTGGAAAAAAGGAGACTTGCAAAGACCTGTGTTGTGGTATCTGAGAGGTAAGTTGCAGTCACAGGGCAGTAGAACTTGAGCTAAGAAAAATATATTTGTAAACTGTCGTGATCACAGATCTACTCAACACAGCTCACAAAGACACTCTCATGGACCAAGAGGGACAGCCTTCCGTCTTCAGCTCCCTCTGTGCAAAAACAAAGTTTATTTCCTACCTATAGGGACTTTTTACCATCTTGTACCATCTACACTTTTCCCAGAGCCTGACAAAAGGCCTTTGATCCTGAAAGCTTGCAGAAAAGGACAGTTTTCTTGCCATTTTCCAGTTTGTCTAATAAGGTATAATTTTGGAACCAAGAGTTCTAGTTTTTTGTATGTCTTTTTGTAAACTGTAAAAATTCTTCTAAAAATTTCTACTGTTTTAATTAATGTTTCCTATTAAGAAGGTTGATTGATCATTCTGTTCTTAGTTGGTCATAGAAGAACCATAGGTGTTGACCCCAGTAGGACCTGTTGAGCCAGAATAGTTATAAGTGTGCGGGAGTCCTGTCTAAGGTCTTCCCTACACTTGAAATGTTTTGCAGTTTGCTTGAATTATTTCATGTTAAAATGTAGAGGTTCGATATCGGATTGGCACTGATATAAAGAAAATTTACTATTTTGGAAATTGACCTGAAGTGGCCGATAACTTGCTAATAAATGCCCTCGCACGTGCACAACCGCAGCACAGAACATAGGCAGTGAGGAGAACAGTCTGGCAGTGTGGAGAGCTGCGTGCAGCTGGTAAGTCTGGTGTGGTGGAAGGGTAGGGGAGAGAGGAAGAGCATGGGGAGGCAGATCATTGCCCCCCGCAGTGTGGAAGGGAGTGGGGCTGGGGTAAACGCTGCCCAGTCTAGGTAGGGTGGGTGCAGGACAGAGCCACAGTTTGTCCGGAGGGTGCAGGAAGAGTGGGGGGGACAGCTCTCAACTCCTGCATGCATCTTATTCAGGAGAGCACAGAGGGGGCATGTGCCCCCAGATCTGTGTGGGGTGGGCTGCAGCTGTGGGCTGGGGCCAGGGGCCATACTGTGCTTGGAGTGGGTGGCAGCGGCGCTGGGAGGGGGCTCTAATGGGGGCTATGATGAAATTTGGGGTGGCTGCAGCTCCCCCGTATCTTCCCTCCCAGCGCTGCCACCACCTGCCCCATGCCCCACCCCACACAGATCTGGGGCCATACTCTATTCTAATTGTGCAGAGACAAGAGGGCTGATGGGTAGGAATCAAGTCTGTTGTCTCTCATGTCCATGTAGAGCTGTTAACAAGGATGTTATTTCTGGGGGGAGTGGGGGCGGGAGAGGGTTCTGGCAGATGGCCAGACAGAGCCAGCGATGCAGGGAGCTCACATGTGGCCACCGCAGCCATCAATACGCTGTGTTGCTGCTGAGCGCTGCTTTCCTGTGCCCAAGTATCCCAGCTTCCCAGGTGCGCAGCAGTGGCATGGGGAGCTTGCATGTGGTGGCTGCCTCTGCCACCATCTATACACTTGGCACCACCACCGCGGGGCGGGGGGGGGAGGGGTGCTGATGGCTGGCTGGACACAAAGCCGGCGGCGTGGAGAAGCAGGAATACTTGGGTGCAGGAAAGTATTGCCCAGCAGCGGCACGGAGTGATGGCCCTGCCACGCACTGTTTTCCTGCACCCAAGTATCCCCACTTCTTCGTGTCTGGCCAGCTGTCAGCACGCCCTTCTTCCCCCCCCTCCCTCCCCGCAGCACGTGGCGACAGCACTGAGTGTATAGATGGTGGGAGACTGGCCACCACATGCCAGCAGGGGAGGGGGTGCTGCTTGCCAACCAGATACAAAGCTGGCAGCACCAAAAAGCGGGGATACTTAGGCGCAGGGAAGCGGTGCACGATGGTAGTGCCATGGAATGATGAATGGCGGCGGCCTCGCCCCCCACACCACTGCTTCCCAGGTACCCCTGCTTCTCCACGCTGCCGGCTTTGCATCGGCCAGCCATCGGCAATGCCCCTCTTCCCCCCCCCCCCCCCCCAACTGGCCGGACACAAAGCCCGCTGTGCAGAGAAGCGGGGGTACTTGAGCGCAGGGAACCTGCAATGTGGAGTGATGGATAGAGGCGGTGGCCCCACCCTGCATGCCGCCACTTCCCAAATGCCCCCGCTTTTCCACACTGCCACCGCATACCCCCCTGTGGCCTTCCCAAGTATCCCAAGAAGTACATGTACCCCTGGTTGACAACCCCTGTTCTAGACTGAGCAGTGAGTCCCACTGGGTGGAGTGGTTTTTTTAATCTTTACTAATCGACTAGCAGATTGCCTGTCATGAATGACGGAGGCGGGGATGGAATGCCACCATCCCCCATGACCCCTCCCACCCCTTACTGCTCCACCCTGTGCCACCGCCGGCTCCCAGGAACAAGGTGAGAGTGGCTGGCACGCAACATCCCCCCCCTCCCTTCCCTCACCACCGCTTCTGCCTTCCCCCTCTGCTGCCAGCTGTTGTTGGGGCTGGGCGACAGTGGCAGTGGGGGGAAGTGGGGGTGCTGCTACCAGAATGCTCCTCTTTCTCTTTCCCATTCTCTCCCCTCTTTCCTGCTGCCTCCCTCTCCCTGCCAACTGTTGTTGGGAAGTGGGGGCAGCTTCCTTGCCCCCATGTCGATAATGCTCTGGGTCCTTGCAGCCAGTCGGTGTGTGTCCTCTTGGCAGCGCATGCACAGTTGGCCTGGAGCGTTATAGATGGACAGACAGACTAAGGCTTTTATTATATTAAAATAGAGGAACCTCTGGGAACCCTATAAAATTGGGCCCCTAATATAGTCTGTAGCCTTTTGTGACTCACTTACAAAAGTTCTAAAAGTTTTATAGTTACATGAATATATTGTCTCAGATCATATATTACTAGAAGTTATAATTCCTATTCTATGATGATATCTTTGAGCTTAAACGTATCTTTAATTAAAACTACCTTCATAGAGGGTTTCTTTCCAAAAAAAAGCACCTTAAAAAAATGTGATTAAATAAAAAAACATCTGATTTTTAAATAAAATATCTGATTTTTTTGGTGTTTTTAAATAAATCGTTAATTTTTATCCACCCTGCTTGAACATGATCTTGTCAGTCAAGTGAACTACAGATGAAATTGCAGATTCCTGGGCTTTTGACCTATCCATCTGTTGCTCAAACTAGCAGCAGTGTTGGAGAGTAGTTCCAAGGCCGTGTTCCTTCCCTGCTCTTCCCACTTCGCCTCCCCCCTCCCCACCCCACTGAAGTATGCAAAAACAACCACTGTTTAAGATTGCTAGGTCCTGTCCCATGTTTCACTGTTGTGGTGCTTATTGCTGTCTCCTGCTTTGTTTGTCTCCATAGCCACCCCCACTCAAAATGATGGCACTTGCATGGGTTAATAAGGAGACTGCCTGAAGGAAAGAAATGTTCTAGGGTTTGTTTTCCTCCCCCTGTTGCAGTAGATACAGAAAAGAAAACATAATAAATCTTTCCTTTTTTTTTTTCTTTCTGGCTGCCTGTTCCACTAATTCTGACAGTGATAAGCCAGTGTGAGGTATTTATGAGGTAAATCGCCCTGCTCAGGGTATGTGGGGGCACTTACAGGGGGGGAAAAAAAATGCTTTTCAGGCACCTTGAAGGCCTTTTGTTTCTTCCTGGGTTACTGTGGAATTTTGCAGTGTATTTTATGGTGATTTTCACCAGGGTTTTTTCTGTGTGCTTTTCTAAAGTAGTAAAAAGAAAGTGCTCTAATTTGCATGGAAATGGCATGGCAATGCATATTTCTTGGTGCTGCTCTGTAGCTTGTGGTTTCCATTAACTCCTGCACCAGCTGTGGAGGCACTGCCCTGGCAAACAGCTGCCTTGCGTATCTTGTCTGTTGTCTTTCTGAACAGAATCCTTCTCTACCTTTTGGGGACACGTCCTGGGAACAGTTTGCAGAACTGTATATGCAACTCGGAGCCTGCCTCTGCTTCACTGTCTTCCTCCTCCTTATCGCTAAATACCAGCAGCTTAAATTACGGAGTAACAATGCGGTGTGGGTCAGGGGCAGATCTGGTATTTCCCATTAAGGGGGGTGCAGGAGCAGCACCCCAAATTGCAAGGGTGGCTGTACCTCTCCTGCTCCCAATCCCCATCTTCTTCCCCCCCCCCCCCCCCCACAAGTGCAGGTGCTGTCCCCAGAGGCTCTAACTTTTTAAGTCCCTGAAGAATGTGAAAATCCATCCTCTCTTTCCCTTTGTGCTCAGACACATCTTCTCCCCAACCTGCTGCTGCTGGCTTTCCCCATTGTCCCAGGGGGAAGTGGGGAGATCCAGAGCCACTTCTGTCCTCTCCAACCAGGTTCCACATAGACTGGGCTTGGCTGAGGATGGGATGGGGACTGGACAGAGGCAGCAGGAGTGGGTGGGGTGTTCTCCCTCCCTGGGGACTGGGAAGGGAGGACGAAACTGCTTTACCACAATGCTGTTCCTGCTGTCCCTGTCCCCAGTTAAGCCCAGCCTGTGTGCAACCCATGGATTGCAGGTATGTGGTCTAAGAATAGGCGAATCTGGCAAGTCCACCAAAGGAGAGGAGAAGTTATGAGACCTGACACTGTGGTGAGAACATGGGGAGGTGGGGACACAGTTGTGGGGGACAGTGGTGACGACACAGTTGTAGCACAGGTAAAGGGACAGATTTTGCAATAGTTTAATAAAAGTGACTTGCTTCAGCTAGTGGAACGATAAAGAATAGTGGTATTAAAAAGCTGGGTGTCATAGTGTTTTCCTTGACTCCTCTAAATGCTTTTCTGTTTCCTGTTTAGATTGATCCCCAGTAGTTTCTAGGTCAGTGGCTACAGGTTCAGTCTCAATCTCCGATCTACTTGTTGAAAAGCTTTTTTGGAATCCCAAATAAGCCATTTAGTTGAACGTAGCTTAAGCATTACATTTCATGGATATGGTGCCAGGATTCTGTGCCATGCCAGGGATAATGAGACCCCAATCCTGACAAAAATCTTTGTGCTGCATGTGGTTAACTTCAAATTTGAGTCAACTTTTGAAATGGCTTCCACATGAGTATTGCTTCTTCCACCAAAACCATAGATGTGATCTATGACTGCGTAACCTGCAAAACTGACAAATTTAGAAAAGCTGCCCCATAGGTGCTGGTATACTGGTGGGAATTGTACTTTATTTGTTCAAAAATGTTTTGCTAGATTACTACAGTAAGCTATTCCTGTAGACCTTGCATTTTGTATTCTATTTCTTGCTCAGAGCATGGTCTAGCTTAAAAGAATGGCATGCTGCTTCACAGTGGTGAAAGTTGTTGAACTTGCCTGAAGAGACAGAAAAATAGTTTTTCCTTTTGGAAAGGTACACAAACGTTCCTTGATTCACTGAGGAAACCAAATAGATTTATTTATTTATTTATTGCTGCTTTTGAATAGGTAATGTTGTTGCAAGGTACCTTTTTTTCTTTTTAACCTGAGAACACAGGAATTCCTTGCTTTTCTTAGGGACTGTCATAGAGATTTGCATGGGAGGTCAGAACATTTTATAATGTTATAGCAAAGAGGGCACTGACAAACAGATGGTACAATTCAGACCAGTAGCTTGAAAGGCAAGGCCTTTAAAGTTGCTGAGAAAAAAATGGAAAAAGGAAGAGAAAATGACCAGGCCAAAAATAATTCTCGATATTTTAACTGTATCCAGTAAGACATAGCTGGGATTGATAATCGAGGTTTAGGCCCTTTCTGCATTAATTCTCACTGCAGGCTGCAAGTCTTTCCCCCTCCAGCCACAACTGAGTGACCAGGTGCCAGATACTGATACCTCTGCAGGAAGGATAAGCTCAGATGCCATGAAGCAGCAGGCTCCAAATGGGAAGGAAGTACTGAGGGAGGGGATGGGCATCAGGGCACAGCTCCAGGATGCTGTTCCCCTGTGCTGGATTGGATATATTTGTGAGCCATAGGTTGAAGACCCCTGCATTAAGAAACTACCGGCTTAGGTCCATTGGTGCAAACTTTAATGGAGATAGGTCCAGGAATGAAAAAATTAACTCAAAACTCAAGAGGTGATATCTTTTATTAAACCAACTAGATATTTGCAGATAAATTTTTATTGACAAGCTTTTAGGCACACTGACCCTTCATCAGGCATAAGGGAGAGCAGAGCTTGTAAAAGTTCACCTAGGTAGAAATGAAAATTCATATTCTGCATTCTAAGTCTCTGTGGTCACACTTGTAGGCATACATGATCCAGCAAGAGTTGACCCCCGGCCAATATGAGGTGGTCAAGGCCTAGTGCATGACTGCATAGTTCTCCTGGTTTACATTTCTGCTCCAGTGACTCAACTTTCTTTGCAACTTAAAAGAGCAGGCATTTTTAACAATGAAACTCGTACTATTTTTGAAGTTAACTTTTTTTCGGGGAGCTTGCAAGATGGATGACTTGTTTTAATTCTGAAACCTAGATGATAGTTGAAATATCAGTATTGCTAATATTGCTACGTAACAGGATGCACCCTCCTGTTATGTGTCTGCTTCCAAATCCCAAACTATGCCTTGTGTCCCTGTAGTGCAGGAGCAGGCAATTATTTTGGGCAGAGGGCTGCTTACTGAGTTTTGGCAAGCCATTGAGGGCTGCATGACAGGCAGCCCAGGGCAGATGCATATTAACTTTTCAAATTTTTAGGGGCCCCACGGGCCGGATAGAATGGCCTGGTGGGCTGCATCCGGCCCCCAGGCCACATTTTGCTCATCCCTGCTGTAGAGTCAAGCCCCAAATATCCTGTCCACCGCTACCAAAATGGCTAGTCCCCCAGTAACTTCTGTAGTGCAGTTAAACATTTTTCAGTATAAAATATTTCTCTGCAAACTTAGCATGGGGCAGTGTAAAATAAATTGACTTGACTATAAATAGCACTGCCTTCTGCATTGATAGTATTGATTTTCATATTTAATGTAATTAAAATCTCTATATGTGAATATCTCAAGCTGATGTGGAATTTACAGTTTAGCCTTGCTTGGCTTAGTCAGTGAATTCTGTTGAGAGTTGGTCCACTTTCTTCTCACCATGCAGATTCTTCCATCCTATCACCAGTGGTGCACCTGACTGGGGAACAAATAAGGGCTACTTGCTCATCTAGGAGATGTTTAATTTCTCTTCATTCTTTCTCTCTACCTCTAGACACAGCTATTACCTCCTTCAAATCCAACCTCTTCAGTAGCTCCTTTATTCACTCACTCTACTCTTTTGCTTAGATGCATAAACAGCTGTGCCTGCGTTGATATCTGTGGGTTGGGGCTTATGTGAACTTCCTTCACCTTGGGCATATCTACACTTGCATTTAAGTGCGCCTTCTAAATTTAATTCACATTAGCTTAATGTACATTAAGTGGGTTTAGGCAGGTGTCTATACATGCAGACGTTAAAGTGCATTAATGCCGTGTCCCCCAAGTCAGTCGGTGTGATTAGCCCAAAATTGCCATTTTTAAAGCTCATTAAGGGTGTGCCCATGTAGACATGCACCCTAGTGTACCTTATATTTAGGCTAATGGTCCTTAAAGCGTCTCCTATATACATGCCCCTTGAGTAGAAAGGGGGGGGAGTGAGTAGAAACACTGGTTACTACTACCTACCCGAAGGAGAAGAATTGACAGATATTTGAAAGGAAGTAGCAAAAGAATTTCATAGAGTAAAAAAAAGTTTGAATAGGCAAACAGGCTTATGGGGGTGGGTCCCCCTTTGCCCAAATTATACAATTACAAATTAATTTTAATAATTAATTCAAATAGCACACATTTAATAGCCTACGCTTGATCTGTTAACTGATTTATTGCATATACTCTTAAACATATTCATATCATCCTGATGCATAGTTTAGCTTATGTTTTAGATTGCTTTCTTTGACCAGTGATACTACCTTTATTAGATTTTTAAATAAGCTTTTTTCCTTTTTTTCTGGCCCTGGCTCACTGCTACAAAAAAAAGTTAAAGGCTTTTAAGTTATGAAATGCCGAAATCATAATCAGTACACGATTTCTAGTGAAGCACATGGGTTTAAGAATGTAAAAAATTGTTTGGAACTTTATTGTGGAAGCAGTAGTTACGGGTAGATTTGTTCAAGCTCAGAATAAGAGCAACTTGGCTTAATTAAGTAAAAAAAAAAAAAAAAAGATCAGACACATAACATTGTGTCATCTAAACCTGTGATGTATTTTTTTTTTCAGGGCATTACAGTCTTTAGGTCTTCATAAGTAACAGTCTTGGTCTAATACACATTAGCTAGTCTCTTTCTCAGAAATGTCTCCTGCTCTCCCTCTGTGCTGCCTTCAAACTTTCCTCCTTCTGGATTGTATCATTAGCTAAATTTTGCAGCAAAGACTTTTATACCAAGTGGGATTGCTTGGGTGGGGCAATTTGGCAAGTCACACACAGTTGCTTCCTGTTCTTGGACTGAAGGGGTAGTGCCTGCTCTAAATTACCTGCTTGCTGCTTCTGCCAAAAACATCAATCTTCTCTTTCTGTTTATTGTGTTATTTAATGAATATTCCTCCTTAGCCATGATCTTGGGTGCTAATCTGAATGAGGGTCTTCATGCACTCCAGTTTTCAGCCATTTCTTGCAGATGTGTATCTAAGAGCTACTGTGGTCTCCTTGGTCAGTTCTATCCTCAATCTGCATAAAGCACAGGAACTTTTGCCTCCTGCCTCAAAAATGCAAGAGACTTTCATTAGCATATTTTATTAACTGTCTGTAGGCTCCTTTCTGCAATATAGAACTTCTATTTCAGTTCTTAAATTCTGCCTGGCGAGGGCTCTGTTTTTAGACATAGAAAAGTCATCTGTTAAAATCACTTAACCAATATAAAGTTTGTTTCAGCACTGCTATTAAATGTGCATTATCTGTAAGTTGTTAGGACATCCTCTGCAAGGAAAGAGCTGTCCATGCTTATTCACTTTCAGAACTGCCCCAACACACTGCCATAAATTGTAGGATCAAAGCAAGAAAAATGCCAGTGGCTTGTGTTTTGTGACTTCAGCACAGGCTAAAAATTGGCTCTTTCCAGTATTAAGCCTTGGGCAGATATCCATTGCGAATGATTAGGCAAAAAAGTTAAATTCTTGCTTTGTTTGCCTTTTTAACTCTGAATTCAAGTTTTTTGTGTGGGTGTGTATTTTTTCTAAATTTATAAAATACTGGCTTTTGTCCCTTGTGCGGTAGAGACTACTCACCCACCCTTTTCCGTTTCCAGGCGGATTGCTCTGGTATTATTTCAGTGCTGTTACTTTATCCAACCCTGTCCTGTTTGTTTATTCTGAAGTATTTGCCATAACCCTTTCAGTGCTGCTCTCCATCTTTTACCTTGTCAGGCTTGCTTCATATACAGGACATGGATGTAACATGATAGCTTTTAAAGTTGTCATGATGCTTGTGAAGCAGGGGTGGAAGGCTCTTTAGTCGGTAAGGAATGGAATGGATATGATAAGAAATGATATTTCATAACTAAGCTGGCAAGTTCTATAACCAGAGGCAGAACCATTTTCCCGTATAGACTGGATTGAAAGATCACTTATCTTTCAGTTTAAGACACTGCTGTTTCTGGATGCTCTTTTCATAGTGACATGTACATCCCTCGCTCATGCATCCCTTGAAAAGACAGGTGGTCTTTTCAAAGTATAATGTGGTCTAGGATACAATAGCAAACTGAGAATAGCAAATTATGTAGGGGTGCACTGATAGAGGTTTTTTAAGGCTGATACCAATGGCCATTTTTGTTGTTGTTGAGCCATATCAGCCTGGCCACAGCCCACCATGGCCATGCTGCCCAGTCCCCTGCCAGGAAGAACCTGGTACCACCCACAGCCTGCCCTCACCCTGCACACAGATTGGGGGGGCACATGCCCTCCATGGCCTCCTGGGGTGCATGCAGTGGCAGGAGCTGCCCCCCCACCCCTGAACAAGATGCAGCTCTATCCCATGCTCCACCCCAGCTGGGCAGCACTTGCCCCTGCCCCATTCCCTCCCTTACCACAGGAGCCTCACCCTTTGCTTCCCCCCTCCTTGCCCCTTCCCCACAACAGACTTACCAGCTGGATGCTGCTCTCCAAGCTGCCTGGGTGGCTGCATGCATGTGGTAGCTGCGCACGTGCATGTGGCACTTATCAGCAACATTTTTGGCCACATCAGCCCAAAAAAGCCAATTGTCAATAATGTCAATTTTTCTTTTATCAGTGCTGATACAATATGGGACCGATTATACCAGTGCACCTCTAAAATAAATTTTGCCTTTTTATTTCTTTAGAAGTTGTTACAGACTGAATTGCAGAATAGCTGACTGAACAGTCCTGGTTTTAACCTTTAGAAGGGATGCAATATTAAGGTAATGTTTAGCCTGGAAACAAAATGTTCTGTGAGAATGCATACAGATTATTCTTTGGGAAGGAATCTTCCTTTTAAAATATATTTTTTTTAAAAAGTGAAAAATTAATTCCAAACCAGGCATGAAAGTAATCTCCTTCCTCATTATGCATGGATTTATGCCTTTATCACTCTACTGGTTATTTGATTTACGTGATAAGTGGTGCACACGCACACATGCACGAAAAGAATTTCTTAAAGCACACCCAAGATTGAAATGCCAGTAGTCTCTATTGGCCCACACACCTTGTTCCTCCATAGGGTCCCCTAGTTACTGCACTAAATTATGGCTAAAACATTTGTTTGCTTCCAATTACTTTTAAGTATTTTGAGAACATATAGTGACTTTCCCTTTAGAAAGTGTTTTTTCAGTCTTTACTGATAAAATGAATTTCTTCAGGAGAGATCTTAAATAGGAATTAATGTAACAGTTGCACTGACCACTGGACTTTAGCTGTGTTTTTGTGGTAGGTGCTTTGACCTTGATGGCATTCTTGAAGCCCAGCATCAGTGTGGCTTGCTCAATTCTGATTGGCCAGTTTATATTTAGTTGCTTGTCTCCTCTAATAGCTTTCAGATGGAGACACTAAAGAACACGTACTGTTGTGTTGGTGTAATCCCCAAAAGAGAACAGCAGGAGGAAAAGAGAAAAGGGTATATGTTTCAGCAGGAGTTGAGTTGGAAGTGCCAGCAGCTGGTCATTGCAATGGCATGCTAAAATCTTCTATATAAGTAGTTAGATCACTAGTGAAAACACATTGATCATAGTTTAATTTAGATGTGCATCTACAACAGAGTTAAAGGACAGCAGGGAAGCATCCACATTTGGTAAAAGTTTCTGAACTCTCCAATTGACAGAATGACATGGTCTTAAATTGGTATCAGATGGTTTCTGGTAACTACTGGTCCAAGTCCCCCCAAACCATGGATGTCAGACTGCTAGCACAATGCCTAGGCATATTTATTATGTATCCAAAATACCATAACCTATTTGATTACTTTTGCCTGGCTGTATTTCTTAGGCAATTCTCAGTACCTAGTATATTGGTCTTTCCCATCTTCACAACCTGCTGGAGCTTACCAGATCTGAGCTCTTATCCTGGCTTTGTGACCACCCTCAGGAAGACTCCCCAGAGTTCTCTGCCTCAAAAGCGGACATATAACAGACTCCGAATCTTGTTTTAAAACAGATGAGTCCCCAGATTTTAAACTGTTTCAGTTTCTTCAAGAGTGTGGGTTCCCTTGCCACCCCATTCTTAAAGCTACTGAACTGAAAAGAACAAGGGGGTTTCTCATGGGAGCTGAGAGGAGAGTACTCTGCATCTCCTTCTGCCTCACCAATGGTAGACAGCAAGGCCATAGGAACTCAGTTTCCAGCCAGCATATGGGCAAGGTCAACTAGGGTTACCATACGTCCAGGTTTTCCCGGCTATGTCCTCCTTTTTTTTGATCCCCTGTCCTTGTATCTGGGCGGATTTTTAAAATGTGAGCGAATGTCCAGGTTTTTGCTTTGCCTCTGCTTTTCCTGGGCATGAGCAGCTTGGGTGCTTAGGGCTGGGAGCAGCAGGCAAGGTGATTGGTTGTCAGGGATCACATGCCCCAGCAAGCTGCTTCCAGGTAATAGTGTGTGTGGGAGCTGCGTGGGCAGCAGGCCTGGTGGGGAGCAGGGTGCTGGAAGTTAGGAGTGAGGGGCAGCAGCAGCGCTGGGGGGGCAGGGGCTTAGGAGTGAGGGGCAGAGGCAGGGCACAGGCATATCACTGCTTCCCCCCGCTCAATATAGCCCCACACACACATACTCCCCATTCCTCCCTCCCACAAGTATCCTCTTTTTTGCTCCTGGAGATATTGTAACCCTAGCGTCAGTGCTGAGATTGCTGCGAACATGCTGGTGAAACTACTTGTGTCATATGAACAAGGTGCATGTTGAGGAAGTTGAAAAATCCCTGCATGGTCTGTTCACTGAATCTTGGGGGAAGTCGCATATTGCAAACTCCGTTCTAGTAAGCCAGAGCAAAAAGTCCCTGCTTCCATTCGCCGTTCAAGACGTCCATGCTGAGATGGTGGTTGAGAAGCTCATAAAGCAATGGTGCTTAAACCCTGGCTTGCAGGCCAGATCTGGCCCCCAGAGCCATGTCATGCCCACAGATATGTGAGGAGTCCTGCGGGCTGTGCCCCTGCATGCTAGGTCAGACATGCAGGGCAGCGTGGGGCCTGATTCCAGCAAGCAGGAGTGGTATGGGCTCCTGGAGCCTGATCCCTGCTGGACAGGGGCAGTGAGGAACCTGATCCCAGCTGAGCAGGGTCGATGTGGACCCCTCTGCTATCCCCGCCTGGCCCCCACGCACCAGGATTGGGCCCCACACTGTCACCGCCTAGCTGGGATTGTGGTTTGGCTGGGCAGAAGTGATGCAGGGCCCTAGGGCCCGATCCCAGCACATGGCAGTGGCATGGGGCCCAAACTGGCCTGCAGACTGGCTGTGTGCCATTATCTGGCCCGTGGGGCTAAAAGTGTGAGCACAACTGCCTTCAAGCATTTTTCTTTCCCACAGCTTTAACTATGTGGCTATAAGCTGCCAGAAAACATGTCTGCTCCTGCAAGCTTTCTGATACTAGTGACTTGTTTGTTGCCAGTAGCTCTGGCTCTACTCCATGTTCTGTATATTTTAATCTCCACTCAGCCTGGATTTAGTAGGAGAGAGCAGAGTTTGGGGGATGATTCAGATCACTTGCCAGCAATTTTACAAGAGCTCAGAACTGCCCTATAGATTGCCTTTTCCTCGTTTTCTCTGGTAATACTTTCCCTTGTCCTTTCTCTGAAGAACAGTTATCACTCATGATGGGCTCTCAAAGGGCAAGCATATTTTAAAAATCTCCTATATGTCTCCTCTAGATTTTCTAATGATAAAGAGAAACTTCTCAAGCAAGATACCCCAGACTTTCAACTAAGAATCATGCACAGGTCAAAGGTCTACCTTGTCAACTTTTTTTTTTAGAAATGAAATGTCAAAATAACAGCAAAAATGAAATCCAGGGTTCATCTCTTAAATTTTCCTCCACATTTTCCTCAGCTGGCTTGAGGGAGTACTTAAGGTTGAATGGCAGTTTCCTTTCAAGACCTACTTGTATTTTAGGACTAAAAGGTCTTTATGGTATCTAGGGCTTAACTAGTAATGCACATACTCCTACACAGTTGTTCTGAATAGTCTATTTAAATCAGCAGAATAAGTAAGATCATTGCTCAGCCTACACTTCGGTATGGTAGCGTCAGCCGTTCATGTTGACTGTAGTTTTTGTGGTGGCGTGTGTTCCACTGAGCAACCATTGTTTGCATGCACACACACATATATAAAATCTGCTTCATAGTAAATTGCTGTAGCAGCTCTTTTACCTGACTGGTGCATTGCAAACCTCCAAAGGCATGTCCTGGCACTTACAGTTCCAGTGAAAGAAACAGGAACCTAACTACAGATGCTTTTACACTTTATTTTGTTGGTTGGCCCTTTGGGGACCATAGACAATCCATTGTTGGGCTTTCCCAAGAAGGAAAAAAGAAAGTTGGGCTTTCCCTCTCGTTTACTCCTTCAGCCTAGGGGCAAATGAGACTAGGGGGCATCTGAATTCCAAGGCCTCCAGAACTGGGGCTTGCATGTAGGATGCCTGCCATGGATTTGAGAATATCTGAAGCTCTGAAATGAAATCTGGGAGGTGGGATACTTGCCAGTGGGAGCGCCACACAGATTTGAATGACTGAGCTCTGCTCAGTCTATAGAATTCAGAACTGATTTGGCACAAGACATGGAATTAAAAAAAGCTTTTAGTGGCAGAACCTTCAAACTACTTTATTCTGAGGGGTCTTCTCTTAGAAACAGCTGCTTCTCTATGTTCTCACATACGTAAAAATGGGCTGATTGTCACACCAAAGGGGTGGGGGAGGAGATGGTCATTTACACACCTCTCTGTGTGTGTGTGTGTGTGTGTGTGTGTGTGTGTGTGTGTGTGTGTGTGTGTGGGGGGGAGGAGGGGAAGGTGTTGTCTCCTGTTTCACAGGTATTTAAAGTGGGACAATGGATTTGCATGCTTGTAGGATCCTGGAATAAAAGGCCTGATCCCTACAGAAATCTGAAGTCTGTTTTAAGCCATAGAAAATGGGTGTTTGAGATGTGTCAGGGAAAGATATTCCATAGAATTCACCCATCGTCCCCTTCCCCATAAACACTATGAACAAAACCCATCATAGCATCAGAAGATGAAAGTGTGTGATTTTTCCATGAGGCTAGAAACAGATGTGGATAGGCCTGCCAACCCTCCTGGATTGCCCAGGAGTCTACCGGAATCGGCATCAATCTCTTGGTGACTATTGAAAGCAATCCGGGAGACTGGTGTTGTGAACAGGTTGAACAGTACAGTTAATGACATTGTCATGATGGGGGAAAAAAAATCTCCTGGAGTAGCTTCAGTCAGAGTTGGCAAACCTAGACATGGATCCTGCTGCCCCTGGACAAAGCTTTTTATCCTGGGATCTTATAGAGGCCAAGCCTATAGTCCTACTTTAAGTACCTGTGAAATATCCAAATTAACACTTTGCCCACCCCCCTACAAGTTTAATTTGAGATAATTGCCATTCAGTCTGCATGTGTACATGACTTTCCAGCACCTATTTTAATGTAGGTCATCAGCACTTGATTAAACCCAAAGTCTGTTTTTAGCCTGAGACAGGTTTTGGGAAAGGTGAAGAGAAAAAACATAGTATGCAATCACTAAATCTCAGGTCACAAGGAGATTAAGATTCTGAGAGAAAGTAATGATCTAATCTGTACTTTTTCAACCTTAAAAATAAGCTATCTGGAGATCTTCTATAAATATAATAAAAGGTCAGAGTTCTTTGCTTTTAAATTTGTGACTTCTGCATTGGTATTCACAAATGCTATATCAGCCCCCACTTCATACATGTTTTTGTCCACACCTGTATGAGATGATCTTCCCATTGCTTAGAGCCCAGCAGGCATTGCTTAAGTCTTCAGAAATTTTGTTTTCAGAAAACAAGTGGAAAGGCAATTACAGTTTCTTAACACTCCAGCATGTCTTGTCATCCAAGATTATTTTAGAAAGAGATGTGGGGGCGGGGTGGGCTCATTTGTTAAATGTTAATGTACCCTAAGTCTATAGAGGGACCTTTCTAATATAGGGTCAGGGTACATGATGTTGGCCAAATTTCTTGGTGTGGATATAGCTTAATATCCACAATGCTGGGGTTTGTAACGTTGAAGTAAAATCATCGTCTAGCCCCTCTCTCTCCAATTGGAACAAGCTGTTCTAGTAAAAGCCCTGTTTTATTAATATAACTATGTCATTACTAGGGCTCACTTCTGACAGAACTGTGCTGGTCAGGGATCCACATCTCTTTTCACTTGTGGAAGGTACAAGTTAAAGATGTGATTCACTTCCTGTGCTGGTTTGTCTTGTGTGGCCCAGTTCTTGCTTTTGTTCCAACCCACAATTACAACAAATTGGTTACATACAGGTCATATTCTAGATTTAATTCTAGCTTCCTTTTGTTAATTTATTTTTGTTTATCATCACCTACCTGATATTACATCCAGGTCCCACATCTGGATCTTCTTGTATAATTTAGAGCTGGAGGGTATGGAAGTCAAAATCTGAACCTCATAGTATTGGTTTTGCTTGTAACTTTTCCTCTAAGTAGTTCTAGTACCTGGCTAACTGTCTGGAAATTTTCAACTGTCAGATATAATGAATCTGTAATCCTGAGCACTAGCCCTAAGTGCTTCTCCATGTGCAGTTGGAACTAAATATCAAATGTCTCCTGGGTTAAAATGCCAAAGATACTTAAAGTACTTAAGGATTTATCATAAAAGGTTACCCTATTCCTTTTCTATAGTGCTAGTACAGGATCACTCATCCAACCCCCTACTCAAAGCAGGACCACCCCCAACTAAATCATCCTAGCCAAAGCTTTGTCTAGCTGGGTTTTGGAAACCTCCAAGGATAGAGCTTCTACCACCTCTCTAGAGGGTAACCTGTTCCAGTGTTTCACTACCCTCCTAGTGAGAGAATTTTTCCTAATATCTAACCTAAACTTCCTTTGCTGCAACTTGACCATTGCTCCTTCTTCTGTCATCTGCCACCACTTTAGTGGTGGGCAAAATACAGCCTGTGGGCTGGATCCAGCCTGCCAGGCCATTCTATCCAGTCCATGGGGCCCCTAAAAAATTTAGAAAATTAGTACTGTACCTGCCCCTGGCTGCCTGTCAAGGATAAGAAGCCAGGGGCAGTAGGACCCAGGAAGAGCGTCTGGCAGGGTCAGTCTGCTGGAGAGGTAGGTTCAGCCCGGGCCCCTTTAGGCCCAGCTGGAAGCCTCTGCCTAACGGGCCTCTGGAGGCTTCTGGCCTGGGACTGCTCCTGCCTCCCCGCATCAAGGGAAATACAGATAAGAAAGTGGGGGGAGGCAGAGGAAGACCATGGGTGGGCAGGACCATGGGGCCTATGTCGGCAGGCCCAGAGCAGGGCAGCAGGAGTGTGTGGCGGGGGCTGCCTGGGGCACAATGGAGCCAGGCAGCACTGCTCAAGCAGGGAGAGGAGGGAGAGAGCTCGGCTCCTTAGTGCCCCTGGCAGCCTTTGCCCCAATGCTTCTGCCACCCCACTCTGGGCCCCGTTTGCGCTGGCCTGGGTCCCATGCTCCCATATGGCTGTTGCTGTGCTCCCACCTGCGCCTGCTAGCTGCCCTTTCCCCTCCCCGCTTGCTGCAGCCATTTCCCCGCTCCACCCACCCGTTGGCACCACGTGATTTCCAGCTGCAGCGCTGGGACTGCGGGAGCAGCTGGGACAGCAGAAGGGCAGTAGTGACAGATGGGGAGCAAGTGGCAGCAAGCAGCAGCATGGGGCCCACACCAGTGCCTTGGGGATAGGAACGATAGGAGTGCAGAGCCCAGGTTTGCAGGAGCACTGCAGGGGCTCAGCCTGCCATGCGGGGGGAGGTGGGAGCAGGGGCAGGTTGTGGGAAATCTCTCCCAAGCTACTCTCCCCCACACACTTGCAGCTGCCCACAAAACCCCTCCCACAATATAGAAGAGTAAGACTTCATTTTAATCCATTATACAATCACCTCTATGTATGCTACACAAATGTATGTAAATTGGGACAAAATTATTTTTTGAAATGAAATTAATGAATGTTGTAAGACGTTTAATTTTTACAATATAATTTGGTGTATTTCTGGTTCTGAGATGGCAAACCCTTTGCTGAAAGGAGTACTTCTGGGGAGGCAAGAGGGAGGGGCTTCTGGTGGCAAAGGTCAGGGGATAGGGGGTGAGACTTCCAGTTGCAAGATGGCAACCAGAGGGTGGGGCACCTGTCAAGGGGTGGGGCTGCCCATATGGCCCTTGATGGCTTGCCAAAACTGAGTAAGCCGTCCTCCACCGAAAATAATTGCCCACCCCTGGTCTAGCTCCATCCTCTTTCGAACCCTCTCCTTTAGGTAGTTGAAGGGGCTGCTATTAAGTCCCCTCTCAGTCTTCTCTTCTCTAGACTTAAATAAACCCAGTTCCTTTAGCTTTTCCTCATAAGTCATGTTCTTCAACCCCCTCACCATTTTTGTTGCCCTCCGCTGGACTCTCCAACTTGTCCACATCCTTTCTGTACTGGGAGGCCCAAAACTGAACACAGTACTCCAGATGTGGCCACCCCAGCACTGAATAGAGGGGCATAATCACCTCTCTTGACCTACTGCTCAGTCCAATCGCTTATAAAAACAAAAAAACCAAGTGCAACTATTAACTGCATTTAAAACAATTGATTAATTAAAGCGGGTGTCAGGACAATTTGGATTTACAGTACTGTTTACAGTGATGTTGTAGCTATCATGGTACAAGAATTATGCGAGAGGCAAGGATTTATTTTATCAAATACCTTGCATTTGAAAGCTTATCTGACTCTGTCCCAATTATGCAGTTGGTCCAATAAAAATATCACCCTAAGAAATCCTTCCCTCTCAATTTGTAGCACAGCAGAACACTTGAAACTCTGAATCAGTGGAAGCAACCAGAGAAAGGAAAAACGATCTCTGTCAAGTAGAGCAGTTAAAGTACATATATACCACATCTCTCTCACCTGCACTTGTGCAAAATACGTTAATACTTCAGGTTTAATTTTTGCAAGAGGAATTTCATTGACTTACCAGAAAGGAAGCAAAATGACAGACACTGTTAGAGGGACTCTTCTGCTTGATTCTGCAATCTTGCCTTTTCCATTAAGGTGATGTTTTGCTGCAGGTATCCAGGTTGTAGCCATATTGGTCTAAAGACAAAAGGAATAAGAACTTATGGTAGAAGTGATATCTTTTATTAGACCAACTAGATGTTTGCCAAAAAAAAAAAAAAATTCTTTACGTGCAAGCTTGCAGGCACAAACACCCTTCTTCAGGCATAGGAGAAGAAAACTGTAAAAGTTCTCCTAAATAGAAGAGAGAGTTCATATTTCACAGGAGAGTTGAAGGTGTTCAAAGTCTTCTGTCTGGAACAGTTCATTTTATGGAGATTAGGCCCAGAGAAAAATTGGAATAGTCTGTTTGCCTTGAAGTTGTTTGGTGGTGTGCAGGATGTAGTCTTCTTTCATTCTGATTATGGTGTTTCACATTTCACAGAAGAGTAAAAAGATGGAATGCTCTCCTGGGCAGGAATCTGTGATTTATGCTGCAAGCTTTTACTTGGTCAGGTTTGTGAATAGGTGAGATCCTGAGTGACTTAGCTGTGGCAGCAGAAGTTGGTAGTAAGGATGCATTTATCCTGGCAAAACAGCTTTACTCTGTTAACTTGTTTTGCTTATGGGAAGGGAGATGGTCATTAAACTAATAGGCCAGGTAAAATTGCATTTTACAGACTAACCGAATCCGTGATGCTTAAGCTTTCGTGAGCAACAGCTCACTTTGTCAGATGCTATGAAAAAACATGTACAGGTTTCCCTCGCTTTATGCGGGTTCTGTATGTGCAAATTTGCCCTTATGCGATGACCATTTTTATACCAAAAATTCATTATATGCAAGGTAAATTCACTCCTATGTGATCAGTGTGGTGGAAGCCCACAGTCAGCTGCTTTGTGCAGTGCATTGTGGGAGTGAAATGCACCAAAATATAATCTCCTGTCTGGATCTGTGCTTCTTGCTTGTTGTCTGCGAGATGTGTTTCTCTAGTTGCCATCCCCATTATGGTAGTGCCCTGTGTTTGTGTGTACTGTTTGCTGTTGGTGAGTACCAAAATTGTTTTCTAAAAGTGGTAGAAATGGGCCTCGGGGTCAATACAGTCGAGGTCTTGGACTGTATCCCTTTTTGTTGCATTGTAAAGTGGGTTCCCTTTATGTGAATTCGAGTTATGCGCCGTTTTCCAGGAGCGCATGTACAGCATAAAGCGAGGGAAACCTGTATCTGATGTGTATTCCATATCATCTGAGGAAGCTGGTGCTTATGAATGCTTGTGCACTTCTGATTCAGTTAATTTATAAAGTGCAACTCTAGGCAGCCTTCTGTCTGACTTCAGACTAACAAGGCTAACTACCTCTCTTGAACTTTGAGGGTGTGGACACAGAAATTCTTGGAGCCCTTTCAAAAGGGGAACAAAAGGGCAGGAACTGGTAAAATTAAATTGTGATGTCTGAATGAGCTGAGGACCTGGTAAATTCTGATTACCAGGTACTTGTGAATGGCTTTTCCTGGGCCGTGTTGGCAGAGAGAGAACTTGGAAAATTCAAGTGTCAAAATTATTCCAGGTCTGGTACCAAAAAATAAATATTCCATGCTCTTACAGAGGTGAGCAGTTTCTGGTTCTAGTACTTTATTTTTGTCTGTGATTTAATAAGCATCTCTTCCATGTTATCAGGATTTCTGAGAAAAGGTTTATGCATCTAAATTTACTTTGTCGTAACCTTTTGATCTATTCACATTTAGCAAAAATCAACAATCATCTGGTGAAAAATTCAGTTTATATAATAGATGCAGATGTCTAGTTCCCCGCTATTAGGAATGGCGGGTTGAACAGGAAAGGAAGTAAAGCCGCCTAATCAGAGATAGTGTGATCCTGTGATTTATGCAGGGCAGCTTGCCCAGCCCTAGGCTGCTGGAGGATATTTTTCTCTGCAGTGTGCAAGTGCGACTTTAGAGCTGCCTGTTTCAAACTAGCCTTGTACAAAACATAACCCACTTAAAGCTCTGTAATTCATTGTGTTCTTCTTTCTATGCAACTGTCTTCAGCTTGAGTCTTTTTACAACTTTAAGGAATCTGGATATCTGTTACTTGGGCTTGTGGAGTTGCCTTGTACTTCTGGGGTTGTGATGAATACTTGAATGATAGTCACATCAGGCTCAAGTGGAAGAGGGAAGAGCAGAAGCTGTTTCCAGGCTAATTGGAAGACAAGAAGCCTACAAATACCTTCTTCTACAAGGTTTTTGGCTTACTTTGAGGGTGACATGGGGTGTTGAACAGGTGTTTCATCTCCCTCCTCTCTGTTCCACTTTTCAGTTTTCTGCTTCTCTTTTGAAAAAAAAAGTTCAGGATTTTGGTGGAGGTTAGAGAAGAGTGGGAGTATTTTACACCTCAAGGCTTTTGTTTGGCTGGAGCGATTTCCTCTCCACCTCCTGTTAATTGGTTCAGCTGGCTGTTTCTTTTTGTTCCCTCTTGATGACTCAGAGAAACAGGAAAGAGATCCCTTGATTAACAAAAAAGCCCTACCAACAAACAGGTGCCTCCATTCTCGGCTAAACAGAGAACAGACAAAGCTCCTCATTCTGGATTTTTTCCTAAGATTCCTGTCCAGAAGTATGAGGCTCAAGAGGAATGGGTCATATACCCTAAACAGGTAAGAAGGAGACAGCATCTTTTACTACTTTGACTTCACCATTAAACCTGCATGGAACCACAACCTTCCGCATCCCAGTATGGCACACACGCACTTTGGGTGATGGGCAAGTGTTTTGCTCTAAAAGGCAGATTGCTGGAGTATGCTGTATGTATCCTAGTTAACTTCTGACTTTGTTAATTTTCTTTCATTTAGCATTTTGTCAGCTTTTTGTTTTTGAAGAGTGTACATCTGGAAAGGGATGAGGGTGGAGTGGAGGGCATGAAGGGGGAGAACAGAATGTGAAGTGCTGCCTGTGCAGTGCATTGAAACGAATTAAATTGTATCTGAGGGTGGAATAAACCATTGCTTAGTAAAGGTATTGAGTTTCAGAAAGTGCATGCTTTTTTGGGAGAAGGATGGCATTTAGTATTTTGGTCCTTGACATTTATAACTTTGTTAGCAAAAAGTCCTTACTTGGTACAAAATGAGGACCTGATTTCAGTAGCGATGCCCTTTCTAAAGGGACAACTGTCATATTCCAGTTGGTGACAAACTGGTTGAAAACAATTAATGACAAATTGTTTGCAAAATGCTGTTTTGTATAATTTCCAATATTTTAAACTGTCCTTGCAGCACTGTACAGTTTTATGGGCGTAAAAAAATACTTCTCTTCAGTTACCTCCTCTGTTGCTGTGTGAGAGGTTCTCTCAAAACAGGATACTCGATACAGAGGAATGTGTAGTAAATAATTAATCTTTCCTTAAATTGTTTGCATCCCCTTTGTTTTAAGGAATCCTATTTTGCTGTATAGAGATATGGATAGAAAAGGGAGCAGCAGTCGATGTTTTTGGAAGGTGTTAGGTTTTTCTCCCTCTAGTGAGTGAGCACCTCATCCAACAGAAAACTGTACTTTTGTCCCTTCAGATGAGCCAAATACAAGTTGGTGGCATCTGCTGATGACTGACTTCTAGAATTAAAACTGTTTCTACTTTAGTGTCATTTTACTCCAGTGTGTTGAATAGGTTTTGGGTTTTTTTTATCTGCTGTAAGGGACAATGACTAAATCTATTGTGCCCATAGGTCCTCTGTAGAGCTGTGTTGGCCCTTCACCTCTGGAGGCTTGGGAGTCAAGTACAGCTGAAGACTAGAATGAAACTCCCAAATTCATTTTCATATGTTTGGCGCTCTCTGCCCAAGACCAGCATTAGGGCTCTGCGAGGCTTTGGACAGAGCTTTGGATCCAGAGAAGCTTCAGGGTCTGAAGCAACACATCCGGGTCGAAGCGCTGGCCTCGTTCGGCTCCCCGAAGCGGTTCGGAGCTCCCGAAGAGCTTTGGAGCTGCCTCGGAGATCTAGCCATAGGGTATAATGGGGAAAACAATAAAATATATATAACTTTGTTGTTTTTTGTCCAATCTGGACGACATTTTCAGGGGCGGTAGACTCTGCAGAGAGGATGAAGCCTGCCAAGTTTCAAGGAAGTCAGTGCAGGGGTTTGGGGGGAACGGCACCCCAAATTCTTGAAAGCAAAACTCCTGTCACATTTTGTGTTACAACACAGGGGGGTCACAACTGCAGGGGTGGTAGCTCTTACTGAGGCCACAAAGCCTGCCAAGTTTCAAGAAGGCCGGTGCAGGGGTTTGGGAGAGCTGCCCCTCAAGCTGCGGACAAGCAAAACTCATGCCGTGGGTGCTTGTGGGACTGACTGTGTCTGTCTTGGGGCGGGGAGGGGAGACACTGCTGCAGGCCTGGCTGCTAAGCTGCTGTGTTACCAGCTACCAATCAGTCATGATTCACTCAGGGACCAGCTCAATACACAGGATCTAGCTACTACATAACGACTTAACGAGCATCAATTAGCACCTACAAAACCAGGCTAAGGAGAGGAAAGAATCAATACAGACCATCAAGTGCCTCAAGACACACAGTCTTGGCACGAGTTTTGCCTGTCAACAGCTAGGGCCCCAGAACCCCCCTGCACTGATCTCCTCAACACCTGACAGGTGTCATGGCCGCAGCAGGGGCCACCATCCCTGCAGCTGTCACGCTGCCGCGCCTTAGCACACGCAGTGTCACCTATGGCATGAGTTTTGCTTGTCTGCAGCTTGAAGGGCTGTTCCCCACAAAGCCCTGCACCAATCTTCTTGAAACTTGGCAGGCTTTGTGGCCTCAGTAAGAGCTACCACCTCTGCAGTTGTGACCCCCCTGTGTTGTAACACACATCTGTGACATGAGTTTTGCTTTCAAGAATTTGGGGTACAGTTGCCCCCAAACCCCTGCACTGATCTTCTTGAAACTTGGCAGGTTTCATGCGCTCAGTAGAGGCCACCATCCCTGCAAGTTTCATCCAAATCGGACAAAAAACAACAAAGTTATAGCTATTTCATTGATTCCTCATTATACCCTATGGCTGGATCTCCGAGGCGGCTCTGAAGCTTCGGAGCCACTTTGCCCGGATCAAGGTGGAAACCCGGTCCGGAGCTATGGATCAGATCGTGGCCATCCGAAGCAGCCGGATCCGAAGCCAGATCAGATCGCTGCCGACTCACACAGGCCTAACCAGCACGGGGTGTATGGGGCTTGAAGTGATCTGTTTTGGGGAAACCCACGCTGCTTTTGTCCCTGTTGTGGCATGCACAAGCCCAGTGGCAAGCTGTTGCTCATTCTTTTTAAGCCATATGTTTATGTTCGAGTCATCTTACAAACCCAATCTAGTTTTGATTTTATAGGAAAGGAGATCTAAATATTTAGATACTGAAGTCTTCAGAAAGATTTGTAGAACTATAATAGGAATTTGCTGCTTAGATATGAAGAAAAAAATTTAAAAACTAAGGTAAAACGCAACTTATCTGTAATTGAAAGTTTCTGGTGTACAGTGCATCTATAGAGTGTGAAGTTAAGTTTGTTGTATGATTAGAATTTAGTTGGGGGGGGGGGGATAAAAGATAAGAATATTCTTATTACCTGTTATTTCAGGTGGTAGCCTGGTGCAAAAAAGGCTTATCTTAAGTTAGGGCAAGGTCTAATAAAGGTTCATTATTTAGATTCAAAACACAGTATTGTTTGGTGACAACTAGTCTTAAGGTTTACATTGTGTCCTGGAAGAATAATTGTCTATTCCATTGATAACCATTTGTAATATACGGTGTAGAAGCCATGAACAAGTAAAGGTAGGATGAGATTTATGTGTAGATACTTTACCCCACTCTACATCTGAGGACACTATCATTACTTTGGGGGGGGACTTTGATCTTGATAGGCCATTGTGCCTGGTAGAGTAATCACTTGACTTCAAATGCTACCTTAATGTGAAATAGGCCAGTGGCACACTAGCTGTCTCTATGCGTGCTCCGGGGGAGAGGGGCACGTTTTAAATAAAGCCACTCTTGGGAACCTCTCTAATTAAAATGCCCATAGTGTTCATGTTAAAGCACGCCTGCTGCCAAAACATAACCCTCTTAAAACTCTGTAATTTATTGTGTTCCTCTTTCTATGCTACTGTCTTCAGCTTGAGTCTTTTTACAACTTTAAGGAAACTGGATATCTGTTACTCGGGCTTGTGGAGTTGTCTTGTACTTCCGGGGTTGTGATGAATACTTGAATGATAGTCACGACAAGCTCAAGTGGAAGAGGGAAGAGCAGAAGCTGCTTCCCTAATTGGAAGACAAGAAGCCTACAAATACCTTCTTCTACAAGGTTTTTGGCTTACTTTGAGGGTGTGGCATGGGGTGTTGAACAGGTGTTTCATCTCCCTCCTCTCTGTTCCACTTCCCATTTTTCTGCTTCTCTTTTGGGGAAAAAAAAAAAAAAAAAGGTTCAGGATTTTGGTGGAGGTTAGAGAGGAGTGGGAGTATTTGGGGGCAGTGTGCAACAGACATGATGCTGAAGCTGCTGGAGTGTTCTAATTAGAAAGCTCCAGGAGATGCAGGTAATCTGCTCTAATTAGAACATGTTGGAGCAGGTGTTGGGCATGTGTATAGGTGCCTTTAGATCAGGGGCGGGCAATTATTTCAGGTGGAGGGCTGCTTAATGAGGTTTGGTGAGCTTTTGAGGGCCACATGGGTAGCCCTGTCCCTTGAGAGTTGCCCCACTCCCTGGTTGCCATCTTGCAACTGGAAGTCCCACCCCCTAACCCCTGACCTTTGCCACTGGAAGTCCCTCCCCTTGCTACCCAGAAATAGTCCTTTTGGGCAGGGGGATTGCCATCTTAGAATCGGAAAAAACCCCAAATCATACACTAAAAATCAAACACTATCTATAACTTATTTTAATTTTATTACGAAAAAAATTGTTTTTGCATAGTGTATATGTAGAGACGATTGCATAATAACTAAAAAATAAATTCTTAGCCTTATATATTTTGTGTGTGTACACAATGGGTGGGGTGTGGTGGAAAGTGGCTGCGTGTGGGGGCATAGGGTACGATGGGAGTTGTGTATACATGGGGGGGTTGTGGGGGCAGGGTGGGGGTATGTGGCATTTATGGGGCGTGGAGGGGTGTGGGAAACCCCGCACACTCCCTCCATGGTGCAGCAGTAGGCGGGGCACTCATTCCCAGTGCAGACACTGGTGCCCGGTAGTGCGCAGTTCTGGCCAGCACTGCACGCTGCAGTGAGGGTCGCAGCCCCTGCTGGGCCTTCTCTATCGTTGGCCCTTCCCACAGTGCACACACAGTTCCTGCATTCGTGTGGCATGGGAGGATAGTCCCACATGCTGGAGCCAGCTATCTTCCCTGCCCCCTGCCACGCAGGTCATGGGGCAGGCAAGGCAGCTGGCTCCAGCACGGGGCTTCCCTCCTGTGCCGCATGAGTGTGGGGGCTGCATGTGCATAGTGGGAAGCACTGGTGATAGAGAAGGCCCAGTGGCGGCTGTGCTCTTCACCATTATGTACAGTTCTGGCTGGAGCCTTTTGTGACCTTGCCTGCTGCTGCCACTGCTGACATGGTCTGCAAGGGCTGCGCACAATGGGAGGAGCGTTGGAGGGGGTCCCCACACCCTGCCCATGCAGGCTCCACACTGCCCCCAGCTGCAGCTCGGCCCCTACCTCTTCCCTACCTGCTGCCCGGAGCAAGCAGGACATGGTAGAATCTGAGCAGGTCCCCAACAGCTGCAACAGCCCTGCCCAGAAACTGCCTGGTGACTGGACCAGGCCCTTCAGCCCATCTGGGTGGGAGCGAGGCACAGTAGGGTATGTTGGGGGCATGTGTATATGTGGGGGCCTCACTCCCACCCTTGTGGACAGAAGGGCTGGACAGGGTGCTACTTATTGGTTGGTGCCGCAGGCCAGGTGAGTGCCTGGTAGACCGGATCTGGCCCATAGGTCGTATTTTGCCCCAGGACCAGCTGGGTTTGAGGGGAGGGAGAGGTGGGGGGCACGTGCAGCAGAGCTTGTCTCAGCAGTGCTGTCCAGGGCTGCTCTGCATAAGGCTGAGCCCCACCTGGGGCAGCCCACAGTACGCTCCCACCCATGCCATGCTACCGCCTGCGCCTACTGGCCCAGCCCTGGCTAGCGCACAGCTTCTGTAGGGGCTGTTCCCAGTGATTTGCAGCCAGCCCAATGCTGCTTTGCTCCCCTCACCTCCATCAAGGAGGCAGAAATAAGATCAATTAAGGAGAGGGGATTTTCAACCTAAAATCTTTGCTCTGTTCCACAACCTCCTTTGTAGAGTTTAAGATTACAAGTTAAAAGCAAATTAGGATGACTGCCCCAGGCAGGCCCTCTTGCTTTGGGGGGCCCTGTGGTCAGTGCTGCACAGGCTGTACTGTGGCTGCCATGTGCCACTGCCAAGCACTGCTGGCTCTGGCCACTTGCTGCTGCTGCTTCTGCTGTCATGTCTGCCCCCCCCCCCCCCCCCCCCCCCCCCCCTGACCCCACACAGGCTGATATGCCCTCAGCCCCACACACCCCTAGGGATGGCTCTGCCTGATGCAAAAAAGGTTGAGAACCAGCGCTTAACACAATCCAGTCTGCAGATGATTTTTTTTGTTCTTTCTTTTCCCATTCAAATCACTTTTTAAAAGTTTGCTGTCTGAGATCAACCACCCTCAGGTCAGCGTTGGAGTATTCAGGCTGTTTAAAATGTTCCCCCATAGGCCTGCATTTCTTTCCACAGCTGATATCAAGAACAGTGTTCGTTCTTTGTTATATAGGGATTCCCATTGCCTGTCCGGTGTAGACAGCAGAGAAGCACTGTAATGAGATTTTTATTATTTTTCAGGTATCCATTGAGTCTCATTTCCAAATAAACATCTGCTCTCTATGCTCTCTGCTCTTTTTCTAGTCTAACTTACAATGTTTTTGCATGTTAATGACCTTGGCTTGAGATGTCAACCTGAAGCCAGTTACCTGTCTGCCTTGTTTCTTAAGTCTAATGAAGTAGGGCTCATAAATACTTCTGCTCTATCAAATACCTTGTGTGAGGGAGTTGTTTAGACTTTGGATTCCTCCCATAGCATGGAAGGCATTTGTAAAGGCTTTACATTTTTTTGTGAGCCTGTCCTCTGAGAGAGAAAACAAAGGCTCTTGCTTCTAATATACGCACTTGTAGAGTAGGTAAAGGAGGACACTGGAAGGGGACAGCATGAAAATTAATATTTTCTCTGCATGTCTCCAAGATTACAATTTAGACCTGTCCAGTGTGATGCCAGATAAATGTTTGCTTCTGCTGCCAAGGCTTTTCTTGTACTTGCTGCACCCTGACTTATTGAGGTTATAATGAGTCAAAAACAGGAAATTCCCATGAAAAGCTAGAAATTTAGGTTTATAAATACAGGTCTCCTAGGCTGTCACTCAGCTGGTGTGGACTTAGCATGCTTGCAAAAAATAAGATAGGGGAGAAATGAGTTGCAGAAAGCACTTCCTTTAGAAGGCTGTGAAGGTTAGCTTGGAGATGGTCGAAGGACACGTAGGAAGTCTGCCTTCATTCCGCTAGGAATGGAGCAGGAATCTCAGCTGCCAGCATCTCCCTGGCAATGCTGTAAGTCAGCTCTGCTGTTGCAGTGCTAGCTTTCAGTGTGTTGCTAGTATTTCTTTGCATTGCATATTTTCCTTTTGCAGATTGTCCCCTTTGGAGGTCATCCTAACTCTGGTGTGTTTTTGTTTTTTTTATTTGCTGAGTGTTGTACTTATTGGAAGTGAAAAATGCGTCAGTCATTAACTCTTTGTATGTAATTATTCTCTTTGCAAGTTCTGTGTTTTTATTACCTCTTCTGAATCCGTTCTCCACCTGGAATCACAGTGAATCAGCATTACTCTTGGTATGCTAGGGAGGCCAGGATGAGAGTTCTAGTGTCGTTGACCTCACACCACCTTCCTCCATGTTTTTTTTTTCCTCCATATGGTTTATTTATAGGAGGATGTATGACCAAGCATGATCCAAACCCACTTAGAGGGCATATGATGTGGGTTAAACTTTTAACAGGTGGATAATCATCTGTGCCTTGTTAAATCATTAAATATTGGTTTCCACACCCTTTGTATTGCTGTATCTATTAAAGCTGTCAGCATAACTACCCAAATTAGAGGGCTATGTCACCTTCATTGTGGCGTATCTTTTGTAGGCTTTGCTGGTATAGCTTATATCAGTGCCCAGTCCTCCTGTGGGCATGATCTGGTTCCCGTGGTGGGCGTGATGGGCACCATGTGGAGGAAATGGGAGTAGCCCAGCCCTTGGCCTTGCCCCTGGGAGGGAGGGGACATGTCCTGGCCTGGCCCCTATCCAAACATGGGGGAAGGGCCGTGACACAGCTCTGACTGGTCATGTTGGGTTTGGGAATTTGGCCACAGGAGTGGGTGGCCATATTAATGGCCACTACACCCCTGCTGCCATATTTCCATACCCAGCCCTGTGGACTGGATGGGGTGGCTCTGCGAGTTGCATTTGGCCCTCAGGCTGCAGGTTGAGCACCCCTGGCTTGTATCATAACAGCCAAGGTACTTGTAGTGTGGCACCATTCATTGACCAAACTGCACTTCTGCAAGTATAACTTCTTACAGCCCCGCCTCAAAAGAAATAAGCTGTACAGAGAAAAGCTCATGTCTACTGGTGAAACAGCATCTGCATTATGGCTTTTGCTAATGTAGCTACACTGGTCACATTTTATTCAGTTCTGGGAAATAATTTGCCAGAGAGAGGAACCTTTCCAGTGAGGTGAGATTGTATGAGCATGCAGGAGCTTGCATCCTCTTCTACAGTTTCTCAATATCTGTATTTATGCATGAGCTCCAAACTTCCACTGAGTTTGGTTGGCGCAGGCAGTTGGGTCACATTGAGACTTCATCAGATAAAGTTTCATCTTCTCTGAGACCCTGATCTAACTGAGGTGCTGAATGAATGCTGTTTGGGATCTATTACAGTCCCTGCAAAAGGTGAAAGGAAGGTAGTGAGGTGGTGCAGGTGGGAGGAAGGCTTGAAAACAGTGTTTGCAGTCAGTTAGCACCTCAGTGGTGGCTAAGCATTTGTTTAACCCTCTTGAAAAACTCTCCCTGTTCAGCCTATTGTGTCAACTGACCCTGTTGTGATTCAACCAGCTGAGCCCCCTTTTTTTACAAGGCCCTTTTGATTTCTTCTGTGTTTGGAAATGCTTGTTTGCTCCTTTCAGCTGAGGGGTGTGGATGTGGATGGTGAGAGTCCTCTGATTGTTGGAGACTACAAACACTCATTTGGAAAGCAAGCCAGCATGAGGCACCTCTAGCTAAGAAAATTGCTGATTCTGTTTATGTGCTATTTCATCCTACAATGTACAGCCAACTTCAGACAGCTTGCCATTTGTTTGGCCAATTGCCTTGAGTTTCTGCTTAATTAATAATCTCTATATGTCATCCACTTCGGCCACTGACAAACAGGATACTGGGCTAGATGGACCATTGCGGTGCAATCCTGTTTGTTTGTGGAGGGGGGGGGGGAATTTCTTTTGCAAAAACTTAGTTGGGCTAATAAGATATCACCTCTTCTACAAGTTCTGATTCCTTTGTGATCTGATGGCATTTAGGTTCCCTTCTCCCCCTCCAGTATGTTGAACTCCATCAGAAATTGGTGCGAGGCCATTGATATTTCTGTGGAAATCACATTCTATGCCACAATTTCTTATTTCCATGCAGGTAGGCCACAAAGCTATTTGTGTGGCTTTTCTTATATAGGACAGTTTTGAGCCTCAGTCTCTTAATGGATGAAAACTGGGAATGAAGCTTACCTAATCAAGATGAACTTACTTAATCACAGTAAATTAATTGCGAGAACCTTTGAAACCAGTTAATGCATTGACTTCTTAGGGTGAGGCAAGGAGGAAACTACAGGTGCAACGATACATTGTTTCGATATTCGCTCGGTACTGATATGAAGAAAATTGTCTATATCAAATATCGGCCCTATGGGGCAGATTAATTTGGCCGATAAATGCCCATGCTGCAGCGTGGGACTGGGAGCAGAGCTGCGGCAAAATATGGGGTGCATGCAGCCTCCTCCCAGCACCGCCGGAGCCCACTCCAAGCCCAGGCCCTGGTGAGAGGAGCCCTGCCCCACACCGATTCAGGGGCACATGCCACCCCCACCCCTCCCCCCGGGCTGCAAGCAGTGGCAGGAGCTGTCTCCACCACATGAGCCGTGGCTCCATCCTGCAACCTTTCCTAATGCCCCCTCCCTGCCTTCCCCTGGGCAGCGCCTGCCCCTGCCCCCTTCCTCACCATGGGGGTGTTGATCTGCCCCCTCCCACAGCCCTTCCTTCCCCTGTCCCCTTCCACTGCATTGGACTTACTACCTGGAGGCAGCTGTATCAGATATTGGATCAGTATTGGCTGATATGCCTCCTTAAATATTGGCTATTGGTATCAGCCCCCAAAATTTCTATCAGTGCACCCCTAGAGGAAACAGTCTTGCCATTAATCCATACTTTTTATTGGTATAATAGAATTGTTGATGTCTGAAGCAAGATGGTTATATGAGACTTAAAAGGTGGAAGTTGATGATAAATGAATGATGCAAATCCATTACTTTCCTATAGTATGGAGAAGTAAGATCTGCTTCCTCTTTCAAGCCATTGATTATAGCTATAATGTCTCTAATATGCTCGCCTAACTTTTTGAAATCGTTAAATTTGATTTCCAAGGTGGACTCCTCTCCTAGACCAACACAAACACAGAGAACGTGTGAAGAAAAGTCATCTTTTGCTTAACTTTTTCCCAAAATTATAGAGAGGGTAGAGAGCTGAAGATATCGTATCTGAAAGCTTTTTACTTGGCAGACCTGCAAGTGTGTATACAGCAAATGCATGCTAATAGAGGTGAAGAACCAGAGTAACAAACAGCACATGACAGCCCTTAAGGGTAGTTCATCTGAGAGACTAAGGATGTGTGAAAACCCATGACACTTTTGAGAAAAAGTAGTCGAGTAAGTTATTTGTAAAATTATTCCACACCATAGATCCTAGATCGGGGGAAAAATTACAGACCAATGAAAAATAATGTTGAGGGATCATCCTTGGAGATGCTGAAAAAGTCAGAAGCCATCAAATATATTGAGTACTGTAGTTTTCCCTGCCTTAGGAAAGGCTCCTAGTGGGGAAAAGACATGAGGCAAATTATAATTCCAGGAGTGCTGATATTAGCCAGTGGTGATATGATCTCAAGGTAAGTCTGTTTCTTTCTTGGTCTGAGATGGCTGTGCGTGCCGGTCTGATAATACCAGGCTGTAGTTAACAGAGGTTTAGGGGAATACACATCCACTTTCTTGAGTTAATTGTGAACTGATTCATTGCATATTTCACAAGTGATGTGTGAGTTGTCCATAATTCTGCTTAACTAGCATTAAAATAATCCTTCTTAGTAGATTTTTAAACACATGGATAAGTATCTGTAGGTAGTGTTGTGCACTTGTACAGCCAAATCCACCTGGTTTGAGGAAATTCTGACTGCTGAGCATGTAAAATGAAGCGAGAGGAAACAAACCTTTTGAATCAGCAGAGTTCAGCTAGCACTATCTTTGCTAGCACAATGGACAAAGCTTCCTTTTCCAAACAGTTAAAACTTTCCTGTACTCCTGGTCTTTCCCTGTTGAGTCAAAAGAGCCTGATTGTTGCTGCAAGTATGCAGCAAGTCAGCATCTGGCCTGGACTAAGAAAATGGGGAAACATTAGCACCACATATCAAGCACCATATGGAGATTTTACCTATTGGAGAGCTGCACCTTTTATGCTAAAATGATCTACAAAGTTCCACGCCCTACTGCCATTATTTATATTAGTGGTGCCCATGATTGCATCCATCTCTGATTCTTTAAGCCTGTCTTTTTCATGCATTGAGAAGTGAACAAGGAAATATATGGTACCTCAGGTATGGTCTGATAGTATTACACTACAAGATCTCAGAGGTGTAGGTTGTAGCCAAGTTGGTCTAAGGATGTAGATAGACAGGGTTATTTGGGTAAATCTGATATCTTTTATTAGACCAGCTCAAATAGTTGGAACAGTTCTTCTTAGCAAGCTTTTGGGTACAAATACCCTTTGTCAGACTGAGGAAGTGTCTGCAAATGGTCTGTGCTCTTCCTGGATGGAGTGACACTACAAGATCTCAATACTTTACAAAACTCAACTGTCTGTTGGATTGGATGCTGTGACCTATCTTCTGCTACTTGGAAAGGTTAGCACTGGCTGTCATGTAGCAAAAAATGTTTACAGAGGACTAGAAGGATACTTGAATCAAGGAATGAGATTATTAAAGGAACCTACATTTGGTTGGGGACATCTGAAACTGATTAAAGAAGGTACAGAAGAAAAAAAGTAAGGGATGTCAGAGTGGGAAGGCTGGCACTTAAGAGGGTGACACTTGAGACCTGTTGAGGCTAAAAGTCTTAATTAAAAAACTGACCAGCACAGTGGATGAATCATAAGTAGCTGGCACTCATTGGGTGGGTGAAGGACTGCTGGCAACTGTGTTAATGAAGGGTCATTTCTTGTTCATTGTTTAATACTCCCAAAGTATATAGGCATTCCTGCCAATCTGTGGCATGGACAGCTACTATACCCGAGAAAGGTGGTCTCTACTTTGCTGCCAGAAAATTGCCCAAGGCACAGTCTATGAAGGAGGTCTGCTGCAAAGAAACCCAAGCCCCTCATTCCAAAATTTGACTACAGGATGGTTGGTGCAGTACAGCTTCACCTTCATATATGGAGCTTCATTTAGGTAGCCTTAATAAAAATAGGGCAGAAACTATATATAACTGAGAGCACGCTTCTCTCTGGCATAATTGGACTGTTTTGGCAGCCTTTGCCCTCATATGTTCATTTTAGCATGTAAATGATGCCTGCTTTTTTGCAGGTATCTACTGGGGGGGAGAAATGTTTTTGGCAGTTTTGGTATCAATTGACTATTTACATTTAAATAACTTGAATTGTTTCCCCTCCCCCCCTCCCAAAAGAGCTTATAAATGTCATACTTCTAAGGATGAGATATCAGTAGCAGATGCACTAAACGTTGTGCGACATTATAGAACTGTTTCCAAATATGGACTTGGAACTGAGCCTTCCTCATGCTTCGGATGACTTAACTGTATTTTCTTATAATCAAATATTCTTTCAGATACCCTTTTCATCAGCCAATTATTCAGATCAGTGGAGCATGTAATGCAGCCTAATGCTATACCATAAATCTGGAACTTTAATCCTTAATGCCAGACTTTTATTTAAAACAACTTCAAGATTTTTTTTGTTAAAATGGGGGGGTCCCCCCCCCAAATGTGGCTATTCAATTATTTAAAAAATTAAAGGATCAGGATGCAATATTAAAAGATGCTAATCTCTAATAGACATTTTACACCATGCCAGGTTTAAATGAATTAGTCTTCCACCCTTTGGGAATAATATAAATCAATTATCATATTCCACTGTGAGTTACTTTTTAATGGATTAACTGCGTGCAGCCCACCAATAATTCTTAAGAAATGTTTAATGACAACAGGTATCAGAAGCAGTCACTAGATTTAGAATACCACGGAACATCCTCTGTGTGGATGCTTTGAGTCTTCTCATCACCACTTCTTCCCAGCATATACTTTTTTTTTTTGCCTATAAACCTTTCATGGTTGCATGTATGAACAGTGTCAGTGGTAGAGGTTCTGGAAAGCTGCTGTTTATGTTCTGATGCAAAATCTAAGTTGGTGAAAAATGCTCTGATCAGCACATGGGTGGGTGGTACTTTTAAGCAGGTACTCAAGTATTGCAGGGTTGGTCCACATTCAAGAATAGGATAAAACATGTTCCTTAACTATTAAAACTCAACATTTATTCCAGTCTCCTATCTTTTTTTAATTGGCTCCACACCCCCTTCACTAAACTGCATACTGGAGGGCTTTATATGTAGCTGGGGAAGTGCACATGCAAGGTGAGAATGCCTCTTAAAAACTGGGTGTTTTGAATTATCCACTAATATACTCCACAATACTGAAAGCCTATTTTCTAATTTCCTAGGGAAATTGAGGGTAGCCAGTAAGCCTTCCAAAGCTTCCTCTGTTCTGTCCTACACCAGTAACCACAACTACCAAGTGTAATGACTTACTGTGCGATGGGAATATCTTGCTCAGCTATATCCCCCTATCTGTTTTCAGAGGCTCTTCTGAGCCATCAGTTTTTAAGGGGAACTGACACCATAAAGAAGCAATATAAAAATGTGACCTACCCAGTTATTTTTTGTGTGACCTGAAGTATTTTATTGAAACAATGTAATACTTCACTCCCTTTCCTGTATACCCATCAGGCTGTCTGCATTATTGGTGATTGTGCAAGTTAAAGTTTGCCTCTTATTTGGTTAAACTCTTTCGTTGTCTTCTTGTCTGTTTGAGCTTTTCTGAAGCCAAGAAAGGAAAATAATGCAAAACTAGTAATTTTATCTATACTCTCCAACCATGCTGTTTTGTGCCAGCATTCAGAATAAAATACCAGTCACTTCACTTCGCTGCTATCTCAGTTTAAAATAAAGATGTTTTATTTTTGTGTTCTATGCAAGAGAACAGCAGCAGTGCTGATGTGTTTGGATGGTGAAGATTTCTTATATAATTTAATTGAAGGGGGATTGCAATACTTGTGATGATTTAGATGAGTAGCACTCAGCCCTTTTGCCTGGCAAGCTGGATTGGGAGTGCTGTGTCTGTCTGTGGGTGGAATCAGACGGTATTCCTGATCTGGTACCCAGGCAGGCATGGCAGCCACCTTCTTGCTATGCAGAAGGGGATAGGGGGCAGACCTGCCCCAAAGTAAACCCATGTGGGAAAGAGCTTGACCTGGCCCCATGGAGAGATAGAAGACGGCCATAATCTGGCTCAGGGGGCATGGCGTGGCCCACCCAGCTCTGGTGGGAGAAGGGGTGCTGCGCAGCCCTAGTAGGAGGGAAGGGAGCATGGCCAGGCTCCAACCCAGCCCTGCAGGGAGGGAAAGGGACAGACTTGGCCCTGATCCAGAAGCTGGAGGGATGGACATGACCCAGCCCTGCAGGAGATGGGGTTGCAGCATCCCAGCCCAGCTTGGCCTGCCCTGACCCTGACCCAGCTGTCTGGGGTTTGGGAATTCTGGCAGGGAATAGGGTGACTGTATTAATTACCTTCCCTGCAAGGAGCCTACCCTTGCTTTAGATGGTTTGTAGCTCTAAATTCTGACTTCTCTTTGCAAGTGTGAATGGGGGCTTGGAATCTCTCATCAGGGAGCAAGAAGGTACCTTACTTCATCTTGGTACACTCAAAATCATACATTTCTCTCTCAAGACACCTGCCAACTCATCACTTTAATTTCTTCCAAGTCAGCAAGGCTATTATTTTAATATCCATTGTTTTCAAGTATAGAGGTGCTTAGTTGCATTGAACAGAAGTCAGGCAGAAAGTGTTATGAGGTGGATGGCTCCTTTTTAGGGAGTGACTGGTTCAAAAAAGGCATGAGCTTTCATAGGCAGCCTGCTTTGTCAGATGCTGGAAAAGAGTGTTAGTTTGTGCTGCTCAGTGTAGGACAGCTGCAAAGTTTTTATAGTTTTTTTTTTGGGGGGGGGGGGGGGGGGTTGGTTGTGTGTTTTCCTCCTCCGCTCTTCACGGGGGGGCTGGGGGGGGGGGGGGTTGGGGGTTGTTTGTTTTTTTTTGTCTTGCTTCAGTTCCTGGTGCAGCTCCGTTTTTGTTACTGTTACTGTGGTTATAACAGAATTGCATTTGTCAGAGATCAACTTTATCTACTTCTGAATTTTAGTTCGACTAAAGTGTGTGTGGTTTTTTTTGCCATGTGTTGTTATAACAAATGCTTTGTAGAGCAATTTGACAAATGTGCATTATTCATATTTTATAAATGTTTATATGGGCTGTAAATGAAGTGTTTTATGTCATCCCTATGCTCTGTTTTTGTTTGGTTTTTTTGGCAGGGTGGGAGGGGAACTGCTCCTCCCATAAACAGACTTCATGCCTAACAAAACTGAAAACGGGGTGATAGTTCAGAAGTTGGAGGACATCAGGTTTTTCTAAGTAATAGCCCATATTTAAAATTTAATTTCCTTTCTTACTAGTTAAAATTAAACTTTCATAGTTAGGAACCTGGTTTTTTTTATACCAGATCAGTGAGTTTGAGTCCTGTTATCAAGTGAGACCAGTCTTTGGTGCATTTACACAAGACAAGTTCACTTCATACTGTTTGTCTTCTCCCAGTTGCACACATCTACCTACCCTGTTGCGCAGTGCCAGATACTAGATGAAGGATGGCTTCTGTGACCCTATGGGCAATCAGTTTGTGATCTGATTACCCTTATCTTAGCTTGCATAACTACAAATGTTACTAGGTGTCACTGAAATGATCTAGTCAGATGTTATTTGACATGTTCCGGTGAATTAAGCAAGCTGCCCATGTGTGCTGTGCCAAGGAGTGTTTCCTTGTATTTGTGTTGAATGTTCTAACTATTTAATGAGAATCACTTTGTTCTTTCAAGTATTGGGGTGGGTGGAGGAACTAGCCTTGCAAAATTGTACTTAGTTGGAAAATTATTGGTTGTCACTTCTTAATGGGCAAGTAAAATATCACTAGTGGTTTCTTCCCCCCCCCTCCCCCCCTGTCTTTAATCATGGCAAAGGATAGCCACATTTGTGCCTGGGCTGCTTTTTTGGTTTATTTGTTTTTAATCCAGGAAAGCAGCACCTTTATGGATCAGCGTGTTTCAAATATTTGTCAGCACCATGAAGATGAATTTGAGTTGCTAATCCAGGCTTTGCATAAATGACTTTCTTTGACCAAATTCTGCTGTGTGGTCAGGGTAACACCTGGACCATAAATCAGCTTTTTTAAAGTGTGGTGCATTTGTGAAGGTTTTTATCTTTTATTATAGGCAAAGATCTAAGCTCTCTTCTGCAGTGATTTTTACAAAGCTACTTCTGACATGACAAATGGACAAATTTTCGGGATTGGCTAGTGAGGAGCACAGGGTCTGCCAGATGCTTCAGGTCTGCAGCTGGTTTATCTCAGAATTTCCCTAACCTAGTGCATGTGTTAATGCATCTTTCAAGCCTGCTCCTAGGCATGAGAATTACCTACTACTTATGTGAGAGGCAAGATCTTTGGGTGATATATATATACCAAATATGCAGTTGGTCCAATAAAAGATGGTACCCAAGAAATCCTTGTCTCTGGCATAATTCCTGGAGCATTCCTCACTACATCATCACTTTAATGTTAGCTACTAATGTTAACTTTTTAAGCTGCACAGTGCTGGCATATGTATGTACTCTTGATTATTTATGACTGTTTATAGTTGTTACATTTTTCTAGGCTTAATACAGGCTACACCATCACTGTGTGTGTGTGGACATCTGTAGTCTGAGTTAAAATTGGCTCCAGTCCAAATGAACTAATCCTTGTTGAATGAAAATTAAAGTTAGTGCAGACTAGGGCAGTCCAAAAGAGGCAATTTAAACTGTATTAATTAACATGCATATGTGGCAGGTATGCAGGGCTTACTGTTGCTCATGCTCACCACTAGGTGTAGCACACTTTTTTGTGAGTTGTAGGCAGTGTCCAGCACCCTGCCATCTCTACTGCAGAAATGCACAAGAAAACCTCACTGATGGTCAGTGATCATCTATTAATCCTTTGTTTGATTTGAAATTTGATTTGAACTGTGTGATGCAAATCAATTAACATGGTTTAGAAAACGATGAGCATGACTGCAAATGGCCTTTGGGAGTAATTCTAAAACTGTCTGGAGCAGCTGAAGCATGGTGGCTTGTGGTAGGCAGGCTGTTGACCTTCTTTTAGAAAAAATATAGCAGTTTGTCTCGGTGAACTTTTTCTGATTTATTTATTTTTTTTTCATCCTTGTAGACACTTCTGTTGTTTTCTAGGGGCAAGTCTGCTTCTAGGCAAAAGTGTAATAATTGCGTGCCACCAGTGTTTTCTGACACTGTATCTGCACTCAAAACGGGATGGTCGTTTGTAAAAAAGGGGATAGAAATATCCAGTCACTTTCCTCACAGAGGTGTTAAATATACAAAAGTAATTGCTCATTCTTTAAAAATGCCAATTTATCTGGTGTGAGCCAATCTGTTGTAGGCATGTTGTTAGTTTGTCTCAGGAGCCCATTGGTGTGGGTCAGAACTTGCAACTGTATTGCTTCTAGATCCTTTATATAAAAGAGCAAAGGAAAGATTTTGTAGGAAGAGACAAAGCCTTTAAAAATCCAATAAATAGATGGCATTTTTATTAAAATCTTTTGATTTTTATGAGTAAGAGCACATGAAATATAAATAAATGCAAGAAGTAGAGCAGCAAGGACAAATGGCCAGAATCAGTAAATCGAGGCATCCGGTTTCTTACCTCCAAATAATTCAATGGCTTTGCATTTGAAGAACGAACCTTTAGTGATTCCAAACTCCCACCTTTTTCCTGTACTCTCCCTATGTGAGAGAGACTTTAGACCCACCTATTTCCCGTTTCCCAGACGAGGGAGGAGAAAATGTATATAGGTTTTTTCCTTGCTCAGAGAAACAAAAGAAAACAAAAAGACAATGGCTACAAATACAGTCAACTGCTGCTCAGAGGCTTGAGTTGAATATACAAACCATTGAAAAATAGAGTGAGTATTCCAGTTTGCCTCCTGGCTATACTGAATGTTATTATGATAGTCTGTCTTATTGATGGCCTTTCTTTTTGAAAGTTTTATAACTGATAACAAATTTATTACAGTTGATGCAGATGCTAGGCATTTGTTTTATTATGTCGCTTTGATCTAAAATAATGACTTCCCTTTAAAGCACTGGAAAAAGGGGTCGGCATCTTCCAAGTTTTTGCAGCAAGCCCTTGTTCATGCTTTTACCTACTGCATTTTGCCCAGGGTTGTTAGAAGCCTGTTTTGAAACTTTGGTCTAAGGCAGGGGTACTCAACCCCTGGCTTGTGGGCCAAATCTGGTCCACAGAACCATGTTATAAAGTCTGTGGGATGCCCAATGGGTCTGGAAATTTGGCAGGAGAGGAGCAGTGGCACTGCTCTCCTGCTGCCAAGTTTCCAGACCTGTAAAGAGCCCCAGGCCCTGTGCACTGGATTGGGCACCTAATTCCAGCTCACAGGGCAGGGCAGGAGCATTGTTGGACCCCTGGGGACCAATCCTGCCACACAAGGCAGATATGGGGCAGTGCTGAGCCCTAGGGCCCGTTGTGGCCTACAGGGTTCAGTCCGGCCCATCGACTAGCACCATGCCACTCATCTGTGGCCTACGGGGTCAAAAGGTTGAGCAGTATTGTTGTAAGGGATGGATGGGTCCAGAGGGAGTGACAAGCTATTGACCACTGAAATGTACCACTTTCATGGGGTGGAGAGGTAACACAAAGCTGTTACTAATATTAATGGTAAAGGGTACATTACTGTTGTAAAGTACAAGCGATAACATCTGCTTGTACAAGGAAATAAAAATCTGTTAAAACTACTTGTCATGTAAACTGGTATCAGAGTGAAGGTCTACTGGTAGCTTCAGTCTCAGACTTTTCTCGTCTGACAACCCTTTTTCCCCCTTCCCCCATCCTTCTCCTCTTCTCTTACCAGATCCTTCTTTTTTTTTTCACCAAGTATAGTTTTGTCTTTGTCTTCTGTTATGAAGCTCATTCCAATTTTGCTTTTTATTCCCCAAGCCTAGTACTTCAATTAGACTCCTGCCGCTGTTAGCATCCTTTGCTAACTTGTGTATGCGTATATATTTTGGGGAAGCCCTTGTCTCTGAAGTGGCTGCCACTCAGCCATTAAATATTTACAAATATGAGTAGTAATTAATAAATTTACTGCCTATTAAGATGCATATGGTGTCAATCTAGTTTTAAATAATCTAGCCTTAACTTTTTTTTTTTAACATTTCAGATATTGTACAGTAGTTTCCTTCTGCATATGCTGGTGTAAAATGCTACGAATTAGAATTGAAGTGTGTTATTCTTTGTGCTATAAAGCGTGTGTAAAGAAGTGAAAGATCAGAACCCATATTAAAAAACAAAAAAACAAAAAAACCCAAAACATCCGTACCTTCAATAGTTTGGAGTATTCTCATGTTCAAATCTTCCTCCTTTCCCTTTTGAAAATGGAAATAATTTATGCTCTTAATTCAAGCCTAACCTTTGTTTATAGTTCAGAGAGTTGTTTTAGCAACTGTATTGTATGTCATGATGTGTGTAAATATGGTGTCACATATAAGTGTTTGCCAGGCAATATGGGAAGCAATCTTATTCAAAACTTTTTTTCCTGCTTATTTCTTTTCTGTGTAATACATCCACCATACTTCATGAATAATCACTTTATAGATGAGCCAATTTTTATATTAAACAAAGTAAACCATATCTTAAGCCAGATAATTCAGTGCTGTGTTCAGAAAAATGTATATAAAGATTACTTCTGTCTGTTCCCCACGTGCATTATTACATATTGGAGGTAAACGAGGTATTTCCATCATAGGATAAAAAGTGTTATAAACAAATTAGTGACTTAGTCTCTCAGGGATGTCCCTCCTTAATTGCCCCTAGCAGAGGTGTCAGACTTCTATAGGCATTTTGGATCTGATACCACACCTTACACAGGTTGGTGTTTACTTCTGTCCTGCCACATGCAAGTGTGTCCTTGTTGTAAGTTCTGGTTGCATGCCTCTAGTAGTTCTTTCAGTGCGCTTCCTTGCTCCAGTGACTTTCACCTGAATGCTCTGGCAACATTAGCTGTTCTCTGTAATCTCTGACCAGCTGCCGAATTCTAAACCAGGGGTTGGCAACCCCAGCACACGTGCCAAGCATGGCAGACAAGGCCATTTTCCTTGGCATGCATTGGGGCTGTGAAGGCACAGCTATTTGCAGTCTGCCAGCTGCAGCCAGCCCCGGGTCTGGGTAGCTGCTGATAGCCACAGAGCCCAGGCTGCTCCCAGCAGGGCTTGCAGCGTTGGGCTCTTGGCCGCTGCAGCAGCAGCTACCCAGAGCCAGGGCTGGCTGCAGCTGAGAGACTATAAACAGCTGTTGCCTCCTGGCCCCGGCCCCAGTGGGCACAGTGCTGGCACCTTGGCATAGTGCCGAGGGCAGCACAGCCAGGAGCATTGCCAGTATGTGCTGCCTCCCTGGAGGCCGGGGCCGAGAGGCAGGAGATGTTTGCAGCTGGCCCAGGTTCTGGGTAGCTGCTGACAGCCACAGAGCCTGTGGGGACAAGGGGCACAAGCAGGGCATCCTGCCATGTACCCCCTGCCCTCATTTTGTTCTTCTGGCATGCCGGCACTCCGGCACCTTCTGTGGGTAGTATTGTGGGGGTTTTCGGCACTCTGGCCAAAAAATGTTGCCTGCCCCTGTTCTAGACCTTTGCTCTGAAACCTCACAGGCAATTGAACTCTTCAGCTTCTCAAGATTTTTTAAGAAGAAAAATAATTCCCAGCACAAGAAAATTCAGCCAGTCCAGCGAACTAGGAGCAGCTGAAAATCTGATCTAATGGGACAAACCTAATAACTTCACCTGTAGCAAGTACCACCGGTATACAGATATGCTACTAATACTGAAAGGATGTCACTTGAATATACAAGATTGAGTGGTTTGCTTTCATTTTAAATCGGCACATAGAGCATGATGAATTAACTGAACTTTAATTGTTTGCATTCGTATATGTGTAGGTATTTTCCTAAAATAAATAAATAGGCATAATTCTGTGCTACTTTCACTAACCAAGAAAATGCATATGTAACTAATCACCAAACTTTACATATACTTCTTCTGTTTCTTAATCTTTATTTTCATAAAAGCATCTTAAAATGCTTTCTTAAGGGAACTGCCTTAAATGTGTTGGACAGATTTCATATTTAAAACTGATTTATTAAACAAAGAAGGAAAGAATGTATTATCTGTAGTCAGGAAGTTGACCTGATGTGTTTCTAGTTGATGTATATTTCAAGACTTTTAACTCCTAGAGCTCTTCCTTTCATGTCTAGCTCTTATTCCTAGATTGTAAAAGGAAAAAATACAAGCTTTCTTCTCTTTTTTTTCAATTCCTAGCAAGTTTCTCAATGTTGAATGGACAAGTGATTGATTGAATTGAACCAGTGGAATTAACTGGAAATTATATATCCTTTCTACATATGTAGAAGTGCCTACTGCTGTCCAAAGCCAGTTTAACACTTGAACATATTCTGATCACAGGTGCTTAGTCAGTCATTTCTGCTATTTCAATGGGTTGACTTTTTATCTAAAATTTGGCTGCAAACATGTAGCCTTGAATACTCATTTCACTTAATTTACATTATTTTAATAAATTATAAGCATTTTAGGCTTTGTCACATCTCATAGTTGCACATTTTCATTTGAAATACACTTTTCCTTTAAATCTCATGTTAAACCACTCTGATTTATATTCTCCTTTTAAGTGTTTTGTTTTCTATCCTGTTGAACAGCGGTACCGGATCTGTGTTCTCTAGTATTTATTTGGAGGCTCCAATTGTTCATTGCTTTCATTGAAATGCAAGGCCATTTGGAAAAGGTTGCAAAAGCAAAACAAGTGCCAAATTGCTGATCTGATTCAAGTTGCTCACACTGTTTCTTCTTGAAAGTACAGTCTGCCAAATAGAAGCTGTGATCCTGAAGTAGATATGAACTCTACTGTTTAGGAAGAAAATCTATTTTTCTCGATATTGTACAATCATTGACTTCTATTCTCATGCATATCATTCTTTAATATGAATGAGACAATAAATGGGGGCAACAAAAACGTTAACCTCATCTGGCACTCTGGTACAACACCTTGGAGGTAGAGGATTATGTACGCAAGCTCTGACTTGCATATTAACAATCCGTTAAACCTTTTTGTTTTCATCCTCCAGGCAGGGTTCAGCAGTTCCTGAAGAATATAGGTCATGTTTGTGTTAAAGGTAGTAGGGGTGGATGAGGCTTTTGGATCTGTGAGAGTAAGGCAAGGGGAGGAGGGAGTCGGTGTGCATGCTGCGGTAGAGAGTACTTGCATCTCACGTTCTTAGTGCTGCAGGAAGCTGAACTGCTATATGAATCTTTTTTCTAAATTATAGGAGAACTTGTCTATCCATTCTAGACAAGGTTCTTTGGGTAAATCTGATATATTTTATTAGACCAGCTCAAACAGTTGGAAAAGTTCTTCTTTGCAAGCTTTCGGGTATAAATACCCTGAGTCAGGCTGAAGAAACATCTGCAATTGGTGTGTGCTCTTCCTGGATGGAATGAATAGTAAAGAAGCTGTGTCCGTAGACCAACATGGCTACAACCTATACCCTTTTATCCATTTTAGGCATTCAAAGTGGGGATTTAGTGAATGTAGTGAGACACTGGAGTGTGGTATGAGTCTGACTCCACACTGTAGCTGGTTGTTTATTACTGAAGAATTACACTCACTCAAATTAGACTCTTCTTCCCCTTCAGCCAGACAGCTTACATTTAAGCATGGATGAAGTACAGTGCCTGTTTTAATGCAAGGGAAGCAGTAGTATGATGGGACTATAGTGGCAACACTGAAATTGCAACTAGAGTTGAATTTGTGGTGAGAGGACAATATGTTGTGTGGTCCATGTGTAGTTTGATAGCTGAATTGAGTAGTGTAAAGTGGGGTGAGCAGGCAGGGCACTAGCCCTGGCTGTCAATTTAGTGGGGACACTAAAATGATACCTTCTTCTCTCTTCCCACCCTAAGGAGCTTACACCCTGGCAGCAGTGGCCAGGTGCACAGACTCCAGACTACTTGTATAGCATTAACAACTGGGATGGGCTGACCATACTGCCGCAGCAGCAATATCTGGGGACTATGGACACGTTTACACATGCTTTGGGGGTGGGAATGGGGCTTTAAGTAGAGCAGCTTCAAGAGCCGCTATAATTTAAAGTGCTGCCACACCTCATATATCAACGGCCCCGTGCTTAAAAATGGCAGTTCCAGCACCCCACCACCAGTTTTAAGCACGGGGACGCTGATGCATGAGACTTGAGGCTGCTGGAGCATGGCAATTGCCATGCTCCAGCAGACTTGATTAATCGCGTCTGCTCCAACACACTGGAATTCCAGTGCGTCGGAACAGCCTCGGCGCCTGTATGTAGGCGCCCTTTGAGTCCCTGGAACAGATAGGATTCCTACCCTGGCTCTTGGCACCCCCACTGCTCTGATGCTCAATGGCACTTCCCTCAAACCTTGCTCATTACACCTCTGGTTGAATTGTTAGGACAGATTGGACCTAGGTAAATGAAAAAAACAGAGCAAATAGATTACAACGTACTTGTTTTTTTCCCTTGAGTATTTGATAAAATACAGCACAATTTCAAATTCATTAGAGATGCAAAGGTTTTCATAATAGAACAGAGTGATATGTTAAAGTTATGTTTCTTGGAGAAAAGAGCTATAAACCTATGACTGATTTTATGTTCTTCATTTTTTGTTCAAGTCCATCATGATGCTCATCTTCATCCTTCTTCAGAGTAACCTATCAATTCATGGAACTTTGAGAAGCTTGGCACTTAAATAGAGAAATGCTTTTTCATCCTGCACCATGCATTTGTGCAGTGCAAAGTAGTGCCATGCTGAGGTATGCAGTATCTACTCAGCCTGTGTTAGTTCCTGAACCAGAAGTAGTGGTGCTATCTTAATGTGGTAGTGTACATGCTAGTAAACTCAGGCTTAAAGTGCAGGTGCAAAAGCACATCTGCACTTTATATTCTCCTTTTAAGTGTTTTGTTTTCTATCCTGTTGAACAGCGGTACCGGATCTGTGTTCTCTAGTATTTATTTGGAGGCTCCAATTCTTCATTGCTTTCATTGAAATGGAAGGCCATTTGGAAAAGGTTACAAACGCATCATGCATTTGTACAGTGCAAAGCAGTGCCATGCTGAGGCATGCGTTATCTACTCAGCCTCACATGTGAAGCAAGCATCACATGTCTCAGTACATCAACATTAAGGCTCAGCATGCTACTGCTTTGTGCTGTGTAGGCGCACACTCAGTCTTGAGCTAGCTTCTGAGAAAGTTTGGTCTCCTGCATAAAAAAGCTTTATTTTTATGGTAAAAAATTTCCATTGTGCCTGAGGAGCTGAGGTATTCACCATGGATCATCATCCTGTAGTTTTGGACTATCTTCAGTAAGGTGGGCCTAACCATTGATCTTCTTTAAATATGAGGACTGAGACCTTAAACTTGTGTAAAGGCAGTGTAGACAGTAGTGGACACATTCTCAGTGTAACTCAGGGTGGAAACAGACATTGCCTGATGTCCCATTTATGCCTCCACAAAAACTTTTTTGATAGCACAGATGGAGAGCAAATAGACACCCCTTTGTTGCACCACACCGGAGGAGAATCAGTGGTGCAGCAAAAAGTAGTAATAAGACGCTGCTGCTTTTTTGCTGTGGATGTCCGTTAGTGACAGGAGGGTACAGGCAGCCTGAGCTGCTTGTACTCTCTAGCCACCCTAGACAGGTGTTCTGGCAGCTGGAGGACCTCTTAAGTCCCTGAAACACCCGCTTAGCTTTCCCTGCTTAGAGAGAGCACCTCCTGGGTGCCTCTCTATAAGCAGGGAAGTCAACCAGACCCATCCCCAGAGATCCCAGGAGCCAGTCTGGGTGAGTGGGGAAACCCTGTGCTTGCAGATGTGCCCCCCATGTTGGGGACTGAGGGAATCCCTTGCAGGGGATTTCCTCAAGGTGCCTGTGAGATGGCAGGGAGAGAGGGGTTCCCCCTCTCCATGCTTGCAGACATGCCCCTCATGTTAGAGCAGAGGTGTATATGCCAGTGGAATCCCTCTGCATGTGTGTTTGCAAGTGGAGGGAGGAGCTCCTGTGGGAGTTGCCCATCTCTTGCACTTCTGTACACATTCACTAGGTAAATCTCTATCATCACACAGTACTTGATACCTTTCTGTAGACCTTTATGGAGCAGGATCAGCTGTGCTGCAGTATTTGGGGGCTCTCCACAATAGACATTTGTTTCCAGCCTCAGTTGTTGAAATGTCACAATACAGCATTCTTTACCAGAGCTCCTTGAGTTTTGATAGCTTTATGGTCAGTTCCAGTGTATTGCTGTGGTCCAGATGGGAGGTGATTTAAAAAAAAAATGTGTATAATTGAGGTCTTGTCATTTTTTGCCAGGGTACAACAGTTCCCTAGTCAGCTGAAGATGGTAAAACGCAGTATTTGTGGATGCTGCTGTTTGAAAGTTAATGTTGATAGGGAATCCCAGAGTACCGTTTAAACTATGAACCAACTTGACGGATTGCAGGTTTGTGTCTTCTACCAAAGTAGACTGCACCATGACTTCTATGTTCTCCAAAGTGTCTTCCTTTCTCCAGCAGCAAGCTAGGTCTTGGTTTAGCTTCAGTGAACTTCTTAGCATGTGGGCCGATTTCAGGCAGTAGGGCAGTGATGCAGGAGAATGTGAAGTTCTTACTGATGGAGAAAGGCAGAAGTGTTCAATAAATAGTTGTTTTGCACTTGTTAAGAAGCAGAATTGTACTCTAGTATTGGAGGAGGAGGAGGAAGTACTTTTTAATTTGGTACTATTTTTAATTTGTAAAATATTTTACTTGTATTCAGATTTTCTCCCCCCACCCCCCAAAAAAGGATATTTTGTATGACTGTCTTTGTCTTCATTAACAAAGTGAAAGATAAGTAGAGCTGTGTGTTATCTGCAAGGTATAGGGGAGCCATGCCATTTTACCAGCTCTTACTACCTACCTGTATGTAAATGGTAAACTGGATCAGATGGGTCCTTGATTCTTGTTGGGTTTCAAATGCAGTTTTCCATCACTCTTCCTTTGGTGTGCTTCTCTCTAGGAAATACTTCAACCGTTTTAGTTTTAGTCCATTCATCTGTATCCCCAACGCTTTGGCAGAATAGTAATATCTTACAGTTGACGGTGTCAGTTACAGCACAGATGTCCAAGAAATAAGACTGGATCCATTGACTGAAAGGGTTATTTTTCAATGCAGTCAAACCTGGTTCTGTCCTGTGTTCTGGATTGTGCCAGTTCAGTGATTTGGAGCTGGCCTTCAGTGATCATCTCTGCGAGCTTGGTAAGGAATGGAAGGATAAATAAAGGGCTGTTGGCAGAAGGTAATCCTACTAGACAGAAGTTACAGTGGTAGAGTCGAGACTTCAGGCATGAGCAAGGATTTTGGTTTTCTTTGATTTAAAAAATTACAATTTCTCTAATAAAAATCACAAATTGTCTGATTAAAAACTCCAAAATCTGTGATTAAAATGCAATGCTGATGGATGGATGGAACATAGTATGATTTTTAAAGTAATTGGGAAGCCTACCAGTGCCTCAATCATTACAATCAAATAAATTTGAAATACTGATTTTGGTTTTTTTATCATGGAAAATCAGAACTTCCCTTTTCCCCTTAGCTCACAGAACACGGGTCCAGACCCTTCACTCCCCCCAGCCCTGCTGAAGGGGGTCCCCAGCTGCCAAGGCTATGGGGCCAAGGACCAAGGTATGCAACCCTCTGCCTCCACAGCAGCAACCCGAGCCCCGGTTGCTGCCTGTGGAAGGTGGTGGCGACTGCAACATAGTGGAACCTGGCTCCTCCTCCCCTGTGGGCAGCAAAGCTAGTGTTGTGGGCTTGGGCGGAGGTGGGGGGGCAGCTTCCCAAAACTGAGCACACTTCTGTGGAGTAGGGGAACCTGTGCCTCAGGCTGGATGGGGAAGCTCCTTGCTGCTGGGCGCTTTGCACTGCCCTGGCAATACACCCCAAGCCCACCCTGCAGCAGCGAGGGGCGCAATCCTATGCTGCTGCTCCCACTGCTGCCGAGCAGGAAGGAGACACCTCACTAGGGCAATGCGGGGCTTGCAGCAGCAAGAACCTTTTCGTGCCGTGCCAGGTCCCACTTGCTGGGCTGCAGTAGCCCTGGGGAGGGCAGCAGGGTGGGGAGCTCAAGTCTGCTCCCACACAGGTCACCTCTGCCCTCCCTCCTCCTCCTCCCCCCCCCCAAGAGTATGTGCAGTGGTGGGGAGCCAGCTTCTTCCCCATCCCCTGGATGAGCCACCTGCAGCCCCATCCTGCTCCCCACTGGTGCCCTGCAGCCACACATTCCAGCTCCGGGCTCCAAGCCCCATGTACTGCCCAGCTGGGCAGCAGCCCCAGCCCTCCCCCCACCCCTTTCCCACCATGGAGGGCCCTCAATTCCCTGGCCCCCTACCTACCCCACCTGACTTTCTTGTGGGAGCTGCTCTCCAGGCTGCCTGGTGGCCATGTGCATATTCACACACATGGTGCCCCTGCTTGACCACCCTCCTCCTGCTCCCCCCAGCCCTTGCAGGCTAGCAATCTGCCAGCCTGCAGAGAGCTCTTTGCAAAAATGCAAAATCCATGCACATCTCTGCTACAGTGATAAATCCACGTTTTTCTCTAGTAAAGGCAGAAATCCATGTTTTTTTTTCTCAGTTCTCCATGATCCCTAGTCATGAGCAGAGCTCTGAATACGTGCTGGCTGTTAGATGGATATACATACAGATGCTGCTAATTTGTGAAATAATGCATTTGGTTATGCATCAACAGGCAGTGCTAAGCAGTGATTGACCTTGCAGCTGCTTATGATTGGTGTTGTATCTATTAGGACACGAAGTCTTTTATGAAGCACTTTCACAGATGGTTTCCCCTTGAGTGTTTTTGTATATAGGCATACACTGTATAGTCAACAAAAAAAAAAAGCCTTTTCTTGTGTATATGGTTTCATGTTCCCTCTTTTTTTGAGACGCTGCATCCTACTGATGATTTTTCTTTCCTAGGAGGACTGGTTTGGGCTGCTTTTAAGCCTTAGTTCAGCAAAACACTTAAATCATTATTCCTCTTCAGTTTGACCATATGGGTTGCCCCAGAACAAAGAGGAATGGAATGTACTGGCTCTACAGCACCTGAGTTTTTCAGCAGCCAAGGATATGAAAAGCTAGACCTGGAAATCTAACCAAAGGCTTTAACATGGTAGCATAAAACAATTAGCACAGAGTAACCAGGCTGTAAACTGGCTGACTCCAGCATTGACTAGAGAGTTAGGCTGCTTCCAAAGAACTTGACTTATTTCACTCTTCTGGCCAATGAATAGAAATACTTGCATAGTTGGATGTTGCTTTTAGCATGCCGCAGCGTTCTGCTCATGGAAACTTGCATTTCAAAAGCACTGTACTGCTCTCAAATCATACTTGCAAGTATGTTATATGGAAGCATTAGGAGAAGCTCCCTCCACCTTCTTCCTTCCCCCCGCCTCACCCTGTTAAACCTGTGTTTACAAGCTGAATATTAGGAATCAAAACTCGTGGAAGAGGTGGTATCTTATTAGACCAACTAATATTTGCAAATAAATTATTTTATTTATTTGCAAGCTTTCAGGCACATTCACCCTTTATGAGCCATAGCAGAGAGCAGAGATTATAAAAGTTTTCCTAGGTAGGAATGAAAATTAATCTTTCAAGCTGAATATTACAATTTTAAACAGAAAAAAATGACAGCACTTTTTTTACATGTTTTCAGTTTTCCCTTATACAGTTTGTGGTAGGAGGGTTGAGGCTGTGTGGCAAAAAGCTAAAAGGAAGATGATATTTTCCAATTAAAAGAAAAATATATATTCAGACATATATAAAGTTGCTTAATTATTTTCTTAACCAAGAGGAAAAGAGTAAAGACTTGATTGGGCACATGCAATTGTAAGTATTTGCATAATTCAGGTAAAATATATTTTAGCAATCTAAGAATAATGGTTAATATTCGTATTCGTAGCGTATCCTGGGCACAATTCAGTTGTCAGCAGAATGTACTATAATTGTAGAGGGAAGGTTGCTTTTTACACACTGGAACCGTGTGTTTTTTCCAAAGTTTCATTTCATTTTTAGACCAATATGTCAGAGACCGGGGTTTGATTATATCCTTATATGGACTAGCGACCAATTGCCTCATACACATTACCCACCTTCGTAAGTACAGGAAGTAGATAGGAGAGACCAGGGTATATACATGCCACCCCAACTATTTTTGGCATGTCTCTTTCTCTGTTAAAAAGACACTGATAGAAGTGCATTAGCAAACTAGCTTTTAGGTCACAAGTATGGACTGAATTTCCTCTGATCCTCAAGCATATTGTGCTCTTTAGAAAAAGAATGGAATGATGTTAACTAGGAGTTTGGGCAACATTTTTGTCAGCTGACCCATCTTGCTTTGATTAATCTCAAATCCTTCTTCTACCCTCTTTCCCTTTCATTGACAATGCCTTTCCCCATCACCTGTTGTACAAGAGCCTAGATATTTTTGGCTTTGTTTTATGTACTTAAAGCAGTAAAGGGCTTGCTGGTAGCAGTATAAAAAGTATTGTTTGCATATAATTGAATCATGCATTGTTCTGGTGTTTGTTTGTGGTCACCTAAGTCCCTGAAGCAAATAGCTAGCACAAACAGACAAGGTAAAGCACAGGAAAGGTAATAGTAGCATCTTCAGTTTATAGACGTGGAACTGAGGTGCACAAGCTAAGTTATTTTTGTGGATATCACACAGGAAGTCCTAGACAGAGCCAAGAATTTGGTCTAAACTACTTTGTTACCGGTCTGGTGCCTTAACCTCAAGACTTCCTCTGTCTACTGGAGCAGCCAATTACAGATGGGCCAAGGATAATTTTCTACACAGGGTTGCAGCCAGCACTGTTTTCTGCTGCATTCCTCTCAGGGCCAGAAACTGAAACCAGGCCGTGGTGAATATACCTGTCTGGAACAAGCAGTCAGAAGCTTTTCTATTGTCCATTGTTCCTACTCTCTTTTTTCTAGTTAATGAAGACCCACTCCAGAGGTATAATACTCAACAGAAGCAGGTTTGAAATACTAATCTGTGCTGAATTTTTAGATGAGACAGTGGTAGGTAATCAGAGCTCTTGGGCAAAACTGCCATCTTCATCTACATTTAAAATTATCGCATGCTAGACATCTAGCAAGACCCGCGTATGCTGTATATCCTGCTTGGTTTTCCTTTCGTGCTCTGATGACACTGATTCTTAAAAGCTTTCTTTATTCCTTTTTCAGTTAAGAGTTACAAGATTTTAACCAGGCTTTGAGGCAGTGCAGGCATGTGCCATTATTGTAACAGAGCCATTTGTGTCACCAGGGCCTATTACAGCAGGAGCTTGGGTGGCACTTCCATCATAAGCTTCTCTTTCAGGAGCTTGTAATTTTGGGGGGTTGCTATCCTTTGGTTAAAATTACTTCCATGTATTCTGAGGCCAGTGAGGAAGTGTTTAATAATTAAGAAAAATGCCATTTAGTTAATTTTTACAATTATTAAAGTGTGAAGAAATGGTAGCTTCCACCATCACTTCAATCTTTCAGATGTCTTGATGATAAAATCCCTCTCTAAACTTTGTCTCCAATTTATTCAGTAAGGAATAATGACATTAGACCTGTTTTTGAAGAACTTCTGTTTATGTGTAATAGAATTTATTAAAGCTATAAAATAGTATGCGTAGGATTCTGGATTTTTTACTTTACCAATTGCTTCATATACCAAAATGCTTTGCATCAGATGTCTGGTATGTGATTCTTGAATACCCTGTAAATCATTGTTAACATGGAGTAGTCTGGATCTTGGTCAGTCAGTTTCAGTCTGAATCCCCCCAGTACCATGCTTATTTGAACACATGATTGTAAGATTAGATGTCTAATTCAACCCTTTTTTTTTTTTTTTTTGCAGTGTCACAAGTTATACAGCCTCCAAACATGCAACAGTTGAATGAGTAATTGTGTTTGATGAAGTGCACAGACATCTTTACATGAAACAAAAAATGTAAAAACAATCTCAAAAGTGAAAGGAGATTCTGAGTGCCCCAGGCGATTTGGAAGGATGGTAGTTCAGCCTACTGCTGTCTCATGTAGCCAAGGCAGGCATGCTCCACATGCAGTAAAGTTTGGATGTGCACAGACTAGAGCCCACTTACCAGACAATCTTGGAGCATTTGCTTTGGTAAAAATATGAAGTTTCTACTATAATAAAACATAAGGAGTTTTTTGCATTCCCCACACAGGAAAATTTTAAAATTGTTAAAATTCATCTTTTCCCCCACCCCAGTAGTCCTCAACTAAGGTGCATAGCAGCAACAGTGACAGCCAATTAAAACTGTATTGTGTGCAAGGCTGTGGCATACACATGCTTCCTGCATTAGGTTTCTATAACCCTAAAGCAGGTAGGAGAGCTGCCTTGCTTGTAGCTGTTCCTGGTTCGCTGCTTTTTCTCTTCCCTGTCTCCCTCTCTCCAGAAATAAGTGCACAGGACAGTTCCACCTATCCCGCACATCCAGGAGATGCTGTGCAGGGTTGGACCATCAAGGGCTATATCGCAGGACGGCTCTTCTGCCTACTTTAGGCTTAGAGCCCCTAATGCAGGAGGAACACATGTGCCACAACCCTTCCCGGTCTGGTTGTGCAGAAGGCACACAGGGCAGGCTTAACCTGGCAGCAGAAGTTAAGAAACACTGAGGTAAATTGAGCCCAGTGGTTCTCAACCAGGGTTGCTGCAAATGCTCAAAATTGTGGAGCGAGGGGTACCCTGATTCTGAAAAGATTAAGAACGACTGCCCCATGGTCGTACTAAAAACACTTGGGACTTGGCATACATCAGGCTTGATGGTGAGCCCTCTGTCTTCAGTGCTACCACTTGCAGGCTGGACTTTTTAAAACAATCCTCTCTGCTTTGTGGTTAGTGATAAATAGTTTTATGGGATGGGGGACTGGTTAAATTCCTTCTTCCATCCTATACCTGCCTCTTCTTCAAACGGCCCTGCTGAAATGAGACGAGCAGATAAACAGCGCCACAGATAAAGCTGTTGCAGTTTAAAGTCTTTCATGCATTTCACAAACTCCTATGGGTTTGGGTATGTAATTTAGAAGACTTATGGTGCGACTTACATGCCAGGAGTTGATATGCACATATCCCAACACTGAGTTAGGATGGCACTCTTGCTGCACTGAAAATAAGCCAAAGGCTAGCATGTGTATTCTAGGTTCCCAAACCGTGGCGCACACACTTCTGGGGGTACGCAAGAGAACTTGTGTAATTGTGGATTTAATTTTCATTATAATAGTGATTGGCATTTAAGGGGTTAAATATAAACCATATGGGGTTATAAAACAAGGGGTTAAAATATAAAGCATTTAATGATAATTGGTATTTAAGGGGTTAAAATATAAAACCTTATTCCTGCCCAGAGAAGGGTGGTTGGACTCAGTCTTTCATGGTCCCTTCCAGCCCTTAATTTCTACAATTCTGTGGTATGCTGGTAGGGGTAGGTCATCAGCTGATAAATCAGGAAGGGGTATGCAGTAAGGAAGTTTTGGGGAACCTCTGTTCTAAGTGAAGCCAATCCTATAAGAATTGTAAAAGTATTGTAGGCTAACAGGTACTGGGCTGGGTGTGAACCAGCTTTGTGCCTTCAGAATTATGGGGCCTTACTTTTAACAATTGTAACTCAGAAATTATTTGGTAAGTGCCATGAGTTACAGTGAATGGGCTCCACTGTTTTAATGTTACATAATGTAAGCTGTGTTCCACATGTATTTAATAAAACATGCCTGGAGAGAATTCTCTGACAGTATACTTTAGTTGCTTTTATGAATCCTCGTTTTCCCCATGCCCTCATCTGAAGTGCATTTATTATCAGATAAAATTGTCTACAGTGCTACTGCCTGGAGCAGATTCAAATGGGGCTGGAGTCATAACACCAAAAGAGAGACATTTCAACTTCCTCAGTGCTTTTTTTCTGGAAGAACTTGGCAAGAACTTTCTGTCTCCCCCTTACCCTTTTTGGGGGGGCAGTTTTCATCTTCTCCTTTCCCACCCAACTGGTGATGGTCCTTCCCTTTCTATGCAGACTCCATCTTGCAGCCCTCATCCTAGAATTTCACACCAGCTTGCAATTAGGGCTTTGTTTGCTGTGCCATATTGACACAAGTCTGTAAAAACAGTAGTTGCGTTGTAAATCTTACAGGGAGAGTTTTGTATAAGGGTAGCAAGTCATTTCAAATATGTTAACTGATCCCTCAGGAGAATTTCTTAGCCAAGTTTTAGAAGTTCAGCCTCTTTATGAAGCTTGGGGTCCTGTGTGTTTTGAGGGGAGAGAGGGAGGAAAACAGGAGTCCTTCATTTTAGCTCTTGAGTATTAAAATGTATTATTGCTCTAATTCTTCCCTGGAGAGCAGCTTATTTTAAGCTTCGTGAATAGGCAAGAAAAGAAAATGAATGGTTAAGGTTGCACTGAAACTCCCATCTCTGTCATGAGAGAAATAGGCTTAGGTTATGAATAGGTTATGAATGACACAAAATGTGCATCCTCTTTCTTTCTGCCAGGAGTACCCATGTGGCACTAGCAACTACTAGTCTGACTTGAGGGTATCCATGTCAACTGACTTCCTTTGATGCTTTCACAGAGATGGATCATCAGCTGTGGCTCTGCTCGTTTGTGGAATCCCACTCCTTCAGCCCCTGGCGCCCCCCCCCCGCAAGTTGTAGGGGAGAGAAATGTGTCCTTTCCTCTGTCTAAGATTAATTGTTTTTCCTCCTAATTACTAGCATGTGCAGTCAGCCACTGCAAGGTTTTCATTGTGATTTGGCAGCCTGGAAGATCCTGCTAACAGAAACGGTGGCTATTCGGTTTTTGTTTTTGTTTTTTCTGAGAGTGAGAGGTACTAGTTAGGCTTGTTAGTCTGAAATCAGGCAAAAGACAGAACAAGGTGGCACCTTAGAAACTATCTCATTCAGCAAGATATAAGCTTATATAGGCAGCAGCTTACTGCTTCATCAGATGCTGTCACCTACAAAACCTTATGCCTCTCTTGGAAGAGTTACTCTAAGGTGCCACCCTGCCCTGCTTTCCATCTATTTTTCTTCATCTTTCCACTTTTTAAGCTAAGTACAGCATCTCTACTGTTGTACCAAGTAGGGTTTCTTTGCAAATCCAACTGTTCTGCCTGTGGACAGAGGTAAGGTATCTACACCAAATAATAGTTTTGTTCTTGGTGCCTTCTATTTGAATGTCATAGCATTTTGCAGACTAAAAAAAGCTCACAGGAGCTATGCAAGAAAGCTGCAAACAGGGACCATTTAATTTATTACTGTATGCAACCACCTTTACATCTGAGGATCAGGCCACCCAGTGTCATAGAGTAGTATAGTACAGGCAACGAAGAACATGCTTTCAGGCAGAATATAATTAATGTTGGGGTCAAAATCCAACTCAGTCTGCACCTCTTGCAGAAAGCTGTGTGTGTATGTACATACACATGCATTTGTTAACTATTACTAATTCAAACTTCAGCTGTATATCCAAGGGCTCTCTTCACTGTGAAGCAGGGCTGTCCAACTCATGGCCTGCAGGATGCATGTAGTTCACAAAGACCTTAGTCTTCTGAATGTTAAGCATCAGTCCCGTTTTTTTGTATGCCTTGGTAAAGATGGTTGCCTGAATGTCTGTCTGCTTCTGAGTGAGCACACACTACCGCATCATCATCATGCTAGAGCTCGATGGCTGAGGTTGGGGTGGTCTTTATTTTGGATCAGAGGTGGCTGAGATTTAAACAGTTTGCCTTCCATTCAGTAGTTTAACTCCACTTTGACTGGATGCTTGCCGGTGGTCAGATGTAGCATCGCAGTAAGGAATATTGAAGAGTGTTGGAGTGATGATGTAGTCTTGCTTAACTTTACAGTAAGGGTTGCCAGAATCTGGAATGGGCTTCCAAGGAAGGTGGTGCTCTCCTCTACCTTGGGGGTCTTTAAGAGGAGACTGGACAAGCATGTGGCTGGGGTCATATGACCCCAGCACTCTTTCCTGCCCAGGGCAGGGGGTCAGACTCGATCTATTGAGGCCCCTTCCAACCCTAACTACTGTGAAACATATGAAACTCATGTCTTAACTTCAAAAGGATCTGTGACAGATCCATTATTGAAAAACATGGCTCACATACCACCATGGAGCAGGCAAAAAATGGTGATGAATTTCAGTGGGCATCTATACTTCAGAAGGATCCTCCACAGTGGTTCTCTGTTGACAGAGTTGAAGGCTTTCGTGAGGTCAGAGAAGGCCATGTAGAGGGCTGTATGTTGTTCCTGACATTTTTTCTGCTGCTGGTGAGCAGTGAAGATGTCAGTTGTGCCTCTTGATGCCCTAAACCCACATTGAGATTCTAGGAGGAGCTCTTCAGCAAATGGAAGGAGTTGGTTCAGGAAGGTTCTTGCAATGATCAGCAAGGTGATCTCTTTGTAATTTCCACACTTGGACTTGTCTCCATCAACAAGCTCTTAATGAGCAAACCCCAGCTCCAGTAATTCATATTCATGGAGGAAAAATCTGCTGCAAGGATCTCAGTACTTTGAAACTTTATGATGGCAACGGGAGACAGGAAAATGGGAGTGGCAGAAACAGCGTCTTGTGGACCAAACCAGTAACCCAGAGCTGCCTGCCCTGGCCAGAAATATGTGCCTGAGCTGCAACAGAAGCTATTCTGGATAGGCCTTGTCAGCCATCTTCGGACCCATAGATAAGACACTCATGGAATACAGTCATCCTCGACTGTGCGGGATTGCCAATGATGCGTCCACAAGGGGCCACCATTCCTCTTATTGCTCTGGCTGCTGCTGGGGTCCCTGGGCTCCCCTCTTCTTTTGGTTTCTGCTTTCTGCCCCCACCCCTGGGGATCGAGCAGCAGGGCTCAGGACTCTAGGGAGCCCCGCATGGCAAAGGGAGAGTATGGGGAGGCCCAGGCAGTGGCAGGGGACCCATACAGCATATAGCCTGGGAGGCTGCGGCATGCAGCCTAAGCCACTGAGAAGTTGGAAGGCTCTGCTGTGAAGTTAATCAGGACCTGTAACTTGGATGTTGTCTCTAACTCAAGTCCCAGCCAAACTAATGTACTTTTAACTCAAGCATGATAGTGCTTTTAACTCTTTAGCAGCTCACCTATTCAGAGAGCTAAAGCTCAAGATAGCACACGTTCGTCGACTGTTAATATGATAGCTCTGCAGTGTAGATTCATGCTAGTGCTAATAGTCATACTCCTGGAAAGGTAAAGAGGTTTTATTAGAGCTTGCTAGGGAAATTCATAACGAGAGCCAGCTAACTACAAATGTAGAGAATCATAAAATACACCCCCTGAAGTCTCACTGCCACCCAAGCAAATGTCATGGCTACGTGGACAGAAGCTTGAGTATAATTTTGCCATGTAACTGCTTTTGTTTGAGCTAGGCAACCTCAAGAGGAGTCACTAAAGTGTAAATAACTCATGGCAGACAAGGTTCTTTGGGTAGATGTGATTATCTTTTATTAGACCAACTAAATGGTTCGAAAAATTGTTATTTGCAAGCTTTCTGGTGCAATCACCTTTCTTCAGGCATAGGAAATCTCTACTGTACTGTGGCTCCAAGGAGTGGAAGAAGCCCTAGATAACTCGTATAAACCCCACGGGAAAGACCTGGTAAGCCAGAGGACAGTTTCTGCAGCCAACCACACGAATAGTTCTTAGGTACTTATAGATTCATAGATGTTAGGGTCGGAAGGGACCTCAATAGATCATCGAGTCCGACCCCCTGCATAAGCAGGAAAGAGTGCTGGGTCTAGATGACCCCAGCTAGATGCTCATCTAACCTCCTCTTGAAGACCCCCAGGGTAGGGGAGAGCACCACCTCCCTTGGGAGCCCGTTCCAGACCTTGGCCACTCGAACTGTGAAGAAGTTCTTCCTAATGTCCATTCTAAATCTGCTCTCTGCTAGCTTGTGGCCATTGTTTCTTGTAACCCCCAGGGGCGCCTTGGTGAATAAATACTCACCAATTCCCTTCTGCGCCCCCGTGATGAACTTAAAGGCAGCCACAAGGTCACCTCTCAACCTTCTCTTGCGGAGGCTGAAAAGGTCCAGTTTCTGTAGTCTCTCCTCGTAGGGCTTGGTCTGCAGGCCCTTGACCATACGAGTTGCCCTTCTCTGGACCCTCTCCAGGTTATCCGCATCCTTCTTGAAGTGTGGCGCCCAGAATTGCACGCAGTACTCCAACTGCGGTCTGACCAGCGCCCGATAGAGGGGAAGTATCACCTCCTTGGTCCTATTCGTCATGTACCTGCTGATGCACGATAAAGTGCCATTGGCTTTTTTGATGGCTTCGTCACACTGCTGGCTCATGTTTATCTTGGAGTCCACTAGGATTACAAGATCCCTTTCCACCTCTGTGCCACCCAGCAGGTCATTCCCTAGGCTGTAGGTGTGCTGGACATTTTTCCTCCCTAGGTGCAGCACTTTGCATTTCTCCTTGTTGAACTGCATCCTGTTGTTTTCTGCCCATTTGTCCAACCTATCCAGGTCTGCCTGCAGCTGTCGCCTGCCCTCCAGCGTGTCCACATCTCCCCATAGCTTTGTGTCATCTGCAAACTTGGACAGAGTACATTTCACTCCCTCGTCCAAGTCACTGATGAAGACATTAAAGAGTATTGTTCCAAGGACCGAGCCCTGCGGGACCCCACTGCCCACACCCTTCCAGGTCGAGACTGACCCATCCACCACGACTCTCTGGGTGCGACCCTCTAGCCAATTCGCCACCCACCGGACTGTGTAGTCATCCACGTCACAGCCTCTTAACTTGTTCACCAGTATGGGGTGGGATACCGTATCGAAGGCCTTCCTGAAGTCTAAGTATACGACATCCACCCCTCCTCCTGTGTCCAGGCGTTTCGTAACCTGGTCATAGAAAGAGACTAGATTGGTCAGGCACGATCTGCCCGCCACAAACCCGTGCTGGTTTCCCCTCAGCATAATTTGCCCTGCTGGGCTCTCTCAAATGTGAGCCTTGATAATTTTTTCAAAGACTTTACCAAGGATGGAGGTGAGACTGACTGGCCTATAGTTGCCCGGGTCCTCCTTCCTCCCCTTTTTGAAAATGGAGACCACGTTAGCCCTTTTCCAGTCGTCCGGGACTTGGCCCGTGCGCCACGAGCGTTCGAATATTCCTGCCAGTGGCTCTGCAATGATGTCGGCCAGTGCCTTCAGCACCCTCGGATGGAGCTCATCCGGGCCTGCCGACTTAAAGGCATCCAGTTCTTCCAAGTGACTCTGCGCCATCTCAGGGTCTACGCTTGGAAGTCTGGCGCCTTGCTGCTGCCTCTCTACAAGCCCAGTGAGAGACTTGTCATGCCCCTCGCTTAGGAACACTGAGGCAAAGAACTCGTTGAGGAGTTCAGCCTTGTCCCCCCTGTCTGTCACCAATTGTTTCTGCCCATTTAGCAGGGTATTCCTCCCTGGGCCTTCCTTTTACTCCCTATATATCTAAAAAACAATTTCTTGTTGTCTTTTACTTGGGTTGCCATCCTCAGCTCCATGGTAGCTTTGGTCCGTCTAACTGCCTCCCTACAAGCACGAGCAGAGGAGGTATATTCATCTTTAGTGATCTCACCTTGTTTCCACTTTTTATGTGCTCCCCTTTTGGCCCTTAGGCTGCCCTGGATTTCTCTGGTCAGCCATGGAAGCCTCCTGGCCCCTTTCCCACTTTTGCCTCGCTCGGGGATCGTCTTGCTTTGTGCCCGAAGGATTGTTTCCTTAAGGCACAGCCACCTTTCTTGGGCTCCCATCCCTTCAAAACTCCTACTCTGCAGTGTGTCCGTGACTAATTGCCTGAGTTCATTGAGATCAGCTTTCCTAAAGTCTAGCACTTTCACCCTACTAGTTACCTTACCCACTCGACCTCTTATGTTGAATTCTATTATTAGGTGAACCTTACTTGCTCAGTCTGAAGCAGAGTCATTAGTGTTATCACCTGATGAACTGCTACTTCCAGCCTATTTGCATTCCTTTGAAGTTTGTGTCCAACTACAGACATGGCCTCCACCCCTGCATAATTTAAAATTTGGTGAGAACGCAATACAAGGTTGTATGGGTGTGGGCCTACATGTTTTCCAAAAAATTGCTGGTGTTACTTACCCTAATGACATATATTCATTACCCTATATTCTGTTAGTCACATACTCATCTACTTTCTTATTTTTGATAAGGTCTGAACTGAAACCTGAAATCTCAGCTTCCCTGCTTGTTTGTATTTTGGGGGATAGACAAAAAAGAAAACACACACAATCTTTGTGTA